>NC_072852.1:135513890-136779604 GCF_028858705.1 Grus americana
TCAGCAGAGTCATACCGAGTACAACGGACGTGCAGTTGAAGGCAAGGGATTTGGCAATCCAACGTGGGCACCACATGGGTTTGGAAAGGGGTGACCGCTCTCATTATCAGGATGTGAGGATGACTTTGGCTGAGCCATGCTTTCAGATGGGAAGCGTGCTGGGTTAGTTTTGAGAATTCATTGTCACCGACTGCAGCGTGGTCACTATTTGCGTGCAGTTGGGGAGAGAACTATATTTGAGTCGGGTTGAATTGCAAAAAAGTTGCATCATGTTACCGTATCGTATGTCACATTGCACATACAGAATGTGCCATACAAACAGGCAAAACTATTCACTTTAATTAGCAATGTGACTCAGAAACCACGTTACGATACTTTCCTGAACTGCTAGGGAAATATTACTTAAGAAAAATTACAATTCCAGGAAAATGTGTGCATGTGACTGGGGTAACATAAGTTCATTCAGTATTGGCAATGGCTTTTGCTTTGTGAAGTGACATTTTGAAACCCAGCTGTCCAATTGGCTAGTAACACTTCCAAAACATTTATTAAAGTGTCTTGGGGCAAAACCAGAAACCAATGTATGCACTAACTGAAGGAACCTTCATCATATTAAAAAATATTTTCAAGTATTAAATTAATTAATCTGCTTTCATTCAGGTCTCTGTTACTGAGCCATTCCAAAATCACTGTCCGAACCTCAGAGACTTCCAAAGAATGGACAAATATCAAAAGAAAGTGACTACAGATTGGATATGCTCTTTGTAAACACATATAACATTCTATTTGTGACATGTGTACCCTGTCATAGTGTTAGACTAGCACCTAACATTGTGTACGATAAAGTAAGTGCTACGTATTGTTTCTAGTTGCATTCTGTACTAAGCATCACGGCTGCCTGAACAGATTGCAGCAATGCAAGACGATATGAACAATCATAGAAGTAGAGACTCAGAAAATGTATTGTAAGACTCCTAAAGCTGTCAGTAGCATTTGGCTGGGCATTTATGACAATCCATCTGTGTCTTTTCACTGACCAAGCAAATATACTTCGCATGATCACCGTAGGAGGGACCTAAAGGTAAACTCTCAATGCAGATGACTAGACTTGAACAGGAAGAAACTCCACATGATAGTAGACCTACTCTTTTCTTCCATTTGCCTATTTGGCTTTTCCATCACTGCCAACAAAATAATGTGCAGTGAATGTTCTTACTTTCAAAATCACACTTCAGCTGCTGTGAGGATATTTCCCACGACAGCCAAAAGACCTGGCTGTGGGAAGGAAGATTTGTTTAATGAGAGTTGTAGTTGATTCTCAAAATATTTGCTGGCTGAAAAAAAACCTCCCTCATTTTGGTGGAAAGATCTAGCTGGCTAAAAGTATATAGTTGTGAGAAATATTTTGATAAAATATTATCAGTCTTTGGTTGCTTTGGACATGAAAAAGCAAATTAAATAATCTGAGATTTATGCCTTCACTTCAAAATCATGTAAAATTCTGTTGGTTTCAGTTCTTTTTGAATATTTTGGTTAATTCAGTCCAAGTGTTCAGAATAGAGCAACCAAAATGTCTCATCTCTGAGGATTTTGATGATATAAGCATGCTAATAAAGTGCAAGAGAAAAGATTTGTTTGTTGTTGCACCACAAATGATCTATTCTAATTGAAAAGGTCATTCAAATGATAAAATGGCTGCTCTCCTGAAATCGTAGGGTAGGTAATATGATTGACTCATGAAAACATATCATCTTCAGCTAAACTAAAAGCTGTTTCATCACTACCTTGACCACTAAGTTTAGGAAATGAGTAACTGTCTACTGTCTTCACTTGGAATAAGGCTGGAGCCCAAGGAGGCAGACTCCAAAGGAGGGGAGTCTGGAGGGAACTTTGTACCACACTGAACATCAGAGGTGGAGCAGTCTAGAAGTTGTTTCTCCTCCAGTTTTGGGTCTTGGTCAGATGATTTACTGACAAGGTTTTAGTAAAAGAGGCTCTAAGCATCACATCTGTATCAGTGAGAAATGTGACAGTCTCAGATGAACGCCTCCCTGTCAACCCCCTGCCCCCTCATGCAACACCTGGTCAAACTATTAGTTCTATCATTCTACCTTCCTCCCAAACCCACAGGTAACATATCTGTTAGTCCTTCTTTCTGTGCTCTGGTCATTCTCCACTGCTCTTCTTACAGGACAGGGCTCTATGCAGTTTCTCTTTCAGCAGCAATGACACACAGGACTTCAGGATGAAGCGGTGTGACCAGTGTCACCCTTTCCTCAGAGGGTACATGGCCCAGGCCAACACTCACTAACTCTTGAGGCAGACAGGGGAGAAGTCTCACCTAGGCTGTGCGTGGGGAATCAAAAGGTTTTTCCCATGCCCGCTCTTCAATCCTTCAGCTTTACTGGGGCCAGCAGGCACTGATGAGGGTAGAGAAGTGACCTTCAGGCTTTCTACTCAGAGTACTATTTCCTCCTCCGCAGGCACAGCAGGAGTAGCTGGCTGGGCATTACAGCCAGGCAATGCGTGTCTGACCTGTATTTTTGCTGGTGGGAGTTATACGGAGTCCCCCTTCGATGCTGTTGCAGAAAATGCTGAAGTAGTGGGCACAGCTGAAAAGCTGAAAATGTTAGCAAGGCAAATCAAGGCCTCAGATTTCTGAGGGGGCTTTGGAAAACAAAAAGTGTCCCCCTGGTACTTCGCTTCAAAGCCCCAAAACCCCAACTTCTTTGACTATCATATAACTATGTCTGATGAACAACCCTAGGGTTTCTCAACCGTAACACAGTCCTCACTAATTTTATATTTGGGGAAAGACTGTTGAGACTATTTTCAACCCCTTAAAGAAGAAAGTCAGCCCAGTTGCATATTTTCTGCAATCTACATGGACAATATAGCTGTATGCTTTCAATACAATTCTCACTGGAGAAAGCACCAAAGACTCTTTTAAAAAAAGTGACAGCTGGAAACCTGCCTCGCAGGACCCAAACTTGACCCCACCATAAGCATCATGTCCCTCCAGGTTATTGATGCTGTAATTGTGATGACCAAGTGAATGTCCAGTCTGCATAAGGCAGTGCACTGAGCGAGCTTGAACTTTTGTTTAAGTATTAGAACAGATTTAAGTATTTGTTTAAACAATCAACGTTTGAAGGTGGGATGAAGTACTGCAAGCTCCTGAAACTTCATCCACGCTTCTGATAATGATGGCAAAGCCTGTAACAGGTACTGAAAAATCCCAGGACAAGTCCATCTGTTTCAGGGAAGAGTATTAGTAGGAAGTCAAAATATCGCATTGTTTTGTCTCTCTGTGGTCACATTTATTACAATTAAAAATAGCTTATTTGTGCAGTAATAATACATAGATGTGTTGGGTTTGCGTGGCAAGGTTTTGATAGCGGGGGGGCTACAGGGGTGGCTTCTGTGAGAAGCTGCTAGAAGCTCCCCCTGTGTCTGACAGAGCCAATGCCAGCCGGCTCTAAGACGGACCCGCCGCTGGCCAAGGCCAAGCCAATCAGTGCCTCTGGGATAACATATTTAAGAAGAAGAAAAACACTTAGAGAGAGAGAGCTTTTGCAGCCGGAGAGAGGAGTGAGAAGATGTAAGAAACTCTGCAGACACCAAGGTCAGTGAAGAAGGAGGGGGAGGAGGTGCTCCAGGCGCCAGAGCAGAGATCCCCCTGCAGCCCGTGGTGAAGACCATGGTGAGGCAGGCTGTCCCCCTGCAGCCCATGGAGGAAGGATGAGGGGGTGTAGAGATTCCACCTGCAGCCCATGGAGGACCCCACGCCGGAGCAGGTGGAGGCACCTGAAGGAGGCTGTGGCCCGTGGGAAGCCCACGCTGGAGCAAGTTCCTGGCCGGACCTGTGGCCCCATGGAGAGGGGAGCCCACACCAGAGCAGGTTTGCTGGCAGGACTTGTGACCTCGTGGGGGACCCCACGCTGGAGCAGTTTGCTCCTGAAGGTCTGCACCCTGTGAGAGGGACTCCATGCTGGAGCAGGGGAACGATGAGAGGAGTCCTCCCCCTGAGTATGAAGAAGCGGCAGAAACAACATGCGATGAACTGACCATAACCCCCATTCCCTGTCCCCCTGTGCCGCTGAGGGGGGGAAGGTTGAAGCTGGGAGTGAAGTCGAGCCCGGGAAGATGGGAGGGGTGGGGGGAGGTGTTTTTAAGAGTTGATTTTATTTCTCATTCCTCTACTCTGTTTTGCCTAGTAATAAATTAGATGAATTCCCTCTCTAAGTTTGGTCTGTTTTGCTCGTGACAACAATTAGAGAGTGATCTCTCCCTGTCCTTATCTCAACCCACAAGCATTTCGTTATGCCTTTTCTCCCCTGTCTAGTGAATGAGGGGAGTGAGAGAGTGGCTCTGGTGGGCACCTGGCCTTCAGCCAGGGTCAACCCACCACAATAGATAATCATGCTCCCAGAGGGCATACAGTCAGGGATGGGACTTCATATATCAGAAGTTCATAGCTGACAGAGAATCAAAATTCTGATTTTAGTGGAGCTGTTGAGAAGTAGATGTTCTTTTCTCAGAAATGAAATACAATGGTGATGATAAAATTAGTGCAAACTAGTATGTGTCAGATGTGGTATGATGCAGTTGCTTGTTAATAAGGCTGTAAGTCACTCCTGCAAGCATGACGTTTTCAAGCTGCAGAAGATTCTCTCATGATTTATTATGCCTTAGGCAACCCCCCAAGGATACAAGATGCTGTATTATAGACAATATTTGTTATGATAAAATTTGGCAATAGTTGGGCCCCTGCTATCTCAAAATCATGGCCCACCACTCTGAGCAATATTTTCTGTGTTTCCTTTGTACTCCCTTTGGATGAGTGCTTTCCTCTGTTTTCTCTCATCTTTGACTTTGGTTGTAGACACCAGGTTAGGGACTGTCTCTTTATTTTATGTTTGTCCCTGACCCCATACTCCTGAGAGCCACAGTAATGCTAAAAATAGTAATAATAATGATGAAAATCCTCAAAAGGAGTTCCTCTTACTGCAGAGACTCCACACAAGCTTCTCATCCTCACCGGCAAAATGGTCTAACAAGAGATCTTTGGATACCGTGTAGATCTTTGTGTTGAACTCACAATGGCAGGAGCTGCCTTATTTTCCTGCCAAGAGAGAACAAGACTTTTCCACAGAAAATCCCTTGCAGTTTCCTGGCCAAATCTGTGTGCTGCGAGCCACAGCACGGTTGGGCAACTACGCCATGGCTTTGAGGCAGGGAATGAAGTTCTTTCCTCCATCCAGGCAGCTGCCAGTGCTGACCCTCAGCCAGGCCTGGGTCCTTCAGGCCTTGGTGCAGTTGCACTTCTTGGTTGTTTGTATTTGTGCACCTGAGAAAAATTAACCACTGTCCCTCATAAATTGTTTGTGCCTTGGATAAGGAGAGAGGATTTAATCTCATTTGACTGCTCTCAGTTGAGTGGGATTCAGGTCACCTAACTACAGCTGAGATGATAGTGGTCTGCTGACTCCTTCAGCATCAATAGAGAGAAAGAGTCAGTTTGGAGGCACGCTTTATCCAACAGACTTTAGAATGGGATGAACATGGACCCAATGGACTTATTTTTCTCCATTAACTATAATAGGAGTTTTAGATAACTAGTTCATAGTCAGTCAGGTGAATGACCCATAGGATCAGATGATTTTTTTATTATTATTTTTAATGATCGTGGGGTGGCAGGGAGCTGTAGGCACTCTATCTCTGCAACATGAGCCCGTAACTACGATCAGCTCATACACTGTCATAAAAACACCTTCCGGAATGCATCAGAGAAGAAAAGGAGGTTATTTTCAGGTGTAGCATACACAGCAGCAAATTTCCTTGGTATTTTCATGTGGCAATGAATCACCTCCCTAGTATTTAAACTGGTTTGAGTCTATTTCTGAGAACAGCCTTTAGGCAGCACTGGAAAGAGGAGAGTTCAACTTCTGGTTGCATCAAGTCTTTGTCTTCTGCATGACTTCTCTTGAACTGAATGCAGCTGCTACTGCTGCATTAAGCATACAACACTCACATAAAGGTTCAAAATGTCCTCACATGCTGCCAGTACTCTTTGTTGACGTCCAACTGCCCTCACTTTGCGATGAAACTTCCCCCCCTCCCCCCCCGATAGATTGGTTAATTTTGAAAGATTTAGTCTGAATTTAGCTTAAACGTGTTTGGCCATGTTTGTGATACAATGGCATTAAGAGAATCATCACCCTGTATTATGCAGCTACAATCTGCTTTCCCTGGCAAGATAAAGCTGTTACCTTCTTTTTATTGCTTAACCGCTGAGAGGATGGATCATAAAACAGTGCAAGGTTATTGAGAGGTTCCTTAATCATTTGTCCTGGCCCCAGATGCAGTGATAATGTTGAAGATTTTCATTGGTATTTATGCAGCACTTGCCACAATAGTATCTGTGACCTAACTCAGAAAAACATTCCTTTTCAGAAGAGCTCTTACATGGGTTTAGCTTTAAGAAGAGGTTTATGTCCCACTGTGGATAAGGACTACGAGGCTGGGGCTTAAGAAAAGTAGTCATTTGTGTAAGCTTTCAGAATGTATTTCCTGGGTCTGTGGGTGTGCTTGAGTACAGTGAAATGCAAGCAGGACTTTCCTCAGATTGAGCAAAATACGGATTTCGATCAACCTTTAGTTTTGCCTTCTCATGTGCACAAAATATTATTCACCATGCATCTATTTTCTTCAATAAAAATACTGATAGTTACTGATGGCCTTGAAAAGAATTAATTTTGGGTCCTAGGCATGTGTTTGTGCTATAGGTCCTCAAATAAATTTAGGACTTTAGCAGGCCTTTCTTTTACTATCGTATTCTACACATCTTTCCTCCGTTGTTCAAAATACCTCCAGGAGATCCTGAAGCACAGCATTAATGCAAGGACCATCTGTGTCAGGCTGGAAAGAGCAGCATGTGCAAAAAAAAGGGGTTCTGCAAACGTGGGTTCGGCTGACTCACTCAGACATCAGTTTGAAAAGGGTAGAGTATTTTTTCTTAGGCAAGGAACCTAGGAGCTTGTCAAGCATAGAGAAAAAGTGCAAATTGCTGAGCTGCAGCACCTGATAGGAGATTGTCAATACTATTTCTCAAGAAGGGGCCCACTTTGAACACTGCAGACTATGTGTGGGATTGTCCATCTGTATGACATGATGCATAAGCCAAATATTTGACTAGCATAAATCAACGGGGTAATGAACTCAGTGTCTGATTTAAGCCAGTGTCCAAGGTGGGAAAGGCCACTGAATGTACCACTGCTTTTTCTCCTGTTCCTTTCCAATGCTAACTACTTTTAGGGTTTTTCTGGCATTTGAGATTGCTAGGAAGAAGATAGATAGCCCATTATGGTTTCTTTTGGAAGGACAAAAGTTGTAATTATCCAAAAATCACAATGCTAACCCGTGTTATCATTTCCTGATGTCAATGGTTGTGCTCATAGCCCAAATAGAGGAAAACAGATATTGCTCTTTGAGTTGAAGAATAGTTTTGGAATATATGAGAGGTCAGTGTTATGAAATAAATACAAGTTCATTTAAATATGAATCTGATTTTTATCTCTGAGTATGTGATCCATTCTTAGATATGGTACTTAGAAAAATTACATTAAGAGCAGCAGTAAGCTGAGGAGATACGAATGAATTACTTAAACCAACTATTTTGATATTTTTTATTGATGAATTCTACGCAAACATTTCTTGTAGGCAATAGCATTGTGTATTTGGTTGACTACAGGGTGTACATTTACGGGTACCGAAAGTTTAGGACATTTGGAGCTTTCCAGTGATATCACTCCACAGGTAATTTGTTTATTTTAGATGCATGTAAAGGACATTGCCCTGGCCCTTAATGTATATTTTAAGCTTTCTGGGGACAGAGATCATCATTTTGCTACCTATGTGAACCACACCAAGTGCAGTGAATTCCTGCTCTGCATCTAGGTTGCAGCCATTACAGCCAACAACTACCACAGTGGTGATGGCTCATCCCAGCTGACTACTAAAATCTGGGCCAACCTAAGGGCCTGGCAGAATATGGGGAAAGGAGTAAGAATAAACAACATAAAAGCACAGTGGGATCCAAGCAGTACAAGATGATGAGAACAGAGTGGAGAATGGGAGAGGAATGTGGACGGAAGGACTGTAGTTATTAGAGAAAGCCTAAAAAAGGGAGGCAGGAGTACCTCAAAAGTGGGAAGTAGCATGTGCAGATGGCTACAGTCAGGAGAAGCAGACAGATGGCAGCTCTGTTCCTCTTGTGTTTTGTGATGAGCTGGATCTCCCAAAAATATCAGTGGAGGTTTGACCTCTCTGTATGCTTCCCCCTGCTCTGTGGCTGAGTGGGGAGCTCCCCTCCTGTTCAAATGCTGATTTTAACTGCTGTCCACTCGATATCACTTCGCGAGGGGATAAAGCCCTTGATCATCACAAGAGGGGTAGGTTTGGGACACTGCTGAACATAACGCCTTCCTCCAATTTTGCATGTTGAAACATTCATTCATCTTTCTGTGCAAAGCTGCACTAAGTGGGGCTTTTCAGTCACCCACAGTATGTTTGTCTGTATCTGAACAGGGCTTGAATTTAAACTGTGGTACATGAAAGAGGTCTCCACATCCGCATGGTGCTAGCAGCCCTATGGCACATCATCTATGGTATTATCTGAGACTGTCACAGGTTCTGTGTTTTCATTCGATGCTGTCCTTTTCAAAGCAGGACGATCAGGAATGAATGCTTCGGAAAGCTTTCATGACCACACGCCATTAATGCTGCTGTGCTGCAGCAGGAGAGTGCTCAGCTGAAGCAGTTCAGTCTGTGGGGTCCGAGGCCGTAGGGCTGTGCCACGCTGGTGGGGCTGATGCGCCTCCCACATTCTTTGCATTTTTTAAGCTTTTAGTTTTGGGTGCTTTTAATTTGTCGTTAGCTACCTCTATGGTCAAAGTGTATAAGGACGAGAGATGTCCTTCTAGATGCTGAACACTCTGTGCTCTAGCAAGTGTTTAAAAGAACATTTTAGGTGGCAGTATTGCAGTAGTCTCAAAGGAGTCAAAACAAACACATACGGCAGTGTTCACTGTTCCTGTTTTGGTAGACTGGAACAAAATTAGGTACTTCTCTTCAGATGTTTTATGCCTCAGATAGCTGTGGTGAGATTTGTTTGACCAAAGATCCACCACACAAATACCTCTTGTGATCTGGTGAGCCTGGGCTTGCTGGGCAGCCAGCAGGAAGACTTTCAAGGTGATTTCAAATGAAATATGCTCTAAAAGTGTCCTCGTCTTGGCTACAGAGGGAGCTGAGAGTGACTAACTCACAGACAAAATACACGTCCGCATTGTAAAAACCTACAGCTATCTGGGATTCAGCCCTCCCTTAAAATCTATCAGCGCCTTCTGCTCACCATCTTATGCCTTGTGTCGGCAGTGCTCAGAGAGTCTGCACTTTATCTCAGTGCTGCTCTTGTTACGGGAAAGGGTATCAGGAAATTCTTTGCTGGATAGGGATTCCTGGGAAGAAGTTATAAGATCAGCTGTAAAATCTGTTCCCTCCAGGAAGAAGTCAAATATAGAAAGAAGGAAGACAATTATTCTAGCGTTGTGCTGGTAGGGAACTGGCGATCCTGTCAAACTGCAGAGCTTGGATAGGTGTTAGGAAACATGGAGAGAGTAGAGGCAACAGATTCACATCAGGGTTGAATAGCCCAGGCAACGCTGGGCAGGGCTGGAGCTGACAAAGAAGTGATAACTCAGTCCCAAGGGCTCTGTGTGAGTTTTGGATAACCATGTTTTAGTTATTTAGGATACATTTCTGATGACTGTGGAGGGAATTCTGTAATGAGCACTGCTCCTTCCATTTCCTTAGACCGTACTCCTCTGATTTCCAATATATGAAAAACAGTAAAGAAGGAACAACCTGCATACACAGGCAGGCTTTGTCTACATAGCTACGATGCATCAATATCAGAGGTACGGTTTTTTAATTACCACATTTCAAATCCTATTGGAGATGCATTTTTGGGGTATAAAAATTACTTCCACTACTTGTTCCTCTTTCTATACAACACTAATTGTGAAGGCATAAAGTCAGTTTGTTTCAGTGTATTCAGTCCACATTAAGGAACTTGTATATCTTTAAAAAGACAAGAATCCTTAAAGCAGTACAAATTCTTGCTTTAGATAAGCCCAAAGATCTTTTCTTATCATAAGGAGGCATGTATACTTTTTCTGTTCTCTTTGATCTTAGGTTTAACACTTATTTTGATCATATAATAATAATTAATAAAACCTCATGATATTTAAGTAAAAGAAATGGAAAACCTAGTCCAAAACTACTGATCCTTACAAGAAATGCAGGTATTCTAATTTACAGAATACCATTATCTCATTTTACAGGTTTGCTGTAATTTCATTCTAGTTTAGAAGTCTTGGATGCTGATTCAGCTAGAACATATTTTTTACTATAAAGAGAGAGAAAAAAGTTACTGGAGTTCAATTTTAGTATCTTTGGTCCCATTACCACACCAGTGCTGGTCCTGTACTCGCATGTTTGGTAGGGTCAAGGAGATGGTTTGTGAATGGGAGTGAATATAAGCTGCGGTTCTTAGAACAAATGAATCTTGACGCATTGACCTCAAGCTGAATTTCAGCTCTCCTAGATCAGCAAAATTCTGGGTAGCTTGTTTGTAAAACTATCTTGAAATTCAGTTACTGATGTTAAGTATTCACATTCCTTCTGACCTATTTGTCCATAAGTACTGAGATGGGCTTTCCTGTTTTCACCACATATGAAATGTATGAGAACCCCTTCACCTATGAAAACCAGCCATCTCTGTAATGAAACATGGCAGCTTCCTAGAGCACAATATAATGTTCTGTGTGGACATAAAAGAAGAGAAAATAACTTACTCTGAGTTAACTACACAGGGGATTTTATGTCAGTGGAAGGTAATTACCCAAAAACGAACTTGGCCCGTAAGTACAGGCTAACATCTGTATCATTGCAAAATAAATGCCACAGATGTTTTAATAACAAATAACAGATGCAGTCAGTGCCTGGGTTTCAGATCTTATCTAAAAAAGTTCCTCCTATAGGTGACCGTTTCCCCCACCCCTTCCCCAGTCCTGTACAGAGCACTCGCTTGCTACCGGTTCAGACTGCGGGCCGCTACACACCTCATCGCCGGCTTCCTATATTTCAGCTTTGCCTTTAAGGCCTGGCGTTTTATTTACGAGAGCTGGCAGTGCAGCCCTTTATTTGCAAGTCAAAAAGTACAGTCAATGCATGACCAGAGAGTACAACTGCGAGCACCAGCCCAGCGCAATACAGCCACTCACAAAGATAACCTTTTACTTGGGTTGGAGGCGACAGTTTTCAGCAGATCTGGTGAGTCAGTGGAAACAAACACTCCATGCCTTGATAAAGGCACAAAGACAGATGTCGGAAAGCAGCAGCCAAAGAAACCAGTATTGTTATGGGGTGCTGTGCAATATTAAGTTTCTGTTAAACAGGTATTTTTTAAGCGAGTAACAGCTTTAAACTGATGGGTTAGGTCTCTGTAGGGAGCATTCTTCTGTGGAAACGGAGAATGGTCATGTACATCACACAGGCGGAAAATGCAATGGCTGCGCTAGCACTGCTGCACAGCCCCAGCGCTGAGGCTGGATTGAGGCCGCTTTGGCTGACTCGGGCATGACCCAAATGGTAGTCGGGATGGGTAATGGCAGATGCATCTTGCACTTTGCAGCACATTGAACGTTGTGTTTGCCCGTCGTGTGCATTAGGGCAGCCTCCAGCTGTATCACCTGCCCCGGCAGTGATGTCTCATGGCTGCCACCACTGTTTTGGCACCCGAGGTGGCTTGCTGCAAAGGCACATGGGTTGTGCTCACCAGCTGAACTCGTTCAAGTTGTCTATAGGGGTAACCTGGGATTCATGTTGGCGTAGCTGGCCAGCTCAGGGACAAAAGCGATATGACCAGTGTCTGCCAGGTTCCCTGGGGAGCCGGGGTATGGGGAGTACAGCCTGCACTTGTCAAATAGCTCTAAGTGATGGAAAGGGTGAGGAAGTGAGTATCTCCCCTTCCCAATTTATACAGGCACAAATCCTGCAGATCGGTCTGGCGCCAGGCACTGTCAAAACCCAAGACATCCCTGTGTGCTCCTGTTTTCCCAGGTAATCTCAGCTGTCCTCAGTGACGTGCTGCCTTTTTGTACAAGTGCTCCATGTGCTGCACTGGGGACACGCTGTAAAGGTACTCGCTTCCTGACTTCTCCCTTTCCTTCCAGCGGACATCTCTGTCAGCATTGGAGCGGTCAGAGCAGCAGATCAGGAGAGCATCGAGCCTGGAAGAGCTGCTTCGCATCACTCATTCCGAGGACTGGAAGCTGTGGAAATGCAGGCTAAAACTCAAGAGTCTGGCCAATTTAGACTCCCGCTCTGCATCACATCGCTCCACCAGATTTGCTGCTGCTTTCTATGATATCGATACACTGAAAGGTAGGTGCAGGTTTGCAGCTGAGGCTGATCTCAGCTTCAGGACCTGATTCTTGTGCAGCAAAGGGTTAAGTACCAGGGGTTTCCTAGAATACACCCATACTGGAAACAACAGGGCAGTCATGGAAAATTACTTTGTATGAAAAAATGTCAGGCAATAGCCTGAGTACGCCTCCCTGTTTTGTGGCCAAATCTTATTGTTCTCTGTACGCTCTCCAAAGGGAATATGTATTATGTATGGATTTGTCAGTCCACAGAAAAGAGGAGAAGTCAACGTGCAAAGAAGAGGTCAGAATGACTGGCTGAGGGGCTGGCCAGCAGAATTGTGCTGTATCTCAGAATTTGCTTGCAGGCAGAAACAAACAAGATTTACTGCAGGGACAGAACCCCCTTTTTTTTTATTAGGTGTGCTCTGATATAAGGCACTGCATCAGCAGCAGTGTTTGAGTGGGAATTGCAGAGGAAGGAGGTATTGCCCTCATCTGAATCTACTGGAGGAAGTCTCTCCAGAGAGAAGTAGATTTTGAAAGAACCAACACCTGAATGTGGGGAATCACAACTGATTCCCTCACCTGGAGAAAAAATGAATATTGTTCCTTGTAGGTGAGAGACTCAAGAGGCATTATATGTTCATTGATGTAAAATAAAGGGTCAATTACTCTACTTTGATCTAGCAAATGGATATCCTACAGCCAAGCTACACTGTAGCCTAACGAAGGATGGACCGAGCTATTCTTTTTCATTCTTTACCCTGAAATGATATGATCATATCACTTTCCTTTTCGGAAATCAGATATTGCTGATCCTGTTCCAATACCACTTTTACAATAGCCACAGCCACATTTGCACACCATTACTCAGCTAAATTATGGTTGTGCAAAGGACTTAATTTGCTTCTCTGAGCCACAGCACAGAAATGCAGACATGAGTGCCAGTCTGAAAAGGGTTTTCATATCACAGGCATGATTTTAAACTTCTTTTGTACAGAAAAGAAGTACAGAAAAAAGCTAAATCCAATACACACTGGAAGAACAATTAAGAGGGCTTTAGTTAATGATAAACATTTTGTTTACATACCTTTACAAGTCTACACAGCAGCACTAACAGTCCATAGAGTTATTAGAAGTAGTACCCAGTGCCAAAAGCTGTAATTCTCTACTCACTATTGCTCATTTAGTGAGCAGCAGCATTTCTAAAAAAATAAAATATTCCTTTTGTCAAAACAGCAAGACAACAGAGGATGTTATCAAGTGTTACTGAGGCAGTGCATATTGCAATGAGCTTTCTTCAATGGCAGAATAATGTAACTGTTCGGGTAATAAAGCCAAATTATTATAACCATATAGATGCAATTTTCTGCTTGGAACAGCTATTAGGTCGCTTCCTACTTTCCCTTTAAAAGTCTAACTCTAGACACAGAGATGTCAGCTTTCCCATTCAAAGTCAAGCCACTGAAATTTAAATTAAAAAAACCTGTTGGGTCATCTTCTCCATTCTTCCATCCAAAGTGAAATTATCCCAGGACAGAAACTGCTTTTGTTCTAATATCTTAATATGTTCAAGGTACTAAAGCTCCTTTTAAAAAAACAAAACAAAACAAAAACCAAAAACCCAAAAAAACCCAAGCCTATAAACATGTATTTCTTTCCCACACCCTTTTTAGTCATTAAGCATTGACCTTTTTGCCAAGGGCATCTGTTTTGTTTCAATAAAGTGTTTTGACGCGAAGACTGGGTCAAGGCTCCTCCTTGTTTCACTGCCAGAACCATCTTCCACAGCGCTTCAAACTGCAGCAAGGCGAATTCAGGACTTTGTTCCTCCTTTCTAGAGCTTTACCGATGAATTCACTTGAAAACTCATGTCACCTCATCTAACCACAGCCTCCCCTGAGCAGCTCAGCTTACCCAAGACTGCAGCGCTTTCAAGCTGGGGTCTGTATTGGGGCCAAATTTCACAGCATCTGCCCTGCGCTCGCTCATAGAAAAGATCAGGGTGAGCATGGTGATTCTGAACAAAACATGACACCCATTTCTTTGGCCGCCCCTTCCTACAGCAGCCCTTCTGCTAAAGAAGTGGTTAATAAAATGAGGATGTGTGCAGTTGGAAAGGTCATCACCGCTTACACTCATTGAAGTGACATCTGAAGTGATTACATGAACATACCTTAATGAGTTTGGCAAACACTGTATTTTCTATTTTAAGGCCTACGATTAGATTGCTGTTTTGATAGACTAAAGTTACTCTAGAAAATTCTATGGATTTCAGTCATTCTTTTCTTAATGTATGCTGTAAAATCAGAATTCGGACCCCAAGCTCGTATTTCTTGTACTTTTTGCATGACTGGAAAGTGGAGTGAATCAACCCTGGGGAAGGACTTTGCAGGAATAAACAAACTGATTTAAATATACACAGTCAGTTGAAGAAAAAGTTAAAAATAATAAAAGGAAGGTCAGGTAGGAAAGAGAGAAATAAATGCTCATCTGAAGACAAAGTATAGCATGTTGATTAAAAGTATTCCAGAAATTTTTTATTATTTTTTTTTCCAGAATTTCCCCATAAACGTATGCACTGCTTGCATAATAGTAGGGAGGTGGACTGCATTGGAAGAGAGAAGAATTTTCTTAATAGTATAGAAGTTGCTTTTGATCTTTCAGAAGCCTGCTGGAGGGGGGCAGACAGGAGAAATGTTTTTCATAATTTTAAGAAGGACTTAAAGCATAAGCATTGATGGCTCTTGAGTAATTCCAAAATTTGAATCAGGTAAGCAAAAGCCAAAAAAAGCAGGGCCACCTCTTTAAAAGACTCGAGATAATATTATGTAACTGTCACTGTTTTCTCCCTCTGGTTCAGTCAGTTAACGCATTATTCCTTCTCGCAGTCAGAATTTGACAGATCAATCTAAAATAAATTACTAGTCTACAACAATTCAGTATTTGAAAGATGCCACAGTGTTTTGAATAGATAAATCATGCTTGAATTCATATTCCTGTTATTCAAACTCAAACCCCCTGATGGTACTGAGGTGTGAGAGTGTTTGTCTTGGATTTCATTAGACATTTTGGAAACGGTGCTCGCTGGCTGACATCCAGTGGGAGTATTAATACCCTCTGACCAGAATCTGTTAATCATTAATGTGCTTTTGCAGTCAGGCCCAGGCTCTACTGAATCCACGGTGGGGTACAGGCAAAGAGAGGCTAAAATGACAATAAGGAGGTCTGCCCTGGAGAAAAGGAGAACAGGGTGTGGGCCAGCTTTGTCTGATAGACACCGTGGAGCTGACTCTTGGCTAGGGGAAATCGATGCAGTTCTACTTAACCCACTAGAATTAACAGAGATTTTGGTCATCCGCTTTGAAAGCTAAAGGCAGATAAATGCAACGACCTCTCTGCCAGTGCAGCTGGTGTAAGTTACTGGGACAGTTTTGCACTCAGATTCTCTCTGGTCCGTGAATCAATCCAAGTAAGTGCAAATCGATCCAAGTAAGTGCAAATGGCCTGCCAGCACTTCATTTTTATTTATATAATGCTTCTGCCTCACTAATCAGAGGTTTAACTTTGCCACGATTGCTCATAAAAACGGTGTTTTCTCCAGTCATAGATGAGGAATGGCAAAAGACTCAATGCGTGCCAAGGGAAACCTGCGTGGAAGTTGCCAAAGAGCTGGGTACAACAACCAACAAATTTTTCAAGCCTCCCTGTGTGAACGTGTTCAGATGTGGAGGCTGCTGCAATGAAGAGAGTCTGAGCTGCATGAATACAAGTACAACTTATGTGTCAAAAACGGTAAACAAGGCTATTCATCTGCTTTCTTTTTACCTTGGCTCTCCAAGTAGGGAGGGGAAGGAGAATGTTTGGTTTCTGAGATCCTGTTATGAAAGATCTGTCTGCACTATCATAACAAGCAGAAGAATTAATTTTTTATCCATGTGGAGTGAATGCAGGCACGTGCAATAGCATTTTACATTCATGTTGCATTATTAAAAATGGATATATATGTGTAGAGATGGAAAATCAGGTCCTGACAAAGTGACTGCAGGCTCACATGATGTTAAGGAGTTTAATCCTTCTTTAATGTATTATTACTTGGACCTGAGATCTCTTGAGAGTATTGGCTCACGGGAATCCTCTGCACCAAAGGATTAAGAGAGACTCCGGGAAATTTTGCTTTGTGAGGCCAGGAGTCCAAGCACTGCATTTTCAAAACTGAGGTCAGTGCCAAAAAGGCTGGCCAATAATTTTGGATGTGCAGTTTTGCGAGCCTAAAAAGGAGACATTTTCAGCAGGAGAGACCAGATGCTCTCAATGTGAATGCCTCAAGATCTGAATGTCCCAAATCACAAGTCACTTTGGAAAAGAAAGGCTTAAACCAGTAGTCAATCACTGCCTAGGAGCAACAGGTGACAAATACCTGAGTTTTAGTGACCAGTATCAAAAAGTGAGCATAAAGTGGGTAGCCAGAAGGCCTCTTTCTGTAGACTCCCTCTTGTGCCTATGTACAGAGATGTCTTGCTCCAGTGGGTGACTGAGCAGAGCTCCAAGTTTAGCACTTTCAATCAGCTCTACGGATGAAACCATCTGTGTCCATACCTACAGAAGGAGCACAGAAGACTGGTCCTTCTTGATTAATCTTCACCTTGTGCATCCCTACTTAGAGTTGATAAAACCTTTTGACTTGGAGTAACATATTAAATTCTAGTTATCAAAAAGGTTTTTCTTTAAATTAGAACAAAGATCAAGGGCAGTTATTTTAAAAGAAAATTGAAGATCTCATGGGGACCAGGTCCAATTCACTTCTGTATTTGCTTCAGGTTTGTTGGAATGTAATTGCACTGTGTCTGGCTGTACTGGAATACAGCTTGAGTAAAATAAATCAGGGCCCATCCTTCTTGCGTCAATGTTCATTAATTGCTTTCATTCCACACCAGAAGGAGAAAGCTGTTATGAGCTGTTGGCCACACAAAAGACATCCGATCAGCTCAGGGAGCTAGGTCAGGCTAAAAAGTATTTATTTATTTATGTGTTTTTGGAGCAGCAGTTCATAAGTTTGTTGAAAAACTGCAGTTTTGCAGAGTGTAACATTCCTTTAGCATCCTTCAAAATAACCATTCCCTCAAAAGCCCTCAGCTAAGTTTCACTCCTGCATATACCACCATCCGTCCAGATTTACTCCTCTAAAATGAATGCAATTACTCCCATATAAGTGAGAGTGGTTTTTTATTCTGTGGTATAAAATATCCACTGAAGGATATTCATGTCACCTAAAGTTAGACACTGCGACACCTGAATTTAAATGTTTAAGCAGTCCAGCTTAGGAATACTTCTCAGCCCCTGCGTGTGGATGCAGCATTAAGCCAAGACATGCTGGCACACGAGGATGTCCCCTGTGCTTTGGTTTCCACGGGAAGGAAGCAGGCTTGGGGGGACAGAAGGGGTGTGGGTCACTTCAACAGCTCCCACATGTAGCTGCCCGAGCCACTCAGAGATCAGCCTAAACAATTTGGATGCACTGAAGGTGGGCTGCTTGGTGCCTTAGGCTCCTGCTATAGTCAACAGAGAGATGTCTCCAGGATGATTCCCTACAGGAACCCAGTAGAAGTGGAACAAACTGTCCTCTATGTACTCCTGTTTCTTCCCTCTCTGAGAAGGCTGTGGGGGATTAGGTTAGGCCTCTAAAGATGCATGCTGTGATTATACCCTAGGACAGTTAAATAGCTGTCTCCGTAAGTGCTTGAGATTCAACTGATGCTATAACTGAGAACGAAGTTCCCAACACCTGTTTCTTTTCCATTTGGCCCTAGCATCTAGAAGAGGCTTTTGAAAATTGCAAATAATTTTCAATGGTCTTGGGTGTTCAATAGCTGGTAATACAGCACTGGGACCACCATTTTGGCAAGTTCCTACCTTGGTGGGCATTGCTTACTCTTCAAAATCCTCAGTGCTCACCTGCTCTTTTATACCTATGGTAACTACCTGTAGAAAAGAGATAGGGGGGGAATGGAGGCAAAGAATAAGAGGTTTTGGGTTAAAACTCCAAATATTAACTGTATAATGGAAACTGAAAAATAAATGTTATTTCACCCACCTAGCTCTTTGAGATCTCGGTTCCCTTGACAAGCGTTCCTGAGCCCGTGCCAATCAAAATTGCCAATCACACAGGCTGTAAGTGTCTATCAAATACCCAGCGCCATCAGTATGCCATCATACGAAGATCTGTCCAGTACCCAGAAGAAGATGGGTAAGTTCCCTCATTTGCAAACCTCTACATGTGTTGTGTAGTCCAAAGTATGAAAATATTTTTTTTTTATTTGGGCATTATGATGGTCCATTCACAGTTTTTCCAAATAACTGGATTATCACTCAGGCTTAGAAAGCTTCAACTAAACCTGGTGAATTATAAGTGAATGGATACCAGAATCCAACAAACAGCAGAGTAGTTCAGCAGCATCTGGAGTCACTAGGACATTTAGGTGCTTGAGTGGGGACTCAAAATGCACATATTAGCACTACGCTCCACTGGAGTTATTTGGGTATGTGTGCACAGACTTTTTCAACCTGACACAAGCAACTCTGCTTGTGCATTATTTAGCCAGGTCACAGAGTGCTGTGCTCAAACTAAAGCCCTCTGCAATACCTCATGGCATGTCAGGTTGGAATCAATGTGAATCATGACTTTTCACTTTCTGGTCCACTCTTAGTTTGCATGTCAGGCTCATTGGCTGGAGAAAAATGATCTCACATCTAACTCCAAAATATGGTATAAAATACCTGTAGTCCTGGTGAGAACAGGCTACATTAATTTAACAAAGACTCTAGAAATACAGATAGCTTGAGTGACTCACTGGAACTCAGCTCAGATGTCTCTGTCTAGCCCTGCATGTAGGCTTGCCCCCAAAACTGCCCTTCAGTTAGACATCTGGGCTGGGAGAGAGGTGGCATTTTAGCAAAAGCACTCCAGCCCTCACTCAGCCTGCTGGCCACTCCAAATCCTCTTCCTACACAAATATAGAAGAACCTCAGCCTTCCTCCAGTTTGTGAGTTCCACTCCCAGAGCAAAGTGCCTAAATGTCAAACTGGCCCCTCCGACCCTGAAAACAGTCCAGTGTGCATCTTTAAGCATGGGCAAATTTAAACGGGAGCTGCACTTTCTGGCAGCATGGCAAAATTGAATAGAGTTACATGGCATGAATACAGTAAGACAAAGACTACCCTGGATGGGGTAGAGCTGTTTTATGGAAAAGTGGAGCTGCGAAATTGTAGCTGTTTCCCAAGGACATAATCTGAAATACATGCTGTACCTGCTCCTTCTAGGTGCTGGGAGCCAGACAGCTCAGCCCTATCAGCAAAACTATCCAGTCCCAAGGTTTTCTGTTTGCAGCAGTAATGCACTCAGATGCCCTACCTTCACGTAGTACAAGAGCAGACCCAGCGTACCAGCAGGCTCATTTTGCCAAATGACTACACTGATGCTCCTCATTTTCTTTTTTAATTCCTATCTTAATTTTTTTTTTTTTAGATGCCCCTTTACCAACAAACTTTGCCATAATGGATGGATCTGGGATAGTGACAAATGTGAATGTGTTGTAGATGCACAGCACACCAACAGACGAGAAGGTAAAAATGAAATTACAAATGGACATTCTTGCTGACTATCTTCAGGCTGCTTGTGTTTCATTTTGGTTTTGTCCCTTTTTTTTCATTGAGAGAGTTAGAGTTTTGATTCTACATCTCTAGATAGACTTGGCTTATGGTGTAGAAACTCACCTGAAAATAAACACTCGTATGTACTTATCCCCATCTCATGTTTTTTTGCTTGGATGTTTTACTCCCCTTGTATTAGCAGCTTGGATAGGAAATAGGAAAGTATTAAAAAGAGTTAGTGAAGCAGGCACATTGGATCAATTTTAATTTTACATGGGCCTTAAATTGTATGATGGGCATTAGGGAAAACTTTTTAACTGTAGGGAAAAAAATATGCCCTGGAATATATTGCATAGGGAAGGTGCTGAATCTTTATTGTGGGAAATTCTTAAGAACAGACTTAATCAGGAATAAGACAGGCAAAATCAGTCCTGCCTATTAGCTGCAGTCAATGTGAAAGATTATATGACCTTTCAAAGTATTTGTCTACTTTTATGATAATATTAAGGTATTTAGGAAGCTTTCAAACTGATAGGCCATACATCCTCAGGAGTATGTATGTATACCCCTTCAGGTCTGTGGAAGGAAATGGAAGAGGATAAAATTCATAGAAGTGTACACTACTTCCCTTCTCTCTCTGATTTTCCTGGAAAACTTTAATCTGTCAAGGAAATTTGCAGAAAATATTCTAGGGGGTAACTGTGTAAGTCTAAAGAACTTACTAGCAGTAAACATTAAGAGAAGTTAAAATTTCTCCAAGCCCTGCATAAGGTTTTTGAAAAATTGTTTTTCTCAGGAAATTTTACTGGTCAAAATAAAATCATCATAGCACTAGAGCAGATGGACACAGAAGGAAGCCTTGCCTTTGTAGTTTAACCTACATGCAGCAAGCAAAAGAATAAACCATCCAAGGCAACAATAGGAGCAAGCTGGCAAGCAATTCCTAGACTATCAAGCTAAAATAAAACTAAATAACCTCATAAACTGGTCTGTTGATTACAATCTCCTGATGTTAACAAGCAAGACATCAGTTGCATAGTGGTTTCTGTAGGATCTGTTCTCACTCTGGATCAGATCATCTGATCACCAGGTTAGGTAGTTAAGCTCATTAGATTTTTCACTGAAGAAAGGATTAGTACTCTGTATTTCAGAGTAAGTCCAAAGGACTGTGAATAGCCAGAGTCCTTTTAACTCTTAGCCTTTTGTAAGGTCAGCTTGGAGCATTAAAATTTGTGGCTTGTTGAATTACAGCTTTTGTTGACATAGACTCAATATTTCCTCAGATAAAATATCCTTCTCTGAAGTACATTGTGTTTGGCAGTGGCTGGGACAAAATAACTTAAATCTGTCTTTGAGGTTGAAACAAAGTGAGACCAAAACACTCTACACCACTTCACATACGCCAAGATTTATCACCCTGAGAAAGAGGTTTGTCTTCCAAGAATTTGGGGCAGATTCCTTCTTCTTTTCCAATAGGACTTGGGTTTTATTCTGTCTGGATATTGGTTTTCCAGCGTTAAGTAAATAACAATGAAGGTTTCTTTCAAGTAATGTGCAAGCCTTTTCTGGACACTGAGATCAGAGCTCAGGCTGCAGAGGTCACGGACGCAGGTTACATTCCACATTCCATAGGTTAAATCCAAGAACTAATTGTAAAACTACAGGAAATTACCTTCCCAATGACACATTATATGCCATGACCTTTAACCGGGGATGTGCTGCTAGCATTTTAATAAAGCTTTCACAAAATGTGTTCCCTTTTTGCTAGGATTAGCTTCATATTGTACTCCAGATGTGTATTTTGAGGGAAGATAGATGAGGTAGTAGACAGTGTGTTCACTTGGCTGGGGTTTTGTTTCTGAAACAAAGTATTTTCTTCTATCTTTAACTGACAAGTGTGCATATGCTCCTTATTGAAGCACTAGATCAGCTTGCACCTTACTAGACATAGCATTACTTTTGCAAAATTTCCACAGTATATGGATTGAGTGGTGAATGTGACAGTTTGCATGGATGTGCATTGTTGTCATGGGTACAGACTAAATCCTTTTTCAGATTTTCTTTTTAAAACCTGCTGTCCAGTAAAGATTTGTGCGTTCCAAAAGCTAACACTAGGCTCTTTTAATACACAGCCTCAAAATAAGGTATTTTTATGCAGAATTCAACCCACAAGAAATAGCAATATTAGAGTAAGTGAAATAATAAGCCCAATCCTCTCAAGTCCTTTTCTGCACTGTAAGTTACAACAGAAATTCCGAAGACTAGAATCTATCAGAGAATACGTGTGAGTCCTAGTGGTTGCAATCCTCTTCAAAAGCAGGATTTAGACATGTAAAGCTTACTGCTAAAAGATGTCTGTGCTATTGCAGGACTCCCTCCTCTAGCTGAGCTGGCTATGTGTGGACAACATATGGAATTTGATGAAGAAAATTGTGAATGCATCTGTAGACAGAAGTGTCCCACAGATTTCTTTCAAAGTAAAGAGAACTGCAGCTGCTATTTGTGTAGGGAGAGCCAGGAGAGCTGTGCTCTAAAACACAAGATATTTCATGCTGAAACCTGCAGGTAAGTGTTCCTTGTCAGTCAGTGTCTTATGCTGCAAGATCTGAATTAGCTTGCGTAGATGCTGGAGGTGCCAAGCGCTAAATTAAAAAGGAGGTCCACCCAGGATTAAATACCTTGCTGCAGTTAGGGAGATAATAATAATAGAGGTGATATTTACAATACTAGAAAGATTGTATAATAATAGAAGGAGTGTAAGGTTTATTTAATTAACATGTTTTAAAGAAATCTGGACAAGGATGCTATTCTACTACCAATATTTAATACTTTTTTTCCCCTAATCTTAAGGGAATGATGATTAAAACTGTGCTACAACTGAAATTACTGTGTGACACAGGGGATTTACAGTGAGATACCGAGTCTTGCATTTGTAGGTAGGTAGAACCTATCCCGTGTTCTCTGCGACAGCCGAATGCACTCTCACGGACGTCTAGGGACAAAGGCTCCCTACGTTGGCATCCACACCACACAGCACATTCCTTATTCAGTTTGTCCTCCTCAGAGCAAGGGATTTTCTAGAGGTAATGCAATGTTGTACACATACAAACCCACTCAGTCAGCTCTGATTCCACTGAAAAGCAGGAAAACTCTTCTGGGGCTGTTACACTCCATGCATTTCCCTAACTGTTTTGTGTAACTAGTCTTGAGGTTTCTTTGCCAAAACGTAGATTGAAAATGTCCTATTAAAATACCCGTTTTCATGCATTAGTTTATTTTTTAAATGTCCCAGAAAGCCTTTGTCCCATGTAGAGACCCAGGAATGTGCAGTAGCTTGATCTGAAAGTTTATGTAAGGACAGTCAGCATCCAGTTTCCCTGGGTACCTGAGAAGAGCTGCAGTTCACTGAACGGTCACCCACAGGGTTCATTCTCATAGACTTCATAGGTTCATTCATGGAGAAGCAGCTGTGGAAGAAGTGACTTTTGCATCTTTAGGTTCAGCTTTGAAAATATGGACAAGCATTAAATAGTTGACAAGAAGTATAAAAATAGCTAAAAGAATCAGCAGAGCTGAAAGCGAGCATGAGAGACTTGGTCATTTATGTATTTCAGAGGGGTGGGAGGGGATCAATGCAGTCATTTGTTAACATGAGTTTGGCTACTAGAAATTACTATAATCTGGACACAGGACTTCTATGCCAGACTTTTATACCCAGTATTCCTGAAGGACCAAAGCTGAAGCATCAGGTGAGCTAAGGTACTTTGCAGAATTTGAGGGCAGCACTATCCAGTGCTGACATTCTGGATTCCACTGCTCTCAAGAAATGAAAACATTACTTAGGTTGTGACTGTGGCCAGATGGACAACAGCAAGACATGTTGCTGTAGATGAGACCTGTCGGGCAGCAAAGTCTTGTCTCCCTGGGTTGTAGGGTGTCGACATTTTCCCAAACGTTATCTAGAGAGCATTGCAGTGTTCAATGGTGAAGAAGTTGAGGAATGTGACAGTGAAGAATTGTCATATTATAATGCTTCTCTCTTTTTGTTTTTTTTCCTCCTTTATCAAACAGCTGTGAGGACAAATGTCCATCACAACCCAGAACATGCCCAACTGCAAAACCAACATGTCCCAGGCATTGTCGTTGTCCGAAGGAGAAGAGAGGTTCTCATGGGTCCCAAAGCAAAGAAACTCCTTGACTGAGCTTCCCCTGTTCTCCGAAAATCCACTGCTTTGCAAAGTAGCTGTCACTGACTTTGAAACAATAGTAAACACGAACATCTTCCACATTAATGGCAGAAGCATGAATCCAGTCTGCATTTATTTATTAGAGTAATCACTAATTGCAGGTGAATCCTCTGGGACATTGATAATTGTTCTCTAAGAGGTAACAAGAACCAATGAATTGCTGGCTGCGTGGAAGAAAGAGTGGAAAGAGCCAGTTCAATGTTACGGAAGATGAAGCTGGTACATTGGTAATAGTCACAGTCAGCAGCCAGGCTTTCAGAAACTGAGACCAGATAACCTTAGCCTCTGAATCCTTAGCTAATGCAGCTCCTGGGTGAAACTTTCTTCAGAAATTCAGTGTACAGGATTTGGCTTCTAATAGGTTCAGCACTGAGTTATTTGATCTACTGTCCAGCTTTGAGTATCATTTTGAGTTTATTGTACAACTACTGTCAGATGTGCCATATTTAAGTGTATATAAGAAAATAAATACATCAGTTATTCGAGTGGTTTTGATTTTTCTCTGTTATTTTAAAACTCTGCCCAACAAAAAGAAAATAAGTGAAAGCCCAAAGCCATCTCAAGTACAGCCTTCTTATGTTTGTCCCACTGGGACTGGCATCTGCCCAAACCCAGGTCAAAACAAGGTCACTTGATCCAATAGTTTCAGTAAAGAAGAATCATTTTTCCCACGTCTGCCTGACAGCCATGTGTGATTTATTTATTTGTTCCTGATGTAGTGTGTTAATCTCCCTAAGGCGATAACAGCCACACTAGTCCTAACTCTTCGGTGATTTTCTGAAAGGCACGGTTCACTAAAAGGTGGTTTTCCTTTTAGCTTACCATGCTATGAAAATATCTCCTTTGTACTGAAATTCCTTTCAGCAGTGTGAGGCTTGAGTAATAGTGTTTTAACCAAATCAAGTACAAGGACAGCATCATTTTCTGAGCCACTGAAGTCTGGACTGAGCCAGTCCAGAGAAAATATTGTGAGCATATTATAATCCTGAACTGCAAGTGGTGGTCTTGATGACTGAATCATTTCTTCCTTTTGTTGAATTTTCTAATTCTATAATGCACTGTGAATGAAGGAAATAGAGCAAGTTAAACAACTGCTACAGAGATGGAAAGGCTGACACAACACATGGAATGGAAAATGGCTTTTTGATGTGCATCTGAGATTTTTTTATATTTACATATGGAAAAAATAGAGTGCTTTAAAATATAATTAGCGCCAAATCCTGTAAGATTGATTGAATTGTTGGACAAAGCACCAAACAATTTAACCTGTCTTTTGTCTGAGTAAGGCATTTGAGATTTGATCCTGGACGACTGCTCTGAGTGCTCCCTAAGCCATCCGTGATCTAGGTCTGTGCAAACATACCAGCAGGCTGCTTTTGCTGTCTCTCCTGGGAACTGGCCCGGGATCTGTTGACCAAGTAACGCGGGCTGACCTGTGAGTGTACTGGGTAGGGCCTCTGCGGCAGGCTTACCTACTGGTCTGCGCTGGGCTCCTCTGCTAAGGGTTCTCCTCCAGAGTGCAGGCCACGTGCAACTAGTGTGCGCTCTGCGCGGACAACAAGGGGAAGGTGACCCCAGCACAAAACCAGGGGAACCAGCTCAGCAGCGGAAGCACACCCTTATGTTTCCCTCGTTCTGCCAAGAGGCTCTAAATTTAAACACGTGTTCATGGTGGGTGAATTCCCTGAGCTATAGCACCTCAGTGTCCTCAGTACAAGAAGGACATCGAGGTGCTGGAGCGTGTCCAGAGAAGGGCGACAAAGCTGGTAAAGCGACTGGAGCACAAGCCTTATGAGGAGCAGCTGAGGGAACTGGGGACATTTAGCCTGGAGAGAAGGAGGCTGAGGGGAGACCTTATCGCTCTCTACAACTACCTGAAAGGGGGTTGTAGACAGGTCGGTGTTGGTTTCTTCTCCCAAGTAACTAGTGAAAGGACAAGAGGAAATGGTCTCAAATTATGTCAGGGGAGGTTTAGATTGGATATTAGGAAAAATTTCTTCACTGAAAGAGTGGTCAGGCATTGGAACAGGCTGCCCAGAGAGGTGCTGGAGTCACCATCCCTGGAGGTGTTCAAAAAACATATAGATGTGGCACTTCGGGACATGGTTTAGTAGACATGGTGGTGTTGGGTTGACAGTTGGACTTGATGATCTTAGAGGTCTTTTCCAACCTTAAAGATTCTACGATTCTATGATTCTATAGAAGGGATGAACTGCCTCATCACTTCGCACCTAGCTCAGCCAGGGCAGCCTGACCTCATGGTTGGACTGCCTGGATAGGCTACGCCACTCGCACATTCCTCAGAAAGCCAGGAAGCTGCAGAGGCACTGTGCTTTGCCACTCCAGGGAGCCGATGCAGAACCTGACACTTAACTGGTGGCACTAGAGGCATATGGAGTAAAAATACACCTTTGTGCAAAACTATACAACAGTATTTGTACAGCTAAATTCTGTGGAAAGAGTTGAAGCTTTTGCATTTCCTAGCTTTTCTTAAACTGAAGTTTATCAACTTGAACCCTGCATTAATTATGCCTGTCTTGTCAATGTCGATCTGTAGAGGCTTCCTCAGTTTTCTGTCCTGACCAGTGAATATATTAACTATTTTACAAACCAGAAGCACTCCAACCTGAGAGACAAATAAGTCTGCTTCAACTCCAGAAGGCTCTTAGATAAAGCAGTCACTGAGGGGCTGAAAACCATGTCATTCATTCATGAAGGGCTTGAAACCCACAGGCTTCTTTCAGCCTCCGGGTGAATTTAACCCTTAACCTCAAAATTCTGCACTTAACTCTCACAGATCATTTTGTTAAATGCTTAGGTAAATATTTTTGATAGAAACATGCTCAAACAACAGAGAATGCGTGATCATCTAAAACACACTTGAAGGCCAATGTAAAATTCAGCGTCATTTTCACATTTAATCCCCTACAGGTTCTTTTATGTGTGAGGGATTTCCATTTTGCAGCAGCAATGTGCCAGAAAGTTTTCGGATTCAGAACAGGTCTTAGGCTTACTGTGAAGGTGGAAAAGGAAACTGCTTGTGGTGGCATTGACTAACAAGAGTGACCTAAGCAGACAGCACACTTAAATATTTATCTAGTTTATAACTTTCACGCTCCTTAGAGATTCTTAGCCCTCATTTCCAGAAGCCTTACGAATGTACTGCTTTGTGCTTCAAATAGGTTTGTCAACTCCGGTACATGAAGTTGAATCTCACACTCAAACCTCTGCAGGATAACAGACTTGGGGGGGGGGGGTGTGCACACGTGTGAGTACGCACACACTAACCTCACCCTCGGCTCTTTCCCTCCGGGTGCAGCACAGGACCTCACGCAACTCCTTCTCTCTCCATCAACCCATTAATCTGTCACAGCTGCCTCTGGCCCACCAGGTCACACAATGAGGTGGAGGTGAGCACCCACGCTGTGCCAGGGCCGTCAGGGGAAGGGGATGCCTCTTGCCAGCATCCCGCACCTAAGGACACCACACACACCAGGGCAGTGCTGCAGTCCTGTGGCCTTCCCCTGCAACTCAGTACGATGGATCCATCCCCTCTGGCTTCACCTAAGGCGCGGCACTGTCCTGGGCAGGAAAGCGAGATCTGAATTGACCAGATTCACGCTTACCTGCACAGGAACATGAAAATATCTTTCCCTAGCCCTACAAACCAATTGCTTGAGTATGAGCATTGGCCATCCTTCCCCTCCTGTTGGCTCCTGTAGAAGTTAGACACTTCCACCTTCCGAAGCCTGAACTCACCTCTTTTTAGACTGCACTCGTGCACTACTGTGTTTGCAGCACGGGGATCTTACAGCTTCTTTCTTTTACAATAAACTCCTCTCCTAGCAGATCATCTTCTCCTAAGGCCCTGTGCCAGTCTCTGTGCTGCAGGGTGCTGCTCTTTTCCATCCCGCTCTCCTGTATGATTAGAAAACAACCAAAGCTAGGGCATATACTGCTTATTTGTAACATTCACTGAAATACTATGTGGAAAATCTCAAGAGTTTAAGCACAATGCTGTAAATGCCAGTGCTGCGTGATGGTCTTCATTGCCACAGCCCCAAGAAGATCCGGGTGTCATTAACATTGTGGCACAGCCATAAATCCTTCACCTGGAAAACCACGATTAAAAGGAGGCTCTGGGTGCAGATAGAAACACCAGCAGACAATTAGAATTTTATGAGGATTTATAATAATGTTATTATATTTGAGAAATTCTGTATTCTTCGATCCATTTAAATATATTCAACAAACTTTAAAATAGAAATGCTTTATCTTATCTTTCATATCGATACATCAGAATTTAATAACAGATTTAATATAACAATTCAGAAGACTTAAATGAGGTATGTAAAATTCATAGCAGATCTGTTTTTTAACTGATGTCATTAGCTCTTAACCTACGACTAAATGACCTTCTCAGAGGGAAGGTTATTGAGCAGAGGAACATTCTCTTTGAAGTTTGAAATGCCTTTTATTACTGTGTTCAGCATGACTTGCTTTTTAAGCATATGGACATGATTTACAGATTTCATAGCCAGAATAATAATGCTAAAACTTCCTGTTATGGTGTGTCTTAATTTTTATGTAGTGAGGGAGGTCTTTAACGTGATATTTGGATAATTGCCTCTACATATTCATGCGTATAATAGGAATGAGAATACTTAAATAATAATTGTTATTTCTAAATAAACACGCATGAAGTTTCTAAGAACATCAGGATTTTATGAGTAGCTAGCTTTCACTTGCATATGCTTTTTGAAGGGGGGAGCAAGGGAAAAGACTGAATGAGAATAATAGCAAAATAAGCACACTGCATTTGAAGGAGTCAGGAAATTGTTATCTACTTGCAAAAAGCGTACTTGACTTCCAGAAGGACAGAGGTATGTCTGATCTTACAAAATGGCGATGACACTGAAGAAATTCAAGCAAATCTTGAAAGTACTGTTGTCATTTACTTGGAAAGCCATGGTATGTCATGTACTGCGACATTGCTTATAGCAAGCATTATTTATAGGAAGGTTGACAGACCATATATAGATCCTGTCATATGCATATACACTGCAAACATATAAATCTATATGTATCCTTTGGGCATCAATTCCAGCTGACTCTTAAGGTCCTTTCCTGTTTTCCGGCCAAAAAACTGCCATGAATCTGCTTGGGTTTTTTTGTTTATTTGTTTTCTTGTACCACTGTAAGCCAGGAATTTTGCTATTTAAATCAAGAGTTATTTTGCTTTACAGTACTGTAAAAAATGGAAAGGGAAACCTTGAAAACTCAAAACAACATTTGTGGAAGCTCCTTCTGCTGCCAATTTCCTTTGTATTTTCTAAATAACTGATAAATGTGTTTCAACTTTAAAATATCAAAGAGGTCACTTTCTAATTTTGGACTCATGGAGTGAATTGGTTTCTCTGAAACTACAAGGTGGTTACCTGGACAAGTGAATCTATGTTCTCATTTATTACAGTCTACATTAAAAACCAAACAAGTCAGGGGTTACAAATGATGCACTGCCATTCATTTTATTTCTGTGAGACTCCTACATCAGAAGTTACTCAAAAACTTCAATAAAAACTTTTCACTCCGTGGGCGGGGGGGGGGTGGGGGTGGAAGAAAGTCTGTTTTAAATTAAGTTGAAAGGAAACTACTCCTTTAGCCAATAAACCAAAATGAGTACATAAAAGGATGCTGTCAGGGCTCGGTCTGTATTTTGACTTCTATGCCATTAACACCCTTCTCTGTTTCCACTTTATCATACTTAACAATACTACTCAATGTGAAGGGTCCTCCCAGGTTGAAGAGCATTGAGGATCTATGACTTAGCGTGAACTGCTTAATTTCTTAAACATCAAAAGATACCTTTAAGATGTTTACGGCTGAATAATCAATGATTTAATTCTAGTCTGCATTAGTATATGCTATATATTTAAAAATATAACAGGGGTTATATAAAAAATATCCAGTTATTGAGTGTGATTCCAAATTAAGCGTCAAGAAAAGCAGGTAACAAAATAGGAAGCATCCCACCCAGTCTTCTGCCCTGCTTGTTTTGCCAAGTGGTATTTTTAATTGGTGAAGACCTGTATCTCTTAAGTGTGGCTTAGTAACACAAGTCCAGCTGAAACAGTGACACAAGATACCCAGACTAACCCACCAGCTTCTGTTAGGTGACTCATTGGCAAAGCATTTATCCAAAACTTTCCCCTGAATGCTTATCCAGCTGTCTAAGCACACTCATGTGCCTCCTTTGCTCTTTTCTTTCTTTCTTGGGAAAGTGTTTCTTGCTCCCTATAAATGGGATAACTGCTCAGCATTGTGTTTGAACACTCAAATACGGTTGCATAGTTGCATTAGCTTCACTCCTCAGAAGAGAATAACCAATACAAGTGATGAAGCACAAGGAAAAGCTCAATATATTCACAAGAACTATGCAACACTTCTTATCAATATTGTCTCCATAATAAACTGCAGTATTTTCCTGTAGCTCAGTCACAAATGCATATCGTGAAAGTCCCTTTAAAGCCATCTGGTGTCTCTGATCTGCCATTTCCCTCTGTATCCCATTTTAAAACTACCCACAGCTCACTCCGAAAGTTTTCATAGTTAACAATGCCTATGCCTCTCTACCTGTCCCCTGGAGGCCTTGCTCTGTTCCACATTAGTTAAATTAAACTCAGAGCACTTGTTTCCAATCTGCACAAAACTTAAATCTGTGGCTTCCATTTCAAACCTCAAGAAGCTTTTTTGTGCCTGGAAGCTTCTCTGAATCTTACCAATTCTAACAGTCAAATAAAAAGTAGTGCTTCCTCCATGGATCTTACCTTGTTTTTATCTTTAGATATTCAAGGCTACAATAATACTATCAACTTAAAGAAACCCTTGTTTCATTTCATGGGTTTTAACATAAAATTTCCATGAATTATTCTTGCTTTAGTTTAAAACTGGATATAAACTATCAAAATATTGGAGAGTTCATGTTCAGTTTTTATAAGAAACTCAGTTTTCTTTTAATTCAAACTTCAGAAATCAGGCAGGTACTACACTAATGGGTATCATGAGCACAGAGAACAGTGCTGATAATATTCTGGAGCATACGTGTGGTAGTAGGAAATTAGTAGTAGGAAATAACACATACCAGGTGCAGGCTCTTCAGCTTTGCACTGAGAATATTTTGCATCCCCACCAGGACGAACACATTTTAAGTTTCCAACAGCTCCATCTGCTGTTGTCACTGCACTTTTTTTTTTTTCTTTTTCCTGCATCAAGAAGTCCTTACACTTGTTTAACTTTCAGTTAAATCGATTTTGTTAACATTTTAATACCAAAACCCATCTGAGAGTTCTGACACTTCAGTTTGTATTGACTCTACAACATAAATTCCCAGGATTTTTTAGAAGAATTCATCAACTACAGTCTTAAAAGCAGGAACAGAAGACCTCGAAGACAGGCCTTCTCTTCTAACGCAGCTGATGCATGAATGCTAAACCACTTTGATGTGGCCTGAAGGCTGCAGAAACAGAAATTTAGATCTGCAACTAAACAGACAGTAAAATCTGGTAAAGTTGAGAAAAAAAAGTAAAACCAAGTCCGGTCTAGTCAACAGGCTGTGTCTTCATAATAACTGATACCGGATTTCTTTGCTATTGTATCTCATTGGATCCAGATCAGATACAGGCAGAATTGCATTTCTGTCAGATTAATCAGATGACTTGTTAGAGAGTCGATGCTGGTCGTACGCTGGCTGCAGGACAGATATCCCTTAGCCCTGCCAGTGCAAAGGGAACCAGTCCTTCTGACAGATTTCAAACGTCAGGGAGAACACGGCCATCGCTTCGCATTGTGTGCCCAGGAATTTTCTGCCCCATTAGGGAAGCCCTTAAGCTGGATCACTGACCCCGCTGACAAGGCAGAATGCACCCAGCACCCAGGCTTTGTTTGCGACAAATGCTCCTGCTAGGGACTGGGAAGGACTCTGAGACCAGGCGCTCGGGTGCCAAAATGGTCCCTGCATAGAAGTGGTGAACGACTTACGCCTAGGTGGTGTAAAAGAGGATTATTCACTGCAACTGTCAATGCGGTGCAAGCAGCTGTCCTGTACTGGTAAGGACACAGATGTGACCTGTGTGTAAGCCCAGGGGACTGAGTGATCGAGACCTCGGGGCATGTGTGAGGGGCACAGGTTACATACAGATCTGAGACCTAACTAGCCTTGCTGATCAACTTCTCACTTCTGTTAGCAAATTCATCTGCCACAGATGAATTCCACCCTGCTTGGAAGGGAGACGTGCCTGTAAAATGGAAAACCAACTAATTTTTCGGCGTCTAAGAAAGAAATCTGGCTTAAGGTAAAGAAGCCCTTTTTACAGTTTGTGTTTAATGGTAATTTCCTTCATGGACTACATTGCAGTTCGTTAACCTTTCAACTTGAAACCTGTATTTTAAAAGTACATTAACATGTCATTTAATCCAGCTTCTGTGGAATTTCACAAATACGGGAGAAAGACCCAGGTGCTTGAATGAGAAACCCATGATTTTTCTTGGCTGCTTTGTGGGTGGTATTGCAGCCAGATACAGGATTGGCTGTAGGCAGCAGAAACCAGGCAAAACCAACCTTTTTAAGTTACTACAGAAACCTGTTAGATCCTGTTGTTAATTCCTAGCACCAAAAACAACAGCTGAGGTAGACAGTTGGGCCCTCACTCTCTCTTCACTTGAGTCTTAGGAGAAGTGACCGGCTCTCCAGCCTTACCATATAAAAGTAAACCAAATGGAAGGACAGTTCGTCCTTTCCTTCAGGACAAAAATTCCAAATATTGCTTTCCTCCTCATGTTGGAGCATATTTAATTCCAGCAGGATCAGAAACTGAAAACACTGTGTGTTTTTAAACAGGGTGTTGGGCTGTCTCTGGCTCTCTCCTGCTTGGTTTTACTAATCAATCCCGCTCTGTGCTTGCATCTATACACCACGATTCTCCATTTGGCAGTACTATTTTTCACTAATGTTCTCCATTTGGGGCTTCCAACAATTTCTGCTGTCCTGAATCCACAGAAGGAAAACGTCCTTCGGTGTGAGCCAGTTGTGCACTCCCACACCACTATCCCACGTCATGAGATTTCTTTTCCAGGAGCACTATGGCTCCCTCGCCGTGGCCACAGGCTCTGGAGCAGCACTGCTTTGCAACTCTGTTGTGAGCTACTTTGTGAACAATTGATTGCCTCTTTTTGTCAATTACTAATGTTTTGAAATAATAAATGTGCATACTTTAGGCATATCAAGTGTAAATAAATGCATTAATTTAGTACACCAGCCACTTCACCAAGCTGCTAGTTTTTCGTTACGACAGACATGCAGTAGAAGCAGCATCCTCCGCCAGGCTGGGGACAGAGTAGCAAATTCAGCCTGAGAGGAGGCTGAGAGGGAGATGATGGAGCAGGGTACCTGGCAGAAATTTTTCTGGCATTTTCAAGAACACCAAAGTGGTCTCCTTGAGGCAAGACGGCATCTGCTACCAGAACAAAGTCACAGGAGTCTCTTTAAGTCTCCTCCATCTTCTCTCTCCATTAACTCGATTTATGAGGGTGCTTTAGGGAGCATTTGAGGATCAGGCCTAGAAGCAGTAATTACTCTGCTGTCGTTGGTTTAACTTCTTTACTCTCTACTTTACATGTCCCACATTCTCACTCTGACCTTGCATGTGCTTTAAATGAGGGAGTGAATGCATCGAGTTAAGGCATTTAGAACGGAAGAAAATTTGATTCTCTCTTCAGCTGTTGGTCCCTTCCAAACAGCTTCACCTCGGATCAGGGCAGGGCAGACTCTGGATCTGCCCAGGATCAGTGACAATTTTATGAATAAACAACACAACAACACAGCCAGCGAAAAGTGCGGGGTACCCCATCCTTGTGGACAGAAAATTTAGCAGCACCATTGCCAACCTGGCAGTGGCAATGTTCCTTTCCTTTCCATTAAGGTGACAACGGGAGGAGGCGGCTGATATAGGGGGAATGAGTTGGACTATGGACAGGTATGACATTAAGCACAAGTAGATACATTTAATGAAGAACACGGATGTCAGATCCCCAAAGCTAACATACCAGGTCAAGGGCAGGAAGGCTTGGGCACAATACTGTTTCTGATTTCCCTCAGAAAGACGTGCAGAGCCTGTGGCCAGCTGCTGGGAAAGCACCAAGTCCTCTCCAAAGTGCAGGTAAATATAGAGGGACAAAAAATCACAATTGCTGTGGCATAAAAAGAGTGTTCTGAGATTAAGTGGATCTGTTCTGTGGAAGGTTTTGTAGGTCAGTGCCTGGTCAGTATTCCGGATTTGCACAGTGGTCGGTCAGCATCTGCTTATGGAACATGTAAAATCCCAGTTCTTTCGCTGAAGAGAGGGGCTGCTATGTTGTATACCAGTTATGATTTCTCTTTGGATTTTTTAAGCTTGCATACCAAGAATTATAACTTCTCTAGACAGGAAACAAGAAGAACAAGTCTAAAAAAAAATACAAATTTTCCAAATAGTTTAAACCATAAGCATTGTTTTTCTGACAAATAAAATTGGAATGACTAGTACAGCTTGATTCTTCAGGGCAGCCTGACACTGAGGGAGGTCACCATCGTCATTTACCAAGGATCACATCATGGGGTGCTGCAGCTGAGAACCTCCAAGTGCTTTCCTCCTTCTCTTGGCACTGGAATTTAATGCAACCTGAATTTCAGAATGGGAAGCTAAGTATGAGGCCAGAAGGTGGGACGCTTCTCACCTGCAGTGGGAGGTATCCTGCTGTGAAAGAAGAGGCCGGGGACCAGGTGGCCATAGGGATCCTAGTTCTCAGAAGAAACTGCAGCCTCCCACCTTCTGGCCTCATACTCAGCTTCTCATCCTGAAATTCAGGTTCTTACCACCTAGGAGGAGCTCCTGATGATGAAATCAGATTTACCAATACTGGTCTCGCCTTTCTGAACACGTGGGAAAAATTCAAACAATGAGCAATATTTTTCTTATTCAGCACACTAATGTCTTTCATTCCTTTCAGTCCCCAGAATTAAGTGTCTGATTTCCTCCTTGGTCCTTCTTGGGATCAGCGCCTCCAAACCATGTCTGTCCAAACTTGAACCTAACCAGGAATCCAGCCAGCACTGCAGCCTAGGTCAGCTTGTGCCGTCACTCATGACACACATATTTGCATAGGTGCGATGACGGAATCAAATCTCACAAAATTAATCTCAGAAATCTTGGCAAGAAGTAGCTGCCAAATATAATTTTGGGAAAGTTATAGGAAAGACATGAACAACCCTAGCCTGGTGAGGTAATGTCCTTCTTGGCAGTCAGCAGCAGTCAAGCCAGTGCTGGAGCTGCTTATGGCTGCTTGCAAAGCTCCTGGAGACCAGAAATACACAGCCAAGCGATACCAGCCCGGGGCATCAGCGCACAACTCACACAACCTAGCCGCATTTCTCAGAGTTCAAGCTCCTGGACTGTCAGTAAAAATCACGGTATTTTTATTTTCATTTAGACAGAGCAAGCTTCCAGCATTTGAGAACATTTTGGGAGTTCCAGCTGTGACTGAGCCAAACAGTACAGCAGAAAAGCTTCTCCACTGGGGGCAGGGCAAAGCCTTTGGAGTTTTAACGCACTTCTATGACTTTACAGCGTGTAGCTCACTTCGCTTTTTCGTGTACAAGATTTTTTTTTTTTCACAGCTACTGGCCGAGGCAGGCTTCCCACCTCGGCAAGGCCATCGCTGCTGCAGGACAGCGGACACCCCACTGCCCGGGAGCTCGCCTGGAACACCGGCCGCAGGCCTGAAGCGAAGCCCGCCGCTGCCAACGGCCCGCACTTCCCGCCCCTCCGCAACCCGGCACGCGTAGGGCCCGCCCCGCTTCCGTCACACGTCCCTTCCCTCTGTCGCGCGGTCGACATTCCCCCGGCCGCTTCGATTGGCCGTTTCTTTTCCCGCGTGACGCAGCGCCGGGCGCCGATTGGCTGCGACACTACGACAGTCTGGAGGCGGGAGCGCTCGGTTGCGGGGCGGAGTGTGTGTGTGGGAGGAATAGTCGTGCGGTTGCCGTGGTGACGGGGCGGCCGTGCCCGGAAATGGGAGGGGGCCGGGAAGCGCCCGGCGAGCGCTGGCGGCCGGCAGGTACGTGCACGCGCGCGCGCGCGGACGCACGCTCCCCCCCATCCCCCCCCTCCCTCCCCACCCCCTCGAGGCGGCCGCCGGTTGCCGGGGTGATCGCCCTCTTAAAGGGCCCGCGGCGGCCGCCCCTCCGTGCGCGTTGCTGGCGCTGGCGGGGGCCGCGGTGCGGCCTGCGCGGGAGGGATGGCAGGGCCCGGCGGCGGGGACGTCGGCAGTGAGGGGGCCGGGGGTCCTCGCGGGCGGCCGCCGGCAAGTGATGGCGCCTTGTGGTTCCCCCGGCAGGAACGGGCCCGGGATGGCGGCCGAGGGCCCGGCGGGGACGGCGCACAGCATCTGCATGGTGTCGGACTTCTTCTACCCCAACATGGGGGGCGTAGAGAGCCACGTGTACCAGCTGTCGCAGTGCCTCATCGAGCGGGGCCACAAGGTCCTGGTGGTCACCCACGCCTACGGCCGCCGGAAGGGCATCCGCTACCTCACCAACGGGCTGAAAGTCTACTACTTGCCCCTGAAGGTCATGTACAACCAGTCCACGGCGACGACGCTCTTCCACAGCCTGCCCTTGCTCAGGTACATATTCGTGCGGGAGAGGGTCACCGTCGTCCATGCCCACAGCTCCTTCTCTGCCATGGCCCACGACGCCCTCTTCCACGCCAAGACCATGGGGCTGCGGACGGTGTTCACGGATCACTCCCTCTTTGGGTTTGCAGATGTCAGCTCCGTGCTTACCAACAAACTTCTGACGGTGTCCCTGTGTGACACAAACCACATCATCTGTGTCTCCTACACAAGTAAGGAAAACACGGTGCTGCGAGCAGCTTTGGACCCTTTGATAGTGTCCGTCATCCCCAATGCTGTCGATCCCACCGACTTTACTCCAGACCCGTCAAGGAGGGATGACAGTACAATAACAATTGTTGTTGTCAGCAGACTTGTTTACAGAAAAGGTAATGGGGGATAAAATGTAAGTTTATTTTGGTTTTTTGGAGGGTTTTTTGGTGTTTTTTCTCTCTAGGATATGGTAAGAAAGGTCTTGGTTAGGTACCACTTACGCTGTATCTGTGGCATAGACTGGATTTTAAATGGGAGTTGTAAGGTGACAGTTCTGAGCTTTTGTGTCTGTGTGTTCAAGAAGAGGGAATGTACATTTCGGTTTGCATGTGTTGGGTTCAGAAGTGCATTGCTTTTGTAATATTGAAAGTTGAAATTTGAAAAATGGAAGATTTTGCTTGTATTTGGGCTAAGATTTAGGCCATAACTTACATATTCTCTTAAAAGTATTTTAACTGTTTTTTTATTTAATCAAGCATCGGCAACTTAAGTGATTTTTTTCCCCATATTTGTCTCCTAATAGATCACAAGTTGTCTTTTTTCAGAATTTTGTGCTCAGTGGTGTAACTGTCTTCAGACACTTTTTTTTTCTTCTCTTGATGTAGCCTACTACTATAACTCTATTCATGATGAGTTCTAAAATCATATACAATAATCGCTTGCTCTAACTTTTCTACTTTTAGGTATAGATTTGCTTAGTGGTATCATTCCTGAGCTCTGTCAGAAATATCCAGAGTTACATTTCTTAGTTGGTGGAGAAGGACCAAAACGAATCATACTGGAAGAAGTCCGGGAAAGATACCAGTTACATGACAGGTTTGTTCTATGCATGCCTATCACCCTTCAATGTACTTTAGGGGTGGGGAAGACAACAGCAACATCCTTTCTGCCTGCCTTCCTCCCCCCACCCCCGGAAAAAAAGCACCCAAAAACATGAGGCTGGAGAAGATGACAATTACTGAAGGCAAGGCAGAGACACCAGACACTAACTGAACACTTAACAGAGTTGGACTATGAACCTGCAAGTTAATTGATAGAAATAGAGCCTGTATGAACCTTCACTCAAGTCAGGGTATCATAGAATCATAGAATGGTTTGGGTTGGAAGGGACCTCAAAGACCATCTAGTTCCAACCCCCCTGCCATGGGCAGGGACACCCTCCACTAGACCAGGCTGCCCAAAGCCTCATCCAGCCTGGCCTTGAACGCTTCCAGGGATGGGGCATCCACAGCAGAGTAATCTGACTTTCAGAGAGGAATATGATTTATGTCAAACTGTGATGCTTGGATCACCTTTTACCATATGGCTTAAGGTGTTAGGCAGCTAGTTTGTGTCACTGCTGCTTGCGAGGATGACTGCTAGTGATTCATTTCATTATTTCAGTATGCCACGCTTCAGTGTGGTGCTTATCTAGTATGTGTACTTGTGGTACTCCAAACATGTTCCCTGGTGCTACAGTGTTCTCAAAATGTTTCTTTGCATATGCATTTGTGTATTTCTTTGCAGTTTTCCTGTTCAAAGACAGTTTTATGTGGCAAGGACAAGGTGCTTAATTTTCCTTTTCCTTTTCTCTGTTTTCTGTTGCCCGTTCTGTACTTCAGCCAGTGATTCCTCTGATAAAATTGTTTGTTAGTATCATTCTTGTTTTGCCCTTTTCTGTTTCCTAGTATCTCTTCAAAATAAGTATTCTAAGTACTTCCCCTTCCCACCCCCTTCAGATTTTGAGATTGATCAGACCTTACCTTGAAAATTCAGATAATACACCTAAACAAAGGAAGGATGACAAATTTTAATTATTAACTGCATGAAGCCATGTTCTCTTACAGAACTAGAAAACTCAGAAGCAATGTTTTGAAGGCATTTACTTTTAAAACAAAGTAACTTCTTCTCCCAACTTTACTTTCAGAAGGTTTTTTTAGTGTGAAAATAAGAAGCAGAGTCTTCTATGTCTTCATTTCTGGAAAAAATTCGTTCTCTTGCTATATAAGTGTGAAGCATTGGTACATTTTTCAGAATATGTATAACACTATACAGCATTATTACAGTCCAAATCTAGTGTTTTTTTGTTTTTTGTTTTTTTTTTCTTTTATGCAGGGTACGTCTCCTAGGAGCCTTGGAACACCAGGATGTTAGAAATGTTCTAGTCCAGGGGCACATTTTTCTCAACACTTCCCTCACTGAGGCTTTTTGTATGGCAATTGTGGAAGCAGCAAGCTGTGGTTTACAGGTAAAACCAAACAAACAAAATACTACCTGGAATGCATGTATCCATTTTAAACAAAGGTTATGATTAAATAATATGTGCTTGTAACATTTCATTTCATCTGAGGCTCTGTCTTTACAAAGGTGAGCAAATACTATCCCCATTTACACATCACCTGGAAGCTGGGGCAGAAGGGTTAACCAAAACTGCTCAAGCTCCCAGAAGAGACTTGTGCAGAATTGGGAATAACATGTAGATCTGCTAACTCTCAGTTCTCTGAACTAACCAGGCTGCCTCTCCAAAATGCTATTTTTTTATGTACCCCTTTACAGAGTTTTGGGGTAGTTACTGTTGATGAAGGTTTACTTTGACACTACTTTAAGAGGAGCTGCAGAAAAATGGATTATGAGCATGGGTGACTGGTCAATCAGGCATATTGAATTACTAGACTAAACCATTGTACTGGAACAGTTTTCTTCCTGCGCCAAGAACTGACATTTGTTTTCTTCTGTTAACTGAGGATGTATTTGCCTTACCATGTAGGGATTCAACGTGAGAGTTGGTGAGAGAGAAACTAGTAAAAGCCTTTTCTGGGTAATTTACAGATTAACAACTCAAAAAAAAAAAGTTAAATCAACAGACATAACTTAGATTCTTACATTAAAATATAAAGAAACTTTTTTTAAAAGACTGATAAGAGTATCTAATATACAGGAAGTGTAGAAAATGCAAGGGATTTTTTTTTTTGCTCCAATATCCTTTGACAGTAGTTACTACCTAGTTGTAATTATTCCCCTGTCATCTGTTTTCTTCTATAGAGGTAAGGAAGTTCTGCAGTTTTCTTACTGTTACCCACTGTTTAGAGATAATTGTATAATGTAGGCTTTAGTAGTTTCTGATTTCCCTTTAAAAATAATAATTCAGATTAAAATTAGTGAATTTCTAAAGAAATTCTTGTAAATGTTCAGTAGCCTGGAAGGCATAAACTGGAGTCAGATGTGGTAAAACTGTCCTCTCCAAGTAGGGATAACAGTTTTCATGAGGGACTCTGGAGAGAAAGTCCAAAATCTAGTTACACAGATTTAGTTGTGTACTGTGACAAACACCTGTAGGGAAGATGTGTCATAAACCACTCCTTAGTCTAAGTCTTCTGTTTTATCATGCTACCAAAGAATCATTCTGAACATCATTAAAGGTAATCTGCTTGCTAGATATTTTCTAGGGCCTAGGCCGTTAGGTTGCATATAGGTAAAAATCCCAAAGCATGATATCAATCTTTGCCTTCATGACAACCACTCGTATTTTTTTTTCCTGTTCTTCTTAAGTGCTGCATCTAAACAGTGTAATAGCAGTGTCATCACTCTATCTTATTGTTATGCAGGATATGTGCTATTTCTTTTGTTTCTTTTAAAGGTGGTGAGTACAAGAGTTGGTGGGATTCCTGAGGTGCTTCCAGATAATCTCATCATTTTATGTGAACCGTCCGTGAAATCTTTGTGTGATGGATTAGAAAAAGCTATTGCGCAGCTCAGATCAGGAACACTACCATCTCCAGAAGCTGTCCATAGTAAAGTAAAGACATTTTATACATGGAGGAATGTAGCAGAGAGAACTGAGAAAGTATGTGTAACCTCTTCTTTTAGATTATCTCAAAGTACGATTCTGAAACAGCTGCTTCTTTGAAACATTATTATGTGTGTTTTCATGTATTCTCTATGTAATCTTTCAGTGTAATTTTTCAGTGTGCTTTCTGTCAGAACATACATGGTTCAAAAAGGTTCAGAAAATACTTTGTTTTTCCCCACTAAATACATCCCTGGATAGGTGTTTATTTTTTCTATTTGCATTGTTTTATATGTTGTAACTGCTGATACATATTCTGAAGAACAGCCTAGATCTTTAGTTACATTTCTACTCATATGTTTTCCAGTCTTTACATTAAGTAACTTTTCTGGCATAACTGGAAAACATGCTGTATAGGATGTATGAAAAGGAAAGGACAGAATTCATGACAAAGTTTTGTCAGCCACATGCTAACAAGTGGTTTAAAATTCTGAGAGGTAGTTTAATACTGGTAGGCTGAACATAGCTGAATTTATATAAGCTATGGATGTAATGAAAATAAATTATCACACTTTTGAAATCATATTTCAGAATTAGAACCGCGCTTCAGCATAAAAACTCTGCCGTTAACAAAGAGCATTAATTGCAATAATGTTATAAATGCCTGTGGAGATCTGTCATTTCTGACTTCAGACCCTATGTTTTAGGCAAGAGAGTAGCTGAATCACATGCCTCTTAATTACATTGTAGTGTACTCATATCTATCTATCTATCTCATATAAGTCTCCTTGATGTATCGTGTACAACCAGTTTATTTTATAGTTTTCAAGTACTGTCAGTACAATTCATTTTATGATTTTGTCACTGCAAGCAACATTTCAATTGCAAAGTTTTTATAGAAGTCAGACTACTTTTCAGTATGCTTTATAGCCCTTTCTTAAAAAAACCCACAACTAAAACTCTGTAAAGGAAAATACTAGTATAATTGGAAGAAATATGCATGGAACTTACATTGTACAAAAGATAGTTGTTTGTTAGCTCATTGTGAAGTTACCCATAGGGTGAAGCCTGTAATGTTCTCAAGGGAAAAACTGTATCCTTTAAGCCTTTTTTGAGTTCTGTGTAGTGGGTATTTATGTTTCTGTTCTATGAAACACAGGAATATATATATTTTTTTTTTTAGTGGTTGTGGTTAATATGTATATTAAGTCACTAGTAGCATGTATTTCCTTTTCACATTCATAGAATTTTAAAATTTCTACTAGCAATTACTAGTGTTTCTTTAAATAAAAATCAGTATCCTATTTTGATTAGCTTGATTTTTCAAATAGAGGGATTTGGAAGATTGCCAACTCCTCTATGAGTTCATCCATCATTGTGTGGAAAATCTAGTAATTGCATGTTCAGACTCCTTTCCTATGACTGATGTGAATATGAGATTAATTCAATTAATTAAACCCCCCCAACCCTCTCTATATAGTATTACATGAGAGACAAATTATGCAGCCTTCCTATTTAATGAAATACTCTTGAGGTCTGTCAAAAAAATAGAACATTTCTTTTCCTTTTTCTCCTTAAATAAATTAATGAAATTTCTAGAACAGTACTCATAAATCAACATTTAAAATCTGCAAGACTTTTTTGGGGTAATATTTGTCCCATCTAGTAGTTAGGAATAGATAATTTATGTTGCGCACTGACAACAAAGTACTGCCTGATTTTTGAGGTGGAAGCAACATGTTTTAAGATCTTACTTTCTGTCTCTTCTCCTTTTAGGTGTATGACAGGGTTGCAGATGAAGTAGTTTTACCAATGGATGAGCGACTTAACAGACTAATGTCTCACTGTGGCCCAGTGACTGGGTATATTTTTGCTCTGTTTGCTGTTCTGAACTTCCTTTTCTTGACGTTTCTGAGGTGGATGACTCCAGATTCCATTATTGATGTTGCAATAGATGCCACAGGACCTAAAGGTGCATGGACTAAACAGTATTTTTTGGGGAAAAAAAGGAAGAGTTAAAGAACAACTTCCAAGCTCCTAAAATGCTCAAATGGAGAGGAAAGAACCCATCAGTCACTAAAAGTTTTAATGCTTGCTGATAGAGACATTACTCTTAAAATTCTTCAGTTTCTTTCTGAAGATACTGGAAAGAAACTTGGTTAAATGTGCTACCTCAATTTAGGATTATGTTTTAATTTAGTTTTGGATTCATGCAAGTTTATGGGCATCTCTTTTGCACTTAAAACTGGGAGGAGAACAAGGGTTTTTATAGGTGTCAAAAGCCTTTGAGACAAAAATACAAGATTTTTCTCAACAACTTGAATATTACAGAAAGTGACTGTAAACTTTAGTGGTTTTTGGGAAAGCAAAACACAAAAATTATTAGCTTACTGTAGTCCCTGCTAATTCCTGATATTTACTGTGATTTTTACTTTGAGACTCATTTAAAAATATTTAATTAAAAACCCAACAAGACACACCTTTTTCTCTCCTCAGATGAAAATAGCATTTGACATTAGTCATGGAGTCTGTTACCATGGAAATTTCAGACTTAGTTCTAGCAGTTGTGTCCCAGTGACAGTGTTTTACCTGCATAGCGTTATTATTTTGGTCTTCCCTAGTAAAACTGGATCATCCTGTTGCTAAATCAAAACTCCATAACGAATTTTTGATATTTTCAGAGGTGCTAAATTTGTCCTCTTCACTTACATGTGTGAAAGTAATGTAAAGCTTATGTCATTTTTTTAAAGCACATAGGTGAAGAAATTATATTCTTTAGAGATAATACAGCCTTCAGAAACAGCTCAGGCCTGATAACTCCTCCAGCAGACTATGCCAAAGTGTGAAGTAACACCCGTATGTGTGAAGTAACATGTGTGTATGTGTGTGCGAGAGAGAAATCTGTGAAGGGCTTAACAAGCACCATCGTGCTCGCTCGCTCGCTCTCTCTCCCCTCCCACCCACTCCCCCTTCCTCTGTTTTCTTTTTTTTTTTTCTGTTTTCTTTTTTTTTTCTGTTTTCTTTTTTTTCTGTTTTCTTTTTTTTTCTGTTTTCTTTTTTTTTTCTGTTTTCTTTTTTTTTCTGTTTTCTTTTTTTTTTTCTGTTTTCTTTTTTTTTTTATGTTTTCTTTTTTTTTTTCTGTTTTCTTTTTTTTTTCTGTTTTCTTTTTTTTTTTTCTGTTTTCTTTTTTTTTTTCTGTTTTCTTTTTTTTTTTCTGTTTTCTTTTTTTTTTTCTGTTTTCTTTTTTTTTTTCTGTTTTCCTTCCCCTTACTTATGACCAAAATGGCATTTCAGTCCATCTCTGGGAGGGATGGTGTTTAGTGTGCGTGAGTTCACCTACACCACATCAGAAACACTGTCAGGCAGGTTCTGCAAGTGGAATCTTGGGAAGGTATCCCTTAAATGGAAATAACCAATAGCTATGCTTTTCAAGGAGAGGAAAACAAACAACAAAACAACAAACCAACAAAAAAGAAGTGGCTTCTTGCATCTGTTAGCAGTCCCAAGTAATATATACCTGGGACAACAGGCGGCACAACATACCAATGTGTGAGGGGAGGCATTGATCTCATTTACGTCAACCACATCTAAAACTGCCCCCCTCCCTAATGCACTGGGTTAATTTTTTTTTTTTTCAAGCATCACTGAAGACTGAAAATCTTATGATTTTTATGACTCTGACTATGTATTAATATTAAAAGAACTGTATTAATATTAAAACTGTGCAATATGAAGATACTGTTTCCAAACCCTCAAAGGGCAGTATTTAAAACACGACTTCTGTCGATATCATCTGGTTTGTGTAGAGCCATAGTTACCCTAACATCTGACACTTTATAATTTCATTGAACGTATTTTCACGAAAACCAGAAAGGTAATGTGAAATAAATGCCATATACAAAATCTATTTTATTTTACTAGAATTTTTAGCCTTTGATATGTAATGTACAATGTGCATTGTATTACAATTTGAATTTTTCAAGCTCTGCATTAAAAGTGGAGATCAGCTAAAATGGTGCCACACAGATTATGGATAAATGGGTGGAATTAAGGTAATAGTTTACTTTTCAAAGTTACTTCCTCCCCTCCCCTACAAACATTCAAGTTTATAACAACTTTTTAAAAATACTGATTATCATTCCAGGGAAATGTTATATATATATATATATTTAAATAATACTTTGTTCATTTGGGTTTATTTCTTTTTGGTTTCCTGCAACATCTACAACCACAAATCAAGTTTTCAACAGGATTGTGAGAGTCTATTCAAAATAGTTCTCTCTTCTTTTCTGGAACATTGTCTACTTGTGAATAACATAATAAAACCTTGTTGTAGTCTTGTTTACAAGACAAATTTACAGTTTTTCTAAAAGTTAGTTTACCTTAGCATAAAGAATGGATATTTTTAATTAATATGTGGGAACACACAATGAGAAAGTACAGAAATACACTCCATATTGCTGCTTCCTATCACTGGTGGTTGGACTTCTTATGAGAAAGATGATTATTACAAAACATGCTGCACAAGCTGCCACAAAAATTTAATCCATAACTGGTTTAACTGGAATTATGCCTTTTCTCATCAAGTAATGCAAGTATTGCATATAACTCTTTGCAGGACTGATTCACTTACTGGCCTTGTGTAGTAGAGTAAGGGATGGTGTCACTGAATCATTTACGTTTAGTTTTAAAAAGCATCAGTGGGTGAAATGGAAAAGTTTAATAAAACAATCACAATAATAATAAAAAATACCCCGAACAGAGATAATGAGTGTATTTAGAAATTAATAAAAAATAACTATTTTAAAAAATCTAAGATGTTTCAGTTGTGCTTGAAAGTAACATTTGATCATTGTGAAATACTGGGGAAATGTTACCAAAGAGAGAGTGATACTGAGTAATGTCTTGCATAGAGCAGAGCCTCTAGTGTGGAGGAGGAGGGAACACCCCAAAATCTTCTATATAGAAGGGTCCCCCCCACCTTTCATAGAAGGGACCATTGATCTGCAATGAAATTCCATCCCACGGGCACAAGGAGAAACTGTTTCCAATACATTATATGCAGACACTGTGATTTAAGGTATAGACCACATGTTGATAATTGAAAATTGCGTGTTAAACCAGAACAAGTATCAAGTAAAGTATGAATGTTAAGATTTGTCTTTCAGATTGTGTTTTAGTGGATGTGGGTAGATCTGTAAGAAGGTAAATACACTGTAATGTACTTATTTTTGTGGTCAAGTTTTTCTGCATCTTTTTAAAATAAACTTATTTTTTCCTCTTTTTATATTTATTTCTCCTCATTAGTCCTTTGTCGTATGTGCTTAGGCCTATAAAGAAATAATTGTAAAAGTGCATCTTTTTGATGCTCCGGTAAAATACAGACTTAATGTAAATAGATAAAAGAACAATCAATCTCAAAAGAAAATGCTTTTACAAACTTTTAAAAATTAAATATATTTAAATATATTTAATGTTTGATTTTCTATCATGAAACTACTCTCATCACATTTGCTGTACATCTTTCATGACACTCAGTAGTACGTTGACTTCCACAGTTTTTCCTAATTACTTGAGCATTGACATAGATAAAAAGTGGATATTTTTTGTTAAGGGAACAAAACTAAAGGCAAGATGCCATTATACATCTGAATTTACCGTTGCACTGAAATTACGCATTTTGCTTGTAAACTTAACAGGTAGACTGGGTTGTTTTCAGATGACCAACACTGGTGTAACTCTGGAGATGGTATTTGTGTGGGATTCATTGAATTTTAGCCGTGCATAAGCTGTTTGCCTAATGCACGCTAGTTCTTTAGCTGGTTGTTGAAGCAGGAGGGACCGATGGCATCTAGAGAAGGAGTCATGCCCTGCTAGCACGGGCGTTGGAGGCAGATGGGAGGGGAAATTAATTGCCTGCCGGAATTTGCTGCCTCCCTGCCCGGGCAGCAGCAGGAGTTCAGATAACCAGACCTAATGTGGTGCGATGGGTGGCGAGAGGTGAGATGAATCCCATATCTGCTTGTTTGAGAACAACCAGTGAGTCACTATATGCATCCCCTTTTAAAAGCAGGAGTGTTTTAAGTGTGCTGACCCAAGGGTGCAAAAATGAGGCAAGGCTTATATGAGAAGTAGTATCATTTATTAGATCAAACTGATAGAAAAGAAATAGCTAGGCCCTCCAGTACATCTTTGTTCTCATCTCTTCCCTTCGAGATAAAGGGTTTCTGTCTCCTTTTTTTCCCCAGTTGTCTTACTTTGGCTGACCATATTTGATATTCAAACTCTCAACTATATACACTAGAAATACGCCGCTGTAATTCAAAGAGCATCTAGCATAAGAATAGACCAATACCTCTTTTACTTTCTTTAAGAGGATCCCTCTCATCTTTATTTCCTTGCCAAATACTTCAGGTCACATCTGAAATTTCTCACTGTTGGCTGAAGTTAAGGTTAACCCTAATGAAAATGAGTTGTCTAAGCTGGACTGCCTTTTGTGCTTATTCCTTGCATGTTTGTAATTTAAGGATATATAAATATTAGCTTTCCAGTTCTTTGGAGGATCTAGATAAACTACTATTCATTCACCATCTCATGACAATTTTATTGAAGGATTAATATATTTTCTCGATGTTTTAACAATTCAGTAATTACTCTAGCCAAAAGCTAGAGTGATTCATGAAGTAGTTTGGGCATCCTGCAGAAATTCTCAATAAGGCATGGTTTTTCTATGGAGGGCTGACTTGTTCCCTCCAGCCTATCGATGGAATTGCATAACCCATCTCATTCAACCCACAACGAAGCTGCCCAAAACAGCAAGGGGGGAAAAAATGAGATTCCTGTTTCTGCGTTGTCATTGCTCTTCTGTTGTGTTATATCTGTTCTCATGCCTATGTTATGTTGCTCACCTTTCTTTAGTTTCAGGAATACCAGGTGTTTCTTCCTACAGCTTACCTGACTACCACCTTCACCAGTATTAATACTTCCACCATGCTGTTCAGCCATCTTCCCAATGATGATTTTTTTTTAATCTACCACAGTCATTTTCCTAGTGTTCTTATGCACTAAAAGCAGATTAAGCAATTACATGAATTTTTCTCAAATGACTCCATCATTTAACTAAAAATCTTTAGTTGTCTTTTCGGAAGCCAGGAGGGTCATTTTGCTACTACACAAATGGAGTTTGTCCTTCTGGAAGAGTCACGTTCCTGTGACTGCTTCCAAGTGGTCAAACTTCTTCATGGTTTTTTAGACCACCTGAAGAGCTCTTCAGCATTATTGGAATTTCACCTTCCTCTAGGGATAAGAGAATTTCAGTGGAAATCACCTGATCTCCAGTTTCTTGTATTTTTCTGAGGATTGTGGACTTGTACAATTCTACCTACTATCTGGCAGGCTGATTGTGACGGAAGATCAACAGATATCCTTTGCAACCTAAAGTCTATTTTCTGGTCTTTCTCTTAAAAGGTGATACTCCTTCTTGCTTACATCCTATTGAGTGCCAGTTTTGTAGATCCCACATGAGAAAGATTTCTCCATCATCCTTTTCTTTGTAATGATTTTTTCTCCCTGTTTCTTCTTTTTCTCTGCACCCTATATTCTGTTCTTTACACCTTTTGCTATTCCTCTGGCTTCAGGAGGAGTGTTTTCATTATCTCATATTTGTCTAGGGCTAACCGATCATCCATTTTTTGCTCCATCTTTGTTTGCTAATTTCTTCTTTTTGTTTCCCAGTTGAGCAAGCTTAACTGTTTTTCTCTGATTCCTCAACTGAACTTCTCTTGTCATATAATCCATATCTTCAGCTGTCTTGTCCTGTGGCAAACAGTATTAAAGTGACTAAAAATAGACAATTTTCCTCTTTCAGATTCACAGGTATTCTAGTTTCTACAGGTATATTATATTACTGTGGAAGGAGAGGTATACATAATATTTATGTAAGATGTTAATTTACTGGTAAAAAATGTAATATCTTGCTTTAATTCAGAATTTTAGAAAAATTGGTTCACTCGAAAAATGAACAAATAGGTTGGGGTGGTTTTTTCAGTCTGTCCACATGTATTTTATATAGCATTCTAGTGCAGCTGGGAGGGCAGAGTGCTGAAGACAGCAAGGTACTGAGCCAGCCGTATTGCTGCAAAATAAAACAAATTGCATCTAAAATGTCCAGGGAAATAATTTGCTGTAAAATTTCTTTCTGCATATCCACCATCTCCTTGGGATCGCTCAGAGAGGAAAGCCATCCTGTTCTTTCCCTTGACAGGTAAATCAAAGGGTAAGAGAACCTGGGCAAGGAGAGGATTAAAAGAAAGAAATAAATCTCTCTCCTGCTGTGCATATAGGAAAACAGGAATCAAGAGAAGTTTAAATGAAAAGGAAGTGGGGTATTCTACGTAGATTCAATTAATTACATGCAGAAAAAATACTCTGTTCTCTGGAAGCCATGTGCCCTCAGAAAGAAAAAAACCAGGCAGTTAAAGAAAGGGTACATCTTCTTCAGTTTCAAATATTATATCTTTGAATCAATGATGGATAATGTAAAAATATTTCCATTCTTTCAGTACAGTAAGATGCTCTTTGCAAGGGATATTAATGGACACAATTCTTTATCCCTGAGTGATGGAAAATGCCAGTATATTGCCATGTCTTGCTGATTACACACTTTCAATATATTTTTTCCCCTCCCGCAGTAATTTTGACTTGTTAGCCCTGGCTTTGAAAATATGTGGGTTTATCTTAGATTCTTTCATGATAATGCTTTTTCTTTGATATGTTTGCCTTTGTTCTGTATCTGAGAACCAGCAAAGCCTCTTACCAAGACAGGAAAGACAGAAGAGTATTCTTCTTGCGCTATCCCTGAACAATTTCTGCAACTTTACCTATGCAGCCTTTCTAAATGTAACTGCTACATCAAAGAATACATATAAAGTGGATGTATAGGCTTTCAGGTGGTATGGAGAGCTTCTGCCTGAAAATTTGTTCTAATTCATGTGGGTTTGGAAAGGATTTTCTGCTTGTTTCCTGTATAGCAGGGGGTGTTCAAACTCTCTTATCCTTGGTATTGTTCTTTAGTATCAAATAGCCCATACCAAATAAAACCAGAATGTATTTCTGGTAACTGGGGAACAGCAGGTTCTGGAGAGTTTAAAATAGATGACACATGATACCAAGAATAGCCCGGTGCAACTTAGCCAACCTGAGAAACTATTCAAACAGCAAACCAAAATGGAGGGCAGTTCTATACTCCATGCTTTCACTAACATTTATTTTGCCATTTTTGCTTTGTTTTGCTTCAAGCTTTTAATTAAGATTTCCTTGGCTCTGCTGACCCATTTCTATATTGTTAAAGGCAACAGAAAAGAGGCTGCCAGGATAGCAGAAGAGATCTATGGAATAGTCCCAGGTAAAGTAAAAATAAGGACACTCTAACATTCAAATGTGTATTATTTGCTACATTTTTGTAACTTGAGGATTTAAATCATCGAGTTGCCTGAGATGAGGAATCTGTTGCTAAATGCATGGGTGAATGTTTTAACCTGAAGTGCCTTCCATTGCAGTGTCTTTGCAGTGTCAGTATGTGTTGGCATGAATTAGGTGTGCAAAATATGAGACTCCAACAATTACCCAGCTAGAACGAGGACAACATTTGCTCAAGGCACTACGGTAAATAAAAAGATTGTTCTCGGAAGAAAGGCATTCTTTAGCGGGGGTTACAGATGGTTTTACTAAATAGCTAGCTTTACTGCCAGAGAATATTTAGGGAAAAGTTTTAGCATGTTGATTTTCTGAAAGGAGATACTAGGAGGATATAACTAATGACTTTATGAATCCAAGCCAAGAAACCCTGTTTTGTTAAATCAGATGATAAAAATGGATACAGCTAAAATTATTCTGAAAAATATACAGCATGGGAATATATTATATTTAGTAGGTAATTTATTTTTTGGGTGTGGTTTTTTTTTTTTTTGGTAAGTGATTTTGCTCCTTCATATCATTGCCATAATAATGGACAGGTGTTTGCATGCCCGGTAATTCCACTAATTAAAACGACACAGTATTTTAAATTTACTACTAATGAGAACATATTTTCCTACTTGAAGTTTCATACCAACCTTGTGACATCAGAGATTTTTATGTGACTCATTTGTTGGGTGCTTGCTTCATGATGAATATTGCCGCCATGAACAGGCACCTGAGCGAGAGCAGAACACAGGTGGCGCAAGATGGCCACCCAAAGCAGAGATATTAAGATCCGTCCAAGAGAAATACTGCAGCAAAGCATTTCTTACGAAGCATTTTTATACAGGTGTCTCTCTCTGGGTTATTAATTTATTTGTTATTCTCCAGAATATAATTCCAATCACTTATTACTGTCATTTTTTTCCAAGTGCCTTCATGCAATTGTGGTCAGACATGTGGCAAACAGCAGTTTTTCCTTCATGCAGGTTCTGATCAAAGTGCCTTGAAGTTTAGCAGACTGCAACATATTTTTATCTGCAAGTTGCCATTTACAAAAAGCCATTAAGGATAATCTTTCAAAACATACGATCGTGTTGCTGGGCACTATATTGGATTACAGGCGGAGCTCCGCAGCCTATCTCTTTGCTGTGAAGTAGTGGAGCAGCAGCAGCAGCAGAGCTGCTTGATTTATCTATAGAAATTTAAAAAGATACAGTAGTTTGAGCCATGTCAATCACAACCGTGAAGGGAAGATGTGCCCCGTATGGGAACTATATTTGCCACATGTTTCAGGGAGGTAGGTTGCCGTGGCTAGCATGGAAATACGCAGCAGCATGTGTTTTCATGGTGAGGCCTGTGTGTGCATACACACGCATCGTAAACGCATGTGACGTGCGCTTGCACACGCTATACTATATACATAAGAGGTTAAAGCAAGCCCTGGAGCTCTGCTGTCTGAGTTATTTCTGAATCTTCCTGCTGTATAAGGGCTCTGGTTTTTGTCACTTGCAACGTCTTCTAACTTTTTGAACTGAGCTTGCCTATTTCAGTCGTCAGCATGATGATGAGGGATGTGGGTTTTTTGGATGTTTTCAGGAAAATGTTTCTTGGTCCCTACCTGGGTCCTGTTTCCATCATTTTGCCTGCTGCGTCCTTCTCGGTCCTTAGGAGCATGGTCACACATTGTGCCGGCTGGCCTTTCCACGTAAGCTTTTTCCCTTAGGAGCCAAGAACAGCTCCTTAAATAAATGGAAACAAAAGTAATAACTGTAGTTAAAACCATAACCCCACGAGCCGAAGTGCATCCCAATTCTCCCGTAACAAAAGGAGACTCCCTTGGCCAAGGCTGAAATCTCAGCTGTGTCCTTGGCCTGAAGTCTCCGGGGATGTGTCTGTGCCTCTCATTGATTTCTCTCTGCCTTGGGTAATACCTGAAATGGAGATAAATCACCCTTTCCATTCTCTCTGGTGTGCAGCATAGCTGAAAAAATTAAACAGGACAAGGGTTTCAAATACAGTGCTCACGGGGTTGCTGTACAACAGAGCATGAATGCAAACACTGGTATTGCTTCTGTCCTGTGGCACTGTAAATGCAGCCGGCCTTTGGAGAAATACTACACACTGTGTCGTGGTATGGTTATAAATTTTAATATAGGACAAGTAAATTTTGTCTCCACTTGAGTTGCAGGGATTTAACCCAGGCTGACTGACTATGCCTGTAGGTAGTAGCTAGGCTAAGGAATTTTTTTTCCTGGCACATGAATAGATTAAGATAAGAAAAAGGGCAGGCTAGCCTACATAAAGGAGTCTGAACAGTTCAACAACTCAAAATGATTAAGGAAGAAAAGTAAAGCTTCAGTCAGATTTTATTTTTCCATGTCTTTTCTGAAACCTTCCAGCGAGAAGGAAGATGAAACCTGTTACCTGGTAGTCTGAGCTGGAGGATATTATTTATGAAATTGTCAGTTCAGGAAAAAAAACTGCCAGGGACATGCCAGAATTCATTTGACGGACAAGTCATCCTCGCATCTCCCTGCTATGAGTCTCTTAATGAAGTGCAAGAGAAGCTGGAATACAATTTGTGACAAAAGTTCCCTAGGAAAGATGGAGGCTGATATGGTTTTGAATAGGAGAAGTGCAGGGTTCTGAAATCCCTGGGTGAGTCCCAGCAGCACTAAACTCGTGGTCTTTGCTGAAGCATGTTTTTAGCTATTTTTAAAAATTCTGCCAAGAAGCTTTTGTTTAGGTCCCTTAGTGAGCGGCCGGTTTTCTCAGGAGTGCTGAGCCCTCAGCTGCTCTGCTGAAATCAATTTATCAAAGTTTCACCACTGACCCCACATTGATTTCAGTCCTGATCTGCATTTCCACACTGCTGTTTTTTCCCTGTCCTCCCAGGATCTGCTTTCGCTGCTTGCCTGAATTAACTTTTCTGCATCTGGTGTTCCAGGCAGCTGGGCAGACCGATCCCCTCTTCATGACGCTGCCTTCCAAGGACGCCTCCTGTCTTTGAAAACCCTGATTGCACAGGTAAAAGCCCACAGGTAAAGAAAAGATTGGGAGGCAGCATAGTTTCTGTTGAATTACATCTGGGAGTTGGTGAGCTGGTAACAGACTGCAGCAGGGTATAAGAAATGCAGTTGTATAAATAATATATCTGCATACCCGCCTTTGGGCATGTGGTAGTTCGCTTAGTTAGGATGCTGGGGACAAGCCCAGGACAAAAGCTGTTACAGCTTGTAGTTTGCTGTATGATAAACAATGATCCTTGGGCTCTTTCTCAATGATAAACCATGCAAACCGGGCTTGAGAATAGGGACAATATATTTATCAGCTATTTAAAAAAAAAAAAAAAAAATCGGTAGAAAGCTCTCAAAGTGCATCTTGCTTTACAAACCAGCAAGCATTTTCTTCCTAAAGAGAGAGCTGTCAGCCAGAAACCCTCTGCTCCAAATGAATCCAAGAGCTCAGGCAAAAGAGAGAGAGGAGGAAAGAATATACTAGAAAGGACAAGAAGCTGGACATGAAAGCGGGCAGCTGCAAAAGAACGGGTTACGGTTCTTTGTGCTTTGCCAACCGCCTTCCTTACTGCCTTTGCTTAAACTCAGTGCCCTCATCTGGCACAAATGAGCAACTGACCCCCCCCCCCCCCCCAACCAAGGCAATTGCAGGGAAATCAATTCCCTGAGTGTAAGTTCTGTGACTTGGGCATCAGACTTTTTATATTTAAGGTAAATACTTTTTACCAGTGAGGCCACAGCTCAGGTGGACAACGTCCTCCAGGAGCGGAGCCGCCAGTGTAAAAGCCTCAGCTCTGGACACCTATCGAGGCATGGCTGCAGCTAAAAGAGATTGCTGTTTACGGCCAGTTTTCTCCCTCCCATTTCCTGATCCCTCTTTCCTTCACCTGCTGATATCGAATGATTTTACGGAAAAGAAAGTGACGGAGGTTAGAGATAATAAGGAAGAGCGCTCAATCATTCAGGACTTTGCCGGTTTTCTGACCCCCTCTATCTCCATTTATGTTGACCTTGCATCATCTCATTAGTGAGGGCCACCCAGAGTTGTGTTTAGACACTAGATGCCTCGGTTATACACTGGTCATGGTTATGCACTGGAGAAGCACCCGGTGTTGTGGTTATACATCATTTAATTAGTTCACCCTTTCTCCTTCTCCCAAAGACATTTAATTTTGGGAGTGAAGGATGAGGGTCCTTGCTGATGAAAAAAGATCAAGGCAGCAATGTCTGCAGAGAGTGAACTGGAGCTGATTCACCACAGCTTGGTAAATGTAGGGACAAAGCTGTCCATGGAGCAGCATAATCATTGCTCATGGCTTCTAATATAGTTACACTAGTAGCCTAAAATTAAATATGGAGCTATGCTTTAGAGTATACAGCGGACACTCAGAAGACTCTGCTGTAGGACCGTAGCTTTCAAGAAAGCCAGTGAGGCTTCTGGTCCCAGGGGATGCCTGGACATAACGGGACAATGGAGCACTGGAGTTTTAAAAGAGCTCAAGAACTCACCAGTGCCTGTTCCAGCACCAAAAGAATAGTTTAGTTTTTCAGATACATTGAGAAGAGTTTATAACCATCTGAAAACAAGGTTTAACATGAGCAGTGTTTGGGAAACAGCTATAGTAAGATCTATAACTCAATCTCCATTTCGTAATGGAAGGGATTTCCCAAGATATCAATACTTATTCTTTCACTCGCAATGACTGTTTCATTTTTTAAATATATATATCTGAATAATGATTGAGAATAGCTCTCTTCTTATCTGGACTATCTAGAAGACATTCCTCTTGAAGGAATATGCTGATCATTAAGTATGAAACATCTATACAATTAGAAAATGGAATAATCTCAACATTTTTTCAAGGTTTTATCTATTCCCCTGGCACTGATGTAATGTACGGGAAATTTTTAGTGACAGCTTTCACATTAATAATGCTTTCATGTAACTGAAAAAAGATTGTTTTTCTATCACAGAATTTCTATCTTAAAGTGGTTACAGTGGTTGCTTTTAATGCTCATTGCACGGGGACTGGTGACTTTTACAGTGTTAACATTACTCACGGATACTTATTTTTGCCCATCGCCTTTGCTACTGCCTACCAAAAAGTGCATTGCTGCCATCTTGTGAGCTGCCTGGTTTATAGCACATCAGGTAGAGACCAACTGTGTTACAGAATACATCAAGCAGAAAATGGAGCTGCTTCCAGGCCTGTTCTCAGATGTGGTTGTAAAATCTTAATTACCAGGAGATTTAGCTGCATTCTGGGGAAAATGCCTATGACAATTGCTTTCTCCTTTGTGAATACGTCTGGTTTCTGTTTGCACAGGAATAGATTTAAGAACTGTCATTTAGGCTAATACCTGTAATGAGGAATTTGTAGATCACAGTTCTTTCCTTCCAGTGTAAAATGTTTCCTGGGTGGTCAAATAAGAGGAACAGGTTCATGGGTGGGATTTGTATCATCTATTTTATGGGTCTACCAGGTACTTACTACCTCTGAGTGAAACACCCTGGGCACCCCATATAGTCAGCAGAAGTCTCTTTGAGACAGAATTCATCTGAGCTACTAGAAACAGCTGCTTTAGCATGGGATGAATCATACCCCAGGGGAGCCTGTTTCTCCCCACCGAAGGAGCCGAGGGCTCCAGCCAAGCTGCTGATACCTGTGCCAGAGGCATCCCCATTTGGGGAGGTGAATCCCACTAGCTGGACTTAACAGGGAAGTCAACATCACCCTTATAAGCTAAAGAAATGCAATGTCTTTCCTGCGACTGACTGTGCAATGTAAAGAGCTAGAAATACGAGACACAGCTTGTCCTCGCTTCCTCCTTAACCCCATCACCAGCTGCAGTCTTTGGGCACGAGCACCGAAGCACTGAGCAGCATTAATCCAACCCATGCACCTTCCCCGGACACGCACCCTGCCATGCCCACCGCATGGGTCTCCCCCACCGCGGTCTGACCGTCGTTTGCACCCGCGCCAGCCCCGGGAGAGCCGTGTGTTTCGGGCAGGGCTTTCCCCTTACACCCCCTGCCCTGCGTTGCAGGGTTTCGACGTGAACCTGGTGACGACAGACCGTGTGTCGGCTCTCCACGAGGCCTGCCTGGGAGGCCACGTCGCCTGCGCGAAGGTGCTGCTGGAGAACGGCGCTCAGGTGAGTCCCGGGGGTGCCGGCGGGGACGCCTGGAGCAAGGAAGCTCCCTGCATCAGCGGGGATGTCGGACGGGCTGCCCGCGGGGCAGCACCAGGATGCAGATGGACAAGAGCATCTCAGGCAGAAGTGGGAAAAAATAAAACAGTGCTTTGCTTCTGTGGGTGATGGATTTTCCTTCCCCTGGTGGCTGCTTGGGTCACCCCGTTATTCTGTTTTGTTTTCCCTCCGTATGTGAAACGTAGTCACAATTGATGGAAAAGGAATCAGAAGTACTAGGTGAAAATAACCTTTAATAAATTGACTTATCCCTTTTTTTCCCTCCATAACAATCACTGAGATTGCCTCTGGTTTTCTGTGGGATGGTTTGGGAGTCTCATGGAAGTTAAAATAGACGTGCACCAAGCAATGAAACAATTTATCTGCTAATAAAATAACATTTCACCCAGCTGGACCTAAGGTAGAATACATGTTTAAAATGGAGATACAGGAATGAATGAAATATATAAGAATATATTTAATTCAGCTGGGTTTTCAAGTACAATTTATATGGCAAGAAAGTGAGCAACACCAAAACAGGCAATCAAGCTATTCTCTGCAGAAGAAAATGCATTTGTTAACTTCCTAAACGGTAAGTCAAATTTCAATCCCTTAGAAAGATGAAAGGAAAACCCCTTTCTGCTTAGTTTTACTTGATTTTGGTATATTAATAGCATTATCTTTTTATAACTCAGAGAATAACTTCTGAAATACCTGTTGCTTTCCTAAGAAATCAGCCTATTCCTGGTATGATATATAGCTCCGATGTTTTTTGTTTTTTGTTTTTGCACCATTCTCTGTTTATACATAAAATCAACAGGCTGTTGTCTAATTTCCGGGAGAAAATGTGCCATTCTGCTGCTCTCCTTTATTGCTCTGCTCTTCTTTACTTCCTTTTTTTACCAAACCATTTACTCCACAACAGCTGCCTTACTATTGTCTTTCCTCTTTTACCAGTCAAACCAGTGCCCAGTGGAGAGGGAAACCAAAGAAGTAATTCTTATTATTCTTCTTCACTTATCTCCTTGCTTACCCTTGTTTATCAGCTTGCCTGAATCACGGGCCCTGTTGTGCAACGATGCTGACAGACCCCCAGGACCTCCAGCAGCTCCAGCCACATCTGCCCGATGGGACTGGGGAGGAGGTGGGGGGCAGTGCTGGGCTGCAAGGCTGCAGCATGTAATCTGTCTGAAATACAGATACCCCCAAAGCACATCTATTTCTGTTTGGGTTTTGGGGTTTTTGTTGGTGTTTTTTTTTTTCTTTTTTTTCCCCTGTTTTAGAAGTTGTGCTGGATCGGGGATAGTTTAGCTGAGCAATTAGCAGAAGGGGAGGAAGTTCAAGGAAGAGGACAGGACCTGTAGTGATGATGCTGTTGAAACAGAATCTTGGTTGAAGCCCTGCAATTTCAGGAAGAGCAAGCTGCATTTTGGGCTCCAAAATCAGAGCAGACAGATGTCCCCCATGCTGTGGTACCTGGTATCTCCCCATATCATGCCAGCTTGCCCACCTCCTGGCCCTGTTACGATTATTTTCCAGCCAGGTCTGTTCCTCCACTGCTTTTCCATGAAGGTGAACAAGCAGAGGAGGCACCAAGGAGCAAGGAGCTGCCTCCTCCAGCGTACTTGCCAAATGCACAAGTGCAGCTTCACGTGGGGGAGCATGCCCTCACGCCGGCTGCTGCACGGTTGGAGCCTGCTGAAGACGGCAAGGACTCAAACACTGGAAATGGCAAGAACTGGCTTATAGCTGTGGGAAAAGCACTTTGTGGGAAAAGGAGATAACTCATACAGCATCGTAAGCAAGTCAGTAGTTCAAATGAACAAGGACAAACGATGTTTAGGAAGGTATCAACTGCAGACAGTCCACCGCTGAATTACTCAGAATAGACCAATAGGTTCTTAAACATCTCTGCCTTTCTCTGCTTTAAAGGCAAAATATCTTGCCAGTTAAATTGTCTGGGCTGAGGTATTTCTACCCCGGCGCTCCGACCCCCTTGAGATAAAGCTCCAGTGCTTGCACTGGTAGCAAAGTCCTCCAACTTCTCTGGTCACCCAGGACTTCTGCAGCCCTCCCTCTCCTGTCGCTTTCCTCTTCTCCCTGATTTGGAAATGGCACAAATTGCCACATGCTTGCACAATGCCTCGCTCTTCTCCAATGTGCCACAGAATTAAAGACATGCAGATTTGCTGCATTAATTGCCTCTGAGGGCTTGCTTTGTAGTTAAACGTAGCAGCTACGGCACTGTGCACAACACAAGCCAGGGGCTGTGCTGTCCCCGTGGACAATAACGAACGGTGGAGTTCTTGCCAGGTATTTACATTGGAGGTGGAGGAAGGAAATTTTTTCTCTCTTATACACACACATACACACAAACTCTTTCAAGCTCCTTTTCTCTTTGGGGTTAAGACTATGTTTCCCTGAAAATTTCTTTCGTTGGAAATGTGTTTTCAGGTGAAAGTATTAACCGTGAAATAAATGTTTTCATTTAAAAAGCAAAGCCATTTTCATCTGAGTAGATTCTGGCTTTGGGTTGGTGCAAACTAGATTGTCATGAAGATATTCAAGTTCTCCACATTAAAAAAAAAAAAAAAATTAAAGTCTGCATTTTCTGAGCAACTCTAGGAGGAGCCTTCATAGCAGGCAGTGTCACTGCCTTATGGCACCAGCTCTTTGGGAAAAAGGGCAGACCTCAAAGGAGAATGTTATATGTGTTGTGCCACAACATATAACTCTGAAAGTTGTTAACAAAATCAATTCTGAAATTGAACAAGACAAGCATCTTTTCCTGGTGCATTTCTGGTGCAACTGGCACGCTGCAAGGGCGTTCCTCTTAAACTGAATTATCCTGAGCGTGTCTTGCTGTTCCAGGTCAACGCAGTCACCATCGATGGGATCACTCCTCTGTTTAATGCCTGCTGCAGTGGCAGCGTGGCCTGTGTCAACATGCTGCTCGAATTTGGAGCCAAGCCGCAGCTCAGGAACCACCTTGCTTCGCCCATTCACGAAGCGGTCAAGAGAGGTAACGTTCAGGCTGTGAATGAAGCGAACAATAACTGAGGAATACATCTTTTGCTGATGTTAAAATATTTTAAAAAAACAACCAAAACTTGTCCGTACTGGTATGGATAAATAGGTTTGGCTTATTCCCAGCTCTTCTGCCTCATTGGTTGTATCTGGGCGTATTCTGCTCTGCAGCACTTCAGTGACAGCTCTTCTCTCCACAGGTCACAGGGAGTGCATGGAGATCCTTCTGGCCCATGAGGTTGACATTGACCAAGAAGACCTGCAGCACGGGACTCCGCTCTACGTGGCTTGCATGTACCAGAGGACAGACTGCGTCAAGAAGCTTTTGGAGCTAGGTACACCTGGAAAAGGGGCCGGGGGGGAGAGCTGTGGTGGCGTGAACCAGCGCTGCTGGTCGCTCCGGGCTGCCTCTCCACTGCAAACATCATGGGTTAATTTCACAAGAGGTGTTTGGGCAGCCCAACTCTGTGAGACTCGTTTGCGGCTATTAAAAATTTCACCTGCATTCATGAAGAATTTATGATTTCCTCATTAAAAAAGCCCTAATTACAGAGGCCTCCCTGAGACTGTCTGAATGTGAAAATAAAATACTTTTAGTTTTCTAGAATGATAACAGGAAGCACAGACAAGGCTGGCTAATATTAGTGACCAAAATCAACTCTTGATTATGATAAACTGCCATGCTAAGCATTAACTCCACCTGCTTCTCAGTGGATGATGAAGACAGCAGTAAAGCTGCTTGAAAGAATAATCACTGCAGGTCGAGGCACAGCCTATGAGCTAGCACAAATTTTTGCTGTCACTGTATATTAGCTGACTCGCACCTGCTCAAAATGTGGCCCTGCTGTGCCTGGAGAGCCCAGGGCAAGCATTTCTCTTGCTGTGCTCCCAGAGTTATTACAATGAGATACCTAAAGGGTCTTTTTTCCCCTGGTAATTAAATTAACATAATCTATGTTAGATTTTATGTTATTAACAAATCTGAAGAGCATATGGTAGGCTTTGAACATCTATCGGGTTGAAGGTCAAGCTGCTCAGCTCTGTCCATCGCACACAGGGTTCGGTGGCTCAGAGGACATTTATACAGCAGCAGGTATTTGACCTGCTGAGTTTTGCACTGCTCCTGCTGAGAGACATGAAGGGGGCCTGTGTGCCATCCATCCTCACTTATAGAGGGTGGTGGAAACCAGCCTGTGTGATGCAGGTTCGGACAGTTCCTGCTGCCTCCCAGGTCTAACCGTGCACTCTCGTTCACTCAAGGAGCCGACGTTAACGTGGGGAAGCGATTAGACACCCCCCTCCACGCGGCAGCAAGGAAATCCAGCGTGGAGGTAGTCGTCCTGCTGACAGACTACGGTGCTAACCCAAAATGCAGAAATGCTGAGTTCAAATGTGCCCTGGACCTTGCTGTACCCAACAGCAAAGTGGAGCAGGCGCTTCTGCTTCGGGAAGGTAACGGTTTCCTTTCTTCTTCTCCTTTCTTAAGTAGAACAGTATTTATTTCCTTTACCTAAGTACATTTTCTTAACTGCTTTTAAATGCAATGCTCTATATAAGTTCTCTTAGCTTTTCTACTGATTTCAGGCCTGCAGCACATGACACACAAGTGACTAAAGAGATTTCTGTTTTGTTGCTAGATCTGCCACCAAGTGTCAGGGTTTTAGCGGGTAAATTGTCAGTTGTTCTGTGCTTTCTTTCCCTGTCTACTGAAGGAAAACTATACTTTTTTTACCTATCAGGACTCTAAGGATTAAAAACTGCCGTGAGAGTTTACTCATCGATAATATTTTAGTACCGCCATCTTCTGTTCGGCCTAGCACCGTGGCTCAATGTCCTGCTTCCCGCAGAAAAGCGGCAGAGCGCGCGCGCCCTCAGAGGAAAACAGAGATATTTGCCAGGCGGCTGTTCAGCTCCACAGCACGCAGCTCTTCCACGCGGTTCACGGGGCTGCAATCCCAGCGCAAACCAGCAGTGCCCTTCACAACTTACTTTCAGCCTTCCTACAATATTTCTAATTATCCTTCCAGTCTATTGGAAGAAACTCCTGAGCAGAAATGAATCTAGATCCTCTTGTGCCATTTTCGCCTGCATCACATACAGCCAGAACTTGATGCATCCGATAGCAATATCCCCGGGATACGGACATGCTGAATTAAGTGCCCCTCTCCTCCTCTAACCTCTGCATTTCCCAGCTCACCGGTACGCTGTTAGTCAGTCTGTGCACCCCGGGGCTCTGCTGGCACGGAGGGTGAGTGGTGCTCCCCCACGCAGGCAGCCTGCCGCCCTCCCGGGCACAGCTTGCTCCCCACCAAGGAGCAAAGCACGGTGTGCACAGAGAGCCTGCTTCCAGCTGCAAAATAGCTCTGGGATGGTAAATTAATATCGTCAGTGATGCACATAAGCTTTGTGCTGACCCTCTGCACGCAGGTGGGTTTTATAGAGGAAATTAAACATTGGCTTAATATCCTTCTGTCCTTCTCCCTTTCTCCATGGCTTTTCATGCAGAGCTTTAATTTGTCATGTCTAAAACCTTCTGGGAGGACTTTTGCTTGAATGCTTCTCACCTCTTGTGACTTCTGTCCCCATATCTGAGACGTTCAGGGCTCAGAAATGGCAGGATATGTGAGCAAAGGCAGTGCTTGCAGTTGTCCTGTTCCAGTTATCCTCCATGATTGAGAGTTTGTGTAGATAAAGAAATATTCCAATATTAATAATTTTCTTTTCCTGAACCTTCTTTCTGATTTCCATTTTCTACTTGTCACTCTCTCCTACCTTACAGTCAGAGGGACTATAGGGGCACTTGAGCTCCTGTTGACTCTTTACTTTTCAAAAATGAAGTTTCCTCAGTTTCCTCACCTTTCCCTTCAGTCCTGCTTTCAGATATTTTGCTGTATCTAACATCTGCATCTGCCCTTTTCGCCTACCTTTTCTGTGTTTTCTGAGGTCTTTCTGTATGAAATAAGCACCCCACGAACCTGTCTTGAAGAGTTTTCTTTACACTCCCTGACTTTTCTGCTGTGATTACTTAGATGGCTCCCTTTAATTGCTCTCCTCCCTAGCTATTAAGTGATGTGAAATATAACGTTTCTGTTTTCCTAACTGCTTTGGAAGATGGTTGCTTCTTTCTTCACTTCCAGTGATAGTAGTACAAGTGCTTTTTTTTCTATATATCCCATTTTTTTCTATTAATTTCTTCTCAGGGAGCATTATAGGCCTGTTTAGGCTTCTACATTTTCCTGTAGTAAAAGCACAGACTATGAAGCTTATCTGGAAGATATAAGCACAGACATTTAAGGACAGACCTCTACCCCTTGCTTGCCAAACACTGCTGTGATTGCTACTATTTGGCCAGAAACTGAAGGGGCAGGGCTGATCCAGGGCTGGAAAACCAAGCACATCTGAGCAGGCATAAAGGTTCAACCTGGAGCAGGTCGAACCAAGCTGGCCTCCCCGTCATCCTGACAAGTCCTCCAACAGCTTTCCTACCAGTGGATTCTCTGATGTTTAACAAGAGTTTTTCATGTGTGGCAACCTTTCCCTCAAGGCACGGGAGGGACAAAAAGGCCTCATTTTTTGTCTTTTTAATTTTTTTTTTAATTTTTTTACCCTGGTTGCCTTTTTTCACAAAAATTGTGGGGACTTTCTATCTTCAAGATATTTTCCTTGTGGTCAGACTTAATTAAAATTGGATGACACATTAAGAAATTATTTTGGGGAACACTGATAGACTGACTGACATACATAAGTACTCAGAGACAGTGTGGTCATGTAAAAGGTCTGAGTTGCAGTTACTGTCTGTGCAGGTACCTGGTGAGACAGCCGTGGCTGGAAGAAGCATGTTCTGTATATATGAACAAACAACTGTATTTGCCATATCCACCCAGTTATGGTTGGTCTACACTGAGCACCTCTGCAGCTCCCTGTAATCCCTCTTCTCTTTATCCTCACAAGACTGCTGGGAGTTAGTTGTCTTATTTCCTGAGCAAGGACTACACATCCTGGTGCTCTCTCTCCAGTGCAGACACCTTTACGGCATTTTAAGTATTTGCTCAAGAAAAGATGCAGAAAAGGTGTTTAGTGCTCATAGTTTTCAGATTGCTGACTCAGTTTTGACAACATATGTTAAATATGAGCAATAATGTATTTCGGTCTTCCTGACTTCAACAGGTCATTGTGTAGTGCTTGATCTGATTTGCAAATCTTGCTGGTGTTTGTTGCTTTCTGACTTCTTAAACTGGTGGTGGGGTTGGGTGTGCTTTTTCTCCCTTTTTCTTTTTTTTCTCCCCCCCAGGTCCTGCCAGCCTTGCCCAGCTGTGCCGGTTGTGTATCAGAAAGCATCTGGGTCGGTCATGCCTATATGCAGTCCACAAGCTGCACCTGCCTGAGCCACTTGAGAACTTTCTGCTTTATCGATAAGTCTGTGGCTATCTTTGCACTGGAAAAGAAAGAGGAACAAATGGTTGGTTGCTCCAAAATTATTATATCAAAGAAAAAAAACAAAGACATCATTTACTGTCTACTGTGGATACCAAACATTAGCTGCTATGTGACAGTGCAAATTGAAAACACCTTTTCACAGACAGTGAATGATATTATGGATACAGTTCCCTCACAGTCTGTTGCCACATCCACTTACTCCAGCCTGAGAAGTTGTAGTACATGAACAGCTCACCTGACATGTGTTTATAGATGCACACGCACACATCCACCCACCCACAGACACACACAGAGATTTCCCCTGCATTTAGTGTTATATTTATTCCTGTAATATCTGTGCAGGTTCTTCTTCTTGTCTATCCATTCTCACTTTCAAAATCAAGGTAGTGGCTGTTATTCTCCCACTAGAGTGAGAATGAAAGCCTTCAGTGCCCAATGTCAGCCATATTTAATATATTGCACACCATTTGTCTGCTTTGACTTTGCATCCTCCACCTCTTTTCCGTGGTCTAATGGAGCCGTAGCAACCTCCAGCAGGCTCTGGCTGTCCAGCCGCTGCACGTCCCCTCGCCCTGAGCCCAGCTTCCCCCAGCGCTGATACATCTTGTCCTCTGAAGTACAAGTGATGTTACCAAAGCAGGCGCAGGGGATTGGAGTAAGCACACAAAAATGTGGGAAAGTCTTAAAAAAAAACTTAATCTCTTCTAAAAAAAAATCCCTCCTAAGATATATCACCTAAAATCTTACTGTGTTACGTGAATAATTTTTCTTAGCTGAATTCCAGAGCAGAACTGCAAATGTTTTCATAGGTACAGCAGGTCAGCTTTAAATGTCTGTCCTTTGAAAGGTTTAAAGATAACTAAAGGAATGAGTTGCTGCTCTTCTTTTGGGCTTGGCATGCTTTGATGTTTCTCAAGACAAGTCCTCAGACTGTAGACCATGACAGAAGCAGGGCCCCTAAGGATGGTTGTGCGTCACTTAAATGTTTTCCTTGATGGATATTGCTCATTGTGGGGAGAAGTTGCAGGCTTGTCTGCTCCCTCATCCCCTGCTCTAAAGGCTTTCATCACCTTCCCATGAGAAGGGATTTTTAGAGTGTTATGACTTTGCCTATTGTGGTATTAGTTTAAACATTGTCAGGGTTACTAGGTTGGACACAGCAGAGCGAAAAATGTTCACCTCTTTGAGTTGAGAAATGTGGGATCCAGCGACTGGTGCAATGCCTGCATGGGTCTGTAAAGGTTTGTTTATTTTTCCCATGGAGGTTGTTTTGAGGGGAGAAATGTTTCTTCAGACCTGAGTTTTGGTAAACTTCTGCCATGAGACAGGCAATGGTGTTTCACTAGTTGTAGCAGAACAGGAAGCAGAGGTAAAAGGAGAGTCTGTCTCCACCTAACTTCACAGGTCTGAGAGGCCGATGACACGTTCTCAGGCTATGAGACGTACTGGTTTTGTTATGAACTATGCATGCCAGTACCAATTTTCACTGCCCATACATCTTAAGTCAGGGGGAATTGTCCTGCTGGAGCCTAAATACAGAACTGGCTTCCAGCAGCCTTTCAGCTGCAGCCTCTCTGGTCCAATGCTAATCCCTTAATTTCACCGTGACAGTCCCCCTCTCTGGGACATAGGTCTAATGTTTCCTGTACTTTCTTAATTCAGCACGAGTAAGATAAATTGTGCTCCTAGCAGTTCATGAGACTGAACCTGCAGTGTTACAGCCAAAAATGAATGTAGTTTTCAGCCTGTGTTTGCACATATTGAACGCTATCTGACGGCAAGAGCTATTGCCCATAAAGTTGTCAGTGACATGGATGACCTTGCATAGTACAGTACATCATGAATCTCAGAGATCTGAGATTCGAACTCTAAATTCTCAAGAGCCTCTGCAAATCAAATACTATCAAGAAAGCAATGTCTATATTAATGATGTCAGCAGATCTCTCTGTCTTATCTTTGTTGCCAGCTCACCTGCTCTGTTAATAAGGTGGCAGTCAGAATACCATCTAAATAGAGACATAGAACCGCAGCTATGTGGGTTGTCAGACTTGCATTGCAATCAAGGAGCTAAGGCAATTTATGGGATCTATTTCAGAATGTGTAATACTGAATTGATTTCCTACTGCGATCATCAATGAAAGCAGTATTTCACTTGCATAGGATTTTAAATTGAAAAAATGTATCACCATTAAGAAAATGCAAAGTCTATTCAGCCTCCTAGAAAGGTTTATGTTAAGAAGCAGCATAAGCTGCCCTATATTTATTGCTGATATTAGCTTCCTATCAAAAAATCACTTCACCTTTGTTTCCTCATGAAGACATCATTCTTTAAGAAATTCTGTGTATCAGAGAATCTGGAGGGAACAGGGCCTTAATAAATCAGAAGAGAAGCTCAGAAGTCCTGATGTTAAGAAATTTCATTAGAAACTTTACCTGGACTTTCTTGCTCTTATCTCAAAAGATTAAGTTACCCATTTAATTCTCATTGACTGTGCTTTGTGTTGTAACAATGCACGGAAATATTACTAAGGAAACAGCTGTAGGAGGCACTTCATTTTTTTGCAAATATGCCATCTCATATGAGAATAGGGAAAGACTGGGACAATTTTCTAGGAGACCACTGAATCTTGTTGGTGATTTTTCAGAATGAGTTTGAAAAACTGTCAGATGTGGATACAGCTGCTTTTCCCCAGGCAGGAGAAGGGCTAATTAACCTTACAAGGTCTCTTTCCTTCAAAACAGGTTGTGTCTTCTCTGTCTTTCTATGATCATTGACAGAAACCAGTTATTTGGTTAAAATATGGTTTTCCTGGGAACACAAGCATTTTTCTGTGCTGCAATGTCCACTGCTATGCCACATCCCTATGACTTTACTCCCAACAACTGCCAGTACTATCTGCTTCATGAAAAGTGCTGCATACCTCAACAGGAATGATTACACAATATGCTGGCTATCGGAGAAGTTTTTCTGAACCACAAACACTTACTGATTCTGAGTACAGACACTGACTTGCAGTGTAAAGCACAAGCTTGGGCTATGGATGCTCGCTAGTCATAAAGTCCCTGGTCTTGAGTGTATTTTGCAGGAGTGGCTTAAATAGGTTACTGATGTGCAATATAAACCCAAAAAACTTCCTTTTATTATTCTCAATCTGCCAGGCCACTTTTCAGTTTTCTTGTCCATTATGAGAGATCCAGTGTAGAACTCAGAAATGCCAGTGATGAGGACCTCACAGATCCCAACCTAATCAGATGTTAACTTCAAGCCATCATTCATTACTCAACATATGTCTACCATTGCTCGTGATCCAAAGCTAAACAAAATTAAATGGGCTTTGTATCAGCCCTGTCTTTATCTTTAAAATAAGCAGTCTTCCTATCTATGTTCTTTCTACCAGTAGATGCATTCCCATGTTTCCAAACATCTTTGCAATCCTTTTTTTTTTTCTTTCCCCCACTGTATCTTTTCTCACATCGCTAAGCTCTTGTTCATAAGCATGTCTTTCCTGATCAGCTTCTCCTGGATTCACGTATTTCTCCTCTGTCACTAAGAAAACAGTTTTGTTTTCCTCCTCAAGGAGGCTAACTCTTCAACAGCAGGCATTTTAGCCAAGGTTAACCTGTCTTCTTGTTGAGTGTGTTATTTCTCTTCCTCACCAGGCTGCTGTGTTGGGGTTCCCCCCTCCGAACCTGCGCTTCTCAGCCCTCCCTAGCCCCGGGGGAGGGCACTGGTGTTCAGAGAGCTATGGCCCCCTTGGCACGTGTCCTGCTTACAGGCTCCCCAGCTGGTGTGTCCTTATGGGAGCAGGACTGTACTGGCCACTGTGTTCATACAGAGCCAGAGCAAGTCATTTTGCCGTGCTGGGTGCTGTCTGGGCTAAATCCAGGCACGGCCCCTCCCTACTTGCTGGCTTGCTGGCTGCACATAGCTGGTTTTCTCCATGTCAGATCACAGCAGGAGACACGTCGTTGTTGTTCACAGTTTGCACAAATTTGTAAAGACAGCTGTGGCGATGCTCTTCTTGTTGTCGCCTTGCTGCTCTCTCAGCACCCTGGCCCAAAACCTGGCTCCACAGGTTTCCTTGTTGCTTGAGTGCACTTTTCCCAGAGTCTCATCTGCAAGCAGTCTGGCCAGTGGGCCACCTCAGGGACATCCAACAGTGAAAACAGACCAACACATTTTAAAAGGGTTTAATGAACAATGTTTCTCACAGTAGGTAGGAAAAGAACCAGCCTGCTGGGTTCAAGCTGCTTCCAAGAAATCCCGTCTCAACTTTTCATAGCAGATATCCCTGATTTTCTATCCAACCGAATCTCCCATTCACAGACTGAAATTAAAAAGGGGGGAAAATACTATGCTGCTGAAACTTGTGGTCATACTGTAGGAGCTGAAATTCCTCACATCTGCCTTCGGGTGCCAACATCCCACCTTCCCAGGCAGATGCAGACTCTGAGGAAGGCTGTCCATCCATCCGTTCACCTGTGTGCCCCTTCTTCTTGTGACGGGACATGTCCGTGACACTTTGGACAGCCAGACTGGGGGCTCATCTCCTCCTGACTCTGTCTTCCCCCAGGGAACTCAAACCTGGTCATCATCCACCTGATGGCATTTAGACTTCTTCTTGCCACCCATGCTAGAAATCAGTGTCGCACTTCCCCTGTGCAAACCCCTGTGAAGGGGGTCAGCGTCCCCTCTGTGCCACTCGCTGTCCTCCACTTGCTGTCTACTCTGCAGGGCAGGAGGCGCGGGAGCTCCCTGACACCTTTCTGTCCCAAATCTGACCTCTTTCTTCTGCAGCACAACTCTGCTAATGGCATTTACAACCCTGCAGTCCTTATTGGATTGAAAACTGGTGATGTGTCCCAGCAAGGCGTTAGGACAAGTCTGATACTAATGAAAATGAAACACATTCACTGCCTCTTAGTTGAAAAATCTGGCTGACCTATATGCTGGGCTGACAGTTCATGATGCCTTTGTGTATTTTTTTCAGAAATTAACTTTTTTCACATGCCAATTGCTCCTCACTGTGATTTTTTTAATGTTCTGCAAGAGGTGTATAATATGTTAATGTCAAATACAGATTATTCCACACAGACCTTCTGTCTAATTTGATTTCTATTTCTTGAAAATTCCTTTATCCTGAAATTTTATACCATTTGTAGAAACTCGTCATGCATGTTGCAAGCAAATGGAAAACTACGTCAGGTTTAGAACTGAAAAATGTTCAATACCAGGAATTGTGGAAGAAAGCATAATTTGCATATTCAGTTGAGAATAACATCTGGAAGGGAGGAGAGAGATGAATCAGAGGAGCATAACATTCTCGCCTTTTATTTAACAAGTCAGCCAAAGCAACACATTAGTCAGCAAACCATTGCAACTAGCAATGCATAAAGCTTCACATGCATGAAACCTTTTGAACTTATTTTTTAGTGGTTTAGACCTATATATCCACAACTTTCATTTGCAGCAATCAGAACAAAACTATTTTAAATTCCGAAACCCAACACATAGTCAATATAGTAATTTTTCTCATTATGCATCTAGTTTGTGGTATTATCTTCTACAAATTTGGGTTATCAGAACCACAAACACTAACTTGGCTCACTCTCATTCAAGTGCAAAACTGAGGTCTCAGAAATAGAATTATGTTCCACCTATGTAAAAACCCCAACAAAACAAAACAAAGTGATTTTGATATTTATGGTAACAAGGCATTTAATGCCTTCAGCTAGAAGATGTATCAAACTTCGTGGTGACTAGGAACAGGGGAAAAAATGAGGGGAAAAACTAGTCTTTGTGGGGAAGGGAAGGTTTGGGTTTAAACCCGTGTTTTCTTGAAAGAATTTAATGGACTAATACACAGGGCTTGCTAGTTTTGGTGTTTCCCCCAGATGTAGAGATTCAGTGGAAAAGACCTGAAGACAGTGAGAGAAGAAGAAATATCCTGCCCTTTAACAGCTTTTCAGGCCTGGATGCCGCGGCTATTTCATCCGATCTCCTCCGTAAGGGAAGCCGCAGGACCTCACCCGGTAACCGCGCTAACCAGGACCGTGCTTTGGGCATGGTTTTACACAACGTGGAGGTCACGCAGGCCCCCCTGCACGGCCGGCCTCTCCGGGAGCCGCTCTGCGGCTGTTAACGGCCCCAGCCCCGAGGAGGTGGTGGGATGAGGGTTGTCTTCTCCTTTGCATACATCTGTTCCTGCCCAGAGCCAGGAGCTGCAGGCATCGCTGCCGCCAGCAAGACGGTGTGCCGTGCTGGAGGGTGGTGCCTGGCCAAAGCCTGCTGAGTTAGTGCCTGCAATTCTGGGAACCCAAACTTGCAGAAAATAAGATGAAAAATAAAGTCAGTAAGGACAAAAAAATTGCTATGTTGACTATGTGCTTGTTGTTTAGCATTTTGTAGGTGAATTTTGCAGCTTCCTGCCATACTTTTAGCCGTACGTTATCAGGGACTTGCTAGCAGTATGTTTTTGAGATGGATGGTTCATTTTCTGCCAGGTCTACCTGCTGGCTATAGAGGTTAACATGCCATAACAGTGTAGAAATTAGACAGGATGGGAAGGAAGGGAGATTTAGAGATTTCCAGAGAAAGCTTGTTCCAACATTTATTTTCTGCCCTAGGAATGTTTGTGGGTAAAAACTTCAGCATTTTACTGCATTTTCAAATATTACATCAGGGTATAACTATCCCCAAATATGTTTAAAAGAAAATGCCCACTTTTCAGATGGACCTTTATGAATTGCTACCCACTTAAAGATCAGCTTTAAACTCTGTGTAAACTCTACTGTTCCCTTTTCATGCTGTCTCCATCACAACGTAAGCTGAAATATTTTTAAGGACACTGGCCCAGAGGCACAACCTTTGCTTATTATTTGTATGTCATTATCCTGCAGAGAGATGCTTGCTTGTAAGAGTTTCAGAAGGTGAGTTCCTGCTGCCAGTAGTCTGAGATGTGTATAAAGATACTTTGGCTTTGTCCCAGGAGTACATCACTGAGTACATCACTTGTCGAAGACCACTCATCCCCAAATATCCCAGAATGGCTCCTAACTAACGAGAGAGATGATTTTGGTTTGCTACTTGTCCTTTCATGGTCACTACAGATTTACAGCAAGGCATGTACATGAAACGCGGCATCCTGAATAACTACAGTGACTGAGCAACAGGTTTTTTGTGTTGGGGTTTTCCAAGACTTCAGTGAAAACTTTCCTCTGAATTGATGCCAAGAAGCAATGCCAGCTTGTTTCCACAAGCAGGTTCCCACAGGCTGCTGGTGTAGATAGGGCAAGAAATTTCACCCTGACCCTGACACTGCTTTTTTTGCTAGAAGTGCTCTCTAGTTGTGCCCCTGACGTGCTCGCCTCCCACCCACTGCGGGCAGCCACGGTGGCAAAGCACCACAGCTGCTCTGCCGGGTGTCTGGGGGGATGGCAGCTCATTTGACATTTATTAAAGTCTTTGAGCTGAAATGATTCATTCTGTGCAGAAAATTTCCCTGTCTGCTACTCACCCATTATAAATGGATGAGAAAAATCTAGGCTTTTCATGCTTGCAGCAGCTTGGGAAGAAATATATTTTTGTCACTGACGATGAAATCACTTGTTAGGGATTTTGTTTCTTTTTTAATTTTCTTTCTCCTTTTTTTTTTGGATGTGTTGCTAACAACTAAAAAAGCTCATCCTTTGGACATTTTAACAGATAATTCTCTTTGCCAGTATAAACCTCTAGCAAACTTTGTCATCAGAAGAAACAGTAAGCTGAGTGAGGGTGTTGCTCCATATCTTCAGATGCCTGCCTCAGTGCTGTCACGAGGAGAGGTGATGACAAAATAATATCTGTGTGCAACCCCCTCACCTTTTCAAGATGCAGAATGATTTAGAGAACTCTTGTTTGTGGTCTGCAGCTGCAGGCAGCTTCCAGATCTGCTCTGAAGAGGGCAGGTGTGTGGAGAACTGGCCCCTCCAAGCAGTCTGAGGGGGTGCGCAGGCTGGGAGGACGCAGGAGCACATGGGTCTGGCACCCACCACCTCCCTGCACCCCTGCCAGGGTGAGAGCTGGGTGCAGGCCTTCCCCTCCCCACCACCAGCCAGAGAGCAGTTGGGGTCCCAGGGAGGGTCTGTCATTCCTGGTCTGGGACACGGGGGATGATCCCGGGACCTGGTGCGGAGTGGCCCACACGCCAGGTTAGGTGCAGCCTCGGGAGAGGTTGGCTGGAGCCTGCCGTGCGCCAGGGATGTCCCCACGGCTGGGGGAAGAGCAGGGCCAGGAGGTCCTGCCACACACTTTGGTCTTCATGCTTCAGCTTCAGGTAGTCTTGCACTCTCTACATCAGTTTCCAGAGGTGGTTTCCCTTCTGCCGCAAGATCAGATATTCAGATAAGTGTCCAAGCTGGATGGGTGGTAGCTAGGACAGGCTGGTATACTCGTCACTGTGCTCAGATCATAATCCTTTAGGAAGGGAAACTCTTATTTCTACAATATCAGCATTGTGAATCAGCATCCGTTAGCTGTTTCAGAGGATTTCCAGTCTCATGCACAACAAAAGCCAAGCTGTGCATGGGGGCAGCACAGGGAACATCTACCAAGGCACGCTGCTGCTGAAGATGGATGCTTATTGCGGTCCCAACTTTGCATTTTCAAGACAGAAAATAAGGATAGCTCCTGAGCTCAGCAGCTAATCTGTCCGATACCAGGTGTGTGGATTTCTTAGGACTGAAGAAGATAACGTCGGGAACAGTTCCGATCCTATGGGCTTGACTTAGGCTACTCCACAAGACCTCTTCTCCACAGGACCACATTCCAGGAGCAGGGCAGGGAGACAAGTATGATGATCAGGAGAGTCTAGTAATTTCACTCACCTTAGCTTGCTTGTGATACATCTGGGTTTTCTCCATGCTGGTCTAATCACTGGGATTGGTGGAAAACTATCAGAATTTTTTTTTTTTTTTTAAAAACGGAAATTGTTTTTCTGACAAAATTAATGTCTTTGTGGAAATTATTTTGCTTTCTTCAGAAATAGCTATTTTACAGTGGAAAGTTTGGAAACAAAAAAGATTTGCCAGCAAACCAAATAATTCCCACTGTTTTTCAAAACTAATAATGAGAAGTTAGAATAGAGGAGGAGAGAGAAATTGAAATCTGCTCTATGCCTGGATTTGGGTTTCACTTAAATTTGGTATTGGACAAGACTACATTACTGTTAGCGAAATTCTAGGAGACTGTGGTAAAAAACTACCACAGGTCTCAAGTACCAGGCTGAGGTTTTTGCTGTTGTTACAACTACTGTCTGCTTACTAGTGTGTACTTGTCACATGAGATCATTTCACCACACTATTAACCTGGCAGTGCTGACGAACCATGATTACAACCCATGAGACAGGACCAAAAAAAAATCCGAAGAAAGGCTTGGAATCTCAGTGATTTGAAAAAAACCCCAAACTTTCAGGGTTTGGATTCTTTTTGCATGGATTGTAGTTTACAAGTTTTAAAGCCAGTTCAGAAAGCAATGTCAAGATTTATTTTGTAGCATATGAAGACACTTATATAGGTGTTCACTGAGAGACATTTGGTACCGGACGGTGAAAAATGGAGTGTTGTTGCTCTTCTGTCTTGGCGGAGGATGCCCCTAATCCCCTCTTTGCCACAAAGAAAAGACAAGAAACTTGTGTGCAATCTCCCATGCGAAGTTTGTCCTGTTCCCTGGGAAATCTTGGTGCTTCTGTACATCTGCTTAACATGAGTTAAAGCACAGGTCCAGGTGCTACTGACACCAAGATGTGTTTGCTACTTCCTTCAGAGTTTGTTGGCTTCAGTTTAGAGACTCTCTTGTTAAGTAAAACTGCCAACTTGCATAAAGCAACAACAGTTACGTGCATAAGTCTCTTTGGTCCGCAACCAGGCTGACAAGATATTTTTGCAAAGGGAAGCTTCTGGGAGGGTGAGAGGAAGGGAAAATGAAAACACCGCATGCTCAGAACAACTGTAAGAAAAGGAAAGCCTTTGGAGGAGAGACTTAGTTTGAGGAAAGGAAATTAGGGATACAAGAACTGGACAATATTACGAATTTCTCCAAGGGAAAACTTCACTCTGCGTCCACTCAGAGATTTCACAGCAGCTTTTCAAAGAAAACCCAGGTACCTCTGGAAACAGCGCCGGTGATTTAGTACTCCTGCAGACAAGCTCTGGCATATTTAACTGCTGTGATTTAAAACCTGGCTGTCCCAGATGTTTGCCTTGCTCATCAGCTGGAAATTTTGGCCTTAGAGGAGAATGTGACATGTGCTAGTGTCTCAGGTCTCAAGTTTACAGGCTGGAGAAGAAAACTGCTTTTACAGGGTTTTCAGCTAACATAATGGACTTTGTACTAAGACAGTTGTGGCATCAGTTTGGAGCCAGTGCTTACACCCTTTGTAAGAGTGTGGGTAATCTCTGCTGAAGGTAGGGAACGGGGCAGGTGGCAACAGCTTAGACCACTGCAGCCAAATCTGCCAGAGCTGTCAAAATCCTCCTCTCTGAGGTGTAGGTGCCTCAAAGTCAAATTGTTTTGGTTGAGGCACAGGACAATGCTGGAGTGAAGACATTTCACCTGGAGCTGTTGCATCCAGAGGCTGCGTGGTACGGAGCACACAACAGCGCTGGTGGGTGGTCCGTCAGGTCACTTGCCTGTGAATTTAGCCATGCTTCTAAGGTGGGTTTCAGCTATTAAACGCACACACCTACCTCCCTTCTCATCATTTGAGGCTCCCTTTTACAGTCGGTGAAGGCTGACTCTAAAGGTCCAAATCATGTCCTCTCAGAGCAGATATCTAAAATAGGTCAGATGAATCATGGTCTTAAGATGACTATTTCTCTTCATTAGCTCTGAAGGAAAGCTAGGATTTCTGGCTCTAATTCTGAAGTTAAATTGAACAAATCCCATGTTTTGTGTCCAATTTTCTAAACATTATCTGTAATTCTGTGGTTTGCATGCTCAGAAACCAATGCTGAATTTGCATGCCAAGACAGATTTACCAGCAGTGTTTTCACTGTTTATAGCAATATTTGTGCTAATAATAATAATTAAAAAGTGTGATATGTGTCCAAAATAGTAAACAATAATGAATTATCTTCTGTGATGAATAACTGATGTGCACAATTTAAAAACTGATTAGCAAGTGGGAGAAAAAAATCAAGATAGTAGAACATTTCATTGAATTACTTATAAAAATTTAAATTTTTGAAAGAGAAAAAAATATTCTGTTTATAAGATGTGCTGCAAACGAAAAAAGTAATATTGAGTGTTGTACATTCAACTTTATTGTGCACTTTTATCCACTGGGGATGGTTGCATTTGAATAACGATGCAGTGATTTCTGTAGCTAGCTCTGTTTATGTAGAACTGAGGGATGTAGGTGCTATTTAAATGGAAAATAGTATTGTAATGACTAAAAGCGCTGATGTGTCTCTGTGTTGTGTAAGCTGTTTCTGCTCTGTATTTGAAGTTGTGTGCTGTTTATCTTGAGATCCAGGTTGATGTTAAAACTTGTTCCCTTGTTGCTGGAGAATTTTCTGCTTGCTTCCAAAAAAGATTTGCAGCTCAGGAGGTTAAATGAATCAAAGCTTTCTTGTGCATTCCTGGCACCCAGCAAGGCTCTATAGACCCTATAGGAATCTCCTGATTTTGGGATGTTTTATTTGGGGAGTTTCATTTAGCTTGATGATGTCACTCATATCAAAATGATGCTTAGAAGCAAGTGGCTCTAGATGGTAAAATAATATTATGGTAAATAATACTATTTGCCACACCAGGCCAAAATCAGCACACTGCCTCTGTAGGTATGTCTGAATTACTAGCTGAAGCAAGAGCCCAAGAGACAATTAATGTCCATCAAACTCTTGACCTCTCTGTTTTCTAGCTACTCTCTGTGGTTATCTGGCTGCATATCAGCATAAGGGCATCTACAGCATAACTCAGAGGAGCATGAGAATTCAGCAGAAAAAAGTGACTACACTCTCAGCTCTGAGCATGCCCCCACTTGTGAAGAAGGTGAAGGAGAGCTTGGGCTCACGATAAAGCAATATTTCAGGGCTTGAACCTTGTCTCTGAAGCTCCCTAGAGCTCACTGCTCCAGGGACGCACACTTCATTGCCAATATAGGTATAACCAAGGAGGCTTTAATCCTGGGAGATAATGGTACGTGTCTTATAATGGAGGTTTTTGGAAACACATACTGATTTCCTGGCTGCCCATACTGTCATGGGTAAAATCATAGGGAAGAGAAAGGAATGTAATTATACAATTGGGAAGAAAAGTGTTTCTTTTTCACTCTGTTCTCTGTGTTGCTAATTCAGCCTTTTCAGTCGTTGTGCCTCTACTACAAACTCAGTTAGCAGAATTTAAAACTCAACTCCTTACAACTGTAAAAAGTACAAACCTTATTAATGTATGTGACACATAAAAATTGCTGAAAGGTGAAATCTGGCCAAACAGAAAATAATTCTTTGAGGAGAAGGTGTGCATGTGCTGGAGAGAGGCTGTGGTGGGCACCACACAGAGCAGATGCAAAGGGTAGGGAAACCCAGGAACATGCATTTTCATAAGCGGCAAGAAAAATATTTATGGACCTGTGATTTGAAAATAAGGTCTCATTCATCATGGATGAGGACCACAAACACATTTCCACAAGTGAGAAAGCCTGGGAACTGCACCTCAACAGCCAGTTGAAGAGAGAAAGCATGAGCCAAGGTTTCCTTCAGTTCTTTGGGGTCAGCTTGTAAATCCAAGTGCACTATCTCGTCCCTTAGTAAGTACAGAGGAAACTGCACTGTTCTGGGTGCTGGCTAAGGAGTTCACTTCTCATAGGTCCCTCAGCAGGTACTTTTCCTTCTCTCCTTCTCATGTGATGGGAGAAATTTGGTTTTAAATAAAATGGGTACAAGATGTAATTTGGCTATATATGTGTACACAGACCTACACACGTGCACACATACACGTACAAATATACGTACATATCTGTCTATCTATGTATCTGTATGTATGTATGCAGGTAAACACACACATATATATACACACTTATCTACACACACACACACATATATATAGACACACCATATGAAATGAATCCCCAACTTCGGCAGAGCTTCCTGCCCCACCTAAATCCTGATGGACAAAGGGAACTGTGCTGGCCTCCCCCTGCACTGCCCTACCCCTGCAAAGATTGCTGTGCAAGGTGGCAACATAGATGGGTCAGGCAGGGCTCAGGGGAAATCAAAACATGCGGTTCCAGGGACTGCAGCATTTCTTTCAAATGGCGGCTTTGCCCCACTGTGTCCATAGAGGTAGTAACCTCTTCTCTTCACTTTCCAGTTCCCTGAATCTCCCACCTAATGGCCCAACACCGTCTATGCCTGTAGGCCCTTTAGGATGCAAAGATAGGATAAGGTGCATTTGGAAATAAAAGTAGTGTACTTTTTTGAAGACTTTGAGTGTAAATTTGTTTGATCTTATGAACTTTTTTTTAAATTTGAAGTTATTAGCTGTTCTGTCTTGTTATCTCATATTCCTCCCAGGAAGAGTCAGCCAGCCAAGTGCCTAATTTTGGGTAGAATTGTTGCTAAGACTATTAACACCTGAAGAAATTCTACCTGCACCAAGAAACGGGATGGCTATGTCCCAGGTAAGGGTCATTTGTCTCCAGTTTGTTAGCAGACAGGTAGGATTTTTGGAATGTAAGACTTTTCCAGACTGGAACAAAGACAGGGAAAATCATCACAGGAACTGAAGATGCTCTGACCAACAAAGACTTCAGGACCAGCCCAGGGGACAGGTGTCTGGTTCTTTGGAAATATACCATGACTCAAAGGAGAAATCACGTCCAAAAAGTGAAATTACTGAGAGTGGTCCTTAGCCCTGAAAGGAGCCCTAGTTTTGAGGAATGGATGTGGCAACTGGATCCTGCATTCACTGTGGCTTTGCCTTGGTCTTTGCCTCTCTGGTGCTGGCAGACGGCAAGTATGATCAAACCAGAAACTCCTTTTGTGAACCCTGTGTCTATTTACTCCATGAGATACACATGGACCAGGACACCAACAGCCCAGGATAGAGTATGCCTGTGGGATACCAACCTGCTGTGGGCACCTCAGAGACCCCCCCCTTTCAGAAAGGGTGATGGAGGGCAGGGATATCTGCCCCCATGGGGAGGACTGCAGGCTCAGCGGCCCCAAGAGGTGTTCTGTGCGACCTTATCAAGCCTCCAAGAAGACCAGGCTGCAGCGCATCTGTCCAGGCAGAGGTTTATGTGACACAACATTACCAAAATATGTACAACCAATACCAGACTGTTCAAACAATTACCCTATCAGTCAGCAGGTCTCTCAGTCAAAGGAGAAAACAGCCACAGTCTCTCTGTCCGTAGGTGATTAGGGACTAAGGGACTTCTGACTTGTAGGCTCCTTCTTACTATGGTTGAATTTAAAGCTCTTAGCTAATGCTTCCTCACTTATAACTCCTATCGGTGCACATTTGGATACATATGTGGATTCCTTTTAGTGGTGGAAATGCTGACATGTTTGCTAATAGGGATAAAGATCATAGAATCATGGAATGGTTTGGGTTGGAAGGGACCTCAAAGACCATCTAGTTCCAACCCCCCTGCTGCGGGCAGGGACACCCTCCACTAGACCACGTTGCCCAAAGCCTCATCCAACCTGGCCTTAAACACTTCCAGGGATGGGGCATCCACAATCACAAGATATGATTATACATGAGATGTGGCAACCTAGCCCCTAAACTCAAGCAATATTAAAGGGGAAAAATTGTTTTTCCATTCCTCATTCTATGTGTTAATCATCAAAACCAATATTTATACCACTTTCTCCATTTACACAATTTTTCCCCACATTTTTAATGCTGAAATTTCAATGGCTAAGACACAAATGTAATTTCCATTCAGATCATAGTGTCAGCTTGCATCCAGAACACGGGGCCAAACCCAGAACCCAGGAGGGCATTCTGCAGGGAAAGCGCAGGAAGGGGCAGTCCCTGTCCTCATCCGTATTTCATCAGCAGTTGTGCACCCACGTGTGCTCAGGTTGCCTTCACAGATTCCCGGCTGGCGGCTTTTGTGGATGCTGTTCAGCTGCTGTTTGTATCTTTTAACGTAACTGATTATTTTTAAGGATATGGACAAAGAAATTCTAAATACAATTCCAGATCTCTTGCATGTGTTATAGATAGGAATAAAATTGAAACTCAGTTGCTTTGGCTCAGATGAGTTAGGATTAGAATTAGCCCAGGATTAGAAACTTTGCGTCTCCAAATACAGAAATGTAAATTCTGCTTGAGTGGACAAATTAAAAAAAATAACAAACAACAATTTATTTTTTTATTTACATGGTTTAGACTTTTACATGGAAGTTCTGCTTACTTGCAATTGTAGACAAATGAGCAAATATTCAGGGAGAGAAAAAGGATTTTGTGCTTGTAAATTATACTGATTTGGGAAAGAAAAAAATGCAAATGGAGATTATCTGTGAGAACAGGATTTTTGCAAACAGACCCAGAGAAATGCGGCGGAGGTCCTCCTGAAAAAACATTGCCATTCGTTCGCCAGTAGGTTCACGATGTTTGTTTTAGACCAAGAAATTACTTAAAAATAAAAGGGCACTGCTCGGATACCACACTCCTGGTGTGACTGCGACTCGGTGAAATTGATTGAACTGGGGGTATGGGGGCGGGAAGGAAATGACCCCGTGGAGCACTGCGATTTCCACGCCATGGAGACAACACAGCTCCCCAGACATGTGGTTTCAATATCCGTAGGGTATGCCGTGACCACTGCTGAGCTGCGGGCGCTTGGCACTCTGTTTCTCACACACCATCGGGGCTTGGCAGATAAGAAAGGTGGTTTCACACAGCGTCCAGCGTCCAGGGAGGCGCGCGGCAAAGTTGCCTGCAAACAACTTGCTCAGGAGTGGTGCAGATCCGCGCGCGCGCTCGTATCTCTGCGGGTTTTCTTTGCAAATCCCCCGCAGGCAGAGTTTGCTCAACTAGTTGAACTGGCTCTTCTGTCTTGTTTTTTTGGCAAACTAAGAATTTCCTTCCTGATAAAAACGGATGGCGGGCGCCCCGATTGGGCGCTGCGTTGGAGAGGATGTGACATCAGGCACATCTCTCACTTCGCCTGATCGCTGGCTGCCTCCCAGGGCAGCCAGGGAGCTGTTTCATTAATTCCCAACCAAGGTACTCGAGTTTCTGTACAAAGTGCTGCCGGCACCACGTCCCAGTCTGCTGCAAGGTCTGTTCGACTCGTACGCGCAGAGCCTGCTTAACAGATCACTCCCACCGCCGGGGGCTCGCCTGGGACGATGGAATTTGAACTCTCAAGACTGACTGCGAAGTGAAAAAACAGAAATCAGTCAGACGGGGCTGAGATGGATGATGAGGGAACAAATCAAAACGCCAGCAAATTGCAAGGAGCTGGAGGCCAGGCGTCTGCAATGTCTCTATCAAACCCGCTGATGAGGGGTAAGTAACGCTCCTGCCGTGCCGCCAGCCTTCGCCTCTGCCAGCAGCGGTGGAGAAGCAGCGGAGAGGGCAGGGTCAGGCTACGGTGGTGTGCTCCTCCTGATGTCCTGCTTCCAGGGCAGGTCTGCAGCGAGTCCCGCACAACAGCCCCATGCCCTCGCACTTCAGAAGGGATTTTAATAAGCTATTCCTATTTAATACTGAATTTTTCGTCTGATTCTGTACTGCAGTTTGTACAAGTGGAAACAAATGTAGTATTTGAACCACAGCACACTGAAAAAGAAGTTGCAATGTGGCATGTTTGACTTAGATTAGTGCCAGCTGGTAGGTCAGTACCGGCTCAGTTCCTCTTTCTTTTTCCTTTCTTTTCCTTCCCTTCCTCCTTCCTTTCCTCCTTTCCTTTCTCCTGTCTTCTTCTTTTATTTCTTCTTGTTTCCTTTTCCTTTTCCTTTTCCTTTTCCTTTTCCTTTTCCGTTTTCTTTCTCCTTTTTCTTTTTCTTTCTTTCTTTTTCTTTTTCTTTTTCTTTTTCTTTTTCTTTTTCTTTTTCTTTTTCTTTTTCTTTTTCTTTTTCTTTTTCTTTTTCTTTTTCTTTTTCTTTTTCTTTTTCTTTTTCTTCTTTTTCTTCTTTTTCTTCTTTTTCTTTTTCTTTTTTCCTTTTGTTTTTATCCTTTTCCTTTTCCTTTTTCTTTAAGACAAGCAGACCCAAGTGTTGTTGCCCAGGCTAAGCCACCAGCCCTAGCAAGTTCTTCCCCAATGGCCAGGGCATTGTGGTCAGCTGTGACCAATGCTGTTGTGGTCACCAGTGAACAGTTATTCAGACTAATGGCCTTACTCTGATCATTGCTCTGTTGTCTGGCCCAGAGCCATTGAAAATAAGACATGGTGACAAAAGACAAGTAAATTAACCTCACATCACCGTTTAGCTGGACGTGTTCCCTGTAGCTCTGTTTTCTGAGAACCTATTCCTTCAGCTCATGGTGAGTGCAGAGGGAATGATCTAAATTAAGACAATGTGACTTTACACTGTCCTCACTCCTTTCCTGGGCCGTTCAGGATGCTTTCATTCATACCAAATAGAAAATTAAGACCTTAAAAACACAATGCAAAATGATCAGTATATCTGCTGTGTTGTCTGCCTCTCCTCATGAATGTCACGTATGTACATCCTGAGGCTGGGGCAGGAGGGAAGGGATGGCGATATTATTAATGGTATAAATTGAGCCAGGTCCACACTGGAGATGAGCTCCAGCAAAATGGAGGCTGGAAGGAGGGGAGCCCACATGCCACAATGCTGCACACAGATCATTTGGTCCTTTCAAAATCAGAGTTCAGTCCATTCCTCTTGTGTCTGCCTGCTCCTTAGCAGAATCAATAAGCTCTGCTGGTGACTTACAGCAGGAATGTATTTGGCTCAGGCTACATATATCACAAACCTTAGGGGAAAGCTTTAGAATATGAAAAATACCATTTGTAATAGTGTTATATATAATGCCATAGGCATACGTGTATGCAAATATGTATGCAAGAGCATACCTCTGATGAAAAGATTTCAAAGCCCCTTGCAAGCTGCACTGTGCATGACAACCACAGAATAAAACCAGCCTGGGGACAGGCACAGAGTGTGCAACACCCTCCACGTGGTCAGGGGCTGGAAAAAGGTACTTTCAGCCATCACCACAAAAACAACTGCTCTTCTAGAAAGGCACTGTGATACTCTGTGGTCCACAGGAAGCAGGCACGGTTTGCATGTTTGTGTGGTTATTGCTATAAGGCTCCCTCTGTATACACCACACTGCCAGTGTTCATGTGTGCAAGTGATGGCAGTACAATCAAATATGACCAGAAGGTTAAGGTAACCTCTGGGCTGGCTGGGATTTTCAGTGGTGAAAGGGGAGCTAGGTGACCCAATGCCACTGAAAGCCAGTGGGTTTTGGATGTCTAGATGCTGAAGGTCCTGAGGCCTGACTCCATTTGCCTGTGGACTAAGGAGTGGGTAAATTTCAAATTTGGATAAATGGTGTCATTCCTCTTTGAGAGAGCAGTTGTACATATTTTTGGCAATCAGAAATTGCTGTGGTGGTATATGCAGTGAACACAGCTGTGCCACTCACATATGTTGGCCTTGCTCCTTCATGGGAAGCTCTAGTGGCCAAAGTGGTTTGAGGACTTTCACAAAAGTCAGTATTTCAAGATTTTAAACGTCCGTGGCCAGCTAACACTGGCATTTGCTTAGGCTTTAATCAAAAGCCTGTGTACAGTATAAATACTGATCATGTATATTACCGACAGTGTGCCTCCCAGGCTGTGCAGAAGCGGGGAGCGAGACCCCAACATCCACTGCAGCCTCCATCCTCCTCCAGGCGAGAAACACGAGTTCCAGCCTGGAGCAGGCAGAAAACACAAACTTTGTGGTTTGCCGGAGGGTGATGCCCTGGGTGCAGGAACTAGGGAAATTTGCCTTTCCCTGCAGGGAGGCTGCTTACCTGGCATTGCTGGGGCAGGACGGATGGCAGCTTGGAGCCGCGCTCTTCATGGTGGCAGATTTGGAAGTACATCGCGGCAGTTAGTCATCAGACAGGCCTTTAAACCCCTTCTTCCCAATGTATCCAAGGCTAATGTAAAGCTAGCATAGGCCTCCACTTCCATTTAGAAGAAAAGCCTCGGTTCCTCTCAGTACAGAATTCCCAGCTGGATTATGACGTCTTGGCACATACCTCTCTTTATTTTCCACTCACATTTTGACACTTCTTTGGTCAATCTTTTAATTCGTTGTTAGGACGTGGCAAAATTGCAAGCTAATGGCCAGTCCATAGATGACTATGGTCTGGTCTGGCTGTTTTTTAGAGTCTTGATAGAAACCTGCCTTTTCTCAAGCGAGTACTGAATGGATAAATTCTGCACAAGGATGTGATGGTATGACCATGCACCTACTTCTTTGTCACCAGAATGCTGGCACATCAATATAACAACTTGGTAGTTTGCACAACACCCCGCCTGTACTTGTGTGGACAAAAAAAGATCAAGCTGTAGCTCACAAAACTTGTTCCTCAATCTAGATTTTTAGAATTACTATAAACATGCTTCCCTTGCAACTTACACATATTGGGCAATGGCATTGGTTTCTAAATGGGAAAATCAAAAGCTTTTTACAGATCCTGGATATAAAACCAATGGTAACACAGGCAGAATCAGCAAGAACAACAGAATGGTCAGCTAAGCATCATTTGACACACATCACTTTTAAAACAAAGCTATTTTAGTCAATTAATAATACCGTGCTTTAATAATTGTAGCATAGTTTGGCTACCCTTATAAGACCAGAACCACAGATTCTGGAAATGGCTGTCCATTTACTAAAGGCAAAGGATATTTGTGAACTTACTGGAACTACATGTTCGTTGTGGGACATGGCTCATGGAACATAGGAGGAGGCAAGCAGAGCTCAAATGATGCCAATAACAAAGAATACGATTTTCTTTAAAACCTGATTGACTTACATTTACCCAGATTTCCCAAGTTCATTCCTCTGTTCATTTCATGCACTCAGTACTGCACATAAAGCTGTATTGGGGTTACATCTCTTTCATACTTTGGCCTTCTAATTTTGAGGCTTCTTTCAAATATGAAACACGTCTGAGTTGATGAATCTTTCTGTGCTTGTGAAGTTTGACTTGCTTCTCAGTTTCTCATTTTTTCCCCTTTGACTTTCATAGTGAAAGTAATACAAAACTGGAAAAGATCCCCTGACCCATGGAGCTCATCTTTTGAGCTATTTCTATACTGCTAAATAAAAGAGATTGGGACCATTTCTGTCCTTGAGACTGAATGGTGCAGCCTGACTTGCCTTTGCATCTTTACTTACTTAAAGCTCAGTGCTGAACTACCCTCCTGGCTTTCTTTACTTGGCAGTGCAGATTTACCTACCAAGTCTGCATAGTCTCTGACAGCGTCTCATAGTCACAGGCAGCAGTGGAATAGATGGTAAGTTTCAAAGTGTCCACCAAACACCTAGTCTGTAGGCCATGGTCAATATATCACCAAACACCTTCCCAGTTCCCTGGCAACAAACTCGTGATCTGAAGGAAAAGACCCAAACCTACAGCTATAACAAGTATGTGCCAAGAGCAGGAGAAGGTGCCAAGCTTTCTCCCCGGGGAGAGTGCAGGAAAAAGACTGTGCCCCATGCTCAGAGCAGGCTGATGGTCCCTCCCAGCCTGCTCTCCAAGGCATCTCTCCTTCAGAATTCAAAGCTGATGATAGTCATTTTAACTGCACCCATGAGCAGGATATACTGACCAGGTAACAGAAGCCCCAGCCACCAGATTTGTGTCCTGTCTCAAGCAGAGTCAGTCTCCGGTGGACACAAAATAAACCTCCTTTCGAGTCCCAAGTGTTGCCCAGTGATAGCTCAGATCAAGTAAAGACAAACCTAGCATAAACCAATGAATGATCTAGTATTTTATACAAGCCCTCCTCCTTTCCCTTCCCCTAACTCGTTAGCAGTCATAACCAGAGACAGGGAAATGAGGAGAAATGGTGAAAAACATGAATCAGCTGCTTGTCCAGTCATCCCTGATGAGACCCCTGTTCCTAAGGGCCTTGTACTGCCCACAGCTCCCCCCCTTCAGGCTTCAAACCCACCTCGAGGTTATTTCCAGGGTGTCACTGGGATTGTCCTGTGAGCCAGGAGCATGCCGGAGCACTGTTGTAAGTCTCGCTACACTAGATTTTATCTTGTTTAAATTTGATGTCCTTTACTGAGCACACTTGAAGGTGAGAGAGCTGAGTGATGGCTGAGAGCATCGGTTATCAGCCTGTCCCAGCACATCGTGGCATAGCCAGAAGTGGCAGGACATCAGCCATGAGGGGTTATGCATGTTCATATCTGAGACAAGGCAGGATCTGCGCATCTCGCATAAGCACTGACATCATCAGCTAATCTGCAAAAGTTATTTTAAAGACTTACGATGGCTTATTAGGTTTTGTTGCTGAAGGCAGACTTCTTGTTGTTAAGCATCCTATTCTATGCATATGATCTAGTCTAGTCCCTGAAAACCTCAGCAACTCATGCAAGTTGGTCAGTGGGGTTTTCTCTGCAGTTAGTGGAAGGAAAGTGGGACATCTCCAGAGAGCAGAAAAATGTGTTTCCAAAAGAAGCTGGGTGAAATGACCTCTGGAAATGTTTCTCTTCCTTCCCAGGGGAAACCTGGGCCATTAACATAGACCAGACACCGAGTTTTGAGGCAATGAATACTGAAGGAGGTAAATGTCTCCCAGAGGGATTATTGCTGTCAGCTGGGCCTGAGGCATAAAATCTGTAATACTGAAGATCCCCTTCTATTAATATTTGTATGGTCCTCAGCACTAAGCTAGTTTGTTTCACTATATTAAAATAAAGAACAAATGCAGCAACTGGAGAAGTGAAACATAGCAGTCATTAGCAGTAACTATTTCCTCAGACCTTTATGTTACTCAGCGTAATTGAGGAAAGATAAGCATATCTTGTAAAATGCATTAAATAATGCTCGTGTCTGGCAGAAAGATCCTTCAGAAAAGCACTCTACATGACTTGACAAGTTTGGTACCAAATTTAACCCTAAGGATTCCCTCCCATACCTCCTTGATCCAGCCAGAGCTATGCCAACTCATTTCTAGTAATTATATTTTGACGTGGTATTTTTCTGAACATCAAGCTTTATATACCAAGATTACCTGGGAACACTACTTAAGGTTCAGTTTCTGACACGGACCTTTCGTGCCTCCTCAGCTGTCTGGCAAAGTGACCTGAAGTCAATCTTTCACATAAGACCTTATAAGAGCAAATATGAATCTGTTTGCTTTATACAGGCACTTAAACTATTAGTGTATTTATCACGGTAGTAGGAACACTTTCTTTATGACCTACTTCACCCCTCACAGGCTGGGCCTGTGCCCTCACTGCCATGCAGCTTGTGTACTATCCTGTCCCCTCGGCTGTCCCTGCAAGCTGAGGCAGAGCCTTCCTTTGAGCTTCCCTCCATACATGGTGTATCTCGCTTTGTGGTGTCTACAATGCAGAAATTAGTAATATTAGTAATAGCAATACAGCTATTACTTAAAATAAACCACTGCACAGGCTAACACCAAAAATGAGGAGCAAAATCAATAGGTAACACAATTTATCTCCTTGTACTTTGGTACCTTCTCTTGTTAGGTATCGTTGACTCTAGCCCAGCTCTGAGCAGGGGTAAATGACTGAGCAGCCATGCCCTCTTCAAAATGTAGTCCTTCTGACCTAACTGGTAAAGTGTAATGAGTTTGTGAAAACAAAGGCACTGGAAATAATTCAAAGTGACAAGCTCAGTCAGAGCAAGGTAATGTTCTGCAAATCCCTCTCTTGTCTGCTGAAGGGGAGTGCAGCCAGTACCAACACGGGATGAGTTAAAAACACGTCCAGATTGAAGCCATCCTCTTGTCTCACTCCCCCCCGGCAGCTGCTCCAAGGAAAGCTTGGCAGCTCAAGTAATAAATCAGAAGAAGAAAAGTTTGCTGGAGTCACGCAGTTGAAGTAAACTACACTGATGAAACAGTCCATGGAGTTGTTAGCCTTTTTCCTGTCTTTCTTTATACAGACTTTGTTTCAGACTGGTCTCCTTTACACGATGCCTCTATCCATGGGCGTCTGCTTACTCTGAAGAAACTCATCAAACAGGTACCCCTCTGCTGGGTTGATACGATCTCTGCTGGGTTTGCTCAGTTGTTGAATGCAGTCTGTCCTTTACTGTGAAACCTCCAGGGTGAGAAAATCATGTTGACTAGAATGCAGTGAAATCTGCTCATAACAGATATTTTTTTTTTTTCTACAAGCAGTTCCTTGCCCAACACAAGGTCTGTGCATTAAGCTGATGACGTATCAAAATATCTTGGGTCATAGTTTAATTCTGGTGCAGGTAATGGGATCCCAATTACAGGGATCTCCAGGTGGCTGGGGGATTCCTTCTGCAGCTCCTGTGCCTGCAAGCAGCTTTTGGTGCCCCAGATGGGGGGCAGCTCTGGACCCAGGCAAGGCTCCAGCTGAGGCTTCAATTCAGCCACCCACATGTCTGTTTCTGAAGTGCCTGAGGGTGCCCAGGGCCCATGCTCCCACTGCAGAAAGGCACAGCTAGGGAGAAGCGAGTTCTGAATCTCACTGCTTCGTTCCCTCAAAATTCTTGGATTTAGCCCATGGAGGAGCTGACGGAAAGGGAAGGGTTATTGGAAAGTTAGAGACTCTTGCAGCTTAACCTTCTGGAGCACCAAGATTGCTAGAAACAAAAGATCCTGCAGAACCAAACCAATGGTTTCTAATGCAGGGGCTTTCTCTCCTTCAGAGCATGTCACGCTCTGACCAAAGACCAGAAAAGACCTCAAAAACATTTCAGGATTTGACCCAGTCAAACAACTGCACACTGAGCAGGCAGGAGGTCAGAATGCTTGAGCACTGATGTAAAAAGGTGGCAGTCACAGGCCTGCCAAGAACTCTAGCAGCAATTTTTAATATTTTTTTCTTATTTCAGAGTTTACTATTCATGGTGCAATAGAAATAAAATTATGCAGAATTCCTAAAAGGATGTCTGTATTGACCCATCTGACAGTCCGCTGCCTACAGCTTTCTGCACCAATTAGCAGTGTGCAGAAGGCATGACCTCTGGTACGCTGTGCCAGTATCCACTCCAGTCAAAGCATCACAGCTTCCTTCTCTGCTTAACTATTGAGATGAGCATCTCCAGGCAGTTGAGAAAGGTGTAATTATATAGAGCTTTAAAGGTCATTACAGAAAGGGTTGGGGCTTTTTTTGTTTGTATGGGGGTTTTGGTAGTTGGTTGTAATGATATTGTCTATTAATTCATCAGGGGAGTGATGTGAATCTTGTTACAGCAGACCAGGTGTCTCCTCTCCATGAAGCATGCCTAGGGGGTCATGCTGCTTGTGCCAGTCTCCTATTAAAACATGGTGCTCAGGTGAGTGCATGATGGACAGACCACAGTCTCCAGTGTTAGTATCTTGCATTATCACTTTTTAATGCTAGGTGATATACTATTTCATGACAGTGTATCACTGTGATTTACACTCTGTACTTAGCTCAGCTTAAAGTTCATATGTTATAAAATGCACTTCTTGATAAAGCAATCCAAAAAGCACAGATAAAAACAACAGTTACTAATGTTCTTTAGATGAAGGGGCAAAGTTCTCATTATTTACTGAAAGAATAAGGGGAAGTTCCTCTTACAAAGGTTTATAATCCTGCAACAATTAAGGGTGCATTTTATTTTCTGCACATGCTAATCCCATTGGTGTCAATATGCAGAGTCTTAAGTAGAGATGTAGGACTGTTAGGAGCAACTGACGATAAAATGGGAAGGAAATGGAAACAGCATGCAAGTACGATGGTGAAATGGGCGTGTCTCTTGGCCTCTACTTTTCAAGCTAATGTTGAAATTATAGTGAATAAGGAAATTAACTCATTATACTCATATATTACCTTTCAGTTTATTTTTTTTTTTTTAAAGGGGGCTGCACACTTTCAGCTAAAAATGGACCATTTCAGGACAGGGAAATGGGCAGGTGTGTTTCAGCTGAGATAACTGAGAAATGGGCATACGTTTCATTCGGTAATTTAGTAATTCCTGGAAGACCCTGGAGAGGCACTGATTAGACATTCATTTGCAGGAGGAGAGACTTGGGGACAACGTTTAAAAAGATTTTTTTAATGATCTTTTTAATAAAAACTTGTAATCCTCAGAAGCAGTAGGCAGTTTCTGTAAGGACTTAAATAAAAAAGTACTGAGAACCTTATTTTCTGTTGAGAAACTGGATAACTTTAATCTATTTTGAAATAGTGAGAAGATGAAGAAAAAGCCTGATTGTATTTCCCCCCCCCCCCCCAGGTAAATGGAGTTACTGTCGACTGGCACACTCCGTTGTTCAGTGCTTGTGTCAGCGGCAGTGTGCCTTGCTTGACTTTATTGCTGCAGCACGGAGCCAGCCTGCACCCACCCTGTGACTTGGCATCCCCCATCCATGAAGCTGCTAAGAGAGGTAACCCCATTGCCGTCAGCACTCCTTTCCATGTTACTAGCAATGTGTTGAGGTGGAAAAGAGAGATAAAGAATCATAGAATCATTAAGGTTGGAAAAGACTTCTAAGATCAAGTCAAACTGTCAACCCAACACCACCATGCCTACTAAACTATGTCCCCAAGTGCCATGTCTACACTTTTTTTGAACACCTCCAGGGATGTGACTCCACCACCTTTCTGGGCAGCCTGTTCCAATGCCTGATCACTCTTTCGGTGAAGAAATTTTTCCTAATTTCCAACCTAACCCTCCCCTGACGCAACTTGAGGCTGTTTCCCCTTGTCCTATCGATTGTTACTTGGGAGAAGAGACCAACACCCACCTGGCTACAACCTCCTTTCAGGTAGCTGTAGAGAGCAATAAGGTCTCCCCTCAGCCTCCTTCTCTCCAGGCTAAACAACCCCAGTTCCCTCAGCTGCTCCTCATCAGACTCGAGCTCCAGACCCTTCACCAGCTTCGTTGCCCTTCTCTGGACACGCTCCAGCAGCTCAAAGATAAGATAATTTTCTTGATTTGAAATACCTTCCTAGTTGGCCTCATCATGAGTGGTGCAGTTCCTCCCACCCCTAGTGCTCACCAAGGGCAGCTCAGCTGGGCTCTCGGGGCCTCTGAGTTCATGTGGTGACACCTGGAAGGGGTTGCATCATTCAAGTCAGTTGCCTACAATGTGGACATCTGAGGGAGTCGTCTGGCTATCTTCAAAAGCGGTGGAGAGAAATACAGCCTGATTCATCTCATTTTTGATAGACATCTGAAATGAGTCAGATAAAATGCGAGGGCTTTAGCCTGTTTTGCTAACAATGGGTTTGCAGCTCCTGTTTTCCAGGTTGGAAACACTGGAGTGGACAAAAGTATTACACTACCATCTCTTGACAAAACATTGAATCTTTGCCAAATTACACTGCTGCAACAGAGAATTTGCTGGGGGAAAAAAAAAAAAAAGCCTGATTTCTGTGAGTTCACTCTTCCTTTATTCCTTTTAAGGTCATGTGCAATGTGTCGAATTCCTTGCGTCCCGTGGGGTAAATATAGATCACAACATTGAGCATCTGGGTACTCCGCTTTATGTAGCTTGTGAGAACCAGCAAGTGAACTGTGCCAAGAAGCTGCTTGAGTCAGGTAAAAAACAAAATAAAGGATGATGTACTTTCATTTCCCACAACATCTACCTTTGGATTCTCTTTGCATGAAAGATTTAGAGGTGCTCCTGCTCTGGGACGTGGAGATGTTTTGCTCCTAATGGCAGCCCTGGGTTAAATGGAGTAGCAGGGAAACCAGGGTCTTCCTCACCCAGGAACTCAGCTTTACAGCTCCCAAAAAAATGATGGGCGATCCTGGATTTCACATGGCCAGTGATGCCTAGAACAAACACTATCTTTTCCAGTGCCTGTGTGTGTGATGCTGCACTTATTTGAAGTGGGCAGGAAGAAATTTCTTTTTTTTTCCTTTTCCTCCCTCTTTACTCAAAACAACTGACTCAATCATTTTTACATAGTATTTCTGCAAACATGTTTTAATTCCCACTGAGTTCATAAAAAAGTTTGAAACGTTTCCAACACAGAAAAACATTCAGCACTATATACTTTGCATGAAACAAACGTAGCTATAAGTCTAAGCAGATGGATAATTATACAAAATGATTTATTGTTATCTACAGTAGCGCATCTCTTCTAACCAAAGGGGCCATATAACCAAAAGTAGCCACATAGCTAGTACAAAAACAATAGACCAACAAAGCTGCTTTGGAAAAAACAAGCAAACATCATGTAGATCAACTTACGCACTATTTAGCACAGTGATCTTTCTTTGGAAGAAGTCAATTATAAATCAATCTCAATATTAAATGCTTGGCTATTATTTTCTGCTTTCTGCCGTTTTTGGGGTTTGTGCTGCCTTCTGTATATGAGGATGTGTACTATAAAAACATTATAAATAATTTTGAATTAGTTCTGCAGCTCACCCTTCTTAGGGTGTTTTAGGAGCCATTAGCCCAGGCTAACGGATGAGGAACACTCATCAGGGGTGCTTGCTTATACCCTCCTCTACCAAGGGCCTCTAGAACTTTTCCATCCTCACATTTTTTTCCCAACAGATGCTTCAGCATTTGGAAATCTCACTGACTTAAGCTTCTGGTACAGAGCAGGTTGAAACCCTGCATGCATTTTAAGGGAATGGGGCACTGGGACGAGGAGCAAAGGCGGACCACAGGTGGAACTACATCTTTGTCCTGCTTCCAGATATCCCTGGGCTGGACTGTGGATGAAGGACTTCCTCATGAATTGTTCCTCTGGGATCATTTCTTTAGCCGCAACCCCACTCCTCCTCAACCAGTGCGAGTTGTGCATATGAAAATTGTAGTACTGAGCCCCAGCATAAGGAACCCCACCTCTGGGTAGATGCTACAGGATTTACAGATTATTCAGAGAAGATAGCGTAGAAAATGGAAATAGGCTACTGTATAGTCATTATTCTTTGTCATTGTTCTTTGTCATCTGTTGGTGTTCAGGAGCAAATGTGAACAGTGGCAAGGGCCTGGACTCCCCTCTGCACGCAGCTGCCAGGAATTGCAGCGCGGAGCTGGTGACACTGCTGATTGACTTCGGAGCGGACATTTGGGTGAAGAATGCTGAAAGCAAGAGGCCGATGGAGCTGGTTCCACCCGGCAGCCCCGTGGGCCGACTCTTCCTGCAGAAAGAAGGTGCCCTTTAGCGTTTGTTTCATTTGTTCACTCAGGATTCGTTAGGGAAAAACTACACAAACTGCTGCAAAAGAGTATGCTATTCCATGCTACAAGCACTACAAAACTGAGGAAAACTAAGCTTACCTCCATTCGCTGACATATGGGCACTATGTTTTCTAGTGTCAGAATATAGTGGTGCACTAATAGGAAGAACGGTAACAACAATAATCCATCTTTCAGCCTCCAGGTTGTGAATCTACTGCATTGGGGAGCATTCGTATGGAGCTTGCAATAGAATGCAAAATAGAGTTTAGGGTGAAAAAACAGGCAAAACTCTCCTTAGAAATTAGTGGTGGCTTTTTCAGATTACCTAAAGCACTGAAGTCAGCGGGAGTCTCTCAGTTCCCTTGTTTCTGAGATGTGAGTAGACCCAGGAGTGTTATCTGGAGCGTGCCAATAAACACAGGCAGAAAATCACCTCTCATGGGAGTTGAAGCTAGCTGGTCAATGCTAGGACAGGGATCTTTGGTTATACAGTATGCTGACGGTCAGGTACATGCCAAATACTGGTCTCAGCATAAATGCAAAATTGTGACCAGAAGATTTTTAATGTACGTGATACTGAAAAAAAAAAAAGAAAAAGTTCTTTGCCCTTTGCTTTTATTGTTTGGCCAAGATTTTATGTAGGTGCAAAAGTATCTTTAAAATGAAAGACTCTATATTAGGCTTTTTGTGGGGATTAAGGAAAATTGCACAAGAATGATAATGAATATATATATACACACACATGTTTAGAAACTAGGTTTTTTTTTTAAAGGCCAACATTTTGTGCTGCATAATCCAGCAGTATCAAACTGTAGGCTTAACCCTTAGGAAGTGCTTATTTTGTACCTGTAAATGAAATATTTCCAGATCCATTTTGTTTTATTGGTTATGAATACTTTTATGAATTATGGAGAGAAAACATACTTACCAACCTTCAGGAAAATTAGAATAAGGTTTCTCGTGACTAATCGTTGGTGTACTTCTGTTCTCTACATGTTCTCATTCAGTTAGAAAACTATGCACATTACTAAACAATTTTCATTATTTTAAACAAGTTGCTGATGGTGCGGTCCATGACATTATTATTCCAGTTACATGTCAATGTGATTGTTGTCATGAACAGATTTACACCAAGGTAAAACTGGAATAATAAAGTGACGAATCAAGCCCTACTTGAAATAGTAACATGAAAATAATAGCGTGAAAACAACTGTGCTGTGCATGCTATGTATAAGCAATGGATATTTGGTTTCCCAGCCTAATCTATGGTGCACAGAGCAGTGATCTTTTCGAGCTCCAATCCCTGTTGCCTTAGACTCCTGACTCCTGCGGCACCGCGTGTGTCCTGTTTATTTGAGATAGAAAACCATTTCAGGCACACCCTGTGGAGCCAGCCCAAGAAGCGCTGCTCGGGCTGAGCTGATAGCTTGGGCAGTAAGGAACCTTTCTAAGAAAAACTTCAGCAATCGAAATCAGAAATAATAAAAGCCTGAAGGGCATTTTACTTCTGAATTATTTTTTGTTCTGATGCTTTCCAGCATGCACTTCTCTGAGTAGGGGCATGCCTCATGGGCAGCTCATGTTGAACTTCTTTGGCCGGCTGAACAGTTGCGCACTGGGGGAGCGGTGCAAACGTTACCCCTCTGGTTTCATGGGGAGGTCTGGCAACGTGCTGTGGGGATCAGAGTCACCCCACTGCCCCACGGCCCCTCGGCACCGGCACGGCTGAGCTGCTGCTCTCCTGCCCCGCTCCCGCACGCGGCTCCTCTCCCCGCACGCTGCAGATGCTGGGGGGCAGCAGCCCCGCACCCATGTCCGGGGCAGGCTGAGGGAGCGTGTTTTTCCACCAGAGATGAGTCGGTGAGTGTGCCGACCCAGAGTTGCCCTAGGACTAACCCAGAGCAGGTGTAGTACATGTGGTGGTCTCCCTTCCCAGGACCTCACCATGCTGCCAGACCACTGCCTACCCTGCTCGTGTTGCAGGGAGAGTCCTGCGCGTGGGTGGGAGAATTAGCTGATGATCCAAAAATGCAATTTTTTTTTTAAGAGTATGCTTGCAATTGCTGAATATTTTTCAATGTAGTCACACTGCTTGTGCTTTGATAAGTTTTTAGTTTTTGAGGTGGTTTTTCTTTTGATGGAAGCTTTTTTCAATGAGATGTTTACAGGCAGGGCATTTACCTGTGGGATCAGAGTGGACAAACACACATGCAGTGTGAAACTGCAATAGCTGGCCTTGCTTGCGCTGTATCAGCTTGCCTTGTTGTCTCATACCCAAGCATAGGGTAAATCATCCGCTGACGCCTAGCAGGAGGCTGCAGCCCTTTGCACAGCCCTTCAAATAGTGCAGCAGTTTTCAGCCTTGCAGAGCTGTTGGAAACATGGTGGCCTGCGTGAGGGAAGATTCAAAAGCTGATTAAAGCTGTCACCTCACCGCATTTTTGCTGCAGCCCCCGTTTCCTTCCCGCTGCACTTCACTCCTCCACCAGCACTAACATTTCGGCTCTCTGGTGACTGCTACCTTACCCGCCCAGCAGGCAGGCACGGCGGTGGCACCTAACCTGTCCCCTCCCGGTGAACTTACCTCCCTCTTGCTTTCTACAGTGTCTCTTCTTATCTCCTCCCCACTCCCAGCACCCAACCCCACATCCACACTCGCTGCTTGCCCTGCTTTGCCTTTCTTATCTGCCCTCCCACAGCCCCCGCCCCGGACCCACCGTGCTTATCATCCCTGCCTGCAAATGACATTTTGGGGGGCTGAACGTTGAAAGCTGCCGCATTTAAAAGCATCACGCAGGATCCAGCTCTTTGTGAAAAGGATAAGCCCCCCAAGTAAGTGTGTAATGCCATTATACTTAAATAAAAAAGAAAAAAAAAGAAGCACCACAGATTCTTCAGCAGGGCTTGTATTTATCAGCATGGGACCGGTTAATCTGGAAGGTTTAAATAAAGGATTATATAGTTTTTCTTTTGCTATGTGTTTGTTACTATTATGAAATATGTCTCAAGAAAGCGGTAGGCTGCAAACTTGGATCTCACTCCGGGGGAGTCAGGGGGGAAAAGGCTTTGAAGGAGCCATCTGTCATCTCTTCTTCTCAGGCAACACAAAACACTTCACACTCGTGCAGCTTAAAAGGGAAAGACTGACGCTGCTAATGCTAACCATGGCTGTGTAATGACAGAGGGTGACTAGGCTGGAACTGAATCGCAGGCAGGCTGATGTCTTTTGCTGGGTACGGGTCTGGCTTTTCACTGCTCAGCATCCTGGGGTGGCTGCACACCCCCTGCGCAAAGTGGGTTGCAGGAGCTGAGGGGGAGTAGTAATGCACAGCTGCCATTTCGCCTTCACAATTTTTGGGCAATAAAGCCACATGTGTAACCTCTTCCCCGGCTCTTTCTCCAGGGCCGCTGTCCTTGATGCAGTTGTGCCGCCTGTGCATCAGGAGGTGCTTTGGACACAAGCAGCATCAAAATATAACTGGACTTCTCCTCCCGGACGAGCTGAAACGTTTCCTTCTCCACGTTTAAGCCTTTCATCTTCAAAATGGTGCCTTTAATAACACAGCAAGGTTCGTTGAGGAAAGACTCTTCTCATCAGTAGTGTTTCCAATGCCTGCAATGTTAATTTATGGAAGTTGCTGGTCCCTAGTAAAGCCCTGGGTCCAAGAAGCACAGGACTGACCAGCTCAGTCCTCACTGCCACCAGCCCTGGCAAATCCATCATTTGGAAAGGAACAATTCTGCATGGTTGCATGGTGAAGCTTGAAGATGTGACTACAAAGTGTAGAAAATGAGCACAGCATTTTAAAATAGAGCTCTTGATTCTCTGCACCCTGGCACAGTTTCAGAGGGTTCATGGTTGACAACCCCTTACAAAGAAAACACATGTCCCAGCCCAGCACTAACAGCACTTCACATATATTAAGGATACGAGGGCTGTACCCACACCACTGTACAGATAAGGAAAGGGAACCCAACTGAACCTACTTGCAAAGCAAGCGAGGCCCTCTGGCAGATGTTATTTATTTTCTAAGTACATCACGCTGCGGATAGATGAGTACCAACCAACAATCATCTGCATTTAGGCCAGCATCTGAAACACGCATTTCTGCCGTGACAGCAAGTAGGTCACTGCTGATGGCAGCTCCCTACAGTGCAATAATAGTGGGGGGAAAGTTCTTAATCATCCATTAAAGTCACTTATTCCTGACGCTTTGAGACATAAGGGAGCCACACTTCAGTACTCCACATTTTCTCCTTGTAGCGTACTATTTTTCAAGGACATAGGCTAACAGGCTATCAGTGGCAGGCATTGAGTGCTCCCCCTTTCTGCCCTGAAAATTAGGCGATAGTTCCTAAGCATTTCTCAGCATGCATCAGAAAAACAACAGCTTCTATCCCCTTTCCCCACCCAAGAAAAGAGATCATCTTAAGACTGAGATTTTTTTTTCCCTTGGAGAGGTGCTACCTCATTCATAGCATTTTCCATGGGAGTGGTAATAATAACAGCTCTAATGCAGGGCCATAAAACAAACAATGAAAATACTGAAATTAAAGTCCATTCCAAATTAGAAGGATAATGGGTAATTTCTGCCCCCTGCTTGGCTGATGAGCTGCTGGCTTAGTGTGGTGACTCTGAAACAAACATGACATGTGGTTCTTATTCCATTGAGGTCATAAGACCAAATATTTCCTCCAGCTAAACTTCGACACTGGATATTTTTCTTTCCTCCCCCCAGAAACACATCCTGCTGCCACAAACCAAAGCACGGTTACGACTGCTCTGTGCTCTCCCGGGTGCTCCCCTGGGAATATTGACTGCCCGATACATGCAGCAGCGAAGATGCTCAAGTTCTGCCTCCTCTGCCTGCCGCCCTGCCCCCTCCCCAGCTCTGAACCACGGTGCATCTGCATCACCTGGGAGCAGCAGCTCACCCACCCCCTCCCCTGCGGGGCTACTGCCACGTCGCCCCTGCGGCGGAGGGGCAGATCAAGCACTTCAGTGATTTTGGAGATCCTTTTCTTCTTGACTTTGCTGTGAAGAGTGGGCCTGGTGTGTGAAAACTATGACGACACTGTTAATGCCAGCAATGACATATATGAGTCCTCATCTCGTAAGTGGAGACACCAGCAGCCTTCAAATACACAAAATTATTTTGATCTTTACTAGTGTGCCAGTGTGTGCAGTGCAAGCCCTCCTTTTGCTTGGATCAAATGCGACCTGGATGCTCATATTTGATGTAAATTACAATTCAGATCTGAGCTGCACAACATCACTGCTGGCTATAGGTATCCAGTATGATAGTTTGATTATTTTTGTGCTGACCAAACACAGCAAGAGCAATTCTGATGGTTTTGTGGGATATTAATTGTACCTTAACGGTACAAAATGACTAACACAGCGATGTAACTCCTCTTGTGATAGAGACACCTAGAAATCTTTGCTGATCCTACCCAATACATCACACATAATTTGAGCCACGTAAAAATTCACTGGCTGGTTTTAGATGGCCTTCTATATTCTTTCCCTCCTGTTGGGAAAGAAAAATAGACAACTGTCTTTACACATGGAATAGAAACAGGTGTCTTGGATAAGTGGATCCTTCTAAAATCAGTACCTTGGTTAAGCTGAATCTGCATCGAACAGGCAGGGAACAGACAACTAAAACAGTGCTTAACTTTTGAAGATTAGAGTATGAAGAATCCCAGCTTTGGTTAAACATCTGAAAACTGAAGATTCATCATTTTAGATGACGAAGAACGATTTTTTAACCTACTAGTTTTATTATTTACCTTTAAGCATCTTCTTTTGTAACTTCAGCCAATGGGTTTATAGGAGTAATGCTAATACCAGGAGAAAATTGCTCAGAGAAGGCGGTGAGAGTGTTGCTTCTAGATTGCTTTTCTTCCAGAAATCTCATAGTGTGACTCTGTTTACTTGAATCCCTCCGATCAAGTGTAATTAGGATGAATTCTGTATACTCAGCTTGTATCATCTCAGTATACTTGCTTATTTATTTTAATATAAATTGTGATCAACACTGGTGAATTACAGTTTTATGCATCAACACTTATCCAGTTATAAACTGTAAAAGTTGTACAAGATGCAAACTGAATAAGCTCATTATAGGTGAGGTTTGGACCTTTTCCTACATTTGAAAGCATTCCAAATGTAATGCAGGACTTGAAAGACTGTAAGGAATATATTTTATCAAATTCTTTGCTATTATTTTGTTAGCAGTTTAATGATAGTCAAGCCACAATTGTATAGGATAATTGCTCAAAAATAAATGGTTTATACTCTTTTTTTTGATTTTCATTCATTTTTTTAAATGATAGCACTAATTTTGTGGATCGTCTGATACTATGGAATTTTGAACTGAACTCTAATTGTTTGCAATGCTGCCTACAGGTAAGTAGTGTACAGGATAATGCTTTAAAATAAACCTATAGTAAAGCTCATAGAATCATAGAATGGTTTGTGTGGGAAGGGACCTTAAAGACCATCTGGTTCCAACCCCCCTGCCATGGGCAGGGACACCCTCCACTAGACCACGTTGCCCAAAGCCCCATCCAACCTGGCCTTGAACACTTCCAGGGAGGGGGCACCCACAGCCTCTCTGGGCAACCTGTTCCAGGGCCTCACCACTCCAACAGTAAAGAATCTCTTTCTAACATCTAATCTAAATCGACCCTCCTTCAGCTTAAACCCATTACCCCTTGTCCTGTCACTACACTCCCTGATAAACAGTCCCTCCCCAGCTTTCCTGTAGGCCCCTTCAGGTACTGGCAGGCCGCAATTAGATCTCCCCGGAGCCTTCTCTTCTCCAGGCTGAACAACCCCAACTCTCTCAGCCTGTCCTCACAGGAGAGGTGCTCCAGCCCTCTGATCAGCTTCATGGCCCTCCTCTGGATTTGCTCCAACAGCTCCATGTCCGTCTTCTAAAGATAAGACTAAGATGCAAATACTGTGCAAATCTTGCCTTTTGCTCATGTTTTAAGGTAGAGTTGGACTCCTGTAATTATTTTTCTACTCACTTGAGGGTTAGTGAAAACGAGACGGAGACTTCACAGAGTAGAAAATTATATAAATTAAATGGTCGTCGTCTTTAGTTTAGCGGATTTTTACTGATTTGAATCAGTTTGTTTCTCTTGTCTCCTCAGCAAGAGGCACATGTAACAATCTGTGTGCTTTTGTGTGTGCCTACACAACAGGAACTCTTGAGTGGAAGTGAGCGTGTGGAGATCGCAGCACGGTCAGAAGTCCAAGGGGTGTCCACCAGTATCCAGGGGGTACACTGAAGAGACGTGGGAGGGCAATAATTCCCTCTCCATTCAATGCATCTCTGGGTGTCTCTGCCCAGAGACCAGCTGAAAGACAGATGGCAATGCCAGGAAATGGCTTTACAAGATGCTGCTTCTGCTGGATACAGAGCTGCTTGTGGAAGTAACCAACCAACACCTCAACAAATGAAGGCAACTGATTTAAGCAAGCAAATTCTCTTTTGATTTACTGGAAGATGTCTGATGCAACAAATCATTGCAAAGTTGTTTTGGATCTTCTGCAGTAGCTAGGTGGGATCAGCCACATCCCAGTACTTGCTGCTTCATTCTGCAGTTGCATGCAAAGGTCCACTGCTGCCCTGCCCATTTCTTGACATTTCATTTTTTTCTCTTAACTGGAAACCACAGACATCCTAATCCAGTAAATGTAATATACAGCTTTGGAGCGTATGCAGAGAATGTCCTTTTGCCTCCCCACTGACATGAATTCATTTCAAGATGACAAAGAAGTACATAAATTTTACTTTACTAGCTTAGCAAAATGGTACAGACCAGCTGCAAAATAGCAGATTAGTGGTGCTAGAAGAGAGAAAAGAGAATGTTTGTACCCCTAAACATGGGATATACTCAATTCCCCTCAGACTCATGTTCTTGAGACCCACAGGTTCAGGACTTGATGCTCCTAAAGCCACTTTTTCTTGCTTAACACATGCACTGTATCTGTCAAAATGGAGACTGCCTTGCCCTCCAGTCCCAGCCAGAACTGTGCTGGCTTTGGATATTCTCTGCATATTGAGCGATAATTTGTCATTCCTTGATACATTGCTCAGCTCGCTGCTCCAAGGGATACTCACTTTCATACACACAGGCAACATTTGATACAAAAATGCGCTCTAGGATGCCTTGGGGAGTTCACTTTTCTTTAAAATGACAGCAGTGAACAATTGCTGGTAAGAGAAACGTTTCAAATTCTTATATCCCCATTCAACACGGTAACCCTTATTCCAGCTCTACCTGAGTACTGGGGTAGCACACCTGGACAATACCTGGGCTGCGTCACAGTGCAACAAGGTCTTGTTTCGTTTCTATGCCAGGTGAAGCCTTTACTTTCTGAACTACTGCCCTTTACATTTTTAAAAGCCCTGAAATTCATTAATCATCACCAATTCAAGAGCCACAGGACTAGATTCATGGCTTTAGCACCTGTGAAGTAAAATTGAGTTTGTAATCTGTCAGCTGCCTCTCTTCACAAATTAAACTGTGGAGTCTCTGCTGAGTCTGAGGCTTTTGAAATCCCCAGAGCTTTCCTTTCTATGATCTGAAAAATACAGCGGTAGCAGTTAAAGCAGGTCTTTTTCTCCTGAAAGCATGCTGACTCTGAGTCCTGAAGGTTCATACAGACCCTGGAAAGATGTTACGAATACAACAAATATAGGGTTATCTCATTGTTATTGAAACTGCACTTTTTATTAACTTATTTTGGAGAACGGGAGTTGTGTTGGTTTTGTCTTTGATTAAATAATTGTCGCAAAAAAAGAACTGTTGGTGTTATGAACTTCTGCATGGAGCAAAGCTCCCAGCAAGGGCTTTGCTCTGCCCAGTGCTCCCCAAAGGTGCGTCACCCCTGTACACACCTGCCCTTTTGTGCCCTCCTGACGAGCTCGAGGGCTGAGACTGCCAAACTCTTTATCCAACTGTTTATATACAATTTTTTCCCATACACTGGTAGGCAGCACCTCCACCTTTCCAAGTCTGTTCAATGAGAACTATATACTTCCCTTTCCATACCAGCTGCACTCATATTCGTGGGTTCAGAAGAGGTGATAAAGGTATTTCTACTCCTGAGCTCAGTGGGTGCAAAGTGCGAGCAGATCCTGTCTCCCTTGGAGTTAAGTCTATGAATTCATCCCATGGGAAAGGTGAAACTCAGCCCTGGGACCACCAGTTTACTCTCTTTGCTCACTGACTGCTGGAGGGTGACAGCTTTGCTCACAGCTCCCAGTCACGTTTTAGTCAGCCAGACACCCTACCCAAAACCTTTTCCTCATAGATCAAAGGTTAAGAAGTAGCTTTTTCTCTCTTTTAAGCTATATCTTTTTTTCCCAGGTCGAAGACTCACAGCCTCTTTAGCCACTCCTTGGACAGAAGCTGGGTGACTGAAATATTGTGATTCTGTTTGTAAATAAACTATTCCCCCTGCCTGCCCCATGTCCCGCCCCCCCCCCCCAAAAAAAAAAAAAAAAAATGGCCAGAGCTATCTAATGCTTCCTGGCTGCTGTTCTTGCATGCCTTGTAGTGTTTCTCAGATACTTCTCTGTTCGTGGCTCATATAACCAGACAGCTTAATCCAAAACAAATATCTAGCGAAAGCACCGTCAGCTCAGTTCCTGAAGGGAACATGCTCTTTCCTTTCAGTTACCTCATTCCATAAAAATGATCTTAATTGTTTTGCATGCTTGTCCTGGATTAAAGGGGGACTGCTACGTGCAAAGCTCTGGCAAAGGGCATAGCACAGAGAGCTCTTCTTTTCCTGAGATATGGAAAAGGGATTGTGCCTGATCCCTGCGCACAGTCCGGAGCTTGTGTCTGCTCTTCTGTGAGCCTGGGCAGCCAAGCAGAGACGTGGTCAGGCAAGGCGTTTCTGTCCTGTTAAGCATGATGATTAAAACTCCCAAACCCCCAACTCCTGTGAACCAGGACTGAAAGCCAGGACATTGAGACGCATGCGGGATAGGAGTAACTGAATACATTTCTGGCTCGGGAGGCTGAGATAGGGATTTTTTTGCCGTTCCCCTGTTACGGCAGTTCCCCGGCACTGGCTGCCTGCTGCCCCAGGCACAGGACCCCTCCTGGGGCAGCAGGGCGAGGGGCAGAAAAGCGGCTGCAGTGGGGGTTGTTGGCCCCGCTGCCTTTGCCTGCTCCTCCGGCCAGTGCTAGGTTTAGCCAGCAGATGGTATTGCTGGCACACGCCTCTGCAGAGAAGTTTTGCAAGAGGAATAATCAGGGGAAAAAAATGAGCTAGGAGAGTTGTGGTGCTGGGAGTGAATGCAACCTCAGGCTCACATGGACCAGAGGATCATCATTGCCACTTTCAACTGAAAGCCATGCAGCTTTTGGTTTGTACTGTCCTTCTATTGCCCAGATTTTCTCCATTGATTGTCCAAAAGTGGGACTCAGCAGGTTGCATACAACACTCAGAGCTTCTCTTAACTGATGGATTAACTGTGCTTTACATTTACCTTCCTTTTATGGTGAAGACTAATATTTTTACCGTTCACAGATGCTGTGAAGAAAACGCTGGGGAACTCTGGAAAAAATGAATGCAAACAGTCTTGCTTGGTCACTGCTTGTCAATGACCTGGTAATTAGATGTATGCTGAGGCACTCCCAGTCTTAGAAAGGTCTGCTTATTGGCTTATTTATTTTTTTTACATAGCAGTTTACTTACTTAAGCATATTTTTCCCCCAACAGCCATTAACACTTGACAGAAAAAAGTCAGTTCCAGAAAATGGAACATCCATACCTGCTGAAATTACATATAATTAACCAATTAGACACTGAAATAACCATTCTATGATTCTATGATTCTATAGAAATTAGTCTATGATTCTATGATTCAGTGATCAGTATAAGTACTTACTGGAGTATAATACCCTTCAGAACCCCTTCTCTCTTCTAAGGAAATAATTATTACTGCCAGCTTCCTCATTTCACAGGCTGCCTGTTACTGCTTTCTAGACAACAGCTCTAGGCAAGAGTCCTTCCCGTAATTTATTTTGGGCGAGAGTGCTCCTTGGAGGTCCTTGAGCCTTCTCCTAAAACCCATGCAGCAGGGGACTTTTCAAAGCTATTTGGTGTCACAGCCAGGACTCGTCACATCTGTGCTCCGTGCTGTGCCGTGACTGATTTCAGGGAAATGTCTTATCTCCATGTCCTCCCTACAATTTTTTATTTTATACCACTTTCCATGGTCTACAGTCCAGGAGATGTATGAATTGCATATGACAATCTAATTCAGCTTCACGTCTTAGAAAGAAATGCCTTCACATACTGACTACGTGTAGTCTGGGCCTTTTAAATGTAATATACGCTGTGAATTATTATGGCAGATCTTCACACATCCTTCTAGGTAAGGTAATTTAGTAAGACATATAAATGACTGCCTTAAGATGTGCATTTGCCTTGTGCAAACAGAGGCAGTTACTTTGAAAGTGCTCTCATTTCTCTGAATCTCCTACAGAAGCTACCTAGAATATTGCAAATATCAGTGAGAAAAAATGTAGGGGACCAGAACGGCATCATAAACTTAGTGTGTTTGTGCTACGTCAGTGCAGCAAATTGCAGCTGGCTAGTGTTTCTAGGATACACAGCTCCTTCACCAGTTTATCCTGGCTCCACAAAAGCCATAAAGGAAAGGAGACTGGAGCTCTGTTTTGCTTTCTATCATCACCTGCATGCCTCTGGGCTTGCTTTATTAGAAATCACCCTTGCAGCCTGAGCCCATGAGAGGGGAAGCGCTGTACCAGCCGGGTGGAAACAACGCACCACAGGGATGTAAGTGCTGGAGAGCTTCTGGTTCATTTAGTATGAGCCCCATCTTAAGTGATGCATATTTTAACGCTAAGCTCCAGCTATGGTCATCTTGAGGCTGCTGTTCCATCAGCAGTACTGCATTTTGTGCGCTGGTTGGTAATACGGTGTGTGTCGGGTGGGATGAACATCCTCATTTCATGTCACACACCAGCTTTTGAAGCTACTTTGGCTGACAATAAACACCCAGTGTTTTAACAACCATTTTTTGTGTCCTCAGACTTCAGTTAAAGTGTAGATATTCTAATATAACTAGGGGAGGCGGGTGGAAGATTTCTTGTACAAATGATTTCTGTTCTCTTTTCTGATCACTTTAAACAATTTTCTCTCCAGGATCCCATTCTTCCTTTCACTAATGCACTTATTGACTCATATCTATGGAAGCACCTTGCCTCCTGGCTCCTTTTGCTGGCTCATTACATGTATTTATTGCTGCATTTCTCTGAAGCAATTTCATTAAATTCTGCTTTATGGTTATCCCAGAAATCTACGTTAGTATACAGTGCCCTTTCATGCTCATAGCAAGTGCAAGTTCATTCTCTCTCTTAGATTTTATTAATCTCTTTCAATCATTTAAAAATGAAAAAACCCCAAAACCCAACAGTTAAGTTACTGCAGGATTTTGCTTCTTTCCATTAACAGCAAAATAAACTTAATTTCCCGCAGCTTTCTGCTTTATAGCTCAAAGCTTTGGTGTGGATTACTTTTTTTGAGAGCCATTATGATTTCCCACAGGCAGAACAAGTTCAGTAAAATATCAGCTGCTGAATCTCCAAAGAAACATTCATTGGGGAAAAACTTGCAGCTCTTTGTTTGCAGCATTTTGTAGTTACTTAAGAGGTATTTCTGTTCCCTTAGCCTCATGAAAGGTGACCGTTAGCATTAGTATTTTTAAAGTGCCACAAGTATGAGGCATGAATGTGAACATTGTTGAGGGATTTGAAAAGCACTTTTGAAAGAGTCCAAAAGGCGGATTAAAAAAAAAATGCTGGGAATTATACATTGGCTCAAAGCCACTTTTGCATCCAAATCCAGGAAAAAAAAAAAAAAAAACAAAACAAAAAACCCCCCCCAAAATAGACACCTGTAATTTTTGGTAACTATTGTTCATGCTCCAGATGACATTGTCACACAACTTCTCTTGACCTCCAGACACTCAGAGCTATTTAGATGCAATCATACAAAAATTTTGCTTGAACCAAAGTGTGAATGAAAGACCCTATGGACTGACGGGTGGCCGGCCCTTAGTCTAGTGGCATGTGCACTACCTTATGCAGTCCTGCTGCATTTTAAAAACCATCTCAGGAATTAGTCGCAAAGAAATCCCCAAATTCCTGTTACTCCACAGTGTAAGGTATGCACGTGTACCCTCCCACTCCCCAGTAGTTAGGGTGCCTTACATCCAGCTTCCATGAAAACAGGGGACCTCCTTCCTCTGACGTGTGGATGACCTGAGGATTTAGGTTCACATATCTGCACTTGCATGGTGGCATTTCATCCATATGCAAATGCAGTAACATGGTGAATCTGGAATTAAGGATTCTCCTCTGATAAGTGTTTCATAATGCTAAAAAGAAGCCCATGGTTGATTTGGCTTCACTGAGGCTGAACAGCATTTGGGTGCCACAGCACATTCTGATTTCTGCTCAACCCATTGCCGACATCAGGGACCAGACTGGAGAATGCTTTTGCTTCCTTTAGACCACTGTGACTGGGTGTCTTTCCCATGAGGAGATGGGGGGGTACAAAGCTGAGATAGTATTTACCTGAATCTCACCTACCAAAGAGGCAGAACAATCTTTTGTGCACATCTGAAATGTAGTGATATGGCCAAGTTGTAGATGTTAGTTTCAGTACAGTTGAGAATCATAGGATGTTGTTAACGGTCCTTATCTATCTAAAGTTTTTGTAAGCTTATTTATCCAACAGGTGAGTGAGCAAGGAAAGGGTGCCAAGTTGTTGTTAAAGGAATCAGAACAATTTGGCTGGTTTGTTTCATGAAGTATTGGATGTCGTGGTTCTCCCAGAGAAAAGAAGTGAAAACATGACAAAAAATATTGGTGGAGAAATTAAAAAGAAAAAAAAAACAACATTTGTCCTACAGCTTTGTTGAGGAGGAAGAATGTCAACGGGATAATAAGCACAATGTAATGTATCCTCCCACCCTTCCCTTGTTCTCCCCCTGTTTGTAAAAGGAAACCCTGGAGGCTTTGCACAAAAGCTTTAGCTATTTCTCCAAAACACATATTTTTACCTAAGGTATCTTGACTTCAGGACTGGGATTTGGATTAATGCACTGTGTAGTACAGTTAGCTGTGTTTGGAGAGTGCTCAAGCTACAGCTGCTGCAAAGTCAAATTGCCCAATTGTTCAGCAAAAAATGGACACTGGGAGAACAGAGCAGCATTACTTTTGAGACAGGACTGGCTTCACCTGATCTCCAGCTGCAGTTCAGGACACTGAATTTGATGTTTAAATCCTTAGGTGCTAAGGCCCCAGGTGCAAAGTTTGCTTGGCATGACTGTTTCCACTAGCATCACTTCTTTTCGGCCAATGAGAATGCTGTGAAACATGTTCCTGCAAAGCTGAAACCATGGGGCTTTGTCACACAAGCACATTACTGGGGGTAAACCACAGTAATGCAATAAAAAAGAGTGTGATTTAAGGCTGTTTTTCTGCATGGATGGTGACCCACCTCTTTAATGGGGAATATTATACAAACCTAGAGAGCAAGTTCTCTCCTTTTTAGCACACAAGCCCTTAACCCAAGGATCTCACAGGGTAGAGACCCCAAGTGGAGTTTCTTGTCACCCCCCTAGAGAACAGGTACTGACTTCTCCTATGTGGATTCTCTGGTGTCTAATAATGGCTAGGCAGCAGCCTTGTTCTCTGAGCAGACACAGATGAGCTACAGCTGTGCTAATACTTATATGCTGGGGCTGTTTGCTGGTTCTGAGGCCAATAGCAGACCACTACCATTAACTTCTACCCCTCCAAAACAAAGTGACAGCATCAGCAATTAGGACTGGTCCCTCCTGGCCTGCACTAACTCCCAAACCAACACCTTTGAGGAACGTCGGTTTTCTAACAGTGTAACAGTATGGAAAGAGATTTTGAGTTTGTGTTTCTGGGACGTTCTTTCTATAGTACACTGGTAAAGACATAGCTATAGAGTTTCTCTCCTCTGCCTGGCCAGCTGTTTTCATGATATTATATTAAACATGATGGGTTCAAAATTTAATGGATGAGAGGGATGGCACATACATGCCACATGCTTACATCTCTTTCAGAACTCATGCACTGCATGGAGTGTGCACATCCTTGGGATATCTCAGGTGCCAAAATAACAGGGAAGATGACAGATGGGCCAAGGAGAAGGAAAGGAAGGGGCTGTGGGCCATTAGACAGGTGTGTTGATGTCCTCCTGCCCTTCTGCGTAAGGGGCTGTGGCAAGCACCCAGGTTAATCCACCCAGCCAGGCACGCACTGGGACTCTGTCACCCTCAGGGCTCGCCTTCTTCAGGAGAGGACTGAGGTCTAGAAGATGTAGCTGGATGAGAGCTTTGGATGTTAGTGGTGGGAAGTTTACTGGACTTAACCTGAATCGTACTGGGAAAGGCAGCACCAATGTTTCACGACCCCCTTTCTTTTCTTTAAGTCTATAGGGTTTTTTACATACATGAAGCAAAGAAAAATCCTTTGAAATTATTTCTCCTCCTTTTTTCTCCTTTATAGTGCATTTCTTACTAACCTATACAAATTATTTGTAATCACAAGAACTAAGGCTTCAGGATGAATCTCTAAAAAGCTGGGCAGTGCTAGGAGTAATGCTGCCCCTTCAGCCTTGGACCAGTTGGTTTCAGTTCAGTTCAGTTCAAACATGGTTCAGTTTCTTTGGACCTGTGAATCCTGCTATGGTCTTTAACTATATAATAGCTGTTCTTCCCCTAGACCCTGCATCCTCACTGTGGAGTTATGTGGTTCCTTCTCATTGCTCAGCATGTTGGTGCCCTGCCTCATTCATTGTAGGCTATTCAAACCATGCCCTGATGACAAGGTTATTAATTTCCCCCAGCTCTTTTCTTTGGGGCTGATCACTGTTGTGACTGTCTTCTACACAAACATTAGTCAATGCATTGTTACAGTTCCCCAGCAAGAGTCCCCACTGTACAATCAGGGAGCAGAGTCACAGCAAGATCCCTACTTTTGGATGCCCATTTGAGGTACCTGGCATCTTTTTTCCCCCTGCTGTTTAGTATTGTGTAACACTTTAAATACTTAATAAGCAGCTGCTTTTCATTTCAGTTGCAGCTGTGAGAAAGTTATTGATAATCAAGCTAGATGCAAAGGAAATGCATGCAGCACACGTGCTTCTTTTTAAATGCCATGTTTATGGATCTTGCCTGGCAGCATGTACAGAGTAGTTGATAAGGGCGAAGCAAGACCCAAATCTCCAGGACAGTGTGCAACACCCTGCGCCAGGATCCCATCCTTCCCTCAGGAAATATAGCTTCCAGCTCCCACGAGAATTAAATCTTACAGGACTAACAGCATCTCCGAAGTCCAGAGGACCAGAGGGATGAGGAGTGAACGCTGGAGATAGAGCTGCTATTTCTGATAGCAGGAGATGGTGAGCTCTGCTCCAGTCCTGCAAGGGCTATTCTCATGCAGCCCCTGAGGTCTCAATAGACCGGCATTACTGGTGCTACTTTCTCTTCCTCATTCTCATCCTCCCCTACCACTGCTTCTTTGTATCATCTTCTGCCACCTCTCTCTTCCCTTTCTTCCTTCTCTTTCCTCTTCCCTTGCTCCTCCCTTTGCTTCTTCTTTCACCCTGCAATTGGCAATGACTGGAGAAACGCAAACCCGTTGTGAAATGCAAACCAATAATCCCAGCAGACTTTATTAGTTTGGCCTTTGTTTCAGGCCACACCATATTTTCATTGTTGATATGGCTCAAAAGTTCCTTCCTAACAGTCCAGCATGTCCTGAAGGCCGCCTTTCTTCGACCTCATCACCAAACTTATCCCTGATTCTTCCTCCCTCAATAATCTCCCACCTGTCCACCCACACCTTTCCTGTGTACTGAGAAGACTGAGAGGGGATTTAATCAATACTTATAAATATCTAAAGGGTGGATGTCAAGAGCATGGTGCCAGACTCTTCCCAATGGTGTCCAGTGACAGGACAAGGTGCAATGGGCACAAACTGGAACACAGGAAGTGCCATCTGAACGTGAGGAAAGATTTCTTCACTGTGAGGGTGACCAAGCACTGGAACAGGCTGCCCAGAGAGGCTGTGGAGTCTCCTTCTCTGGAGATACTCAAACCCAACTGGACACAATCCTGTGCAACCTGTTCTAGGTGATCCTGCTCTAGCAGGGGGGTTGGACTAGATGATATCCAGAGGTCCCTTCCAACCCCTAACCTTCTGTGGTTCTGTGATTCTGTTCAGCCTCCATCTCCATGCAGATTCCATCTTTCTCTCCCTAGGTTTTCCATCTCACTCTGGCACCTCCAAGCTCCCAGTTCCAGCCCTGATTTTCCTCCAAGCATTCTCTGATTTATCTTTCCCCATTTAATCTCTTTCTGCAGTCATTCCCACTCCCCTACCTCACAAGTCTCATCCTCATTTAAAAAAGGTGGGTTTCTGTTGTACCATACTTGGGAGCAGGCAGAGAGAGCACGAAGGACAGTGCTTGCTGCTCCCTGCTCCAATGGCTAGTACACCATGGGCACCAGTGTTTAGGAAAAGCAACCGGAAAGAAACTCATATTCACCTGAAAGTGGGATTGAGATTAATAAAGACCTCATTTCTAGCCTTTAGTTTCCAGCTGCTAGCAGCTCTCTGCAGACAAACACGTGAGGAACAAGATGATGATTGGGAGCAGTCAGCATGGATTTATGAAGGGGAAGTCTTGCTTGACCAACCTGATAACCTTTTATAACAAGATTACTGGCTCAGTGGATGAGAGGAGAGCAGTAGAAGTTGTTTATCTTAACTTTAGCGAGGCTTTTGACACTGTCTTCTGTGACATCCTCATAGACAAGCTGTTGAGTAGGTAGATAAAAGGGCGGTGAGGTGGACTGAAAACCAGCTGAACTGCCAGACTTGAAAGGTTGTGAACAGCATCATGAAGCTGAGCTTGAGGCTGGGCACTAGTGATGTCTGTCAGGGACCAATACCAGGTCCAATGACCTGGATGAAAAGGCAAAGTGCACCCTCAGCAAGTCTGCAAGTGTTACAAAACTCTTGCAGGAAAAGGCTCAGGGTATCCTTTAACAAGAAGTTAAACATCAGCCAGCAACATGTCCTTACAGCAAAGGTCAACAGCCTCCTGGGTGCATTAGGCAGAGCTTTGCCAGCAAGTCGAGACATACCTGGAGTGCTGGGTCCAGCTCTGAGCTCCACAGCACTAGAGAGGCATGGACATACTAAAGTGAGTCCAGCACAGGACCACAAAGATGACTGAAGGACTGGGATATCTCTCATACAAAGAGAGATGAGAGCTGGGACTGCTAACCTGGAAAGGAGAAGGCTTGGGGGGGTCCTATCCATGTGTATAAATGCCTGGGTAAGTAAAGAAGACAGAGCCAGGCACTTCTTGGTGGTGCCCAGTTACAGGACAAGAGGCAGCTGGGCACAAGCTGAAACAGAAGAGGATCCACTTAAACATAAGAAAAACTTCTTCACTGTGAGGATGACCGAGCACTGGCACAGGTTGCCCAGAGAAGCTGGAGATATCTCCATCCCTGGAGATATTCAAAACGCAACTGGATGTAGTCCTGAGCAACCTGCTCTAGCTGACCTTGCTCTGATCATGGGGTTGGGCTAGAGGATCTCCAGGGGTACCCTCCAGCCTTAATTATTCTGTGATTTATTCTGCTAGTACAGGTAGCTTCCAGAGAGGAAGGAGTTTGGGCCACTGTCCGCAGTTTGCTTACAATTCTCCATACAATCACAACAGCAACATTCAATTACCTGCATGTCACCTTCATTTCACACCTGCACTAACTGGAAGCAGATTTATGAGTGTAAGCCTGACCCCTGTTTCTGGTCCTGAAAGGCAGTTTCACAGAAATTGAAGGGAATGCTGCTGGGGTTTGTTATTTTGGTTTGGTTTTTGGTTTTGTGGGTGTTGGTTTTTTTGGTTTGTTTGGGGGTTTTGGGGTTTTTTTTTTTGGGGGGGGGGATGTTATTTGGTTGGTTGGTTGGTTTGGTTTTGGGGTTTTTTTTGGGGGGGTGGGGTGGGTTGGGGTTTTTTTGTAGGGATTAGCAAACTCTTCCAGAGCAGACACCACCATTCAATTCCCTCCCCCTCAGCCCCCACTCTCCCCTTTTTTTTTCCTAACGTTAAAACTAGTACAGACTAACATTTTGCAGGACAGGGAACTGCAAAAGTGGTGTGCATGGCAATAGATTTTTAAGGAATCTTTTCTATCTACTTGAGAAAGATTTCTAGTGACAAGCAGAGCCCACACAGCAACAGCAGAGGTAAACTGGTCATCATTGACGTTTTCATTTGATAAATATGCTTATATGGATTTTATTATTTTGTAACTATGTAATATGGTATTGCCACTGCTAGTAATAGGCCACAAGCTTTGTACTGAGCTTGCAAGGCTTCAGGACTGTGACTTGTCAGGTTTACTCTGTACGAATATTTTGTGGTGCCTGCACCTTTGTTTTACTTGGTTCAGTTGTAATAGCAGTTTCTCTAATTGACTGGGTGTCTGTGGATAAAGAATAAAGGTGTAAAAGCATGTTAGCGAATATAAAAATGCCCCCGGGTGGATCCTGAGGTGAGGAAGAAGAAATTGTCAATGTGAGCATCATGTTCTCCCCAGCAAAAGCCTTCAAATGCTGACAACTTGCTGTAAAAACCTCCACCATCACCAGCATGAAACCACTTATCCTGGGGCCCAGAGGAGCAGGGAGAGAGTCAGCATAACTCCTCAAAAAGGGTAGAAAATAGGAAGTGTTTGTGTATCAGTTCTGACTGTACTGTTATACTTTTTTTACCTGTAATAATTAAATCTGGACTAATAATGATCATACTGTTAAGATTTTAATTATACTAACAACAAATTATTTAAACAAATACAATTTTGAGCATAACGATACCTAGTTTTTAAAATCCAGTTTGTAGCATGTCACCTGATAATCAACAACTCCACAGACAGTGGATGATCTTAAAGCCCTCATGATTTCCATGACTGCAACCAACTATAAACCAGGCCATGGTTGTTCTGTAAAATCCTCCAGCAATGCAGCTACCATAGCTCTACTACACATGCTGGAAGACTGTAAGACAGACTTCTTGATTCCAACTGAGCCCAGTTTAGCTCTCAGATGTTATTTCATCTAACAGTTAACATTTAAATCACTCACAATAATGTTTTGATGATTGCTGCAAAGGCTAACTCATTTTCTAAATCTGAAAAAGCATTACTTGTGTTTCTGCCACTTTGCTGAGCTGTCAGGAAGGAGGAAGAGATGGTCTGTAAACCCAGTAAGGCTGTCGTACATTAAGAATTCCCAAGCAGGTAGGCTTTGAAAGACTTTAATGCAGAAACCTGCAAGCTTTTCTTTTGTTTTTATCCTTGGATGACAAGGAAGAAAATTTGGGCTAAGGTGGAACATCTAATAGAATGAAACCATAGAAATCAAAATTGCCATCTCTGCACTGATCTCAATACTCCGAGAAATTAATGTCCTCGTGTCAAGGGGGCAGATCACCTCTACCTTAACAGACTGAAAGACTCACCGTATGAAGTTGCAGCAAGGACATTATCAAGTTCAAGTCATTTAACTGGAGAATGCTGACACTGCATCTGTCTTCAAAGAGCAGAAAAGTACCATGTGGACAACAACCAAATTGATAAGTCCTTCTTCCCCCGAATTACTGTCCTTGATGTTACCTGAAATTGCATGGGAAGATTCTTTAGTGGTTGAGGAGGTAGAACATAAAAATATATCGATTGTCTTAGTAAGCCCTGTGTCCCCATTTTTCTGCTACCATTCCTTCTTGTCCGTGACAAAAGGGTGACATTTCTACTGTTGGGAAGTTTTGGCTCTGGAAGCAGTTTGAGATCTGAGTCACTCTGTGGGATGAAGACCTTGCTGAGTAATGCCTTCTCTAAGGGCATCCTTTGTAAGAAAAGGACTGTGATTGTGTAAGATGATGTCCATTCATACAAAACATTCTTGAAGAAAGCATCCCCAAAGACAGGTTGTGAGTCACATTGGCTCCTCTGCTAATATAAGACACTTTGGAGATGTGATCTCCAGTTTATGCAAGTGTGGGTTGTTAAAAAAGGTGGGATGACTTCTTTTCTTTCTCTTCCTGTGGGATATACATTAGATAATGGCCAATAAGGGAAAGGCAGAAGGGAATTTATCTTCAAAATTTGCACTTGTTGATAGCAGTCCTCAAAAGATCCCTTTGAAATTTATCGGGAAACACTAAATACTTGTGGTGTAGGCCATTCCGGATTATTTTTGGATTCTCTGCTTTTGGGAAAATAGACCATTATATGTTTCTCAGTTGGTCCATAATTTACTCTGCCACTAAGGCAATCAACAGGCATAATACTAAAAAAAAAGGGGGGGGGGGCAAAAAGTGCAAGAGTTTATACACTGAGACTTCAGGTCTCAGGTAGAAAACAAAAGGTTTTAGGTTAAACAAATACATACCGTCAGAACTGTTTAACAATAATGTGTTCTTTTCGATGCTCATTTTATCTTACCACATAGTCCCAGGATGCACCCTAACCTATCAAACATAACTGATGCACTTTTGTGAGAAATCCTACCTTCAAGTGGTTCATATTTTGCCTTTCTTCAGAAAAATTCCCAGCAAGATCTACTCCTAAATAGTTTAAAATGTGTAATTTATTGGGTATTTTCTCATCTTAGGAGACTATTCTATAAGTCAATACACTTCAGTATTAGGAAAACCCTCTTTCATATCAAGCCTGCTTCCCTTTCCAGGATTTCACATTGTTAGTCCAGGATCGACGCATCTGTCCCTTCTTAGCTCTCTCACCCTGCATGTGAATCATCATCTCTGAAGCTGTTGGAGAAAGTACAAACTACATCAAAGGGGAATCCAGTAAAGTTGTGAGACAATGTCCATTTGTAAACAGAAAAAAAGAAAAAGGAAGAAAGAAAAGGGAACCTACTGTATGAGAAAAGCAATTTCTATTAAAAAAAAAATACTACAGTTTGCCAATATATTAAATGGGAAGACTAACAGCAATTTCAACTATTGAATGACAAATAAAGCAGTATTTCCCTGGAAGGGGTTACTCTGAAGAGCTAAAAGAGGAGCTGAAAATCAACACTGTATATTAATAGTACAGAAGATTGTGGAAAGTCTTAAGAAGAACAACTGTGTGCTGAAGAACTGAATCTGAGTTTCCAAGTGCCAAATAGAGCTGACAAGGTAGAATGAATCGTACAAACAAAAGCAGACCTGTACAAGCTTGGGTTATTAACCAATGTCCTAATAAGATACTGGAACTGCAGAAAGAACCTGCAAACATCTGTGAAGGGGTTTTTTTCCAGTATAAACACATATGCTGTACATGTACATATGCTGTACATGTACATATGCTGTACATTAGTGGGTCATGGACTGACAAACACTAAAGCATTATTATTATGGTAAATGTGTTGTCAAATGTGGTTACAGGCAACTATGCAAGAACTATCAACAACTATCCTTTTCTGTCACATTAAAGCTAGCTTTGAGGGGTTTTCTTAAGCTATATTGAAGAGAATCATGACTGGTAACTGATAGTTAACAAGTCATTAAGCAAACAGTAGTTTTACGATCATCAGCCTCATCTGTCTATTACAGTAAGTAGCACATGCTGGGAGAGTATGTAGCTTCTTGGGCACCCACACTTTCTCATGCACGTATACAATTATTCCTGACCTTAAAAAATAAGTAATTACCAATGATGAGCACAGTCTTCACTGGTGAAAATCAGTAGCACTCTGCACCTGTTGAGGTTCAATCCATCCTCACCATATTTTCATTTTTAATCTCTATGCCATATGCAAAATTTAAAGAGCCCACTAAAAAGAGAAGAAAAATTATTGCTCTGCAGGGGACACCTACTGGGTGTAGTCCCCTCTAAATTATCCTTCTGTTCTGAGGAAGATTTTTACATATAGCATATAGTGAAGCAGGGATAAAGGATCATCCCTTTTGTCCAGCGCAACACTCCCTTGCAGCTATCTTTGAGGATAAGGGTGACCTAGGCTCTCTCTCCCATCTGAGGGGATTTAAATCCTCCAACTTTATCTCTTTGGATGTATGAGCTAGTCTGTGATGGAAGATCACAGGAGGAGTGAAGGGAGGAAAGGGAACATGGCTTACTTCATACCAGCCCATTGTCACAGGGACAAAGGGTTAAATCTGGATGAACCAAAGTGGGATTTCAAAATATGACATTTGGCTTTTTGGTCAATAAGAAGTGAACTTTGATAGCACGAATTAATGTTCTCCTGTTAGGCATCTCTCAAAGTATCATCCAAGGGTTGTCATTCAGCTCTAGCTGGAGGGAAGAGTGACACACACTTGGGAAAACAAATGATCCCAGAGACTTCAGCTAGGTTTTGAAAATGGTCCTCATTATTTTGGCCACTGTTTGGAAGGGAGAACGTGACTTGTAGCAGGTGAATACAAGCATTCCTGCTTGATAAAGAGACACATTAATATTTTGAATTCTGATGCATATAAAATGTCCTGTTAAGCCTCCTCATGAAAGTACAATAAAATTTCTATTTAGGGAAAAGCACCAATACAGCTGCCAAGGGAAAGACCAATTAATGGAGAAAGAAACTGAAGAGCTGGCCTCACAGCCACACCAGGGAGGTCAATGTCTTCTGAAGTGGCATGCAAAACATTGCATTCACAGGCAGTCCTACCATGTTCAAAGGGTTTATTCGAAGTGCTGCAAATTAATTAGAGAAAAGTTGAAGGGCTGTCAGATAATGCTAAGCTTCATTAAATATTGTCTTCCTGGCAAAACCTAGGAGAGAGACACGATACATTTGTTTTAATTGCTTTATGCTTTTAGTGTGTCTTGGCCACCTTAAATATCAACTGCCTACATAGATATAAATAACCAGGTATAAGGCAGAAGACAGTAGGGGAGCACCACTGTATTGGCAGGGGTTACACTAAGCCAAAAAGTCATTAGTGAATGTATTTTTGTTTACATCAGACAGACGATGTAACGATGAAGTATCCCCAGTACCCACTAGGTCTTTCATAGAGTTAGGAAAGGAGACATGTGAAACGTGACAGAGTTAGACAGAATGAATTTTTCCTCCAACTTGAATAAAATGAACTGATCTTACTTTCTTTAGGCTTATTGGAACATATTTTTTTTTCCTGTACAAACCATTCTCTGCTATGTGAAAAAAACTTTGGAACTGTGGAGAATCCAACAGGATTTGGATGAAATTTGTAGTATGTGGGCAAATGTTGGCTGAAGACTAAAGTGGGTAGCAGAAGGATAACAGTGCATGAACTGTGAACAGTCATGGAATCAGAAAGAAGTCATTCAGTGCATTGGTTTTTAGGGCGCTCAGACCCATGGCTATTTCCACAGCATACAGATATGGTGATTTCGGAAGAGTAAATCATTTCTCAGCACGCTGCAGTACACTACAGAGAGGCTTACTGAAAAGTATTTAGGGGTCTGCAGAACAAAAAAGGTTGCAAACCACATGTTTAGTCCAGGCTGACGGGCAAAGCAAGAGCGCATGAGTGACTGGGGTCCTTTACACATCTGTGGCTGCAATTCTGAGCTGATCAACCACATACACACATTGTATGCAGCCCTGATGGAGAAATACTCCTTACTAACATGCTCCTCTGATTTGCAAAATAAATCTTTGTGGGGTATCATGCTTTTTTTTTTTAAGAAAGAGAATATTTTTTAAATCTACAAAAGAACTTCTAAGGTCATTTATCAATACAAAACATATTGAGCATTTAGTCAACAACTCTTGCATGAAAAATCTTGACTTGGTTTCACTAAATCGTCCCTTCCAGAGAGATTTGAAACACAGGGGGGAAAAATTCAAGTGACAGCGAATCTGCCACATCTCTAGGTGAGTTGTTGCAATGCCTCACTGAAGATTAATTGCACTTCAATTTCAAGTTGAATTTGCCTAGCTTCTGCTTTCAGAAGAATGTGTTTTCCCAAGGCCCTCTCCCCCCCACCCTTTCCAGAAACTGTCAATTACTTATTTTAGTAACCAATGTGAAATACTTATTCAAGCTGCTGGGATTTGGAGGGGGCGAGGAGCCATCAATACTGTGTGCTTTGGGAGGAAAGTGATCTCTGACCACAGGGATGGTGCAGCAAATTGCAGCCTCAGCTCTGAAACCTCAGAGGCAAACTATACCACAGCAAAATTGCAAGCTGCAGCTTTGATTTATTTTTTTCCTATTTACAGGTCTCCCCAGCCTTGCCTTTATGAATTAACATCACTAATGTTTGTGTGCAAATCCTGTCATTCAGTCAGCATGAGAAAACTCTCTTTGGCAGATATTTAGATGCAGGAGAACAAGGAAAACACCTTTCCAACCCCCCCTTCCTGATGATTTCTGTGGACTTTGTCTAAAGCATACAGCATTTGCTTACAAACCTCTGGTCACCACCATCTGATTTTCCTGCCGGGTATGGCTCTGTTACTCTTTCTGGTTTTACATGCAGAAAATGCCAAATCTACTGCTTCAAACAGGCGTCTTGGAGAGAGTTCATCCCTGATGAGCAGCACATACCTGAAGCAGCCTCCTGCATCTCTGTCCCTGCGGGCACATGGAGAGAGGCCACACAGCCCAGGGCATCCCAAGTGGGGCTTGCTGTGCCCACCAGTGTGACCTGGCATTGTGTGTGTGGGAGCAGCCTGCGGCACTGCTGCTCTCCCCAGGGCGTGCAAGGGGTCCCGCAGGCAGGTCCCCTCCAGAGCACTGCTATGAGGCAATGCAAAGCCACTGAGTTTTCTATATAAAAGTGGCTACTCTTTGGTCTCTGTTGGGAAAGACCACTGCCTGCATGACCTTAGTGTGGCAGGCTTACTCAGACTCCTCTTCACTCCCCCTCCCAGGGAAATGGCAAGAGGAGAGGGAGGACGTGGTCTGGACCTGTGAGCCTGGGCACCTGACTCATTCACCCTCCAGGCTAAACAGACAGGAAAGAAGTGAAGCTTCTGGAAAGAGATTATCCCAAAGAAGATTGTACCGTATCACATACGTACAAAGTTAAGTCGTCAAAATTACACCGGTGCTTTTGATCTGAGTGATACATTTTGTAATTCACCACTAATTGAAGGCTAGTGTCCATCCACAGGACAGTGTTTTATCAGGATTACATTACCCTGTGGAACTGGGGCTCAGGGAAGAAGGAGTTTTTTTCCAAGGAAAGCCAAAGAATTCTTCATATCCCTTGTCAAAGCACCAGAGGATCCTTGCACCCAGAGTAGCAGGGCTATGGCAGTGCGCACATTTCGGTGGGGACATGCACACTGCTGCCAGCCGAGGAGCCATCCCCTCCCCGCTTGTGTGGTGACCGGGGTGGCTCTGCCCATGGACATCTTCCCCACCGGTAACGGGATGGGCAGCTCAGGCCCCGCAGCTCACGGTGCTGTGGAAACACCCCGCACAAGGAGCGCTCTGGTCCCGGCTGTCCACACGGAGCTTTTCATGCCAGAGTTAAAAAGCAAAAGTGGACTCTGTAGGGCAAGCCTGATCAGCTCTGCCCAGCAGCTCCCAGCGGGGACCTGTGTATTTTAAAGGTACATCAAGGACTGTCCTGCAGCCCAACTAGAAAAGTCACTCCTACTTCTTCTTGATCTGGGGATGGCATTTTTCACTCTGATCTGCAGTGAGCTTCTCACTTGCCTCGTTACATTGTCGTCATTATCAATGACAATCTGCCCTTCGATAATCCCCAGTGGAAGTGCACGTATAGCTGCTTGCCTTAATAAGTGGATGAATCCATGTGTGAATTAATTCAGGTCTGTATTAGTCAGAAAAGTTGGGCAGAGAATATTACTTGGAGTTGTCTGAATCTTTTTCTTTTTTTTTGGTCTGTTTCATGATGCCCTTCTCTTCCCAGTCACCAAAGCACATTAAGTGGAACTAGATACATATTGTGTAATCCTTGTTTAAAGAATAAAATGTGGAGGTTTTTTTCAGTTTCCCAGGTGATGAGTGCCTTGTGACACGTGCTGTGACACACCAGGCAAGACATCCATCGGCCATGGAGATGTGTGAAACCTCTGCCAATTCAGGAGAGTTATCCTTGAAACATGGAACAAACATGGTTTTCCTAAAATTTCAGGCAGATGGAGGGTGGTGGTGTTCGCAACAAATAAATCGTCTGAAGCTTGGGAATCCAGGATAATAACTTCTTCTGTGTTTAGTCTTTATTTTCCTGGCGGTTATGTTATTTATTCAGTCTGTGGTGTCCCTCATGCTTAATGGCTGGTGAAGATCTCAAAGAAAAGTTTTCTTGTAAACCTCTGTGTGTGCACACAGAAAAGTAAGGGTATTGTATGGTAAAAAAAGAATAGTGTAGATTATTTGTTATCAAGTTAAGGCTAACACGACAAGGGTATTCTACTTATATGCTGGAAAACAGAAAAAAAGGACAATGCCTTGTAAATGACCTTGTAACTGTCTCCTGCGTGTCCATTTTCACGCTTAACCTGAGGTGCCCGCATCTGCCAGGTTGGGGATAGTTGGTGACATTCCTACTGAGGGCTGCTGTGCAGGCACACACGTGTCCTTTCTCTTCTGTGTACGTCCTGTTTTTTTCTCAAAAACATCAGATGTCTCTAGGTAGAAAGCAGGTAACTTCATCCATGGAAAATGTAACAAATGCCACCATGTAGCTCCTTCTCCCCCTTTCCCCTACCAAACCATTCATTTTGATCATTCACATGATCTAGTGGCTAGACAGCTAGTTTTGGAGGTGGAGGGCATAGGCTGGGTCAGGAGAACATGGCTCCTGCATGCTGTCCCTGCCGTTTGACTGTCACCGCGCTGCGCTGTGACCATCCTGAGCTGACATGGTGCACGGATATCTGGCAGGTTGGGCCTCTCCACTGGTACAGGCAGAGGAGTATCCAGCCCATGAGTGCCAGGAGGATGCAAGAGTGGGCCAAGAGAGGGGGATCTGGGCTTTCAAGGTTGGAAACATTTCTACTTGGAATCCTTGACTCTACCTTGGATTCATACAGATACTGTAGTAAATATGTATATGTGCTTCCAGGCTTTCAGCACCAGATGAGATGGGTTTTAAAGGATCACAACTTCTGACTTAGGCAAGATTTAAGTACTAAAAGCCTTTTGTGGCTCTATTCCCAAGTCATTTGGAGTAATTAGCTGCCTATTCTTTAGGGAAAATGAAGAGCAGCAGAGGATAAATGTAGAAGGCCAGCAGTTTCCCATTATTCATTCTCAGTATGGATTGTAGATGTAAGAAAAGCTAAGCACCATCCCCTGTCTTCATTTTCCTGAATGCTAATCTCATCTGCAGACTCTCATGGTCTCTGCTGCACTTCCAAAGTTTTGCTGGGATCACATCCTAGGGGAAGTATCCTGCATTGTTAAATATAAATCTCTTATTTCCAAGTGATTGCAGTATGCTCATTGTCTGCAATAGACATACAGGACATCATCTAGCATAGACACATGGTGCTTGATTGAAAATTCAGCTGGAGAAGAACACCAATAGTAAACAAAATAAATACTCTGAGTGTGAGCGGCATGATAAGGTGACTGTGACATTTTATCAGTTTAATAGCAAATGACCTTTGGGGCTTTTTCCATTCCTAGAAACTCCACTGTTAAATGCAGAAGAGTAGGAAATTGAAGTAGTTGGAAATGGAGAAGGAAATTTGGCACCAAAACCTTGAACACCTGTATTTTCAAGACAAGCTGTTGAGTCTTGGCCACTGAGTATAGGAGACAGAAATTCCAGTGCGCATCGCAGCCAAGAGAAAAGCATGCTCCCCTCTGAGAGGACCTTTACACAGAACCTCTCTGCTCTGGTGCAGCTGGATTGGCTTCAGCAACATTGCACAATTCACACTTTTGCAAAAGGAAAATAAAGGGGAGGTGAGAACCAACATTTGTTCAAATCAATCTTTTACTTATTCCTGTTGGAAATACTCATTTAGCCTGGAAAAAACCCCACAAAAACAAACAACAAAATAATGATGAGAACTTTGAAATGTTTGTTTCTATTGATACTAGCCCTCATTGAGCAGTATATCCTGAGGTCTTAACTTTAATTCAAGGATGCTGTAACATTTTAGAAATGAATCAGCCAAAGCACTTCCGTGTTGAGTTTCTATCAGTGGATAAGCCAAGATGTCCTTTCAAAATTGTTTTAAAAAGGTACCCTAGACTGAATATTAATATAAACTCTGTTGTTCAAGTGTGACCACTACTTTATAAGTCTCAAATAAATGTAATTAAACACCTTTCCAACTCCTTCCTCAGACCTTCTACAAGCTCAAGGTTGTAAACTCTTCCACATTGCGAACGCAGGCGAGAGAGGAGTGGGGAGCGCAAAAAATAGAAATAAATTTCCTAAATAAAACATAAAAGTAGGAAGTTTGCATTCTTTCAGGTTATTTTAAAGGACTTCTCTATATTAAAGCACTGGAAAGCATATCAAGTAGATAAATCATGCAGCCCCAGTTGATTAGAAAGTGTTGTGATGCAGTAAAAATTCATTACATACTAAAGGACATACAGTTTTTATAGGCTTCTGGATTAAGATGGAAGAAAATAGTCTAGTCATTGAATCTGTTATTTAAGTGATTTTACTATAATACTCATCTCGTTCTAATTTATAGTGTGATATTCCTTCAGATGTGATAATAGCTTGCAGATATTTTAACACCATCACTTTTAGATGACTGCATCAAACTGCCATTAATTACATTAAGATGTTACTTTTGTTAAAAAGACTTTTTAGAAAGGCTTTGTAGGTTTCATGAAAGCTAAAATACCTCAAGAATTATTGAGAGGTCTTTTGGAAACAGCTGAATTCACAGCTGGAAGAAAAGGCTGTAAATGAGTCTGGTTTTACCTCCTATGCATCTGTGACCAACATCCATGCTTGAGTAGCGCACGTTTGCTTTGTCCATCACTGCTGAAGTCCAGGGCACTGACGAGCGCCCTGGAATGGCAACTAAAGTTGTTTTACATGGGAGATCACTACATCTACATGGGAGATCAATGAAGCCTTGAATTCAGATCTGCACTCAAATAAACAAACTTTAGCGCGCTGTCCGTCCTTCCCCTGGAAAACAGAATATTGCAGAACACTGCTGCTCTCATCCCTTGGTACTGCCAGAGAAGGCTCTCATCCATCCAAAATTGGAATAATAAAAAAAAAATCATCTTCATCAGCAAAAATGCATTTCCATTAGATAAACAAATATTTTATGGTAGTTTCAAATTAGTTTAAGTTTAAATTTTTTTTTTTTGCTATAATTAACCTTTAGCAACTTTGAAAGGAAAAACAATTTAAAACCAAAACTGAGAATCTTATTTTGATAGCTTCAATTCTCCTTTTTCATTGTTTTCTTATTAAACTAGAAGTCAGCCAAAAGTGACACTTTCCTAAGAAACTTTGGTTTCCACAAGTCACAGTGGAAGGTTCAAGCAAGTTTTTCTTGACACCTCTTAGTCTTCCCTATAGATTGCATTACAACGCCTGTGTCAGGACATCCATGCAACCAGAATTGTAAGCCATCTCATCAAAATCCACTGCCAGTGAAGAGCAGAAGAAGTGAAGGTGTTCTGGTCGAACACCTGGTGTCCCTGGTCCCTGAACTGATCACTGCATTTTGTTGGGGGAAGGGGCAGAGTGAAAACTCCCACTGTTTCATGGAAACAGACACTCGGTGTCCCAGGAGCACTGAACCTAAGGCCCTCTAAATCATTTTGAAACCCTTATTCTTAATCTCAATATGACTTTTATTGCTAGGCCCACTCACTCCAGCAAAATGGAGTTTACTTGTTTACAATTGCACATTGATAGTCCATTACAATTGTGAAATAAAACTGAAGGATATAGGAAACTTTGCCCTTTCTGTTACTTGGGATTCTCTCATTTATCACATTCAATGGTCTGGAGGAAGGCAGAGAACCTGCTGAGAACCAGTTTCATCAGACACCCCTTTAACTTTTATCCTTTTTGGAGAATGCTTTTCTTCAGGCAATGACACTACCAGGGGTAGCAGGTTGATCAGAAGTCCATCCTGTGCTGATAATTTTCAAGGGTTACCGAGTCAATAGTGGGTCTTTGTGACCCAGCTCTCAGTGGTTTTTCTGTCATGTAATTTCACTCTGGGAGGCAGCTGAAAATGATTCTTATATTGTTTTTATATTGTATCCCATCAACAATTCAGCACAGACAATAGAAGGAATCAAGTTCTGCCTTCCTGGTACCTACAGTTAATATCTGGTGTCCTGACAATCAGGTCAATAAAATGATGTGATGGACAGATTGTGACTGTCTCTCTCAAGAGTTCTTCACTCTTAATTAAAAGCCAGACCTGCTATAAATACATGCCAAACTGATAAATGTGTACCTGTGTGCATGACTACATGTGCATGCATGCATCAGAGACATCCTCTTCTCATCTTAGCTAAAGCTTATTTTGCAGCTGTCACACATTTTGACTTAAAACCACACCAGAAGAAAGTGGGAAAGATTTGAGCTATCGTACAATGAAGGGGTGTGATAATTTAATGACCTGGGATTCATGTGAAGCATTATACTGCTAATAAGATAACTTATTGGAAAAATAAACATGCTTGTATTTTATAATCGCTGCACACCGTTGTTGGAGAATAAATGAGTTTCCTACCCCTCAAGCTGCCTCTCTGACTTCTTCTATATAATGTCTTGTTCTAATATACTCCATTCCTCTTATCACCATCAACTAGCATGAGGCCCCTCTGGGTTTTCCTGGACTGCTTTCCTAATGGAGTTTTAAAAATTAGTTTACAGCTTTCTCTTCTAATTTTTCTTCACTTCTCTGGTTGTACTTGTTTTAATTCAGCTCTAAGCAGTTCTAGAGCTTGTGTGTTAAAATAGAAAGTATAACCTTAAAAAGGAATTTTTTTAGCTACTTGGTTGTGTTCTGATTTAAAATATGAAATAAACATACAGTAATAACACATAATAATTGTTCCAAATAGTGGTTAAGGTTCATTGGAAGGTATAAAAAGGCATCAATATATATGTTCATAACTACGTTAACTCTGTCAGCCCCACGTGGAAGAACACACATAGCAGAATTACAAATTATAACTCATGAACACAAGACAGAGTTAGAAATTTGTTTTCCAGATTATTGGTATCTTGCTTGGACTTTAAAGAGTTTTATGTGTGTAGGCAAAAACCGGAGACTAAATTACCAGTAATTACAACTGGTGCTAGAACGGAAATTATTTTGTCACCCACAACATTTCAAGGTTTTTGGAGTATATTTGTTCTGTGCTAACCCCCAAATATTAGTGAGGAATTGGCTCACCCCAAAGACACTCAGCTTTTATGTCAGGAAAAAACCAATTTTGCTGGTGCGATTTGCCAAATTCAGGTGCTACAACAGTATGCAGAAAATGTTCAAAAATAATGATGTGCCTAAAGAATGGACATGAAAACATTCTAAAAGGAGAGAAGTAGATCTATAAAATCAGGGATATGCAACATTTTTAAGAAATTAAAAAGAAGAAAATATATATTTAGGCAGAAATATTATGCATCTTACTTAAGTTTGGCAACTAATCTGGGTGATGATATCTGCAGATGAGAACCTCTGCATGAAAACAGGTACCAGGAGAGAGGAATGAAAATGGGTTCTAGTCGTCTCTTTCATCATCTCGGTCAACAGTGAGAAACTTTTTTATAAGGTAATTGGATATGATCAAGCCATTTCCTCTAAATGTCTAAAAAGGTAAAAAACTTTCTTACTGACTATTTGGCATTCAGAAAATTTATTTTAATCTATTGCCCATAAACAACCCTGGCTTATCATTGCCTCACACCTCTGCAATATATTAATCCTGTAATCACCACTTAGTGTAAGTATAGCTAGGTTGATGTATGCTTCCTCTAGAAGGTAAAGGAAAACTGTAAAACTACTCATACTCTTATTTATTGACTAATGTTTCTCATACTCCATTTCCTGCATTATCTCATATTAAATATTATCTCTTGGTCTACTGAAGGAGAAAGGCTACATTTGTTTCCCCTGAGCTCGAGGAGGATGAATCAACAGCTGTAAATTAGAGGATTCACAGCAAAGACTTCAGTCTAAGCCTCCTGCATCTCGGCAACACAACGCTCAGTGGGCTGTAGGCTCTGGCCCAGAGAGCACACACATATATGTATATATGAGATATCTCCCCATGGTTTTCAGGGGGAGGGAGAGTCTGGGGAGGCAGTAAGAGGGCAGAGAATGGACTAATCGTTGTTGGTCTCTTGGTGTCCCCATGATCCTCCCATGTCTAAAGGTCATTTTTGTTGGGTGTACTTTGTTGGGTGCACAACAGAAGCCAGCGAAAGGAAACTTTGCTGCTACCTGAAGGCTCAGCCATGTTTATGGAATCAGATTCAGAAATCAGCAACCGATTCACATGCTTGGACAGGAGAGATCTTGCTGCTAGAGGATGTGTTCATTCCATGACAGGTTATTCCAGCTTCCATGTCCATGCTGCATCACTAACAGTGTCCTCTGCAGTGTAGGAAGCACAAGGAGTGCTCACAGACACATGAACTAATACTTGGTTTGTCCAGTCAGTGATGCTGCCAAAGCTGGAAACGCATTGTTATGGCCAGGACGCACTGTGAAAGCAAATCCAAAATGCTTTTATTGGGTTATGAAAATGTTAGTTGACAGTGGGAGATACAATTATGTTGCATAGAACAACACAATACATACAGGCAGAGCTTTTCATGGATGAAGGAGCTCATTTATATTATGACCTTTGGCTGAATGATTCAGGAGGTGGAATTCAGTGATGGGTGAATGAGGCATGTTTATATAGGCAAGGATTGCCATGCCCTGCATATTGCTCTTGATGGTGCTGTTCAATACAGTTACACAGATGATGGTCAGGTTTTAGAAGGAAAAGGGAGAGGAATGTGTGGTAGCCTGGAACTAGCCAAGAGCTAGCCTTGCTGCAGTAAAAAGAGAGGAGCAAACCCCAAACTTGGAGAAAAGGGATGGAAACCTTTGAATCTACGTGCAACAGGTTTCTACTTCTTCAATTAATACAATCCAAGATAGGAGCAAGAGTTTTAATTATCTTTTAACCTGTGTTAAGGAACTGCAGGTGTTACAAACAGAAATTATTGCTTGTGATTAAATTTCATTTCAGGGCCTGTGGGATTCTTTACCTTTGAAAGTTCAGTTCAGACAAAAGAAACAGAGGGTTTCTCCACCAAAGAGAAGTAGAGGTAAGGACTTTTGCACACAGCATTTCCATCTATCAGCACGTAGGTCTCTCTGATCATGAAACTACTGACTGGCACTTGTCCCTTCTCCTATAAATTTGATCTCAACAAGCTTCCCAATGAAAGGTTACTTTTATTTTCTAGATTTTTTACAAAAAAGGTAACTTATTTGTGAAATCAAAGTGTTTTCTGACAAGAAGCCATTCCGGCAAAATGCTTCACCAAGTTTGCATACCACACTTTCAGTTTTATACATAACCTTTTTTTGGAGGCATACATTTTAACAAAAAGCAATCCAGCTTCCTTTTGTTGATCTACATCAAACAGTAATAGGATTTTTCAAGCACCTTACTGGAAAAGATTCAGTCATGCATATTTCTATCTCCTAGCTTCACCTTTAAGCCTTTTAATCCCCCTCCCTCATTCATGTCCACACCAATTATGTCACCTGATTCTGCATCTTTATTGAGTTTTACATCACCCATGCATAAATTACTGGTTATTGCTACACTTTTTGGATGTCTGCCCAGGTCCTTCTCAGACCATGGGCATTGTTTAGCCTGAAGGTATACATGCACCTAGACAAACTCTCTCTAGACATCCACCAGTGTACCCTAAAGACAGGAGCACTGGCAGTGAGAGAAGGAGGAAGAAGTGATGCAAAAGGAAAGATCTGCTTGCATTTTGCAGCCGAAATTAGTTATAAACTGTATGGTAAACTTTCATGGAGAACTCAGTCTAGCCTGGAGGGGTTTATCATGACAATTCCAAACAATTTGTTCCATTGACTACATTAAAAGGGCAAAAGGGATTATAACTGATATAATTTCAGGGGTTACTGGAGCACTGCATTTCTTCTGCTATCTGTTCCTTGCAGGAGAAGTGGTGGCTGGAGGGAATTTTTTTCCCACAGGTCAGTACTCATCAGCACCAAACCTCCACCCTCGTCCTTTGTACACTGGTGAGAAATGGCCTCTGGCTCCCACCAGGAAAGCATCTTTATTTTTATTCACTGCCCACAGGGAGACTATGCATTCCACCTTCATTAGTTTCACACCGATTCTTCTCACCTCATCTCTTGGCTTCCTCTCAACAACACAGGAAGTCTTAATGGTAAAGAAAAAGCCAAGATTTATTTGCCAAAGCTGAAGGGCAAACTTTTTTGAAGAAAAAAAAAAAGACTTCATACAAAGCTGCTTTTGTGCAGGTTTGAGAATCTTGCCTCAGTGCAAGGTGCTTCCTATCTCTCACCCACAGTTTCTTCAGTACCTACTAGTTGTGAAAGTTGTGAGTGAGGGTTTGTAAAATCTCTCCAGCCTTCCAGGTGTCAGCCTGACCCCTGAGTGCCTTCTCCTTACTCTTTCCCCACCTCACAGCCCTTTGAGTTTGGTTTAAATCTCTAAAGCTCAGTGTCTAGGATAGTTACTTAAATGGAGGATGAGGATTGGAAGGAACACCTCCAGCACTCTGTGGGGGGCTAAAGCTGCTCTACTGGACGTGCCTGTAAATCCCTGCCTTCTCCCTTCCTCACCCCTCAACACTTACTGCGTCCTTTGTCCCAAAGGTAAAAGAAAACTATATAGAGAAAGTGTAAGATGAATAGCAGAAGGTACATTTTGTCAAAGGTGTGAACTGCAAAACCTGAAAGTCCTGAATATTTTACACCTTCATTGTACCAGACTTGTTTTCATCTTACAGTTTCTCAGGTTTTTTTCTCTGGCTTTGGAGGTAGTAAGGAGTTAGAGGCAGACAGGCAGGTAGAGGCTGTACTTTTTAAATCCACTCCAACATATTTTCCCATCTTTCCCCACTCCAAAGAAAAGGAGAGGGTTTGTCGGGTTTGGGATTGGGGTTTTTGTGGGTTTGTTTTGTTTTGTTTGTTTTGGGGTTTTTGTTTTGTTTTGTTTTTTGCTTGTTTGTTTGTTTTTCTTTTTTCTTTAAGCTGAGGTCACCTAAGAATGTTTTTCTTTAAAAAGTTCATGCAAATTTATTTCAATTTCAGTAAACCCCTGTGCAAATATTCTTCTTTCAGGATGAAAGTCATCCCAATGGACTTAGTTAAGTTACTTTCAAAATGTATTGTACTAAACTAAATTAATTCTACTTTAGGTCTGTCAGCACCGAAGGCAATGCAGTGGTACATCAGGGTATCCAAGCTTATTTGGGTGCTGGAAGATGTGTAATCATATCAATATGGAGCTCTGTCCCATCTGATTAGCTTCACTAAGAAACAGCATCCATTAACACAGGTGAACCGCTGTAGGAGTGTAGCAATATTGCTTCTGGTTCGTGAGCCTAGCCGAGGCACGCTGTGTGGCATCACTTTGGGCAGAGGGACATGCATCCCCTTAGTTCTGAGAAACAGTCTCAACGGGTGTTTAATGAAGCTTAGCTCTGCAGCCCTCAAGCTCTGAAGATTCGCTGCTTTGCAGAAATTGCTTCATTTCCATAGTGGGGAATGAGGGCATCACCCCAGTATGAGAATGGCTGATTACACTCAGGCAGCTTAAATTCCAATTTAATTTTACACTCACTGCTAATTTGGATCAGCTTTCCCAAGTGTTCCTCAAGCCCACTATGATAAAAATGAGTTTTGTGCTCAAAGGAAGCAACTCTGCTTTAGACAAAGTAGCTGATACCTCCATCATATTGATCTTCATACGGAGTGTGAATGAATCACAGGAAGGAATGAATAGAACAACTCTGTGGGGACAGAGTACAAGACTGCCCTATAGTGTACCTGCTCTGATGAAAATTAATAAGAACTAACCCTTTGTTACCACTTTACTTGAACAGGTTTTTAATATGGCAGTAACAAAGACTTTCAGTCAGGCACCGCAAGCATGTGAACACGGTTAGCCTGCCTGACATCTCTAGCTGGAGCTAGTTAAAAGGTAGAACTTTTTTTTGACACTTTGTTCTGAACTGGAAAACTTTTTTTTTTTTTTTTTTTAAAGAAATGGTCTGTTAGAAAGATATAGAAGTTAAATCTGAGAAGATGTTTACTTTTGAAACAGACTTGATCCTAGAACAGCAAAGCCAAATTTCCCAGGTGCCCGGCTATGTGGCAAGGAAACTGGAAGGCTGATGACCACTGGGAACCTCAGTGCTCCCAGACCATCTGCTGGTCCATGGGGACTTACTTCCTACCTCTCACCAGATACTTCCCCAGGTGCCAGGTCAATAGGACTGACCATGCAGAAGCCCAGACGCTTCAGAAACCCTGCAGGGGAGCTGGCAGGAAGGCAGGACACGGCTGTCTCCTCATCTCATGGGAGTTTTTGAAGGTGATGTAACTTCACACTATGAGGTTCTGGAAAGCCTCCAGTGTGACTCCATCAGAGTGGGAGGATGTCGATGCCATGGTGACCCCTTCTGAGCTCCCTGGTAGCATCTCTGGGAGCAAGAAGTGCTGTTTGATGCCTGCACTTGCTTTGCTTTCTGCCCGTCCCGGTGCTATGAGACGCAGCAGAATGGGGCTGATGCTGTGCTGAGGGGAAGTCTTCTGGTCCTCCTTCTTGTCAGTGCTTATCTACCTGTTGCTTGAAGCTAGCTGAGTGAGGGCTGAGGGACCTCCTCCCTGCCCTGGCCATTTACCTTGTTTAGGTGGAGGACTAATCTTGCTCTGGTTCACTGCACCAACTGAGGAAAAATCATAGATTTGTAAAACCAGACCCCCCCAGAGATCAAGATTCTTCCCCTCCCTCACAGTTCTATCATATATTTTAAAGAATAAATCAGTCAGACTTTTTATTTTTCTCCTACTTTTCTCAGTTCAAAAATTATCAACTCAGCCTCATAACTCAACAGCAACAAATGCATAAAACCTTCAATATCCTCCAAGGAGCCTATGACCTACACAGGTTGAGATGTTATTTTCTATTTTCCTTTGCCTAGTCTCCTGTGAAATGGATAGGCTTCATAGAAGGGCCACAAACTGCACTATTTTATTAGTCATATGCTACTTACATTTTCACATAGTCTCCTGACTTTTTCTCCTTCTCAGTTGCTCTGACTTTTTATCCCAGATCCTGCTAGGTTATTTTTCTCTTTCCTCTAACAGTCTTATAACCCTCAGGAACCATCAGCTCTTGTCCCTACCCCGAGCATGGTGCTGGCTTCAGGACTGTAAATCTTAGGCAGGGTTGCTGCCCATTCTCTGTTTTTCCTTGTTTGGAAAATACGTATGTCTTCCTGCTACACTAGCGGGAAAGGGCATATGTGATACACTATATGTGATCTGTTGCTGTGTCGGTGCCACCCTCTTGTTGTTAGATGCGGCATCTGATGGAGACCTGGTTGGGCTGGGGTCTTCTCATGAAGCAAATCTTGTGGGCTTGGTATAACAACATGGGCCTCCATTTTAGTGCTTGAAATGGTGTCCTGGGAGCAGAATGCCAGGCATAGTGTCCTTCCTTATCATTACAGACCTTTTTAAAAATCCTTGTTCCGCTGCTTCTTCCACTGCTTAAACACAAACGTTTTCACTCATAGTGCATTCACACCGATCTTAATACTTTTGTTACAAACCTCTACACAGCCACCAATAAAAATGGCTAATAGCTCAACAGAGCGATATATTTTAGAGATAAATTAAGAGAGAGATGGCACAGTATAAAACATCATCGGACAAGTCTTTACAGGTAGTTAGGAACCTATCATCTGATCCATTTCATCAGTGTTAGCTAGCTTACTTTCAGTATTATTTCACCCAGTCAAGTCACTTGCATCATTCTCAGAAGAATAAAAAGATGGGAGTATGTGCACAAAACATAATACTGCAAGAGTGGACAGCATTTGACAGGTCTTAGACTGAGAAGTCCAAATAGTTTTTCTAGGACCCAGGCATTGACTATAAGATACTGGACTGGATAGTAAACACTATTGACTTCTCGGTATAGCTCAGGAATAAATTGAAATATCGTCCTGTTGAAATTGAGGATCTTGCCAGCTGGTTTGTCAGGAAGAGGATGTACTCCTAAATACTCAGATTTTTGGAGACTGCTTGCAGTACTGAAAATGCAAAGACATTTTACATCTGTCCTGGCAAATTTAATTTAGACTATACTCGAAATGTATATTCAATATATACTGATTAATAGATATACTTCTATTTTTTATTATTAGCCATGTGCATGTATTAAAAAAGACTATACTTTAATACTATTTTATCTACACCAGTTTTATATCTTCTAAGAATAAAACACTCCATGATTGGTTTTAGTGGCATCGCTGGGACCTGCAAGGTAGAGCACAGACTGCGAGAGTGCAGAATGTAAAGAATCTTCAGCAAGTTTTTCATTATGTGCATGGCCTGAATGCTAAGTGCAGTGACAAATGAACTGTGATTGAATTTCTTAATGAATAGTCAGAATAATTTTAGAAACACGGAACAGTCTTCCCAAGTTGCTATCAAACCCATTGCACATGCAGGTCTATCAGATTATTTTCTGCTTTGTGCATCTTAAAAGCATAGGAAAAATTCTGAGAAAAAGGAGAAAACAGCAATAGAAAACAGAGCAAATAAAAGATCTTTCATCATTTGTAAGGGGAAAGTCTTGGAAAATTCAAAGACAGAAGGAAAAACTGCAATCCCCTGCAGTACTTCCTCTACTGCAGAGTTTAATAAAGAAGAGTAAAGAGAAAGCCGAGTTTAGTCCAATGTGCTGGTTTTGGCTGGGATAGAGCTAATTTTCTTAATAGTACCTGATATGGGGCTGTGTTTTGGGTTTGTGCTGGAAACAGCGTTGCTAACAGAGGGATGTTTTCGTTCCTGCTGAGCAGTGCTCACACAAAGCCAAGGCCTTTTCTGCTTCTCACACCACCCCACCAGCGAGTGGGCTGGGGGTGCACAAGGAGTTGGGAGGGGACACAGCCGGGACAGCTGACCCCAACTGACCCAAGGGATATCCCATACCATACGATGTCATGGTCAGCATATAAAGCTGGGGGAAGAAGAAGGAAGGGGGGGATGTTGGGAGTGATGGTGTTTGTCTTCCCAAGTCACTGTTAGGCGTGATGGAGCCCTGCTTTCCTGGGGATGGCTGAACACCTGCCTGCCCATGGGAAGTGGTGAATGGATTCCTTGTCTTGCTTTGCTTGTGTGCACAGCTTTTGCTTTACCTATTAAACTGTCTTTATCTCAACCCACGAGTTTTCTCACTTTTACTCTTCTGATTTCCCTCCCCATCCCCCTTGGGGGGAGTGAGTGAGAGACCAGCTGTGTGGGGCTGAGCTGCTGGCTGGGGTTAAACCACGATCTCCAAGAAAATAAGAACACAACTGTCCAGCAAATGGACATGTTAGATAGAATGTGAATGGATTGTGAGGTATAAACCAGATGTAACCGTGCTTACTGGACACCTGATACTTTTCACGGAAGTGATTATAGTTTGACATAATGATATGGCTAATTCCAGTGAGGGGAAGCCAACTATCATTTAGGAATATCAGGGACAGAAAACAGCTTGCCCCCATCAAGCTAAAGTGGGCAAGAAACAGGCAGGACAAAGTATAGTTTAGCTGCCCTAGAAACTGGGCATCTCCCTGACTGGAAATGGCACTCATTAAATAATACTTGGTTTTTGTTTTGTTTTTTTTCTTTTTCTTAAGGCTGGGGTTAAAACGTCAGCTGTTTTGCACTAGTACAGCAGTACGGGCTAACACACAGGGCAGGAGATCTTAGCTGTTCCTTGCAAATCACAAAACCACAGATTTCTGCAGGATTCTTCTCCCCAACTTGGCTGGGTCACCTGGGGAGTCTTAACAGGAGGGGAAGTGGATCTCTGTGTCTTTCCACTTACAGGAAAAGGACATCTGAGCCATGTGAAGAGGAAGGGGATCACCAGCTCGTAGAAATGAAGAGAGCAGTCTTCCAAACAGCTCCAAAACCAAAAGTGCCAAAGGAAGCTGCAAGCACCTGGCTTCTGTGCAGCTCGGTCGGTGTTGGGGCTGCAGGCATTTCATAATGCTTGTGGGCTGTTGGGTTATGTGAAAACTACTCCACACACCTGCAGTTCAATATATCTCCCTAACACAGTAGCTGTATGAGCACTATAATTGCGGCAATTCTTCAGGCTTATGCACTATTAACACAGTGGTTCTTTTTTTCTAAATTAGACAATCTCAAAGCTTATCTGCCCAGCTAACAGGCTACTAAATGCTGACATTAACAAATTGCCCTCCTTCCACTCCTAGAATCAGCATTATCCACTAATTGCACAATGGCTTTTGCACAGCTGCCTCCGGTGTGTGCGTGCCAGGACGTGCAAAAGCAGATTTCCCGGAGCAGCCCAAGGCCCAGGAGATGGCACTCTTTCATAGCTCTTGCGCACACCTGGCCTATGCCACCGCTGCTAATACAGCAGTCAGAGTAAATAACTTTCCTTCAGAAGTGATAATTTTCTGGTAAAATGATCAGCAAATGGAATTCTCCGAGTTCAGAAGTCTTAGTGGAAAAACACCAGACGAGTCTGAAGCTTTGCCTTCTGATGCCAGTGTATGAAAACTTTTCCCTGACCGACTGAATCAATTCCTTTACTAACTAGTGGTGTAGAAATAGCTTTTTTTCTTTATTGGCAAATAATTTCCTCAGCTGCTAGTTTCAGTCCAATGCCCAAGGTTGACTTTTGCAAAAATATTCTTGCAGATAGAAGCAAAATGTAATACTTGGACTGTCACATAAGGCACACTGGGGGTGATAAACGAAAGTAAAAGTATATGTTGTCTGATTCCCATGTGCACCATTACCCGGGGCTTAGTGGGATTTGACCAGGTAATCCCCATGTTGGTTTCGTTATCGTGCCATTACAGAGAGCGTATTCAGGTAAGGCTGCAATAGCAGAACATAAGGCACACTCTGAAGGTGAGGAAGAGAGCACAGGAGCTGAGCTTCTTTCCACAGGTAAGCGGGGCATTTGGGGACCAGGGAAACAAGTACCTCTGTCTTACTTATCTGTGCTGGTCTGGGATACGGGCAATGCTGGGCAGAGAGCTCAGGTAGGGTCACAGAAAATGGTATTTGTTTGCTTTGGTTACTGCACTCCGGGCAGATGCTTAGTTTGCCAGCCCAGAGCGTCCCTGCCAGCACAGCTCCGGCGCCAGGCTGCAGCCGTATGCATGTCCCTGTAGGCGTATGCCCTCCAGTTTTAGGGCCAAGCACTGCAAATCTGTGTTGAAAATTTAGGTCTCACCATGCACGAAGCCTGTCCTGTTGGCCTAGGGCAGGCTGGCATCACAGCTTGGGAAAGGAGGGCTGGTTACAGCACCCCACCTTCAGCTCTGTGAAGAGGGCAGATCCCGTACCGAAGGCACGAGCACTGGCCTTTGGGCTTTCTGAAAGGCTGCGCCCACCTAAACCCATCAACAGCATGTGCCAAAGCACAGAAAACTGCTGGAATCACATGAGAAGCCCTGTCCGAATTCATCATCCAAGGCCTGCATCCTTCCCCCATCACCACCCCCAAAACCTGCTCGCTCGGCTTGTCTGAGAAAGCCTTCCCATCAGAGAGGCGAGAGCAGCAATCCCCAAAATGCACAGCACTACAGTAAAAAGAAAAACAAACCGCACCACCTCCCAATGCTCATGTCAATTTAGAAATGAACATAATTTTTCCTTTGCTAATTGCAAATACTGGGCACAGTCTGAATGAAACCATCTGCATCTGTTACTTAATTAGACCACAGTTTTTCAAACAGGGGAAAATAATCCACTGGGATACAAGTCTTCCCTCTGGGGCAATCTCCTGTCTTTCAATCTTGTATCCTGTTAAGTGTTATAAAACACTTGTTGCTGTATGTTCTCTCTAGCCTCTGAACCTATTAAAACTATCCATTAAAGACAAATGTTACACCTATTTTTTGCCCCTGCCTGCCCTTAACACAGTCATATGCGGTGTCTGCTGGTGCCCTGTCCTGAAACAGAAGATGGTGGTAACACAGGAGAATTAATGATGTGGTACAACCCTAACTTCGGTGATACAACACTAATCAATCAACTATTTGCTTTTTTGTTTTTCTTTTAATAAACTTCTGGTTTAATGTGAATTCCTGAAGAAAGTTGAAAATGAAAAAATTCTTGAGGACAGATGCAGAATTCCTTGCTTATACAGATTGATTTTTTCCGATTCAGCAGCGGAGGAGACACAAACTACCAGGAATTCGTTTGCGATACAATCAAACCTCATTGCTGCACATGTCACATTCAATACTGTATTACAAGAGTGCTTTCTTAGACCTTGCCAAGTTTTTCCAAGGCCATAGGAACTGAAACAGTGTCATTGCTCCTGAATTTGGGAGTAAAGAAAAGATAGCTGCATTTTACTGTTTTTTCCAGAATTTTTCAGTGGGCTGACAACCATGTTGTTAACCCAGCGTTAACCATGTCAGCCCATTGTCTGCACATTTAAGAATCGGACGTTGAAACACAAGCAGAGACGGGCAGGGACCATAACAGGTGAACGAACACATACCTCTGGGCATGTGATTAGGATATTGTGTAATATGGCATCCCCAAGAAGGCATGTACTAGATCTTTGCGGCTGGGACCTCTCTTGTTTGTCACTGAAAGTAAGTCTGCCCTTTGGGAGGTAAATTCACCATCTGTCTCTTCAGTTACTTCCATGGCTCAGAAGTACCAGAGAAACCTGTAGGGCTAGTCTTGCACAGTCATTACCAGTTCCATAGTTGAAAATCATGGAATCACAGGCTAAAATGGGTTGGGAGGGATCTCTACAGGCCACCTGGTCCAGTCCCTCACCCAAAGTGGGTCCAGCTAGGGCAGATTCCTCAGGGACATGCCAGGTTGCATTTTGAGTATCTCCAAGGATGGAAATCCCATAACATCTCCAGGCTTCTATTCTGGGTTTTTCCCTTGCTCCAAGTTGTATCCATCATCTCTCATACCATTACTGTTCACCTCTAAGAAGAATTTGACCATCAGCTTTACAGCCTCCCATCAGGGAGTTGTAGACAGCTGTGAGATCTCCCCTGAGCCTTTTCTTCTTAAGGCTGAGCAGACCCAGCCTTCTCAGCTTCTCCATGTCCATAAACTGCATATATCTTTTGTAGAATTTGATTACCAGTACCTCTGCACCTACTGGCTTTCTCATCTCTACTCCTGATTTACTCCCCAATATTTCTCACAGAGCACCTTGCCCTGCTAATCACAGGCTGCAAAACAAATGCACTTCAAAAAGTAGTTATTGCGATTTGAGCACAAATGAATGCAGCCTGGGGATGGCAATGAGATGGCAGTAGGAATGCGATCAGGGAATCCAACCCTGTGTAGTCAAGCTCTTAAAAATTTAGTGGAAGTCACTGCAGTTTTGGTATTATTTCTGCTAATAAAGCATCTAATTAAAAAACTATTAAACATGCGTCAATTAATAATTTGAGTCCCTTAGATAATTTCTGCTAAAATTAACATTTCAGTTGCATCAAGGATCTTTTAATGAACCACAACTAACAAGAATATCTCTCTAATTAACTCAATGTCTTTAAAACAACAAGGCAATTTTGGAGTAGTTTGCTCTTATTCCTGCATCAATTATGCTTGAAACTCTGAGATTTTATAAGTTTGGTCATGCCTGTTAGAAAATAATAATTAACAAAAATTGTCAGAGATTAATAGCAAAATTGTATTACAGCTCACTTGGCTTTAATACTCTGCTGTTGTTTCTGAAATAATATGTTGTATTTGTGGGGAGCAAAGGTTTTAGATAAAAATGAAAGGGATTCAAACCAAGTTTGAAATTCACACTTTTCTGGAAGAACATCCGGGTTCAAGGGGCTGGAGACTGGTCAGAGAAGTGTCATAGGTTTTGGCCAGTAAAAAGGCAAGAGGAGGTGAAAAGTATGTCCCTTTCTCTGAAGGACCACTGGGCATCTTCATTTCCCTCTGCAGTCTTTCTTTGGAACTCAAGCTGTTCATCACTGCATAGATGTCCCAGTATCACAGGGTCTTGTTTAGATACAAAGACCTTGAGTCGGAGAAGCGTCCTCATGCAAGCACAGTGCTTCAACACACATTTGCTCCTGTCTCAAGCCAGCAGGGTGGCTGCATTGCTCTTAGCAAGAGGCTTTGGGAGCCTCTTCTGCTGCTCACCCTTTCCCTCCACAGCAGGGACGGGCAGGCAGCCCACTGGCTGGTGGTGGGAATGGCTGTGGGCAGCCTCTGGGCAGCGTGTCCTGGTGTGCTGAGCAGCTTACACGGTAACAGCATGCTAACGAGATAGTGTGCTGAGGGATCTGCAGGGCCTGTTGCAGCCCCCAGGTTCTTCACCAGTTGAGATGGAAGGGAAATCCAACCATAATAGCAGTCTTGAGACCCCTCTTGGAAAACCCTCAGTCTAGGACTGAGACTTCAGACATGGTCCATTCCCTTTCTGGAACACAGCTGGACCTCAGTTTGAGTCCAGATGTGCTTCTAGGCTAAGATTAATCAACCAAGTTGATGATTATAAGGTTTTAAGTCTTAGAGGTTTATTTGAAGAAGTAGGCAATGTTCAGACAAACAAAAAAATGCAAGCTGGCATGGAGATTTGTTTTCCCACCACTACTTTTTTTTTAAATTGAGAAGTAAGAGCTTTCTATGAAATGAAAGGGCTGTTAACAATTCTCAGCATCTTGTTCAGTTTTCTGGCAGGGCATTACCATTTTCAGCTTAACACCTTGATGCTTTGATCTTGAAAATACATAATTCAAGGGGTTTATACCATCAAAGACATTTAGTCATCTAAACAGAAGTTTACACAGCCATTGTTGATCACTCAAGCCTTAGTTTAAGCACAATTAATAAACCCTTGAAATGACATGCATTCCCTTTGATATCCCCTCTTTCAGGGACAGGGCGTAGCTGATGCTGTGGCAGCCATGGGTCACTTGATTATGAAAACCAGGAAGATTAACATACCCTTTCCCCAGCAGCTCTCACAGCTGGACCCCTTCACAGCAGAAAGAAGCCAAAAATGAAGACAGTCTAATAAAAATTCCTACATGCGCTTCTTGAATATTGCATGCATTACAGCTAGATGAAGCCTATTTCCATACAATCACCTAGTTCTTTTCAAGTTTCTTTTCAAAATCACTACCACCAATTCTTTTGTAATTCAAGGTCTGCCTATGAAGCAGTCTTCCTAAAACTACTCATCCATTATCCAAACACTTTTAAAGGTCTGCATTTGGAAAAAATTCCCCAAGTTCGCAGCTTCATTTATGTCCAAGTTTTCATCACTGCTTGGAGAGTAAGATTTTAAGGACAGAAGCCTTACATTTGAAGGACACTTTCTAAAAGCCTATCAAATGTATATGGGAAAGGTGCCTCTTTTATAATTTCCTTTGTAAGCCCCAATGGGCTTACACATTATAGATGGAATAGATGACATTTTTCACATAGTTAAAATCTATTTGTAAACAAATGCATGGAAATATTGGACCAGCTGACTTAAATGTAGTGAAAAGGAGAAATAGAAAACATCCAAGCAAGGTAAGGACCATGGTTGAAAGCAGAAAAAACAAATTATCTATTCCCAATTACCACACAATGTACTCTAGTGCACCCATTCCCTACCTCCTCCTTACTTTGATAACCTTTGCTTGTTCACGGGAAAGCAAATCAAAGCAACAGTGATAAAAATACCACAAAGAAATAGGCAACTAACAAAATGCCTTGAATGCTCTGGGAAAACTCTTCCTATTTCTGTTAGTTCCCACATCAGTATGAGCTGCCCTGATGGCTGCTTCTGCTGTGATGCTACGCTTAAACAGAGAATATATGCTTGAAAAGCGAGAGCATGCCCCCTCCTCAAAGCCCGGCTGCCTGGGCTCCGGTCCCTGCGAGCCAGACACACCAAGCAGTCATTGATGTTTTGGGTCAACCATAACTCTTTGCCCACTACTCAGAAAGCTGCTGGCAAGCACCATCGCTGCCCGTGGAACACAACTGCACTGGTCTTGCTCTACAACATCTCAATTTATAAGCAGTCACAGACTGCTGCTTGAGCGAGCAGCAAAATCCTTGTGGCTTGATAATGGACACCTTCACAGGCAGTACTGTAAATAGCTGTAACTGTAGTGGAAAAGTCATTGACTAACCATGGAGTGGAGTACTGACAAGCAATGGTAAAACTTACCTGCTAAATGCAATTTGGCATATGATCACCTGCAAACAGTGTATTTTAATGATTACCACCCATTAGCAGAGCTATTGTAATGACTCCTAGGCTTTCTTTTAACCCACCTTGATTATCTTAAAAAAAAAAAAAATGCAATTGCTTAACCCACTTTCACAGAAATTTGAGCCAGTGTTTTTTTAATTCCTCTGGAAACAGGGCCCAGCACCCTCATGTGTTTGGTAAAAGCAAAGTTGCCACCGAGTTTAGAGGGACCTTGCTAGCCATCCTTAAGCCTGTGCTTTCTGTATCACACAAGCCATCATCTTGATGGCTTCCTCCTTGAGGTTTGTTCAAGATCAATAAATTTGGAAAATCCTCCTGAAGCATTGAAGAGAAAAATGGCATCATTTCTCAAAAAGTTGTGTTTGGGTTTGGAAGATCTTCAGCTTGTCTTCATGATTTCATCTCATGAACTCTTCATAAAACTGCTGAAAGATGATAGACTTTCACCAGTCTGCCTTCTTCCAGTCTGATCACAGCTCAGGTGACCGGCAGTAAGTTGTGAGGAGGCAGTAATGGGAGGCATGCTCCCAAAATACAGCACATCTCCCTGCCGCGGGTCCCTTGCAGTGCAGCAGCGCTGGACAGACAGCAAAGCCGCACGGATGAAGTACCCTGATTCTGCTTGGCTGCTGTGCTAGACTGGTGACACCTCTCTTCCCCTAACCAAGCAAAAAGATGCTCTTCAAAGCTTTTGTCCTCCTCACTTCTCATCTAGAGATTTTGTGGATACCTGCTCCATAGATCTTAATGCTGCTTACTTGCTGTGTCACAATTAGGGGACAACTGCATAGGAAAAAAAAAAAAAACAAACCCACAACAAAATGAAACAAAAGAAAAGCAGTTTTCTGCATGACCAAGCAAGACATTTCTAGGAGATTCTGGTCCTGCTGATTTTCAATAAAAACTGTCAAAGCAGTAAAATATGGGAAGAAGGAAAATAGCTTCAGACATTTTATGTCATTTTACAGTTAAACACAGGGCTCTGCTCTACAACAAGAAACACCATTTCTTTTCAAATAGCTGTACTTCAAAAAATATTAGAACTATCTATAGAGAAAGTAACTTGAAAGCCATGGCACAATTTCACATCTGTTTTGCGGGGTAGGCATTTACCATCCAAGATCTTTCAACCCCCTCTGACATGTGATCTTTATCTTAATCTTATAAATTACTGCTAAAAAAAGTGATAATTTTCTGCTAAGGGTGCAGCAAATAAATGGGATGTGTCTGTCCTGTGCTCTGTCTGGACAGGGAAGACCTATTTGACGTCACTGGTGTCTCATTGTGTAGGTTTAGTTTAACCAGCCTGGACTGTGATTAGGTTTTTCTTTTTTATGGCTTTCTTAAAAATGGACTCTGAAGATTGATGTGTTGTACTCATCTCACTGAAAAGTATACAGATGCGACCAATTAGCTGAGCTGTCTAAGCCAAAGTGTTATGATTAAGATTCAAGGGAGCTCTCATTCACTTCTGATAAAACTATGTACCTGAGGCTGTATTTCATTACCAGAGCCTTTAGCCCCTACTGCAATCAGCGTTGATACTTCTCCATGATCTGCTGTGCGTTTCCTTTCAGCTGTTGTGCCAGAGAGGTTTTTGGCATTTGCACTTGTAAAGCCTATCACCTGAGAAACAACATCTGAGGTGGCAATGGCATGTTCATGTATTCTCCCTGGAGCATTTTCCATTGATTTCTCCAAGAAGATGACCTGACCTCCCGCTCTGGGGTTTTCCAGAATTCTATAATGCCGTCAGCAGCAGTCTGATTGTCATGTAAGCAGTGAAATACTACTATCACATCATTATATGCTTGATTTTAAAGAGGTTATTGTGGCCACAGTTTGAAGCGTGCATGAGGAAGCATTTGTAACACGAGATGTGCAGTGAATGGAGCTTCAAGCAGTCCCACTCACATCTAAGCCTTCAACAAATGCAGTAAATCTGAGGGTTTAAAAATGAATTTTAAAATTTAATGTATTTTGCCTATAGCTGTCATTAGCAACCATGTCATAGTAGATTAAAAAATATTCCTTCATCTGTTCCCTATATGACTGGTACTGAGGAAGTTTAATGCTCTTGCTGCTAAGCACCAGGCTCTTGCGTGTGCTATCAGACTGTGTCCTTTCTGCAGCTTTTGAGCTTGTAAAACTAAACTCCTGCCAACCTTCTCAGAGATAAAATAGAAGCCAAGACCCTCTTGGATCCCTCTCCTCTGGTATGGATGAGGTGACAACGGGAACTGCACATTGCAGAAGACTGGCTGAAATAAAAATCCTCCGCTTACTTGCTGAGCATTGCAGCATCACATGAGCTGGGCACGTACAAGGTCTACTATGTTGTTCCTGCTGTATCTACACGAACAGGTAAGCTCAGTTTTACACTGTCACTGACTAAGGGTGTAAGACTAAGCACATATATATATATATACACACACACACATACACACACATTCCTTCATTTATTTTTTCTTTGTTCATGCATCGTACAGTTTCTTCTTCAGCAATAATTTTATGGAGAGGTAGGCAGAAAGAGGCAGAGCCTTTCCTTTGCCTCAGACTGTGAGATATATAAGGATATATGTAGATTTAGATTTTTTTTTTTTACAGACCAGCTTTTTATGGAGGCAATGATGATCTACATAGGTTCTTTCACTCCAATTTATGGCAAACCTAACCTTTTTCCTTAATGCAATGTTTGATGCATCAGTTGTTTTAATTCTACTTGAAACACCAGCTCTAAGTCAAAAGTTTCTGTATGAAGAGTGGACTGAACCTTGCACTGAGGAAGCAGAAGACAAAAGAAACTAGGTGCAAGCACTAATGAATGAATCAATCAGCCGAGAGCACATAACAGCAAGGGGAGACAGCAGCATCTACTAATTAATATGAGATATGAACAACCGATAGTAGGCTCTTCTTTTGTCTCTTGCATGTACTTTCTGTGAGGCCTTTCATAAATTACATTATCAGTACAATACCATGAATGCCCTCAGTATTTCCCGTGTCTGGGCCCTGCTGTGATTTCCCCCTCGCCCTGAAGGTTCAGGCTGCGTGGGCTGCCAGAAGTGGCTGCGCCCCTGGATGTGGACGTGCAGAATCCTTCGCCTCAAGAGCTCAGTTTCTCATTTTCATACAACAAACAAGATCAAGGAGAGGCCCTTTTGGAAAGTGTTTTAGAGTCTCAGTTCATGTGACTGGAAACTTGAAAAACATTTTATGTTAATTATCTCTTTCGGTTCTCTAAACACATATCCTGCTCTGGTTTACGAACAGTGTGAAATCTGAGTGCAATGAAATGCATGAAATTTCTTGTTAATCTGTGAAGAACAATTGGTTTGGCATTATTTAGATTTTTACAATCCCTCAAATTTCAAAGGCTTTGCAATCCAGTATATAAATGCTAGTACAAGGGATCTGATGTCTTTGTTTTTCACCTATTTTTCCTTTTTTTCCCTTTTACCACTGTAAATGAAGTTGGACTCTAGAAGAGTTAATAAAGATAGCCAGATGCAAACCTAAGAGTGAGGGAAATACTTCATTGATTTAACTGTGAATAGGAGAATCCTATAAATATATTGCCATTCTCTTAACTCCTTCACGTGCTTGTGTCAACTGCAAGTTAAGTTTGCTAAATCTTTTAAATTTGGAAAAAGTAGGAGATTTTAGGAAATGCTGGAAGGCACAGTCCAGCTGGCTCGCTGTGCCTGTTGGACTTTTGGGAAGGGACATGAAAATGAGAGCTTACCTCCTTGAACACTGGAAGGGAGTGAGGGCGCTGCACCAGAGGGATGGTCTCTCTGTCTCCACAGCCTGTGCGGATTCTGAATTTGACGTTGTCTGGGTTTGAAGCAGCACGTAGGGAGAAGGGCCCGGGAGGTTCTCGCTGTGCCAGTGTGGATCTATGGTGGGGAGCCCTCTGTGAACTGGGGAGATGGACCAGGTCAACACAACAGCAGAGTGAAGCCTGGTTAGAAATGTCTGGTAACACAACATAGACTGCAATACAGTTATGTCCAGGGTATAAAGCAACATGTTTTCCAGTCCAATTTAAACTCTGATTTTGAACCCTAATTATGGGTTCATAGGGTACAAGGGTCTGTTTTTTAAACCCACCGAGCTCTTGCACGTGCAGAATTGCAATGTCACTTTGTTCTGACCTGGCTTTTCTTCTTAAGCACACCAAATTAGTGTGTATTTTGTGATCGATGCAGGTGTGTACTTACACTGCTCAATGGGAGACAGCCTCCCTTTGCTGTGACAGAGCAAAGGCTGAAAAAAATGAGCAAGTGAACTGTATTTTTCAGACAAGCAGTGCTGACACTTCCTTTGTGTTCAGAAACCACAGGCTCAGCTGGGCTTTTTCAATGGTTTTGAGCCATGGGGTTTCTCTTGAGTAATTTTTTGAAACTTTTCTCCTTACTCACAAGAGAGAAAAAACTTTTCCTTTCAAACAACTTTGTCTCATTTAAGAATTCTTTAAGAAACAAACCAGATGTCATAATATTGTGAGGCTTGTGACTTAGTAGCTGGAGCTGCAACACTACTTGCAGCAGAGATGCTTGCAGGAGTGGGACAAAAATTGATAGGAGTTAATGCTGGGAAAGGTGAGCACCTGTAAGTCTTAAAGCCCATGTTGATAGAGAACAGTCTCATACCACATAGGTATAGCTCAACCAGCTTTGTACGAGCTAGTTTGGCTACCAGGAGGACAGCAATGGTGTAATCGCAGTGTCTCTGTGATCTCAAAACCAGTAAGTTAACCCAGGAGGAATGACGCATCAGGCGGGTTTCTTCCACGATCCAGGCTACATTCAGTCTGGCTGGGTATTGGCATGTGGACTGTACAGCCTTTCCCTTTCTCCTGAACACCAGAAAATATACATTTAATAAGAACAGCAACTATTCACTGTCCATCTCTGTCCCTCTGTGGGTGAGGATGGAGAAAATCCAATAGTGGGATGCACTTTGGTTCTCAATCCTGCTGCCGTGGGTGCCTGGCTGGGACTCCTTGAAACAGTGACACGACAGCAGTCTTCCGGGTGCTGTAGGTAGGAATGATGTGTAAGAGCTGAGGTTTTCTGTTACAGGCTTCCCACCTCAGAAAGAGGAATAGAGCTCAGGAGCTCTAGAAATCTTTCCAACTCCAGGACTGGTTTTGGTGGCAACTTTAATTCTAACTGCATAGCACCTTGCCAGGTGGAAAAATTGCACCGGTGCAATTCTTTGTTAAGCAGACGTGAATTGTATAGGCAGGTCACAGGAACAGATAAGTGTTTAAAAAATGGCATGATTCTGTTAGAAGTTCTTCAAAGATCGCTTTTTCAGCTAGTGGAGAATGTGGCAATTAGTTTTGAAGTTGTTAAGAAAAAAAGAGACACAGAAGCTTTTCAGCCCTTATCATCACATAATTACTGAAGGTTCATTACTTACCGGAGCTATGCTTCCTTTAATACAAATTAGAGCAAGCAGTGAACATTTTCAGCAGACGCTGGATGACACTACATTACCCGTGGCTGGGGAGAAAAGGAGGGGACGAAACAGGTTTGGCTTTTCTAGCCTACTTACTCTGCTGATAGGCTTTTTCCTTATGGTGCTCAGAGACTGGGATGATGAAATCCCTTCAGTTCCAGCACATCCTTCAGGGTTCTTTTAAGACTTAGAAACAACTATCAGGACTTCAGCTATAGCTTAGCAAATATATCATAAAAATATTTGGAGGGGGGATATAATTATTGATCTAAAATTATATATTCTTTCAAAATCCTTCAGAAATTATTTCCTTTTGGGGAATTTAATCATGCAGATGTTATATAGAACATCGATTACTTTAAAATCTTTCTGAACTCTAGCAGGAGATTGAAGTAGGTCATTGCATGCTTGTATTTTGGTGATCTTATGGATGCTTATTTCCTTGCTTATCTTGCTTGCATGTGGTGCCCCTTCCAGGCATGAGGTGATGGCATGTGCTCTTCATGTTGTAAACAAAACTTTTTTAACTTTTACGGAATTATACAGAGTGAGGTTGTTCAAAATATTTCAATAAATTGTTTCTACAAACTCAGCCTTTCTCCCCTGCAAACAAAACTTCTTAATTAGGAATTACAGATACCAAAACACCCCCTTTCAGCATTTTCAAAAGAAACCCTTTTCATTTTTCTTTCTAAAATGAGTTTCAGTCTTAGTAAATTTTAGTAAAGAAAAATCATGAGGTTAAAACAGTTCAAAAGATGTGAAAAGATGTTAAGAATAAATATTGTTCAACACCTTTAACTCTTTGTGGTGGGTTAACCCTGGCTGGGAGCCTGGTGCCCACCAGAGCCGCTCTCTCACTCCCCTCGTTCACTAGACAGGGGAGAAAAGGCATAACGAAACGCTTGTGGGTCGAGATAAGGACAGGGAGAGATCACTCTCTAATTGTTGTCACGAGCAAAACAGACCGAACTTAGAGAGGGAATTCATCTAAGTTATTACTAGGCAAAACAGAGTAGAGGAATGAGAAATAAAATCAACTCTTAAAACACCTCCCCCAACCCCTCCCATCTTCCCGGGCTCAACTTCACTCCCGGCTTCAACCTTCCCCCCCTCAGCGGCACAGGGGGACGGGGAATGGGGGTTACGGTCAGTTCATCTCACGGTGTTTCTGCCGCTTCTTCATCCTCAGGGGGAGGACTCCTCTCATCGTTCCCCTGCTCCAGCATGGAGTCCCTCTCACGGGGTGCAGACCTTCAGGAGCAAACTGCTCCAGCGTGGGGTCTCCCACGGGGTCACAAGTCCTGCCAGCAAACCTGCCCTGGCGTGGGCTCCCCTCTTCACGGGTCCACAGGTGCCAGGAGCTTGCTCCAGCGTGGGCTTCCCACGGGGCCACAGCCTCCTTCAGGTGCCTCCACCTGCTCCGGCGTGGGGTCCTCCACGGGCTGCAGGTGGAATCTCTACACCCCCTCATCCTTCCTCCATGGGCTGCAGGGGGACAGCCTGCTTCACCATGGTCTTCACCACGGGCTGCAGGGGGATCTCTGCTCCGGCGCCTGGAGCACCTCCTGCCCCTCCATCTGCACTGACCTTGGTGTCTGCAGAGTTTCTTACATCTTCTCACTCCTCTCTCTGGCTGCAAAAGCTCTCTCTAGCTTGTTTTTTTTTCCTTCTTAAATATGTTATCACAGAGGCACTGATTGGCTTGGCCTAGGCCAGCGGCGGGCCCGTCTTGGAGCCGGCTGGGATTGGCTCTATCAGACACAGGGGGAGCTTCTAGCAGCTTCTCACAGAAGCCACCCCTGTAGCCACCCCCGCTACCAAAACCTTGCCATGCAAACCCAACACACTCTTTCTTTCATTTAGGATTATTGAAATTGCTGAGCAAAAGCTTTATTTTTTTTCCACAGGTTCTGACCAGGCAGGAAATAAATATTTAAAAAAAAAAAGTCAACAAAAAATAAACAAAGCAGTTGTTCGTATAGTTGTAGTTAAAACATATGACAGAATCCAGTAGGCAGATTGCCTGTGACTATGGGAAAAACAGAAACTAAGAGTGGTGATTCCTTAAAAATTTAAAATGTCAAAGAAATAGAGATTTCTTCTTCACATGGAAAAAATATTTGCCCTAATGATGTAAAGTATTTAGAGACTCCTCTCTTGTATTTCACTAGGTTTGGTGGCCTTTTTTTTTATGTAGTCTAAGGTTTAAAATCAAGACATTAACCTTAGAGAAGTTTGTATTTTTAGCCCAACTGATGGCTTGCTTTTCCAGTTTGACGACATGGATGTTAGCATCCTGAACTGACTGAATGATTTAATTCAGGAAGTATGTTAGCAACACCTCCTTCTTTCCAAGCTGGATGCTGACCCAGAGCCTGCCAGCAGCTGGCTTCTAGCCTGGAACATGCTTGTTTATTTGTGCCCTACATCAGGAGCCATAGAGGTGCCAGAATGGGCTACGGGGTCTTCCTCCAGCATGAACGAAATGTCACCACCTAAAAACAGAAATAGTTTGGAAACAGACAGGGATTTCAATCTTTCAGTGATGTACATGACAGCCGTGCCACCGCTACAGAAGAGTGCACACATGATGACCCTGCTTAAATGTCAATGAGGAGAAAATCCGTTCTGTTTCACAAGGTTAAGTGGAAACGTCAGTCTGATTGACCGATGTTTTTAAAAGAGAGACTTAGTGTCTGGTAGAAGGACCCAAATTGGCTTTTACACTTCATTTGTTCCCATCCTTGGGACAGCAGCATGTCTGTTAGGGCAAAGAGTTTTCCTTCCCTCCCTCCCCTCCTCGGTGCAGGTGTGATGACTGTCTCTGAAAGACTGCCGCCTTGCCATTAATGCTCTGGGGGAAAATTATCCATCGTGTTAAACTCACTGGCTTCATGAACTTACATGTAGGATGAATTTGACTAACAGTTTCCATGGGAAGGGTTATCAGAGCACCTGCTGGCCTCATGTATTTTATAGACACACATTTTATACAGCCAGTGAACTGTGCTTGGGTCTCAGTTGTGACCAACGCAACCAGCTCGCCCTGGACTAAATGCTGTAAAAAGCCCTCCCTGTGAAATAGTCTCACTTTCTTCCCTTTATATACAAAGCTGGTGAGTAGAGCATATAAATCTAATTAAAAAATGGCTGGTCTTTTTTTTAATTTATGGCTTTACCATCACTGCAAATCTATTCAATAATCCATTACAAAACGAAGTCTCTTATTTTTCTGCAGTGACAGTGTATAATGCACATCTGTTATCAAATTAAATGGAGGAACCAAGAGTAATTCCTGCCCAATTTATTAGATGGCTTTGGCTGTTCTTTTTCAACGGTCTGGTCAATTTTCAACCTGCTAAGACAAATTAATCTATGCACAACGACAGCACACGCCCCAAGCAATAACTTTCAGTAACGTATAAGCATGCCAATGTTGTGTGAGACAACTTGAGTGAAAGCAAAATCATGGGTGCAGGAGATGAGATTTTCCTGATAAAAAATACATCTTCTGTTGCTTTGGGATTTTGTTACAGATTTAATCTTTCCCATAGATGTAAAATTCCCATCTTTCTTTCAAGTTTTTTTTTCAAATGAGATATTGTTGATTTAAGAATGACAGATAGACACAAAGTATAATGACATGAGACTGTCATATCTAGGTAAGATGCTGAAACACCAGAGATATTTATATCTCAGAAAAAAATCTGCATACTTGATCTCTAAGATACTTTTCTTGGCTCGTGCCAAGCTTTCACATTTTTACCTAACTGCTGAGCTTTGCAGAAAACATCACTGCTCACATTAAAAGGTCAAAGTAAAGCTGCTGTGTTCAGTTTAGTTGAAAGCGTTGATATTTCCCTTGCACAAAAATATATTTTAGGTTGTGTCCCCCTAATCCATACTGTCACTGCAAACACACGTACATATGAGTTGTGCTTATCTAATGTATGCTACTTGCATCTTGCATCCAGATATTTACTGTTTCGAGTCAGCTGTGGAAGCTGAATTTTTAAAATTTAATACAAGTGGCCGAGCATGATAAAGGTTCTCCCTAGAAAGTGATGCTTCACCTTTACATGTATTCACACAGAACAGCCAGCAAACACAGACACCATCATTACTGCCCCATAACAAATGCTTCACACGTTCGGCAATACTTCTGATGAGACCATTTCTGAAGCTCCCACTCTGCAGGAGGAAGTGCCCATTATCTGACACGGTGAACTAATGCTCTCCATTTACAGACTGACCCCGCGTGTTGACGAGCATTGTATAATGCATGATGCTGCATAATTGAAGGAGGAAAACTGGAGCACAAAATATAGACAAGAACAAGTCACTGGCAAAGGGAACTCCAGTTTTGCTTATATCTCCTTTCTTAAAAAGGCGAATGCAATTAAAATAGTAATTCAAAAGCCTTGTAAAACTGCTCAGTTCATTATACCAATGTAGCAGTGACTACTCATTGCTATGTACAAAGTTATGGTCTTGCCATAAGGCTGTATGGATCTGTCAAGATCCCTAAGTGATTTTTAGCCTCACAGTACCTCTAGCACTGTAAGAAGGTGTCCTCTTCCCAATTTTCTTGGTGGGGAATTGATGTGCAAGTTTGCAACAGTGGCCTAGCCACGCTCTTTCTTATTTGGGTCTCTCTTGGACAAAGTATTGAGGCGCTATGGAGCAGGCTACGGAGAGCTGTAATCGGAAGAGTTGCACCAGCCTTTCCATAGTGATGTGGGTATGTGTGTTTTTAAACAGCTGACTCAGAAGCTTCATGGCTGTAGCTTTCTAGCTAAGAAAGAAAGGACATTAGTCCATCTGCTCAGCACCTGACTTTCTGGGCGACTAAAGGCTGATAAACTCATAATTCAGGACTAATACATGTTAGTCCATAGGATATGTTATTTCATCAGGAAATAATTTGTGGATGATGTCCATAGCACGGATATAAAAAACAGCTTTTGTGTATCCAGCTATTTGTTTAAACAGTATGATTTTTATCTGTATAGATGTCATTTAGGGATGGCTGAAAACCAGTCAGTCATGTGGCCTGCTGCATTCTTTGGTGACTTTAAAAGTCTAAATTTAGTCTAAATTTTCTGCCACTCTACTAAACCAAAATTGTATCAAAATGCCACTCAGCATCTTACTGAACTTTTGGACAGAGCCTCGATAGGGTTTCACGGGACTGTGAGTCTCCCTCTTCCAAGCCCTTTCACAGAATCACAGCATCACAGAGCGGCAGGGGTTGGAAGGGACCTCTGGAGATCATCTAGTCCAACGCCCTTGCTAGAGGAGGGTCACCTAGAGCAGGTTGCACAGGATTGTGTCCAGGTGGGTTTGAGTATCTCCAGAGAAGGAGACTTCACAGCCTCTCTGGGCAGCCTCTCCAGTGCGCTCTCACCCTCAAAGTGAAGAAGTTTTTACTCATATTGGAAAGGAGTGTTCCAGTTTGTGCCCATTGCCCCTTGATCTGTTGCTAGCCACCACTGAAAAGAGTCTGGCCTCATCCTCTTGACATCCACCCTTTAGATATTGATAAGTATTGATCAGATCCCCTCTCAGTCTTCTCTTCTCCAGGTTAAAGACCACTTTTGGTGGTCCTGAGTTCCCCAGGCATTCTGATCAGGCCAAGAGGGTAGGTAGTGTCCTTGTGGTACTTGTGTGTCCTGGTGGTACTTCCTCCTGTGGTAGCACAGCTGTAGGGAAGGAACAGCTGGAGCAGGAAAGGGTGTGGGGAAGGGATGGAACAGGGTAGGGATGCAGGATGGTGCAGGACAGGGCTAAGCTCTGCAAAGAGCAGCAGAGAGGAATACAAAATTCTTATTGCATCTTCCAGGATAACTGTGGCTCCTGATCACTTCGGGATCCAGTGGCATCACAGAATCATAGAATATCCTGAGTTGGAAGGGACCTATAAGGATCATCGAGTCCAACTCCTGGTTCCATGCAGGACCAGCCGAATGTGACTGAGCATAAGACTGAGAGCATTATCCAGATGCTTCTTTAACTCAGTCAAGCTCGGTGCTGTGACCACTTCCCTGGGGAGCCTGTCCCAGTGCCCAACCACCCTCTCAGTGAAGAACCTTTTCCTGATATCCAACCTAAACCTCCCCCGTCGCAGCTTCATTCCGTTCCCTCAGGTTCTATCACTGGTCACCAGAGGGAGGAGATCAGCGCCTGCCCCCTCGCTCCCCCTCGCGAGGAAGCTGTAGGCCATGATGAGGTCTCCCCTCAGTCTCCTCTTCTCTAGGCTGAACAAACCAAGGGACTTCAGCCTCTCCTCATACGTCTTCCCCTCTAGACACTTCACCATCTTTGTTGCCCTCCTTTGGACACTCTCCAATAGTTTTATGTCCTTTTTGTACTGTGGCACCCAAAACTGCACGCAGTACTCGAGGTGAGGCCACATGAGCGCAGTGTAGAGTGGGACAATCACTTCCCTAGACCGGGTAGCAATGCCGTGCTTGATGCACCCAAGGATATGGTTGGCCTTCCTGGCAGCCTGGGCACACTGTTGACTCATGTTCAACTTGTTGTCGACCAAGACCCCCAAGTCCCTTTCATCATGGCTGGTCTCCAGCGTCTCATTGCCCAGTCTGTATGTATAGCCAGGGTTGTCCCTTCTCAGGTGCAGAATCCGGCAGTTGCCCTTGTTAAACCTCATGCGGTTGGTGATTGTCCAGTTCTCCAATCTGTCCAGATGTCTCTGCAAGGCCTCTCCACCCTCAACGGAATCAACAGCTCCTCCCAATTTGGCATCATCCGCAAACTTGCTTACAACACCTTTTAGTCCTACACCCAAGTCGTTTATGAAAATGTTAAAAAGAACTGGCCCTAAAATGGAGAGCTGGGGAACCCCACTAGTGACTGGCCGCCAGCCTGATGTAACCCTGTTTACCATAACTCTTTGGGTCCGACCCGTCAGCCAGTTGCTCACCCATCGCACTATGTTGGCATCGCCAAGGTTCAGGAACTGGATACTGCCATGGCATTGGTGTAGTGCTTATCACTGGTCCCACTAGAGTCACTGGAGAGAAATGGGGAGTCTCAAAACTGGCTGACGCAAAGCAAAGTAGCTTTAAGATGAAAACACAGCTTATATTTGTGTTATTAAGACCATCATGGGGACTGGTAAAAGTGTCCCCTGTCTCGGTTGCTTTCCAAGAGTTTCATCCTGGTTGGCTACATGATTCCAAGTTAGAGTCTTCCTTACCATACTATGCCATGCCCCTAATGGCTAATGTATTTGGGGAATATAATAACTAGTAAATAAAAAACCTGGCAACATAAAAAAAATAATAATTATTTATAATCAAGATCGCTATTACTGTATACGTGTTAGGTGATTATGTCAGAAATTATTTCTGAAAGGTTTTCAAGCACAAACTGAAAATGAGTTTGATTAATTGCATTTGATCCTCCAATGAAATGAACCTATATATGAAATGACCTCTGGTCTGAAACAACCTCTTGTCCCCATTTTTTTCTCCAATAACGTGAAAGAAGGACTCGATAGGGCAAAAGTCTGCTTGCTGCATCTGATTACACACAGGTACTGGTTTAGATGGAAAAAATGCTAGAAAATATAGCAGATATAGAAGATCTGTGTCCACCCAGAGGAAGAACTGTAACATCTATTAGACCCTGATAAAACTCACTGATATACCATCGATCATTTAAAAAAATCGAAGTATATGAAGAGACAATAATATTGATCATGAAATTGTAGTGTGTACTTTATAGAAAAGAGAAAACCTTCACAGGATCCCCACGACAACCTGTCTCATTAACCTACCCTATTTCATGAATTCTCATTAAAGATGTCAATTAGCACTTCTATTATGTCAGCTCAAAATGCTATTCAGCTAACTAATAAATTACATTTTGGTCTATTATCACACCTTTAACACTCTGGGCAGCAGGTGAAAGCAAAGTGTGAGTCCCAGTGACAGGGAGGTGAGCAGCAAAAGCCTGAGCAGAAGTTCTGGCCATTGCCCTGCGCCTTTTTTTGCATACTGGATGCCCCACTGTCACAGAATATTAGAAAAACAGGTCTGAAAGTGAATGTGACTCTTGACAAAGGTATATCCAGCATTGTCTCAGAAACTTCCAATGAGGAAAACCTCGTACCTTTCCAGGAAATCTGCTCCAGGCCCTATTTAATTCTTCTTCCTGTAAATTAACTTTTCCTGTTGTCTAAAGAAAATCTCTTATCCTGTACTTTAAGCTCATGACTTTTTGTTTCATCCACATGGGACATGGAAACCAGTTCACTGTATTCCCCTCTGCAGCAGCTTTTTTATACAGTAAGACTGACTTGGTGTCTCCCTTCAGTCCACTTCCCATGCACAACCTCCATTTCTCCTATCGGCCCTCAGAAATCCTAAGTTGTAGATCTGAGCTTGTATTTGTTGCTTTTCCCTTGATTATCTCTTTTCTGAAGCCCGAGTGCCCAAAGGGTTTTGGCTGATGTGTACCCAGTACTAGCCAGTTACAGGATTACTTCTGTGTGCTTTGCACACTGTGTGCTTGGACATATACATTCCATAAGAAAGCTTGCCTTTTTAGGATGTACGTGGCACTGTCAGCTCATGTTCAGCTTCTGATCTACTAGAAGCAGCAGCTCCTTTTCTGCAGGGTGCCCTTCTCCTACCCTCTCTTTGCACAGCTGATTATTCCTGCCTAAGTCAGAACTGGGTTTCACCCAGTATTTTGGGGCCATAACTCAAACTGATCAACATTATTTTAAATTCTAATCCTGTTCTTCAATATAAGGTCAGTTCAGAGTACTCTTAAAGTTTAAGAAGAGTGTTTCTTATTTCATCATTCATGTTTTCTTCTTCTACATAATTAATGAAAACACTGAAGAGTTCACAAGAACTCTGTAAAACCCTGCCCAATACTTCTGTTTAGTGCCACAGTGACCTGTCAAAATCTCTTCCCTAAGTATGTTTATACAAACAGTTTTGAACCCTCTTATATTAGCTTAATCTAGACTGTGTTTCTTACTTAACTTGCAAGAAAGTCCTGCAAAACAGTGTGTATAAGCTTAATGGAGTCTAGTAACGTGACACTAATGATTCTTCATTTTTCTTTAGACTTGTTACACTATCAAGGGAGGAAATTAATAGTTTGATATGATCTGTTATGTAGAAATCCATCGTCTCTTTCTTAAACTCTTGCTGTTCTCCCAACATCTGCAGTTGTTTGTTAGGAAATTCATTCCAATCATTTTCCTGGCTCTGAAATTGAACAAAGTATCTTCTAGCTCCCCAGCAATTCCTGCGTCTCCTGTTGGAAGACAGTGCTATAATCATTCATCTTCCACCTTCTGAAATTACATCTGTCCTCAGCAGGCATTCTCAAAGACAACCTCTAATTGTTCTGAAATTATTTCAGCCCGTTCTTTAAATATCTTACAACAATTTTCATCAGGCCCAGCTGGGCTGAAAAAAATGCAGCTACACTGTCTTTCCTAAACTTTTCCTTTTGTATTCTAACATGAGTTCTTGTCCTTTTGATGCTGGAGTAAATTCAGTCAGTAATCCAGTTACAGCCACATTTTCTGGTGAAGCATGGAGAAAAAAAGACGCTAAAACATTTCTGCCCTTTTCATGCCATCCATCAGTAGCTTTAGCTTGCTGTTGAGAGCCATTCCCCTGCAGGGACACTAAAGAGAAAAGGACAAGGGTCCATACTGGAGAGCTGCCAAAGTCCTTCTACTCACTCTAACAGACTGGTTCAAAATAAGATGCTATTCATCCACACAGAAGTGAGATAAAGACCTTAACAAGCATGAAGGAAAATGATGGGGATTCTGTAGAAATTTCACTCTTAAGGGTAGAAATATGAATACATATATATATATATTCACCTCTCCCTTTTCTATTTAATTTTCAAAACTAGATTAAAAAAGGGTACCTTTTTTTCTCACATATTTGGAAAGTGGCCAGAAGGGGACTGGGAGGTTTGATTTCCATCACATTATACTTCCCCTGTTGAAAATAATGGGAAAAGAAAGGGCAGAGAGAAGATGAGCATCATCTTCCAGTGATATGATCAAAGCATACAGCTTTCCTTCAGTTTGAAAGACAAAGGAGCTAAGTTTGAATCAGTACAAATGATATATTCCAACTAATTTTAGCCCCCTAGCCCATGGCAGTGAGAGGAATGCTAAAAAATTAGCTGATGCTAGTGACAAAACTTCCCAAAAAAGAGCAATGAAAAATGATACCTGGAATGTCATTTCTTTTCAAACAAGCTGCTTATTCATCTTCAAAACATCTTTTCAACTGAGAAGTAGTTTAACTGTATCACTTTGGAGTGTGCATGTGTATTGGGTCTGGCTGAGATGGAGTTAATTCTCCCCACAGCAGCCCTCATGGTGCTGTGCTGTGTATTGGTAGCTAGCAAACTGTTGATAACACACCAGTGTTTTGGCTGCTACTGAGTAGTGCCAGCACACATCAAGGCTGTCTTTCCAACATTTCTTTTTCCCCAGCAGCAGGCTGGGGGTAGGCAAGATCTTGGGAGGGGACACAGCTAGGACAGCTGACCCAAACTGACCAAAGAGATATTCCATACCATATGACGTCTGCTCAGCAATAAGAAACTGAGAATAGGGGGAGGAACAGGGCGGGGGCATTCGTTGTTTTTTTTTTACAATGTTTGTCTTCCGGAGTAAGGGGTACGCATACTGAAGCCCTACTTCCCAGGAAGTGGCCGGACATCGCCTGCTGATGGGAAGCAGAGAATAATCTTTTGCTTTTTGCTTTGCTTCCGCGCGCGGCTTTTTTGCTTTAGCTACATTAAACTGCCTTTATCTCAACCCAGGAGTTTGGGGTTGTTTTTTTTTTCCATCCTCCTTTCTCCCCTCCCTGCCTTACTGAAGAGGGGAGTGATAGAGCGGCTCTGGTGGGCACCTGGCCCCCAGCCAGGCTCAACCCACCACAGTCCTTTTTGGCGCCCAACGTGGGGCACGAGAAAATTGAGATAAGGACAGTAATTGGAGGAGGTAACGGGCAAAACATTGACTGAACTTAGCTTGAGAGCAAAATATTGGTGAAAGGACGAGAGGTGGATTCTGTGTGTACTGTCCAGTCTTGTTTGGTGTTGTGATAGTGTTGCTTTGATTCTGGTGGGGGGAATTCTTTTTTCTTTTTCCTTGTTGATGTGATTAGTGTGTGTAGCTTTTGTGTTGAATGTATATTTTAATAATTCTTAAATATGTGATTCACAGAGGCGCGGGGTGGAATGTGTTGGGTTTGCGTGGCAGGGTTTTGGTGGCGGGGGGTGCTACAGGGGTGGCTTCTGTGAGAAGCTGCTAGAAGCTCCCCCTGTGTCTGATAGAGCCAATGCCAGCCGGCTCCAAGACAGGCCCGCCGCTGGCCAAGGCCAAGCCCATCAGCGCCTCTGTGATAACATATTTAAGAAGAAGAAAAACACTTAGAGAGAGAGAGAGCTTTTGCAGCCAGAGAGAGGAGTGAGAAGATGTAAGAAACTCTGCAGACACCAAGGTCAGTGCAGATGGAGGGGCAGGAGGTGCTCCAGGCGCCGGAGCAGAGATCCCCCTGCAGCCCGTGGTGAAGACCATGGTGAAGCAGGCTGTCCCCCTGCAGCCCATGGAGGAAGGATGAGGGGGTGTAGAGATTCCACCTGCAGCCCGTGGAGGACCCCACGCCGGAGCAGGTGGAGGCACCTGAAGGAGGCTGTGACCCCGTGGGAAGCCCACGCTGGAGCAAGTTCCAGGCCGGACCTGTGGACCCGTGAAGAGGGGAGCCCACGCCAGGGCAGGTTTGCTGGCAGGACTTGTGACCCCGTGGGGGACCCCACGCTGGAGCAGTTTGCTCCTGAAGGTCTGCACCCCGTGAGAGGGACTCCATGCTGGAGCAGGGGAACGATGAGAGGAGTCCTCCCCCTGAGGATGAAGAAGCGGCAGAAACAACGTGAGATGAACTGACCATAACCCCCATTCCCCGTCCCCCCGTGCCGCTGAGGGGGGGAAGGTTGAAGCCGGGAGTGAAGTTGAGCCCGTGAAGATGGGAGGGGTGGGGGGAGGTGTTTTAAGAGTTGATTTCATTTCTCATTGCTCTACTCTGTTTTGCTTAGTAATAAATCAGATGAATTCCCTCTCTAAGTTTGGTCTGTTTTGCTCGTGACAACAATTAGTGAGTGATCTCTCCCTGTCCTTATCTCGACCCACAAGCATTTCGTTATGCCTTTTCTCCCCTGTTTAGTGAATGAGGGGAGTGAGAGAGTGGCTCTGGTGGGCACCTGGCCTCCAGCCAGGGTCAACCCACCACAGCATGTAATAACCAAAAAGACTTTATGGCAACATTCCCTAATTCATTTTTCATATGTATTTCAATTATATAATGCATTAGAAATCCATCTTACTCTACGTCTTGTACGGACCGAGAAGGTGGGCACAAATATTGAATTAACAATAACTGAATTGCAACAAAAGATAACCATAATTATTTCCCAGTCCTTAAAGGTTAATAATAGAGGGCTATGCATCCTCAGGGCTCAGTACTGTTGCCAAAATGTATGCAGGGAAAATTTAGCCTGAAAATATTTGCCTAGTATCAGCAAAACACTTATGAACATGAAATGTATGTAATACGTTGTTACTCAGAGGCAGTTATACTGTGCTTTTCCATTAGAAAAGCAAAGGCATAATAATCTATCAAATTAAAACTCCTGTTTTCTCACTAATAATCAAAAGCAACATTAGGTTGTAATAACAACAGAAACATGATGATAAAACAATTAGGATGGATATAGGTTTGATGTAATCATAAATGAATGGCATGAGCAGCCAATAAGAATTAGACACCCTAATGAATTTGCCAAATGCAGATTGGAGAGCAGTGACAAATGAGTAAAGTACATACATAAAATATGAGTTGAAGGCATGCTCAAGCAGAGGAGAGGACTCTGAAGCACTGTCCCAGGACCCTGTTGCAGGATAGCAATTATGACTTGTCTTTCTCCTTTGCTGTAAATTGGGCCTTTATAAAGAAAAAACTGTTTGAGATGAGTAGGAAACCTTTCCCCAGGACTGCTTCTGCTGAGTTAAACCTGTGGGCTCCAGTGCTAGTTTTGGATGGACTTTTCAGAAGCAAATCTAGCAAAAATAGCAAGTACTTAATTACTCCTCTCTGGAGTGAGGCACCAGGGTGTGTGCCGGTGGTAGAGTGCCCTTCTGCAGCCCAAGTCTCTGCTGAAGGAGCGTGCTCTGCACTCTGCTGCCCACTGGGTGAAGGAGACCGCTTTCCTTATGGAGAGCTTTAGACTACAAGCCTACTTTTGCAGAGGCAGCCCACCACCCCACAGGAGCTTCCCTGGCCCAGTTCGCAAGCTGCCTTAATAGAAACTTGAGTGCATATTTAAAGAAAGTGCCTATTTGTGGAACTGAGATTTTAAACAAGTGTGGCAATTAATGCCAAGTTGGAGTTTCTGTATAGTAGGTATGTTTCCACTGGGAAATGAACCAAATGAGAAATTATTAATTTCACATGGCCCACCTGATGCTCAACATAGAATTTCTTTTTTCTGTTAGTTGTGCAAAATGTATACATTTTAATGCAGTACACTCTTCAAGAAATCTGAAAAAAATACCCCTTCCAAGTTGTACATTACACATACAGTCACATCCAACCAAGGAATAGGAAAATTTACAGCTTAATATTCAAAAAGTAAAAGGCTAAAAGACATTGCTGTTTATGAGATGCAATGAGAAAAAAATATTCTTATGCAAGGTGCCTAGACTGAACTGGCAGGCAGATCGATGTGTTATCCAGCATTTGAATGAAGGAACGGCATATTTGTTTCCTACAGCGCTGCAATTGTAAAAAATGAGTCACAGAATCAGACTATGCATACTTTTATGAATATTTATTATCTTGCCATATGGATCCTGCTTCTATTTATAAGATCTTTTAAATATTCAGTACTCTGTAAAGATGCCCACAGAAATGTAGATGCACGCTCTTTTTATATACCTCATTGTATTATATGAAATCATTTTTCATAATAAAGTAGAAAGAAAATTAGAATTACTTTTTAATTGAAAGTGGCTATAAAGAAAAATAAATTAATAAAGGATGAACTGGTACCTTAAACAATCCTTTTTTTATACTCGAGTATTTCTAGTCTTATTGAAACTTCTTCAAACCAGATATTTAAATGAAAAGGGATAGTACTTTTATAGGCTGTGCTTTTGACAATTTTTTTTGTAAAAACCTAGGAGGAAAGACTCGATCACAAAAATATGTTCTCAGTTCAAAAGTTCAGTTACAGTTTGATCAAAACCAAGACCATTTGGGTGCTCATATGTCCTATTTTCCTTATGAAACACCTCATAAGTATTACAGATGATGTTAAGAGCCCAAGCTATAACAGAGCATGTGTGACTTGCCTCACTGTAATGCTGGTAAGAAAAATTTTGAGCCCTGGGAGACTCCAGACCCATAGATCAGCCTTGTTGTTGGACTCATTTTTCATACCATCATGTTTCACAGCAGAGGGGGGTTATTGGACTGTGCTGTGGTCTACTTGTAGTTTAGGCAATTAATGATTTTGCCCCCCTTGACCTCCCATGCTCACATACATGCAAGTGAAGAAGGCATCACTCCTTACTTCAGAATCCAGGCATGAGGCATTCAGTGGCTGTGTTGGGTTTCCACAGATAAGTTGCATTTTAGCAGTGGGTAAAGAGTGTGTTATTCATACCAGATAACATTAATTTTTTCCAGAAAAAAAAAAAAAGGCATTTCAGCAAAGTCTTATGTTAATGGGTGTCATCCTAATGAATTAATAAGCATAAACTGTGAATGTATCAGAGGAGTCAGATTATCTAAAAGCTACTTCATAACAGTATTTATAGATATGATATTGTGAGTTAGATCTGGAGGTGGTGATATTCGGAGGCTTTATGCTGATTTGTATCAGCTTGGGGATCTTGTCCTTTGGATGAATTCCACTGTACATCAGAGAGGAAGGTATTCATTTTCCCAGGAGTTTGCCCAACTGAAAGCTATAGATCAAGCTATGCACACTTTAAAAAGCAGCACTTTTGCCTCTGGTTTCAATTCAAAAGGTAGCAGGGAGAAATTTTTTTTATATATATTCAATTGTCCCTTAGTTTAAACCTCAGTAATTCACCCTAATTGCAGAACACTTTAAGTTTAAGCCTGAATCAAATCTCTTAGGTACAGCACTTCAAATTACTGCAGGTCTTTAAAGCAACTACCTCTTCCTTTTCCAGCTGTATCTAAAAGTTCAGATTAAAGAATATAAAAGAGTAAGAGAGTACATACTGCAGATCCTTTTTTCCCCCTTTTTTCTTGCTTATACTATTTTATACCAACATAACTTCACTGTTTTCCCTGGAGCTTCCCATCATTTATACTGGTGAGAGGGTAAGGATAATCATAGTTCATCTGCAGATATATAAGGCAAAGGATAGGTGAAGAAAAATGTTCAGCTTAGGTTACATTCAGAGCTGGACCAAAAGGATTCTATTTTGCCGAAATACAAACTTCCATCAAAACACCTGCCATCCCGATTGCATCATTTTATACCCTCTTCCGCCTGTCAACTTTGAATTTAACCCCACTCGTGGTTGCTCTGACTTGAATTCAAGGAGACATTGGCAGAGCTGGGAGCGAAGAGCTCAGAGGTACCACCCAGGTACCAGCAGTGGGGTACAGCAGATGACCTTAGGTTGGATTCATTCTGACACCTGAATTTAGGTGTCCATGTGTGAGTCCGGTGTTTCAGCTCCTCTTACAGTCGGTGTAGTCAGCTGGAGCGTGCCGAGCTCTTCAGCTCACACCCAGCCTTGGTTCAGCAGCCCAGATGTTGTCACCTCGCACTGTGCGAGGTCCCCTCCCCTGGGTATCCTGCCTGGCTTAGCTGCTGGACCAAACACGTTGGATCATCCTCTTGGCCCTGTGCTATGCTTGACAGTCAACTGAGGGCATTTCAAGCACTCTAGGGCACCTCAAATGGCACTAGACAACTATGCGGGGTTAACTGAATCACGCCCCTGTGCCTCGGCAGCTGAATAACCCTCCTGACTCCCCTGGGTGCGTTACCTAGGGGTTCAGTTTGGTGCCCACTCACAGGTGTGCAGGGGTATTTGTCAGGCCATGCTATATTCCCATGGGCTAGCACGTGGGGCAAGGATGTGTGCCCTTCTGAAACGGGACCTGCAGAGGAGGGGGATCAAGCGACGCAGCTGAGGGCACCTACCCCATCTCCCCAGAGGCACCAGGGTCACCTGTAAGCTGTGATAAGGCACCTCCACTTCAATGTCCAAACTTGGAACTGAATTCCACCCTATCCATCAGCTGAGCAATCTAATCTGCATGCCAGGGAGGCATTTTAACTGTGTATCCTAAATCGGGGGGGGAAAAGTTGAGAACATGAGTATGGGCAGCTACTATGTATGTGCTCATCTGTCAAGTGGCATTTTAGGGTAGTGTCTCCTATCATCCTGTGGTATTCAGCTCTGTCGAGAGGCTCTGCAGTCCCTGCAGGGTGTGCTGACACAAAAGCAGTAGACTAGTTATCAAACAGCTTTAAATTGTTAAATTTATCATTTCAAAGTCATAAAGGAGACAGTAAATCACTTGATGCTAAGCAGGGACTCCACTTGAGTAAGTATGTCTTTAAAACATTAGCACAGGCAAAACAGGAAGGAAATGTAGCTCATACCAGCTTAGTACTGTGATATACTCTGTCATCTCCTGCTTTAGCAGGGGGGTTGACTAGATGATCTCTAGAGGTCCCTTCAAAACCCTACCATTCTGTGATTCTGTGTGATTCTGTGATTCTGTCATTTTTTAAACAAATATAATATAAGGATTATATTAGGACTAAAATAAAACATTAGGATTAGACAAAAATTAACCACAGGCAGTAACTGGGAACCTGGTAACCTCCCAAGAACCAGAACATTTTAGTAGCTCTCGTTATCTAGTCTCTGAAGAATCCATGACAAGTTCATCCTTATCCCCCTCTTTAATGGAAGAAGAACTGTTAAAGAGTCAAGAGTATTAAAGACCTCATAACAGCGTTCTGACAAGACTGCTTTAATTTCAGAAATTTTATGATGAGCGAGAGCTATATAAAGATGATGATAGCATCCACTGTTTCTTTTTTTCCAAATGGTTATTTAAAATATCAGCCTCATTAAAACAGCTGCAGACATCTTGTAAGTTCCATACCAGAATCCCTCCTAGGCCAATTTCTCATTTGGATTCCCAAGACTGGCACTTTGCCAGCAGGATTGCAGAGTCTGCATAGTATTTTTTCATTTTTAATTTTAACATTGCCATCACCTATTGAAGAGAAGAAGCAAAAAGAACAACACAGGGGCATACGGTTGTTAGTAGTGGTGTGTCAAATCTACTTTTTACTAAGATGAAAGGCGGTTTGAGTATACCCAGGTACCTTGAATGCCAATGATCAGTGCTTGCTTACTGACATATAGCATTTGTACAATGGAAGCACATAAGGATGTAACTCAAGAACGAAGTCTTCTAGCACTAGAAAGGGCATAAACATAAAGTTAGGTCTTCAATTTTGCTTTGTTGACTTTAGGCAAGACAAAAACTGCCTGTCTTAAAGCACTAGCACACATGTGAAGGTGTCTTCAGCTCCGGTATCTAGTGAAAACTGTAAGGCTCTCTCTCCAGGGCTGCTCAGGAAACCTTGATGTCAAGGGAAGGTGGAGAACAGAAGGATATTTGAGGGCCTCAAAAAAAAATCCCTGAATTTTCAGCATGATTTTCCATACAGCAGAATGTAGGTAGTGGGTGTAGACATGCCAGATGGTGTTGCAGCCCAGTGGGAAGGGGAAAGAAACCTAAATTCAGACATTCCCTGGCTGTCTCCTCAAGAGATCTTTGCATTACTCCAGGTTCCTATTTAGGTTCTGGGAAAACCTGAAAATGCTGCCTCATGTGACCCTCCCTGGAGTGGTGGGATCTCACTGGGAGAAAGCAATTTAAACGTGCCCAGCAGTGCTTACCACTCCAAGGGAGACAAAATATGAAAACCATCAACTACAAAACCCCAGACGTACCAAACCTATCGGAAATAAGAAGTGAAAAATACCTGTCCTTTTCACAGGACAAATAGTTGGTTGGTGTTCTAGCCCACTGCTCACCCTTGTCTGTCTACCTTCCACCTACACCCTGTCCTCCCCAGGGTCTTGCCGTAAGTCTGGGAGAGACTGAACAAGACATGATTGCTGTTCACGTGCTGTTAGCAACCAAGTGCCTGAGCTCAGCCGCTTGTGTTCTTTGGAAGAAATCACATCTTTGGCTCTGCTGATAAGAGATAGAGGACTAGGGGTGATCTGATTTTTTCTCCTCAGCTCTCCTATGCAGCTGCTTCTCAGTACTGTGTCCTTCCCTTTGCCTTGCAATACAGCTGCCATCTCTGTGAGGCTCCGTGGTGTTTGAGCCTCTCCTCCTCACCCAGAGGTGCTGGTTTCCACACATCCCTCCCAGGCTCATCACCCCATCAGGCCCTGACTGGAGGGTGACTTTCTGAGAGGCGTATGGGGATGGTGTCCCAGCACAGCCAGCCCAGAGCTTCCCAGGGTGGCAACTCCCATGAATCAATAAGTGCTGTTACTCCTAAGAAAAGCCATCAGTAGGGTTACTAAGTATGTGCATTTCTGCTGCAAAAGCAGCACGCTGCCACAATCATCTGGGCTTGCCTTCAGAATGTATATAAATACTCAGACCTTTCGTCAGAAGCAGAGAGGGGCTGGGACACTGCTGCACCGCAAGGAAGGTAGGAAGAGAAACACAATAGTGGGAGCATCTAACTCTTGGGCAGGTTTCTGAATAGCAGTGTGGCACAGCAAGGACAGCTTACGCGCGTATTTGTTTTCATGGCAACGCATTCGTCTTGGCACCCAAGATAACAGTGCAACAGACTCTGCTACTAAGCATAGTATTTATATTTGGCCACATCGACTCTATTCCCTTGATTGCTTTTATATCAAATGAAGTCTTTAGAACTCAAGGATGAAGAAGTACATAGGTGCTTTTATGACAGTAGACAGAATATATCCTGAGAGAAGCCATTGGATTTGATAATAGTAGCAGTCTTTTTTTAAGGCAATTTATAGCAATAATATAAGAAAAACAAAGATTTAGTATTAAGAACGGCAGGTTTCCTTTGTTGCTGTTTTTCTCTGGGCTAGCACGCTGCAGATTCTCTCATTTTAGTATGCTATGCAGTCCAGGGACTGATTTTATTGTCAGAATTTGAAGTATTGATTAGAGCTAGTGAAAAAGAGTTCCCTGGTATCAGAAAAGCTTTGAAGAACAGCATAATATGAATTCCAGTCATGTGCATGCCCTTTCACAGGCTGCTATAGGCTTGATGACAGCAGTATCCCCTAAATGTGCATTAGCATTGATCACCTGTTAGACTGGCACATATGACACCTTTAATTGAGATAAAAGACCACTTTTTCCAATTCTTTTCCTCTCCTATGGTAATTAGGAGTAATGCCATTCAGTGTTGACAGATCAAACAGACACATGAAAGATGCCAAAGAGCAAGGACTGGTATTTTTCTTCAGATTTATATAAAGGAGATAATCTACAGTACATATAACTATCCTTCTCTGATATTCCTCCCTCTGTTTCCCTTCATTTCCCAGACAAAGACATTCAGGCAATTTCTGCAGACATTATTAACTTAAATTCCCATCCATGATTCTTCACCAGTAGGTATTTTATTACTGCATCCCCTCATGCTTTAGCTCTGGTGCTGACAAGGACATAGCCAGCCAGCATCTTGGTGTCTCCTGATGTAAACATCACTAACCGTTGAACTCTATCCACACAGCGTATCTGTAAGGCTAAGCTATTTCTATCATGTGAATAGAAATTCATACTCTCATGCTCAGCTACACTTTAAAAAGTACAGTAAAATGAGGGTGATCTTTTAGGAGCAATCCAGCTGACAGACATGACATCTGCTTCAGGATGTGAGGAACCAGGGTCTTCAGCTTGTGACCACATTAACGGTAGGTATCCATATTGCAAACATCAGCGGTTGAGACAAACCTCACGTCTTTATTTGGTTGTAGACACATGGAAAGCTTATAATAGGATGGCACTTGTGCTGTAAGAGGCTTGGTGGAAGAAACGTGTGGAGAAAACAGTTCCCCAGAGACACTGAAGATCTTAATTATGTGAGAGGACCACAGATGGCTAAACAAGTTACTCATGTGTAGCGTCAGATTTTGATGTTCTTATTTAGCCTCAGAAATAAATCAAACTGCAAGCTGTCCCACTGAAAGACATGGCACTTCTGCAGCAGATAGATCTTTTTAGGTAGAAAAGGTTAGTATCATAAAAAACCCCTTTAAACTTACTATCTGTAGTTACACTTGCGAGGAACTGGGGCAGCTGGAGCGTGTGCGTGTCTTCTATGCACACCACCTGAGTCAGGGAGGAGCTGAAACCTCTTCAGCTGGACTCTCAGGTGAAAACTGGACTCTGCCTGGATTATGTTTCTCCTAGAAACACTGAGATGCACCAGGTCTGGTATTTAGCAGTAATATAGCTCACCACTACTGCAATTAACTTGACAGTGAAAGATAGGCTTTGTTAGTGCTTCAAGACACAGTATGGGCTTCACTGGATAATCAAAGAAAGCAGAGGTCATATTTCAAGAACATAGGACTTCTTACATTTTTAATGATTGTTCCTTTCAGTGATCCATATAATGAAAGGCCTAATGCATCAATCCCTAAATTGCTTAAGGAAGGAAGAAGACATTGTAGCTATAATTCAGCACCTGGCAACTTGGTCTCTACATGTGAAAAAACTTTATATATTCAATACTCTTGATGAGCACCTTAGATTTAAAAGCAGTGCCCTTTTTAGTCAATCACAATTCTGAATTTATGGCTTTCACTGCAGAGGATGAATCTAACCAAAGAAATAGGATGAGAATTAATGGATTAGTCTTGCATTGTTCATCCGCATTCCTTCATTCATTCTCAGATCACTCACTCACCTTCTTGACATTCCTCTCAGTTCAGCTTGGAAAATATCTTCACTTCATTTGCCAAGTTGACTTTAAGATCATTCCAGCTATACTTTGATGTATATTGCTTTTCTTTTGGACTCCTTTTATTTTGGCTTGTGTTCCTTAAGTGAAGCTCACACAATTAATCTGATACATTGTGAAGCCAGAATATCTCATTATCTTGTTGTATTTATAGTTCTCTTATCCTAATAGAGCACTCTGCCTTTGCAAGGATGTCTAGGTTACTTCAAAAATACATCCATTTTTGCCATTGAATGGTACCATTCCGCTACCAGTTTAAATACAATTTAAAAATAGAGATATGGATTAAGTAAATCTCCAGTCAGCACATTGCCAAATGAGATGCTTGCCAGTGCATGGCATGTCAGATAGGAGCAGCTGAGAATGGGAGCGGAGGAAGCCAGAAGCCTCCAGAGAGGCAAAAGCAGTAGGTAGCTCTAAGAGAATGATTGTTTTTTCTGTCAGACATGAACCCATGAGGTTTCACTCTGCAATGAAACAAAACAGACTGTGCTGTGGCTGTTCCAGACAGAGATGCAACAAGCTCATTGTTTTGTATGCAAACACACTAAACCAAATCCTCCAGGAAAACTCACTAATAGACTGCATAGAAAGATAATAGGGTAAAGGATAGGTTGATAAATTAAAGTGAGTTATCTTAAAAACATTGGGTATCAGAGCCGTTACTTTGGTACCCGCAACAGTACAATTTTCAAAAAAAAAAAAAAAAAAGCAGCCTTGTTAACTCTTCTGCGTCCTTTTTGACCTTAGTTAATAGGCTGAAGCTCAGTGGGGAGTTCTTCCCATGAAGAAATGCTGACAGTGAATTTAGGCATTGCTGATGTGATCAGAGATGTTTAGCTGAAAAAAAAGAAGTAGTGCTGGGACCTGTTTTCTCTGGCCACAGCAGCAATCAAACAAGAAGTTCTCTGATCCCAGCCTCCCATAGAAATTATCCCTTAGCTCTTTCTCAGACTCCACCGCTAACATTTCTGTTAATGCACCCTGTCCTTTTCCCTACCATTTTCCTCAGTGGCAGGTGCCCTTCCCTATTTCTGTCACAGATGGGAGCAATCACAGTTTCAGCAATCAGTTCTAACATGCCTGCATTTGTCCTGCCCTTCTCCACGACCAAATGATTCATCTTATCCCCAGCCTTTGCAGCGTGCAAGCCAGTGCTTGTGACAGTTTTCCTGTCGTTTCTGCTACCTGGTTGCACAGAGCAGTTGAATGTCCCCTTTACATTCATCTTGAATGAAAGGCAGCTCTTACATGAAGCAACTTCAACAACATTTAGCTCAACTCAGAAGACTTCTTATTTCACCGTTAAAGGTTACACAGGCAGGCCCTAATGTCTCCCACTTACGTGAGCTAGACCCCTTTTCCTTTGATGGCAACAGAGTTAAATTTTAATATGTGACAATTCTCCTCCAAGGTGACAGGAGCTGTTTTAAGGTAATTTTAAAATCTGCCTATTAAACCAGGGAATATGCCTGAATTTTGCTGCTGTCATCCTCCACTGTCAGATTCTGAACCCACTGCATAAGCCTGCTGTAAGACCACTTTGTCAAATGCTGAAGCCCAGAAAACATTGAAATGGATGCTTAAACTGAGCCTCAAGAGGATAAGTATTATAATAATTATTGTTATAGAATTATTGATTCTAGGTAATATTGTAGTAGTATTATATTGGACAGGTATCTACTGAGGATTTTTAGCAAAAATCATGTCTGGATCAGAACCTTCTCTTGCAGTAACACAGAGGGATATCTATGATATGTAGTAAAATGATTAATGATTTTATAAAACATGCATTAACTTTTAATTTTTTATTATCCTTTGTTGCTTATTCTGATTTAATCACATCAGGAGTAATAGGCTAATTTAAACTGGCAGTAACAAAGTAACTTGTTTTATTTTCATCTCCTTTATGTATCTCTGGTTTTGTAAAGAAACTGTAGTCCTAAATTCTCTCATGCATGCAACTGAGGGTTCTTATGAAGCAGATGAATGCTAAAAAGAAGCAGGGCACTAGAGACTATATTCTACATGCAGCCCTGGTGTGCAGGGTTCATTTTATCATTAAAAAACCCCAACATACCTTTGTTGGATTCCTAAAATATTTTTTACATGGATGAAATTATCAGCACAGAAATTAGCTTTTAATAAATGAAAAGGTCAAGTCTTCTATTCACAAGAAGTAGTTGCATAACTAGATGTGCGTATAAACTTACAAAAAGCTAATCTATTGCTTTGTTTGTCAGTATCAAAAATACTGTTGCTAGTGACGTTCATATTACTATGAAAGAACATCTTGTGAGGCAGAAAAACAGTAGGCCTCCAGCAATCGAGTGCAGGCATGTTTATACCTAATAAATACAGATTTATTCATATTCCTGAAAGAACTCTACCACCCACCAAATCTTGCTGAATGTCCTGTATTATTGAGCTTTAAATGTACAGCTCTAGAAACATGTTTTCTGAGTTGAGCCAAAGCACTTTAGCTAGTCTGGTAACTAGCCTTTAGGAGCTGGTCTGTTATCTTCCTTTGCTGTACAGATAAGTTAATTGCTCAGTGAAATGAGTTAAGCTATTTTGGACTTTGCTGTGTTCACAGCCAGTGACTGCAGGGTACCAGGTGCTGTAAGACAAATCCATCGCTTTCTTCACACTATTTTGTTTGGACTGCTGTGCTGTAAAGCTGGATGTGATAGTTGGAAAAAGAACTGCCTTTTTTCTTTCATTTGTTTTTCCTTTTGTACAGCAACAAGGACATTGCCTGATCATTAGCATAGATACCAAGAGTAGGAATATTCACCCATTTGTTGCCAGTTTCGTCCCCTAATATCAGGTTCTCCCTGTAAGCTAAGTACATACCCATAAAGACATACTTCAAAGCTCATGCACCCACAATACATGAATCTTTGTACACCTGCAAAGGTCTGTAAAGATGGTCTATGTTTTCTGTGCTGCTCGCTTCCTTCTTTTTTTTTTTTTAATTCTCATTTAAACTGATGGCAGCTGCTGTCGACTTTTTAAAAGTTATTGCTATTATACCTGCTGCAATGTGCTCCCTGGCAGTGATGGCTGATGAAGCCACCGTCCCCATGGCTGACCTGTCAAGGCCAGTCTCTCCCTCTCTCTCTGCAGCTCTGTCTGCACTGTAACAGAATTTGGATGTTTGCAGCCTCTCTAAGAGCAAGACAGGTTGACGAATAGCTCCATGGCATTTGCATTGAAGCATTACAGCTCAGGTCACAAATTCCCGCCAGTACACCTCCCAGATGCTTCAGCCACAGGTGCCAGGATTGGAGCTGTGTACATTAATTTTGCAATGACACTTGCCTTCTAGTTAAGAAGGGAACAGTGTCCTTTGTCTTCTCTGCTTCCTTTACTTCTGAATCCCTTGCCATGAGGTCAAAAATCAAAATTAATGAAAACAGGCATTTTATTTCTACATTTCAATGGTGCAGAGGTTCTTTGAGGAGGGGTCAGAAACCTGAATTTCCTATTTTGGACACATCTGGGTTTTTGGTCAGGGAGAGGTTCATTTTCCACTCCTGCAAATCACTGCAAAGAGAACTCTCCCCTTATGTCTTGGTGAGTTGACTGATTCGGAACCAGCTCCTATCACTTAACATATTTAACCACACCAGAATCAAACTAGGAGTTTTGATGTTAAAATAAATGTCTTCAACACATAGCACTGCCATTTGCAGATGTCCCAAAGATGGAAGATTCACACTAAATCTAACAGCTGTCAGTTCTTTGAGAGGCATTCTGTCTGAGGTGCGTATAGCTTTGTTGCATACATGTCACTTTAGGCACACGAGTGACACACTGACTGTCTATTACTGCTGTAACCATCACAACATACAGCCATTGACTCTGCAACCGTGTAATCAACTTGATCTGCAATTTTACTGAGCAGACTTGATTTTTCCAGCTACAAATTAAATTAACTGGTTCTTGAATACATATTGGTACCTTATTACTCCACAATGAAGTATGATAGGCTGAATTAGGGCATATATGATTAGTCAAAAGAACAGAGTGAATATGCAGAATAAAGTCTGTATGATTTATTTAGATTTTAATTTGATCAATAGGCTTTCAAAGTCTTATTTGAAGACTTATTTTCCAATGGACTTACCACATTCATGGAAAACCGTCCTAAATTCCATACAGAGTAACCACGTATGATCAAACATCAAGTTGAAGGAAACAACCACAGGAGCATGCCAAAGATGTGTTTTGTTTCTTATTAATCTGCCAAAGAGAGCAGTTTATTAATGGAATTAACTTCAAATAAGAGGAGTACAGTACCAGCTGTATTAGGAATAATATAAAGGAAACCAGAACTTAAAACATTGGGCAGAAAACAACAAAATGAGATTAGTCTTGACTAGATGTAAGCTTGTGTGTGTGAGGAATAAAAATTCAACTCCCCAATATGGTGTGGAGGTGTCGTGGGATAATTTATATTTCTCTTTTAAAGCCCTAACTGCCCAGAAGCATTAGAAAAAATCATGACATCAATTTTCTGTCCACTGTCAGTCCAGGGATTTAACTTAGGATCAGTGCTCATACCTGGCCCAGAGTAAGGACTGGGGCAGCTCTGACCCCCCCCTTCCTTTCCACTAGCAAGCGCTGTTAGCTCAGTGCTGCTGACTGTAAGCTCAGTGTGATGATCCCGGCGAGGTGCACAGCCGGTCTTAATTCTTTACGTGAGAAAGGGATGAGCCAGGAACCAGCTTTGGATGAACAGTGTTTCATTTCACCTAATATGAGCTGTGTAAAGTCTGAACTTCTCAGCTGTCCATTAACAGACCTCTGCAAAAGATGATTCATCCTATATGCATTACTCTCCCACTCCTAACGTAAAGGTGAGATGAATCACCTTTTAGAGGTCCCTATAGTTCTTCACTGATTACTGCATTTTCTTGAATGACTACTTGGTGCCTTTAGTGAATGATATGTGCCTAATTTGATTAACTCTCAAACTGTTTTAAATGGTTAAAGTTAGGAGATATGTATTTCACTTAACTAAACAGGGTTCTGATTTGTTCGCAGAGCAGAAAAGCTGAATACCTCTATTTGAGACTCATGGCAAACTTGCACTTCAACATACTGAGCAAAACACCTCTGAATTCTTTCATCCTGTGCCATGCGTTTTTGAAAATCTCATCCTGTACTTTCATATTCAGAGCTCTGTTAGATTTTAAATATGAAATACACTGCATGAAAGAGACAAATGTGAATTATTGACCCAATGCTGCAAAGTTTTTATATGTGCATAATACTACTAATTTTATTTGTGTCTTTGCTTAAATACTAGCAGGGTATAAGCCTATACTTCAATCCAGAATACGCAGCATAATTCTTCAGACTTTGACACAGAAAACTAACACTGAAAATGTCCTATTATGAAGAAGGTATATAAATTCATAAAAGAAAATCTAGCTCATGGTAAGACAATAGTCACTTGGGGACCCCTAGAGATATTGTGAAGAAAAGTGAGCACAGTGATAGAGAACATGTCATGCCATGCTACTCTCCACTAAGGTGTATGCATTGACATATGAGAGATGTAAATCTCACACAGGCCTCTAATCTCACTGGACCTTCTTGTTCTGCTTTGCTTATTTCTTTGTCCTTGCTTGAGAGAGGACGTGAAGGTCATACTCAGCACAGAGAAGCCTTGTTAAGCTCAGTAGTACAGATGGTAGGAGTATGATGCATAGCAAGCTGATTAACCAGGCAGAGGGTTTACATTCACAAGTCCCACTGCAGCACAGCTAAGAACAGCATCCCTTAGCTTGTTCTTTACTATAAACTATTAATTTGAAACTCATGGCAGGCAAGCTCTGGTATGCATTATCTGCTTCCCTCGATTATTCATTCTCATTCTGTAATGATGGGAAGGAGAGTGAAGAACAGTTCATTAACAGACAAGGACAGTATTGTCAAGTTTCTCCAGGGCCTGTTGACAACTGCAAGTTATGTTTCTTTTGCCTTAATGTTTAAAGCCATGACATCTCATAAACTTGCTAAGTAGCAGCTTCTCAGTGGCATTCATATTCTAGCAAGTTGGCTCAGACTGAAACACTTAAACAATATTTTAAGCACAGTTGCTCCTGGGGCTTGATCCCATAAAGCTCAAGCACAGAATATTGCCCATGCAAGAGTAAAGCTAAAAAAAGTTAATAAGAAGGAGTTACAGGAAACTCAAAACTACACAAATAAACCCATTGCCTTCTACCCACTAAGGATGAGAAGCAAGATTCAAATGAAGAGTACGTAGCTTACCTGCCTCACTTGAGTGACCAGGCAAGTGTAAGAGATTATTCATAAAGACTGACTTAAGCCAGAAGATCCAGTTTCCTTAGGTTCCCTAAATAGCCACCAGGTGATTGCACCTGAGAACAAGAGAATACATCTAACTGTAGGTACTCTCAACACCCCTTTAGCCCAGGAGTCATTCTCTCCATACAGGCTACAGGGAGAGCTCGGGGAATTACTTCTGCATATAGCTCCCAAAGTTTTAAGTGCCATCCTCAACTACAGCAGTACTCCCATTTTATTTCTAATATTTATGAGTGACCAAGAAGGCAGAGCAGGGTCTTGAAACTCACTGCTTTTCACATTTATTATGAAATTTTCAAATTTGACTTCCATAATTTGCATGCTGTTTCCTAATGAATTTCAACAGTGGAAATCGGAGGTTAAAATTCTTTGTTCAGTCTTTACAGTTACAGTCCTGCTGCTCAACATGGGCATTACAAAGCACAGTGGAGCACTGCAGACAAAAAATAGTCATTTGTCTTACAAGGCAAATATTTGAGAGGCATGGGAAATGAACCCACAAACATCAGTCTGTCACATTGTCTCAAAGGTCAGTCCATCTGCAGGTGTCCACATGGCACATGTGAGTCACAAACAAACATGAGCAAGCTCTGTCCATACTCCAAGAAAAGTGCTGTACCAAGATACTTTTTTAGGACTGGGCCTGTGACAATGTCTTATGCTTCTCATTAAGCCTCTCAGACCTGGGCTTTGCACCATACTAATCAGAGCAATACAGCTTTTGGTCAGGCTTCAGCCCAGGCAAGGTTGGCTCATGCTTACCTGGCATGTACCGTGTAAATATATCCTGAGTGCGCACCTGCCTCCGAGACAAACAATCTGGTGCTTTCAAGTCCACGTCTGTATTTCAGAGCTTTGTCAAAGTAGCTGGCTTCGTTATGGTTAGATAGTTTTAATGCTGTAGTTTTAAGACATTTCAGTGAAGGGGCTTCTGGGTCAGATCCAAAGGTATTCTGACACCCAACTCTCACTTCAGTCTTGATTATATGTTAGGAAGTGCCTTATCACTAAACAACAAAGAAGGCCTTCCTACATTGCATCCTGCCTGGCATATCAGAGGGGTAGATAAAGATAAGGTTCTGCACATTCTCAGATACTTGCATAGTAATTTAGCATCTGGCTTCCTATCATAGATAAGGACACAAAGGAGGTTCCCTGTATGTCTTATTCCTCATATGTAGTCATAGTCACGTTCACGTGTCCCTATTAACTACAGTGACACTTGGGAAATGAGTCTGACCTCAATATTTTTACAGTGACACAGGAAATCATTTGTCCTTCTTTACTTTGCCTATGAATCTAAGTGCTTGTCTCGTCTTTGACGCTGAGTGAGAAGTTGTTTTAAGCAGCTGACTGACTGAGGTGGTGTGCAAGCAGCCCAGAGAGAACCAAATCACACATGACATCCCGTAACACTGGGGATCTGGACTGGACCCAGGGCTAATGGCTGGGCTGGTGACAAGATGGTAGGAATCCACATACACAGAAACTCCAAAGAAAATACTATGTCATGGACTTTCATGGGACCCTTCCAGGCTGTGCTGCAACTTAGTCTAAGGTAATCATAAAGTCAGTACCATTGGATAACTCATAAAACAAACAAACAGACAAAACCCATAAATATTGGTACTTAATAATGATCCAAATCAAATAATACCAGGCAGTTGGCCCTTAAAAAGACCAACAGTGGTTCAGACAATATCGGAGCTGTTTTTGAATCCACATCTGTGTCATGAACCAAATTTGACAGCTAAATTCCCTTAAGCTTATGTCAGACAGCGTCTGGCCGTACAGAAGCAAAACTGTTTTGAGGCTCAATAGCGTTGTTCCTTTTCAGAGAATCATGTTTAATCACACTTAGGTGAAAAGCACTACAGGTTAAGGACAACATAAAAAATAATCATCAGGGAACTAAATATGCCATCAATAGCATCCAGGAAGTTCTGTATCAAAAGCAACTTTCATATTCCAGCAAGCATATCACTAAGAAAAGTAGACAGATGAGTGGACACAGTTCAGGGCTTGGCAGAAAGGTCTGCAACGTGCTCTTGGTTATTCCGCTATTCTGAACGTGTGATTCATATCATCTTTACTTCTGCTTGTAGTACTGTGCTCCCTGTAGTCTCAGCCATGAACCAGAGTCCCTTTGTACTGCTTGCTGGAGGATCGCAGCACAAAAATAACAGCCTTTGCCTCAGAGAGCTCCTAGTGCTAGCAGTGTGCAAGGGAGGACCAACAGGCAGATTGGATGCATAAGTAAATGAGACAACACTCATCTGCAAAATGGCCAGCAGAAGTCATGCAGCAGCAGCTTCACTGTAGCCAGAAGATTCCTGGGCTTCAGAATAGAAATCTGTGGGAGAAAAGGGTGTTCACAGGGGATGCGTCTCAAGTTGCAAGATTAAACTTGACAGGTTATTATCCAATATTATGCCTCTGGTTTTAACTCTCTGTAAAATGGAGATAAGATTAGAGCTCCGCTTCAAAGACTGTGGTGGAGTCTGATTTGTTAGTGTTTTTCTGTGAGTAGAAAACTACGTAAGTTCAGAACTAGCTGCACACATAATTTTTCAAAAGCAGAAGCCTAAAAGTAATTCTAGAGCTAGCTGTGCAAATACAAGGAACATAGCCAAACAATATCCACGTACTCTCCACGTAGGTTTTGAGGGCACTATCGTTTCAGTAGCAGTGCCTAGACAGAAATATGAAAAACAAGTAGAAATAATCTGCCACATCAAATTATTTGAGAATTTGATGCTATCTAGCTTGGAAATACATGAGATTTAGTGATCTTTTGTACAAGTGTTCCCCTCTTCCCATAAGCTGTCTCAGATACATGTGATTTTATCAGAAGTCCACATGTGTTCATCTTCCTGGGATTTACAGGTGTAGAAAACATTTTACCTAACTCTAGATAGCTAAAAGCCGCTTACTTACCTAAAACTGAGCATGACCAGGATATCATAAGGTAACTCAAACAGTATCAGGATCTTGTGTTCACACACCTGAATTGCGCCCTAACTGTTTGAAGTGCCATATACATATTTCATATCTTCCTCCCCACTTAGCAGCAGCTTCATTTGTTATATCAGATTACCCATTCTCTCTCACGTTGTGTATGCATTGGGGCAGGTTCCTCTGCTCACGATATGAACTATTTACTTGTATTGCCTGCACAAATGAAAATGAATATTTTTGGTACTTCATGTTTATTTCATCAATGGTTATTAATTTTTCTTTTCTTTATGAAATTTTCTCTTCTGATTTTAAAAAATGTTAATAGAGAGCAATGTGTGTAATACTACATAGGAAGCAGGTCTGGGTGTCCAGTATCTTTTGAATATGGCATTTAAGATGGCAAGTACTTCATATTATTGGCCAGGTCTCTTTCAGAATTGTGCATAAACAAGAAGGGCAGAAAACTAAATCTGATCAATTATGATGAGCACAAGCACAAGTATTTAAGTCTTTCCCAACTTTATTTTCTTTATAAATCTATTTACGTTACGATAAACATGACAGCACATTTTCACTTTACATCATTGTAAAGAGATGGAGGCAGCTGATGGTGCAGAGAGGTGAATAATGTAATAACTAGTCCACAGATAATCCAGCCTGCCAAATGCTGGTGACAAACCTCAGAGTTTAGAAATGTGTTTCACACCAGCATGCAGGAGAGTCACTGTTTCTCTGAAGGTTATCCAAGCACTTCTGCAGCTCTGCTCTGGAAATCATGAAAATGAAGTTTCTTTCCAGGTGGCTGGTGCTTCTCAATTTTATCTGTGGAGAAAAGGCAGAAATAGTGCTTTCTTCAAACTTACAGTCCCAGATGAAGCCAAAGCACAGCCAAATGTTAAATGCAAAGCTCACCAATTTTTCCTTAAAGCGCTAATAATTTATTATTTTTTTTTTTTTTTTAGTAAATGTCAGGCAAAGTTTATTTGGCTCGTAAGATAGTGGGCTGGGACCCAGTCCTGAACAATGCCTGACACAACAATGCTGCTTCACAAAACAAGACCAAGAACTCAGTGTCAAGGTCATTTTATTGTGTGCAAACCCATTCCTAACTAGGCCGTCAACAGATAAATGCAGAAGAAGATGTGGTAACGCTTCAGTGATTTTTAACTTCTTCTTTTCCCCATACATCTGTAAAATGTCAAGCAGATTGTAGAAACCTACCCAGTATTTTTTCCTTTCGCTAAGCGGCTCTTGTTTCCATAGTAGTTAAGTTTCCCTGCTGTGTGGCAGGAGGCTGCTCATATTCTCTGCTCCCTTATTCTTGCCTTGAGATCAGTTATAAAGATGCTGACGTGAAGTACATGTAGAAGAGAATCGTTATACCATCTCTGAATATGGTCTGGCTGTCATGCCAGCTACTGCTTACTGAGGCAATTAAATGAGGTGCTACTTCTTTTCTTAAAATTAGGTGACATATTTGAAGCTTGAACGATATCCAGGCACAGTCTCTCCATCACTTTCAGACAGAGATAATGACATCAGCCAAATCCTGACACAGCTCTGAATATTTACTTCCTCTTTAATAAACTGGTGTGAAGTCCTGCATGCACTGCAGAGTGCTGAGGGCTTGGTTTGATGGAATTTGTTTTAAAAAGTTTTTTAACTTCTTACCTGAAACACAGAATAATAGTATGTATGCTGATTAAAATGTATTTTAACAGTGTCTCTGAAGCAGAAAAATAGTTTTCATATTTAAGCATATTTGAAGATCCAATTAACCTAAATTTGTCCTAAATTTACATGAAAGAATGAATCCAGAAACATTATTGGGAAGACAAGTCATCTCCATCGAAAGTCACATATCTTGTTGGCATCAACTCCAGTTTTTAAAATGACACTTACAGAACCAGGAGCCAGTAATTTTCATTTCAAACATCTCCATCACTTCTAAAATTACTTAGTGTACTAACACTGAAGTATTCAACAGCACTGGATTGCATATTTAAAGTTTCTCAACTTGTTCTTATTTACATTAAAATATAACAAGGTCTTTGTAAGGCAGCCAGATAGCCTAACTGGAGGAAAAGAATTCCAGAATTGATTAATTGTTCGGTGTCCAGCTACCTCACCAAGCAGAGAACAGGGAATATTTCCCTTCTTCCTTATCCCTCAGAAAGCTTAGAACTAGAATTTCTGTCAAGACAGAAATGTTTCTCCCTGCTGCATGAACAGACCAGTCCATTATTTTGCAACTCTTGAGTACAGGGCTGCTGCCAATAACGCTTCTTTAAAGAAACAGGAAACTTAAAGCTATTACTGTGCTGAAGAAAAGGGAGACAATCAGAAATGCAATGAGTGCAGGTGCAGAAATAAACACAATAATGACAAAGTCTGGGGTTTATGCTTTTAAAATATCTTTAATTTTTAAGGTAATTTTCAATAAAATTATTTAGAGTGCACTGTTCTTGTTTACAGCTGACTTTATTAGCTCATTGTCAAAACCAGACTTTTGCTATTTTGCACAGGAAAATGGTTATAAATACAGGTCATAGTTTGCTTTTGTGATTAAAAGCTGGGCAGATGACTGCACACATGAGTAACCACAACTTACATGCAAGAATTAAGAATTAGTTGACTGCTAATGGAGTTTCCCATCTTTATTGTCTGCTGTTTAATCATTTTAAGCAGATCATTTCAGAACAAAAAGCAGCTATAAGAAGAGAATTACATCAGACTACAAAGCTGGTCCATCAAACTCCATCGTTCCATTCTTGTTTGCACCAGCTGAAGATCCAGCTGTTGATTTTAGCTACTCTTCAAGCTCTCAAAGACTTCACTACTTGTTACCTTTTGGCCACAAGCCCAGAGTTAGCTTTAGGGAAATTAGGTTATTTTCCAGTCTCTACCAGCACTAAAGTTGCAAATGAGCTTGGATGCTAAATTGCATGACTTTTGCTATGTTTCAGGAGCAGCAAGAGCAGTGCTGAGAACACGTCTTTCATGAAGTCATTAAGGTTCTGCTTCACCATCCCAAAGTCCCCTTCCACAGATGTCCTGCTGAAGGCACTGCTGTAGCCATTATAGAATATTTCAGTAGAAAGACAGAGTGAACTTTCTTTCCCCAAAACTCTTTTTTTTCCATTGCAAATGGATTAAGACAGAATTAGAGTCAATAACGAAAGTCATTGGACCGTACAAAACAACACCTGAGTCAGGGCAGGAGGAGCAAATTAATATAAGGTTCTCCATTAAACTTGGGAGTCATGCCACTCAGGGTCTAGAATTAGGAGACAGGCTTGCTCAAGCCTCTGTCAGGTCTGGCTGACATGAACATTTGGTATTGGCTCAACACGCACCAGGAAGATTTCAGCAACCGAGGATTTAAATTATTATTGGCAAACTTGGATATCTCGGTTATGTAAGCAAATAAATATCATTGTCTGCAAGGAACTACAAATAAAATCCACAAGAATTTGTCACTTTAGTTTTTATTTTTCTTAGGAAACACTTTTCATGTATCATGTTGCTAATTACTGCATGGCACATACACAACCTGCATAACGATGGAGTTCTTCCTCATGAGTTCTTCCTTAAATTAAACCTCAGAATGTATTTTAAGAATTTGCTTCATGAAAAAGGAGACAATCCTTTCTTTATATCTTTTGGAGCACAAAAATATTTCTGTAATAGAACAATACAAGTGAAATTTTCAAAAAGGCATGGGAGAGTTAGAAGCATGAAATGAGAAGTGATGGGAAAATCTCATGGCACTTTTTTTTTATTAGAAGGCATCATTTTGTTGGAACAAAGACATTTCAGGGAAACACATCAAGTTTTTCAAAAGCTTAATGCATACACGGGTTTTCTCATTTCATTTCAACTATGCCATTGCATTGCAACCAGGTAAAAATATTTCTTCAACAGAATCATTTCATCAGTGCCATTAGAATACTTATTTTTACATACATTATTTAGTCTTTTATTCTTATATTTGCAGAATTCCCATTAGCTATGCCAATACTGTCTTTAGCAGTGGTATTCGAATGAGTTCCACGGTCTCCCAAACAACTGATAGACCATAGCTCAAACTGTACCATAAGTAGGGATCATACCTGAACATGCACTGTTCTCCAATGTATCTGCATGCAATTCACCACCCCTGCTTGATTTCCTGTGTGGACAATCAAGGGACAACAAAGAAGTGCCCACTGACTTTCTAATTGGGATAATTATCCTTAGTATCCTAATATGACCCATTTGGTTTCCTTAAGATGATTTGGGCCATAGGGTCTGAAGAAGCAGAACCAAATGTAATGTCAAATCTTAAAATTTCTGGGTGCACAATCAAATGCACTATATTTGATTAACTACATGGTTTTGTCTAGAAAATTCAATGTTTCCACCATAGAAGACACTTTGAGATACCACAGAAGAGCAGCATGGGGCCAAACTGAAAAGCTATCCTGGAGCCTGAGACCTATTTGATACCTAGCTTTATGATAAACTTTACAGAAATGTAGGCACTCAAGCACTGAATTAAATGCCTTAGTACCTTTAAGGACCCAGGCTTTGTCCAGATATTAATTTAGGTTTTGTTTTTTGTAATTATGCTGGTTTAGATTTGGCAGCTGTTCTGTCTTTCTGTGAATGACGTGAAAGGAACAGAAGTTTGGGGGGAACTAGAGTGAGGATTTTCTACCATAGCATGAATGAAAAATGCTTATTTTCTATTCACATTATGCCTGAGTAACACAGAAACCCAGCCAACTCCTGATATGGGCACACGGCAACTATTTCTTGCTCTTCTACTCAGTGTCAGTGATGCAGCTTCTACTCCTGATTTTTACTCAGTAAAACTGCAAAAACAGCACCTGTAGAGTGGCTGAACCTATCTGCAAGTAAAACTTCACTTTGGGAGGACAATGCAGACTGATGGGTGCATATGAGGGACTCCTGATTGCACTAAAGATGTTGGATCTGACACCATGAGACAATTACCCTCTAAGCTACTTGTATATTCATAAAGATGTATGTGCATTTTCAGGGCACAGCAAGGGGGCTGCCCACTGGGGCCAGATCTGGGGTCCACCATCTGCCTGTGCCAGAGCAGGCTTTGAGCAGGGGCAGCCTGACCCGATGCAAGGCTGGGTGTGCTTTTCTTCGCCCTCAGGGATATTAGCCTTATAAACATATTGTCTCTCTTTTTATCTGCATTAAAATCAGTTCCCATTGTTAATGAAGTAGAAGCGCAAAGAACAATATATAGGTTTGGGGATTTGTATGTTTGTGTCCCAGCACTATTAAACCAAATGTATAAAAAGAGTTTCCATGATATTTCACTCGGCGTAGATAGGAAGGAATGATCCTTTATATTTTGGCTGAAGCAAACATTTTGTACAAAGTGAAAGATGATGGTAAGAAAGGACCAATTGCTTACACAGAGCCAAAGTGAGAGCACATTTTCCTCCCTTGCCTGAATTCTTGAGAATAAGAAGGTCAGAGAGGGTGGCAGAGTCCATCCCCCAGCCTTACAATTTCAGAGGAAAGCCCAGTGCTCCCCTGGGCACTGGATCCTCCTCTGGGCTGCAAAGTCAGCAGGAAATCATAGACCACTGTGCATCAGCCAGTTAGTGCTGCTCAGAGAAGCATTATCTGGCTTTTTTCTCTTTTAGATATCACTTCAAAGTGCAAAGGGAACATGCAGGCTAATCGAGAGCTCAATTCAACTCTGTCCCGCAATCTTTTCTCACTCACTTCACTGGCAGTTTGTCAGAGGAGATGTGAAGTAGTTTCCAGTAGGAGATTACAGTCAGTCTGCAGAGTGGGATGCCTGCAAGTGCACCTGCACACTCAGCATCTGTTGCACCACACCTGAATGCTGAGTTATGTCACCCAGAAGACACAGAACAAATAGTCATCTCTTGTTTCTGAAACAGAGTTGGAAAAAAGCTGTTGTGCTTCTGCTCCCCATCACGTACCCTTGACCTAAACAAACACATTGCTTTTTTCGACAAACCTTGGTTATCACCATCAAATTGTAGAGACAGCAAAAAAGGGGAGGAAGAAGTCTATCACCTCTGCAAAACTAAATCAGCTCAGAATCAGTTTCTAAAAAGAGAGGACAGGGATTTCTTTGCACAGATGTCAGTCCCACAAACTTGCTATTTAGTTGCATTCTGATTGAAACCAGTCACAGCAGCAGACCAGAAGCACAGTATTTAGCACTTGGTTATAGCCTGTAACACCAGATAGTACTGGTAATCATGGTTTTACAAATTTCTTAGTCTAGGGAGAAATGGAAAGATATTCTAGGCAGTGTTGGTAAATTAGGTTCTGGGTTTTTTTATGCAGCGTCCTGTATATAGGCTGTGACTGTTCCAGGGTAATGAAGACAAGGACAGTCTGATCTCTGTCCTGCAGTCATTTTTGAGACAGAGCTGCATTCTGGAAGCATCTGTTAAACCACCTTTATTCCAGGACTGAAGTATGTGAGCAATAAAACAAAATTGCACTTGGAATATACTTGATTGCATTGCTGATTTTTCTTCCTCTGAGGCATCAGCCTAGCTGGCCTGAATGTCTGCAACTGCACATTAAAAGCTAACAGCAAGTGGGAAAGCAGGACACACTTGTCAAGAGGAGGCGATCAATCCATCCAACAAACTAAAATATTTATCCCTTTGCTAAAAATTAGTTTAAGAACCTTCATTAACTGAATCCAATCTGTTTTCAAAAACTCCTTTACAAAATGATTGTAAAAAAATCATCCCCTTCTAGGTACGCCTGCCAGTTGCAGAGGATGCTACTACTTCAAATTAAATTAAAGGGGATCAGATTCTATGGAAATAGGTCTGCAGGCATTTGTATAACAGGAAGCAAGCTGAGTTCTCTTTCAGATGACATCTTATGAATTTGCCACAGCATCTAAAAGACAATGCATGAAAATAAGCGTGCTTCCAGACTCAGTATCTTTCTGAAGGTTATTCTTTTGCACTAAGGAGCCTGTAGGCTAATATAGATTACATAGATGATGAGATATTGTAACCAGACAAGTGAAGCTACTAACAATTTGTAAGAGGTATCAGGCAAAGGGAGCATGAGATTGCAAGTACTGATTTATCTGAATTTTCTTATTTCATACTCGGGGTGTTATGGATGAATTTGCAAAAGTTTATCATGGATCTGTTCACCAAAACAAATCTTACTCTTTATTATGCTTGATACTTCTAAACAGCCTATACTGAGGCCATAATTGTCTGCACTTGACTATACTTCATCATATATGCTGAGGAATTACTGCAGAACAATATTTTAGCTTTAGCCCTTAAAATTACAAGTCAGTTGTTTCCAGTCAGGGGTCGTGTTGACCTTTGGCAGTAGCAGTTATTTTCCGTTGTGCTATCTTACACTTCACAGTGGCAAGCATTACGTACAATTGACTTTTGTCATAGGATCACTGTGACTCTTACAACACTGGAAGAGATTTTAAATGTTTTTAGTGTATTGCTGCTGGTGTGGCGTTTGGGTGGACAGCACTAACAATTCTCACAGCGAAGAAAATTGGTTCCCACTGACGTTTCTCTTGGCAGGGAGTGAGAAGAGTTTTTATTGACTGTTTTTCCAGTCACACAGTTACTCCATGCTTACGAGAGAATGAACTAAGAAAAGTCCTTTAAATTCAGCTTTTTGTTGCTTACAGAACTACCCTGAGGTGTGACTGCGATGCTGAGAACAAAGTGATTTCCACATCTGCTGCAGGGTGCGCTGGGGGCTCAGCCTCCCCTGAGGTCACCCTGTGGAGCGGCTCACAGCAGGCAAGGGAACACGGGGAGAGCTGCCACTCTCTGGACAGGAGTACTTGACCATATGAGACATGGCATGACCATGTTCATCCAGTCAGGATATTAGTTTTAAGAGAAGAAAGTCCTGATATGCATCTTTAGCCATGGGATAGCTACTAAGACAGTCTGCATCACTCACTGAAAGTTGTAAAAGTCTTCAAAGAAATTAAGGGGAGAAACTTTTGTCTTCTTTCACCCTGCTATTCCCTCCAACAGTGTCCCTTAGTTGCTCCTAGGCATAGCTTGCTGCTCCAGCTGGCCTTCCCCGCTGTGGCTGGCTCGCCACATCTCCCACTGTCAAACAGCGACTTCCACCCAGGCACGCTGGCCAAAGCTCACTGGAGTGACTCCTGCTACTGGGCTCCTCCTGAGCTGCTGCAAGCTGGCACAAACGTACTCAGAGACAGCAGGCAGATGATCACTGAGTGGTAGCTGTAGCTGATTAAGTTTTGATCACATTACCTCCCCATGTATTTCCTGCTGCTCCTCTGCTTGAGGTTAATGCTTCGGTAACAGAGCTGCCTTACTCAGTGTGCGGCTCAGTGGGACACTTTACACCTGGCGTGTATTTCTGCAGTGTAGATAAATATTCCCACATACCCCATAGCCTCACACCTGAGAAACTGTTTTGTTTTCTCCCTGCTGGGCTTGTGCTACAGGAGGTGGGATTGGAAAATCTAGTCATCTGCTTTTGAGTTTACATCATTTTCTTTGAGGCTCTGGGGGCATTTAAGGAAGAGGTTTCTATTTGTTGGCTTCCTCTAGAAGTGAATAATTACCCTATATAGTGCAGTTTTGCTGCTGTCGTACTCAGCTTTGGCAGGTTTGCCTCTGCAGCTGTTTTCCATTAAGGCAGAAAACACTCCTCAGCTAAGCTCCCAACATGTAAGTGACCTCCTAAGGCTCATCCGATGAGAAGCAGCAGTGTCATTTATCAGCAGGTGCCAGAACATTTTAGACTTCTTGTTTGTAAGTTTGCAAAGAAAACCCAGCCAATTCAGGCAGAGGAAAGATTGCAAAGTGGGCACTTCTTGAACCCCTCTTTTATATGGGGCCATTGATTTCCATAAAAACCTATGACAAATTCCAGTCTTGCTCCAAGTTTTGCTCCCATCACTGGTTTCCCATGCCAATGAGGTTCTTATTAAAACTGAGGAGGAGAAGCTGGTTGGGAGGGGAAGGAGATAATACAGTGTTTAAGAGCAGATTTTGGCCTGACTGGCTCTGCTTTCAGACCGGCATACCTAATTTGTTCTGTTAATTGCATACTGGCAGTGTTGGTACACTGAAACATCTTTTTCCATGTGATCACACCGCACAAGCAATACCTGCAATCGAAATTACACGTGAAATCACATGCGTGTAGCTTTAGATATTTGTCATCAAGGAGCTACATAAAACAGGGAAAATCTTTAATTATAGCTGCTCCTTTTGCAGAAACTTTTCTCTCTCTGCCTGGCACACAGAGAGCTCAGTTGTCCACCAGGTTGCACAAACGAACCAGTAATTTGAAGCCAATTAGACATGGAAACTGAGGTAGCCAGAGCCCTCCATATCTCAGAAATGAAGAGGAAGAGGAGCCCCAGCATTTGACAAGGCCATTTCCATACTTTGTGCTGAGCAGTGTCCCTGTACAAATTTGCACTGAAAGCAAGATTTCTTGTATCTTCTGACTAGTTCAAAGAAAATACTGTATATAAATGAAAACATATTTCCTAAACTAGAGGGGAAAAAAAACCCCAAATAAATTCTAGTTCCTGATGTGTTCTGACCGTATAAATATGGCAGTAAATGATACAGCCATGTAGATATGGCACATAGATATGGCAGTGAGCCTTACAAAGCCCTGTTTTATACAGTGCAGGTTCAATGGAAGTGCAGTTAAAATTTCTCCTGCCATCAGGCACGCCAGCAATCCTGCCTCAGCCTGCGCAACCACCGGGCGCCATCTCCCCATTACCTTTCACGGCATTCACCAGTATCCAGCCACATATAATCGCTGTAATTAGGTCGGGTTAAATAAGAAATCAATTACAACTTCTCCCTTGAGCCTCTTCTTGACTGTGTATGGTACCATTTGCTTCAGACAGATCCCTTCTAACAACTGTATTTTGTATTTCAAGGCCCCTGAAGGGGAGGGCTGCAAGGAGGGGAAAGGGAGAGGCAGAGGCCAGTGAGGCTGGGCACAGCGGCCATTTCCACAGTGACTGGGTATGCTGCCACTGCCTGGCTGGTGGGCTGCCGGGGTGGAAATTGGGGTCCTGCCCACCCTCAGCAACTTTTTTCTGCAAACTGGCATTGCAAGTGGAAAAAAAAGCCTTCCTGGGGGGGTTTCCCTGCTGGCTGTCCAGCCTGCAGGCCCTGGGCAGCAGGCTGTGGCCATTTTATCATCTGAGGGGGAAAAAGCAAATGGGAATAAAGCCCAGAGTAACCAGTTCCCAAGAGTTCACGTTGGCCCTTATTACAACGTAATACCAATGGAAAGCAGCTGCGTGAGCCTTTCGGTGCCCTGCCAGCACGTGCCTTGCCGAAGCTGCCTTCTGGTGTCAGAAGCGGCATGGAGGCAAATGGGAGTATTTGCAGCATCCTGGCACAGCATGATCCCCCACCCTGTACTCCCAAACAGTGCCTCGCCTCACAGCTGAAAACAGAGGAATGATTTTAATTACATTTCAACACCATCGGGTGGCCATACGCTCCTGCGTTTTCCGTCTGTAGCCACCCTGATCTGTCCGGATTCGGAGTGTGTCTGATGTATAGTTTCCCCAGCAGCAGATTAATAAAGTATCATGGGCAGCAGTGGTTGATCAACAAACAGAAACAACTCAAAGTGAAGCACAAAATGCAAAGGACTGCTTAAGAAAACGTTGCCTGAGTAAAAAGCTAGCCGGTGACTCCTCAGATGGTGTCCCGCATTTTATCTCCCTTTAGAGGCCTTGCCAGGCCAGTCAGAAAAGGGGGTAGGAGTCAGCTAGTCCTTTTTTTTGTAGAAGACCACACATCTGACATGTATACACGTAATGTGGGACTTTTCAAACTCTGAAAAGTTTGCCACTACTTTCCTGAAGTGGATGAACATTATATTTCTTTGCAGCATGATCAAACAGCCTATCCAAAATATGCATCTTCATTTACATACACTTCTAAGAGGGATGCTGGAGGCTTTTTGTAAAGATCTAAACTTAGAAATATTTCCTTTCAGTGTTTATGACAGATAAATAAGTCAACATAACAATATAAATGATCTCAAAGCTATTTCATCCTGCCAGATATAATATTCTTAAGGTGCCATGGGATCCTCAAAGCTGTCGTTGGCACTTTTCCCTGCACAGTTCACACAAGGTTCAGGATTCATTAAATCTGTGTAAACTGAGGGAAACTACAGCTCTGCTTAGAATAGAGGCACCTCTGCTCCTGATTTCGGCACTTCAGGTGTCATCCTTACGAGTTTTCATGAGAGCTGGTCCTTGTGGGACAAGGCATGGCCCTTGCAGCCAGACAAGCCCAGAAAGACTGTTTCCTGGCACACCTACCCCAGCTATGCACTTCACGTAATTACTTAGGCTAATGCTTTCCAGCCACAAAAGTGTGGAGGAAGCATTACAAAAGTGTGGAACTCATTCCAAATGATACAGAATAAAATGCCTACTTTGGCAGAGATTCTTTTTTTTTTTTTTTAAGTGGCAAATGTGAAAATGCAAGCCGTTCTTTTTTATCAAATAGTGAACACATGCAGAGTTTGGCTGACATGTAATACTTTGCTGCTTCTGCCCTCGCAGCTCTTTCCCAGATCCTTTTCTTTGCGGTACTGTGATGCCATGGATGGAGTTAACCTCATGTATGTGGTGCCGATACACACAGCTAGTCACCGTTGGCTCCCTTTACAGTCTGTGGAAAGCAAGAGGTGCCTATTTCTCTCTGTTGATTGTTGAAGGAGACTAATACGACCGTCTCAGATGCAGGTACCTATGCTTGCTAAAATCAAAAGCTGAATTAGTCAACACTCACGTGAAATACAGTGCAGCAATTCTCAAGTTAGCAGTCCACACAGCCATGGCAAACTGCCTGCAAACCAACAGCAAGGCAATATGAAACAGTGAAATGTACAAACTAGTACAACTACAGTGAAGTCACATGCAATGACAGCTGAGGGTCAGCAGTGACTACATGTCTTAAAAATTTCTAGACTGCTATTCAAAAAGATTATATGGTAGTAATCATCAGTGTCATATTGCAATATTGAGCATGCTAGCAGGAAACTGTGAAACAGAAAAAGGCTTTGTGGGATAGCTGATTGGAATCCATTTCTGAGCATGTGTTTTTGCCTGTATTGCACCGGGACCCAGACCATCACATCCTACTGCGACAGGCCATGCACCAGAGGCTGAGCTCTGTTTGATGGAAACCCAATATCAAGAAACCCTGTAATCAGAGAAGGCCTCAATACACTTTGGCTATTTAAGTTCAATTCTCCACACAGTGAATATTATAGAAAGGTATTTCTCTATTTCAAGCTCAGTTTCTTGGCAGGGAAGACAGAGCTGGGTATTGCACTGCAACGCTGGACAATTACATGAGAACAGGAAGAAGTGGTTACTCAGTTTCATTACCTGTTCTTTCATACTTCTATGACTTTTTACATAGTCAGAGGAAGATTAGACAAAGCTCCCAAAGATTACTGGTCTCATTTTGAGGTATTTAACATTGTTATTTTCTTGGAGGTGTGTAGTTTTATCCAGCTATTCCCTGTTTTCTGACTCAGATGTTTCCTAACCTTTTAACCGATGTATATGCTGCTTACCCTCATGTAGGCTGGGATGTCCAAGGGAATTTGTGAGACCCTGTCAAGTTCAGCCAGAAGGGTAGCTACTAATGTGAGTCTACCAGAAATTTGGAAGCCTAGTTGACTCATGAGCTTATAAACGCACCATTTCTCCCAGGCCTATGTCAAACCTAGCCCCTGTCCACTAAAGCAGGGCACCACAGTAGCTGAGTTAAATGCAGCATATGCTCATTCCCTGTTCCTTCTCTGTCACTGGCTAATGCTGATCCCACTCTCTGCTTCTTTTCATAGGAGAAACATCTCGCAGACATCAGTAAAATATTGATCATAGTAGCTGTGAGAGTGAGGAAGGCATATTGCCCCCCACAACTGCGACACAAGGTATGCAGGCACCAGGTATAAGTTCTTTCTTTGAGATGAAGAAAGAACCTAAATCTCTGGACTGTTATTTCTATATTAGTACACCTATTGTTTTAGTCACATCCTCACTACAAGGTGTCACCTAAAAATTGGAGCAGACTCAGTGAGAATCTAAAGGTTCCCTCACCCCATAAGTGCCATGCATTGTGGTATCTGCTATACCATACAAGGGAGGAGGTTTTAGGCAGCTCCTCCGGTCCTCCCTCCATCGCTGTTTCTGCATACATGTTTAGTCTGCAGAGCTGCTTTGGCTGTGAAGTGCAAAGTGCTGGCAGAATCAAAAGTTTGCCCTGTTTATAAGTAATGTGCCATTTACATAGAAAGTTCTGTGAGTAGGAATAAATTGAGTGTGATGGCATTTGTGTTTTCTGTTGCTGAGAGACTGAGGATTGCAGACATGCTCATCAGTAAGACAAAGGTCCTTAGTCATACGTCTGCTACTGAAGAGGCAACTCTGCTCTGCAGTTGTCATGACAACACTGGTTATATAAAGAGACATATCAGAAGAAAGATCATTTGCTTTGTGCCCTATATTTCAGTGTAGCTATATATCCTCTCTACAACAAATCTGGTTTGTTCTAGACAAAACTGATGTTTCTGGAAAGATAAGTAATGCTCCAGAAAGCTGTCTGCTGGAATGAAACAGTTTATGGTACAAAAAAAGCTTCCAAACAAATAAAAAACTTCATGTTAAGACTACTTCCATAATTTGGGATCGTTGGGACCAAGTTCCACTGAATGCGGAAATGATTTCAAAGGTTCAAATAAATTTCCATTGCAAAGATATAATTTTTGTGAATAAACACAAGCCCTGACTGAGTAACAACACAGGATTTTATAAAGTGCAAAGAAAGTGAGAGACTCAAAATGCCTAAAAAGCTACATCACATCAAATGTTTCAGCACAACCATGTACTTGGCCTGAAGTTGAGAAACACAGACCATATCTACTGCTCTGCTAAAGACAGTCAGCCTGTGACTCTGCAGCCTACTCACTCTGATCTTGTGTTATTATGTTAAATGGCATTTTCAAAGCAAAGAGGCTTGAGGAGAAAAAAGTAAGCAACCCCAATAATTCGAAAAAGCCCTCTCCTTCCTGGAATTATATTCTTCATTATTGAAGAAACCCTTGCAGTCCTCAGAGAGGCCAACAGTGAGAAACTGCAGATATGTTAAGTCCCACATGAACCAACAGAATTGCAAATGAATTGAGAGAATTACAGGTCCACCCAAAAGGTGAAGCCTTACAGCTTTGAAAAAGTCTCTTCAGGTTCCTCTGATATTCATCTAGCCAAGTTGGGTAGCAAAGAACATTTCAGTAAATTTTCCATCAGAAACAATGCCCTTAACAACTGAATCTCTACAAGTTCTCTGGTCTCACTTGTAATTCAGAGGGAAGGTACCTGGGACTCCAGCGTGTTCTGAATGAAACCCTTCTGCCCAGCTCCTACTACTGTTGGTAGGAGTCATTTCACCCATCAGCAGAAATAGATTTCCCCTTCAAACCCCATTTTTTACGTAACAGCTGAGTTCTTCTACCTAGGATCTTTGGCTAGATGGAGGACTCAGGCATCCTACTTCAGTCCTGAATTCCCATCTCTTTCCCTACATTACTACTTACAGCCTTGTTGTGCCTGCTGTCCCAGAAATCTCATCCCTGTGCCCTTTTCAGACCACAAACACAGTGTCCTCTTAGTCTCTTTGTGTGGTTCTCTCCATTGCGACCTCCTGGTATGCCCTTTTCTCCACTATTTATTCCTGAAAGGCTGGCAGAACAGAAGGCAGAAGGCAGAGCAAGGTTTGATTCCCTGTGAAATGCCAAAATATGACTGCAGTCTACTGTCTTAGCTGACAGAAAGAAATTGGAGGAGGAATAACTTGGTTTGAAACAGAGGTAAATTCATGATTGCTTTTAACTTGATTGAATCAAGTTAACTCTTACAATGAAAAATCCCCAGCAGATTGCAGAAAGCAAATCATTAGAGACTCAGCAGAGCAAATTGTATGTTTGAAGAGTGAACTTCATGAGCTAACATCTCTGTCACGTATACTGTGCTCAGCAAACAAAGGGAGATTTTACTTCTAAAGCTTTAATGTACACAACAATAAGATCTCTGGGACATATTTAGAAGTTGATGGACTAAAGTGACTCCAGTGTTTTCTCTCTTTGCCTACCTGTAATAACTCTCCTTGTCATACCTAAGCATTTGGAGAAATGGAAGCTATTAACTGCACATCATTCCCGCGGAAGAAGGCAGGATAAGCTGCTCCCAATTTGATAAACATGAAAAATTAAGCACAAAGAGTAAATGCCCCTTCTAAAGGCTCCTTTGAAATTCAGGTCCTCATAATGAATGAGAAATTAGGAAACTAAATACAGTCTGAATCTGAGCATCTCTTCCAGTACCATACAAGAAGCCTTTAGAAGCCCAGGAACCAATCTGAGGAATCGTAAAGACTGGCTGTGTTCTTAACCAAAATATTTCATTCCCTAAAGAAACCCACACCTCCAAGGATTTCTAAGTAATTGCTCTTCTCCTTTTATAGTTCCTAACTCATATCACACCCTTCTCTGCCAGCATTTATACCTTGCTGTCCTGCAGGCATGGAATTGAAGATAAAATAGCTTATGTTTCTGCTGTGATGAGGGAGAAGGTTGTTGGAAGGAGATTTCCTGCCTATCCACCTGTGTGAGGAGTCCTCTCTGCTTTGATAACCACGGGCTAAAATTTACAAAAGTCACGAAATCTTTAACAGAGAAGTGAGGCTTGCCAGAAGCATTTCACACAGCTCTCACCACAAGGATTTTAACTGTTCATCAGAGAGAAACCCCAGACAAGTCTGTGGAGAGGTGTCAGTATCTAACTTCCCCTCTCATTCGCCTTCAGTATGACTCACTGTATTATCATAAATTGTGCCCTCAGCTTCACATTATAAAGCACGCAGGAAAAGTATGTCTTAATCTAGCAAGAAATGTGGAGCTTAACAGCTTCATTCACCTATATTTATCAATCTGGCATAGCTCTGCCATTAGAATTACTTAAAAATGGGAATGGAAGAATGGGATACAACTGTTTCATGCTGAAGTTAATGTATTTTGTCTCTCTTGAACAAAAATAAGACTTAGATATAATACAGTTGAAAAATACTACAGTTGTAAATGTAAATTTCATTTTCAAGATATGCAAAGTTAGATATGGGGCGGGGGAAGAAAAAGAAAGAAGAAAAGAGAAGCCCTTATCAGAATGTCCTAAAGACATGAAAAAAACCCCAGACTCTCTGGGAAGAAATTATATCCTGGATTCAAATGGGCTTTGTTCTCATTACCTTGAACCTTTCATCTTCTATTAGACTTCGACAAAGTGAAAGAAGAGTTTGAATGAACCTTTTAAATCAAAGTGATAACCTTTTACATCCACTTGGAATAGCTGTGAACACCTGCTAAATTACTGCAGACACTACTTTATTATTGCCACTAAGAAAATCAGAGCATTTTGGTGCATACGCAAATCAATTCAGCAATTATATTAGGAAATGAAATCCTGTTGTTTTCATAAATTTCCACGCATATTAAAGCATCAGTTTCATTGCTTTCTAGACATTTCTGGGAGATATAAAAATAAGAGAGAACTCAGGCAGGTAGTCCTTTTTCCATTGTTCCTGAAGTGAATTACAGCACAATTTACTGAGTTAAACAATAAAATAAAATCAGAAGTACTGGAGTGCTGTGGAAGTCCTTGCAGGTCGTGACTGAGCTAGAAGCCTTCATATGCACACCTCAGTTTGTGATTTACTTGCACACTGTACATTGCTAAATCTCTTTCAGATGACCAAGCCTTTACAGGGTCACCTTAAGTGCATATGCTGTCTCAAATCCCCATGACTTCCCAAGGTATAAGAGGCTATAGCAGCCATGACCATGTCAGCATCCCACCAGCTATATCGTATACTCCCTACTGCCACTCCTACTGCTACTGCTAGTGAGAGGATAAAACCTGCCTCAGGGTCTCCACACATGTATGATAGCAGCACTGCATGATGACAGGATTGCTCATGTGGTGACTCCTGAAATACAGAATAAAATCGCAGTCTGTTCTGTCCTTCCCTGCGTGTACTATCCCTCACAGATTGGTGCCATCTGTAGATTTAATAAACTTATTGTCTTTCATCATCTGGGTCATTAGTGAACATATTAAATAGTACCAGATCCAAGACAGCCAAGACAGGCCACTGCTGCCCTGTATTTGACATTGTACCACTGAGAATTACTGCATAGGTAGTGTTTTGTACCTATGCAACAGAAGCTTCTTCTAAGCCATGGCTCCCTAGACTCCTGAGAAGGTATATGACACCCACCACCTGCCTTCAGTCTACAGGGGCTACAGACGCCTCCAGATTTCGTGTCTGGCACACGGAATTTACTTGTCTTCTGTTGCTGTAGCAATGCGTGTGTCCTACCAGTGTCCTATCCCTGAAAACAATTTACAAGCCCTGCCAAAGTGCCAGCCTGACCTTCTGTCCTCTTCCATGGATGGGCATTTCCTGACATTCCATAGTAGCTTTTTTTATGTTTCTGAAATTTTCATTACTGAAACCCCATTCTGTAATGGCCTTGGAAACTCACTTTTCAAACTCCATGTTCAGTGGATGTCTGTATTGCAGTACCAGCTGTGTGTACATTAGGATTAATCCATGGTGCAAAGACGTATCCAGGACTCATCCGAATCCCATATCACATGTTCATCCATCTTTGTTGTCCAACTCTCTCCTTCTTGCACCTACATTTCCAGGAAAAAGAGGTCCTGGAAAACAGGCCAGAAGGATGTTAAAATGAGTTCTACCAGTTCCTTGACCTAGAAAATCAGAGGACTAGGATCCCATAGGGCTTCCTAGCAGATGAGTCTAGATGCAGCCTAGGAGAATATACCATGGATTAAACCCTACTGTGCCAGTTATGCACAAACATAGAATAAAAAGTCAATCTCTTCCCCAACTGTGTCTAAACACTCTTCTATTAGTGTATTCTGTAACACACTGGTAGGAGAGAAAGCTTTACATCTGTAGCCTTCTTTTCTTGCTGTAATTAATTCACAGATTTTGCTTTAATGTTTTTCTGCTATTGGAAGCTTTTTCAACTCAGAGCTTGTAACTTGAGGCTTGGTGCCAAATATTTTTTGCTTTCTAAAAGCACATCATCTGTAAGACAACTGACAGACATCCCTCAGGATGAAGACTGCCACAAGTGGTCTGATCTGTTCCAAACCTTTTCCTGCAAATCATTTATTTCAGACAATTCGCTTTTCATCTCTTATAAAGCAGAGGCAGTCTCTGCATTTAAGGGTCAGCCAAAATAATGTTAAATTGGGTTTTTCAGCATTTATTGCTGTGTAATGTAGCAGACAAATGATTCCACTAGTCTCTGTTGGAAGTGAATGCCCTTGAGATACTTATGCAGATACGTGTAAGGACCCTAAAGATAATTGAACAGTGAAGCTGCATGGGCATCATGGGCCAACTATGGAAAGGAGGGCATTGAACAGATAAAAAAAAGTGTGGAAAGGAAATTAAACCTCAGCTTGAACAAGGAGAATTTCTGTACTAATCAGAGCAGATACTGAGCGAGCTGACAGAGAACTGGGGCTTTTTTGTTGTTTGTTTGTTTTTTTCCTGGAAGATTTGTGAATCAAAACTTCCTTGCTGTACAGAAGGACATTAGGTGCAGCTTCCACTAGGGAAGTCCCAGAAACTGGGCTTGTGTCCTCACTCAGATAGACAGGACTAGACACACTGAGACCATCATGAGGGATCTCCAAGGTAGAACTGAATGATCCAGCTCTGCAGCTAGAAGCTGTATGAACCCATTGGATAGGGGCCACAGAAGTCCTCTTGCTGTGGCGTGTCTGAGAGCTGAGGTAGCACCTCTCTGTGGTGCTGTGCTGTGCAGATGTGTCCACTCAACTAACTTGACTGCGGTGCTCTGCTGCACGGCCAGGACTTTGCCTTATCCCAAGACAGGGAGGTGAAATGGAAGTTTGAAAGCCCAGGTTCAAGAGCTCTCAATTCCTCTGCCATAGCTGCTATAATTTTTAAAGATAATTTTGTGTTCTCAGACCCAACAGAAGACTGAACACAGCCTGAAGTTTAGGATGTTTATAAGAGACCTGGTACTCTACCTAAACCCCTGTCCCACTTGCTGTCACTATTATGGGCCGACATTCACATTTCTCACTAAAAATAAACATATTTGTTTTGCTCTGAGAAAACAGATGACATATGGAGAGGCAATTAGCAGATCTACACTTTCCAGTCAAATTGCTATCATTTTAGATACATGGATAAAAGGCAATCAAAAATCAGCTTCATGAAAAAGCTGTTTATCTCTCGTCTGTCATATGATGCCATACTGACATTATCCCCCAAGCAAAATGTCTCATGGCAGAAAAGCAGAAAACTACTTGAAAATCTAAACTGTTAACATAGATGCATGTATGTTACATTAAACTCTACAGACACAGAGAAAGCATCCAGCAGAGCAAAGTCCCAAACCCGAGTTATTAGTTTGATACTTGATACAAAATTAGTTCCATTGTTATAGTTTTCATGTTTCCGTATATTCATCTTACTAACTGTCCAAGGAAAAATTATTCAAATGGCTCCCTAAAATTTGTTCTGTTCTTCTGAAACCCACATTCACACAGTGCAGCAGCACACAGTTGCTGTACACAGTCAAGTGCAGCACATTGATACACAGTCATGAATGACAACACCTGCTAAACCTGTATGACAGATAAAGCAATAAATACCTTTTTTGCAGTTCCCTGTACCTGAAGAGCTGGAGATGCACAAATTAATAGGCTTTGCATTGGTAAACCTTGCTAACAGGTCAGGCAGACTCAGTCTCAAGAATACTTTTTATATAGATAACTACAAACGAATGTGAGCTTCTTAGCTTTCCTACAACAGAGGACTACTGCAGTAAGTCAGTAACAAGTTACCATAGTGACCCATTACACACAGGGAAAGTAAATTTCTCTGCATTTATTTTTGGACCTTTCTGTAAGGCTATACTGGCAGCAAAACACCAGCCTTAAAACCGGTGTATGCTTCTCACTTCGTTGTGCAATGGAGAAAGACTAGCATGTTTAGGACATACCACACCAAGACATCTGAGCGAGGCAATTGTATTTTGGTGTTTAACTGAGTGTGTTATTAGTACCAAGCAAGCTGCTGCGCACTTTCAAAGCTTCAGCATCACAAATCCTGTACCTAAATGCTTGTAAAAACTTTGTTCGCATCTCTCCTTCACCTCACATCAAATAAAATCACAATATCTCATGTTTTTCAAACACTGTTTCTTATTTGAGTAGGTTTTAGTATCAGTTAATAGGACTGCAGTCTTCCATCTCCCTTTGCTGGGCTCAGTATTTCAGTCCATAGTAAGTTCCAGCATGCCTCTAGCTTTGCTTCTAAATACCAAAATCTTCCCCTTCCTTCACTGGGCATTTTCTTTCTTCCCTCCACGTTCACACCCAGCCCTGGTGGTGGCGAGAAAGATAAGTGAGAACGAGAGGCGCTTCTAGATGTCTTAGCACTCGGTGTGCCTCTACACCCAGGCAGTCCCTGCTCCCCAGCACTGACAGAGCAGCCCCCCCATACTATCCCAAGAGACACTTGGTGTGCTGGGATGAAGCCAGTGCATCATCATTGCTAACACACCACGCGACCCAGTGCTGTGCTCCTAGCTGCTCACCCACACGCCCTTCTGCTCCCAGCACGGAGGGAGAGGCTGCGTGGGCACCATGGCAGTCCTAGGGAAGGGGAGGGCTGGAGCCTGGCTCGCTTCCCTCTCCTCTTTCCTCTGCAGCCAGGGGTACTTACTGGGGCTCAGTACCTATGCTTTGTGTAAGCCAAGGGGGCAAGGGCAAAGAGGAGCAGAGCTCAGGCATGGATGTTCATCTCCGAGGTTCAAGTGGTCTCCGAATAGCTCAGGTGCATGGTGTTTGGCACTGGGGCAAAATCAAACAGTTCATTTATCCCTCCTCCCTGAGGCAGCAACATCCAGGCTTTCTGCTGGAAAAGTTTGAACCAACCCCTTTTTAGTCTCCTTAGTTTGTGTTGCTGCTCCCCAACAGGAGTTGCCAAATCCAGGCTGCTTTTATATCCTGCCCATCTGGTTAGATGGTGTCAGCCTAACACAACTGCAGTGTCATTCCCTTCATCAGGGGATATAAAAGACATCAGGCAATAGTGAGCCACTGCCCATGCCTCTCCCCATCCACTTCTCGAAGGGCTAATTTACCCTGCAAAAAATGGTGAAGAAACTGAGAATCCAGCTCAAGGACTAATTGACTGATGAGAACATGTTTCCATTTAATGTTACAGAATTTCAGAAACATTTAAATTGGTGCTATGTACATGTAAAGTGTACTCTAAGACTGAAATGACTTACAAATTTCACACAGTAGAAGTGAGAAGACAGTCATGGCATATTTCATATACACACAAAGATGTGAAGATTAAAGTAACCCGAGGGCAGCGATTATGCTCTTTGAAGCATATCTAACTCATCAGCTGAAATTCTTATCTGTAGCAAACACTGGTGCCAATCTGGATATCTTATTACAATGACATGTAATAACAGTGCCACAGTAATGAAGGGCAGTTAACTTAGACGCACCAAGTGAGTTGCTGGTGTATGACTCATTATGTTGTGACTAGAGAAGCCTGTGAACACCTTGTATTAATTTTAGTAATTTAGAATTTGTCTTCATAGAAAAAAGAAATTTATAAATATGGATACAGTCTAATGACCCTTTCACTAATTTCTGGATTTGCTTAAAAGCCTTGTTCGGCTCCTCTATATTTCAAAGGCTACACGTGTTCAATTGAATGTGAAGCTGACAGCAAGACCTTCAGAAGAAATGTCCGCTTTGATGTGTAAGTGAAAAAAATCAACCTAGTGAAATTCTTTCTCATTTACATCTTCTTTAATGTGCTCAGAATTAGGCCCACTGTCCTTAAAAGTTAACATTAGAAAGTAAAAAAAGTCAGGCTCTGGAAAAAAAAAATCATCGGAAGGAATAAGACTATACCTTACATTTAATCTTCCCATCAATAACAGCTCCCTGATTGTGCATTTGTGAGTGCTTGCCTGGGCATATGATGTATGTATACCCAGGCATCATTTGCCCTTAAATGAATGCAGCAGGCTAAAATTAATAGTCATCAATAAGAATAATGTCTTACCTGCCACTCCTGGGGATTGTTTTGAGTTGAGTTCAAGCTTGCTTTGATTTACACATCAGGACTATCACAGCACCTATGCTTCTGTTTGTGTACCCTGTCACCTGATGAAACTCCCAGCTCCAAGTCAAATACTTACGGGCAGAACTTACCAAAACTGATGCCAAGTTTTGGGACAAGCCTGTTTCCTTCCTCATGCTGATAAAGAACTTACATCCATTCATATTTATAACCTGAAAACTCTCATGTTATTAGACAACTACAACATTCTAATCTCAGAAGACAAGAGGATATTCTTCAATTGCCTCAACACAGGCCCAAGTGCCATTTTATATGTCCAGTGATATGTGAGACATCCACATAGGACCAAATTTGACAATGGATCTCTGGGAGACCTGGACTTTTCTGGTGTACCACCCGGGAAGCATGTAGAATAACCCCAAGCATTTGATATAGCACCAGAAGCTTATGTGGAGGTAACAGAATCTCATCTACAGAGTAACAATGCAGTCACATTGCCTCTAGTTTTTGTTTCATAATGCAGCAGAAAGTTTATCCAGTATTTCTAAGCAATATGGGTAGAATTCCTCTTCTGCTAGAGGGGATTTAAACTCATTTTTACATGCCTTAAGCATTAGGATACATCATGATCTAAGTGTGATGTACCTCTGAATACCTCCAACCAAAGTTATTGCATTTTATTTTATTGGGCCAAGGACAGATTGTTAGTGTATGCAATTCTACATCCAGTGCAATATCTCTCAGTAGCACACACCTCATTGCAGTCAAGCATTCCATGTCTTCTTGTAGTCTGGCTTTCTGTTAGAGGAAGCTCTCTGTGACCTGCTCCTTCTTCAAAAAAACACATCAATTAAAGTGTGGGATTAGTGTATAGGACACCTGAAGAAAAAAATAAATAGGAAGGCAATTTACATTCTCTGATCTAACAGCACTTTAATATAATATGCTTGAAATCCCCTAGAAGAGGAGAGTGGAGTAATGATGAATAGGATGGGTCGATAAAAGCCTCACTGCTGGGTTAGCAAAGTCAGATAGGTAGGTGACAGTGCCTGTTCAAACCCCAGAAGGAGAAGTTGGACAGGAGCTCTTGTATATCAATGCAAGAGTGAATATCCTCATTTCTTGGCTGAAAACCATCCTTTTGTGGAGTCTCACCATCTTGGTTTTGTCCTAAGACTGACTAGGAGCACAAACACATGTAAAACCAGCAGTAAGAGGTGATTTAGGAAGCTATTGCCTTATAGCCAAGATGGCAACACTGGAAGTAATGTAAACGTGTGCTATCACATCATATGTGATACACAACCAAGCACCCTATGAATGCACTGAGCGATGTATCTCACCTCACATATGTTTACATGCTTATGGATTTGGGGTGATTTCAGCTTTCCAGGTCATGGCTGAATATGAGGCTGAGATTCTCAGTTTTGAGCTTAACAACTGGAAACAGAAATGAGGCAGGTCTCTGCTACCTAAGTGATTTTGCTTCTTGACCAGTGCAGAGATGTGTTTGGGCTTTGCTAGTATTTTCTGTGTTGTCTGATGGCACTGAACTACTGAAAAAATGAAACCAAGCTCATATTACCAGTAACTAGGGCTGATCAAATTACAAGGAGGCTTAGAGTTTATGATCAATTCTGTTTTGCTGCTTTTTGCAGATTATCTCCCTTTGCAAAGTAAATTTAGATTTCCTTTGATTTTTAATGAAATCCATCAATTTAACAACGTGGAGGGACAGCCATTTTAGTGGGTTTACTCTGTGGCATATGACCATATAGAAGAATTGGCACAGGGCTATGGATGCTGTCTACTTTTCCCAAACCCTAGATAGCCTTCCCTTACACACAGACTGAAACTTTAGATACTTGGGCAAAAGAAAATGTTACAGAGTGAAGAATTCAGCCAATCAATGAGCTTATTTAGTGGGATATGTTCTTGGCCTTTGGTCGCAATTCAGTGATAACTTTTTGTTCTGCATACATAGAGTCTCTTGATCAGTCAAAACCTGTTTCTTTACAAGAACTCTGAGGCAGTAACATAACATAAATAAATATGAATTATAGAATAGCCTTTGGAAAACTAAATCTAATAAATCCCTTCAAGTACAATATGTATCTGAACATATGAAAAGTCTCCTTGAAATGCTTTGTTGGTCTGGGGCCAAGGGACTTGACCCAAAGTCCACTGAAGTTAACAGAACTCTTTCCAACAACCTCATTATAGCATTTTAACTCTAACTTTCTGTGAAAATAAAAAGTGTACTCTGGTCTTGAGTGATGGAACCACTGATTTACAGTACCAGGAAAAAAATAGATATATATCTCCCTTGTCTAAGCGCTTGCTGGCAAGCAGTCTTGGATAGGGCACTTGTCATATTTGTAATCAATTACTTACAGTCAGGTTTATGTCACTGTGGTTTCAGCTCCATTCAAAGACATTTTTATGGACATTCAAATAGTTGTTATACTTTTTCTTATGAAAAGCAGCTGCATTTGCAGAGAATTCCTAAAGAGAGAGCTTTACAAAATATTCATGATGAATGTGAAAATAAATCTAAATCACTAGCTCATCTTCTGTTAGCAGAAGTGCTTGTACAAATCAGTATACTAAAACCAAGTTTGAGCTCCCAGTAAAAGACACCTAACTCTTTTGAGAACTCAGATTGAAAGGAAAGATGAATTGTTTGTGTATACACATCACATATAAATCACAAATCTATTCAAAGTAGTGTGATTTAGACATATGTGAGGAGTATAATATGATTGTGGGTGTGGATAGAAGAGCACGTAATGAGAAGTTAGGAAGATCATCTTGCATTTCAGTAGTGTAAAATGTTTTGAAATTGTCACAGATTAATATTCCTTCTTAGATACTGTGCCATATATACCCCAAGAGAGATCTCAAAACATAAATGTGGTATGTTGATGTCAGCACGTGTATGCATTCCTGTAATCTGTGCTACCACAGCACTTGCAGACCTCTGTCCAGTCTTGCACAGGACTTAAATAAGTTGTTAGGCACTGCTCAAACACACATCAGACTGGCCTCTTTCTCAAACCATGTATCTAACGTGTGACCTATGTTCATCCCATTTAACTTCAGGCACTAAGACCAACCTCCTTAGCCTTCCTCTATCCAGTTCAAAAAGCCTAACACACTAGAAGACAAAGAATTGTAATCACATACAGATACCCAAACTCCAGCCAGAGTTTCCAGCAAACCAACTCTGTTATTATAGGATGAGCATCTAATGCTGTCAAACAAGTACAGGCTTTTCCTGAGAAGGTGGGTATGCTGCTAGCAGGGCTGTCGCCTGACAAATGTGCCACTTTCAGGTTTTATCAGATGTACATCTTTTATTCATTCAAATGTGGAATGAAATGAATGCTGAAATTTCAATTTTTTTCATTAAATTAAGCTATTCCTTTTTGTCCAGGTCTAGGGGAAGGCAGGAAAAGGCTATTTGAAAATCTAGTGCCCTTGAGAAAGGAGATGAATAGGCATTTTACTGGTTTGGACAGATAGGGAAAGGATGGATTTCAGGGGGTGGAAAGGAGGCGGGAGATGACAAATGACAGGGAAGTTAAAAACCTCTGCAGCATTTTTTTATGCCAACAAAGAACGAAAGTAGCCAGTAGGGTTTTGCACAGCAGAAATCTGCAAGAGATAAGGTCAGCAATAACACTGAGTGGCTCCAGAGGTTAAATATCAATACATTTTTTCCTCAGTTCTACCGTAACTTGAGCATAGTCCTCAGAGAAAAATCCCTTGATTTGAGTTGTGAATAAGGTTTTTTTTTTTTTTTTTTTGAGGATTTGAGTGCAGCTTATGTGAAAGGTCTGGAATAATAGAAACCATGAGGTGAATTGCAAAAATGAAGAAACAAACAAAATTTTACTTTTCTCATGCCAAACAGCAAGACTTGTGGCTGTTACTGGTTTCCCAAGCAGTGGTGTGTTTGTGAGTGCACATCTGCATGGTGTGGAGTCTTACAGGTGTCAGTAACCCTTGCACAGGCATGAAGCCTACCATCCATCTGCACAGCAGACGTAAAGCCCTGAAGTATTTTCTGGAAATGAAGTTTCATGAACATAGAGAGGCTGTAACATCATCCAGAATAAATTACAGCTGTAGTACTAAAACTGGTCTCCAAGCATCTTACACTTTAAAACATCAATGCAAAATGAATCTAAATTAAAAGCAAGATTTAGTTAAAAAAAGAATCCAAGAAAAGAGTAAGTATTCAACAACATTTTTCATTTGGCAATGTAAACTGTTTCACATCTAAAGTACAATGTCAAAGCATAGAGTAAATTACCACAGAAGGCAATTTCCTAGATTAAAATATAATCATTATAGCAGTTTTGACCAAAATTTAGGGTCTTTTTCTTTAAAATGCAGCTTCAAGTACCACTTATGTAGACTGAAAGGCACCTGTTGTTCTCATTTCATTAGGTTAGGACAGGAGACCCTGGAAGTGAAAAAGAGAAGTAGCAAATCATACGTTGCAGATGAAATAGAGATGACCAGAAAGGAAGAGGTAAGACATGAGGTCACCAATTTCTGCATTCATGGTTTGGGGTCTGAGGTGTTCACTTACTGAATTTTCTGCCTGCTCCACAGAACAGCACCTCACTTCCATGTATCTTCTCCAAGTATGTGCAACTGACAAAAAAGGAACAAGTACAAATCTCCAACACATTGAAAAGCCTGACTTGATTGAACCACAATATGGCGGGGGAGGCTGCAAGGGAGCACTCTGTCCCTCAGAGCAACACTCTGCGTCCGTGCTCCCCCATGTGCCACTCTTGGGGGTCAACTCTTTTTTATTGTAATTATTTTTTTAATTCTTTTTCTTTGTACTCTAAATCCCAGTTTCCATTTGAGTGGCTGGCAGCACAGTGACACTCGTTATCCATGAGCTCAGTCATGAGGCATTTGTGAGCAAACACATGGTCTTTCTGCAGTTCCAGAGTGCATGTTTTTTCATCTGGCAATTCATAACAATTTATACCACAAATACACAACTTTGCTCTTTTCTCTATTCCCTCTTGTCTTTCCCAGAAGGTCTCCAGCCAGCTGGTGGGGAATAGAAAAGGCTACCTGTAACCAAGTGACAGAAGAGAAGAGCCAAAGCAAAGATTTTGCAGATGCCCTGGAGGATGACACATGTTCATGCAAATATTACCTGTAGAGACACCACTAGCTGAAGAAGGATTACAGCAGAGAAAAAGAAAGAGAATTTTCATTGTGCAACCAACTCTATGCTTGCCAATAGCACTCTCTCTCTGAGACTAATACTGGGAGTAGGATCCAGTAGTCCATACATGTGTTTGAGATGCCCTAGAGTATCCCAGCTGAGCTACAGCTGCCCTTCTAAGGAAGCATGTATCTTCCATAGGTCCTGTGACAAACCTACCAGCCTATGCAGGTGTTTCAGACACCTGAGGCCATCTCGGATGGCACCAGATCTTGTTTAGGAGCAGCTGGTTCACCCCTCTACTACTGCCAATCAGCACAACTCACCCTTAGGTAGACACCTGCACTGGCTCAGCTGAACGTCTCTCTTGACTCCTGTAACAGTCTGCACCCAGAAAGCAATTCAGGTGCTGAAACATAGATATCCAATGCCACCAGATATGGTCTAGGGTATCACAAGAAGGTAGGTATGATAGTAAGGTAGACTCGTGCCCTTCTGGAGAGGCAGCAGGAGCTCAGGCAGAAATGGCCTACTGCCCAATCAACTTTACACAACTACATTCAAATTGCTCTGAGTTGACTAAAATGGGAGCTTAGACACAAAACTCATGACATCATACATTTAATTGTCCTAAAGTCCAAACCAAATCCTCCTACCCACTGTGTCTTATAGCTCCTAGGTTTCTTTGTCACCCTCTTTTAGCAGCAGTCCTACTGTTTGACCAAGAAGGATTGATCTTCTATGGACCCTCTGTTCAGTCTGGCTTTTTCTTTGCTCTACCAAAGGGATATTGGGTCTGTGCCTTGTGGGGTGCAATTGGCCATCAGGACTACTAATTTAGCCTTCAGTATCTTGGTTTTTGTTCCTGGCCTTAATTCAGAGCAAAGCAAAGGACTGTAGGCATATAAAGTGTCCTGGTGGCAGCTCTTATCTGTTCTCTTTCTTCCTTCTGGCTTCCCCTTCGTCTATGTACTACTGTGTATGACTAATACAGTTGTCTTGCACAATCTGCAGAAACAAAGCGATTCACGGCAATGCCTCCAGGACTGTACTCCCTCACTGCGAGCATCTATTCAACTCAGGTCTGCCTTGGTACAAATGTGAAGTGGATGTGTAGCTGCTTACACCCATCCATATAAGTAGTACTCAGAGCTACCTGTTGAGGTCACTGGGAGAGTGTATTTCTAGCTTTTTTGCCCTTCTGTAAAAGAGCACCCAGTATTAGATATTTTTTTTCTTTTTTTCTGTAAGGCCACAGGACGATGATTTCTAATTTGCCATAGAAAAGTGTGTTGAGGAGAGGAACAGAAAGTTGGGGACTGGAAAAAATTAAGATGTGGCCTATAAATGTCTCACACCATCTCATTTGAAAAAGGAATGTTGTGGAAGGAACTCAGGCTTTTCTCTTATGCACAAAAGAACATATGAAATTAATCCAAAGAAGACATATTAGCAGTGAAGGTAAAAAGTCCCTTTGCAAAACTGCAGCTGTCCATTTGTTTTTGCTTTTAGAAAACTATGAGTTTATATTAAATTATTTTTCTCTCTTCCCTAAAACAGTTTTACTAGAGGATACTTCAAGTAAATTATCAGCCACGAGCACGAGAACATATATTTCACTAGATGTGGTGTGTTTGGCATAATGGACTACCTGTCTTCTGATAAATTAAGCAGAGCCTAGAAAGATTCCTGGGATGTGTAATTCTCTACAGTAAAATTCTTGCACGGATGCATTGCTGGCTCATGGTCAACCTGATCTCCACCAGGACCCCAGAGCTTTTTTCTGGAACACTGAGCAGCAGCTGATCAGCCCCCAGCATGTATGGGTGCCTGGGGTGTTTCTTGCCGTTTGCCTTTGTTGAACTTCATGAGATCCTCACTGGCCAGTTCTCCAGCCTGTCAAGGTGCCTTTGAATGGCAGCACACCCATCTGGTGAATGAACACTCCTCCCAATTTTGTATCATCTGCAAACTTTTTGAGATGCACTCTGTCCCTTCATCCAGGTCATTAATGAAGTTGTTAACCAGTACTGGTCCTAATGTTGACCCCTGGGAGGCACCAATAGCGACTAGTCTCTTGTTGAACTTGGTGCTGTTGATCACAAACCTCTGAGCCCAGCAGTTCAGCCAGTTTTCAGTCTATCTCACTGTCCATGTACCTAGTCTGTACTTCATTAGTTTGTATATGAGGATGTTACGGGAAACAGTGTTGAAAGCCTTGCTAAAGTCAAGATAAACAACACTGCTCTCCTCTCGTCCACCAAGTCAGTCGGTTTGCCATAGGAGTCTATCAGGTTGGTCAGGTGTGATTCAGCCTTTGTAAAGGTACAGTAACTACTACCTTCTTGGCTTTCATACCTTTGGAAATAGTTTCAAAATTTACCTACATTTGCAACTGTTGCAGAATGATATTGTTTTCTGCATCTAGCAATGCTTCCTGAAAGAAGGGGATCAATGAAGTAAGGATCACAAACTGATTTTGGTCAAGAGTATCACAACTGCTGTGGACTTATGGAGGTTCAGGAATACGCCATTTATGGAGTCCTTGACTCAGGAAAGCCAATTCTCAACACTTGCAACAGCATTATATGTTTTCTGTTATAAAACCATCACGTGGTCCCTGAAAACCAGCTAGAAAACCTCGCAGGAGTGGGTGCTTCTGAGTTTCCTTACGCACCCTGGGAAATGCTAGCAGTCACAGTGCTTTTAATCCGAAATCTTGTCGAGGCCAACCCAAGCAGTGGTGAGATAGCAGTTAGTGCTCTGACAGCCACAGCAACACAGGAAGCGAATGCAAGAAATGCAGCAGCGCTTGCTAAGCAGGCTTCTTGCTATGCACAGCAATAGTTGAAGCATACCTGCTTCCCATGCCCTCCAGAGTTCTCTTTTATCTTCTGTTGCTGACTCTGAATAGCTTTTAATTATATGGCTACTCAGTTTCCTCATATAAAGTGGGGTGCAGACTTTAGGCAGACAGACATGCTTAAGGGGGTGTGATTTTCAATGTTTAAATGGCATGAGTAAACAGTGTGCGCTGGGTTTTGAGTGATAACACAGAAACAAGGATGCACAGATTTTCTTCCTATTGAGTTTATTTTTGATCAGAGGAACAGTACTGATGCTTTAATCTCTCATGTCAGAAGTCTCTAATGTCAATACAGAAAGAATAGTAATTTCAATCTGTCACCGGCAACTGCCCATTTTCAATTCTCACCAACAGTGCAGCTCAGGAAAGAAGAAGAAATGCAAGCTATATCAACATAAAAGGAGACATCTTTTGTAAATTTGTGGTAACCACCTGCCTCTCACTAGAAATTACTAGTATTTGATTTCAGACACAAATGTCCACCTCTCCAGTGACTTATGTAGATTTAATCTAATCACTTTCCGTAATAGCAAGTGGTTGTAATTTTCTTGCAGTGATAACACTATGGAGTTAATTCAATAACAAGAAAGACAAAATGAACTGGCTTGGAAGAGTTTTTAGGTCTAATTGGCTTGAGTTTGCTGACAGAAGACTCTGTAGGAAACTGCCACCTTCACTAGGTAAATGTTAAACTATGTTGTCTAAGGTATGTCTGTTCGGCAGTCAGCTCTGTGACTACAAGTGGTACAACCAGAGCTAATAATTAGCTAGATACAGTCAGCTAAAGCCATCAGTGTGGCTGTGTAGGCTCCAGCATGGTCTAACTGCCCAAGTGCTTGCTCAGGATGTACTTAATATTTACCAAATCACTGCAGCTCCCTGACTACCACCACTCCAGACAGCTAGCTTAAGCCAATTCAGATATGTTCAAATGAGGTGCAGTTGCAGCAGGGGTAAGAGCACAGCCTAACATAGCCATTTCACAGAATCACAGGTTCACAGAATGGTAGGGGTTGGAAGGGACCTCTGGAGATCATCTAGTCCAACCCCCCTGCTAAAGCAGGATCACCTACAGCAGGTTGCACAGGATCACGTCCAGGTGGGTTTTGAATATCTCCAGAGAAGGAGACTCCACAGCCTCTCTGGGCAGCCTGTTCCAGTGCTCGGTCACTCTCACAGTGAAGAAGTTTTTCCTCATTGAGGTGGAACTTCCTGTGTTCCAGTTTGTGTCCGTTGCCCCTTGTCCTGTCACTGGGCACCACTGAAAAGAGTCTGGCCCCTTCCTCTTGGCACCCACCCTTTAGATATTTATAAGTGTTGATCAGATCCCCTCTCAGTCTTCTCTTCTCCAGGCTAAATTTTCCCGGCTCACGATTGGCACAGGTTTAACATTAGCACTCCATAAAGCACATGAATACAGACCGTAAAAGTTTGGTTCAACAGCAGAGGCCTTTGGATTGAAACAAGATTAACTTCCTTAACACAGAAGTCATGAAAGAATTATTGCCAGGGTATGGTAGGGCTGGGAGCCACACAAACTACCTTCTGGTCTGGGAGCTGGGATGGTTTCTCCAAGACCTCCATTTCCACATGTCCAAAGCAGAGATGGAATTTGCTGCTACACACCAGCTTTTGTGTGACTTAATTCCCTTCAGAGCTGTGAGCCCTGGAGATGCCTTGTGAAAACACCACAGAAATATGTAGAGTTTTGTTTATGCAGAGTATCTGAATGAAACAGTCATGCAGGGAGACATTATCTGTTTCTAGTCTGAATGTGAAGAAGAAAGTGTATCACACAATAGCAAATACTGATTCAGCAGCAGGCAGCACTGTATACTATTGAAAATTTGGCAGAATATTCAGAATGCGTGTTTGTGATGGAGCCAGTAGTATGTTACTCTAATTTGTAGAGAACTACATCATAGTAGAAAATCAGCCACTTACTGGCTACGTGCTTACTTGAAGAAAGCCTCTTTTAAATATATTTTTTGTAGTTACATCACCCAAAATAATTTTTCTACAGAGAAGATCTGTACGCAGCAGGGCTTACTTTCATGCCTTTTATACTTTCATGATTCTGAACACAGTTTAAACAGTGTTTTTTCCAGAGTTACCTCTACCCCGAGCAACAAAGGCAGGCATGCAGGGTATGTTCAGGACTGCTAATTCTGGGTACCAAAGTGAAGGGGTGCAACATTTACAAAGTATATCTTTATAGATGGCCAAATATATTAGACAACTGTGGTGGGCTGACCCAGGTAGGAGGCCAGGTGCCCCCCGAAAGCTGCTCTGTCACTGCCCTCCTCAGCTGGGCTGGGGAGAGAAAATACAACAAAAGGCTCCTGGGTAGAGGTAGGGACAGGGAGAGATCACTCACCAGTTACCGCCATGGGAAAAACAGACTCGACTTGGGAAAATTCATTTCTTACCAATCAAATCAGAGTAGGATAATAAGAAATGAAAACAAATCTTAAAACACCTTCCCCCCCACCCCTCCCTTATTCCTGGGCTCAACTTCACGTCTGAATTCTCTCTCTCCTCCCCCCAGTAGCACAGGGGGACGAGGAACGGGGGTTGTGGTCAGTTCATTGTTGTCTCTGCTTCTCCTTCCTCCGCAGGGGGAGGACTCCTCACACACTGCCCCTGCTCCAGCATGGGGTCCCTCTCACAGGAGACAGTCCTCCATCAACCTCTCCAACATGAGTCCTTCCCACAAGCTGCAGTTCTTCATGAACAGCTCCACCGTGGGTCCCTTCCACGGGGTGCAGAAGTTCAGGAGCAGACTGCTCCAGCATGGGTCCCCCACGGGGTCACAAGTCCTGCCAGCAAACCTGCTTCGGTGTGCGCTCCTCTCTTCATGGGGCCACAGGTCCTGCCAGTAGCCTGCTCCAGCATGGGCTTCCCACAGGGTCACAACTTCCTTCAGGTGCCTCCACCTGCTCTGGCATGGGGTCCTCCATGGGCTGCAGGTGGATATCTGCTCCACCATCAACCTCCATGGGCTGCAGGGGGACAGCCTGCCTCACCATGGTCTTCTCCAGAGGCTGCAGGGGAATCTCTGCTCCGGCGCCTGGAGCACCTCCTGCCCCTCCTTCTGCACTGGCCTGGGTGTCTGCACAGTTTGTTCTTTCACATTTTCTCACTCCTCTCTCTGGCTGCAGTTTCTTCTGGTGGTTTTTTTTTTTCCTCCCTCTTTTTAACTATGTTACCCCAGAGATGCTACCACTGTTGCAGATGGGCTTGGCCTTGGCCAGCAGTGGGTCCATCTTGGAGCCAGATGACATTGGCTCTATCAGACATGGGGGAAGCTTCTGGCAGCTTCTCACAGACGCCACCCCTGCAGCACCCCTGCTACCTAAACCTTGCCACGCGAACAGAATACAATAACGTGCATTAAGCAGCTTTGTCACCCTGCTGTCCCTCAAAGCAAGTAGAGGCTTTTGCTGAGTAAGTTATAAACCCTACAGGCCAGAGACTGCTCAGAATTCACCTAGATGCAGGCAATAAGAGATGTCAAGCTCAGGAATATATCTCTTACCTTTTGCAGCTGACTCAGAGATGTCCCTGTCAGGTCAAAATCCTGACCCTGGATTCCTCTTCAGAGGAGAAACACCTTAAAAAAGAGTAACTGAGCACATAGTAACCAGAGATATTTCACATTGCAGAAACAGGAGCAAAGATGTTTCTCAGTTTGAATGTGTGTGAGTTCTCATCACACTTTGTGTTCTCAGTCTTGTACCTTTTAGGAACTTCTATTTTCCAATGAACCGAAAACATGGTTTTGACAGGACTGTAAGGTATGTCCTCAGTCTGCATTTGGCTTCTTTAATCCAGCTCTGAAGATAGAGAGTGCAAGCTGGGCTTAGACGAGTACTGAAAATGGAAAAATAAAGGAGGACAGTATTTAGATAAAGTTTTAAGTCTTGATCTAGAAACACCTTCTAACCTGCATGGACACTCAGGTCTGTCCTCACGAGGTAAATCGCTCCAGCCTTACCGAAATTTGGAACAAGTTTCATACAGTGGTTCATGAATTGTTTATGGATCAAACTTACTCTGTGATTACTGACTCTCAGCAGAAGTAGTTTTGGCTTTCATTGTAAGTATATCACAGAACTTTTCAGAGATGCTTATACTACCCCTGTGAAAAGCTTTTCCGAGCCCCACGGAGGCCTATCACTAACACAGTATTGGAGATGGTATGAAAAATGCATGTATCAATACTGTGTGCATGTAGAGGTTACTGGCTTTAGGAAGGACATCAGTTCCTCTAGGGCTGACATATGCTTCATTTTTTATATGCAAGATATAATATGCTGCTACAGCGTTATGTACACTAAAACCTGCTGGGCCTTTGTAGGTAATACCTGGAGTAAAGTGAGCACTCGTACACAAGGTGGTGCTGCTGGGCTAACACAGCAAATCTCCTACTATTTCACTGCACAGACCATTTTGTGCGAGAAAATCTCACCCATGAGAACCTTTCTTTTTTGATTTTCCACTTTCTAAATACTCCACTCTCCACATTTCAGCTGCCCAGGAAACAGTGGTCTTGTTTCACAGAGATGGTGCAAGTCTTACTTTTGTATTTCTTTGGCTCTTCAGTATTTTTGACACTATTTTCAGTCTTATCCTACACACCTTTTTCACTGGACTGCAAATACCACGGAGGTCTGTCAGCAGAATCTTAGTCAGAATGACCTAAGGTCAAGGATTTTCAAAGTGCCTACATGAATGCCACAGGATGCATATCAAGGGTGCAAATATTATTTTATTTTTTTGAATAAAAGTGAGGTGTAAATTCCTAAGCCATCTAGTCACCTTTGCAAATTTTATTCAGAGCCTCTAATTTAACTCCTTGGAATCAAAATGGGACATACTTTAAACCACTTCTTCTATTGAGAATGAAGTTCACCCCTGTGTTTTTAATAAGCATTTCCATAATACACACTGAAATTTAAATACAACAAAAGATTGAACAAACAGTAAATTTATTTGATACAAGATATTAATACTAGCAAATAAGGAAATGTAAGGTTTGACAATCCAAACATTTGTGGAAATCATGTGTATGTGGACATATTCCTGAATTCATCAAATTCATTAAGTAATACCATTTGATGACAGCTGAATTACTTGCCATAAATTTTCTGATGTTAAGGGTTGAGTTCTTTATGTTTATGCTGATGTGAGCTGGTCTAATTCTGGAATTTCTTAAGGCTCACACCAATAATACGAAGAAGAGAGCCAAATTGTTTTGTTAGCCATTAAAAATGAAACAAAAGCAAGAATTAGAATAGCGATGAACATGTGCAGAATGGCTCATTACCTGCAAGAGAGTTCTTAACAAAATTTTAAGTATAGAGGGAATCTTGATTATGTCCTCTAAAGTATAGGGTTTCTTATATCACGATGTCCTCTGCACTGAGTATTCTGGTGCTATTGCCGAGTAGTCAGTCTGCCCAGAGAAACCTTAAAGGTCTATTAAGGATAGTTAGTTTTTAGATAATCACAAAGTAGTTAAAGTTTGCCACGTTTTGCCTAACCATCAAATGAGTGCAAGTTATTTATTGTTCTTGGAAGACAAGGAAGTTGCTGTACTTACAGAATGATTGCATACACTGGCAAAACTAAATAGATATTCCTTTGCTAGGGAACAAGCTCTGTGTTGTCTGTGATCAACTTGACACAACTTGTTTGAAAATGTTATCACAAGGGCTCTCTTCCTTAATTAGCACAGTGTGTCTGGGCAGGACACTTACTGTGATTGTGAAGAGAACCGAGGCCTCTCCTATTTCTAAAGATTTTAACATGAGTAGTCAATTTGTGATCTCAGTAGTGGTGGCATAAAAATCTACAGCAACTCTTCAATGTCACCAGGATTTATTATTGAAAACACTGTTATTCCTAACTCACATTGTTGATGATGAGCTGAAAATCTGGTTCCTAGCAACTGTATCTTGAATTTTGGTTGATTGATTTTTCTTCAAAATATATTTCCTTTTTTCCCTGTTTCCCCCCAAAACCAGACTTTCCCTGGGACAATTCCTTTTTTTCATTTATACTAGCAAGGTACCTTGCATCACTTAATCAAGTCTGGTAGAGTGCTACAATCTCTCCACATATATGAACTCCCCCACACAGAGGATGTGTAATAAAAACAAACTAGTGTAGCACCTAGTGAAGCAGGGTGTAGTATAATAAGAAAGATAAAAATTCCTCCTGCTTTTTTTAAGCAGCAGTCACTCATGCTTTGTGGACTACATTTATGCTTTACAGACATATTGCACAGTAACTTGCTTCTCTGAATAGTGTCTGCCCTTTTATTTGTTGTGCTTTGATACCGTGGGGGTTTTTTACATTGTGCTGAGTGCTAAATTGCCTGTTGATTCTCAATTTGAAATATTGGCACCTCCTTTTTATTACTGAAGCAAAGAAATAGTAATAATAAAAAAACCCCTCTTTTATTCCCCCCAACCTGTGCATTTTTCCTCTGCCACTGGGCCTTTTTCTACAACTCCTACTGTAAATTTCCATTGTAAATCCAAACATATACTGTAGATGGAGCTTTAAGGTTTTTCCAGGAAGAAGTACATTCACAGAAGCTATAGAGATGCCCCAGTGATAAGAGAAGGGGGGAAGACACACACAAGACAGATCAGGGAATGGGATGATGCCAGGTGTGTTTGTGATTTGGATTTGTTCTCTTTACATTTGTCTCTAACAGTGTAGCACACAGAAAACACAGACTCAGGAAAATCTTATCTCTAGCCTCTCTGTAATCCTCTGAAAAGAATGAAAGATTGGTCAGAGCCCCCCTTAGAGCAGAGGAGACAAGGAGAGACAACCTTTCAGATGGTTTGTTGAAGGGAATGGTGCAGCCATCACTAAGCAGATTATAATTAAATAAGTGAAAAAGATTCCTGCAAGCCACGATCTATGTGAAAATGAAAGGTCAATGGCAAAATTCTAATTAGCATAACATTTTTAATGGGATTAATCCTACCCATGTGTATCAGCAGCAGATGCAGGGTTAAAAAAGGAAAACTGAAGTGGGCAAGAGGTTAATTATGTAGGTAGACATCACAGGACCACTTTTAGCAATATCCAGAAAAAACCCTATTGTGAAAGAGTAAAATCTTATTCATTTAAAAGTATACTTTTCTAGTTACTCCCTGTTCCATTAGAAAAAAAGATTTCTAAACGTATTCACCTCAGCTTTGCTGAAAAGCCAGAGAACCAGGAGCTGGGAGAGTAAGTGTGACCCGAGCTAGCACAGCCTGTTCTCCTCTGTCTGCATCCCCCTTCCCTCCCTACCCCATAGACACACACAGACCCACCTCCGCTTGCGCTGTAACGTGTAGGAAATGAGTATACCTTGAGACCAAGGAACTGGATTTAATCTAGAGAGGGAATTACATGTCAAGCAGCACTACTGCTGACCCGATACTGTGGGTGCTGGAGGATGGAGATCTGGAGCAGCCCAGGGGACAGGGAGAGCTGCATCGTGCTCATCTTTAAGATGTGGCTGAAAGGAGTTTGAAACACCAGTCTTCTCCAGTGTGGAGGTACAGGGATGAAGACAGTAAACCCTGACTATAAATGTCTCCCAAAGCAAATGAAAACCAGATAAGACTTTGCTCTTCTTTTGGAAAAAAAACAATGCTTGCCTGTTACAAATGGCCTGCAAGGTAGTCTGTCCTTACATACGCCAGAAAAACTGGGTTCAGTTTCATCCTAACCCTCAGGCTGTTCACATCCGTATCTCCTGTCTACAGAGGAGGAGGAAGCCAGAGACTATTTTGGGGTGAGTGCACGCTCCCTCTCTCCTGTTGTACCACCCCCACAGATCTCCTGGGTCAGAGAGGAAGAACATGTCTGCAGTTTAGTGGTGCAGGGTCTGACTGAAGTCCCTCTAGTCATAGCTCCGTGAATTGCCCATGCACTTTTATCAGCTAAAACACTGCAGCAGTCCAGAGCCCAGCAGCCAGTGCTCCTCCACGGCCTCACTGCAGATGAGGGCACTGAAAGACATTTGTGTTCATGCAGCTGAGCTCTTACAGCACAGCCCGTTTCTGCAATGCACCTGCACTAGCCCTCTGCTTTTACAGCAGCAGCCCCGGCACCCCTGTTGAGAGACCTCACTTTTACTCCCAGCTCATGCTGAGGTGATCCAAACATATACCCAAACCTCTGTAGGGGATGCTGTAGTCACCTGGAGTATATAAATTTAGCTTACATCTATCTGCATTATTAATAGACATTTTAATAAATTGCTGTAGCCAGCTGGAGTAAGTCCATCAGGTGAACAGGCTGTCTAAAACAATAGCTCATCCCCACCTACTGCTTTCTGTTGGGGTGCGTGTATCTATCTATTTATATCTGTAACATGCCGGTAACATTAATTAACCCTCCATAAACTATTTATAGGTGTTCCTTTTATATAAAAGTGTCATCTGAAATGCAGAGTTTCATCACCCTCCACCGCACTCCTGGCTTACAAGAGCCCATGACTTAAAGTTCAGATTGACAGCTGGCCTCCTTTTAAGCACACCAGGGCATGAACCCCCACTGTCTTTCAGGATCATTCAAGCCACACAGAGGTAGGTTTTCAAACCAGTTCCACGGGGCTCAGCATCAAAGTGATGGTTTGTGTGTGCAATAGGTACATTCGTTAAGTGCGTCAGTGCATAATGATGTTACGATGTCGGCGGGAGCACTGCATTAGGAAAAGGATCTGTATAATTACAGCCAACGCATTATTCTAAATGCACTTTTGTCTGGAAAACCCTTACTCTTCTCAGATTGTGTAATGTCATTAGTAGTACTTAGTGCATCTTTAATCGCAATTATCACTACTTTTTTTAACTCCCACTCTTCAGAAGCAGAAAAAAAATCCCACAAATTAGATGCATCACACTTTCTTGCTGTGAAATGTGGTCTCTATCTTGTTGTTATGTGTAGAATCTATGATGAAAATGGATCTTTTCCTCAGAGTCCAAATGAGATTCAGGATCAACTTATTTCTATCTATTATATGTGAACATTGTGTAGTATCTTTCCAATGATCCACTTTAAATCATCCCCGTCTTCTGAAATCCTTTTTATTCAGATTACTGGACAAGCATGATAGGAAATAGAAGAAAGTAATTCTGAAATCCTTCTTTGATCTACTTTCAAAACCAATTTGCACTGAGCTAGCTCCAAATTGATTTCAGGAGTTAATCATCGAATAGACAAACAACATCAATCGATACTATGTATTAGGAAAACTTCCCAATCGAATGGCTAAAAAGATTAAGAGTTCAGAAACACTCTCATTTCTTTAATATTTGACATTATGAATAATAAATCATAATTATACATAAACTATAAATCCTAATTTCCCACTATAAGTAGGAAACTTTTATAGTGAGATTTTTAAGACAGAGTTTGCACAGTGATGAGTATACACCAGAAGATTGCCATTTCCCTTTAAAAATGCTGCTTCTCATTCTGCTTTCTGTTTTTCTCCTGCAGTGCTAATTAGAATAAATCAAGTTTTCCTCTTGATGACACACACAGTCAGCCTGTTAGATAGCATTACCTGGTTAGTTGTCCAAAAGGCTGCAAATGTAATGACGCCAGCTATCATTTTGTACCAATTTTGAGAGTGCTTGATGTATGTTTAGATTATGTCTGTTCATGTGAGCAGGTTTTGTGACCTTGTGGTATTTTAATATACCAGTAGCATCTGCAACTGCAGCATTATTAAAAAAAAAAAAGCAGCTTACATCACGAAGAGTTATCTTAACAACAACAGATTGTGCACTAGAGTAATGCGACATTATGTTGAGATAATGAGATGTCAGAAACTCCATCCAGGCACCTTCACATTATACCAGTGAACTCGCAGCTTTAAGCACCACTCAAGCTTTCAGCGTGCATCTCTGAGACTATTTCTTTAGCTCAGTTTTAAATAAGATAAGGGTTTGTTCTCCTACCTGTGGTCTGTGTTTTGTTATCTGCCTAGCTGATAGGCCAGAACTGCTCTGTTTAAAGTCTAGAGAGTCGCTCCCTGAAAGGGGATGGTCTACCAAAATGACAAGGTCTTGCATTACCATGACATCATGGCAAATGGTTTACAGCAGATTATGCTATAAGTGAAGTAGAAAGAAATTGTGTGTTAGTATCATATCCCAAGTGCAGACTGGACTCTGTTGAGCCACAGGTCCATGTGGTTCTTCATGAGGAAACTAAGAAGCAGCTCCATCACGGATACACATATTTCATGCTTTTTTATCTTGATATGGTGTGTCCATAGCAATCCCTTAAGCTCGGTCTACCAGAGCATTTGCACTGCGCTGCCTGGCACTGCCTATCTCAGTACCTCAGGGAGCCCACAGCCCTGCACTGGGTGTCCAGAGCTCACAGGCAAACCATGAGTATATCTGGTGTCCTACGAGTAGGGTCTGTCTTAGCTAGCGGTTAACAAAATGAATGAGAAAACTGACTGAAGCAAGACAAGTTGCAGGGAGGGATGTGGCTCCCCAGGGTTTGGAGCCCAGCTATGGGAACTCAGGGCTTTGCAACACAACAGGAATCTGCACATTATGCAGGACCTGTTCACAAAACACAGCTGAAAGGCAAGAAGATGTCACAGCATTAACCCAAGATGTGAGGGAACCTGCAGGATGTCTAGAAAATAACCGGCAGGATTAGAACCTCACCCTCACCCATAAGGGAGCCCAGGGTCCAGTGGCTGTGACTTTACTAATGAATAAAATGGGTCCAACACTTGGCACGGCACAGCTCCTGAGGTCACAGCTACGCTCTCCAACCTTTCCAAAGACTGAGGTGCTACATCTAAACTGCCCGTGAAAAAGGTCCTTGGAGGATCAACTCCCTGTCCCTGTTCAGTTTGTCAGTATAGATGCAATCCTAGTGGCCAGGCATTCGGGGCGGGCTAGTCCAAAACTTTCCCTGCTAATGTTGAGCCTCTGCTGTAGTTAGTTGCTATATGGGTCAGAGAAGGAACATGCCGATCCTGAAGCCTGGCTGCTAGAAGACTCACATGGGAGACCTGGTTTACACTCCCTCTCTCCTTTAAAGATGATATGATTAAGACATGAATATTAGATGAGTCTATTGCATACTAAATATTTATCTTAGCCAGGGCTGGACTCCAGATCTCACCTCTCCTAGACAGGCACTCTGGCTACTCTCGCTTCATGTCTTGTTAATAAAACAGAAGAGACAGGGCATGGGCAATTCCATGCATTAAACATGCGAGCTCTAAATAGGGATGCTGAATATATACACCGTACTTTTGAGGCACCTGTGAGTCTCAGGTGGGGCAATGAAAGTTTAGGTCACATAAATAAATAAGAAAGTGGGTATTAATAGAATTTACCACTACTGCAGTTTGTCTAATAGAGTGGTTAATGAATAGTCTTGTGCCTCAGTGGAGATGAATATATTGGCATGACCTCTAAAACATGTGCTTCAGCGTTTCAAGTGATTAATGTATACTATTTATGAGTTCTTTCTCTGTGTTACATGTCCCTTTCACGTCCTTAGCACTGCCAACATGTAAGTAAAACATATTCACTCTCCAGTAAGAATGTTCATTCTTGCCAATGTATTTTTGCATGCTCAAAACCCCCACTGATCTATGCCCAAATAACTTATTTTGGATGAAAGAAAAGCAACAAAACATCAAAGGCAAGAGTCAAGTGTCCAAGAGAGAGCAATGTTTGTTTTCTCTACATGCTAATGATTTAGCTCAGCCAGATGGTGAAATGGTGGCTATCTCAAATGGCTTCAGACCCAGGAAATGTAAAGGTGCAGAACACAGAAAACTAAATGTTTCTTAGTTTCTTAGCACACACATACATGGCACATTTGCCAATCTCCAAATTTTATAGCAGTGATTTATGGAAAAAGAATTAACTGTATGTCTTCTTTAGAGTTCCCTATCTTTAATATACTTCTCTACTAGAACAGCTTTTCCCAAAGGCAGCTTGCCAGTGGGATGTACAGAGCATGGATAATCACTGATGGCTATCTGCTTCTTATTACATATGCAGCACGGTGTGAAAGCTTACAATGGGATTTGATTTGTAAGGATAACACCTCGCCGACGAGCAGTTACACCTCAGCTACTGCATGAGCAAGTCACAGGGCTGTGGGCGACTTGCTGTGCAGCTGGGAAAGGATTTCCAGATAAAACCTGCCACCTCACTGCTCAATGGGAAGGGGAGTCCCTGCTACTTTTTTTGAAAGGTCGAAAGCATCTAGTCCCATGTTCTTCTGGAGAAAGAGCGGGTGTCATCTCTATTTACATCTGTAACAGGGAGGTCAGGCTGTGATGCCTGGGCTGGGATGTGGAGCAGGCTGATAAGAATTTCTTTGTCCTTGTGTGTCTTGCTGTGGTCAGGGTTTCCTGAGAAAAATTGGTTAGGCAATGTGCTCATACCTTCTATGTGGGATTCCATACCTCCATGAAACTGTGTTTCAGGACCCGGTAATAAAAAAAAGTTGCAAAATACACTCTTCCAGGGTACTGAATAGGATAAGCCTGGCTGACAGGACTGGTTTTTAGTCTGTGACCGTTCCTTCCCTTCACAGCTTGGAGGACCAGAGATCGAGGGGCTGATCACAATCTCATGGAAAACAAGGAGATTTGTACCTCTTACTCTGGTGTATGCTGTGGGTGTTGAATGCATTTAAGCCATAATTCACAAGTTTTCTGCTCTTGTGTTGCAGGTGGCAATCCTCAGTAAACATTCAGCTGAACTTTCTGAGTCTATAAGCATTCAGTAATTGCTTTGTTGGAAGTTTGCTTTCCTTATCTTTAAACACAGAGTGAGGACTCCAGTTATTAAAAGAGGAGTACCTCATTGCAAGAACACAAATAACAGCAGCATCACTGCCAACACAAGGTGTTTCCAACACACCACTCCTGCTACGCCTTCTATCTGATGGCCATTCTCTGTCTGATAATGTTAATGGGGCCATCCTCATGTTAATAACTCAATGGCCCCTAACGCTGGCATGTTCTTGTATGCTTATTCTAACTACAATTTGGGATACTACTCTTTTTCATTTGACTCTTATAAAGTGTTTGGGAAGTTGTCCAAGCAAACATTTTTCATTTCAGCCACCAATTTGGAGACATGTTCACCTGTGTTAAATTATAATATTATTATTAAATCAGAATTGCTTATTCCTTATTGTCAATTTAAATATCCTCTTATGCTGCCTTTACCTTAAAAAAGAATTAGCAGCAATCTTCACCACTTCTTACTCTGTGAGATGGACTTCATTGAAAGAGCTACTCCTACCTGTGGAAGTATTGTATTTCATGGCATGCATCTAACCTTCATTTCTCAACAGGAAAGTTCATACTACACAGAGATCTGTGAGATTTATATTCTTATGCTCAACGTATTCAGCTCAGTGGATGTTCTAGCACATTTCAAATAGGAGCTGTAGGATATAATGCAACCATAATATGCTGCTTTGCAGTTAGTAGGCATCTTACAAGGTCCCTAATTGCTTCTGGTTTAACCTTTTTGGAAAACTGCAGATATTACCACTCTTTATCAGTTTTCTGTTGTGACTAAAAATGAAGAAAAGAGGTAAGTTTTCTAATAGAACCCAGTAAATGTAATTTTGGGTACCTCATTACCAAGGGAATTAACTAGAAGGAATAAGTACATTCTTCTTTTCTAATGTGCTTTCTACATATGTTCAATACATCAGAGAAGATCCCGACGAGATCCACAGAAGATATTTATGCCCTACTCTCCATTAATTTAACCACGGATCAGAAAAAGAAACAGGAATCCACTACTTTTGTATATTTATCGATCTGACATAGACCTGGGAGAAGCGTGTAGAGGCAAAGGGGAAATCCATGTCCTACAGTGTCCAGAATTAGACACAGAAGACCCCATTCGCATGGGCTTGCTTCTTTCAGAGTTCTCCAACATCAAAGGCCAAAGACATTCTTGTTCTCAGTCACCTCCCACAAGCCCATTTCCTACAGATGCTCTTATTTGTTACCACAGAAAAGGCAGTAATTAGGCATTATGAGGACTGCCACACACAGGAAGTGTGGGTAATGGCCATCACCTTGATAGCTGTGACAATCCTGGCTGTCAGTGACCTGTTGCTCTTAACAGCACTGCTGGATTTGAGACTATTCTTAGGAACAGCACTTTGGGTAGACTTTACCTTGCAAAACCACGTTATGGGCCTTCCTTGATTAGCTCATGCCATGCAAAAGACAATTTTGGATACTCGTTCCTCAGGCATAGTTGATATTGGGACATTGATACAATGATTAAATGCAAATTCTAGGCATGAAAAAGATTTCAGATGTCATTTTTGAGTGACATTCATCTACTGTGGCATCCATGAGCAATCAGCTAGGTTTATACGGCACTCCTCTGAAATTCTGTGTGAATCAGTGTGCTTATTCAGCCTGAATAATTAGAAACATCAACCTTTGTCCATTCTGTGCCAGCTGAACTCAAAATAGCACTTAAAAACACATTTCCTTAATTAAAATGTTTCCTAATTAAACCCTAAATATTTGCAGGTCTTATCAGACTCCAATATAAATATTAATGAGGTGTAGCTTGTGAATGCACAGAATTTCAGAAAGCTGTTGTGACTTTCAAATTATCCGGTGCACTATCTGGAACACAGTATTGATGTATCCATTTGCAGACACCCCTCCTAGGTTTGCAAAGTTATTTCTGCCACTGATAAACCTTTGGAGGCTTAGACCGTATGAGCTCTGCAGCTTATGTTATATGCATCTTCCATCTTATTGCTCAGCCTCACCTTAAGCCATTACCACAATGCAAAGTTACTGCACTGTCTTAAGATTACTTTTCATGATCTATTCAAAGTAAAATGCAGAATCCTGAAGCCAAATATTTCCTAATTATGTCTGGGGGAATCTAGCAGCATTAGACTTAAAATTAAAAACACCCAAACACATAAAATCATTAAGTTCTCTGAATTCATTAACTTGCCAAGTTCCTAAGGCACGTTATATCAGTCACCTGTTTTCCAGCTGTTTCAAACACGACAGAAAAAAGTAAAATCTATAACATGGAAAGTGTGTTATAGACAAAAGACTTTGGTTGATGAGAAAGCTGTTCTGCTTGAATGCTGTGTTTTGGTTTTTTCCCCAAGACTTGAGAGAGGAGAAGGGAGAGACTGCAATCACAATCTAGTGGATGCTATCACTTCATCTGATTTTTTTTTCCACTGTCTGAGGGAAATAAAAATAATAAAAAAATATAAACCTGAATCTGTGTAATAGTGATTCTATTTGTAAAAGTTGCCGATTCCAGAGGTAACCCTTTAAAGCACTATACAGTTCACACTGACAGTCCGTGGTGTGGCGTTAGCTCATGTTGTTGGGTCATGAGGCAATTCTGTTCCCATGAAATTCCACATTACTACATGCACATAGATGTTGAGCATCATGTGCCACTGAAACCATGCTTTGTACTTTACTCGAGTGCAGAACTGGATAAGTCCAGCCTAGATACACAGGTTTAACCATGTCCACCATGCGCGAATGGAGCTGCAGTGTGACATTTGGCAGCCCATGACAGACACCCCACTCCCCCTCTCAACTCCACCATTTCAGACGTGCCCCCTCTCCGCAGTGCTTTCTGGGGTCCCCTCCCCACGTCACTCCTTTAACCTTGCCTCCTGCCCTCCCAGGGGAGCACCTGCGGGCACTTCCACCTGGCCCTATGGTTTCTGCTGTTCCTCTGGGTAGGTGGTGCAAGAAATGGAGGCAAAGTCTACAGAGACAGAGGACCAATGTCCAGATCCATTCCCACTGAGTTTCGGCACCTCAGGTGGAAAGGTGATCATCTCCAGCCCTCTATGCAGCCAGCAGAGAGAAACAGGTAGCTCCAAGTTAATTGACCTGAAAAAGAGGAAGTGTGAATTTAGGCAGAGGTTTAATCATATATTCTGTAGAGGAATTTGGCTTTAAATATGTGCTATTGGGAGGATTAAATAAATTTCTCAAAAGGTCAGGTTGTTTTTATCTTTAGCCTGAAGAGATTAAAAATTATACTTTCTAGTCAAGTTGTCCTAGCAGTCCATTAACTGGGGATTTCTTTGTTATGTCAGATCACAGCAAGGTAACTACAGTTTGATCTTTTGACGTTTTGACCAAAAAAAACCCCAAAACCGCATAGAAATTGAGAAGTAAATGGAAATTGTTAAGATGAACATTAAAATTAAGTATGAAAACTTCCGGTACTCTATTTCATTTTATTTGGTACCCTTCCAATAAAAGATTAAAATCTGTTTTAGAGAACAGGATGAAGCCAGTTATCCTGTATGGCATATGCTGGCCACAGTCAACTGTTCAAACCTGTGAGAACAAAAATGGCTTTTCAAGCAACTTAACCTGCCATGTCTACAACCGCCAACCTGTAGCAGTATGACAGTGGTATGGAAATTATATAAAAAAGCTCAATCACCTAAAAAGTCTACTTTAAAATTCAGGGGCTCTACAATTCTTACCAAGTTATAAAAAACCGAAACAATCAAATATAGAATAAATTTGTTTTAAAATAATCTTTCCACAGAATCTTGGCACAGACACCTCAGAAGCATGTAAAGAGGTATGAATATTGGCCTCGGAGTCACCAACCACACATTTGTCACACGTACATTTGAGCTGCAGTAACTCTTGTTCACTTTCCATGCCCAAAGCCAATGCCTGGTTTCTTGATCTAGTTTAGCCTCCAGTGAAAGGTTTAGCCTCCAATTACCATACATTTTCCCTGAGATGCGCACAGGGAGGCATGCAGTGGTTTGGTGCGTACGCAGTAATTTCAGACCTGGAAGCTGGAAAATACACAGTTTTTTTCCTGGCAGTGGTGTTTCCCAGGTGAAGGTCTCATGGCTCCCAGCAGCAGCTGATTGCAAAAGGCTCTTGCAAGTCAGAGGTGATTGTGACGAATATGTCACTGAGAGGGGCATCCTGAGAAACTATACCTGCCAAGTCAAAAAGCATTTGCCTGTATAAAAATCCCCTCAGTGCTATCTTGGACACTCACCTGAGGTGTATCTGTGCCTGTACAGCTTTACTGGAAGAAGATTTATCTTCTCTTTTCCCTCTTCAGGACTGATCATCTCTGGCTGAATAAACACAAGGAAAATTGTAAGGAGCAATTCACAGAATCATTTATGTTGGGAGGGACTCTGAAGGCTGTTTAGTCCAGCCCTCTGCAAACTTAAATCAGGTTGCTGAGGGGCTTGTCCATTCAAGTTTTGACAGTCTCCGTGGGTGGAGATCCCCGCAAACTATCTAGGCAACCTGTTCCAGCATCTGGAAAAACTTGTGGTGCAAAATACATCTTCCTACAGAATCAGAATTTTCCTTGCTGCAACTTGTGCTCAATGCCCCTTGTCCTACCACCACCCACCTCCAAGCAGAGCCTGGCCCAGTCTTCTCTATAACCTCCCATTAGATGGCTGAAGACAACAATAAGATCTTCCTGCACCCCTTCCTCTTCTCTTATTAAAACTGAGCAAAACCAGCTCTCTCAGCATCTCTGATAATCACAGGTTCCCACTGGCCTAAAAACAGAAACCTGCACTGAAATAACTTGTTGGGTGCAATCAGCAGCTGGGCACACTAACATACCGTTCCCCACAGCAGCAGTAATTTCTGCTCAGCACCACCTCCCTTTAAGCAAGTTGTCATTGCAGTCAATGGATGTTTCTCCAGAGGATGGAAAGTGGAAATAATTCAGCTGAGAGGAAAAAAAAAAAAAGAAAAAAAAGGCAACAAAACAAGATAAAAAGCAGGTATAAATAAAAAAGAAATATCCAGCTGCCATTGGACATCATCCAATTCCAGCTGAGATCTCTATCAGGTCAATGCTTCAGGCCCAAGTCTGCCCAAGTGGTTACAGCTTAGATGTATATGTCTTGTAGTGAAGGGGGGGGTGGAGTAAAAGCATAGCTGGGGTTTGCCTGAATAGATAGACGCCTCCCAGACCAGGTGCATCCATAGCCCAGCTGTGAATGTTTATCAGTGCATCCACTGTTGTGCAGGAAAAAGTTGATAGATTAGAGCACTGGCAAACGCAGGGATACCTTTGGCTTTCCTGTTCAAACCCATACACACGCTTGTCAGATTTTCTGCCCTATTTTCTTCCCCAGGCACGGCAAGGGCAAGGAGTTGAGGCAGTCAGAAATCCAGTAATGATTTCTTGGTACTCAGGCTGTGCTTATGTTTGTACCTGTGGACACAGATGATGGCTGCTCTGTGCCTCAGCTCTGTCTGGAGTCTGAAGCTGCTGGAGAAGGAAAATGAGGGGTTGGCACAGCAGCCAGTTAAACCAGTGCCTGCTCACCTCAGAAAGCCCATGCAGGGGAAATGCAGTCATCTCTCTTTTCTTTTACATCACTAATAGTTGCTGCCTTTAATGTAGAGAAAACTATGTCTGTCAGGGAATCAATACCATTCTCCATGGGCTTATACAGCTGGCAAAGGAGGCCCTTGCCTCCTTACACGGCTGGAAGAAGGAGCCTGCACTGTATATTTGACATTCAGTACTGAGAAGCAGCTATTTTAATAGTGATAGCACTAAAAGCCTTTTAATACTAATAACCAAGCAAGTTAACTCAGTGCTAAAACCTCTCGAGTGATGTCCAGAGGGAGCATCACGAGCATCCTTCACCCTCCTGGACGCCCGTCTGGGTCCATGTCCGGCAGCAGCCCATTGCTCTCAGGCTGTCCCTCTCGGCCCCAGCAGCGCTGGTCGCCTCTGCCCCACGGCCAGGAGCCTGCGGGCCCTGCTGCTCCCCGGCACCATCAGCAGGCCGGGAGTCAGGCCTCTTCCACTTTAAATTTTAGCAAGGGTTTCACCTATTGCTTTCTCTTGAAAGTTTGTCTACAGGGCCTTAATGTGAAATGGGAGGGGTTGATTTCATGCTTTTTTCAGTTTCTAGCTAGCCTTTATTCAGGTCTGAATTCCTGTCAAGCAATGAATAACAAGAGTGAGACAATGTGTTTTGCTGACATTTTCATGAGTGAATTCCATATAGCCAGTGACAAAGTATCTGAAGACCTTAAATCTTAAATCTCCAGATCTTCAAATCTGATTTTCCCCTAAACTTTGCATCACTTCCTTAATCAAACATGTAACCTTTTACTGTCTTATTTTAAACTAGATACTATAATAAATACTAGATTTAAAGAGTATGAAATGAGCATAAAACCCCAAGACAGTAATTCCCTTACATGGGAGAGTATGAAATTACCTGTAACTGCAAAGATCTCTCATTACTGCACTGCTCTGCTGCAGCGTGCATCTAGATTTTATGCCATGAGGAACAGTAAAGTGAATTGAGTATATTATCATCAAGGCTGAATTATCATCAAATTAATACAATGGGTTAACATAGCCAGGAATGGAACTATGTCCCATCCAAGTGCAGGAATACCAATATCTGCCTTCCAGGCTGATCTTCCATGCCTAACAAAGATGCAGTCCTGGTCACTGCAGGTGCTGGACTCACCCTTTGGCACTTCTCTTTTTGTGACCGGTGGCACTGATCTCTGAATGTCTGGGCAAAATAATCCTGACAGTCATCCTCTGTATTGGGTTTTTCCCCCTCTTTCAGGCTATAAAGCAATCTAGGGAGAACTTTTCCAAAATGCTGTAATAGAAATTTTCAGTGAGGACTGTCTAGCAAAGGGCTACGTTTTTAAGTAGGCAGACAACAAGATTTTCAAAAGTGCCTACACTCCAAACTCTCCAGGATGTCTATGGAAGTTAGGCACCTGAGGTCCTGAGCATTTGGAAAGTGAGACTTTGATTTCACTCAACTTTTAAACACTTTAAATACTTCAAAACATATTATTTTAAACATATTTTCCTCCATTATCTCATCTCCAACCTCCAAATGGCTCCCAGGCACTCCTTGGCACAAGGTATTTGGAAATTTAGTTTTTCTAATTAGGTTCCAAAAGGGCAGCTGATGTAATCCTCTTTTCAGTCACACCTTTAGCTAATTCATTCCTTCTCTTCTGCAATTTTTCATGACATCGCTGCCTTGAATTTCTGTATGCGAAATCTTGGCTTTGCTGTACTCAAAGACAATTTTTTTGATGTGCAGACAGCAGGATTTCAGTCAATGTATCTATTTGACACTTGACCCAATCTCAGCTGGGCTTCCCAGGTGCTATCAATGTTTTCAGCTACTGCTCCATGATCATCAGATTGGAAGAGAAGTAGGACTAAGAGGTGTATAAATCTCCACAGTCATGTTGCTTTGAAGAATCACAAGCATACAACCCATACCTGAGCATTACCTGTTTGAAACAGGAAAGCTGACAGTCAGAGCTGGATCGCTGAGAATGACTTGCCTGTGTTTCACACCTGGCTTTCATTCAAAGAGCTGCTTTGCTAGCATTTGCAATAAAGCATTATTATTTATGGAGCTCAAGTGTTTAGGAACACTGATCACAGAGAAGGACTCCACTGTGATAAATGCTATCCAAACAAAGATAGGAAAGAGCTTAGATCTAGCCCAAGGACTTTATAGCGTGGGATGACTGATGATATAGAAATGTAGACAGTCTGGAGAATACTAAGATAAAATAATTCAATATTGGTCAGCATATCAGACAGTGATGCTAGCACACTGGTAATCAAAAATCCATCAAGCATTTCTGTATAGTTCAGGACACAACAGAGAAATAAGGAGGGATTTCTAGGAGAACACGGTGTGGCTTGACACATTGAGAGCATCCCATGCCTGGAGAGTTGTGTATGTAAAAGCAAAAAGTATTGTTGGAAAATATAATAATAATAATAACTGAATTATAGAAGCTCAGGTATGGAAATCAGCTTCTTAGTTCTCAGTGAGAGATAATACAGGAGTGAGGTAGGCCAGAAGGGACCTTGATCTTGTGGACAAAAATGCTGTTCTCTATGTCTGAGAAAAAGCTGCAGGAAATGGGGCATGGCCTCCTGTGCAGGAGCTGTGATTTGGTTCTGGCCCTCACCCAGGTCCAGTGAGTGTAGCATATTGCAGATGTTGAGAAAGGAGAGCAGCATTAGTCGTATGGATGTAGGCAGCAGCCAGACTCAGATATATTCTGCAACAAGAGCCCATGATGCTGTAATAAAGCTGGGAATGAGAGCCTCGGGTGAGATTTGGCTTGGAGAAGTTAGCAGGTGTCGTGGTTTAACCCCAGCTGGCAGCTCAGCCCCACACAGCTGCTCTCTCACTCCTCCCCCAGGGGGATGGGCAAGGAAGTCAGAAGGGTAAAAGTGAGAAAACTTGTGGGTTGAGATAAAGACAGTTTAATAGGTAAAGCAAAAGCCGTGCACACAAGCAAAGCAAGACAAGGAATTCATTCAGCACTTCCCATGGGCAGGCAGGTGTTCAGCCATCCCCAGGAAAGCAGGGCTCTGTCACGCCTAACAGTGACTTGGGAAGACAAATGCCATCACTCCAAACTTTACCCTCTTCCTTCTTCCTCCAGTTTATGTGCTGAGCATGATGTCATATGGTATGGCACATCCCTTTGGTCAGTTGGGGTCAGCTGTCCTGTCTGTGTCCCCTCCCAACTCCTTGTGCACCCCCAGCCCACTCGCTGGTGGGGTGGTGTGAGAAGCAGCAAAGGCCTTGGCTCTGTGTGAGCACTGCTCAGCAGTAACGAAAACGTCCCTCTGTTAGCAATGCTGTTTGCAGCACAAACTCAAAACATAGCCCTGTACTAGCTACTATGGAGAAAATTAAGTCTATCTCAGGCAAAACCAGCACAGCAGGTAACAGGAGTATCTGAGAAATAGATAACTGAGAAAAGGAATTGTGGAGGAGGACTTCAGAGGAAGAGGACTGAGGATGGTTTTAGCCATGTTGAGCAAGAGCTAATAACTGAACCTCCAAATGATCAGAGAGACAAACACTGGAGATGTTATTCAGGCATGTGAAGGCAAGTCTACAGTTGAGGGCTAGAGATCAGACTACCAGTAAGCTACAAAACATGATTTATATCCAGGAGAAGTTCTTGAAAAAATAATTACATCTCTTCACTAGAAATTCAATAATTTCATTATTCCCTAGAAGTAAATTATCTTGCTGGAATTAATTTTCTGTATTGACTGTTCTTTTTTTTCTGAGAATACAAATACGTGTATTTAAGCAGTTTTTATTCCAATGAAAATGCATCACCTACATCAAAATGAGGTTCTATACTCAAGTGCCCTGCTGTTACCAATTTCTGTCTCAACAGTTGCTCATCTAATCCTCATCTTTTTATTTTCCTAAATTCAGTGAGCAGAGAGGATCAAACATGTTGTGTTTGATAAACAGAATACTGCTCACTAGAAGAAAGTTATGCCTTGTTTTATGAGACTTTCCTTCACAATGAAGAGTGTATTTTAGTATCCTTAGCCTCAGTAGGTACACACTCCTGCTGACTTACTTTCCTCTGAGTTAGTAGAGTTGTAAAATCATAGAACAGCCCAGGCTTGAACGGACCTTGAAAGATCATCTGATCCAACCTTTCATGGGAAAGGAAGACTAGATGAGATTATCTAGTGCCCTGTCCAATAACATCTTGAAAACCTCCAGTGATGGGGACTCTACCATCTCCCTGAGGAGGTTGTTCCAGTCAATGATTGTTCTCACTGTAAAATAATTCTTTCTTATATCAAGGTGAAACCTCTCTCTGTGCAACTTGTACCTGTTGCCCTTTCTCTTCTCCGTGTAGCTCCTTGTGTAGAGAGGGCCTCTGTCCTCTTTGTAGCCACTTTAAGTACTGGAATACACTGTAGCCATACTTTAGAGGAAAACAAACAAAATAAAACTTTGCTTCTTATATTCATCCATTTTGCAAAGAAGCAAGCTGTGGCTACTACTCTCTTCTTTCTTTTTAGGAATTTTAATATGTTTCACCTAAGCTTTTTTTACTTAAAAAATTTACTGAGAAAAAAAATCTTTTAACACATCACTGTATGACTCTTGAGAGTATTTTGCTTCACATTCTCAAGTGGGTGAACAGACATTTGAGCTGGGTATTGTTCCTATTGAGCAAGTGTTTTACCTGGATCCATGCAGTTACCTCAGAAGTAGCCACAGGCATTTTCTTTGAAACATTTCTTTCATATTTCTTGATAATGTCTTACTCCAGATTAATTGCTAGTATCTGCCAGCAGACAATCTTCCTGATATTTCATTACTAGCACACAAAGGATGTGTGAAATTGCCATCCCATCCTGCTCTCTCTGCCTCTCAAAACACAAAGTAAATAGATATTTTACAAGTAACTATTCACAGACAGGGAGATGCCAAAATCTATCATCTCAGCTAACAAGGAAGGTCAAAGGGTAAGTCTTCCGTAAGTATTTCACCACTTGAGCATTGCAGTCACCAAAAGGCATTGCTGAAGGTGAATGTCAGGTCTCATGATGCACGTTCCCATCCAGTCACCCACAGAACAGCTGATAGAGCCCATTTCAGCTGCATGTTCATGCTTTACGTCTGTGAATACTGATCACAAAGTAAATACGTGATGAGTAACAGGGAGGCTGCTGCCACTGCTCAGCTGGGCTGATTGTTATGGAGCAGTGCTGGATACTGCTGATGCCAGCAGGCTAAGACAGACAAGAAGCCTATCATTCAGCTGAATCAAGTCTGCTCTGCAGATGGCCATACATATTTTTGCAACTTATCAGAAAGATCAGGGAGCATTTGCAAACTGGTATAGCTCTGGGAATGGCAAACCCATGATGAGGATATGGGCGGTTATACAGGTAAGTGGGTATTTAAGACATCGCTATGCATTAAATCATGAAACAGTCAGTGAAATCATTTAGAATATATGTAACCCTTTCACTGAGTGTATGTGTGGGTGTGCATAAATAAATCATAAAGTTAGAGAAAGATTCATTTTGAAAGGAACCTCCTGAGGTGAACAAGTCCAGCCGCCTGCTTAAAGCAGGGCCAACTTCAGTTACGTCAGGCTGCTCAGGGCCTTGTCCAAGTGAGGTATGCACATCTTCAGGGATGGAGATGACACGACTCCTCTGTGTAAGCTGTTCCAGTGCTAAGCCATTGTAAACACTTTTCTCCTTATACCCAAGCAGGGTTTTCTCCTGCTGCAGCCTGTGACTGTTACCTCTTCCCCATGCACCACCATCGTTCCCCTTCAAGAGGCAGAAGACTGCAACCAGTTTCCCCCCTCAGTCTGCTCTTTTCCAGGCTACAAAAAACCCATTTCCCTCAGCCTCTTCTCACACACATCATGTGCTCCAGTTCCCAGCCAGCCTGCTGTGGGTCTCCATCCAGTTTGACAAGGTACAGATATTGCATAGAAAGGCAATGTGGTGAGGGCACCTCGGGTTCCTGCTGCTGGAGAATGAAGCCCCCCTTGTTGTTTGTGGCCAACAATATGGTTGTGTTAATGCCTTTTTCTTTGCCCTACTGCCTGGATAATGGGAACTTGTGCAGTAGGTGAGGAGTTGCATTGGGTTTGTGGCTAGAACGATTGGAGGTCTGCAGCAATGAGCTGGCACATGGCACACGTGGTGTTCGTGTTCACTCTGCAGCCATCACGGGACCCCTGTGAAAAGCACATCCCTTGTCCCCGAAGGGTGTCCTAACCAGAGTGTGTGCTAAGCACAGCATCCAGCCTACTGGGGATTTCAGAGTCTATCATTTACTCAACACAACAGGTGGCTGATTTGAGACAGCCTAGAGTCTATCTGATGAGACATAACATCCTATTTCAGCTAAAGCTAAATCTGGTGCTGTTAATACCAAACAGATTAATTCGGTTTAATTATATTCTGAATTTCTTACCTCCTCAAGGGAGTGTAAAGTGAATCCAATTATGTTTCCTATATGGGCCAGCTGTCATGACACAGGGTGACTCTGGGTCCAGGCATTTATTCAGGATTTGTAGTTTTCTAAGGAGGGAAAGAGACGGAAAACTATTAACTGCTGATAGAAGAATATACAGAAAGCCATAATATAATGAACAAAATTCAGGTCTTTTAACAAATCAGAGAGGGATTTTTTTTTTCATCTGCTAATCTGAATTTAATCATTAAAGTAGACTGATGACAATATGCACCCATCTGCCAGATCTATTCTCAGACTAAACTCCCTCCACACAAAATTAACACAGGAATTGACCTGCAGCGAGATCCAGCTCTGACCTTTGGTATATCATGGATATAGAAAAGCTTAAAGATTTCCTGACTTGTAATCTTTGGCTTTTTTTCAAGGCTTGCTGTGCTTCTCTGCAACTCCTGGCAGATATGCCCCCTTTCTGTGTCCTGAGAGTGAACTAAGTGATAATTGCCATTCAGCTGGAAAAGGTGATCTTTTATGGGTCAGTCCAGTCTCTGTACATGGCACCTACCTCACAGATATGACCCATCCCATCCTGTCTTTGGATGGGATAAAGCATGTCCTGGAAATTGCTGCAGAGCACAGAGGAAGGATCCCAGAGTAACTAGCGTAGATAGAAGGGAGTGGGTCAACTACCTACACCTAGGCATCTAATTCAGGCACTCTATGGCATGTGAGACATCTCTGCTAGGTTAGCAGATATGGCACAGGACCTACAGGTTGCCTGTGATCTCCTGGAGCAGCAGCCAGAGGCCAGTCAGGACATGCTACAGCATCTCAGGTGGCGTTGGACACCTTTGTGTAGGCAGCTTAATCTCATCCTGGATGGCACACAACTCACAGACCACAGCATTTACACAGGTGTCACACGTGAGCAGGTTCCACCAGAGGTACACAGAGGCACCCAACACCTGCTCAGCAGTGCCCAAACTGAGCCCTGGGTGTCCAACATTCAGGCAGCTGAAGGCAGGCAAGGGGAACCTCATGCTCTGTTAGTGCTGACCATTCCAGGTAGACAACAGGCCTAACCCGGCATCTCAGCGACCACCTACAGCCCCTTCCAGGAGTCAAGCAGCCACTGCCTCCTGCAACGGGGCCTGGAAGAGTGCATTACCCAGAAGTCGGTGTTTGCATCTCTGTGCCAGTGGACATTTGTCAGAGATGCCAGGAAAGCTCAGACTTGTGCAAAATGAATCTCAGTTGAAAGCCAGAGAGAAGAAAAACAGTCGTTGCCGCTGGTGTGGATTTTCTGTGACTCCCGATCCTCATAGAGAGCTTCAAAACCTGACACCGCCTGAACGTGTCTGCTCTGTTGCCAGTATTGAATTGACAGTCCTTGACCTTCTTTAATCCTTTAGGTTTAACTTTATTTACACTTCATTTAAATTTAATGGCTTCAGGCAACCATGGGAAGTCATGCCTTACTCTCTTTACAGTTTTTGCTATGTGCAAGGACTCTCTGTCTCCCACTGTCACCAGCCTTCCAGTCCCAAAGGCTCCTCAGAAGGATCACGAGTTTTGACTTCAGTCAGAGCCACTCATTGTAGCCACAGTCTGGAAAAACACAAAGTAGCTCCAACCAATTTAGCTTGCACGGATCTGCGTTTGTTTTTTTAATGGACTCTCAAGCTTGACTACTCATCCTTCTCATTGACTACACATGAATAATACATCTTGCTTGAACTAGGTGAGATGAATTCCCAGCTGCATTCAGTCATCATCTACCTACTTCGTGCCTGTGGAATACAAAACATGCCCATCTATTTTTAATTATTAAAGACCAGAAATTATAAATATATTCATGTAGAGACTCGCAATTCATTTGCCATGGTTGCCTATACTAATGGAGGGGGGCTGCCACTACTAAATAAAGTATTGTTGGGTGAGACAGAAGTCAATGCCAAAACCATCTTGCATTGATAGCACATTAAATAGTGCTACTAGGCCTTTAATCCTTCAGCATGTAAGAGCTGGTGGGCAAAGTCTCTAGCCTGAGCCTTCCTGGGATGGTGGAGCCTTCAGCAGCATCAGGGTCCAGCTCTTGGGAGGGAATCCCTTGTGCCACTCCCCAGGCATATCTGATTTTGGGTATTCTGAGTATTCCATGTTGTATACCACATGGTACATGTGTTTATATATGCTATATTGGTATATATTGGTATATTCAGCCAGTGTGTGTGGATCCACATAGTTCTATGGCAGAGACAGGATACTGAAGCGAGTGCAAGAGGAGTACTAGAAATCAGTTGCCTCTGACAGACAAAAAAGGGTGATGCGGTACTTCTGTCCTTTCAGGGATATTCCGGGAGGTGTCATGGAAATCCAGAAATCACCTATCCTTTTGGTTCCTCTGCAGCTTTCACTTTGTCTGTCTTTGTTACAGATCAACAAGGGTGTTTTCAGGACAAGAAGGTCCTTGCCTTTATAAGTCTTCTGCCCTTTCCCATTACTTTTCTGGATTGCTAGCATTAGGTTCATACTACATTTCATTTGCCAGTAGATGGGCTGAAGACAGTAAAAGTATTGTAAAATCCTCTAATTTATCCCAGGGGACACTCTTCCAGTGCAGCAACTACAAAAAATACCAGCAAAGCTGCTGTCACAAGGCCTCCTCCCAGACATTGCCATAAGTTGGACTTGGAGCCTCTGGTATGTTAGAGAAAAGATACAACATCTCACGGGACCCTGGGGATTACCAAAATGACACCAAAAGAAAGGCTATAGTCCTCAAAGGCTAGGTCACAAATCTGGCTACAAGCTCTCTCTTTTTGTCCATAGTCATGAACTGCAAGTTCTGTGCTGGGCATCTCAGAGGAAAACAAAAATATCATAAATAAAGGATTATGATGATGCAGGGGAAATAAACAAGAGGAATGGATGAATTCTTGAGCAAAATGTTTCCTATCAGAGTGCGATGAAACCCTGCAGTGGGCACAAATACCTGCATGCACAGCATCCAGTTGTCCCAGGTCTGGAGAGGACTTTCTACTCAAATATCAGCAAAGGAGAGGAAAACTGTGATTGTTTCATTAAAAGCAGGAAGATATCTTCATTGTAAACAGTTTCCAGTTCACAGCACAGCTTCAAACATCCGGGGCAGCTACATGAGAGCCCACGTGCCAGGCTGCACTGCCCCAGGAGCTCAGCAGGCACGGGTGCGATGGCCGAGGCAGGGTGAGCCATGCCGTGCCTCAGACCGGTGTGCTTGGCAGCGGTGCTCTCCTGGCACTAGGGCCAGCGTCCCCGCCTCACCAACAGCATGCCTTCGCCAAGAGGCAGTAACAGGGAAGAGAGTGGTCGCGTGCAAGGAGGGAAGGTTTGCCCAGTGGAACAGCAGAGATGTTTTCCAGGTGGCTGTGCTGTTAGCAGATCCACAAGTTGAAGGCCTAACTACCTTAATACTATTGCAAAGCAAATATTTCCAGGTTATCAGTAAATGAGGTGGTAAAAACTGTAAGCCTATTGACGTAAATCCCCTGTGGGCAGCCGCTTTGGCTTTCTGCTCCCCTCCTCACCTGTGTCCTCCTGCTGAGTCTGAAGGGCCCACCAAGTCAAACAGACAGTGGACAGTTTGCAGGGAGTCCTTCCTGCCCAGCCATTGTGCCAACCTATCTCCATCTTCTCAAAAGATACTTCATGTTGGAAATCACAGAGGTCTTTAGAGGCTTTTGTGTGAATTTTATGGATATCGTTATTTATTCACTCCAAGCCTGGAGTCCCTTTTCTGTAGCTAAATGCAAGTGATCATTATTTTCACAGGCTCTGCCAGTTATCTAGCAGCAGAGATCTTTCATCTTTGAGGATCTCATTTTGTTGTATGATCAAAGGTATTTCAACTTCAAATTAAGGACAGTCATTACTAACACTCTCTAACTCAAATAATGTAGGTTCAGGAGAGCTTTTCCAGGGAAAATAAATTGACTGGTTTATGTACTGTGTTGCCACACAAGAGGATTCATCCAGTGTTAACATGGCTGTAAAAACTCTGAATCTATCATCTATCTGATCTATCTGAATCTAGTTTTACAAGTAGAATAATGTTGCTGTTTAGTGTTATGCTTGCAGGCAATTTTCTTAGTATTGCTGGTGGTATAATGTGCGTGGTGCTGGGAAGTTCTGGCTCTACAAGAGCCTAAATTTCAGCATAAATTAATATGATTTCTGTAGTAACAGCTAACGGGATCTGACAAAGCAAAACCAAAATGCACAGGGAAAGACATGCCAGGAAAAAATGTGTCTGAAATAAACTTCAGTGTGACATAGCCATACTGACTCAGACTTTCAGCGGAGTAAATTTGTGCAGCATTGTTTGTTCCAGTGGCTAAACTGCTGTACTGGGCATAGCTGACACAAAGCTAGTCTAGCTATCTGTACACTGCACTGCAGTGTGCAGGACAGATGGATCCAAAGGAAGAAATTCACTTAGATAAAATTAAATTGAATTTTTGGAGACCTCAGCTGAAAAAATCTTCATAGGAGAAAAGAATGGAAAAAAGAACTTAGAGTTTGTGAGAAAGAGACAAGTGGTACAAAGCCTATTTTTTCTGATGCTATGGAAAATTATGTATACAATCTATAGAAATTAGGCATTTTGGTTAAAAGGGAAAGAGTTTGTCACTGGTGTGGAAATCCCCAAGGCACAACACACGGGCTCTGGGAAGGTGGTCCCAGGTCCCTCACCTGGCCTCAGGTAGGTCACAAATCACCCAAGTTTCACATTTGCCTGAAGCCATTGTCAAAAAATTGCTGAATTTTCCTGTTGTGTGCTATTTACACAGAATACTCCACTTTGGACAAAATGTTAACACGTTGGTTAACTCTTGATGTTTGGAGCTCACTGAGTCTATTGGTCCTTATTGGAGTTGTTCTTGATATAAGGTATGATTTTGCTCTGGAGATTAAATGATGAACCACTGGGTTTGAAAATACTCATCATTAAATAATCATTAATTTCTCTATCTAGATGAGGCTTTGAGGTGAAAAAGAAGAACTAGAGAGGAGAAATAAATTCCCAGTGCCAGCCAGTAGCTTGCTGGGAGCTCAGCAATGAAGCTCATCTTTCCCTCGTACTGTCAATAAACCAGCCAGTCTCTACACTCTGGTTTCAGCTGAGATAGAGTTAATTTTCTTTCTAGTAGCTGCTACAGTGCTGTGGTTTGGATTTAGGATGAGAATCATGTTGATGATAACACACTGATGTGTTCAGTTGTTGCTGGGCAGTTGTAGTGCCTGCACTAAGTGAAGGACTTTTCAGCTTCTCACGCCCTGCCAGGTGCAGCAGAAGCTGGGAGAGCACAGCCAGGACAGCTGGCCCAGGCTGGCCACAGGTATATTCCCTGTTGTATAGCGTCATGCTCCCTACAGAACTGGGGAAGTGAGCCAGGAGGTGGGATCGCTGCTCAGAAACAGACTGGGCATTGGGTTGGTTTTTTTCCCTTCTGCATGTGGTGAGCAATTGCATTTGTGCATCACTTGTTTTATACATATTATTAATTGTTGTTGTTACTATTATTATTATTGTTGTTGTTGCTGTTGTTACTATTATTTTTGTTGTTGTTATTATTATTATCTTATTTTGTTACCCTATTAAACTGTCTTTATATCAACCCACAGGTTCTGGTTGGTTTTTTTTTCCATTCTCCTCCCCATCTCCTTGGGGAGGGAGAGGTGAGGGAGGGGTTGTATTGTGCTCAGTTACCAGCTGGGGTTAAACCCTCCTGCATACACAATGGTAAACATTGTCACAAAAAGGAGGCCAAGCAGCATACATGATGTTTGTCCTCTTTTGAGAGAAGATAACACAAGTGATAAAATGCACTTTTGATTATTGCAAGCACTTATAGGCCTGGGGGGTGGGGGAGAGGCAAGAAGTCTTTTTGAGGCTTCTTTGAAATTGCAAATATTCTCCTAGTTTCCTCAGTTCTTCTTGCAGAATAGTAACATGTCAGTTCCTAGCTCTGGCTGCCAGAAGAACAGAATGATAAAGGGTCGTCTTTGCTTTTAAATCAGAAGATAATTATTTTGGCAATGTGCTACATGTTACGGTGCAAACAATGAATATTTTTAAAGCTATCCAGTTTTTTAGAGGAAGAAGAGTCAAACCACTGGTGTCTGGTTTGTGCTGCAACACTACCTGTTTGGAAGAGTCACATAAAGAAAACTGACTATTTGCCATAGTGAATGGGGACAGGAGTTTAGGTCGCCTGAGTCCTAACCCAGGCTGTGCCACAGAGTCACTCCTCACCCCCGTCCTGCCCTTTGCCTCCCGCAGTCTCACTTCTGCTCACCTCCAGTGGGAATTTTCTCTGGGTAGGAACCAACTCTAACATGTCAGTTCAATGTTCAGCAAAATAAACCTTTCCATTGCAGGAACCCAGAGCTGCTGTCATATTACAAAAGCTCAACATCACCTCTCAATGCTGAAACACATCTCCATGCCTGCAGCCACCTGCCCTCACAGCCCTCAGGACCAGGGACCTGCAGAGGGATGCCTGGCTCGTTGCACCCTTCCGCAGCCCCCTGACAGGCACAAACTTGGGCCAGTGGATTTGTTTCCTTTTCTCCTTCTGTACAGGAACCATTAAGCCTCTATACCCAGGAAGCCATTATCGTACCAGATTTTAGTATCTGCTCGTCAGTGCTGGAGGATTGAGGATGTCCTGTGCACACACAGCTTAGTGTTCTCTGGCTTGGACACAACAGAAATGCAGACACTGCTTTCACCAGTTCAGAAAACCCCACGTGCCAACAGAAACCTTTGTACTGGAGGGCATCCCTTATCCCTGGCATGCTAGAAGCTCAGTACTAGACTCAGTTAAGCAGTCTTAAAATCCCCTGTCAGTGATAGGAATTTGGAGCAGCTGGATATGCTGTTTAATTGAAGTTATCCAGGGAAGCAGCACACCTCTGTGAGTGTATCTTTCTCCTTAAGAAGTTGAGGAACCAAACATTCTTTATGGATTCCTCAGCACTTTTCATAAGCATGGTTTGAGAATATTCAGTCTAATTTATGACATTTCCAGAGCTGCCTTATTAGGAGGCTGTGGATCCATATCTGTATTCATCTTGAAGTAAAGACGCCTTTATCTCTGTCCCTCGTTAGCCTCAGGAGTAATGCCGCTGAAGTCAATTGAATTGCAACTGCGTAAAACCAGCATAAGCAAAACCAAGTGCAGAATGCAAAACAGCGTGACTCACTAGCCGAGGGAGCAGACGGATGTGTCAGGTGTAAAAACTAATACGGGACGAAGTACAATGCAGAGATAACCCCAACTGGTTCGGGTGGCGGGAGCAGCTTACTCAAGCAGAGCAAATTGAGCAGAAGGGAGCCCTGCGCTGCGCTGGCGGGGCTGTTTCTGGTAGTGGGTGACCTTGCTGGGAGCAGGCTGGGGGAGCCCTGCACGAGCCGCTGCTGGGAACCGTGAGGGGAAGTGAAGTAACCTCCTCTCCAAGCTGGGATTCAAGACTTGGCTAATATTTTTTCAGTTTTATAAATGTATCCAGAATGAATGATGAGACAAAGCACATTCCAGTCTTTAGGGTATCTGTTTTAAAGCTTCTGCCAGTGTTTCTTCTGACCTAGAAAGTGAAAAAGAATAAAATAGGGCTAACAATCCCCACTGCACAAGACTGTGGTTGGGTTGAAAGTATCTATATTCTCAGGCATTCAGATGAGGATAATAATATATGAAGTAAGAGAAAAAGAGAGAGAACACAGCTTCTCACATCTTTCACTATACAAAGCTCTGACATTTTCCACTACGTTTTTAATTATTTGTTTCCCAAGTATTTATGTTAATCTTTAATGCCAGATCAGGATTTTGAAATAGCTTATTTTCAAATAAGCCTGAAATTACCTCATAAAATAAAGAGTGATGTAATATAAATTCTGCATCTCCCTGAAATATTTTATAATTTCAGTTAAAAAAGCATGTTTTCTTGTAAAATGTAAAAATTATTTGCTTTTGAAAGGCAGAAATCCTCTCTGCTTATTGAGGGACCTTGTAGAAAAACTTTGACAGTGCATGTGCTCCAGTGATAGATTATGCCACAACACCAGGACATTATCAGCACCATGGCATTCTGATATTGGATTAGTACTGTAAGTCACCAGTGCTTAAGTGCAGATTTTCCTTCATGAAAATGAAGGTGTGATATATTGCTCAAAAATATGATACCAGGAAGGATGTGCTAGGTACAATTGAAAATATGGGAGGAAGAAAGTCCCTTGTGTCATGCTAATATTTTCTGATATATGTTTAAAGCAAGTTGCTATTTCTAGCAAGCCTCCAGAAGCTGCCAGTTTCCCTGAAGATATAATAATCATATAACAGAGCCAAGTCAGGGAAGAAAACATGTTATTGCTCTTAGTTGGCATTGTTCATTTATTTTACAGCAAAGTAAGGAGTTAAAGGAACATTGCATGCCCATATATGAAAAAAATCCATTGCTTTATATACGAACAGTTCATGATCGGTACACTCAGACTGTTTTTAACAGACAACACGGTGGGCAACAAGATAAAATGACTTGTCCTTGTGGTTGCCGACACTGAACAGCTACCTTTCACCAGTGAGGTGGATGCCTTTTACTTGTCTGAAGTGCCGGGATGTGATGGCTTAAGCAGCATCACCTTATCCTGCCACCGGCTTCTTGCCCAGGCCAACAAACCTTCCCTCTGCCTTGTTTGCTTGCTGTACTGGAGACTTTAGTTTTGGAGCCTTTCAGCTCTAGGCAGATGTCAGCAGCTAAGTTTTCTGCTGGGTTCATTCATATTAAGTGCTAAAATCCACCAGCTGTTTATATATATATATATATTTCTATACACACACACACATATATATAAAGGTCAGTGGGACAGAGCAACTAACTTTGTTGAACTGTTTTCGTAGGAGGCTTTCCTCTGAAGAGGACCACAAATATATCAAGGAGACCAATCAGCTGCCCAGAGGGTTGCTTTAATGACTAAGACACATGATGAGTAGCCGGGAAATTGTTAACTCATCCTAAAATAACCCATATTGGATTGCATGCTGATGTCATGCTGATCTCATGCTGCTGAGGAATAACCTGAGGAATAGCACAGGAACTAGACCTATTTTCTCAAAAATAAAAATACACCTCTGTAAGATTCAGCTCTGGCCCTCTTCCTTCAAGCTGGAAGTGGGTTTGAAGGCACACGTTCCCCAAGGCTGAGGAAATGGCAAGTGTCTTTTGTTAGGAAGAACTAAGACAGAAGATGCTAGGACCTCACTCATGTGTACAGCGGCAGCCTGGATGATGGCTGGCACACAGCTTTTTTACCAGAGGGAGGAGAGGGGAATAATCTCATCACTAGACCTGCTTAGCACCTGTCCTGGCTTCAGCACCAAATCATAACTGGTCACTGGTATGTTGGGAGAATATGAAGCAACTGTGGATTCAGCGTCCAGTTTAACCTGAATTTATGGATGGAGGCAAATTTCAATGCGCAGCCGGCTGAGGTCTCTCTGTTGTTGGACAAAAGGCACAGCACGGTGCCTCTGTACAGATGGCCAAAGCGTAGGCAGAGAAATGGACTCTACCATGGACACCACACAGTCTCTCAAGTAAACCAGCACCATGATCCTGAAAGCTTTAGCAGTAGTCAGCAAGTGTGCCTTGATCCCTGGGCTATAGCAGGCCTTAGACACAAGCTGATGGAAGCAAGAGCTTTCCTTCTGCTGAATTACAAAGCAATTAAGTACTTTTTCCCTTATGGAGTCTGAACTGAAGAACAGTACTGCAGCCATGAAGGTCTGAGCACAAAGTATCTTGGGGAGAAGGGCAGGAACTTCCCCAAGCACCAACTGCAAAGGCAGGGGTTGGGAACTGTGCGGATAAAGCCACGTGCAGGGAAGCAGACGGATCACCGAGAGAGGATGGGCAAAGCACTGGGAGAGGAGCCAAAGGGGACGGCACAATGAAGCTCTTCCAGGCGCTGGCTGCAGAGGCTGGCTCAGACCTGAGGAGCAAGGAAACTGTGCCTGCTTAGTTCTGCCACACTCAGGGAAAAGGATATCTTTTGCTAAATAATTTACATTCTCAAGAAATACCTGACTGCTCTTACCTTCTTTAAAGAATCAGCCAGGACATACATACTGAATAAACAAGAAAAGTTGATAAGCTGCAGCATCATAAAACTTGGTAAAGTTTGTGCATTTTAGCAACCCTTACAATACTAGCTTTTGTGTTTTCTAGACATGCCTTTGATGCCACAGCTTCTGAAACTACCTAAGCACTGGCTGCCATAATAACAGACATACTTAGACTGTTATGCAGCTTGACAAAGAGTCATGGTGTCAGATTTTAATTTGTATAAATTGACATCTTTCCATTAAAATTAATTGAGCTGCACAGCTTTGCACCAGTTGAAGATGTAGCCCATTAGTTTCAATTTTTAAATTAAAAGAGCGGTGCTCTAGTACAAAAGAATGTCAGCTTTTTACATATTGCTTTCTACTATTTTAGAATAATACGGTAAGGAAAAAGTGTGTTATAGAATAACCAACATTGTTTCTGTACTCTAGCATTAAACATTAAGACAGTACTGGACAATGTAGTTTTTTCTATAGTAGTCAAAATAGGTGTCTAAGTCTTAAGGAAGAAAAATACATTAAAGAAAACATGCAAGTCCAATTTTACAATAAAGTCCTTCTGTTTGCCATAGTAGATGCATTTTTAATCTTATCTGTGTGCAGAGATCCTTTTTAACAGTGCAAGGAGCTAATCAGAGAAACCATAGGGACTCTTTCTCAGTGAGTTTCTTATTGAAGAGATATATTTTCAGAACCATGTTTTTTTCAGACTCTGTTGGTATGTTTCTGAGGGTACTGATGCTTTGCAGAGGGAATTTGCTTTGGTGTTGCACCAAAGAGAAGTATAGTCCACAAAGAGGAACGCTATTTTATAGTGTGCAGCTCAGCAATACCATACTTGTCCTTACCTTACTGGCTCCATCCAAAATCTTCTTTTTAAAAACTTGCAATGTTCCTCACACATGTGTTCCCCCTATACCAAGAATCAAGAAATTCTGAAAAAGGGCTCTAATCAGGCAAAAAAAAAGATATACAAACCCTGAGCACTACTTATGAGCCTTATGAATAAGATTGTGAAATGCTGCCAAAAATGCACATATTTTGTATTTCATGGATTTGTGTGTGGGAAGTTTAGCTGACAAAGAATTAAGTTAAAATACTAGACACAAGGCAATTTTGTTCTCCAAGATACAAAAATATGTTGGATATGGGAGCATATATGTCACAGATCTTTCTACCCTACTAGTTCAGGGTTATTTTTTTATATACGTTTTAGGATAGTGTATTAAAGAGTTGATATCTGCCTACCACCTTTCTACCCTATTTCAAAGTCATCTGATACAATGCCCTAGAAGAGTACCCCATCATACTTATATTTCACAGGAGATAACCTGGCAGGGTGGTATAAATTAGGACCAAGACCCCTTTGAAATGCCAGTACACTGATTTTTTTCTAGTCCAGATCATTGGAAGAGTCTAATTAATTTGGCAGAATTCTTGGGTCCTCGATTACAACATCTGCTCTGCTGTGGAATGATCCAGCACAACCATCTGTCTTTCACCATGCAAAGCAAGTGGCTGAGGGAAGATTTAATATTTTTCGACAGCAAAGGATAGAAACGAACATGCTATCAAATTTAAAGCCATGTTCTTCAGACCGTCAAGGTTAACTACTGGAGTTATGCATAGACCAGCATATTGGATTGGGGAGAGGTGGTTTGTGCCAGAACATTATTAGAGAAGGATGAGCAGCAAATGCACTCCATTGGAGCTCACAGGGTTCATTACAATTTTTGTCTCAACTAGCTAATCAGCATCAATCCCAATATTATGCCTGAGGCATTCCTTTTTGAGGATCTCTCAAGCAAAGTGTACACTTGCTATCCTAAATGTGGTCTTCACTGTGAAATTTGCCTACAGCTCAATATCAATGAAAACAGTAGGAAAAAAAATCTTCCTTCTCCCCATCATGACAGTGATGTCAGCAAACCCCCCAGTGTATATCTAATTATGCTGACAGAAGAGTACTTCTGTCAGTTTAAATAACCTTGTTCTGAGAGACAGCTTTACCTCTACCAATTTAGGGAGCTTCTCCTGTGACCACCAAGGTAGCGTTACCCAGCAGAGCTGCATGTCCAATGGAGAGGACATGCCTGAGAGACAAGCCCGCGCCATTGATAGCTGTGTCCTTCTGGAGTAGGCTTAGCTTTGGTTCCCTCGTCTCCAGGCATGAGTGGTCAGGCGTGGTGGCGTCAGTGCATGCAGTTTAATAGCCCATGTCAGAATGAACAAGTGTGCTTAGTCCTTATTTTAGAGGCCAAAATCCTGATTTTCAGGGGCTATCAAGACCTAACGTTTCCAGTGGGAAAATGTTATTTGTGCTGTGCTTGGAACATTGTAAAATTACTAGCGCATAATACCTCGCTGACTGAGGTGACAACTTTTGTAATCTGTAGGGCTAACTTTCAAGTGGATCCATTCAATTCATTGATAAAAAACGTCGACTATTCAAAGGGCAGCAGCATCACAGACAGGCACTCTGCATTCACTTCATGACTTGCAGCTCCAGTCCGGCACTTGAGAGCATATATAAAATGCATTAACCATATGGAAACTGCATCTCATTCTGCCTGTCTGCCAAAGGTGAAGAGTTGCTTTAGCAATAGTGCCTAACATTAATAATGGTGTCTTCTTACCATGTAAGACTGGTGGCAGCCAACAGTCAAGACACTGTGCTTTGGTGCTGAAACAAGAGGTAACGTTGGGTCTAAGGTGAGGGAAAGCAATCTGGCATTGCTCACTGGCGTATCAGTACCTACCATAAGGTACCGATATGGAAGGATGGCCTGTGGCTTCTTTTGTCCATAGATTCAGTTTTGCAAGAAGTTTCATGAGAGTATAGGTCCTTTATCCTCTTTTGATCTTTCTCCTTTCACAATTAATTTGCAGTAGTTGAACGATTTGTCTGTGTAGTTCATTCTTTTTCCACGCATCACATTTTATTTCCTCTTCTTGTCTCACAGTTGTGCCTATCTCTATTTTACTCTCTTGTGCTGTGAGATTTCTTCAGTTTTGTTGTGGTTGTTGGAGGTTTTCCTTATTTGTTTGGCTTTTTAAGAGTGCTAGCAGCTTTCCTCAGTGGCTGCAGGGGAAGCAACATGACAAGATGAAGGCAGCAGCCTGCCATGGTGTTTTTGCCGAAAGCCGTTGCGTTTTTTCCTATTCTGACACCCATTTTCTTGCGTCTTGACTCCAAAACAGAAGTTCTGGCAGTCAGTTGCTGCTGCGCAGACCAAAGAGGGAGACATTAACTGCCACATACTGCACCTTCTTAATCACATTATAGATGTCATCCAAAGCCCATTGAAGTCAGCTCCTACTAACTTCATTGGTCTTCAGGGCACACGGCAAGATTTTCACACCCAACGGCAAGAGATGGTGTACATATGCCCCCTACATACTCAATCTCACCTTTCCCTTCCCCTTCCCAAAATAAGGGAGACCCTGCAGGCCTTGCTGCTTGTTAAAGTGCTGGGTTAACATTCTGAGGTAATTTGTTTGGCCTGAAAAGCAGTTACAGTAAATTTGTTAGTGGGAACATGCTCCTTTTATTCCTTCCCTCCCTAATGCCTCTGTAAAGCTGTGGTTTGTACAGACCTTAATTAGAAAAGAGGAATTTTGCATGCTTTCCAGCTGGGCTTTCTTGGATTTAATTGTCATTTTAGCTTTTATTTTCATTGATTTTGTAGCAAAACAAATTGGTGTAATCCTCCAAGCCAAAATAGATATAATCCTCCAAGCCAGCAGGGAATGTACTAATGGCAATAGAGTTATGATAAAAATAACCCACTTCACCCTGGCAAATATCTCCAACATTCAACAGAAGCTTCCTGCTGTCATGAAGACAAAAATCCCTTATTTCCACAGCACTATTTTGATTTAATGAGTTCCAGAGTTTTCTAAAACTGTTTGAATGACACATTGTATTTATTTTTATTTATTTTTAAAAAGGTAATAACACTGGTTTCAGTCCAGACTCCAGGGTCATTGCAGACTGCCACAGACTTCAGCAAGAACTGGGATTAGCTGTTTTGTTCATTCTCAGATATTAAAAATCCCCCTTCTCCCAGGTGATCACTGGTTGTGAACATCAAGCCACATCTGCAGAAGAGGCTGATGTCTGCCTCAGTGGCCCATCTGGTAAGAATGAATGGGCTTCGTTAAGGACCATCATCTGACAGGTGACACGCCAAAGTCATGACACATAGATTACTTGTGCCCGATGTCAATTATCTACACTGCCAGTTCAAATAGACATCCTCCTCCGGGTGGGGGTGATGCACATTGACACCTGGCATATGGCAACAAAGCTTCTGCGGTCCCAGGGAAGGAAAGGTGAAAACGCATGTGTCAGCTATGGTGGAGGTAAATCAAAACTATCGGGAGGAGACACTGTAGTGCTGACAAAAAGGAAATAAACCTGTTTTTCTAGTGTGGATGAGAGACATAGCTTTAGGCACAGTGGGTAAGATCTTGCTTAACAAAATTTCCCCATGCAGTGAGGCTTAGGCAGAATTTAGGCATCTAGGCCCCAGGCATCTTTCCAAACTGACCAAAATGCACTCCTTTAACCACTGTGTTTGCATCATGGGTACACACACACACAGAGTCATTCGTCAGTCTGTCTTGCAGCCCTGGGTGCCTCATGGCCCAAGTTCATGTGAAGAGTCCCCACTGTCCCAAAAGCCCAAAGCCTGTAAACTGATCTTCTGGGTGTGGGATCTGAGTCTCCTTTGGTTAAGGATGACCTTGGTCATAGTATCATATGTCTGGACAAATCCTGCAGTCAATGGGGTATTATGCAAGAGATCACTGATAACACAGATTTATCACAGGTGATCACTTTTTCCCCTTTCACCTGTTCTGGATCCTGAGGACCTAGCTGTCGCAGATGGTGACCTGGGCATACCAGCATACTTACATATAGGCATGAAAGGCTTCAGTGTCACCCTAGAGAGACACCAGTTCTCCCAACTGATGGTAGGTGTCTGGATCACCTACATAAGACTAGATCCTAAATTCTAGGTATTGTTTCAGCCACTGCTGCTATCAAGGCAAGAACTGATGACATTTGAATTTGTGTTTAGAAGGTCCAATATTTTCTTTATAGTCCCAGAGAATTAGTAAGAACCAAAGGCCCTTGCTGTTAGTACTAGCATTAGTTAGGGCTTGGACATCACAGGTGGGGGAGTTCAGCTCATTGTTAGACCTTGAAAGACATAATGTTGGAAATGGTGAACAGCTTCTGGCCTGTGGCCACGGTTAGAGCAGTTCAGGGACTCTGTACCATTGCTACACCCAAAGTGAAGGTTGGGAAGGTAAGGATGATGGACGGAAAAAGCTGAAAATGTAATATTGTTCCTGGACCCTGTATGGCCTGCAGGCCTACTATAAGAGCTACTGCCAGTAGTGTAAATGTTGCATTTAGCCTTAGGAAGGGGATGGAGCTAGGGCAGTGACAGGTGTCAGAATTAGGGTTTAAGCTACCATGAATGGATGACATAAGTTTGTTGACCAATCATCAAAAGCTTAGTATGGTTGGAAGGGATTATTTCCAAGAAGAACAAATTACTTGCATTTAGATATCTGGTGAAGAAGTCACATGTGCAATAGTGGTAATGCTGGAGTTAGATGGTGTTTGAATTAGAGCTTAACTTAGTTTAGCATTAGGGGCAATGGGGTCAGAAAAAAAATTCTGATAGATTTTGCAAGGCCTGCAGTGTTAAGGTGATGATGGGCAGTGAAAAATACAAGTGACTTCTGGCTGATTTCAAGACGTGCTATGGCTAAGTCTGGAGCTGGGGCTACACCAGCATCACCACTGAGCTTCCGAACAGTAGAACCTGAAGAAGGAGGCTTGTTGGCAGGTCATGCCAATGTGATGAATGACTTAGGTTTTTGGAGGTGGCTGTCACTGGTCTCTAGTACTATAGGTAGATTTGGATTTGTGACTAGATTAGGCTCTGGGCTACAGAAGCTTAAAAGCTAGGTTTACAGCCAGATTAGCATGGGAAATGGAAGGTTAGCAAAGCCAGGCTGAGGTTTGATGCGGGCAAATTAAATGGTGTTAACAGGAGTCACTGGAGTGTTAAAGATCATGTCAGAGAATGCATTTAAGAGCATATGTAGCAATAAAATGGCTGACAAGCTGGATTCATCACTGGGTTTTCCAGTGACAGATGAAAAGAGGTTTGTGTTAGGTTAGTTTAATGAAAGGTCATGCTCATATATTTACATTTAAAGTTGGGACTAGAGGGACAACTTTTTTTATGACAAAGGAAGAAGATGCAGGGTTATTTCTGGACTCTACGTTGTCCCTCAGAATGTCTGGTTGTGATAAAATTTTATGATACAATGTTACTTTCATTTTTTGCAAGGATTTCATTCCTCTGATGCTAGAGGAAAGGTTAGATTTAGCTTTAAAAATAAAGGTTTAGACAGCAGAAATTGAAGAATACAGTTTATAGCTTGCTCTCAGGAGAAGTGATGGAATGTGGTGAGATTCTTTCAAGGTGAATGACCTCACAGAAAGTCACTGCAGGGTGATGTGAGATTTTGGGAGAGCAAGAGTCAAGAAGCTAGATTTACATTGTTACCTGGCATGGCAGATGCTGACGAGGGAAAATGGCATCTGCTCAGCATTGATGATAGTCACCAGAGTGTTAAGGATAGGTTGGTTCAGGGTGAAGACCTGCCAGAAGGGTTATTGTCATTAGGTGAATTGTGAAACACTCTCAGTCCCATGCAACCAGAATGAGGGCTGGGATTAGCAAGGAGCAAAGGACAGGCAGACCAAAGATGTTGAGATGTTGTGCTACAGTGCTGAAGCATGGGTTAAAGAAGGGTTTAGGCTGTGGGAAAGCAGGAAGCAAAGATCCTGCATTGCCAGCTGAACTAGTAAAAGGGGCTGGTAAAAGGGAGTATGGCATGTGTTTTGATTTTCACTGTGTCAAAGAAGTGGTATGCTAATATTGGTTAGAACTGCTTAAGCTGAGAATATTTTACTGATGAGTTTTATTGCTGCATCTGAAACATCACATGGCCAGGAGGAAGAATATAGTTAGCAGCTGGTCAGAAATCAAGGCTTATGGATAATTTTGTGGTTGTTAAGGATCATGTGTTTATGGTGTTAGGCTAGGATTCAGTTCTGGGACCAAATTGTCTGAAGAGGCAGTTTCATTACCTGATCATGCAAGGTTAGGCAGGGCAAAGAGGCTGGTGGCTATTTGGGACTTTTTATCCTCTTTGACTATTATGGATAAGCTTAGGGCTAGGGCATAGTCAGAGGTACAGTTAAACTCATAGTTAACAGAAAGGGGCTAAAGAGTTAGGTTTCCATCCACAATGCAGCAAGCACCATGGGGCAAAGCTGGGTGATAAATGTTGATGACAGAGAGTCAAATAAACATCCATAGTTTGACAGAGCCCACTGGACTATGATACGAAGACCACTGGGATAAAATTATGACTAATTGCAGAAGGATCAACTGTGTAGGAATAATTTTTCATCTGTTAGAGTCACTGGACTACAGCTTTGAAGTTAGTTTTAACATTTGGAAAAAAGGCTAGGATTCAGTTTTATTGTTGGTAGGTGTGGCTAGAGCATTCATTAGGGTTAGGAATAGGCTCATGACAACTGAGGTTGAAAAGCAAGATGTTTCAGTGTGTGCTGAGTCCCTCAAGCTATGCAAAGGCTGTAATCCCAAATAACACTCCCCTAAGTCTAATTGTGGGACCCTGCTAACTAACCTAGTTGATCCCTCTCACCCCCTATCCTGACTGTGGTTGGAGTCTAAAGACTCATTAGATCTTTACCCAGAATGTTCAGAGAGTTACTCTAAGCCTTCAAGTATTGAGGCTTTTAAAAAGATCTTAGACCATCAAGTCTGAGAGGGCATTTTGTTGTTATTTTTGGCTGCGTTCTGGAAGGCTGGTTGAGCTATGACAGCAGCTTTTTTTTTTTTCAATAGTATTTCAAAGATACTGGGCATTAAGCCTTCAATGATTTATGGCTACTTTTCTCATTTCAGTCCATGGAGATTATAGCACTGCTTTTTTTATGGGATCTTTTGAAACTAGTACTTCTGTCAACAGGCATGGGAAATATGTCTTGATTTTTGTGGCATTTTGGTCAGTATTCAGGATAAAAGGACTTGAAGAGCAATTTCCTTGGTGACTCCTCATAAATTTCAGCAACATAACAAATGGCATAGTGTTGGACTTGCGAGTTTGTTACATAAACCAAACAGTAATGTTGCAAGATTCAAAAATGGGGAAACAGGGTTAAATAACATGGTACTTAGCCAGATTAGGGTCTGTAGCTGAAGGCTGTGGTTAAGGGCATATTTTGAGAGAATATACACAGAAAAGCAATTCTGATGGTTCAAAATTGTTCAGTCCATTAGGGCAGGCCAGGGGGTGAGTTTCCTATGGCTCATAATGGAAGCACTATTTTAGAATCAGGCAGATTTTAGATTCATACTTAGACTTGTTTTTCTTTAAACAAGATACGTGAATATTTTTTGCAGCATTATTCAGTCTCCTAAGCTAAGGTGAAGGGCGAGTGGTGGCAGATTGCCCAGAGAGGTTGTGGAGGCCCCCTCCCTGGAAGTGTTCAAGGCCAGGCTGGATGGGGCTTTGGGCAACCTGGTCTAGTGGAGGGTGTCCCTGCTCATGGCAGGGGGGTTGGAACTAGATGAGCTTTGAGGTCCCTTCCAGCCCAAACCATTCTGTGATTCTATGATTCTATGATTCTATCTATGTTTTAGTAACCTGGCATTGACTGTAATCTGTGATTTTGCGGTTAGGTTTTGATTTGGAGCTTAGGTTTGAGGTACGCTACTGGCCCTTGATGACATCATGTCACATACTGCCCTGATGATCTCGAAGGATAAGCTCCTGAATGCTACCCCTAAACCTAACATTAACCACTGTCCAGAGGAATTGCAGGCCTGGGCCGTTAAAGCAATACGATTTAAAATTTCTCTTGCTGTTATAGCTCATTCCCTTCCCACCTGCAAAGTCTAAAAATCAGGCTAGCTCTTACACCTCGCTGTCTTAAACTTAGTCCTAATCCCAAGGATGGTTCAGTCACAAGATCCCTACAGATCCCCATCTGTTGCAGAGCCTCCCATCAGCCATTCTTCCCTTCCAGCACCAAACTTCACCCTGGCTTTACAGGACTTCCTGAACCCATCAGTTGTCTGGTATTGTTACTCTCAATACTAAGCCCAACCCTAAACCTAACCCACCTCACATATGCAATAGATCCTTGAGTGCTGCTCTGGATACATTAGTATTTCATATCAAAGCTAGATTTTGACACGTGCTCATTATTCCCCCTTTTTCTCCTTCTCTATCTGTGGAAATGTGGGATAGACAGCCAAAAACAGACTGTGGACAAATGCTGTATATAGATGAACCGGGATCCAGGATGTCCAGATCTATAACCAAAAAAACATTCAGAAGTAACCTCAGAGCTTTCTACCTCTCTGGTAGTCCTGGCCCTGTTTAAGCTCCAGTTATTTTTCAGTGCCTAGTTCTCTTGGAAACCATACTTTCTTTCTGCCTTACAAAAAACCTAAAGGATTGGATGTTGGGATAGACACAGAGTCCAGCCTCTGAGGAACAACTCAGTATCTGAATGGGTGCAAATATGACATACAGTGCAGAAGCCTCAGCATCCCACATTAGCTCCAGGTAATATAGTGAAGGGCAGGATGGGAGAAGAAAGGTGAAGGATGAGAAGAAGCAAAAATCACCTGGATGTCATTGGTTCATTGACACTTGGATGTCTCAGCTCAGTTCTGTCTTATGCTCATATCGAAAAATGTGAGGTGAAACCAGTGGGCACTTCCACACTGCAACAACTTGAACAAGGCTGGCCGCATTATTTTGGACACATTATTCTTTCTCCCATGACGGAACGGGGAGAGAAGCTACATAAACCCTGCTGCACACCTTGCTCAGATGTATTATTTCAGCTAGTGTTAGATGGCTGCAATTAACAGCATCGTCCTTGCTGTACGTGAGTTAATTCATAGTTGGGAAGGGCAGAAGATGAAAAGAGAAAAAATGATGTTAAATCATGTCAAAGGTGAGAGGATTTTGGATGAGGGTTGGTGCAAAGCCTAGGTTAGATTCCCTAAAACAAACAGCCTTTCCAGTGAGAATACCTGAAAACTTTCTGTTGGTCCGCTTTCGGTAACAGCTGAGTCTTGAATTCCACAAAAGGTCTGTTGGCTTCTTTGTACTACACCACTTTAAAAATCCTTACTTCCTTATTCTGTATGTGTAACCAGCACCAAACCTTTCCTTTCGATACTCCTTCCCCAACACATAATTTGCACTGCAAAAATCTATGTACAGTCAGTCCCTTAGGACCGAAGCAGGAATAGATTTGGGGATCCTGCTGTAAGCATCCTGTTAGTTAATGCCTAAGAAAGCTCTTTGACTTTAAACTGGAGGGGAACCAGTTCAAGTATGTAAATAAAGCTGTGGTGGATTTGTGCCACTGCTATATATTTAGACTAGATACGTGCTTCCCAGGTAAATAAGAAGTTGAATCATTGTTCACACAGCTTAATGAGAGATGTGGAAAAGGCCTAGGGCTCCAAACATCTCATGCAACAAAGAGACGGTTCCTGCAACCCCAATGTGAAGAGAGAGTGAGAGAGCTCAGCAATGGTAAGGCAACTCGCTAACCCTAGCAACATTGATCCATATTACAGAAGTAAAAAAGCCCTGCACTGGATACTTGGTTGTTGAATATTTCCCAAATATGGTAAATCAATAAATGCATGGTTTAGTAAAACAAGATTTCAGTTTTCATCTTTCTTATCCAGTCGTTTGTGACAAATGACTGCTGCATAGCTAATGTGGAGAATATTCAAGAAAAAGCTGCTTAAGTACTCTCGCTCTGGACAACTTTTAAAAGCCCAGTGGGAGCCCCTGTGGATTGGGGACCAGGTGGATGGTTGTGGCTGGAGTGCGTGGTACCCTTTGGGTTCCGAAGGATACGTATGGTACCAAAAGGAGACTGCTTTTCTGTGTACTGTATCTTACAAGTGAAAACTATCACTGCACGTGGTAACTGTAAAACAAGGCACATACCACTTTTACTTCAGTTCATATGCAGAAGGGTTCCAGGTGGCTATCTCCTTTCCCTTGAGATGCTTTGCATCTTCTTTTTGTTTGCCAACATTATGACCTTGAAACCAAAGCTGTGTTTTGTTCTGCGTATCTAAAATGGGAGATAATATTCCTTGTGAAACGAAGAGTCAGAGGAAATCTCTCTGGAAGACAAGACATCCTCCTCCCCCGTTGTGGTACAGGGCATATGTCCTTTCCATAGCAGACTCTGTGTGCTAATGCGCGTGGATGGTAAGGGCTGCTGCTGTACCGCCTGTTGTTACGGTGACAAACTGTACGTGCACACACTTCACGTGCACCCGGTTCGTGGAAGCGTGTGCCTTTCTCGGGGAAGCCAGGAGGCACGAGCCGTATACCACCACCACCACCCCGCCCCCCCCGTGTCTCTGCTAATTAAGACAAAAGCACTTTATAGACAAATTGTAGTGCCTTTTTCTACTGGTGGTTTTATACTGTTGCACACCACCTCAGCTACTGCGTGGTTGGAAGCCAAATAAATCATTATACAATTAATGTAAGTCTGACACTAATGGGAGAAACTGTGTAATTAATTGTGACTAATGCAACTGTTACACTACAGAGGAGAAATTAGGAATGTTTTGCCACTTATTGTAAAGAATTACCAGAAGGCAGCTTATTACCATACTAACTACTGTCATTTAGTCATCAAGTCACAAACTGTCTGCAGTCTGGTTTAGACATTTTCCACTTATATGCACCAATCCCACTATGCAGACGTCAAATACTGTTTTGAAATTATTTAGAGTCTTCAAAACTCCACAGATGACATCATCATTGAGGACTCAGTCCAACATAGTTCTCTCAAGACAATGAATTAATTTAATGACATTTCTATGATTAGGACAACTGACCAGAGTTATTAACCACTTTATAATAGGGACACATTCAGAAATAGGAACATTTCCTGTGCATGATCAGGCATTATCCACACCCCAGCTTTTCTGGACTTACCGTTACCTGGATACTTAGGTGAAGGCATGCATATTTAAGCACATCCCCAGAACATTTCACTCAAATTCATTACTTTAGCTAACCTTCAGATGAAGTTTATTGGTGTGTATACTAATAATAGCATGGCTGAAGAGGATAATAACTGATGAGAATTGGTACATGTCTGTAATAAGTGATGAGCAAATGTGACGACAACCTACCAGCTCTCCAAAACAGCTGGAGGTGGAGGGGGGGGGGGAAGAGGGAGGGAAGCGAGGAAGCCAGTGCGTGCCAATATGCATAGCTGGAGGTGAGAGCTCAGAGCATTGCTGTGTGCCCTCTGCACTCCTCTGGGGGCATCGCGGTCTGCTCCCACTAGTGGAAAAGCTTCTGTTGGCTGATAACATTTATTTGTTGCTTCCCTGGCTATACTGCTTCTCTCGCTGAACTGCTGCTGTGGTTTTACCCCAGCCGGCAGCTCAGCCCCACACAGCTGGTCTCTCACTCCCCCGCAGTAGGATAGGGGAGAGAATCGGAAGGGTAAAACTAAGAAAACTCGTGGGTTGAGATAAAGACAGTTTAATAGGTAAAGCAAAAGCCGTGCACACAAGCAAAGCAAATCAAGGAATCCATTCACCACTTCCCATGGGCAGGCAGGTGTTCAGCCGTCCCCAGGAAAGCAGGGCTCCATCACGCCTAATGGTGACTTGGGAAGACAAATGCCATCACTCCAAATGTCCTTTCCTTCTTCCCCAGCTTTCTATGCTGAGCATGATGTCGTATGGTATGGCACATCCCTTTGGTCAGTTGGGGCCAGCTGTCCCGGCTGTGTCCCCTCCCAGCTCCTTGTGCACCCCCAGCCCACTCGCTGGTGGGGTGGTGTGAGAAGCAGCAAAGGCCTTGGCTCTGTGTGAGCACTGCTCAGCAGGAACGAAAACATCCCTGTGTTAGCAACACTGTGTCCAGCACAAATACAAAACAGAGCACTGTACCAGCTACTATCAAGAAAATTAGCTCTATCCTAGCCAAAACCAGTGCATTCTCCACCCCTTATTCCATACCATTTACATCATGCTCGTGTCCAGCACTACCCAATATAACCTCATTAACCACCACCCCTCTTCCTATCCTTTGATATAATACACATATATAACTACAGACTGGTCAGTCTCACCTCTGGGCCCAGCAAGGTCATGGAGCAGATCCTCCTGGAAACTATGCTAAGACACATGGGAAGTAAGGAGGTGACTGGTGAAAGCCAATATGGCTTCACTAAGGGCAAATTGTGCCTAACGAATTTGGTGGCCTTCTACAATGGAGTTACAGGTGGATAAGGGAAGAGTGACTGACCTCATGTCCTGGTTTCAGCTGAGAGGGTTAATTTTCTTCAAAGTAGCTAGTATGGGGATATGTTTTGGATTTGTGCTGAAAACAGTGTTGATAATACAGAGATGTTTTTGTTCTATGGACTTATTGTTGAGCAGCGCTCACACAGAGCCAAGGCCTTTGCTGCTTCTCACAATGCCCTGCCAGCGGGATGGCTGGGGGTGCACAAGAAGTTGGGAGGAGACACAGACAGGACAGGTGACCCAAACTGACCAAAGGGATATTCCATACCATATGACATCATGCTCAGTTTATAAGGAGCTTGGGGGAAGAGGGGGGGGGGGCGGCAGCGTTCGAAGTGATGGTGTTTGTCTTCCCAAGTCCCCGTTAGGCGTGATGGAGCCCTGCTGTCCTGGGGATGGCTGAACACCTGCCTGCCCATGGGAAGTGGTGAATGAATTCCTTGATTTGCTTTGCTTGTGTGTGCGGCTTTTGCTTTACCTATTAAACTGTCTTTATCTCAACCCACGAGTTTTCTCACTTTTACTCTTCTGATTCTCTCCCCATCCCACTGCAGGGGAGCGAGCGAGCAGCTCATGGTGCTCAGCTGCCGGCTGGGGTAAAAACCACAATACCTCATCTACTGGGACTTGTGCAAAGCATTTGACACTGTCCCACACGACATCCTTGTCTCTAAATTGGAGAGACATAGATTTGACGGATGGACCACTCCATCACTCAGTGGATAGGGAATTGGCTGGATGGTCGCACTCAAAGAATTGCAGTCAATGGCTCAATGTCCAAGTGGAGATCAGTGAAGAGTGGTGTTCCTCAGGGGTCGGTACTGGGACCAGCACTGTTCAACATCTTTGCTGGCGACATGGACAGTGGGATCGAGTGCACCCTCAGCAAGTTTGCTAACAACACCAAGTTGTGTGGCATGGTCAACACGCTGGAGGGAAGGGATGCCATCCAGAGGAACCTTGACAGGCTGGAGAGCTGGGCCTGTGCGAACTGCATGAGGTTCAACAAGGCCAAGTGCAAGGTCCTGCATATGGGTCAGTGCAATCCCGAGCACAACAGGCTGGGCAGAGAATGGATTGAGAGCAGCCCCGAGGAGAAGGACTTGGTGGTGTTGGTTGATGAAAAGCTCAACATGAGCCGGCGGTGTGCGCTTGCAGCCCAGAAAGCCAACCGTGTCCTGGGCTGCATCAAAAGAGGTGTGACCAGCAGGTCGAGGGAGGTGATCCTGCCCCTCTACTCCGCTCTCGTGAGACCCCACCTGGAGTACTGCGTCCAGCTCTGGGGGCCCCAGTACAGGAGAGACATGGAGCTGTTGGAGAGAGTCCAGAGGAGGGCCACAAAGCTGATCAGAGGGCTGGAGCACCTCTGCTATGAACAAGCTGAGAGAGTTGGGTTGAGAGTCTTCTTCCCCAGCTTTATATGCTTAGTTAATGGGTCATGCCCATAAAAACCAGCACAAGAGCCTAGCAATATTCAAACGTCTTCTGGTATAGGAAATATTAGAGAAGGCATGAGCCTGTAAATGAACAAAGCCTTCCAAGAAAAGAGCAGTGAGACTCAGTCCTAATGTTTCCACTTAATCACCATGGTATCTTATTGTTCCTAGTTATTACAGGGTGTCAATGGATGTCTGCCACAGAGAACTCTTGTTATGCAAGCATGAGCATGCTATTACAGTTTCAAAAGACACTTAATGTGTGTGGGTTTTATGTATTTTTATAAGACCATTTCTCCTCCTCCCTCCTTGCAAAATCCTATGCAGATGGAGACTCAGGGAGTCAGCTGGCCCATAACAGGACATAATTTCTCATGTATATCTTCAGCTACTTGACCAAATCCACTACTCTGATTCATAGTGCTTGAAATCTATATCCTGATACACAGGATGCAATTTAGTTGTCAAAACATGGGCCTTGAGGGGATCCCTGCCTGACACTCAGCTCTTTATCCATGAGGACACGGGTGTCCCTCATGTCCCATGTCATGTCTCCCCATTTCATGCCACAAAATCCTGGATACCATGGCTCATCTCCAATGGCACCAGTCATCTCCATGTAGGCAATGGACTCTCGCCAACTGTTTGGTGCCCTTGGGTGGTGATACTACAGCCATGAGCAGCAGATGCTGCCAGGATCACAGCCCAGCCATGCTGGGTAGCTCTGCCACTCATGGAGGTGAGACCCAGCCTCCTTAGATGGCCATGCTTGCCTGGCTGCACAGCCTTGCCTCGTGCTGCCTTCAAAATGTTGCTTGCATGCCAGGCAGCCATGCCGGAGCCCCAGCTCCCCCTGACCAGCTGCGCTTTCCCACCAAGGGCACGGGGACCAGGGGCCAGGCAGAGCAGGGTGGCTTGCAACGCTGCCCCATCATCTGTGCACCTCATCGTCCATGCACCAATTACACAAGAGCACTTCAAACTGGTTTTCAGCACGTGTCTGTGTTTCACCTCACAACACAATCAAAACCAAAGCATCATTGTAATATATATTAACAAACTAAATAAATTTAAAAAACCCAAACAAGTAGCAATAGTGTGGTTAGACTTGTGATGGTCTAAGGGTAAATGTAAATCATTTAAGATGAATTCCTTTAAAAGCAATGGCAATACAGTTACATGGATATTTTAAAAAATATCCTATGATGTTATTTTTCAAAACTGTAAATATGCCTTTACCACAAGTTGCAATTTTGCCTTTGGGTGAGCTTCCTGTTACAAAAGTTTCCAGTCATTTTTCTCAAGTCCAATAGTTCATTCTCATATGTGTTTTCTACTTTCCTTACCATGACTTCACGTCTGCACATTGTTGGGGGAAATATCCAATATTACAAAATTTTCAGAGATTACTTCCACTAGACATGTAATACGTGTCTACCATTGCATGCTGCCAATGAACTATGGTCTGTCTGATCCCTCAGGATCAAAGTACTTATAATACTTTTTTGAGTGTGTGTAACATCTAATCTTATTCTCAGGACTATTAAGGAGCCAGGAATGGGTGAGACATTTGTCTCTCCATTCTCAAATTAAGTTCATGTAATGACTGTCTGGATTTTTTTTTTAAGAGATCAGTATATAGACAATTAATTATGCTTAGCACTTAGATGCACAGTGATGTGATGAGCAGTGCATGCAATTTCCAATACTTTATATTAGAAATGAAATTGATATAAGTTCTTTGTTACTACATATGAGTCATTGACAAGTTAATTAATCTAGCCCAAAGTTTCACAAAGTTTGTTCTTCTCTCTCTCTCTCCTTTATTAACACTGGACAAAGTTACTTGAAGGTGTTTTCACTCAAGTCATTAAGGCTTTTTGCAGGCATAGTTTTGTGATGACAAAGACCTGCAGTGAAGAAACACTGACATTACAGTGTGCAGTCATTGTTATTTACCATCTCTGCTGTAGGCCTGGTGAAAGCAGCTCCTAAAAATGATAGCAGTTGTTGTTGCAGAAGTCAGTGACATATCCCACAGGGAACTGCCTAGGAAAACTCTTTCTCTGATCCTGTTAATATAAATCAATCTGACAATCAATGTCAGGGATGACTGTCAGCCACAAACTAGCACATAAGGGAAAGAAAATCTTAGGGAAAAAAAAAAGTTGAGATGGAAAATTTAACTAATGTTGATACTATACCTAAGGACAGTTATTGACAAGTCTAAGATCAGGCATCTTGAGTAGAAATATTGGGAAATGCAGCTTTTATTGCTGATGTCAAATCCTGTTTTTTTCTTTAGGGGATAAACAGATTTTCACAGAGTTAAAACTGCATGACAGCTAAAATGTGGAAAGCAGCAAAGTTTCTGTTTATGTTACCATGGGTTATTTGGTGTTCTTATTACTAGTTATACAACAAAATAATGAAGTGATATAACTATTTATGTTCAGTTGTCAAGGAGAAGGAATGATACTCTCCAAAATATCCAGCATGCCTCCTAGCCTTTGTGATTAACAAAGCCAACTGCCTTGCTCAAGATTTGTGCAAGTACCTCACCACCTGTATTACAAAATCTCACTCTGTAAAAAATTCCATTATGAAACAATTTCCATGAAGAAATATATTATCTCTGTTTTCCAAAGAGATTGCGTGCCTGTAACGAGTACAGGTTGCAACCTTTGTTCTGCACCTTGCGCACTGTTTCTGCTCCAGAAGGTTTTCACTTCCAGTTGTGATGCTGTTTATGGTTTGTGAGCTAGATAACTCCATAGCAGCACAGATTAGCTTGCTCCTTTGTCATCTCTCAATACTACAAAAATTAATATCCTTCGTAATAATAAACGCAGTTCCTTGATTTGCAATACTGTCAAAGATTTATTGTGAATCTCAGTAAACAGAGATTCATCCAGATGTAGGACAGAGGATATCTCCAAGCAACAAGTCACAAAGGGTAAGAAAATACAAAGAAGAAATTATGGCATTTTTCACAATGTAGCTAATAAACAAAGGGTAAAATTTTAAGCTTTGAAACATGCCTTTCTATGCCATTATCTGAAATAAAATGGCTGATCCTTATATATGCTTGTATTTTCAGATTACAAGTCTGCCTTTTGGCCTGTCATTGTAGAAGACATTGAACCAATTACTTTTCTGTGTAAACCATGAAAGGCAACAGCTGCCTGGTATTCAGAATAAGGCGGTGAACATGACTCTAGTCTGGGAACCAGGGATCTGTGGGGCAGGTGGTTAGAGGCAGCAAATAACTGCAGCTACATTGGCTGTGATAGTCTGTAAGCGTCCATCTCCTAGAGACTGTTCCTGCCTCTTCCTTTCATCTGGGACATCACATGTCTAGGCTTTTCTCAACCCTTTTCTCCTGTATTGCCAAGAGGGCAAACTGCATCCTGGGGGACATCAAACACAGCATAACCATCAAAAGAGGTGATTGTCCTGCCTTGGTGCGACCTCACCTGGAGTACTGTGTGCAGTTCTGGGCCCCAAAATTTAAGAAGGGTGTGAAGGTCCTTGAATGCATCCAGAGGAGGGCAACAAAGCTAGTGAAAGGACTGAAAGGGATGTCCTGTGAGGAGTGGCTGAGGACTTTGGGTTTGTCTGGTTTGGAGAGGCTGAGTGGCAACCTCATGGCTCTCTACAGCTTCCTGAGGAGGGGAAGTGGAGAGGGAGGTGCTGAGCTCTTCTCCCTGGGATCCAGTGACAGGACTTGTGGGAATGATTCAAAGCTGCATCAGTCAGAGGAGGCTCAGACTTGTCATTATGAAACATTTCTTTACCGAGAATGTAGTCAAACACTGAAAAAGGCGTCCTAGAAAGGTGGTTGATGCCCCAAGCCCGTCAGTGTTTCAGAGGCATTTGGACAATGCCCTCAACATGCTTTTAACTTTCAGTCAGCCCTGAAGTGGTCAGGCAGTTGAACTAGATGATCATTGTAGGTCCCTTCCAGCTGAAATAATCTATTCTGTTCTGTTCTGTTAAGATAGCTGAATTATCTGAGTTAGGGTCTTTTACCAAGCAGTTGCAGCATCTTTTACAGCAACCATCCCGTTATGGGTAAACACACCTAATAAAGGAGAGCAGAGCTGATGTTGGCTGTCTTTAATATGCTTTTTACTGTGGTGCAAATAAGTCAGCAAGCCTAGATTTTACTTTCTGCCATCTTTTACTCAGTGTTTGAAGACTGCATTATTGCCACCATACATAATATTGCAGTTCCTACATTTTGAAGTTTTGAATTTATTTTCATCTTAAAGATTTTAGAATGTCATAAAAATACTTTGCACAACTATCACTTTACTTGTTTCAAGGTTAGATAGACTTCGTGTTACTTTATCACTCACCAGAGTCAGCAGAACATCCTTCATGCCAACAGGACTGTGGACGAGACCGGTATAATCAGAAAAGACTGGGAGATTCACCTCCAGTTATGCACTGACAATGGAGTTCAGCTTTAAATTACACTCTGACTTCAAGCTTGTGAATCTAAAAATCACCAATGACTGTAAAATGCCTAAGCAGTTTGTAGACCAGAGCCCATAGCCCAGTCTCCTCCCTGGAGAAGTCAGGAGAAGGGCTCGCCACAGTGCTTTCACCATCAAGCTGCTGGCAAAGAGTTTGGAGATGTTTCTCCTCTGTTTTTGTACTACAAAGTTGGAGATGATAGACACTCTTGGTATGACAAGAGAACTTTCTCTGGTGCCACATGAATTTGGGGGCCCTCCTTGGAAGATCTCAACAACTTGAAATAAACCTTCTGACCATATTGACTGAGTAGACTAAATGCTCACAATTTCTCATCATGCAAAGACCTGACTTCACCATCTCTTACAAATGTGTTTCCTAAAAGAGAGGAATTCTTATCAAGTTTCAATCGATTAAAGCTTTGGACTTTTCAAAAGGTTTCAAAAAAGTCTAGTGACAAAGGTGATATCCGGGAAAGATGGGAGCCGGAACACAAAGATGAAATAACCTCAGTGAAGTCTCACAGGACACAAGGTAATAGATGCAGAGGTTCCTGATGTGCAGCACTCCGGTCTGATCTCTTGATGACATTGCCTTCATCTTTCCTGACCCAATGTCATTTTCAAAGAGCCCTATGAGTTCCTTCTCTTCTAAAATTGAAAACTATCGTGTCCTACACAAATCAATTAAAATTAAGACAGGAACACAAGACAAAGCCTTACTGATACCCAATGTCTATTCTTTTTTTTTACAAGAGTGCTGTTACCCCATGCCCAATGAGTTTTTCCTCAGTTTTCCCCTGTTATTTTTAAAAACGGTGTGTAAAACTGTCCTAACTATTTGTCTGAGTAGTGTTGCCCCAACCTATAATGCTGTCTGGGCTAGTAATGTCAACTGCATATTTGTATTGGTAGTCCAGACCTTGTATCATTGGCAAATGCGAGCCTTGTAAACCATTTCTTTCCTAATCTTCCTCTAATTCTGCACATAATTATGCATGATTAAAATGTTTAATCAATTTGTATATTTCCACACATGCAGTGTGTAGGGTACCTGGACTACTCTTTCCCCCCACTTTTCATGACCAGAAGGGCCTATACACATGTCTATGTGATAACAAGATGTTTATCCCATAGCCCCCTTTCCCTTGTTGGCATCCCTTTTTCTCCTGTTATTCACTTCTGATTTTGTATTTGTTACCTGACAACTTGCATCAAAACCAGTACTTTCAAAAGGCTGTGAGATGTCTGAAGCATGAGTTATATGCATCAGGATATGGAATTTCCCACAATTTTATCAAAAAAAAAAAAGAAAATGTAAGTGTATTACATGATTTACATCACTTTACTCCTTTTGAAGCCCCATTTTAGTAGAGTGTGGCTCTCCTTTAGCCACTAGCTTGCTAATAGCTCCTGCTATCTGTGATTTCTGCCTGAGCAAAATGTGGACACCAAAGAAAAGCAATACACTGTCAGACTTAGTTGTGTAAATACAAGTCACAGGCTGTCAGCCAGCCAATACAAATACAGAAGGATCATTAAAATGATCGTTAAAAGTATCATTACAAAAAAGCTCAAATAAGCATCACAATTGTGTCTTTATGTTAAAATTCAAGTTTAAAATATTCTTCTTATGCAATAGATACTTTCTATGTCTTTTTTTATGAATTTAATTTTTGTGAGTGACAAATATTTCTGAATAGAAAATTAAATACACTTTATTTTCCTTCATCAGCATCAAATTCTGCCTCATGATGAGTATCAGCAAGGAAATGACTGTCCTTATCCCCACTGCATTTGACACAGTTGTCATTCTGCAGTGCTTCCCAACACACACACACCCCTTTTATATTTCTTTTCCTTTCTCCTTTCCCCATCAACTCTGAGCCCAGCGGCTGCTTTTAGCAGTGCTTTTAATGGCTCCTTTGAAGTCTGACACTTCTATTATAAGAGCTAAATTGGGAGCCATTTAACACCCCCTATTTCATTTTCACTATAAAAAATTCAGTGTTAAATGCAGGGAAGCGCCGGTGAAAGCCGTATCCAGACCCACAAGGGACTGATTTTATTGATGGCTGCTCTGTGAGGTGTCAGTTCAGTGCTCCGTCTCCCTCCCGACCCGGCTGGAGGATGCAGGAGGCAGTTCTGGCCGTATCCATTGCCTTCCCGCGGCTTCTGCCGCCCTAGCTGCTCTACTGTGTTTTGTCCGCATTCATAGTAAAAATATTTTCCAGTTACACTTGTTTCATCCCAGGTGGCCTAGCACTTTGCTTGTGACTCCTCCTCTGTCTCAGACCGCTTCCCACAGCATCCTTCTGTCTGCAGTGAAATGTTCTCCTCCGAGCAGCCAGGCTCTGCACCTCTGACGCTGGAGTCAAACCTGAGGAAAGGCTGATAAGGTCCAGCACCATACGGAAAACAGCTCTTCAGTTGACAGGCTTTCTGTGTTCAGTTCCGATATTTGATGCTCGGTGTTTCCCAGTAAATCCTCACTTTAGGAGGTGAAATTAATGACTATAGTGATAATGCTGTGACTGCCTTATCCAGAAGAGAACAATAATGGGATTGTAAAAGGAAAACAAAAGCAATGCAAAAAATATATTCAGTGGTCACAAATTTCACCGAAAAGTGCTATCAGACAGGAACTTTTATTATTACAGCAAGCAAGAGAAAAAAACCTCATTGAAGAATTATAAAGATTTTTAAAAGACCAGTAAGTAGCTGGATATCTGTCAGTAGGAGCAAGGTCTTCTGAAGCCTAGCTCAAAAGAAAGTCTGTCTAACAAAGATTAAAGATCGCCAGGTAGCAGCAAATAGCTGACAAGGACCCTGGAAGCCATTCCTAAAGAAAATGAACCTTATTTTCCTGAGCTTCCAAGTGATAAAGAATCCAGCAGAACAGTGATGTGAAATAACTTCCAAGCATCAGTGCAAAGGACTGTGCTGTAATTTTCCCACCCTTTGCCAGGCTTAGACAGGGTCATTATGCAGTTATAACCACTTCTGTTTAAGAAACAGTCTTGAACACAACCTTTAAGAGAAAAATACACAAGGAGGCAGAGGAAATCATAGCTTGTATTCAGTTTGGTTTTAGCTGGATGCACTCTTCTCAAAGTATCTTACCAACCAACCAAGGGCAAAACATAGCAGGACAATCAGAGCGAGAAAAGTCGTGAGCCTGTCTAGGCTACATAAGCAAGATAGGCTCAATCATGTCATGTCTTTCTAAATCAGATTTGGTCAAAATACAACTTCCTGCTGTGTTAAGACACATTTGGGCAAAAGCCCTGATCAGAATATTCTCTAGGGAGTGAAGCAGCCTGCTTGATGAAGTTCCAGGCTGGAAAAAGTCATGGATTTTATATTGCAAAAATCATCACCAAAGTGCAGCTAAAATGCAGCATACATGATATGTACATATCTCCAAACCATATGGAATCACAGAAGAAAAAAAAAAGACACATCCCATTCAGTTGGCAGAATAAAAACAAGGTACACATGGCATGACTTCCAGCTTCATTCAAAAGGGAGAACCGCTATTGCACTTACTCTGAGCTTCTACTGATATCAGAGCAACTTTTATGAGATTTGGGGTTTCTGGCTATGAGGCCACTGCTGACTCCTGTCAAATGAAGGTCATCCCTTTGCTAGGGAGACACCACACACGTCATCTATCCTGCCCTGATGGCTGTGGGCCTGGGAGGCAGCACTTGAAATCCTTCCCAAAGTTATCTTGAGCTTTCTTGCTTTTCTGAAACAAAAGAGCAAAGCTCACATATCTGTTTCTGCACATATCTGTTACATTCCCATTCCTTCATAATTTCTGCTGGTAGCAGTGCTAGGATTTTAATACAAGAAGAGGGAGCAGTGGTGTAATAGCAACATTACCAAGGGTGCAGCATTGCTGTTCAGTGAAAGTGGCCAGCTATAATACCTGATCTTTGTGTTCTAGACTAAAAACCTTGCGGAGAGGTTTGGAAGAAGCTGCTCACATTTCCCCAGTACATCTCCAACATATGAAGTCTTCTTACTTCTGTGCTGGCAATGGTGAGGGGAGGACAAGGAGGAAGAAAGATAGAAAACAAATCTTGAAACTTGAGGAGTTCAGCACTCATCTCTGTTGAAGAAGGAAAGCAGAATGCTTTTCATGCTCTCCCTAGCTTTGTCTCTGCTCATCTTTGAAGGCTTTTTAAGGCTCTGTGTGTCTGAGTGCTACACACAGTGCAAGGAAGGCCTCTTGGCTTGAGTTAATGATATAAGGTGAGAGTGAGTTGAATTTTTACTAGAAAGCTGCTTGTGTCATAGCAAACAGCAATATGAAGACCATTCTCCTGAAATCTCACAAGCTTGCTGGGACTCTGAGATCAAAATGAAGTCATGTCAGTGAGAGAACCTTCATGTTGCTTTAGTGCCATTAATATTACCAGAAACTTACTCTTACCTACTTAATGCAACAGCCTGAACAAGTCTTTAATGCTCTAGCTTGAGCAATAGTTTTACTATTTCCTCTGCCGATTCTTTTCAGAAGTACTTTACTAATTTTTTAAGTAACTAACTGGCCAAGAGTATATTCATGGAATAATGAATAAAAGATATAAGCTGAGTAGTGAAATCTTAGGATTAAAAACTTCATCAGAGAAATTCTTTGAGTATAGCAGATGCTGCACAGGAAAGAGAAAGGGAGGGTGTGGGACATCCTCTTCCATATTGTATGAACCCATGCTGGGGAAGGTAATTCCATTTGGCACGAATAGGGCAGGAAGGACTCCTGTAAGTACCTTGGGAGCTATGCTAGGGAAAAGCCAGGAGGCCACATGAATATCACACTCAGAGGCAGACTACAGTGATGGGTGTGAATTCCCCCACCTGCTCTGTCCTGCTCTGAATCAGTGTGGGGGGGGGTGTGCCGTGCCATGGTCAGGTGCCGTGCCATGGTCAGGTGCTGCCAGCTCATACGGCCAACTACTCGGGGTCCTTCCAAGGGATGCTCGTGGATTCACTCATGAAGGCTGACCCAATCTCTCTTCTGCAGCAGGGCCTTGGAAAAGCAATTCAGTATGCAGAGGTCCTCTGCAGTAGCCCAGGGCTCACCTAACCCTGTGCCTGGCCTGGCTTCTGGCAGCTTTCATAGATCTCCAGCTCCTCTCGTGCTTTTGACTACCGTTGGCCAGGATCACTAATACTCTAAATGCATTTCTACATCTGTATTTAGATTCAAAGTCTAAAATGAAATAACAAATTCACTGGTTTACATTTTGGCAGGCAATACTGGTTGTGTTAAGCTCTGGCTGGACGTGCCCTTCATCTTCAGATTTGTTATTTCACTCTGAATCACTTAGCTCACTCAAACCTTAGCCTTAGATGGAGACAACATACTAACAAACATTGTTTTTAACCTGCATCTCTGGTTACTTCTGAAGGGCATAAAATGACTAACTGCCTTCAGAAACTGGCTTTGTAGTAGCCTGTGTAAGAGTTGCTGGTGGTCTGTCCTGTGCCTCCCATATTCTGCAAAACCATATGGAAAAAGCAATGGTCTTTCCAGTAAACGATGGGCACTACTTTCTTTCCAACCAATTAGCCTTGTTATTTCTACTCTCTCATGTAAATTTAATAAGAACATACCAAGCCAACACAGAATAAGGAAGTCAAGATATGAATGTGTTTTTTTCATTTGTTATTTTTAATAATCAACTGGATGCCTTAATACTAATTTGTTATAGATTATGGAAAAAACAGGTTGGTTTTCTTTGCTTGGTTGACTGGTTTTATGTATGTTTGAAGTTGCTGCTTGAAGCCACTTCTGTCTGATTAAGACTGTCAAGTAACCATAGCATCCAAATACATTCAGATAATAGGATGTGCATGGCTTTGTAAATAATGATGTCAAGTTGTCAGAGAAGAGATCATAACCCCTAGAACCACAATATTTCCCTTTCTCAATGTTTTGATTTTTATTTTGCCTCAACACTGTTATTAAATTTGTATGAACTTGGATGATATTTCAATTTGATGAAAACCTAAATTATAAATGAATCCATGCAGCTGGAAAGAAATGATATCATATAAGTGTCATGTCTGAGGTATTGAAATAAGGGAATTTGAAACACCTCTCAAATGAGACAAAATGTTCAGTACTATTTGTAACACATACTAATGTGAAGACACTCTCTGTTGCTCAGGCCTTTCTTCATATGGTATTTGAACTTGCTGCATTCTTCTTCTGTAACTGGTTTGGGGTCCTCCTGTGGAAAGAAAACCCCACACTTGCGCTCATCTTTACGCACTAGACTGATTTATTGACCTAAACTAGCGTTCTAATTCAAAATGAGAATTTTCCAGGCTCTTTTCCACTGCTCACTAATTCTTGGTTCCTGTCTCACAGCCGCCTGCCCGCCCCGCAAGGTTTCAGCCCCTGCCAGCTCTGGGAGGAGCCAACCATGCCATGGGCAGCTGTCCATGGCAAGGCAGCAAAGCCTGCAGCAGCGTGAAGAAACTCCCTGATCTTTTATATATATACAGGGAGGAGAAGGGGATGAGAGAGACAGGCATGGGTTGAGGGCTGAAGTTTAGTGCAGTTCTGACTTCATTGGATTAGCTGTATACGGTCTGTTGATCACAAATGTTGTATTGTGCATCACGTACGCCATCTGTAACAGTGGAAGTGGGCAACTTTGCAGCCTTCCATGCTTCAGAAGTGACTGTTCCCACCACTGATCTCTCCATCAGTTTGATTAACCAAGGACCTGTATATCTGGCTGGATTGCCACTGTCACCCTCTGCACAACCAGGGCAGACTCCTTGTCAATGTTACTTTGGGTTTTTGCAGGGGGAGGGAAGGAAAATACTGCAAGACTGGAACCGTGGTCACACACCAGAGCATGGTGTTCTACAGCCAGCGTCTTTGCAATCATGGTGGGTTATACCGCGTGTGACCCTCAATACAGACCTGCTGCTATGCTCTCACTGCTTGGACCTGGCAGTACCAGCCCAGCACATGCACTTGCTCCCCAGGTCGGAGTGACACAGTGACAGCTGCATCTCCTCCCCAGCACCCTGCATCCTCTCGCTCACCGAGGCACTGTGTCTTGGCAGCACAGGAAAGTCACAGTCACCTGTCCTGACACAGGGGCAAAGCACCACAGGGCTCGAGTGTGGTTATAGTATCAAGTGGGAGAATAGTGACCATTACTAGAGGGAAGGATGTGGAAGAAACACTGAGGAAGATGGATGGATGGATGGATGCATGCATTGTTGCTTTATGCCAGTCTGGCAGTGTCCATTAGTAATCCTGCTTCTCAGTTTTCCTCGTTGTTAAATAAGAACAATGCCTTTATCTGAGGGGTAGGGGAAAAGAAAGCATCCAGAACATCCAACAACCTTACAAGAAGAAGGTTTAATTTGCTATTTTTAAAGCAAATTGATACCTTGTGACAGGTGGACACATTTCTTCTTCTTTCAGGAAGCCACTAGCAAAGATTATATTTATATTCACCTTAAGTAGTGAGATTATTTTTTTTAAGGCTGACTGCAGACATGTGACAACCTGCATTACAGTTTGAGAAATGAGAATTTGGAGTGTTCCAAAATTTTGGAGAAGGATGAACAAATCTTCCTCGTTGTCTCAGAGCCTTTTGGAAAGCACAAACTCTGCAGGTTCCTTGGGGAACCTCTCTCGACCTTACCTAACCTTACCTCTGTGGGCTCGAGAGGAAATCTCTGAGCTATGAATGCCCCAGCAGAGTTGGAGGAGCTGTTACAGTTAAAACAGGCATCACTGACAGCCCCTTTGTTGTGTGTTTATCAAACTAAGGAAAAACAGCCTACCAGTTGTGTTGCACTATTGATTTTAAGGGGTCAGGCAGTAGCAGTAGTAATAAAAAAGACCGTAGGTGCTCCAGTCATATGGGATTCTTTATTTTAAAGCCAAGCCAAAAAATGCAGAATGCTAACTCAGTACACTTTACACAAGGGAGGAGTCATTTTGTGTCCACAGCCTCGATGGCTAGCCCTCCTGCACTGAAGAGTCCCATCAAACCATCCTTGCAAATCACTGCAAGATGAGCCCATAGTATAAAACACTGGCATTATTTCTCAAGGGGCAGCATTCAAAATAATATCCACATTGTGAAAGGAACAGTGGTCTCCTTCTTTTCAGTGGCTCTGTAATTTAAAACGGCTGCCCTGAGGCTGCATTACTGCCTTTGCATTCTCATTTTAAAGGCCTGCCGATACCCACAGTGCTAGGCACATTTTGGAAATCAGACTGGTAAAGAAACGACATGTGTAAAGGAATGACATGTGTATGGTTGTGTGGTACCTTTTTCTGGGCATTTCTATACTGTATCTGAGGCAAAGCAGTTTAGGTAACAATGGATTTGATGCTGTAGGACTGCATTTGTTGGTAGAAGAGTTATAAAATAGGGAGAAATGTCCCCAGAATTGTTTATGATGTGAGACACGAGCTACTTCTCCCATGTGTGTGGTGCTGATGTGTTCATGGAGGGATGCACCCAGAATCAGGACCGCCTGCAGGAAAGACGGGTCAGCAGCGGTGATGGTGCAAGGACCTGGGTGCACAGGTGGGCTGGAGGCTGGTGGTCTGCCAGAGAGACAGGAGGGATCGACTCCAGCACATTTACAGCTATCTGGCCAATGCAAAAATCCCTCTGGAAGGTGAAATTCAGAGAGAAATCACTAATTCAAAAGCAGCCACTAATTCAGTAGCATATGTTTTTCTGCTGGTCGCATCAGGTTTCCCAGCAACAGCCATAATAATACTGGCAGCAACCATGAATCTCAAAGGAAGGTCCGTCGTTATATCCAACCCTTGACCAGCCCTGCTCTTGTATTTCCCTCAGTCATTTTTCTTCTTGGCCAGTTTTTCCCCACAGATATTTTTCAAGGTACCTCTTTTATCCTCCTTCCAGCTGAGGAGCTGCCGGTCTCAGCCTGCATCCCTGTGTCCAAAAGAGCCTCACCATTGACTGCTTCCTGGGCTGGACTCCTTGGCTACTGCTCCTGCCTCAATTTCCTCTCCCCACCCTGTCCACCATCTCATTCTTTGAAAAGAAAGTATTTTCACCTTCACTTAAAGCCCCCCCATGCCTTTGACCTTGTCTCATTGCTAAAGTCATTCTGCTAACAGTATTTCTCTCCCTTGTGCTCAGATGGTGCTTGCTGCCTCTCGAAACAGCAGGTCATGCAATACAGAGATTCAACTGCAGGCACAAGCCTGTTACGAGTGGAGAATCACAACTGTCCCCAAAGGCCCTGGCATCGCGTGACCCTCTGGCATCACTGCAACCCTATAACCACTAAAACGCTGAGGGGACCCGTTCCCACCAGCCTCCATGCAGGCTCCCAGGGGAAACACTGAGCACAGACACAGCAGAAACCTGCTGGAGCTGGTGACGCTTGTTTCTGAGCTGGTCTACAAAGCTCTCCAGCTGCTTGGGGAGAGGCTGGTTTACATCTGAGAGGAGCGAGAAAAGATCATGTTTTGTGTCTGGTGCACTTTGCATATTTCTGCACCTCAGACAGCAGCAAGCTAATGTGAGTCATGATGATGAGTCTCTTAAAAAGGGATTTGAATGCTTTTCCCAAATAACAGCAGCAGAGAGTAGTGTCATGGCAAAAGCATATACAGAGAGACTGCCATTTCCCAACTTTTCTTTCTCTGCTGAAAGACAATGCCAGAAATCACTGCTGCAGAGTCTGGTGAAATGGGTAAAAATAAAGTACTTACGCAAATAGAAGTGTATAGATAAGTGGATAGATAGACAGAAAGATAATCAGATAGACAGACAGACAGATGTATGCATATGTGCGTGTATGATCATGAACAGCATGTATGTAACAGCCTAGATGTTACTCTTGATTTCTGGAAAACAATGCGTTGATGCGAGAACAGCAGGTTTTTTGGGGGTTTGGTGGGGAAGGAGACTCCTCAGGTGACAAATGTAAGACAGGGTAAGCGGAATTGCTTGGAGGTGCTGAGCGCTCCCAGTTCCAGTGGCAACAAAGCATGCTGAGATACATCAGGCTCCATCCTGGGCCTGAAGACCTCCATGTGCTGCTTTGTCCTGGCACAGGCACCCGCGGAGCTGGGCACAGGGGATGCTGTTTGCAGAAGAAATGGGAGCTCCCTCTTGCCTCCTGTCTCCACCAGGAGCACAGGCGATGTCTGACATGGGAAGAGGTGCAGTGATCTCCCGTGAGTTTAGGGTGGGACTCACGCGTGGTACCTGGCCATGAGGAACACCTCCAAAAGCACGTCTGAGCACGATGGCAACAACACTGCCCGTCGGTGTCAGTCACTGAGCGGGGCAGCCTCAACTGAGAGCTGTGTCCCTCCATTGCTGCAGCTCCTCCTCCCCAGTGAGCCCCCGCTGGAGCTGCTGGCAGAGGCAAAGGCTGCTCCTGCCATTCGAAGGCACTGTGAGAGGAGCATGGCCTTGGGCTTGTGCAAAGTGCGGGTTGTACAACATGGCAACAGTCTAATACCACAGCTGGTGCATCCATACCATGGTGTATCCAGCTCTGCCCAGGTATATAAGTCTCCTAAAGACAAAGAAAACAGGTGCTTTCTTTCAGTAATTGAATTTTAGTTTCTAATCAACTGCAGCAAGTTATTATTATTTTTTCATCGACTCAAGTTTGTTGTTGATACACATTCACTTGAGTAAACCCAAATTCTCCAGCAGCAAAACTCCAGGTAATACCATTTGGGCCTTGTGATAGTGTGCAGAGATGGAGTGTTATGGCCAAGAGTGGTGCAAATAAATATGGTAAAGAAAATAAATCATGCTATTTGTACCCCTGTTAAAACATGGAAATCAGCTGACTGTGCAAAGCTATCTTGCATGGACTACATTTTACCCTCAGCTTCTCCTCTCTGAACCTTAAAGGTCTGTGCTCTCTAGCACTCTCTCAAATAAGGTTGATTGACAGTCTCGAATGTTTTCGTTAAGTCTCAATTACTTCGCTTACACAGGCAAACAGTACCTGGTTCTACACTTACCCTAAGGGAAGATAGATACCTACAGATACCAAAAACATTGCTTGCAAGGGTTTGTTTTTATGGATAAGCGTGTTGGGTTTGCGTGGCAAGGTTTTGGTAGCGGGGGGGCTACAGGGGTGGCTTCTGTGAGAAGCTGCTAGAAGCTTCCCCTGTGTCTGATAGAGCCAAAGCCAGCCGGCTCCAAGACGGGCCCGCTGCTGGCCAAGGCCAAGCCAATCAGCGCCTCTGTGATAACATATTTAAGAAGAAGAAAAACACTTAGAGAGAGAGAGAGCTTTTGCAGCCAGAGAGAGGAGTGAGAAGATGTAAGAAACTCTGCAGACACCAAGGTCAGTGCAGAAGGAGGGGGAGGAGGTGCTCCAGGCGCCGGAGCAGAGATCCCCCTGCAGCCTGTGGTGAAGACCATGGTGAAGCAGGCTGTCCCCCTGCAGCCCATGGAGGAAGGATGAGGGGGTGTAGAGATTCCACCTGCAGCCCGTGGAGGACCCCACGCCGGAGCAGGTGGAGGCACCCGAAGAAGGCTGTGACCCCATGGGAAGCACCCTGTGGGAGAGACCCACGCTGGAGCAGTTCGTGAAGGACTGTAGCCCGTGGGAGAGATTCACATTGGAGAAGTTCATGAAGGACTTTCTCCCATGAGAGGGACTCCATGCTGGAGCAGGGGAACGATGAGAGGAGTCCTCCCCCTGAGGATGAAGAAGCAGCAGAAACAACATGTGATGAACTGACCGTAACCCCCATTCCCCGTCCCCCTGTGCCGCTGAGGGGGGGAAGTTTTGAAGCCGGGAGTGAAGTTGAGCCCGGGAAGATGGGAGGGGTGGGGGGAGGTGTTTTAAGAGTTGATTTTATTTCTCATTCCTCTACTCTGCTTTGCTTAGTAATAAATTAGATGAATTCCCTCTCTGAGTTCGGTCTGTTTTGCTCGTGACAACAATTAGTGAGTGATCTCTCCCTGTCCTTATCTCGACCCACAAGCTTTTCGTTATACCTTTTCTCCCCTGTCTAGTGAATGAGGGGAGTGAGAGAACGGCTCTGGTGGGCACCTGGCCCCCAGCCAGGGTCAACCCACCACAATGTCAGGTCTAAAACCTATACAGATGCATACACCATGAGAAGAGGACACAATAAGTTGAGCAGTTACTTCAGAAATCTTAAAAATTTTCTCTCAGGAAGAAAAAAGGAGCCTATGGGTAAGGGCATGCTGCATTCCAAAAAGCTGAAATAGCACAAAAACATCCAGAAGATGCTTTCCCTGGGGCAGACTCCGTGGCACAGAGGATGAAAGCCGCCTCAAAATGTGCAACCCTGCGAGGGGAAGGGAACATCCATTGCCCCTGCGCTTCCTGCTCTGCTGCTTGGGGGCTGCCAGGAGGGGACGGCTGCCCTCCTGCCCCCTGGGACACGCGTCCTGCGCCTCCCCATGGCTCGAGGGCCAGCAGGGTCCATGCTGCATGCAGCCCCCATGAAGGGCATTTATTCTTTCTTCCTTATTTGCAGCCAGATTTCTGCGCCTCAGCATGCCCACGGAGGTGTGTGCTTTACCACAGCCCACGAGTGGCTCAGTCCTTACGTATCGATCCCCCCCGCTCCTGCAACAGGGAATCACCAGTCTCCCCTCCGCGTGGATGCACAGAAAGGCCAGAGGAACTGAAGGCCCTCTTGAGTGGAGGAGGGAATTTAATATGGTCTCTGTAGACCGAAGACCAGCGCCTTTGCTGGTGTGTAACTTTCCACACAGTAAAACCTGCGCGTACTTGTGCCTAACGTTGTAACCCCATCTCTCAGGAATGGTCCCTCCATCCCAGCACCGTGCATTTGTCAGCATCAGCATCTGAGGCAGTGATCAGAAACTTTTTCTTTTTTTTTTCTTTTCTGCCTCAAAGTCCCCAGGCTCGGATCTACATGAATTTAAGAGAGAAAAAGTTTCATTTCCTAGAGTTTATGCCTCCCGTCATTACCTGTTGTAAAAAAAGAAAGTGGTTTATATTGCTATGTGGAAGTCTGCATGTTTTTCACAAGAGAAGAAAGTACCTTACGCAGCATGGCAAAAGGCAATCTTTCCCCTGGAGACTCATACTGAGCTCACAAAGAAAAAAACAAATATCTGTGAGGAAAGACAGCTTGCTTATCCACTCTTCATCTTCAAGCAGCTTGCAGCCTTCAGCACGTTCACTCTCCATCAGAAACTTTAGCACTGGTTTTCTTAGTTTCTAGACTTTGCAAGGGCTTTTTTCTTTGACAGTCAACAAGCATTGCAAAGGAGCACTCTCTTCCCCAGCTTGTCGTTTTTAAAAATCTCTCTGAAATGAAATGCATTCACACAGACTTTGTTGATACGGCAGAGAGCAGTATTTAAAACATCCGCGAAACTCACTTGCTTGGCACAAGGAGTCTCCTGGTGGATATTGCAAGAGTACTGCTCTGTTTTGGGTTTAAAACATTTCCAACAAAGCAACTGAATCACTTTTTGCCAATGATGCTGGGTATCCCATCTGTGCAAATCCCATCTGCCTAATTTAGATCAATCAAGTTAAATAATATTACTGGCTGTCATGCCTTCGAGAGATTTTTCCCGTTCTTCAAACATGTCAGAGCCTGAGGTCAGAGCGCTGAGCAATGGGAGACCCAACAGTTCTTCCATCATACCAGAGTTTTCAGTCTCACACTGAAGAATAAGCAGGTCTGCACTCAGGAGCATCACGATTGTTATAAATTATGAATAGTGCTTATCCACAGCCAAGAAATCTCTGATTTGTGCTGACAGATGACTAGACATCATTATATTACTGGTGTATGTGTAAGTGTAGTCCCAGTCGTTTACCAGCCTTGTGGGAATGGGAACTGAGGAGGACTAAAACTGGGAGCTTCTACTTCACTGCATGAAAACTTCATCACCTGCAAAAATATTTCCTCATTTGTGGTCATAAAATGGCTATTATATGCAATATCTACATTCAATGTTTCTAAGATACGGTATCAGTAGAGCTCAATCTTGTCTTTTTTGTTTTATTTACTAAGATTTAAGTCTTTTTCTGTTGTTGTTTTTCCCGTACAATCAGGTTGCAAAGCAGATCTGTTAGGGCAGTTCAGATTCTTTTCAGCATGGATTTGGGAAAATTGTTGCTTTTCACTACAGCAGCAATATTAGATGTGACATAATGATCTGGAACCGCTCCCTTCTTCCAACAGGCACTAGCTTATTGAGGCAGCATAAATCACTTCCTTGTAATGTCAGCCTTGTATTTTTAAGCTGATATGTTTGATCACCCTCAACATGTGAGGGTAATCATAACTAGCAATTACAGTACAATTTACGTAAGTCTGATGCAGAGCTATTAGAAAAGAGATTGCAGGCAAACCCCTGCCTGGCTTCTGCTGGGCTCCTTGTTCCACACTGCCTTCTGCCTCCTGAGTCAGACGTGGCCAGCAAAGATGCCACCAGTGCCATTTGCCCCCGTCCTTCTTGGCAGCCTGCAGCGTGTGTGCCAGCCCTTTGCTCCAGCATCACCAAGTGTCCCTTCGGTGAGAGCCATGCGACAGAGCTGCTTATTTTTTTTTTGTTTCAGCTTCTACACAATTCAAGTCCTTTACATTCAATAACCTAAAATTGTTTTCCACCCTTCAAGAACTCCTGGAGTACCACTTTTACCCAGGGCCCTTCAGTTCTAAATGCTAGCAACATACCAACTTATACCGATCAAATATTTTCTCTAAATCAATAATATTTTTACTCCACTATCCTCCAGCACTGTGTAGCAAACTATATTGGGAACTGTCTACCAGTTTCTCCCGCAGCTTCTGGCAGAGTGTGCTATGAGATTTCAGATATATTCTGGAAGGAAACCCTGTCAGAAGGAAGAGCACAACATATCCCTAGCCTTGAAGAAAATACAGATCCCTACACCAAAAAGGTATGTCTCTAGATAGAGAGTTTGCAACTCATTTTCATGTTGCAGAACTCTGTACATTTCCTGGAGGATAAATACACCCATTTAGAAAATTTACTCAACAAATTTTAACTAAAAAATATTTAAATTAATATTTTAATATAGAATAAAAAACTTGAAATATAATTTGTGTGCAGTTTTCGTCATCAGTTCAAAGAAGATGGTTGAAATTACTTTTTGGTACCAAGTAAGTAATGAAGAGCATCAGTTTCAGGCATATATATCTTTTCAACAAGTGCAGCTTTTTTAATTTTAATTTATTTTAAAATTGAAAACTTCCATTCATATCAGTAGCTGGACATGAATAGCATGAGTATAGGCACAACCAGCTCTGGTAGTTACTAGTAGTTACTACTATTTTCGTTTTAGCTGACATAGGTAGAAGTATCCTGTGTCAATCCAATTTGCAGTACTTAAAGTTTTTGGATGACTTATTTTTCCTTAGCTGATACATTGCAACCAAAATTGTAGTCCTCTACAAACAGGCTTTGTATCTAGCTAGCCTATTTGCTGATGTCAGGGAAATACTGACAAAACTGGCGATTTGATCACTAAATATTCCCCTATTTTTCCTTTTACTTCTCGGGGAGTCAATTCACTATTCAGCCTAAAAGTTGTCTAGTGTTATAAATGTGTGAAGGCCATTTTTGCTGGCATGACAGAGCTGTATTTGAAGCATCATCGCACTTCCAGACTGAAATTTATTTGGGAGACAACACAAGAGCAGCTATCCCTCTGGTTAAGCCAGGCTGTGTTTTCAGAGCAGCATAAGCCAGGTCTCCTGCCTGCTGGCCCAAACAGGTTGGCAAGAAAGATCCTTGTATTTATGGACATGGTTGAGAACCCCTAACACGTATTTTGCTTTGAGAGCCACCAAATTTACCTGCAAGGGCATTCATATATATTATTATTACACAGACATGACTTATGGGTGACTTTGCTAGTCAAGACAACATTTTCACAACATGGTTCAAAGCAATTTTCAGTTTGGCTACCAAAGCAATTTCCACATTTTGAGACTACTGCTTCCTGGAGGGTGTTTCATTTGCTCCAGGAGGACAGTGAAGCTACTTTACGCTTGCACACAGCAAACATAAGAAGGCGTCTGTCACTTCTGTGCCCGACCTGTGCAAGTTCAGAGGCCTCTGCTTCGGTCCTGCACCAGGCAATCAAACATGTGGCACCTACTCCTGGCCAATGGTCATTGATAAGCAGGGGCCAGACCAGCACATCAGCTAATGGGTATCTTTCAAATGGAAATTTCACACATGCAGGCAAAGCAGTGCTTGGAAAAATACCTGTAGACTCCAAGTAGGAGTCTCTCTTGCACTGTGCTTAAGTCATGTCGCATCTCAGGACTGAATACCAAATCACCCAGAGCTTTGACATCAATATATGTATGTCTTCTCCGTATGGCCACTATACCAAGAACCACTGTTTTCAGGATTTTCAGTCTCTATTGGTTTATTACAACATAAACAGAAGAGGAAGAAGTTTTAGGTGAGGCAGATGAAAACAAAAGGTTCATCAATGACTCCATTCCCTGAGTCATTGGCTTGCAGGGCAGGTCCTTTCCTCCAGTCTGTCTCTCACTGGACACCACTTTAGTGGTTTTCATAGAATGGTAGAATGGTTTGGGTTGGAAGGGACCTCAAAGACCATCTAGTTCCAACCCCCCTGCCATGGGCAGGGACACCCTCCCCTAGACCACGTTGCCCAAAGCCCCATCCAACCTGGCCTTGGATGCTTCCAGGGATGGGGCATCCACAACTTCTCTGGGCAACCTGTTCCAGTTCAAACTAGCATCAGCAGGCTATTCCACCTCTTGGTTACACTTTTTTCTTCAAACAAACCAAATTTTACAAAACATGCTCAAAATAAACCAGTGAAACCAAGATTACAAATATTTTAATCTGTTTCTTCAATTAGAAGTTCAGGGAGTTATCTGATCCAGCTGTCACAGCTCTATGGGCCATGCAGGAGGGTGGCTGGGGTGCTCTGAGGGCTGAGCAGACCATCCCCTTCAAGGCTGTGGTGAAAGCTGGCTGATTTCAAACTCTTTGAAACAAAGAATTTGTAACTCTGTGTTGGCTATTGACCGCAAACTTCAGGCAAAGCTGCTCTGAATGTGTTATGAGCCTCCTTTTCTTCCAAGGTCTAGAAGACATATGTTTGAATATTTTATTACTTTTACTTGGAGAAGGAACCATTTTTTGGCTTAGCACATGTTCATCAGTCATTGTTACTATATGAGAAACCTTTTTTCCTCACAGTTGTTTAAATTTATGTTTCACAGTTTAGTCCCAGGCCACAGATCCCCTGTCAAAGCCCAACACACATAAAAGCAACAGTCAGTTGGAGTAGCGCTGGTACAATTCGAAGTAGGACTGATGGACTTAAAATAATTATACGAAATACAAGATGGCCAACACAAGATTGTTTTGGAGAAAAATTTCCTATGCTGCCAGACTGCCTCTGGTACCAGCCCAAAAAGCACCCAGCTTAGCTGTGTTTGGTTTTGTGAGTGCCTGGATATCAGCTGTCGCCATGTTCTGGGCCAGGAGAAAAAGGTGCTTGTGAGTGAAGCAGACACTACCTCCAGCTGAGAAATAGCTGCAGCAACATAAAATAAAGCCCTGATCAGAGCAGATGTGGTTGGAAGACTTGCAGAAAGTCACTGAAGAACGTACAATTGCAAGTGTCTAGAATGGCTGCTGTGCTGCTGGAAGTGATAACAAATAGGAAATGGAATCACGTTTCATTTGAGATTTCAGATAACTGCATAATTTTACTTAGTATCAGTGCTTTCTTACAGGAGAAAGAACTTACAGTACTGTCACAGGGAAGGTATTCAAATCTGAGTGCCCTAACATCGCCCTCCTGAAACCTTTTCAAAGCACGCTGAGCAAAGCAAGGAAGGAAAGGTTTCATTCCTCCAGACAGCTACCTGCAGCCTGTCCTCAGGAAGGAGGATGCACTGTGGGCGTATTTCAAACACCTAGCCTAAAGAGTCTAGTATTATAAATTAGCATTTTATTTTCTTCAAAGGCTTATCTGTGCACCTCTCCCATTCCTGATGATTCATAAGCAGTAACCTAATGCAAAAGACAAGAATGCTTCATTAGCGAAAGACTGCAATCCTGTTTTGCTAAAGCATGACTCAGATCTAGAAAACTCTACCAAAAAAACAGATGCTTCAATAAGCACATGTACGGCTCCCTGGATTTTGGCAGTGGCAACACTTCAAAGAAAAATCTTGGAAATTGACTGCCTTCTGGTAGAGTGCACTGTAACCTAGTCATGAGATTTTCACCCAAGAGATAGCATCTAATCCAACTGGAAGATGACTGCATTTTTCCTTTATTCTTTGCAAGTTCAGATATACTTTAAAAGAGAAGTTAATGGGACCTGAACCACAACATTGAACACTACTCTGTGTGGAAAAGAAATCTGGCCCCTATTCAACCAGCAGAGATGGAGTTGGGAATATTGAGTCACAAACACATTAAAGATTATTTGGCCTAATATTCTTAATTCTGCTTGCAAAATACAAAATGCTGTCAATCTGTAATACTTCCTAGAGTGACAGGAAGCTGAGGACTGAGAATGGATTTGCCAGCAGGCCGAGGGAGGTGATTCTGCCCCTCTACTCTGCTCTCGTGAGACCCCACCTGGAGTACTGCGTCCAGCTCTGGGGGCCCCAGTACAGGAGAGACATGGAGCTGTTGGAGCGAGTCCAGAGGAGGGCCACGAAGCTGATCAGAGGGCTGGAGCACCTCTCCTGTGAGGACAGGCTGAGAGAGTTGGGGTTGTTCAGCCTGGAGAAGAGAAGGCTCCTGGGGAGATCTAATTGCGGCTTACCAGTACCTGAAGGGGCCTACAGGAAAGCTGGAGAGGGACTGTTTATCAGGGAGTGTAGTGACAGGACGAGGGGTAATGGGTTCAAGCTGAAGGAGGGTCGATTTAGATTAGCTGTTAGAAAGAAACTCTTCACTGTGAGGGTGGTGAGGCACTGGAACAGGTTGCCCAGAGAGGTTGTGGATTCCCCATCCCTGGAAACATTTAAGGTCAGGTTGGATGGGGCTTTGGGCAACGTGGTCTAGTGGAGGGTGTCCCTGCCCATGGCAGGGGGGTTGGAACTAGATGATCTTTGAGGTCCCTTCCAACCCAAACCATTCTACGATACAATGACCAACCAGCAATAGCCAAACTGGAAGGCTTCACTTTAGCCAGATGGTTTTTTGATATGCCCAGGTCTGCTGACAAACCAGAAGATTGCACATTACACTGCTAACAAGACAAATCTTGTGGCTACAAATCTTGTGTGTTTCTTCTGTGCTGATGGGTCAGTATATGATTGGGTACAACCTGGATGTTGAGATTTGGAAATCAGTCTTGGAAAATAAAGTGGGGTTGGTCAAGCCCAAATGGGAGGGAAAAAAAAATCTTGTTCTTACTCCCATCTGACTCACTGCTGTCTTTCCCTGCTCCATCTTGCTTGGAAGAGTTTTGATTATATGACTTTCCAATTCCACATTTCTACTACTAAATTATATACAGCCCAGAAAACAGAAGTTGCAAGGTCCTCTCTTCCCCAGTAGTATGAGCTCTAAGGCAAGAATCTTGCATGCTATCAGAGCCACTAGCATGCTGCTATGTCGAAGCAATGAGAGCATGTGAAGATGATGTAAATTGTGCTATATTTATGCAGTCTAGTTAAAAACAACAGCAGCAGACCTTGAAAAAATTCTCTTTCCCTTGACTTTCTTTTAGAGAAGAGTCTATAGAGTCCCAAGGATGTTGATGTAAAATTCAACCTTTTAAAATGTTCCTGAGGACTTGAACTCTGTTTCTTAAAATACTTTGGAAATACTACACAATACAAACAAAATTTTAATGTGTATTACATTACAATCAAACTGCAAAGTAACTTATTTAGAAAATTCTTTAAAGTATAAGTAGAGCATGTCACAAAACAATAAAGTGCTTTTTAATTGTATGCAACTTCCCACTGCTCATGTCATCTGAGCAGTACATACAGCAAATATCCTTGTTTCAATACCGCGCGAGGTGATCATTGAAAGTTTTTACTGTCATTCATATAAAAAAGTCAAACCCTGCAATTTATGCCAAAACACATGAATATCACCTGAAATACACTCTGTGTCATGCCACATACTGTAGCTTCTCATCTCTATGCAATACTAACTCATTTTGGTAGAGCTCAGAAACCACATACTGTAGTTTCTCAGCTCTATGCAATAGTAACTCACTTTGGTAGAGCTCAGAAGCACATGAGAAGACACCACATCCTGTGTTCCACAGCACTGGCTCTTGTTGTCCTCTCTGACTCATTCAAAATGAAGTTCAAGGAGAAACTACTTCTGAGTTATAAATGTTCTTGTTTTTATCACAAAGAGGAAAGCTTCTATCTTCAATACCAGTTTGTCCCAGCTCTATTTTGATCTGTGAGTAGATCAAAATAAGTAAATCTGCCTGGTCTAAACATTGGCAAACTGCTTTGATGCATAATTTCATGTTGCTTTTTTAGTTTCTTTTGGTTTTAGACAGATCACAGTTATTACAGCTGGAGTCACAAATGTGATCATTTTGGACCTTAGTCATCCCTGTGTTTAATGGCAATAGGACCAACCTATTTTACATGACTTCTTTTATGATAAATATACAGAAAGACAGTAAAGTGCTCAAATACTACAAGGGTAGTACTGAAGACAAACAGGGACAGAGTTGAAGAGACATTACAGAGTGAGCAAGTTCATTTTGGTCACTGAAACAGGCTCCCCAGGGCAGTGGTCACAGCACCAAGCCCGTCAGAGTTCAAGGAGTGTCTAGATGACACTCTTAGTCATATGGTTTAGTGTTAGGGAGTCCTGCAAGGAGCAGGGAGTTGGACTTGATGATCCTTATGGGTCCATTCCAACTCAAGATATTCTATGATTCTTGCCAGTGAATCTCCTGCAAACATGGGGTGGCTTTTCCACACATTCTTGAGTTTTCCAGGGATTAACGAAAACAACATTGTATTTTCAATTACAGTAAATAATTCCAAGGAGAATTTTAAAAAGGAGGCATATTCCTGTTTTAACGTTCTGTATCTGCAAGCTTTATCATCCGTGGGGTGAGACTGCTATAAGATGGCATCTACGTGACTAAGGGACTTCAGATATATTTCCAAAGTGATACAGTTAATGGAAGGTAAATCTCAGTGAAAATTGATTGAGCACAAAATCTGTCTATCTTGCTTTTTCAATGTGCAGCTTAGACAAAACCAAGATACAGCTCCTTCCTTGACTACTTCACCTTTTATTTATCATGTCATACTTCTCAAGGTTTCAAGCAGATGCATGTGCCCAAAGTAGTGAGAGGAATTAGATACTCTTCCTCTGATGCTTTTTCAATTTCTCCTCAATTTGGAAACTTTCTGGAATAAATGGATGCTCTCTCTGAAGACTCTCAGAACAGGGTGGCTGTACTGGTTTCCCATATTCCCCGTCCATGTAGCAGTACATGACAGCCAGCATAAGAATACTGGAGTGTACTTTCAGTAAGGACTAGAAGTAAATGACTTAATACCTACTCCAAACTCCAACACACATCCAGCGTGAGGGGTAGGAAGAAGTACCATGTCAATCACAATGTCCACTACAACAGCAGTATCTGGGATTACATATACATCAACACATATTTTTCGGGATTGTATTTAAAAATTGCAACGGACTGACATGAATGAGCATTGCTTTTCAAATTCCAGACTGGACTGAGAATCCATGTTTATACATCCTTTTTGCAGAACAAAGCCCATCAAACAGTGCACTCAGGAAGAAAATGCAACTTGCCTTTAAAAAGCACTACAAAATCTTTTTGTGAGTCATCACCATCAGCTGCAAGTTTAAATTCTGAAAAAAAAAAAGTAAGAAAAAGGAAAATATGGTAAATGTTACTTGCATACAGGAGAATGCACTTCAGGGCATGGGGATTATAGTAATTCAGATGCCAGGAGGTTAAGCATCAATCTGTAAGTGTTAGTTGTACCAGATTAATGAAGGATCTGTGGTGTTTGCCCAGATTTGCTCTTCCTTTCAGCAATTTATCAATTGTAGCATTCTAAAACAGAAAAGCTTAACAAATTCTGTTTACGCTTCTTTTTCACACTACTGTTGTCATCTATATTTATTTAAACGATGTTCCTCATTTCTGACATTTTCCCTGGGGCTTGAAGAGCAGGTGTTCAGATATAGCTCCAAGCTGTCAAAAAATGAAACTGGCAATGATTTTAACAGACACAGGGCTGAGGAAATACAAGAAAGTTGTAATTTTGAATAATTAACCACCACACAGGATTTGTTAGGCTACATCATCATTACCCAAAGGATATCTTAATTCCGATTTCATCATAAACACAAAATGGGATGGTGGCACTGATACTGGAGACTGGGATTTGAGTTCTCGTGTCCAAAGCACTTCTTTGTAAATCTAAGGAAACCACACAGGTTTTGGTTCAGAGCCAATCAAGATTGCTTTTGTTCCCTCTCCTGGGCCCAAAATTAGGGGAACAGTTGCTGTAGACAGATCACTTACATAGCCTGCTGTGGGAAGAGCACATCATTATGTAGCATTGCTCCACCTTGCACTCCTGACTGTCTGGGTAAAACCGGTATGTGGCATGAATCTGTATTGCCTACTTCGTCATCAAGCAGCAATGCTAGTTTATTGCTATTTCACTGTGTGTGTGTGTATATATATGTAATGGAATAACATGAATAGATGTAACCTATTATTTATAGTTGGGTCTGTAGAAGAAAGTACATATTCAACTATCCGTTCCTTCTGGTAAGTTCCAATAGGCCAAGGCTTTTGCTCCTCAGTCAAGTAAGTTTGTGTAGATGTATTTATTTCAGGAGCAAGGTCTGATCAAGGCTAAAGAAAAAAGAGGCACAGTGACTTAAGGCTTTTGAAAAATAATTAAAAAAAATATTCCTTGAATACTTTCGAGGAAATCACTGCTGCTTGCTGGCTGAATCACCATCAAGGGTTGGTATATCTCATGGGCTAATCGAGATGAATGAAACACGTAGTTTACCATCCTTCTAACAACATATTTTTAACAGGAAGCAAAACCTCCAAAAATATTTTGCAAAAAACCCCAAGTGACAGTAAGATACTGAATACATTTTACTGTTGAGCAAAGAAAACAAAAAATAAACAGGTTACATTTTTTCATATTTAAGTTTTCCTACATTTCAACCAACTCTCATACAGTGCTATTACAGCACAACTGATACGAAGAGAATGAAAATAGAACAGAGGAAGTGTTACTAACAGATCAAGAGACCCTGAACTGGTGTAAGGAGGAACGTAGCAGTCCTTTGGGCAGGTTACTGCTATACTTTGGACTATGGTGAAGTCTACAATGACTAACAACTGATAAATAGTTGTTGGGTTGGTTTTTCTTCCTCAAGAGCTTTGTGTTTGGACTTCATTATCAACTTCAGCAATGCCATCAGAATGAATTGCCTACTGCAATCCAAAAAAACAAGTGCTATTAGCTGCAATCATACAGCAATAATCGAGCTGTTACCCAGCGCTTTTTTCAGCATTCAGGAAAACAGAATCAACTTAGAGCACGCCAAGTTGGTAGGCTGTTGCCCCAGTCTTGCAAATGAAGTAAACCAGGAGCTGAGATACCTACTGGTAAAAATCTGGCAAGCTGCTTACTCTTTGCTCATACAACTCTGAGATTTCAGTACTTCTGCTCGGAAATAGCAAAGTAGTAATTGCGCAGATCTACTAAGAAACTACCTAAATCAGTCTCAGCCAAGACCGGCATGCGTAACTTCACTCACCTCCTCTACAAAGAAGGAAAACCTCTCACTGCACTTCTGAAGGTAGATTTTCTACATTTTATTTTTCAAGTTGGGTCCATGTGTACTACTGTAAGCATTCCCTATGAAGTGGCAAAAGCAAGAATAGTGAGGTTTGGACTGAAACCAGGCAGTTACGCTTCTCACCAGCTGTGAGAAACACGGAGCCAGGAGCTGCTGATGCTGAAGTGTGCCCAAGAAATAGGTGTACTGAAAAGCACTGTTAGCTTGATACATTAACTTATAATCCCTTACCTGTGTTAACAGATACATAATGGCAACGTAGCAACTGCCGTGACATGGAGTCAGTAATTCCTCAGTGAGCCATCTTCCAGGGAATAATAAGCTGTGCACTTCAGAAACTGACTTCAGATGTCTTCTTTAACCTCAGAAAAGAGCACTCAACCTAGCTAATTAGAACAGATTAGCTCTTCCTAAATTAATACTGTAAATAGAGACATCTTTGTGTCTCAGACACAACACCCTATGGAACTACTACTAGAAGATCTAAACCAGTGAAATCTTACAGCCACCTGTGACGCATTTTGCAGAACAGTGTTTAGTCAATTTTCAATTTTTTTCTATGATTCTGACTGAATGTCCATTTACACAACAAAGCCATAGAAAAAGAACAAAACTAACACTGTTCTTCCTTTATTAGCAGAACAGCATTTATATCCTTACGCTGCCAGTCCAGCTAGAGAGAAAGGACAAGGATCCCCAAGACAGCACAGTGACTTCAAATGCTCTCTACAAAACCCCACACAGTCCACTAGTACCATATAAAACAACACCTGGAAGCAGGGACAAATGTTTGAGAGAACTCGAACGCAGACATTAGAGACAATTCAGTTATGGCAGGGAATCACTGATAAAATAGAAAGGCAATTAAAAAGCCCTGTTCCTGGCTCTGTCTTTTTTTTTTTTTTTTTTTAACAAAATTTCTAAAATATATTATGCTCCTCTGTGTCTGTTTCTAAAGAAGTGGGAAAATTATGTGATATGTTAAAATATTATAATCAAGATTTTTTTTCCAAATAAGCCTACTCCAATGTGCTTTTTCCAAGATACTTAGTTTTGCATCTAATTAAAAAACCTCAATATGACTCTGTCCTTACGCAAAAATTCCTGTTTTCACTATTAAAAAACCAGGATGCCGATGCGAATGATGTCCTGGAGCACCACCTACCCCTACAGTAAGGCTCTGCAAGTAGAGAAGAGGTGATGAACAACGCACTAGCTATTGAGGTCTTGAGTCTAATCTTTTACTTTATTAAGTAAAAAACTGAACCTAAGTATAGGGCACAAAAACTGCTTGCTAGGAAAAAAGTATGTGCTCTTTTGAAGTACAAATTGCAAATTTTTAGGATTCTGTCTCTTAATTGACTGTAAAAGCCAAGATTAACTGCTAATCTACAATGAGGGAAAGGAAAAATAAATTTTTTGTCTTGATGGTTTACATAGTGTATAAAGCTGGGGCATTTTATAACTTGGACAATTCACAAAATAGGATTTGACTGAGTTTCATGTACTGTGAAACAAATAAAAATTGAAAACAATCTTTTGTCTATTCTCTCAATTTTGGGTGTCATGTGAAAGTCACATTACTGCTATGCACTGTAACATCAGTGTGTTCGACACAAAACCTTCCAAAACGGACTGGCTGAAATGTGTGTTTGCACATTGTTGCAAACAAGCCTGAACCTACTAACAACTGAAGACTGGGAAAATACTGATTGGTCACCATGTTTTGCAATGATAGAAACGATGAAGTTCTCTCAGAAGAAAAATACAAAATAGACTACTGTCAATTTCTATTTAAGTAAAATGCTGTTACTTTGCCTTTTCTTTTTTAGCTTTTATATATATATATTTCCATTTACTGTGTGATGTTTAAATAATAGTTTTACCAAAATATACATATATATTTGTATTGTGTGGATTTGCAGTATTTGTGCCACAGTAGTGTTTACATGCCAGTATTATGTGCTATCTTATTATGCTAGGTACTCTGCCTAAGAATTTATGATCATCTATTTTACATTTGTCTGACAAGTATCATCACAACTTCTATTACACAACAGGCTATGGGCCATTACCATATTGACCTCTCCTTCATATTAAGTATCCGCAGACTAACAAGAGAACCAAACCTCAGGAGATGTAGCTATTTTTAAAAGACTAAACATTCAAGACTACATATTTCCTCATATTTATTCTGTATCTGTATTCTTCTAAAACATATTAAAATAGAAAAGATGTTCATCTGATTCATCATACAAAGAAAATACCAACATAGTAATAAAATACTGAAAATATATGAAAGCACCCAAACATTAAAATATTCATATTGGCAAAGACTCTAAGAATATATTTCTTGCAATTTTACAGTAAAGTGCTATTCAATACACTCAAATTAAGGAATTGGCATTTTAATAGCATGGTTATTATTATCTTGAGGTTACAAATTACTTTGTTACCTTTCTCAACAAGAAGACAACTCATTTTGTTGGAAGCAAAGCATTTGAGTTGCATGCACATGAAAATAACCTAAGTAACACAGAAAGCGGTGAACAATGTAAGTTGCCAACTCATGAAGAAAACAAAATACTGAGAAGCAAACTGAACACAAATGAGATAGTGAAAAATTAAGCAAATGTAGACATGGCAAAACATTGTATAAATTAAGAAAGGACAGAAGACTGTGCACCAAACAGTTCTGTAGAGTTGCCTTTTACATGGTAATTTTTTTTAGTAATCAGATTGAAATATATGCTACTTTATTAATCAGTTTACTAATGCGTTTTTGAAACTGCCCTTTTCTATTTCCTACTAGTGATACTACACCTACACCTCAGTGAAGAGATACTGTAAGCAAAAAGACAGAAAAGAGTATGACCTTTACTTTTCTTCAATAATCTCTTTTTACCTATTTAAGTCAGACGAAACTAAATGATCTGTTACAAAGCCAATCTGTAGCAAAAATTAATTCTGGTAAAGAAATTATTTTAAATTTTTAGACCTTATCAAGAGTGAAAATTTTAAATGTATGAAAGATACCATCAGTCTCCTTTTAAGTGTTTATCATTTTAATATAAATATTTACAGTAATGAGTACAAAGAATCTTTGTTAGCAGAAGTTCTCACTAGCTTCATACACCATTTCTACAAGTTTCTGAGAAATGGCAGATATAACACTTTTACATTCCCTTCAACAATATTTAATCTTGCTGACTTGACTTGCTTTTCTCAGACTCCTCTGTAATTTACGCATATTGCACATCTCAAAATAAGTTCTTACTTATTTACTATTTATCAGCCTTTTTATGAACCAGTAATAGGTCATCAAAAGTCAACTCTTATGCTTCTTCCACAATTTGAGTAAGAGTTGCTTAAAAAAAATAAAAAAGGAAAGAATAGGAATAGTGTCTCGTCGTGATTATTTCATTACTATCTTTGGAATCAAACAAGGGTTATATTCCTGGTCAATATGGCTGTGTCTATGTTATTTGGTAGGAAATATTTAAAATAACTTTGCGTTCAGGAAAAGCACAAAAAGAAAGGAATTTAACCAATGAAAGCAATGAGCTTGAATTAACAAAATAATTACTAACATCAAATATCTTCCTTTATATGTCCATGTACATAGATTATATAAAAAAAAAATCTACCGGTACTACATAATTTCCATAAATTTTCCTGAATGAACAAGTTAAGCTTTAGAATACACTTAAGGCCTGCTTGCACCTTCCATGAGAATAATTCCGGATGTAAGAATGAATACGATGAAAAAGAAACGAAATATTGTATTTAAAGTAGTTGAATAGAGGGGAAAAAACACTACACAGTTTTAAATTATGTCATTGTATTTGGTTTCCTCCTTCCAGTTCAGTAGTATTTATGGAGTTGAACAGTGAAAATAGGTCCTAGCTCTAACATCTTCCTCATGCACTGTTTTAAGTGTCAACTTTTGGCAATTTCCTTTGCTGGTCATTCATTTCTTCTTTGATTTCAGCAAATTATATCCTTGTTCATTGTTGTGGGCTCACAAACCTCATTTTGACAGTTCCAGGATCCAAGCACAGCACTGCAATCTCTTCCACTCCAACCAACCATGATAGGCAGCATATCCAGGGCAAAATAATTTTTTAGTGTCTCTGGGTATACACCAGGTAGAAGCAGAAGGCAACAACAGTAAGTGACAGTAATGATAAAACAACTGACAACTGCTGGAACCAGAGGCAACGATCAATCTGCTCTTGAAGTCTTTTATTAATTTGCAGTAAATGAGTTAGCTGAAAATAGAAATAGCTTCATTAAATTAGAATTACTAAACATGAAAGTACTTGTTAATTTACAGCTATTTAGTCAATAACTAAACACCGTAAAAGGAAAAAAAAAAAAAAAAAAGAAAAAAGACTTCAAGTGATGCCTTTTCTATCACTACATACTTAAGGAAACTGTTCCACTAAAGAAGCTTTGAATCTTTAAGAGTTATGCATAGCCTATATTGCCTATATCAAGCAGGTGACATCTTTACACTAGGAAGCAAAAGATATCACTGAGGCTCATTGATACCTCGTATCTGTAATACGCACAAGAGGAATGAGCAAACTGCATTGCAAGTAGTATTTTATTAAACATTCAACAAAATAATGAAATCACTGTCACTGAAATGTTACTTTCAACTGCTAAGCTTTTCAAATAGTGTAATTTGTGAAGTACTAAAGAGGTTTAGTACAAATTCTTTTGATCTCTATCATATCTTATACTTTTGTTCACTATTCAGCACAAAGGAATAAACTATTACCTGTATATGTAAATCTTCATTGGTTTTTGCTGGAATATTAAATGCATTCTCTTTTAACGTCAGAGAAGAAGGCTTACTACTTTCTACAACATGACACCTGAGCCTGTGAAAGGGGAAAAAAATTACGCACCAAAATTTGTAAATTTAATGTAACATTGTATAATTAATAGTAAACAGTCATATGCACTTTATAATCTGTTCTGGTTTAGTAATTTTCTAAATGACTATTAAAAATCACAGAATTATAGAATTATTTTGGTTGGAAGGGACCTTAAAAGGTCACCTAGTCCAATCCCCCCCTGCAATGAGCAAGGACTATTGCAATGATAGTCTGAAAAAGCTTCGTCAGTCCATCAATTACATTTTGACAGCTTTTGATATAGAAAGTAAATCAAAATTATCTGCATGCTCAGTTAAAATACATCTTCATTTTTAATTCATAGCACAGGATCCACTGGATTATTCAGTTGAATACTTACTACCAAAGATGCAATAATCTATTGAAAAGCAAAACAAAATCTAAAGGTTTTCTTTCCATTTTAAACCTTAGCAACAATGTTTTTCACGTACTCCACCTCTTCCACAGTTGAATATGCAGGAACAGAATTTCAAGCCACAATTGAAGGTAGTGGAATCCTACACAATTTATAAAGTACAGCAGAAGCTCCTTTGATAACATGCAAATCAATTAGTGTGCGAAAGAATTTATTTGCTAAAGAAATGGTTAAAATAGAAAAATACCACAGCCTCAAGGAAAGAGAAATGCTAAGACAAAACAAGAAAGGGACAATTGAGTATAATAAAATCCGAGTAGATTCCTCAGATAAAACACTTGCACATATAATATTAAAGAGAATTATATTTTCCACTACTTTTAATCTAGGTTTAGTAAAAAATAAAGGTCAGTTTTGTATTGATCAGTAACATATATAACATGGCAGACTTTCCAGGTGATAAATTTAATGTAATAAAATAATCTCTCCCTATTGTTCCAGGGTCTATCTTAAAAAGAAACAATCCAATATTTATGCAAGGAAGCTTATAGTCACTCACATGATGTAGATTTTGTTTAATAGGGAAGTAAGGGATATGCATTTGAAGCAAAGACAGAGCAAGACTTAGGCATCAAGTCTCAAAAATACTTTTTCCATGTTATTTTTGGCCATGTGAGGGTAAAGGCAGCTCCAAAAGAAAAAAAAAAAGGAACAATCTAAAGTAAAAATACAGTTAAATTACATTTGTTTAAAGATGAAACAGCATCTTGATATCATGACTAAGACTTCTAGATGAAGGAGAACTCCAATGAACTTCTAGAAATGTATAGTGATAGAACTAGATGTGAACAGGTAATAGAGAAGAGTAACAAGTATATTTAAAAGAGTGTATTGGGTGATATATTTTTCTAGTAGTATTTTTTCACCATTAAATATGAAATGCACATGTTTGAACATGTGATAGGTTTTACAGAAATCTTCTACAAAATTAGGATTTTCTGTAGGTGTCTTTTATACATTAAGAACACCTCTCATCAGTTAAAACAGAGTGGAGGCCTCAGCAATATACTTCAGTCAGTAAACACACAATTGGGTTTGAAGAGCCCTTCACTAATTATGAAGTGCAAGTGCTATATAAATCAGCTAAATAATAATGGCTAACCTCACCCCCCCCCATCAACAGAAAACCATATGCTCACCTATGTTCCATCACTTTGGTCCTAGGGACTTCTTTCCAAAACTGAGTCAGTTCTGGTACACCTGCTGCAGAAGACTGGTCCATTTCTGCTGCCATTATAAGGAAACGATCCTGCAGGGAAGCTGCAAAACCTGCCCTCAAAGAAAAAACAAAAGTATGCATGGATAAAGTGACAATATTACAAAGTATGTAGAAGCATTTTTGAACAAAAGTGTTTTAAAATGGGAGCTTGTTTATTGCAGGACATCGGACACTGACTTACTAGAAATAAAAATAATGAAATCATTCTCATCTTGAAGGACAACCCAGAATTTTGTAAAGAATGCATTCACCAAATTCACTTGTCCTTGCAACAATTTAGAAAACCTGATTTTCTCCCACTGTAACAGAGCACCAGTGAGACAGCTGCCACTACAACTTTTTTTTTTAAGACAAGAAACAGAATGGGCTGCAGACAACAGCTGCTTATACTTAAGTGGAGTAGTAAATCAGTATGGGCAGTTACTCAAATGCTGTCTGACATGCTTTTTTTTTTTTTTTTTTTTTTTTTTTTTTTTTTTTACAAATAGTAACACACTCATGCAACAGTCAAGCAGACATGGGTGTCAGTCTTACACCTCAGCAAGCACATACAATGGTTAGTATCTAAAGCAGTCAGCCTGTTAATAAAACCTGTCCAGACTTAAAAATTCTATTGTAAGATTTTACTTACCACCATGAAGAGAGACTATTATATCTAATGATGTGCCAGGTTCACAGCTGCTGTTACTGGGTTTAACTCTATATTTTTCAGGAGCAGTTGTTCTCACCTATAAACAAGAAATACCAAGCAATCATATAGCAAATACATGCATAAACTATGATTGTTTCATAACCTCCCTCATTCTGCAATAACTAAAATCCCCAAAACCTTAAATATTTAAGGACATGGTAATACATGCAGTCTTTGAAATCCTTTATTTTATAGAAGTCATCAGACCCTAGTATTTCACTTTTTCCTCTCTCTCAACCACTTCTTTTCCAGCATACATGATTTTTCTCTCTTATATATGTACATAAAAAGAGCCAAGAATATCAAACAGACTACTTTTTAAAACTCATAGAAGTATGGAAACTTTAGCTATTTGTGTGTGCAAAGAACACAAAAGATGTGGTGGAAAACCAAATCAAGATGCAAGTCAACTCAGTATTTCTAAAACAAACATAACTGCATTCATTCCTTTGATGGTGACATTTGCAGATGGAGCTGCATCGTTTTGGTGTGCTACTAACTTGTTCCCAGCCAAGATTTAACAAGGAGAAAAATTCTAGAGATCACTTTTCAATGCTCAAGCCTTTCTTTTTCAGGAAGTATTAGATTTTCACTAAAGAACTAACTATCCCCATAGCTCTTTTTCAGTCAGATTTCTATTACTGATTTTCCCCTTTGGGATGGCACATAATAGGCATAAATTCAGCTAGAAGATTTATTTGATCTGCTTCAAACATCACAGGACAATAAAAAATTTAGACTGAAAAGTGGGTTTCATAGTATTTCTTCCTCCTTACCCAAAACAAGGAAGAGTTACACATTTAGTAAACCAGGCCACACATAAAATACTCACCTTAAAAGCCACTATGTTTTTAGTGACATTTGTGAGAGCTATCAAACATTTTTTCTCTCCAGTTTCTTTGGATCCAAAATATAGTTCTTCTGCTGGGCTAATAAGAAATTTAAAAAGAATTAGTTTATTCAAATTATCTTTACAGCATGTCATAGAAAAAACCTGACCTCACCTACAGGAAAACAATACTTTCAACCCTGCCACTGCAGTCACTATAATCGGTTTTCCATCAAAAAAGCTGTGAAAACAAAATGCAGAAATTTTGCGGTGAAGCTCAGGGTTGACTCATGACCACAAGTGGACCTAGCTGTATCAGCTGATTACTACCCTTGACTTTTTCCATCTGGAAGACCACAATTACCTGCAACAGCAGAAAAAGCCAACGGATATATATACTCACTTCAGCCACTGCTCTTATAATGGTATGTTAAGGAAAAGCATTATTAATTTTAATTTACGCTAATATTGAAGACCATAAGGTGATACAGACAGTAATTTCCACCTCATACATCTGTTCTTGTAATGGGTATAGTGCACACATAAGAGAAGCAGGCATATATCTGGGTGGCAATAATTTCAACTACTAAATTCACTTGTAGTTATGAATCAGTCTTCACATACTTCTGGAGACACATGCATAAAGTTTTTGCTTGTTTTTAATATTCTTGTGCAATTAACAAATCCATGCATGAAAGTTTTTAAACCATATCAAACTAAGCATTGGAATAAGCATTCAAATGAACACTACTAGAAAAAAAGTACGGCATGCTCATATACTACAAGTTGAGAGGAAACTCAAGTAACAAGTGAAGAACTGTTTTCTTTCAACATCCCATTAGGAGCACACAAAGAAGCACCACACTACGAAGTACTACAGAACTGCATAACCTTTTGACAGGAAGCTTTTTAAAAAAGTTACATTTTATTTTCCCCCCCTTCTCCCCTTTTTAGAATGCAAATTTCACCTTAGTTTGACCTCCTCCTCAAAAGACCTCTTTTCATAGTACCATTTCTTTCTTCTCTTACTTAAACCAGTGTTAATTGCAGAGAAAAAAATCCTTGGTGCTGTAGGGCAAGCCTGAACACCCATGCTAGAAGCAGAGTCCAGCAGTGACTGTGTGTGCGGGAGGGTGCCTATTATTTTACAATGCATTAGACAGTCCGCATGACTACAATTTTTTTTTTCTTTTTGGTGGGGAAGAAGTAAGTGTGCTAAGTGAAGTAGAAAGCAAGAAAATGATGGGTTTAAAACAGATAAGGTAACTGTATGCCCTTCTCAGCTTTTTTCCTGTTCCCAAATTCTCACCTTAAGTAAACAATAGTAGAGAAAGGAAGGATTGTAATTACAAGGCATTTTGGTTATCTTAATACTGTACTACTGCAGATGTGGTGGGTTAAAGCAATTACAAGATGAATCATAAATGAGATGGGAAAGCATTAATTAGCATCAAAACAAGCCCTACAAAGAGCTCAAGGAAAGGAACATTCTGCCAGAGCCTGATCTTTCTTGTTCCACCACCAACTGTGGCTACCAACAGACACAAAAAAATTAAAATGGACCTTGAAGGCCACTGCTGTGTGCCTGTCATCTGTGAAATCAACTAGTCCCATACAGCTGGGGGTGGGTGGCATGTAGCTGTTGGGCAGGTGGGGTGTTTTATTTTAAATGAGTATCCAAGCTTTTTACGGAAACACTACTTCTACTACCCTGATGTGTGTGGGGTAACCACCTTGGCTTGTACTAGAAGTTCTTGTCTCTGAATACACTGAGCTAGTCTTCTGCCAGACAGTGCAAGTGAAGAGCTGCTTTTTGTCTTGCCAAATAAATTAATTTGTTAAGGATGAAGGTCAATAAAGACCCATCTTTCATAGCAAGATATGCAAGGCAAATGCAATGGTGGTCTAAAACAGGAAGACAGATGACTTGAGTATCCAGCTTTGGTCACAGACCAGAGCCAACAAGTACGAAGCAGTGACAGGTAAGGAATATCCCTTATGCAGTTCCGAAGGCACAGAAAGGCTCCTGGTTCTTGGTGATTTCACGGCGCCAGAGCTGCCGTGCCTCAGCTTCCCAGTCAGGCTCTAGGCTGCTCCCTTCACAGGGCAATGCTTGTATCAGCAAAAACACCAGTTAATTATACTGGCACAGCCAGTCTTTGAGATAGATGCCTGTGACTAGTTATAAACGGCACAATGTATTATTTAGTTCGATAGATTTCAGTTTAGTGTCTTGAAAAAGATTCCAGGGAAATAAAAACTAGTTCTAGCTTCTACAGAGTTACAGCATTAATGCAGATCAACAACTATGCACTCTCAAGAGCTGACTTAAAGAAAACCAAACAAACAGCTGACACCAGTACTTTATTTTCCAGGAGAGCAAGACTACAAGTATTAGCACCTCTATACTTGACAAAATTTACTCTTTCATGTAATTTACATGAACTCCAACACTTTTATTAAAAAAATTTCAAGTTCTACCATTGGAAGAGAAAAAGGTACCATTTGTGTGGTGTTTTGGTTGTTGGGGTTTTTTTTTAGTTGGTTGTTTTTGTTTGGGGTTTTTTAAGAAGTGGATAGAAGAACACAACTTTTGTCATGGGGACACAAAATTTTCAACATTCCTTTAAAAATCACAACTCTGCAGTCCATGCCTTTGTCCCACCATACAAGAAACTAAGTCTATACAGAGGAGGTTTTTGCACATAAAGGACTATAATTTTCATTTCAAACCCAGGAAAATTTGACACAAAAAATATTTATGCCAATGAGCATGTCATTATTCAAATTCATTCCAAAACTAATTCAGTATAGCACAAAATTAGCTAAGGAATTACCTATAAATTAGATATTTTCTTCATTCATCTAATAGCAAACTGGAAGTGAAAATAAAAGTAAACACCTAAATCAATTGCTAAACAAGCATCTTAACCTGAAAGGCAGTGAAAAGAAAAAGTTATATTGGCTAATCCTTTTTTTCTAGGTTAATGATAAAAAGCAGATTAACTGAAAGACATAAGCATCTTTGACAACAAAATTTTGAGCAGATATGCCATTTATGCAGAGCACTTCCCACACAAAATAAATTGGACCATTAAGTTTAATTGGTGCAAACCACTAATGTAGACATTTACACCATCTTAAGTTAAAAGAATTTAAGCAAGATTTAACGGTGAAAGCTGTCTTAAACACATTGGTTTTTAAGCCAATGAAATTAATGTCAAACCACTGCTCTCATTAGATAAGCACAGGTTTAACTAAAACCAATGATAGACAGTTTATCAATATAAATGAAACCATGTTTCTACAATTCTATGAAATATACACCTACTAATTAGTACAAAAAGCATGCCAATAGTGACACCAAAAGATTCACTAAAACACATAAAACCAGAAAAATTCTTTGATCTTTGTAAAAATAATTCTTAAAAGGATGTTTATAGCTATTGTTATCCTCTAATAGTCTGAAAAATAGTTTAGTTTGAAAGCTAACTAGTTCAGTACACAAGTGTCCAAGGCACATTGTAAAAAATAAAAGAATATTATTATTACCTGATATGTAATAAAGGTCCTTTAAAAGTGGTTAATGCTTTCTTTGCATTTTTTGGTTTGAATTCTGTTTTGTCAGTTTCCTCTGATTTGGAAATTTGTTCTATAGAATTCATCTGAGTAAAAATGATAGTTATAATGATTAACTAGAAACCTGGGTTACACGTGTTACAGAATCATGCAGGTATTTCAGAGAATACAAGGAGGCTTATTTCAACAATTTATATATTGCAGACCAAGCTTAAAACATATTAATTCCCTGAAGCTGCTTGAAGTCCACTGAATAGAATGATTTGTTCTAGAAGCTTAATATATTAAACATGCACAAAATTCCTGCTTCACTTTTTTCCATGTATTTTCCTGATGCCCAAGTTGTTTATTTTTGAAAACTCCAGACATATGGTTATAGTACTTCAAATATTTGAAGATTATAAAGCACTGATGCTATTCTTCCACTGCAAAACTTTTCAATTAAAACAGACACTCTAATACAATCACCGCAACATTGCGCAGAAAACACAGTAACAGTTCCACACTTTATTGTATTGCAGAGTTGCTAAACATATCTTCAACTGCTTTTAGATGGACCTCTGAAGTACGGAGAGCTTAAAAGAAACAATGCTGAATGAACTGGTGCATTCAAAACTGCAGATACCTTGGGTTCTGAGGGTTTTTCTCTATTACATTAAGAAAATACATGTCAGCAGATCTGGTCATCTTATAAAAAAAATTAAAGAACTCTGGAATTAAATGCAAAACAGAGGATGGGGAGGTTGATATAGAAGACTGAAAGAATTAGTGACATGACTCAAGATCAGCTAGCTGAACAATTTCCTTGCCTTGTTTTTATTCCACTTAAAATATAGAGAGAAGACATGAAGATAATTCAGTTTATGTAAATTTGAAGTATGGGAATGAAAGGAATACAAAATTTTATAGAAAATAGGTTTTATAAAAAGAAACCACACAGCAATTTGATTTTTTTTTAATGACAGTTATAGTAAAAGGTTACTATAGAAAAGGCACTAGTTATGTGTTGGGCTTTATTCTACATAAATCTAATTAGAATTACCAAGAAAATATTATTGTAATACACATTAAAGGTGGAGTCCTTCTTGCCATATGCAGGCATCTACAGGCCAGGCACTTACTAACCAAGTTTATTAATCATGGCTCTCTCCTGTGGAAAAAAACAGGCCCTTCTATGTGATAAGAAGAGGCATACATATGTAAAATAAATCAGATGAATCCTTAGTGATGACAAGAGTCTGCATATAAACAATAAAGAACAGTAAATAATAATGAAGACAACGATATCTCACAGATCACTTAGTTTGGAAGCTGGTCTTAAAGTATTTGAATAATTATATTTAGACAGTTATGTAAAAAATAATTAGCTTAGAAATAAGAAATGCCAACAATTCTGAGACAATAAGGGATATTACTGAAAAACACATTTTGGGAAAGGACATAACATTGAAGTGACAAACAATGGTGTACTTGCTGTGGAAGAAATAGCAAGTATTAATCTTAAATATATGAACAGAGGAATAGCAAGTTGAAGCAAAATAATAATCCACTTTTTACCAAAATAGTATCAACAACAGTGAGATATGGTCTGAAATTTTAGAAGTATGTTAAAGGTAAGGCCTTAAACATGCCTTAAAATTAATAAATACATGATAAGCATAGATGTCAATCTTAGCTCATTGGAAAGACTGAGTAGCAGCTTACACTGTATAAAACAGAACACATGAACCAAATCATTATTTTTAAGAGTTAAAAAAAAAAAGTAAAAACACCCAAACCATAAGTAGAAAGCTGAAGTCAGCCAAGCAAATCAAAAACAAACACTGAGGCTAAGAAGCACCAAAGCCAACTCACACACTGAACAGGAATTCTCCACATTTCCGTATCTGAGAATCAGAGCTTGGAAGATGTGCTACAACCAAAACAAGCTACTGAGTCTAATGCTCAGGAAGTCACCATGGTTATGTAATGATTCCTTTTTAAACACAAGCTTTGCAATACATATTCCAAAATTAAGTATGGCACTTATGTGGTAAACTTCCGATTTTTCCTGCTGTTTTCAAGAGTGATATCCCCACTGACTATCATTGCATATTCTTAAATATCACTTCATATGGACTTGTATAAAACAATGACATTATATTTCTCGCTAAACATCACTGCAGGAAAGTTATATTGTAAAACAGCATTGATGGATTAAGGAATACAATTTCTCCTGAGGATAAATGAAACCTCTTATATGTTGAAATTTTTATCAGTAATTTAAGAAAACAAATTAATATCCAGTAAAGTAAAATATTTAAACCGGTAACATTTTCTGATATGCATACCGACTTTAAAATACATTCATTCTCAGATGTATAAGATGTACAGTGCTAGATATCCCAAGATTAAAAATAAACCAACTAGAAAGACATAATCTTCAAAAACAAAACACAGAAACCTTTTAAATTTTACTGTACAATTCCTATATTCCAGAAAGATATTTAATATTTGGTGCACATTTTAATCATTCAGAAGCACGAAACTCGTCTTAACAGATTAAGCAGCAAGGTTCAAACTGCAAGGGTAATTCTCAGCTTTACTGGGTTCTTTTGTCAAACTAGAGGGAAGAAAAAATTAAGAGAAAAAAAAAATCAACACACAAAGTAAAAGCCTGACAAGAAACAAAAACTATACACCTCCTGTCCCACTTCGTAATGATTTAACTACTTTTACCTCAACCTTCAGAGTTAGATACCTTTTTCTGATTAAGATTTTGTTCTTCATTCAGCTCCCCAGTCTCCTTGGTGTCCGTATCTATCTCTTCTTTACTTTCATGCTCATCTTCACTAGTAATGGGCCCATTTTCACATAAAGGAGTTTGAAAATCATCATCAACCAATGGAGGATAACTGTACTTAAAAGAATCCTAAAACATAAGGAGAGTTTTAAAGGACCAGTTATTTAGGAGGATGAGAAGTGCCTTCTCTAGTATTTTTTAAAAATGAAAATACTATAAATTAGGGGGTTTTTTTTACCTGACTTGTTTCATTTATCCATTTTAAGTTGGACTCCTGTGCAGAAAGTTGACACTACCAATAGTTTTTATTTTATCATTAATAGACAAATATAGTCACCCAATGAAGCCACTGAATTGTAGCTACTGTTGTTATTTATAGTCACAGCAGAACTGTAGAATCTGGTCTATTGAGGATCAGCCTTCAGAGTCTTAATGCTGAAGTTTCGTTCTTAGTTCTAAGAAATCTGGTTTAAAACTTATGACAGCTATTTCTAAAGAATGTTCCAAGAGTGATGAAAAGCTTCAGTTGTTCTTTGTGCTTTAGCTTCATAATAGTCACAGTTTAAAAATCAAATCAAAAGCAAAGCCACAAAACAACCCAAACAATCCGTCAAGTTTAACCTAGTGTACGGACCTTTAACACGTCCTGCAACTCAGACCTCAGTCTTTGGAATGCCAAATCAATTTAAAGACGATATTCAAGACAGAGTAATGCAGAAGCAGCATATTTAAGTTCCTGCTGCTTCTACAATAAAGGTATCTTTTCTGTTGGAGGATGAGTAAAAAACTGTTTCTGCTAACTAGAAATACTCTTAACATTCTCAGAATATTTTTATTTAATAGTTTCTAACATTAGATGTAAACAGGGGTGTCTGTTCCTATTACAAACAGTTTTAAACCCCAAGTGAATTAGTTTGTCAGCTTTTCCAGTGGAGGAGGAAAATAACACAACTTAGACTCCTGTGACACAGACTTGCGCCATGTCCACAGTTCCCAAACTATGCTACCAGCAGGGAGTTTAAAAAGAAGTTTCAGGAGAGCTCTCCATAAGTAAGTATGCTTTCTCAAAACAAAAATGTGATGTTAGGAGAGGGAAAAAAAAAAAAAAAAAAAAGGAAAAACCTTAGAGCGAGCCATTTGAAGAAACCACAAGCAAAATAGCATACTTCCTACTAGTCTATAATCAAGAACAAATCTCTCCTATTCTTCAAGCTGAAGCAACAGTCACAGACCTTTAGGTGAATGAAACAGGTATCCACTGGCTCAAGCAATATCCTATTAAGGGCCTAAAGGACAAGCTTTAAGTATCAGTAACACATTGATTCACTATTAGAAGAAGAGACTCCAGACTTAGAAACATTGCAGTAGGCTTGCAGAATACTGACATCCTCCATTTGCAAATACAAGGCAGAAATAGCCAGCTTACCCTTAGCCACACTGAAAAAAGCCTTTTCAGTCCCTTCCAGCATATGACAAAGGGCATGTGACAAAGTGATCTTAATAATCAAGTGCTAATTTTGCTGCAGATTTCACTTGGCCACATTAATCCATGATGTTGGATAGATTCAGCTGCTGAGCAGAATCTCACCACTGGAAGAACTCAAAGTACCAGACTTCCCACCCACAGTCCCTAAGTTTCAGTGACATGGGCTTATCTAACAGGGTGAAAACCTCAGGTAAACAAGTCAGATTTATTCAATGGTTGATATATGATCCATTCTATAGACTAATGGCTTTCTTTTATAGCAGATGCAGAGACTTCACTACGTTTGGCAATTGTGGTAGAGACGCTTTAATCATGGTAGCAGTTCTAAGACTACATGTACACAGTGACCATGAAATTGCATGCAAAATGCCTAGTGATGTCTTGACTTCAGGTCGCTGACCTCTAAAAGGTCCTACCAAGAAAACAAGCTATGGGCTATCAATTCAGATATGTAAGTAAAGAGCACAGCATTCTAGTTGCACACATTATTCAGTATTGGCACCAGTGGAGGGAATCTTGGATTTAACAAGTATCAATTGTCCATCGCGTGACAAAGAAAAACGGGGCAAATACACAAATTAAAACCCTACCGTATGTATGTGTCTTTCATCAATGTATATACTATATGTACATCAATCTTGCACAAAATGTTATTGAAGAGGCAACGAATCTCCCTGGCCAGCCAGAAACATGTATGCCTTAAGATTTGGCCTGTCCCACCATTAATATCAACAGCTGCAACTGGCAGAATGCAGGATACAACAGAATGGGAATCCAGGAAGACACTGACATAGTATATACATTTATTATTAAACAAAAACATTTAGCAAGTGGCTTTTGAGCAGCTAATCCTCATTTTCCAGACCGCTTATTATAAGTTTGCTCCTAAATCTGTTTTGGGCAATTCCAACAAGTTGTCCAAGACAAATCTACTATGGAGAGGGACATCTGTGCAGTGTGGACAAGAACCACTCAAAGCCAGTCAGGTACATGGCATGCAATCCCTCTTGATTAGTAGTATGGCAACAGTCACAGCCACCAGGCACTGACGGGGACTTGAATGGAACTTATGTTTATATTCCAGAGTCCTGCAAAATCCAAGCTTCTGTTTTCCATAATTGGTTTTAATGCTTTTGATACTCTGGAAACACTGTTATCCACTGATTTTCTAAAACCAAGCAAGTTATTTTCCTCCTTTCACAGCTGGCTGACAGTTCATTGAAGGTTTTTCATGCTAAGGAAAACCTCAGATTCATCCTTTGAATGATCCTGAGCCACAGTAAAAACAAAACATACTTAAAGATAATTTCACTGAGATATTGAAGCTTCAAGGCCTCTGATGGAGACACAGAACAGTTCCCTTGATTAAGCAAAGTAATCACTGACTCCAAGTTCAACATTATTAATTCAATTTCAAAATGGATTTTTTCTTCATTCCAAAACTACTAACATTCTTCTTGGATACCTAGATTCCACTGCACTTACACTCTCTGTATCTCCCCTAAGTAACTAGCCAAATGACCTGCTCCACTAGTTATTTACACCTGGCAAAACCTGGCTCTTCCAAGATGGATCCTAATAGGGGACAGAGCAGAAAGAGGATGAGAGTCTACTTATGGCTACTGTATTGAGTACAAAGGCTGAACAGATATGCTGTGCTCTTTACCTGTATTATGCCAGTTGCAAATATGATTATCTCTTCCCAAATATGTGGGAAATCAGAGACAACAAAGAATTGGAAGGAGGCAAAAAAAACCCAAAACACTTCAGTGGACAGTGGAAGGAATTTATTTGTGCAAGTCAGACACTGCTTAAAAAATAACAGGTCTGACAACACTAATACTGGTGAAGTCCTCTATCTTCAGAGACTCCAGTTGCCTCAAGAGGAGCCAAAGTTAACCACATCAAGTAAAGTTAAGTTCTGAGAAAAGATCAGTAAGTCATCTGTCTTCTGGTTGAAAAAATTCCTTGCTGCCAGAGAGATGCAAAATCCTGCTTTACTGTATGCACTGAAGAAACCTTTGGAAGGAGTATCAGGAGCACAATTTTTAGCCTGAGTATTTGCTAACAATGCTTCGAGATGATGACAGTTCTGAGGTTAAAAGTTCAAAACACCCACCAAGTGGCTAAATACCAAAGAGACTCAGTAGTTAGACAAAACATCTGCTGGTTCAAAATACAGAGCTTTCAATATGCAGAGATATAGCTGTTTTTCTGAAATTGTCAAAACCCTTGGAGTCCTTGTCAAGCAAGCTTACTCCTATTCTACTAGTTTATTTCTGTCATGGCATCTTACTACCACAGACAAATGATTTGGATAAGCTGCCTCCATGATTATGGAACTTAATGCTCCTAGAAGATGGGCAACATGGAGCACACTTGGTCAACAATCACTAAGTGGCAACAAGACCTTGCAGGACCAAGGCAGGATGAAGGATAACTCTAAGATTGTGTGCTCAACCATGCACTTCAGGAGGATATTTAGCAATGCCACAAGCTTGCTTCTTTCTTTAAAGACGTAATTAGCTATCAGGTAAGACTGTCTAAAGCACAGACAGGATACACAGGTCTAAGAAGGCGAAAAAGAACTTCCCCTCTACTGCAACAATAGGACAACACCGTGGGAGCTAGGCCCAGAACCACTGCTATACCCCAATTCAGATCCTTACTGAAGCCACTTCAGACATCAGCCTTTCCCTCAATGCCCACTCCTGAAGTTCAGCAATTTCAGCTTTCTCTAACATGAGAAAGTTCTTACACGAGACTGGGGAGTTTGGGTAGCAATTTTCCACGGAGAAAGAGGGTATCGTCTTTTCTTCAAGCGTCTTACGCAGAAGCGCTTTTTAAAGCCTGCTACTTTCAGTTGAATTAAAAAAAAAAAAATACAAGGCAACTTAGTCTTTATGTTCCCAAAACGCTCTGGCTACCAGAACTCTACTTTGAGTTTATATATAAAGGAACATGCCCTCTCCTACTATTGCTGAATCAAAGTCTGTCTTCTCTATACTGTTACTGTCATAACACCAAAAACACTTCAAGAAAAAAAAATTAAAAAGAAAAAGTAAAAATAACTCCTCTACAGTGGGCTTATTCTACTACCATAAATAGTCTACAGAAATGTTAAAGGACAAACATCCTCTTTCTGCAAATTCTATTATAAATATTATGCAAATTGATTTACTAGTTTTGTGAAAAATGACATCTTTTGTACACGATACTTGTGCTGTTTAATTATTTAGATTGCACTAGAATAGGATCCAGTTTCTGTCAAAGTAATACTGGATTGTAGCATACTCTTTGGAGCTCTAATATGCTCTGAAAAAAGAATCTTCTACAGCCCTCTCAAAATGCAGCACTACAGACAAAGGAAAAATAATTGCAATATGATTGTCTTTACTGAATTATAGCTTTGGAGTGGGATGAAAAATCTCAGAAGGCCACAAAACCTATTTTCTGTTCACAGAACTTGTTTCATAAACCAGCACAATCTCTAATTCATCAGGTGGGAAAAAAAAGAGTACAAAGAAGAATGACACTTAAAAAGTTTTTTTTTGTTTATTTTTAAATGTCTGAAAACCAAAGTATTTTCTAATGACTTGAAAGCAGATGAATGATTCAGAAAAGTTATTTCTGTACTTAAGACTACCAGATATCAAATTCTCATGAAGTTAACCCATTTTATCTTATTGTGATTTATAAATTATCATTGGCAGAACAATTTCAAGACACTTCACATCCACGAAGTGCCAACTCTCAACCCCGTGTGTTAATTTATATAGCCATGTCTCAATCTATCACAAAAAGACCATGAACTGTTAATATACTTACAGTTCCACCCATGTGAGGTGGCAGATACTCTCCACTGATGTATTCCTGCACATCGCTCTTGTTCGTGAACTTTAACATGCTTATTGCATCTGGGCCAAGCCAACCCTTCACAATTTTAAAAGCAGCTTAAAAAAAAAAAAACCAACAGGTAGACATAAATTGTCAGGAAAGGTTTTTTTGCAGTGCATTGGTAAACCTTATGGAACACAAGTGAGCTACATCCCATAGGATATGGCAGGATCTGCTCTGAAAGTATCTATTATAATGGGGATAAACAGTGCAAGGAAAAGTGTTCTATTAACAGAGAAAGTGTTTTATGGGCACATACTTTTCTATAGACAAATGCAGATAGACCGCAGACTTTCATGGAAAGAGCATCTTTGATTTAATAAGTTACCATTTTGTTGTCTTGAAATTTAGCCCAGGAAGTACTGAGGGGGTAAAAGCAATTTTATTTCCAAATCTGAGTGATGGAGTTTGGGAGAGATATGTATACACTCCTATTATTAGAAGTGTTTTGCTGCCTTAAAGGACACTTGTTTGAAACTACTCTGTAGATCTAAACACCATAGTTCTTTCTGTGACAGTAAAACAAATATGCAGAAAAATATAAAGCCAGCATAAAAATATATATTCATATGGTAAATACAGGAACATGTTATCCTGTAGATTATAATTAAAGATAATTCTTGAAGTACACACATCAAAACATACATAACTATCAGTGTCAGGCATCTGTCTTAAGTTGTGTATTCTAGTTTTTGACTGGTTATGTATCCATCATTTGTTGATGATAGTATTCCTAAATCACAAACAGATCTAGCTTTGAAAGGATTACAGTTGGAAACATTCAAGGAAAAGACTATTTATCAAGGTATCCCAAGCTTTAAAGACAACAGGATGAATATGGACTCCATTTAAAGTGTGATTCAAAATACAATACTAGAAGGAAAACCATAAAGTATGCAACCTACAAACTGACAGATTTAAAGATGCATGGTTAACAAATTCCACCATTCAGGTGTGCCTGCACAGAGCAGAAAAACCACCTCCTATCAATGCTAGTATTTTTAAAAAGTTACCATGATCAAAAAACCCAAAACCAACAAACCAAACAACTCACCATTCATTATCCATGGCATTTCAAAGATCACTATCTTTGCTGAAAAGACAAAAAGAAAGGGAAATAATCTGAATATCAAGTGTTACATATTTCTCTGTTTAAGAGCAACTACAGCAATAATGGGCATGTAAAAGTGTGAATAGTTATTTTTAGAAACTTCCATGTTCACTTCCTTGTAGAAGCAATTTTGTATAATTGTTTTTAACATGTATAAACCTATTTCCATTAATTATAAAAACATTAGGTGTCCATTTTATTAACTGTTTTCCAAGCAAAGTTATATGCTGTTTATATACTTCTCTGGGATACTACTCTTCTGACATACTGTTAACAATAAGTAATCACCCCAAATAAGGTGGAGAAAGGTAAGATCTCAACTTGACCTAGAAAAGCAACTATTGAATGAAAAAAAGTTTAACACATATTCACCACCTCTTCTTCCCAAAGAAGCAAATAGCAAGAGTCTTTGTAAAGCTACATTTTTTCAAGCTTTCAGACTTCTTTGCTAAAACAGAGTTAGTACGACTCAGAAGAGTCCCAAAATTTTTCTCTTGAATGTCAAAAAAACAATACCATAATGTTGCACTTGCCTTTGTTTGATATTTGATCAGAGTTTTGAACTCTGATCAGCAAGCTGAAATCTAATATTCAGAGTTTAAGCAGTTGCTGTACAGAGTTTCAAGGTTCACAGACACATTTTCACCTAGAATTTTAAAGTCTGTGAGATAAGCTGGCAAAAACTATTCAGTGTTCGCCTATCCATAAAAAAATAGCAGGCAAGTATACAGGTTTTTCCAAGTGTGCACATAAACATGCCTTAATCTGTTCAGACTAAACCATTGCTCCCTATAATTTTCCGTAGCAATTCATTTTTTGTCCCCTGAAGACTCCTAAACGATACAGACTGTCAAGCAAGTCTGCAAAGCTCCTACCCAAGTAACAAGGAGCAAAAGAAACAAACCAGTTCAGCTCTACTAGATGTTTATATCCATTTTTAATCTGTAAAAACAGGTCTTAGATTCTTATTTCATGAAAAGACAGTTAATTTTTGATGAACATAAAGCTTATTTACAATACAAAGTTGTGCTGACTTATGAGCACAAAAATATTCTGAATCTGTAACGTCCATGTGTTCCATGTGGTTACCACATAAAGCATATGCAAAAAGACTTAAGGTCTCCCCCACAATCTGCAACTTTATTAAGTCATCTTATTACACAAATCTACAGTGCTTAAGATGCAATATACAATACTTACTGAGAAAGTTTGGGTAATAATCTGTAAAACAGTTGACAATAAACCGAACAAAATCCAAGTCCTAAAATAAAAGCACAGAGTAAATGCAATGTAAATCAAAAGATTAAAAATACAAGCTTAGTTAAGCTAAGGCATTTATTGAATAACACAAGATACTTATATTGTAATCCTCTATATTCAAATTTTACACAGACTACAAACATCATCCAAACTCAATGCAATGCTTTTCACTTCATTAAATGGCTGCAAGATTGTGGTCAAAACTTAGCTTTATGATGTAAGAAAGAAGTCAACAGACCTATTATCAATGCAGTAAGTTAAGTTTCTAAACTACTGCAGAGTATCAACAGGATATAAGCTGTAATGGAAAGAAATAGGAAAAATACACCGTTAACCCTAGAGAAGCTTGATATTATCTTAAAGCCTTACAAGAAAGAACACTAAACATACTGAAGTTTCCCTTCAGTAATTTGTCACACATATTGTTCAATATAATACCGCACCCAGGATCTTTGGGAGGAAAAAAGTTCCTTTTAAGATATTTGTTGGTTTTAGTATTAGTTTGTGGTACGCAGAGAAATTGCGGGCAGAGGCAGCACCCAAAGAGCTGCTTGCATACCACCCATTTTCAGGGTGCTTCCATCCAATAAGCAGCTGTACAGAAATAGTACAGCCAAGTCTCCACTGCAAAATCCAGGTATAACAGAACTGACTACACAGTAAAGGGCAAAAAAGACTTTTTATGAAACAAGTATAGATAAAGAGATACCTTAGCACAATAAAAGTACTTTGGTTAGGTGGGAAGCCTGCCACAAATACTCATACTTTCCCCAGTTCTTCTAGCAGGAGCGACCACTACTACAAAGGAGACTTTCAGAAATAGTACAAACTATATTGCTGACGGAGGATCCAAAGCCTGTCGTAACAGTTGAAACGCTATGGGGAACAGGCTCCTAAAGTGATGTAAACATGCTGTAACATTTGCAAATAGAGAGAAAAAACTAACACCTTGTATAAGAGGATTACTCACAACCTGAAAGCTTTATTAGTAGCTTCAGTAACTTGAGACTAACTGAAAGCTTGGTTATGTCCAGAGGCAGAAGGTAGCCTTTAATAGAAGGCATTTATCTCAACTAGCTGTTACTGGTATCAAATGCAGTATCTTTCATTTAATAGCATAAACATAGTGATAGATTTCCAAGCAGTGATTAGAATCTCCTGTGCATTAACAAGGACACTGCTCTTTATTCCACTGCCTAACCAAAAGCGGCACTGTCAGATATTAGGAGGATGGATCCATTATTTTGATGGAAGCCTGGAATTAGAAGTACAGATTTCAGCAGATCATTCAATAACTGAATCTATTCTAGTTACCTGAATTGGTGCAACAAGGCATAAGCTATCAGAATTACCTGGCTATATACCAGTAATAAAAGCTGACGTAGTACGTGACCATAGCGATGGAACAAATAAACGAGCCATGTTCTGCAAAAGGACTCAGAAATCCAAGTTCTTTTAGGATAAAATTTGTCACTTACTCTACATGGCTACAAACAGCCATTAAAAAAAATATTCCTGTTCTGTGATAAACATATTAACTACAAAGCAAGACTGCACAATGGGACCCTTAGGGATAGCACTTGCTGAGATTGTGTCTCTGGAGTCTCAAAGACACTGGAAAGAAGATGCTTCAGGATATGCTCCTTAAAAGCCAAATCAAGTTGCTCCTTCAAATCAAGGAAATTATTACAATCCTTTATTCTTGTTATATAAGACTATGGCTCCAGTACTATCTTTAGGAGTATGGATAGGCAGCTCTCAAGGCACAGGTAAGAGCACCAATCCTGCCTTGCAAAACTGAATTACACCATATTCATCTGTCAAAATATCTTCTCGAACGCTTGTGGCCCTGTACTGCACAGCTTCAAGGTCCTAATGCAACATCAACCATCTTGTCTGGAAAAGGAAGAAAACAAGCTTTTTTTTTTTTTTTTTTAAACTTATATTTAAATGCATTCCTGCCACACCACCAACAAAAAAACCCCAAACAAGATACAAGTTTTAGCCATTCCTGTAAGAATAACAGGACAGCATGGCATTTCCTAAGAAAAATTTCAATATTCTATAGAAATAAGGGGGGGGTTTTTTAACCTACAGACAATCTATGAGATTTTTAGTTATTAAACCTATAATATGTAACAATAGACAAGGTCTCCATCTTGTAATCTAAACCAGCCTAGATTCTTCTCCTGAAGGTAGGTGCTAAAAATGTACTGTTATCTGCTGAACTCAGCTGAGGAGAATGATTGAGAACTTCATAGATTTTCATCTACCTACATTAAAATTACTGAAACATCACCTCCACCCACCCCTCCAAAAAAAAAAAAATATCCTGATTTTAGGTTAAGTTGATGGTCAGTAAAAATGCAGGGGGTGATATTGTTCTAAACAAGCTTCTACAAAGCAAATCTCAAAGATACCTGTAGTAAACTATGGGTATGCATTTATGCTTTCCTTATAAAGTTACTAATAGGTAGAAAACCAGACCTAAAGGAAAAGATATAACAACATACATTCACTCTTAAATCTATGTAAGTTTAAAAAAGGCATTTCCAAATTTCAGAAGAGGACCTCAACTAATAGGTAAGCTGCAGCTTCATTCTCTGCCTTTAACCAGATCCAGTTCTACTGGTAGTGTTAGTGTATCATTCAGACTATATTAACAGCAACTGTAGATAAAGCTGTCCACAAGCTGATGCTCAGATTCATACCAAAAAGGATCACCCCCACCCCAACTTGCTGAATGTAAAGACTTATTGTAAAGATAACATAAAACAAAGATTGCACCTGGTACACTTAGTTCTAAGTAAATCTAGTGGTCCAGATATAGAGCAGAACTTCTGCCCTGTAACAGCAGCAGCTTTTGAACCAGGAGATTTTAATAAGACATAGCTAAATCCAACTAAGGAACAATCACAGTAGCAAAATGTGTATTAAAAAGTTTCTAGAAAATATACAAAAAGTCCAGATGACAGCATGCAACTAGTCGATGTACTGATGAGTTTTGAGAAGGGAAAAGAAAATATTGGCATCAAAAATTCCATGTCAAAGCAAGGGAAGTGAAAAGGAATTGCAAAAAAGAAAACCCACAGCATACAATTGACAATTCTGTCTTCAACAGCAATATATTTATAAAAACTCCACAAGGAGCAGTTTGTCATTTTGGTCCTCATTGATGTGCTGACACATATGACATGAATATCAATGGACATCAGCAAGAGATCCCTATTTTTTAAAGTAAATACTTAAGGGAACCAAATGTATTTCTTGTTTCATAGGTTAAAATCCATCATCTCAGAAAAACTGTTCACAAGGAATATGTACTAAGGCAATTGCTTGCCTCCTGAAACAAAAAAAATAGCATATTGAACAGAATCTCTAGCTCAGACTAAGAGAAACCTCACCCTACGTGCTACAATGTTGATGGTCTCACACTACCGACTCAATATAGTTTAGCATCTTTCAAAGAAATGCAGGTGTATGGATGCCAAGTTACAATGGGTTCGGATAGTGTGCAAGAATCACTGAAGCAAAAGCAAACATGGAGTGTCCTTGAACACTATGAAATTCCAGAGGTCATGTAAAAAGATACTTGTGTGCTTTGTGAAAGCTTTACTGAAAATGAAAGCTACTCAACTACCGGTTTTCTACAGTAAGAACATTCCATGGGGAGGAGTTTGGGGTAAAAGTTAACATTTTACAATGTCTTCAGTGTCAGTTATGACCAAAAAGGCAATATAAATAAAGTTTTGAAAATTCAAAACCCCACAAATCACATTCTTTAAATCTTCCATTTTTCCATATAGGCACAGAACTTGAGAACAGTTAAGGCCACCAATTCAGGAATAGTTCTTAAATACATTTAAGTTTCATGTTAACATATATGAACAATTCACTAAATTCCAATTAACATTTAAACTTAGACATTGCCTGAAGTTTACTTCAGGCAGGGAGTTAATCTAGTGTAAAACTACAATAAATCTCTAAGTAATTCTCAAAGTAGACTACTGACTTGACACATGACTAATTGGTATGGAATTAAGTTTTTTTTTTCCCCCATTTATTTCAAAATACCTAGAACATGGATTTTCAAGTACTTAATTCTGAAATGTTTTTTACATTAATGCAACTTTGAATTTTGTAAATTATTGTACAAGCAGGAAAATGTTTTTCAGAATAGTTTCCAAAACTAGTAATATTCCTCTTGGCCTCTTTAATGACTCAGTTCTACAATTATGTCCAAGGCAAAGGTGAAATCCTACTCTTAAAATCATTAGTTTTCTTATATAAATGTAACCTTTCGAATAATTATCACTTTTACAGAAGTGATTGAGCTACGCTGCTCCTCCTTGATTTTGCAGTCCTCAGGAACATCTAGAAATACATAAAAACTTCTGCTAAGAGAAACGTCTCCTCTTCTGAATGAAAAGTTGGAATCTCTCATTTATGTAAGGTCAAGCTTGGAGGGAGCAGTCTTCAGTAAAGCTGAAAGGTTGGGCAAGTAACTGAAAAAGGGGGCAAAGATATTATTCCTTAAGTATAAACTTGAATCTGATAGACTTCTGGCTTGTAGGCCTATATCACATCTGTTCAGACACACTCATTTTTTCTGTATCTCTACACAGCAACAAATACAGATTTCTTCACCATATTAGTCTCATCATTGTAATAACATGTTTTTTTACTAAAAGACAGACTTGGGCTACATTTGGTCAAGATGAATACTGGAAGCAATGTCTACTTGATGAACTGCTTTTTTGCATCCAGCTAACTTCTCTTCACAACAAAATTAAATGAGTTGAGAGAGATGCATGCAGGGACTTAAGAAATGAACACAATTTAAATATACAGCATACATAGCATAGAGGAGAGAGAGGCAGGACCAAGATCAGAATTGTCAACTGAAGATGCTGACTTGTCAGAACAGATCATCATTCTTAAAGATCTCAGCCACTGCATCTAAGGGTTTTAATGCTTCACCATCACCCCATTTTTCCATCCTTCAGTCACCAAACTAAAAGCAAGTTTTCAGGGTGCTGTACAAGACTTAAGTTTAATATGTAACAAAAAGTTTTGTAAACTGCTTATGTCACAGGAAGAAGCCCTACATATCACTGATGTAACTAATTGTTAACTAGATGTCAGGGACTGCACAAGGACTCCCTTTTTTCTGGGGACATAAGTTAAACAATTCCGAAAGCAAATCATAAAAACGGAATAAAAATACTTACTATGTGACTGATTCCAGTTTCAGCCATATCAAATACTACTGTTAAGGGCTTTCCATGATCTCTCTTGGCATAATGTTCTAACCAAAAAGCTACCAGTTTCTTTTTCTCAAGTTGCTGTTTAGGATCTCTTACATGATGTTTCACTCTGAACCAAACTTGTGAGAAGAAAGAAAAAACAAAACACACACAACATTTGAAACAACAGATTCAAATCAACAGAAAACATTATGCAAATAACCATACAGGATGAACTTAAATTTGTTAACACCTCTGAATTTCTCTTACATTTTTACTGATTTTGTGGCCACTGAACAGCCAGGAAAACAACTGCATACCTTTCCACACACTTACCTTTTTCCTTGCTCACATTTTTATACCAGAACTTTTTCAAAATTGAAAATACAAATAATTACAGCACAGAAGAAACAGTAGAGTAGAAAAAACACTTATGTATTTAAAGACTACTTATCTAGATTATCACTTCATAATTTCAAATTAAATCACATAGTCCTCATATGATATTATGTTCTGCATTATTGTAATTATTGTTGTGATTGTGAAATTTATGTTTCTTTTTCTACCTAGGTTTTCTAAAGCATTGTAATTGATGTGTTTTGAAAATTTACTTATACTTTTTATATAATTCATAATGTGTGTAACAGACCTTTCTAAAATAAAAGTAAAAATCCAGATGATGAGCAACATCATGCAAGTGAAAGCCCAATACATACCCTTCTGGAATAAGAAATGAGATATGCAGAGACAATTTTTCCATGAAAAGTATCATATTTCAAAATAACAGATTTTATAAAAAATGTCTGAAACCAAATTACTGATTATACAATGAAGTGATAAAAGTATTATTCGGGGCAGCAATATAAAAAGCAACCTTCATTTTGGGTACCTCCACAAAATCAAAGTTAGACAATCCCTGAAAATAATTGTAGATACACTCTAATGTTTTTCTCCCTGAAACCTGGAAAGTCTTACTAAAAAGAGATTTCTTCTCCATGTCTTTTATTTTTTTATTTGCAATTGGAAGTATTTTATTTCTTGTGTAAAGAAACAAAACCTTTTTTTTTTTTTTAAACATAGCATATTAACTAGATGCTCTAAGTTCAGAATTTCAAAAGAAATACCCCTGTTCAAACACAGGACTCTCATGAGAGTAACCAATAATTCTTGAAGAACTTCTTCATACTTTAAAAAGTATATTTTACATAATAGAGTATGGAGCATGTGGCCCAAGAAACACATTTCTCAGATGTTGACTAGCCAGGAACTCTTAACTAAAATACAATCTGAATTTGCATACCAAGTCAGATATTCTGACCCAATCAACATTCACAGAAGAAACACTTCAGGTATGGAAAAATGAGACATTAGTTATATTTCAGTGACAATAAAATCAGAAATCATTATTTGCCCAACTTACATGTTCTTGTCATGAAAATTGCATAATTTTCTCAGTCCAAGCACTGATGCAAGAAAGTACCCCCACCCTCAATCTCACTAAATTGAGCCACCCAGTATAATCATGCTCAGCTTTCTAAAGGCTATAAAGAGGCATCACCACTGCTCATCCCTGAATACTTACCTTGCAGGCTAGAAGAAAATCATGGAGCATAACAAAGCAACAATTTTTCATACAGCACTGATATCTTACAAGGATAAGAAAAGGAACAGTTTGAGAAAATACAGCCATAGAATAAAAGCTGTATTTTTCTGGTCAAGATTTTTTTTTTTTTATTAAAACTAGCACATTGGTGTTTAAAGCACAGTCATTTCAGTAAAAGATTGGATTGGTAGTGTATTTCTGGCAGTACAAACTAGCCCTTGTAAACTAAGGAAAAAGCAGAATTTCGGATTTAAATGTTTGGTTTTTTCCAAGGTTCAATATTGTTGTTTGGAAAGCCTCATGAGTGATTTGTTTTAAAAGCTTCTTTTGCCTCACAGGATTTAAGTAAATACATGAGATGTTATATCAGAATCATTTACAGAAAATAGCGCCCATCAATTACACACTGTTAAAGGACTTCAGGAGTATTTCAGGCAATATTTACTGTTTCCCTACAAATCTTGCTCTTTAGTTACTAAAAGTTAATTAGACAACTTGAGTTCATTCTCCAGCAATTCTTCGCTGTCCATGCTGTTACTGAACATTCCAATGACACCAGAAAAAAATAAAAAACCTAACACCAAAACAAGATAAGAAAGCCATTGCAGACATCCTATGAACCACTGCAAATATGCAAGAATGTGGGCTGCTAGAAAAGCCATGACAATGCACTGTAATAATGAACATTTATACTAGTCGTATACTCATCACAGTAGATACAGAAACAATGCAGTTCAACAGGAAAGTTAAAAACTGCATTATAATTAGGATAAAGGTTAATGATTCTTAAAAACTGCTGATAAAGTGTCCTCATTCCACTTCTGTGATCCAAAAAGATACTCAAAGTTACTTCTCATAATTTTTAGTAAAAACAGTTGCCAATATGTACCTACTATTTTTAAAATGTTTATTTTTCAAAACAGATGCTAAAATGCTGGAAACAAAATAATGATTGATGACTGAAAATAATATATTCTGTGTAACTTACATAATTTATAGCCCTCTTTATCATATCCATGCAGAAAGAGAGAACCATTTTCAAATAACCATTTTGGAAGGACAGATTCTGTCAAGTCTGCAAAGCCAAATGAAAGATTATTTCAGTAATCGTATTAATCACATGGTAACTTAACAGAAGTCACTAAAAATGCAGAAGTCTAGCAACAAAATACAAAAATGTCTTATAAACCACCTTCCAAGGCCTTTACTAAATGAATACAAATATTGAGCTCATTTGAAATCTTTACTATCTTCTTCCTCTCATGCTGTAGAGTAGGATCTATTTAGGAAGAAATAAGAATAAAATATTGATGTAAAAAATGCTGCAAATGTTTATTTTTGCTCATATCTGCAACCCCCCTTGCTCTATCCCTTAATTCAGATTGCTCACCTACAATATACAACAGGACAAGGGGTAATGGGTTTAAGCTGAAGGAGGGTCGATTTAGATGAGATGTTAGAAAGAAATTCTTCACTGTGAGGGTGGTGAGGCACTGGAACAGGTTGCCCAGAGAGGTTGTGGAGGCCCCCTCCCTGGAAGTGTTCAAGGCCAGGCTGGATGGGGCTTTGGGCAACGTGGTCTAGTGGAGGGTGTCCCTGCCCATGGCAGGGGGGTTGGAACTAGATGATCTTTGAGGTCCCTTCCAACCCAAACCATTCTATCATTCTATGATTGATTCTAAAACATTCTCATAGCACAAAACCCAGATCTATTCTACCTTGGGTGTCAGACCAGCACTACTATGATAAACAACAGAGCCCTGGTTTTTTGTGGGGTGTTTTTGTTGTTTGGTTTGAAGGACTCCATTCAAGTAAATGCACAAAGACAAAACAAGAGACAGCTGCCTGCCTTCCTGTTAAACAATCTTTCAATAGACATACAAACCACAACAAAACAGTGCGGCAGTGCTGGTCAACATAAAAAAAATTATAACTATTGCCTTTTAAGTGAATAGTAAAACTTTTTCTAAGCTCTCTGTTGTACCTACAAAAGGGGCTTAATGAAGCTACATATAGAAGTCTGGTTTAGATCAACAGGAAAGCAACAAACACCATCAAAATCATTATATAACATAGCTTACCATTAACTGTATACTCTTTCCTCCACTGAAAGCTTTCATCAATCATCTTTAATGTATCATCCACAACATCGTGACGCCAAATCAGGAAATTTTCAACCCATTTATCATCTTGCTGAAGTCTTTCCACATCTCTAGAATCGTATTTATCTGATTTATCTAGCAAATAAATTGTAAGAATATAGCATTTGCTATGAAAACACGAAAAATATTTGTCAGGTTTCAATATTAGCATCTACTAGGTACATAGGATTTCTTTTGCAGTCTCAAAGTTAAACAAAGCGTAGCATGAGAAATTGATTAAAAACATCCATCTACTGTGATGATATTTAAGAACACTACAAGATTACTCTCAAAAAAACATTTTATGTGATTCTTAGTCAAAGAAAAAACATTAGAAAACAGGAAGGTGTGTGTAGGGCAGGTGTAATTTGTCTAAAACCAGGTTTCTATAAATAACATAAATTAGCATATAGTCTAAGAAAAAGTATAGTGATGAATGTATATATTAAGCATCACTAGTTCAAGCTGGAGTTCTCAACTAATAGGTACCAGCATGCCAGACCATGAAATGTAAGAGAACACATGTTAAAATAACTGGGTTTGACCACACACTATCACAGCATTAAACAATTGTCTTCTTTAAAAAGGTTACATATTCTACACTTTTTATAAAGCATTACCTTACTAAACAAAAACTACATGCAACTCCAGAGCAGTACAAAACCCCCAAGCCTCAAACTCTTCTTGTATCAGGTTAGCAACAGGATAACAGGTTAACATCCTTTAGGAAGTACTTCAGATGAAACAGGACTGGCTGCTGCTCCTTTTTCTTTTTAATTATTTTTTTAAACAAGATAGTTTGTAAAATACAAATACCTAGTGGATCTATTTGTACTGTAGATATGCTTAAACAAGGCTCCATTTTTAGATCAATGCTCCTTTCTGAGAAATCTGCATTATGGGGATGTAAATCAAGTAAGACCCCATGATAGAAACAGGCTTCTGAAAGCAACAGACACTGATATACTTTTTTTTTTCTCCAAACTACTAAAAAACCATAAGTTCTTAAAACTATTCACTTGAATTTATTTGTGATTAGCATAAAAAAAAATAAGGCTGGTTGTTAATAAAAGTGTTAATTTTCACATCCTGACAGAGGAATAGTCTTTCCAGCAGCAATAAATTCAAAATAACTACTTTTAGGGCCACCATAATTAAAATAACTATTTAGAACTGTGACTGGATGGTTTAGGTATGCATATTTCAATCAGACCTCTGAACTGAGGAAGAAAAATACACTATTAAATTCTTCTAATATTATGAGTTTTACTGTCCTACATACAAAAATATAACTTATTTTACTTGTCTTTCAATTTATACTGTTTCCTGTCACAAATTAGTCAATATAACTGTAAGAATATATCCATTTTAAATGTGCCCATCCGCTATGAGTTACTATAGTTGCACTCCCCTAATGCAGCCCTTTGCATCCACGTGCTTCTCACATGCATTATCGACTCAGTTCCTTCACTGGGTTTCAAATTTCTCCTTCCTTTGATCCTGTCCCACTACCTTATCTTGTTCTTTAGCCAAGCCTACAGTCAAGTCCCACTTTCCTTAATCTTAGCCCCTACTAGCTCCTCTATGCCCACAAGCCTCCAATCTACTACAAACTCTGTTACTCTTTCAGTTCCTTCTCTCATCATTTCCATATTTGCAGACTGCTCATTCCCTATATTCTAAGCCCAGAAAAGTGAACACTCAGCACAAGACCAAAATGCTACTTAACTTCTCTGTAGCTCCAGGTCAACCACAGAGGGAACAAGTTGCAAAGATTGAGTATTAAGTTTTGTAAAATCTCAACTGCTGATTTGAAGTTTGATTATTCCCCCAATGATTTACAATTTGGACAGTTTTGGCTGAGAAATGCTAGCAGTACCTAGTTTCAAGTTAAAAATAAAAAAAAAAAAAATTAACATTGGAGAGGATTTCTGCAGGTTAATTCAGTCCTAACTCCTGCTCACAGCAAGACTAATTTCCAAGGTCAAACAGGTTGCTAAGTATCTTTTTCAGTCAAGTTTTGAAAACTCAAAAGGCCTCTCTGTGTAACACGCATTCCAACCCAAATCCCCTTCAGAGATACTGTCATGTACAGTAACTAAGCCGGCACATCCACAGTCTGCTAAAGTGAGAGAAAAGCACTGGATTCTCTTAGCCATCATATACCAGTTATTCTATGCTATGGATTATTCAATATGGCACAATGGCTATTCAAGCCATTTTAACTACTCATAGCCACAGCAAACTAGGACTTTGCAAGAGCAAAGATTTACTTCAACATCAGTATTGCATGTCTCTAGCACCTGAGCTACCTTACTTCAACTTGGTTTAATAGTCCCTAACACATACTAGCTTCCAGCTAAGCGGTTAATCAATCAGCCAAGTACTTCTCTGAAATCAATCCCATGTATATCCTATTGGTATAAGGGATTTGAGTATTGTGTCATTAAAGAGAAAAACCACACACCACGAGGTAAAAACTAACAGAAGAATGTTTCACACTGCTTTTTGAGGCTCTCTTTGCTCTCAACATGTATTTGAAAGCAGAACTGCCAGAATGACAGAACAGTGCATCTTGTATCAAACAATAATTTTAAAAAGTCACATACGTGGGACATACCTCAGAACACACATTTCTGGGCCACTAACAAGTTTTCCCAAATTCTGAACTTAAATTACTATTTTTTAAATAATATCTAACTTATTAATATTTTAAGGAAGAGAGGAATGGGAGAAAATGTTTTATCCAAACTTCCAACATCAATGAAAAGCAAGCTGGATTCAGAGATAGGGAAAGTTGAAGAAAATTAAAGTATTTTTCCTCTCTTCAGCAACTAAATTCTCAACAAGATGACACATGTAATCTAAATTCACATATATACTACAACACACACTAAACTGGGAACAATTAGTCAAATTCTGCCTCCACGGGCTCTTGCAGGATGCCAGTATTTCAATCTAACAAGACTGACAGAACAGGAGTACTGATTACTGTTTAAACCTTACCTGATTTATCCAATTCTTGCTACAAAATAAACCGTAGAATGAGATTGTGAACCCAAAAAAAGGTGTTTTCTCTCACACATACAAAGCAGAGTGATATGAAATTGCTGGAGTCCTCCCAATAATCCAGTCATTGAAAGTATATCAATTCAGAGGAAGAATTCCTCTTCAAATTTGTGCACTTCCCATAATTCTATGGACATCTGGAAACTTGTTTTCAAACTATGCTGTGAAATAATCTGAATGTTTCTAATTTTAAATCACTCGTGGAACACTTGACTGCAGTTACTGGATTATTAGAAGTTTCTGGAGTAAAACAGAGTTAGTCGAAAGAAATTAGACCTTTGAGGTTCTCAACACATAATTTAAATACATCCTGCACAACAATTAAGAAGCCAAAAGGAAACAGAAGTTGAGGGGCACCCAAATGGAAATTCAGCTGAAATTATACACTGAAGTATCTTACCTCAGTCTCCAAGCTTAACCACTTCAGATACCTCTAAACATATAGCGATGCTTTTCTCACTAGAAAATTAAGCACCTGTTTCTTCACACCTGCAGAACTGCCACTAAGATGGCGAGACCCCATCTACTCAGGGAGATGGACATCTCTATAATTAAGTCCATAACAAACAGAATTTCATAAGGTATTTGGAACACACCTCACTCCAAAAGTAACACAAGGAACAGCATTCACAGCTACTTCTGTTCAGAAAGAGCTAGTGAAAGCCACATATGTACCAGCAGTGCCACACTTTTGTGAAACAATTGTTAAGACAACTGTCCAGAAGCTAGGAAACCTGGTTCCTCCCTCAGCCCAAGAAATTAAAACCTTACTATAATCCCAGAATAGTTCCACAGCCAGAAGAAGAGGTGAAACTGGGACACTGCAAGTGTTTTCTATTGAATTGATAAGCTGTGTAGAAACTGAACAAAACTCAGACAAGCAAGAGAAAGCATAATCTGCCTAGCAAATTTGATATTTACCAGAGCGCATTAAAACCAAATTCTAAGTTATATATGAGGGAGTAACAGTGACAACAGCAAGGAGAAGATGCCAAAATTAGCTCTTCATTCCCACAGCTAAAAGGCATCCAGGAAAATCTGAGTGAGCAAAAAGAGTGAAACCTTCAAAGTTCTGTCTGAGATCTGGTCAAAGTTCATCATTTTATTTAACCTTATTTTTAAAATAGCTGCTTAAAGATACTTTCATTTCCTCATTGAACATTTGGGGTCAAGGGAAAAGACAGAAAAAGTTCTGTTTGAACAGCAGCTTCTTCCTATTACTTGCCTTCCTTTTCTTCTTGTGTAAATGAGGAATTCTGTTCTTTCTATGACCACGTTCTGTCCTATTAATAGTTGCCTTCTTCAAGCTGAGAAACTTATGGTGAAACTCTGACTTAATTACTGTCTTCCAACATAAAGCAACCTGAATAACATAGGACAACAAAAAACTAAACAAACACAAGTTTCATGCAACACTTTCAGTGGAAGAATTAATTAAATTCTTTGACGCATAAATTGTAACATCCCCTCTCTTCACATTTATTTTTTTTTCGGTGCTATCTACATTACCAGGAGATCAATGCTGTACTGCTGTGTTTTCTTCTGGCATTCACAGAAATTTGAGAATATTCAACAATAATATGGAAGACAGACTACAGGACTGGAAAACATGCAGCACAGCTAAGTCCTGCACTAAATTAATCCAAAGAAGTTCACAATTCACAACCTGTAAGAACGACTCCTCCCTTCAGGAAGAACTCTTATCTAGAAAAGAAACATTACAGAACAAGTCATACACAAAGCTAAGTAGAGATAGTAACTATATACTTGTGAATAGAGGAAAAAAACCCACTTCATTGTACAGAAAATTGGAAAAAAACAACTTAGCATGTCAAGTGTCAAAAGTCTCTCAATTTAACTACTGCCTTAAGCTATTTCAGCTAAGAAGTTTCAGTCTGAAACAGTCATAATTATAATCTGACCTTGGCTAGAAAGAGAAAAAAAACATTTTAATTGGCTGTTGATGCCTAACATGTTAAATTAAGTACTATAAGCATTCAGGTATGTGTCTTCAATTGTTAGATGAGGAACTTGGCAGGACTGAAAACAATTTAAGAAGGTCAGTAGCCATACAGGGAAAAAGGATGAAGAAAACAAAACTATACCACCCTACAAGGATTTATTATTTCAACAAAATCAAAAGACAATAAGCAAATAAACTATGTGTCTCTACAAGATGCAATAAATTTAAACTTTTCACAAAACTGAATACTCTCAGTGACAATAAACTACTTTCAACAGAAGCCTCCAACATCAATATCACATTGCTTTCTATAAAAGTATTTTTTTATCCTATCCATGTTTCCTCTCAGCCTGAAAGCCAAGAATCAGGGAAAACAGATTTTTCAGAGCATAAATAGACATAAGCAGGTATTCAAAACATTACCTTAAGAGTTTTCTACAATAATCATAGCATTATGGTTTTTTGAGGATGTCCCATATGTCTAAAGTTTTATTTGCAATTGGCCAATATGATTAACAAAACACATTTTGCTACTAGCTTAAAGTCATGATGAAATTTAATCTTTTAAATTGGAGTGGGAAACCTCTTTTGCAAAATCTTTTTCTGAAAATTAAGCTTTGCCTAAAGGAGAAAGGAAGAGGATGCAAATGAGGAGGGGCAGGGAATACAGGCAGTAAGAAATGGTAAATATGCAAAAGGAAGTGTAGAAAAGACTTGTTGCACAAAAAAAAGCATACCAATATTTGATTATAAATAATTTCCACTGTAACACCAAAATGGAAAGTAATGGCCCAGAAATAAAAGCTAATTTTAGAAATCATCTAAGGAATGAAAATGCACTGAAGAAAAAGGACAAGACTGTTTGCTAGAAAACATTGTTAGTACCAGTCAGTACTAGAAAATAATCTTTTGTTTTCATTGTTCCTGTCACCACCCAAACCATTTACATCACCAACTCTCACAAAGAATCCAAACAGACAAAACAGAAATTAGGCCCTAAACTGCAAAGATAAAGTGCTGTCTGCCTATCACATCAGACAATGTCTGCTAGTCTACTGGACTAACAGGAACTTTTAAAAGGTGTATTTCCAACCCTGAAATGCAAGCAGTTTAACTACTAGGGAATATACATTACTCATAAGAGCTGAAGTTGTCTTTCAAATGCAGCTAGAAAATTTACTGAAGAGGAAAAAACCACCACCACAAGATTTCAGTTAACTTCAGCAAGAAAGTTCTCGTGCAAACTTCAGGGAAATGAGCCATTAAAGTTCACTGACACTGTTTTCCAAATTGTATCTATTAAAACCGTTATTTGATTTAGTCACATAAGTGAAATAACTGGATACTTCAGAAAACAGATTTCTGGTGCTTTCAATTGCTGAACAAAACTTTTCCCATCCTACCTTGACAACTGTCAAGACTGTAATGTATTACTTGGTTGTAACTTTTATGTGAAACATTCCAACATGTATTAGATATCAGAGTAAATATTAGATTTTTTTTAACCAGTTATATACATTAATATATTTGTGTATATTCTCCTTTAATCTAAAAATTGTATTCTGACAGTAGATAATTTTAACCAAAATCAGGATTTCAAAGCCCTCTACATTTTCATTGCACAACAAAAATAAACATTACTGCAAGACCATCACAGCATTTGTAATTCTTATTGCATGGAAGGGAAACCATGTAACTATGAGTTCCATAATATGGAAGAATCCCTTCATAAACACAAACACCAAGTTTCTAGAATAATCAGGAATACTGTTTTCCTCGGAGGGAGAAAAAAATGGTGGCTGCTGCACCCCCCCAGTAACAAAACTGCGTGAAAATTTTACTCAAATTTATCTCACCTCTAAATTGAATTAGGCTCGTTCTGTAGAGGATCACAGTTCTACAACCACACTAAACTTTCACAGAAAGTATCAGTTTCTCAGTGTGCCTGACAGTGCCCTCAGTTTTGAAAGCAGACTAAAATTGCTGGATATGAAGAAATCACTTGTACCTTCACAACACAAAGTCACATGTCTGGGGGTGTCTACATACATGCACCTCTGCACCTCTTTTCAATTAAGCAGAAACAAAGTAATACATTTTAGAACATATAAAGTAAAGGCTTATGGACACGATAAAACTAAAACCTTGCGTTTTTCACGCTTGAAGTGCGCATGACAACATTACTTTGCTTGCAGCATTCCTAAAGTCAAGGGAGGGACTTAAGAATGTAAACTCAAAAAAAATCCTCATCCTATTTTCTCTAGAGGGCTAAAAGCCCTAAACCATGACCCAAAAATGAACTTACTGCAGGATTTTGAACACATTTTCTCAAACAGGATTACAGCGTACCTCGCAACAGTATTCAATTACTTTAATGGCTGTAACAACCAGCCCAACAGAGGTTTCATTACAACTAGAGAAACCTGTGGAATTCCAAGATCGTCAGGGATAGTTCAATTGAAAAGGTAATACACTCTTTCAACAGCAACTATCCCAAAACACTTCTAGGCCTTCCAAAATCATTTTTTATGAGTGTGGTTCTGGGATAATAGAATATAAAGCAAGATGAATTCCTATCATAGGAACTTCTATTTTCTATCATAGGAAAATATAGACACTAACCGAAAACATTAACAGCCAAAAGAATTTATAATTTACGATGATCCTCCACTCTCCTGAGCCTGAGCTTTAAGACTGCCAAAGACATCTTTAGTCACATAGAAATACTGAATGGTAAAATAAGCTCTCTCTTCTTCAGGATGCTATTCTAATAGTTTTGTCAGCTTGCCAGAAACACAGGTCATCTCTAACCATGGCCAAAGTAATTTCCTTTACAAAAGTTAGTAGGGCAACCATATAAAACAAAGTTGTACCATCCTCAAAGTTTGCAAGAAAAGTGCTATAGCCAATCACAAAGAAGTCATAGAAGCATGCAACCCTTAGCAAAAAGCTAGTAACTAGGTAAGCTCAATAATTCCCATCAGGAACAAAGCAAGGCATGTATTTGCAGGATTGAGGCTTATATTAAAGGAGATGCATGCAGCTTCTACTGTGCTCTTACTATATTTGCATTAAAAATTGCAAAGCAGTATGTTTTTAATAGAAAGTATTTAGACATTCATAATAAAACATCCTGCTTACGGCAGCTGTTAGCATACCTTACTACTATATATTCTTGTCATAAGCAATGCAAATCAAACTTGAAATGAAAGAAAACCCCTCTAGGCTTACCATGGTATTCCCTTTCCCATAGGCACCCCAGCACCTCCTGGCCCTCATTTACAAGTTTAAGAACATCTGCACTTAAGAACCGAGTTGGACACACAGCATAATTTTAATTAAGGACACAAATGCAAAGTGCAAGTTACTCTAGAAAAACAACTCTTTCTTTGACAAACTGGTTAAAGTCACAATTTTTTTTCTCCCCTCCATGTTTTATGTCCAAAAAGGACCAAGTACAGCAGCGTCCCAAACACCATGCTACATCAAACAAACGTAATTGAGAGTCAAAAGGACCCAGACCTCTGCCCAAGACAGCAACAGAGAAGAGCACCAAGAGCCAACACTGAAAACCTCCTGCTTTGAGCACCATATCCACCCGGTAGCATCAGCCACCTGAAGAAAAGGCAGAAACACCCACTCACTGGGCCAAGCGTAGATACAGGAAGCCCACAGGGGGAAAGCGACACCGGGCAAGCCCCAGAGACCACATCCACGGAGTCGGGCCCACGCTCCCAGCCCACCCCCGGCTCCGCCACAGACGCGCTCACCTGGTAGGTACTCCGCCTCGAAACGCCGCCTAGTCTCGCTTATCAGCACGGCCTTGTCCTGTCGCTGCTGAGGGAAAACGAGAAACGGGAGGGGCGTAAAAGGAAGGGACAGGCCGGTGCCTGAGACAGCCCCAGCCCCTCACCTGCACGGTGGGCCCGGACACCCTAACCGCCCGACCCACTATCAGTGGGCCAGCAGGCAGGCGGGTGGGTAGGAGAAGGGCAGGGACTCACCTCAGCCATGATCCGGCGAAGCCGCCCGCAACGGCCGCACAGCTACAGCAGGGCCCGCCAACGCGAGGGGCAGAGAGAAATGGGGATGGAGGCGTCGCGTGACCCCGGCGGAGCGCTGGGCGAGGGGGCGGGGACTGCTGGCCACCCGCCTCCCCCGCAGCAAGAGCGGAGGGGCCGGCGCGGCCAACCACCCCCCCCCACCGTCCTTCCGGCTCCGCCCCATTCCCGGAGCTTAGTCCCTGACCCCGCCCCCGTACCAGCTCCGTTCGCGCTCTCTCCTCCGCTTCCTCTCCCGTCGTGCTCTCTGTGGCGGGAGTTTCGGACCAGGAGGCCGCTCCTTTCCCTTCCTTCTTCCCCCCGCCTACCCTCAAGCCGGGGCGGGAGCGGGGTGGCTGCGGAGCCGGGTAAGGCCTTGCCGGTGCGGAGCCTGCCAGCGCTGTTCCTCTCTGGGCCAGCTCTCTCCGCAGGAGCTTGTTCGGACCCGCGCCGCCTCTGCCGGGCCGGGTGGGGAGGGCGTTAATGACTGTCAACGGCTTTCAGAGGCGGAAGCCGTGCTGGGGCCCGCTGCGGCCTCGGCCCTTGGGCCGCCGCCGTGGGAGCCGCCCAGCCCGGGGAAGGGTGTGGGGAGGCCCGGCTGAGGCTGTGAGGGGTGCGGGGCCACTGCTGCGCCGCCTCAGCTGCCCGGGCCCCCTCAGCCGGCCGAGGGGGGCTGCCCTGCCGGGGGTGTCTGAGCCAGGCGAGGGGCGTCGCTTCGGACCCCAGAAGTTGAGTGACGCTTGGTGAGGCGGCTGCGGTTCGCGCTGGGTCCCCGGGGTCTTCTCTGGGGGAGGGAGGGAGCCTTGGCGGCAAAACGACTGGGCTTCAGATAATTTTTTCCTTAAAGAGACTTTATATTTTTTACAAGAGTTAATTATATTTATTAATAAAGTCTACACCTGAGGGAAGGCTCTTAAATTTGATAATTCAAAGCACCGTTGCTTTCCTGTCCACTGAGTATATTTGTGAAGCTGACGTCTTGAATTCAGTCACACAAAGAGTGTGTGTGGATTGGCTTCTTTTCTTTTAATTTATGTTATGCTATGTAGCACTTGATAAGCAGTGAATTCATGCTTTGGTAAATAAATGCTAGAATACATTTCTGAAATATGTTTCTATTACTTATGTCTCTCAGTACAAAGTTGCTTAAATTCATTTTGATCTGTGAGATTAAAGCACGTACTGACCTCATATTCTCAAATTAGTCTGTCATTGCTTGCAACATACAGATTTTCTTAAGGATCAGTTCAGCAAGTCCCAGAACAATTTATCTTCTTTGTTGTTCAATTTTGTAGATGGAAAACATCCAGATTGGTTAAAATTTCTGCAGAGAAATAATCCTGACAAAAATGGAGTTGCATACGGTTTTCTCATAGAGGAATATACATAAGGATAAATAAAGATGCTTCTAGGAGAGGAAGAACAATTCTTGTCCTACAATGGAGAAGTCCTTATATTTCATCTGTCAAAAACAAAACATGTGGAGGGAGTAGCTGATAAAACAACGAACTTATGTGTCAGAAGAATGGTATTCGATAGAGACACTAAGCTATTTGTTCAGAAATCTTCTGGAGTATTCAACATGCGTGCCAGTCACTTAAAAATTGAAATAGTTTGTTGTAGCTGCACAATGGATTCCAGAACAGGGATTATTCTTCCCTGCATTTTGATGAAAAAGAAAAAACGGAATAATGTTGTTAAATATCTTCTATTGTTGCTTCACAGCTCAAATCAATTTGAGCAGTCCTTTCATTTTAAATTGGATTATGAGATGAAAGAAGACATCAGGTTGTTTACTGGCCCTTCAGTCTTGTGGAGGCATGCCAGCAAGTTGTTCTACATCTCTTCCGATACTTGCACAGTTCTAAGTGCTCCTGTTCAGCTTTCTTCTGTTGTGTGGACAGGTGAAATTGAGGATGAAGGCACTGTTGTCTTAGGGATAAGAACTGCTTGCCTGCCAGAGAGTGAAGATGAGGATGAGTTTTCCACTTCAGACAGAGCCATCTGGGGTAGAGAATTCTTTGGATACGCAGTTGAAACACAAAAAATGCTAACTGGCACATGCTTTATGCCTCATGCTTACAGCAGAGTGGTATCTTCTGTCTATGTCTGCAAGAATGAAATATTGAAAAAACAGCTCCGAATATCACTTGTTGCCATAACTCACAAGAATCAGCTTATTTGGTTCCAAGATGGTCTCCCTAAAGGTGTTTGTGAGCTTCCTTATGAGAAACCGTGTTCAGTAAAAACAGCTGTAACCAGTAGCAATGGTTTGCTATTTATTGTGTCTTTTGCCTCCGGAAATATCTGTGTTGTACAGAGGAGAGACAGCTTACAGGTATTTGTGGCTTTAAACAGGTCCCTTTTACTACTGTATCTTTCTTTTTCTGTATACATTGTCTAATTGGAAGTTTCTGCAACTGAAAAGCTACATGTTTAAGTTCTATAGATTTTTTTTTTTGTTATTGTTTCTGTTGAAATACTGTCTAAAGTATGAGATTGTTTTGCTTTCATTGCTTGCTTATGTATCTGAAAATAAACCCTGGATTCTATTATTTAAGTAATACATTTTATGAATCTGAGCCAAAACTTCTGTTGCTAATTGAAAACTTCCATAGTATGAGAACTTGAAGTTGTAAGATAGTTAAGAGTGTGCCTACATAATTTGTGTTAAAGTGAAAGTAAACTGATATCATTGCAAAGCCTAAACTTCTCATTGGAATTCAAAAGCCTTTTGAGTGTCCCTTCCTAGTAACAAAAAGTATTGTTTGATGGAAACAAGAAGAAGAGGCATCACTTTTGTTGCCTAAAGTCAGGAGAGACAAAGTTAACTGCTAGGGTTAACTGATGGGATCTGTCAAGAACATGTAAGTAACTTGGGAAATGAAAGTGTGTCCTGTTTAGAAGTCAGCATTATTGTACAAATTTGTCTTTACCTTTCAAACATATTTAAGTGTGCAATGCAACAAAGACATTTCTGAATGTCAAAGGACATTTCTGAATGTCAAAGGTATAATGTCTTTAACTGATCTGCAAGTATTACTGGTTCTAAATAAACGTTACAGCATTCAGTTGTTTTGAGTATGCTGAAAAGCTGTCATCATCTCTGCAACCTGTATTCTGGAAAGTGATCTTTAAAGACAAATGGCTAGTTTTTCCCCAAGTTACATAGGCTTTAAATGATGGAGTAAGAGTGAGAGCTTGAAACTTGTTAAAATACTGTATTCCACACACCTGAATAGGATACCTCTTTATAAAAAGCAAGCTTCACCAAAACGAAATCTCAAATACCAGATTTATTGAAACGTATGTATTTTAAAACCTCTTCTACTGTAGGTGGCTTCCAAATGGCAAAAAGTTAAGTCTGTTCTGGTGGATGATTTTATTGGCTCTGGAAGTGAGCAACTGTTACTGCTTTTTAAGGATGACTCCAATACAGACGTGTTAAGTACATTCAGAATAACGGATCTTGGAGAGGTCAACTATGCAGTAAGTTCAGCTTGCCTTTTCTCAGCTACGCAGTCTGTGCTTACTAAGTTAAGAGAACCTCAACAAATCATTAAAGTATTGGTGCAAAATGAAACTGGATCTGTGCTGTGAAATGCCCTGAAGTTTGAATACAATATTCCTCACTGTAATCATAAAATAAGTTATCCGAAGAGATTATTCTACTTCCTTGATAGCATCAACATTCTTTTGGGAAATTAAACTAATACAGTTGAAAATGCTTCACATATGTAACAGGTTTGCTACAATGCTTACCTTTTGGCTAAGAACTCTTGATTAAAAAGGCCATAGTGCTTGTTAATTATATTCTCATAATTGAGTCTTTCCATTATGTACTATCGAACTAATTGCTTTCAGAAGATAAGATTTTTCTTTTAAAATGCATATTGTGATTCTGCTGCTTTTCTGTATTTTCCCCCAGATTTTTATAATGCTGTATAATTACTTTCAGCTTTCTCATTAATTCTGGGGTTTATTTTGTTTGGCTTGTGTTTTTTTTTAGAGTGATATTAATTATAAACGTGATGTTCCTACTGTAGAAGGCTTGCAAGAGAATGGTTTGCTAACTGTCCAAGCCCTTGAAACAAGATTACAGGTTTGTACTCAATAGTTCTGCCTCCATATTTTGTCCAAATTACTTTTCTGTATCATCACATTATCCAAAGGGTGAGGTTAATGATACTGTTTTTTATTGGAGAAGTGGTTCAGAAAGTAGACAACATTAGAATCATAGAATGGTTTGGGTTGAAAGGGACCTCAAAGACCATCAAGTTCCAGCCCCCCTGCCATGGGCAGGGACACCCTCCACTAGACCACATTGCCCAAAGCCCCATCCAACCTGGCCTTGAACACTTCCAGGGACGGGGCATCCACAGCTTCTCTGGGCAACGAGTTCCAGTGCCTCACCACTCTAACAGTGAAGCATTTTTTCCTAATATTTGATCTAAATCTACTTTCCTTCAGCTTAGGGCCATTACCATTTGTCCTATCACTACTTGCCCTTGTTTGTTTGCTAAGAGTGCTTTAAGTGTGAGATAGGAGGTAATTATTCCCATCATTTGAGAATTAGTGAAAACTTAATTAGGATATTGTGGCAGTTTTACCTTTAAAAATGAAGCAAATTAACTGGTAAAAGTTTAGTACTGGAAGAAAAGGAGGACTATGACCCATTAGGAAAAGACTGAAAAAGACAAGACTTTTCTAGTTCTAATTACAAAAGAGATGTTTAAAGAGATTATACATCTTCCAAAAGATAAAAGCTGTTGTTTGGAGAACACTGGACAAGAGTTTTTTCTTTTTTCCTTCCTGGAAAGCATAAGAAGGTCGAAGTTGGATTAATTTTGAGGGCCTCTTGAGGTCCCTTCCAATCCTGCATTTTTACAGTTCTTCAGTTTGCACGTTGGAGGCCTATTAGCTTTTACATGCCAATGTACAAGCTTCCTTCCAAATGCATTTTTTTCTGGTTTTGGATTCTTTTGGGTAGTCATATATTTTAAAACAGATTTCTTTGCTGCTGCATTCTTTCCCTACTCATTACATTACTTTCCTCGTCTACAAAACAGAAATCACTTTCAATCTCTCTTATTTGTTGCTCCTTCCATGGTTATAATGAAGATTATCCACCCTGCTATTGACAGCTATATGTCCTATGTAACTATGTTCTATGATATTGTTCTTTTAATACACTACAGCTGTCTTTCAGCCGTACAGCTCTGTGACTGTGTTAGGATCAAATGAATAGTCTGTTTTGCACATTCTACTGGTTCTGCTGGAAACAAGCTCACTGGATGGAGATTTCATGTATCCTCTGCTGATAAAGTTCTTACAGACACAGAATCCTTCTAAGACATTATTTTTTTATATATTAAGGTCTTTTTAATCTCTAATTTTCAAAGCACATGCTAGCACAAACATTGTAAGCAAGTTTAAAATCTTCCTATGTTTTAATGCTGTAAATCTTTGACATTGTAACGCTGATGAATTTGGAAGTAGGTAGAGATATTTCTTTCTAACCTTACTGTTACTTCCTTGTTGAGATCTCCATTGTTCTGTATGTTTCCCTGAACAGTGAAGTGCTCTTGCTGGTTTTTGTCATCTGATGATTGATTTGATGCAGTAGTGCATGGATCCTGCTTAGCTTGGGAGTTTCCAAAGGTTATTTAGCCTTGGAGTGGTTCCTCTTGATATTTATCATCAACATTCAGGTCTTCTAGCAATTTGCAATCAAATCATGTTTTGACAGTCTCTATGGAATCTCGTCTTTTAGGGCAAAATGAAATAGCAGATGCAGCCCTTTTTCATACCTCTGTTGCTTACCTCTTATTTCGCATCTGTGTAGCTGTTTTCTAGCCACGTGAGAACTTCAGCAGGACTGAATTATGGTCTCTGCATATAAGTAGGCCGCATTTAAGTTATATACAGTAATACATATAAGTTGCATTTTGCAGGTAGTGAAATTGAAAAATGTATCAGTCTGTGCATTTTTTAAGCCTTCTATATTTATCTTGTAAACAGTCATTTGGACCTGAATCCAGCCTTTTCTCCTCTGAAGACTTTTTTTAATACTCGTTTTAGTATCTTCTGAAGAAGACTTCCTTTGGCAGAGTACTGCAGTTACATTACAACAGCTGAGGTTACAGGGTTTCTCATGGTTTTAGTTGGCTGTTCTGGCAGAAATACCACGAGTCAGAAATGTCTTTTTATGTCCACTGGCCTGTTCTCCCCCTAAGTATTTACCAGTTCTGTAAGGATTATAATGCCTATGATTAACTTGTTTCCTTTGACTTGTTTTGCCTGTTGTGGGGAAGGTATTTTTTTCAATCCTTACTGCTGATTTGTTGAATTGCTGCAATGTCTACTTGTTTTGTCCTCATTCTGATAATGCTGATTTGGTGGCAGGTAGAAAGTTATTTAAGAAAAGTTCTGTACATTCGATTTTTATTAGTATTTTTAGGGTAAGTTTTAAGTATTTATTTTCCTATCTGTTGCTGTAGATTGGCCCATTTTCTTTTTGATGTGTTTTCTAAGGGATTTTAGTCACTTGAAAAACATAGATCCAGTTATTTGCCATATGAGCAGCTTCAGCCTATATATCTCTAAATTATGTTTCCCCTCTGGCTTTTTTGTCTACTTTTTCCATTTTACCTTTGATTTTCCCAATATTTTTTAGTCTTATCAATCATGAATCTTCCTTTCTACTTTCTTTCCTTTGTAAAAGTGCCACAGTTCTTGGCTGAGTAGTTTTAACTCTGTATGTATGGGTATTTATTTATTTATTTATGAATACTGCAACTTTAATTGCAATATGTCAAAGCACTTGGCTGTTCTACTTACTACTCAGCCTCTGCCTTGATTTGCTTTGCTTTTGACAGTGATTGATCTGTTCTGCTGTTCATGCTGGATTTACTCACAGCTCTGTTGTGTTCGACTGTGGACTGCCTTGTTTTTATGTTGATGTTTATTTTCTATTTCAAGGTGATCTGGTTTTATTTTCTTAGTTTCACAGTGAAAAGTTTGTGACTTCTGTTGATGCTTGTTGGTCAGTGCATCTCTGCATATGGCAGAAAGGATGTCCATGTCACTTGTTCCAGAGAAAGTTGATGAGGGGCACTACCCAGTCTTGGGTTTGCCGTGTGGTACATTTCAGGTCTCTTTCTTGTGTTGCTTTATGAGGAAAGAGGGTTTGCAAAAGTCAGATTGGTCAGCAAGCATACATCAGTGAATCTTTGGCCATTTTAATTGCTTCTCAGTCTGTGCTTTCCTGTTTGCTTTCTGTTCCTCAGTTGTTTATTCGAGAGTTGCTCACCAGTGGGAGTAAGTAATGGTTTGGTATTCTCATGACCTCGATTAGGAAGTTATTATAGAAACATCTCTGTTCTAAACTCTTCTTTCTCCTGATCCAAGTCAGGCACTGGATTATTGCTTCGAATCTGGTACTTAACGATGCATGGTTTGATAGGTGGCAAATAATTTTTTTTTTTACAGAACTTATTATATGATGAGTGCTACTTGCTCTAAATGCCCTCTGTCATTGCAGCTTGAGCAGTGGGCATTGCTTTGCTTACATGAAGTGCTTTTTATTCAGGCTTGTCAGTTGGTTATGATTGATCCTGAATTGGTTTTTTTGTTTGTTGTGGGGGGTGGGGAGTGAAGTTTGGTTTTGCATTCCAATGGTAAGCATTGTTCTCTCTTTGGCAGCATTGGACTTCTCAGGATCTTGCTTTCCAGAGAATAGCTTTTGTGGAGCTTTCTTAAAATCTTAGAAACTGATGCTGGGATCCCCCCTTTTCCCCCCTTTTCCCCCCTTTTCCCCCCTTTTCCCCCCAATTTTCCCCCATTTTCCCCCCTTTTCCCCCATTTCCCCCCTTTCCCCCAATTTTCCCCCCAATTTCCCCCCTTTTCCCCCACTTTTCCCCCCTTTTCCCCCCTTTTCCCCCCTTCTTTTTCCCTGAGACTGGCTTGCTGTAAAACTGTCAACTCTTCAATATATTTACTTGACCAATAATCAATACAAGTCTTGAGAAGAAATCAAAACTAATATCTTCCAATGGAAGAGTAGAGAAGGAACAATAATGAAAGAGACAAATATGTACATAATTTGATAAAGTTAACCTTAGAAATTTATCTGAAACTCTAGGTTTAATATTAAGAGTCTAAGGCTTAGATTCATATTTTGGCAGCAGAATAGCCTGACGCAAACATTTTTTGGAAGCATTACTTGAGAAATGCCAGGATCTTGGTTTGTGATACTTGCATAAAAATGGAAAGCTGAAAAGATATCTTGGTAGCTTCAATGTAATTTCTTACTTGCAGTAGACCTAAGCATAAGTCTAATGATCATTTTTATCTTTTACAGGCTGGTTGCACCTCTGTTCGAGAACTACAGCAGCATTTAAGACTCAAAAAGAGGGTTATTCTTGAATCTTGCAGAGCATTAATAGATCTTGTTGAAGAAAGAACCCATATTCTACCAACTGCAAAAAAGGTAAAATGCAAAAGAGTACAGATCACTTCTGAATTCTGCTGAGCCATTTGTAGAGGGTGCTTTCCTCAACCACTTGTTATTTTCACTGGCAGGGGTTGCCACTATCAAAACTCATTAATCTGCTTTTTAATTCTGGTTCATTACCTTAACCTATCAGTGTAGGTAGATAAGAGTAAATTTAGTTGTCTTTACTTGAAATTGATTTGCATGATACTTCCTGACAACTGAGTTGTATGGAGGAGTAATCTCTAACAAAGAGTTAGTGACAAACAGTAAGGGGGAGTGTACAGTCTTAATTGGCACAGTTGCCTAGATATTGAATATCTGTCTGTGATCTGACACATTACAAAAAATGAGCTGTCATAGATCTGTGTAAGTAAAATTGATTTTATAATGGAGGCAGAGTGAACTGTGGGCTGAGAAGGTGATGGAGGTTGGGAAAATGTTATCTTAGTAAGTTGCTCAAAATAAGCCTCCTAATTTGTTTGAAATGGAGTTGATCTCCCTTTCAGTTAATGTTGTGGTCCCTTTCAAATCAGCCTGGTTTAGACAACAAAATTTCAAGCAATTAATGCAGTAATATAAAATAAATTCTAGTACCTTAAATCTTCTTTGGACAATTAATCATATGGCAGTTCAAGATGTATACACGTGATGTTTACAAGCAGAGAATGAGTTGTGCTTTTCACGATACCATGTGTTTTAAGAAAATGCAATTCTGTCTTTTTAATCTATGGTAGAGAATAAATTAGTTTATATAGATTTCATTTTAATTGTCTTAAAAGCAATTCTGGCAATCATTTGTGGTAGAACACAAAGTAATGCAGTATAAAAAGAACTAATATCTCCACTTAATTTATCTAAAAACCATTTTTCTGTAAGGAAGGTCTTGTGTCTCTATGGGATGATGTAGAAAATCCTCCTCATTCTCTTACTAAAGAGACATCGTTGGCGTCTAAAATCCCAGAGCACTTCATAGAGAAATTGTGGCAGCGTGTTGTGGGTGACAGCTTGGTAGTTGGAGTAAAACTGACTGAATCATTTTACTTGTAAGTATATGAATTTATCTAATAATTTCATTGAGTAGTTTTATTGAAACTGAATTTGCAGTTTAAGCTTTGCAGTAGCAAGAGTGGATTTTTGAGCTTTGAACTTTCTCATTTTGAACAGCTGTATGTAAAGTGTTTCGAGTGTGTATCTTATAAAAAGTCTCCAGTAATGATGTGGCTATGACAACAGAGTTTTCTTTGACAAAAAAAATGGTTGTTATAGACCATGTTGACATAGCTATGCTGACATCAGTATGTAGTGTAGGTAAAGCTCTGTCTTAGCTATACAGTTTCTGATGCCCTACTGTTAACATCTTGCCATTCCTAAAGAGTGATTTGTTTAAAGTGCAGAAGAAAACATTTTAAATTCTCTGATCAATTTAATAAATACTCCACTTTTGAATTGAACTATGCTACAGTCAAGTATCCAATCAAATAAAATTTTTGCTAAGCTTATGTATTGTGTAAATGATGTGGAACAATCAGCCATGCACTACTTTAACCTTCTTATTATTGTCTTTAAAAATATTTTTTTATGCTGTTCATTTTAATTGCTCAGTTCTAGTTGTAAATACTCCTTATGTCATTTCCCCCTTACAGGGAGGTAGCTAATTTGGAACACAGTTGGAAAAAAAATACACAGGGTGACACAAAACAAATTTATGATGTGCATTGTGTAATGTAAACTTTGGTGGAGTCAGAACTTACCTTTTGACCTATATTCCCACAAGCAGTGTAGCTGAGACTGTGTTAGGGTAAGCTTAAAGACTATTTATGCCACTGAAAATCATTCAAGTGGTTGTGAGGGAGCTGACCTGTTACGCCCTTTGGCTATTCCGCTGGAGCTGCGGGTATATTATTTCTCAACTGCCAGATTGCTATAACTTTACAAGAAAGTTGACCTCATCTTCTTGACAGCCTCTGTTAAGAGCCACTGAGGCAAGAGATTGTTTTTGCCTTTCTAGTGTTTATTCTTTTAGCTTTGATGATGATGACTTTGTTTTTGAAAATGAAATACTGAATTCCTGTATAGCTTCAGAAATCCTCAGAAGATTTGGAGCCATTCTTTAAAAACCAGCAGCGTTAGTGCCCTGTTGCCCATTTTTATAGTAGAGAAAAGATCTGTGAAGATGAAGTCATTTGTCAAGGGTTACCTGGTAGGCTAGCAGCAGAACCTAGCTCTTCTGAGCTGCAGTTGAGTACTATATACAACCACCTGTGGGTTTGGGGAAGAGGGTTTGCTTTGTCTCTACCCCCAACACTGTAAGTCTTTATTGATTATTTTTGTGCTTCCTACTAATGCAAGATTGCAGTGATGTTTTAGATTGCGTTGTGAGGTGGTGATAATTCTCCGCACAGAAAATTAGACATTCATAAGACTTTGAGATGTCAGTGACATCCTGAGACTGAATTGATTGACAGCATAAAATATTCATTAAGAAAGGATCTGAAATAGTAATATTAGGATTTCATTGAAAGAACCCTGTGTGGAATAAAGTACTTCATACATTTCAGGAAATTACTGCATGTTTAAGGTTTAATTTTAAACCTTTTATTTTACTCTCTACATTCAATTTTGTTTGAATATCTATAAAACAATATAGAACATCAGAAGAGCTTTTAGTCCTCAAAGATAGCAGAATTGATTCTTTCTGGGTTTTGTTATTAAAAGAAAGTTAAATCTTTAAAAATGTCATAGAGTTATCTGCATGGGTTATGTGGAATTTTCAGCATTTTCTGGGTGAATTAGACATCCAAATTCTTTCAGTTGAAATGAGGCATCTACCTCCTAGAAGCTCTTAGAAAATTCAGTGCACATTTTGAAAATCTTAATACTAAGCTTAGATGAAATAGTCATTTGAAGGACTTATACTCTTTGCACAATCTATGACTTAACCTGGAATGATATTGGAGTTTGTGGTAGTCTTAAATGTTTGTATATATCTGCAAAGTTCTGGTTATTTGTCAGAAGGCAAAATACAAACTGGGAGTGCAGTCATCTTGTATGGATTTTCACAGGTCCCTGAGTGATGTCAGTTTATCTTTAGTGATGGATCAAGACTTTTCTTTGATTTCTCCGATTATCAAGTGTCGAAATAAAATCATTAAGCTGAACAAAGCCTTCTCAGCATTGTCTGTATCCTCATGCCAAATTGAGCCTCCTCCAAAAAAGATGAAATTGGACTTGCATAGCAAGAATGATCTGAAAAAAGAGTTTCCTAAGAGATGTTCGAGAGTTCGGCTGGACGGAGCAAAGACAGTCATTGCTGTTACCAACCTTTCACCATTATTGGCATTTCATCATGTATGTTGCATAGTTCTTCTACATGCAAAGAAACAAAATCGTCAGAATGATAGTTTACAGGAGAGCAAAAAGATTACTGTACTCTGTGGAAAAATTTTATTAAATCTGGAAGATATATCAAATGAAAAATATTCAATAAAGATGCTAAGGGATAATAATTACTTTACAGGTAAATGGATTGATATAATTTGGATTCATAAATATATGATTGATTCTTCTGTTTACTCTTAAGTGATGCCAAACTAAGTTTTCAAGATGTAATCACATCTGTCTCTGAACACAAACTGCATAGACCTGTTGTGAATTAAAAGCGGGGTGAAATACAAGATGGAACAAGATGGAAAAAGTGTTAAGTGAGTTGCTCTAAGGTTTTGTGCTAGCATTGGTGCTGAAGTGTATCTGGAAAGGTTAATTTTGAAGATAAGTCTGAGTACAGAATGCTGAAGCCTGCATTTTTTCTATAAATAACATATTTACTGTTGATTAGATATGTACATTTTTTTTCTGACATAGTATTACCTCTTAAATAATACCAAAGTAATTGAAGCTTTTCCTCATGTACATGTCTATTAAGGTCATTTATTTTCCTTTCTTTTAATATTCCTGATTGAATGGATTTTGAACCGAGCATCTGCTCATGTAATGAAATGTCATTTGATTGTTTGCAGTGAATTTTAATTTCTTTCTTCCTTTAATGCAGCATCATTGGCTAAAGCCAACATGTCATCCTGCTATCACAGGAGACTTTTTTTGGCAAAGTGACTTTTCTCTTTAGAGCTTTCGCTATATAGGCGGGGCTATCAGCTATTTTGCTTGACAGAAGTAGGTATAAGAATTTATGTGAGAAGAAAATTCCCAAAGAATCCCTGAATGCAGGTGCAGAATCTTAAAGTAAAACTGAGAGTGCGAACCAAAAATCTAAGCACGTTTAATGCATGCAACATGATGAAAATATTTAGGTCAAATATCCTTTTACCATATTTTCTTGTAGGTTCCTTGGAAGATATAGTTGCTGTCCTTGCAGTATCTGTCAGATTCTCCTTTCAGATTATGTCTTCTGACTGCACGCTGACTCCAGTAAATTCATGGTTACTGGGAGAAATGGAGTGCATACCATTTAAGGAATGCCATGATAACATGTTCTGTCATAAAGCAGGAAATGTGTATGGTACAGTTTTTAACTGGACCCTGAAAAATCCATTTGAAGGAGTGCTAACGTTGTTTTGCAGGTAAAATTGCTGAACAAGTGTAGAGTATATTTATCTTGCATACACGTTTTATCTTTACGCTATTTCTTACTGGTACCATAAACAAGGGCCAAAATTGTAACCAGTATGATTCTAATATTATGATATGATAACCATCAGCAATAACAGAATTATTTTCAAATCAGAACTATGGCAGAACCTGAAATGCATTGTTTATTTTTGTCTAGGCTAGAACATTGAATTACAAATAAGTCTAGTATCCATTAATATCTGCTTGGTACTATTTCTTTTGTTCATTTCATTGCATCATAACTTTATATTAATTTTTCTTAGATTATTCATAGTATAATATATATTTTTTCTTTAACATTTGTTGATTTAAAAAGGTAGTCCTTAAGGGGATGTTAAAAAAAAACCCAAACAACAACAAACCCTAAGTTATACTAAATTTAAATTAATTTCTATGTCATTTTGTAGTTAGTACTGCAACATAAATTTAGTCTAATTTTGTACATATTTCTGATATATTTATTTCCTATCTTCCATGACTTTGAAAAGGAAATGATCTGAAGAGTCTCGGTTATTTCCTTTTCTTATGTAGATTCTTGGACAAATGTCTATAAAATTTCCTGAACCAGGCTAAACAAGTTAGTAATACTGCCATAATTTATGATTTAGCTGGATAAGGCTCACAACATAAAAAGTACTTCTCAAGTATTGAGAATATTGCCTGTCCTGAAGCATTCAAGCTAAAAAAAAAAAAAAAAAAGTATGTATATCTCTTAAGAGTCTCTAATTTATAGTGAGGTGCAATCTTTTACTCAAATTAGGAGTTGATTTCCTTCTTTTAGGACAGGGGGTAATGGGCTTAAGCTAAAGGAGGGTCAATTTAGATTAGATGTTAGAAAGAAATTCTTCACTGTGAGGGTGGTGAGGCACTGGAACAGGTTGCCCAGAGAGGTTGTGGAGGCCCCATCCCTGGAAGTGTTCAAGGCCAGGTTGGATGGGGCTTTGGGCAACGTGGTCTAGTGGAGGGTGTCCCTGCCCATGGCAGGGGGGTTGGAACCAGATGGTCTTTAAGGTCCCTTCCAACCCAAACCATTCTATGATTCTTTTATGTAAAAGGAAAGGCTGAAGTATTTAAGAAATCAATCATTAAAATTTTAAGCTTCAAGACTTTTGGTTCCTTTTGAAAAGTTAGGTTACTTGATACTATTCACTTTTGATCCAATTTTGCATTAATAGTTAGTGAGCTGCATGTTTATGGTGTAACTATGATTGTATTTTCTGTATCTTTTTTTTTCCCCATCTTTGGATTGATCTTTTATCCAGCTAGGATATTTCTGTGATAGGTGGGAGCTACAGACTAATTTTTTTCACAGCCTTTCAGAACCAAAATAAATTATCTAAGTAGTGGAATGTTAAGATAACTAAATTGAAGTAGAAATACTGTAAGTAAAAATGCCTTTCTGATTTGTGTGAGAAAACTGGCTACTTAAGGATGCTTGTGGGGTTTTTTAGTTATTTTTTGTTTGGTTTTGGTGGGTTGGGGTTTTTTTCCTCAGATTTTTGGGTGTTTTTTCCATCAAAAGACATCTTCCAAGGAGTTTATCTGGCCAAACACTGGAAATAAGACTTTGGGCAAACTCTATATTGCTCTTAGAATCACAAATGTGTCACTGTGTCATATATGCTACACTGGTATCCAGGAGAGTAGGTTCCCTGATGATTGTTTTTCAGTAATTTTGAATGTCTGATTTTTAAGTGCAACTTTCCCTCTCCAGTGAGCATTTAAAAAAGACAAGCTGCGGGCCACCTAATAGCCATGCTGTACATACCTATTGATAGTGACAATCTATGAAAATAAGTGACTTTTCTGCCCCTAAATGTAGACCAGACAACATGTTTCCTTTGTGCTATTACATGTGACCTTCATATACAATGAAATGCTTCTTAAAGAAACAAGTGATGCATATGTAACCCTAAGCAGGAACATATATTTTAGCATAGAATATTTATGTTGCGGAAGTTTGCTTAGTGTCAGTTCTTTTGATGTACAGTGGCCAGTGTGCGCGCCACTAGAAAGCCCTTGTTTATTCTTATATGTACAGTACACATAATAGTTAAAGCCATAATCAGCCTAAGTTTTTGCCTGTTTGATATCAAGTAGCTTTGTTTTATTTTCCACTATAGAATTTATAGTAGGTAGCTTTAACAGCAACGATAATAATAATCATAATCATCGTCATCTTATTTTACAGAAATCTGACTGTCTTGTTCCAGTGCCTTCATAGCCTTACTAGATTTCTCCCACCAAGGTGCGATGTAAAACTCCTGAGATCTGGAAGCAAAGGTGTGCTTACTGAACAGTTAGCACTGGCTTTGGAAAAAGAAATTCTCACCTTGAGGAGTTCTTTCTTCTCAAAAGAAAGTAAAGCTGAAAACAGTCTGACATGGGGGAATGAGCCTGGCAAGAAAATCAGTGATTCTCCTGTGGCTTCTTTACTTGACAGTGAGGAAGGAGTTCAGCAATTCAGAAAGAAGCTTCAGAATGAACGGGAAGAGTGTGTGCTAAGTATGAATCAAACAATGAATGGTGCCCTTTACCAGAAAATTGCTTTCAAAATAGCAGAAGCTCAGCTGAGTTCAGATATGATTGTGTGGAGACTGATCAAGTCCTAGAAACTATTCACTAAATTTATTTTGAATAAAGTTTTATCAAAATTATACTATTAAATAATATTTATATTTTCATGAGTGCTTATATTACTTTTTATTCTACAGCTCAGGTATTTCTACAGATGAATACTGATTTTTTGTTTGATGACTTGGAGCTGGTTTGGCAAGACTTTAATACTAACAATAGCTGAGGTTTGAGAGGTCTGTTCCCACCTGGAATCCAGTGGTAGGGCTAATCTCATTGGTAAATGCTGGAGGAAACTGTCCTTCCTTGGATGTTAACCTGGCTTCAATGTCAGAAGATTTGGTGGTTGTTTCCCTGGGTCATAAATGATTGCTGATACTAGCTGCTCAGTGCTATCAAGTTTTCTTTAAACAATGGGCAACTCTTTGCCTATTCTTCCCTTCTCTGGTTTGAACGAGATATCGCCTATGCATCCAAGAAGAGAACTGCCTGTGATTGTACAGGTACTACTTGCTGAAGTAGTTACTTTTTAATAATTTTTTCCCACCATTTTTCAGCTTCATGAGTGGCAGAAAGCTTAGAAAAAACCCAAATCACAATATTTTGCTTCTTTTTGTCTCTGCTTTATGTAAGCAAAACATTCCTTGTGTTTGTCACCATTTTTCTAAAGTTGTCAAAATTTTGCTTTTCAGTTTTCCCGTAAACAAAGTTTTAATAGTTAACATCTGCAGCATGCACTCTGGCAGTAAAAGCGTGGTAGCGAGAATGGAAGATATTTATTGACTCAAAGGAACACTGACACTTCAGAATAATTCTGTATCTTTTTCTCATCAGAAAGTTCAACTTCTGTATGTATGTCCTCCAGAAGTGTTAGAGCAGTGGTGTTTTTCAGTCTGAGGCATCTTCTGATATTGACAACAGGAGTAAAACAATGTGCATCTAAAGGCAAAATGCTAGCTAAAAAACCAGTGAGAGAACACTGCTTTATAAGTTCAACCCAGTTTAGTGATGTAGTCTCACTTCTGAGATACTCAAAGTATTAAATGTCTCTATATAGAAGGGAAATCTTGCATGAAGATGTCAAGAATGCTTTAAGAAATTCTTACGGGTATTTTAAACTCATTATGTACTGGATGAGAAAGAATTGTTAAAAAAACCCTTTCTTTGTTAACCCACAGTTCTGTTCAGCCAAAGCTTGGGAGCTCATTGTCAGGGCTTGGCAGCCAGTTGTCAATGGAATTTCCAGAAGAAAGTTCCTGATTATAAACGCTTAAATGAAGCAAAAAATCTCAAAAGTGCAATCCTGTAGCTTGCAGCTAAGGCCAAGACCTTGGTAAACTAGCTGAGCAGAAACTTTCAGAGCTACAAAGCTACTATTCAGCTCAGGGCACTTGAAGGAGTTTATGCAAAGCAGCGTAAACAGGCCAGCAGTTGATTTTTATTAGCACTGCTATAGCAGCCTGGTGGCATGTAGTGAATCATCACGCATGTCTGTCTTTAAAGAGAAACTTCCACTTGTGTTTGCATCCCTTTACTGAACTAGTAGAGTGGGACAAATGAAGAGAAGCTGCTAAGGACAGAAGTTTCCCGTTTCTAATTCCATGGAGTTGTTACTTAGCATTATTTAAAAGCAGCAAACAGAAATCACAGGAGTGTGCAAGCGTAATTAGTAGAGTAGAATAATAACACATACAACATGTTCCTACTAAAGAGTCCTTCCAGAGGCATGAATGCTTACTTTGCAGATCATCAGATGAGATCATTGAAAGCTTTCCTAACAGCTCTAAGATTCCTGGGAGTAGTTCTTCAGCTGACTAGTAATGTATAATGACGTGGCACAACTTTCAGTAGTAGTGATGCAATTGGTAGGTGTGTTGCATATGCAAGTGCATTGCATATGCACTTTTATCTGCCAAAATTTAAAGGTCTGCTGGAAATACTTAGAAGGTTTATGCTGGTATGGGGTTTTTTGGCCAGGATTCATGTAAAAACGGAGCAGATTTGAACAAAAGTTCGGGCTTTCTAGAATCTTATCTTCAAGTGGCAGCAACAGGAATTTTGTTTAGAGATAGTTGCTTTCCTAAATTTGCCTTTCAGAAGTAAAAGCAGCTAAAAGTGTTAGCTTTCAGTTTATTTAGTCTGTCGTGATGGTTAATATCAGCACATGCTGGTGTCCAAATGGAGAATCCAAATTGCACTGACTAGGAAAACTGGTTAGGTTGGTTCACTGTGTTTCTGTCATGAACAGTTGGAGTCTCATTTTCTGGACTTCCAAGAAAGTCTTGGAAGTGCGTTCTGCAAGTTCTTTTTTGGGCAAATCATTTGAGAAATGAAATCAGTGGCAGCAGCAGTCCTAGTTACTGGGGATTGGTATTGCCAAGAAATAACTGATAAAATAGTTGGATGCTTGATTCTGTAAATTCCCTTATCCATGATAGCAGATCAAGTTGGGAGGAATACAGATCACAACCAACGGAGGGCTTTTTTGTAACTGAAGCTGTTACTAATAGCAGATAACTATTCACACAACACATTCACTTACACACAGTTACTCTGTAGAAGCCACAAGTGGGAAGCCAATCCCAAGCCCTGGGACCTCCAGCTCCTAGGTAGGTAGTTTAGAAAGTCCTTCAAAGAGCCCTTTGCTTCATCAGGTGTGTATCTGCAATTCTGTAGTTTTTTGTCTGCATATAGCAACCACTACCTGCTTACACGCGATCCAAGTTACGCAACCTGTGGTTGATACTAGTGTGGGTAGTGGCTTTGCACACAGCCAGCAGGCTCTTGTGTTCTTAATTTATCAGTTGTGGTGGATTTAACAAGTCAACTGGTCTCCAGAGATGACCAGTTCCTGGGAGACTTTCACATGCTACTTCTCACCATATAGTTTTCTTCTCAGCCTGCTGCCTGCTGGTAACCATTCCTCTACCCAGAGCTGTAGAACCCCTTCACAGAAACTCGCACAGAAGGGGCCTTTATCACATATAAACTTTTGACAAGGTAGTAAAATTATGCCTGGAACTAGTTTGTCTTGACCCCAAAGGGTCAAGAAAACAGTTTTGATTTCTGAAAAACAGCAGACATTGTGGTTTCTGGCAGGTATCTACAGGAGTGGTTCCAGTTCTCTGGCCAGGGCAGTGATGAGCATGTAGACATGTGCCTTGCCTCTTACCACCTGTTTCAAAAGCCTGGGATGCAAAAGCAAAGCCTGGCATAGGAAGCATGAGCTGTCATGCCTAAATGCACTCTTATGTCTGGCTTAGCACTTCTAAAGGCAGTGTGATTTAAGGCCCTAATAAGAAGGACTGTGTGTCAAAGAACTCTCTTTTTTTCAGCCAAGTTGATATAATAAATAAAATTATTTATTATAGTGATTTTCTATATCGTTCTCAGGCAGGAGAAACCTGTCTGCTCTAGAGTAGTCTCTGTTGGACAGTAATACTTCCTTTTTAGGTTTGTGTGTGTGCTTATGTATGCATTTTAGAGCAACCAACAGGCTGCTGGGTTGTTCGTGGCAGTGAGAGTTAAGCCTTCTCTCAGTTACTAATTTTTGTTTTCCCATGGCTTTTGACAATTTGGAAACTGTGACAGTCTTATGACTGCTCTTTTCTGAATCATGCTGACTCTGCTAAGACAAAATAATAATGCTTGCATGTTTATCCCTGAGTTATTCATCAGAGACTATTAACAAAGATGATAGGGTCAGCGAAAGGACTGTCCAACTGGTGGTACTTTTCTTCTCCTCCCTTCACTACTTCCCAGGGAGAGAGGAAGTTTTAAACAAGTGGAAGGTAAGTGTCGATGCAAGGATTTAAAATCTTGAATGGATGTAAAGGCATGGGTTTGAGCATTTTGTTGTCATCGTTTTTAGTTTCTTTTGGGTTTTGGTTGGTTTTTTTCAGTACTCTCTTCTCTGCACTCTAGGCATGCCCCTGGTAGGAACAAGGTGATCATCTTGATCAGTACGTAGTAGGAGTTTCCAGCCAAGAGAAAAGCTGTCCCAAATCCTCCCAGGGGAAAGGCGAAAGAGTGGGAGGTTTAATACTGCTGCTTAGTCATATTAATTATTGCTTTAAGGCGGTGATACTACCTTGGTCTTTTCTGTGACCTCAGGTCTCTGGTATGTGACACTTTACCCCTTGAATGTATTGAGAAATTCATAGTTCATAGGTGCAAGACAGCAGCTGCATGTTTATAGATCACCTGGTTAGGGCAAAGACTGCCCAAGCGTCAGGTTTGTATCAGTCCAGATCCTGCCTGAAGTCCTACATTCACAAAACCCTGTTGCTTAACTGTGGTATTTAGGTCAGATCCACCACCGGTTGGTAAAGCAGTTTCAGGTTAACTAATCCTCCTCCTTATTGTCTAAATGGAGAGGTAGTGAATCATTTGCCCGGCCGCCATCCTTGCCTACGCAGAGAGGTATAAAGGTGAGTGCTTTGTAACGAGTCCTTCAAAGCAGCGTGCGCTGCCGCTGCACCTGCCCCCTCTCCCCTCCCCGGAGCCCCGCTTACAGTTTCGAACCTAACACGTGATGTCTTCTTTTGTAATCCTGCCTTTGAAATGTTCTCGAGCGTGAGGGGAAAAGCAGAAGCTGCCAAAAAATTTCCAAAATTCAAGGTTGGTGGGAGTCTGCTGTTTCTGTACGGTCTGTACTACTCCCTCCCCGCAGGCTCTGCCCATGGTGCATTTTGAGGTCCTTCGTGCATCCCTCCCCCTCCTGCCCCAGTGATCAAATACTGAAGACCGAAAAGGCAATCACTTCTAGAATGCAAAAATTAACTTTGCCATGCTTTATTATGTACGAAACAGGTATATTTTCTTTTCCAAGGGATATAACTCTACTAAATCAGATAATCTGCAGATAAAAGTCAGGTCCCTGATGCAAAGAGCACCTTGATGAAGCTTTCAAGTGCCTGGGGCACTTGAGCAAGGAATTGTGTAACAGAAAAAACATTTCCTCTCCACACCCCCGACACTCCACACCCCCCCAGCTGAGTACTTCGTGACTGTTTATGATAATAAGCTGCTGGATTTTTTTTTTTTTTTTTTAGATTTCTGCAATTAAGGCTCATTCTTAATTCAACTCTACTTATTGGAAGTGGATTTTAATGCTGCCTACAACATTTTAAACCTTTGCTTTGATTTTGCCTCTTCTCAAGCTCTTTTAAGAAAATTCAGCACTCGTCGGATGTGTTAGTATGCTACTACAATTTTTAATCTATATTTGGATGTGAATTCTTAATACAAAATCTTTGTAGAAATCCACAGAGGAGTGAATTTCTGGGGGGTTTGGCAGAATCCTTCTCCTTTTCTTTTTCCAAAGTAGTATGAAATTTCTTAATGATCAAATCGTCCGGGTGTCTCCAAATGCAGATAACATGTACCAGCTTCTTTAATCCCCTCCCACCCCCTGAATGGGTTGCACAAGATAGTTACATCAGAGCATTCAGAGTAAATCGTGTAGCATTGTAGATATGTGTATTTTTCAACACAACTGTAAGAAGAAATTATACAAGACAGTCAGACCAGTTCAGCACTCTTCCCTGTTTCTCAGCTTTTTTTTTTTTCATTTGTCAACATAGTCTAAAATAATCATCAAGAGCAGCTGTTTGATTTGAAGATCCCATGAACTTTCTTAGAATATGCAGCGCGGATAAGAATTAATTCATATTTGCGATCACATTAATTAGATTATGAATTCTTACCCATGCAGCATAGTCAGTGTCATATCGTATGTAAAAGAGGTGTTGTTTTTCACCATCCCATCCAAAGGCTGTCCGTGAATTAATGTCAGGAAGATAAATACAACCACCATCCTATGAATAACAGTAATTGCCACCTCAGCAGGAACAGAGCCAAAATTACAGGTTCCAGCAGGGGATAATCACCTATCACCTAATGATGATGGTTTCACTGGGATTATTTTTCCCTAATGATGTCCCTAACTTTCTCAAAGTACATGATTTATATTTAGTTACCCAAGCACAGCATTTCAGTTGTGATTATTTAACTAAAACGCTCACGAATTTATAATTTCCGTTTACTACATGTGGTTAAAAGTCATGTGCACTGCAGCATACTTCACCTGCCGCTTGGCCGGAGGAATGCCTGTGTAAAGGCAGAAATGAAAAAAAAATATATTCCTGAGGTAATATCTTAGAGTTTCCATCTCACTGCAAAACTAAGTGAGCTATTCCAATGCAAAGTACCTCAGTAGTGCACGACACCTTCTCAATAATCGTGAGGTTTTTTAGCTAGAGGTCAGCATTTAGTAATTTCATGGAAAGAATGTATCAGTTTCATTCTTTTCAAAGTAGCTCACTTTTTTAAAATGAGCTCTGAAAGCATATATTATTACCTGATGAATGATACATTTCACCCAGAGTCTGTAAAAAATATGATACTTTATTACTGGGGTGTTTTACTTCAGAAATAAATTGCTAATTTAAAACATTTTCTTTTTTTTTTTTTTTTTTTTTTAGGATTGGACAATGAAACAGACTTGGCAGAAATAATCAAAGAAGATGAATAAATGATCCCTGTTTATTGCATTTTCCCCAAACTCGAATATATTGTCTTCTGAAGTTGTAACTAGATAATCCACTGAAATAATATAAACTGTATAGTTTTCACTGGGGGGGGGGGGGGGGAAGTACTGAAAAGGCTTGGGGAAGGAATAAATCCCTACTCTATTTTCCTGCCAAAGAGAGTGGAATTGGTACAAACTAGTGTATTTTCTTGATAAATTGACATGTTGAAGGCAAAAAGAGGATGAAGAACAGAGGAGTCCTACATTTTGAAATGGAGTCTGTCTACGCTAGGTGCTCTTTCTTACTGGCTATTGCAAACACTTGGAGTAAATTGGATTCTTTAAAAATCCACATTAACCTTCTCTAAATTAGTAGCATCTGAACAGTAGCACATTAATGGTATCAATGATCCAGAATTTGAATGTATTAAGTGACTGTGTGTTGCCTGAGGTTATAATAATGACGACTTTAACACCATCTGAAGTGCATTTTTTTTTAAGTTACTTTAATTTGTGGCATATTAGACAGCTCATGCACGTGTAAATCTACCCTAGTAGTACAGCTAATCTGGGGAGAACTTGCTTCTCACACAGCCATGTGCTATTCGTGGGCCATCACCTTGCCCAGTGCTATTTCTAATGCCCTTAGCATGGGTTGTTCAATCCATCCCACGTACTTCGGATGCTAGCATTGCAGCTGTGGGGTTTAATTTTTGCTATATGCTTAAAAATAAGAATCTTTGCTTTAAAAAAAAATAAAAAATCACAAAACCTTTGACACATCTGTATTTTGTTTTCATATGGCCGGGAGGTGGCAATTCATCCGTGTACAGCTGTAACTCTCCTTCCCCCCCTGAATATCAATGTTTAAATCTCTTGGGATCCAACACAACGCCTTCTTTTCTCCACTGCCTCCCCTTTCCCCATCCTGAACTCCTTTTTAGACCTCGTACACTCTTTGGGTTAAATTCTGGCCTCATCCAAGACAACATCAAGGCTTTCTGAGAGTTTCCAAGGTCTGGACATCCCCGTCATGATTCAGAACCCACTTTTCATCTCAGCAGGGGGGATCAGTGGGTTTCACAGACCCAGCTTTACAAATATTCCAGCCCTTGCCCAGGTTTTTATCAGCAGTTAGTGTAATTTTTTAGTAGGTACAACTTAGCTGAATTTCCAAAGTTAAAGGCAGAGAACTGAGAAATTATAAACACAGCAATAAATTTAGACTTGCATTTATTTTGCAGTCACTTTTTATTTGAGTCTCTGTTCTTACTTATTTTTTATTTACACTGGCAACAGATGTGATGTTTCAATTTTATTTGAAATCGTTGGTAATAAAGCTGGCCAATAACGTGCTCATATTCAACAAGGTAACAATACGGCTTGTTGTAGTCATTGGTAATGGTATTTCAGGTTGTAAATCTTCATGGCAAACCACACATTTTGAGGGTTGAATGAACAAATATTAAAGTACATGTGCTTTGACTAGCAAAGGTGTGCCAGAAAAGAAAACCAGATTTCAGTCATGAACTATGAGAAATCATTAAAGTTACATATAATTTCAGGGCAAGCAAACACCATTCCTTTTTCAAGTTATAGTAGAAATACTATATAGTGTTTTTTCCTTTTAGGTTCAAGTTCTTTTAATATCACAGCAAAAGAATAAAGATACGCTTAGGAGTTCAGAGAAGTTTCCAACTTCTAACATAAAGTTTTAGAGACACAAAGAGTAATTCAGAAACTAAATAGTCCTTACTGTTATTTGACTAAACATCTCCAGAAGGAATTATCAAATTGTTTTGTTTTGAGTGTGCCAACCAAAATATAAGGAGTTTTCTGGGCATTACCCTCCTACTCAAAAAATCATGCAACTTCCCTGTGACAGTTACTATTAAGTGAAATATTGTATTGGAATAATTAATGTAGTTAAACTATTTCTCGTATGAGCTTGAAAGATGAAGAACACAAGCATTAGGCCACCAGCGAGCTACCAGTGGAGTACTCTGAGGTGATTTTGGTGATTTGCGAGACTGCAATTTGGGACCCAGCTCGCTTGCATTGAAGCATTCTTTATATACCTCTGTGGTCCTGTCTAGATAGTGATGTTAGTACAGAACCTGTTATTTATCTTAAGAAGCTTCTACAAGACAGCAATCGTGATAAAATGCTTCGAAGACATCTGTTGGTGCTAAACAACATTGTTACCTTATATCACTTACTGAAAAAAAAGCAGCATACAAATTACTCAGCTGTTTCTTATACATTTAAACAGGGTTTATCTTTTTCCTTTTCAGTTTACAAGTCTTATCTTTATTGCAGGTGATGTGCATTGATTTACCTCACCTTTGCACTGGAATCCCTTATCAATCTATTCTGAATCAGAGCAAATCTTACCTCGGTAAACTGTGTTCAGCTTCTCCATTTGTAACATACTTCAGTTACAAAACCATTTGCAAATTTGTGTTTTCCAAGGAAAAAAAAAAACAGAGTTGAATTTGTTTTGTCTTAAAAACAAGACTGTATCACGGAAGAAAGAATAGTGAGGTTCGTTTGGTACTTGAAAAATGAAGTATTACTTCCAAAAGAAAAAGTGATTTCAATATATTATCTGAAGTTGGCAAAATATGGCCCTTCAAATAGGGAAGAAATAAAACCATATTTAAATCTTCCTGTGACATTTACTTGAATTTAGCCTACAGCATATCTACTGATTAATAATCAATGGTAGAATTAAGATGCTGTTTCCTGAAAGCACGAGTGTCTGCAGTTGGCCTTTGTGGATACGTAACATAGGAGATGATGCCATAAGTGAGGTTATTTGTGTCTATATACAGTCGATGTCTTTCTTAACACTACACAGAGAATTTTTAAGATGACCTTTTGTGGCTGCATTTATTGGTGGGGCAAGCAGGAAGTTTCACATCACCACGAAACCACTTCCCACATCTCAGCTTGCGGGCACGATCTTGCTGCGCTCCCCCTGCGGAGCTGGTGCTCTGCTAGGGAGGGGGTGGTCGGTGCCGGGAGCACCTTGCAGTCACTCCCCGGCGGGCGAGGTTGGAGGAGAAGGCTCCCCGGGATCCCCAGCCATGGGGACGGTGCTTGTCCAGGGTTGAGCATGGGTCAACGCTTCCCTGCACGGTTTTGGCCAAGGTTTTGGGTGCTCCTCACCCGTGGTCCCAGGGCATGGGTTGGGGGGACTGAGGGCCAGTCCCGGGGTGCAGTTTAGCTGCGGCTCTGCCAGCCTGGGAGGAAGAGGGCTTATCGATGCAGAAGCAAGAGGAAGCCGTGGGCCTGTCCTGGTTAGCATTGACACGGTCTGCGTTGTCGGAGGTGGTTCGCTCTGGCGCGGCATGCAACCAAAGCACTTTCAGTGACTGGCAGACCTAGGGTGACCTCTCTCTGTGGTTCCTGTTTGCTTTGCCCAATAAGTGTTTTGCAAGCTGCCAAAGGAGCAGGCAGGATGGCTTCAAAAGGAAATCAAGTGCAATGCTGGCGGGGCTGAGATCTCTGCCCTGAGCAAGCAATGTTTCTGGAGTGCCTCACTGCTGGACTCGAGCTGGAGGGTACCGTAGGGCCGGGAGTACCGACTACTGAGCACCCAGTTGCTTCTCTGCACCCTTCCAACCCCTGCCTAAAAGGTCAATGAAAATAAAGTTGTTATGGAGTGATCACAGCAGAAATCGGGGAGGAGCGTTCCACCTGGGGCTTGTCGAACCTTGACAGGCTTTGTCAGCCCAAGCCTTTTTGCATCCTCCCTTCTCTGGGACAGAGTCCCCGTGATTTTGGACTTGGTGGCACTGGGGATGCTCTGTACTTCCCCAGCAGCTGCCACAGGCTGCATAGCCTGGAGTGCTCCCTTGTCCCCAGCCCGCAGAGAGGTGGCTCTCACTGCGGCTGCGACATCACGGCTGGAGGTAACACTTCGGGAATGTGGTGGCGGAAATAGTGCTCTCGTGCATATAAATAGCTCCGTGTACTGCTAAAGTGACAGTGGCAGTGTACTATACCACTGGTTTATTTATATCTCTGGAAACACCATGAGCTTGGTAACAGAGCATCAGGTTTGTGCTGTGAGTTATTTTTATTCTTTTTCCCCTCAATACAATCCAATTCATAAAAATCCTTGGTTTTCTCCATCAGTCTCAGTTTCTTGCCTGCAGTGACAGCTACCAAAAAAAGTTTGCCAAATTAATGGGCAGATCCCAGTTTGGGAGTACTTTACTGGTGGCCCGAGTAAAAGCTGTATTCATCTGTTTACACAGGGAGGGCAGGGATGCACAAGCCCGTGTAGCCCCGGCACGCTCGTGCTTTTCAGCTGCTGCTGGGCTGGGAATGACCCAGCTAAGAGATGTCGTGATTCCAACCTGAAGCAAAATCATTTTGTATGAGGCAAGTGATTAGGTGTCACTCTGCAATCCTGAAAAATAAACATCTCCATTTCCAGTTTGAACACAAAGTGCCACCATCTGACTTTCTGTTCCCAGCACTAATTGACGGACCCATTTCCAAAGTACTCTGCTGGCGGTGGGTGGATGCAGGCGGCAGACCGAAGAGCAAACACACCGGGAAGGGACTATTTCTGACATGGTGGCTGGAGATTGGCAGTGTGTGTGTGATGATTAGGATGCAGATGAGGAATCATTTGCGGTGAGTAGGTTAATGCATTAGTCTCATGCAGCTGTCTCACCTTTAGATAGACCTCATGTTTCAATTCTTGCTTTTTGCTAGAGAAAGAGGCCAGCGTGAGGGAGGTGAGGCAGTGTGTAGCAAATCACCGCAATTCTGCAGCTTCCCTAATCCAACAATTAGTGTTTGTGGTCCTGACGGCACGTTTATGAGCCTTTGGGAAAAGGGGTGCAACACTGACAGGGGCAGAGGAAATAAATGGCTCAATGAAAGGCTTGTAAGCCAGACTTTTTCTGAGAAACAGCCTCCTCCTCAGATATAAAATATGTTCCTTTATAACATGTGCATTATGGAGATAATATTTCTGATGGAAACCAACAGAGAGGCTGCTCTCTTAAAGCATACTAATAAAGTCTAGTATTTGCTCAGGTGAATAAATACACCGTGACTTAATTTGCCTACACCCAGTAGTTCATTTATTTGCTTCAGATTTTTTTCAAATATTGGGAAAAGGGACATCTCAACCATCATATGTCTACAGATGACTGTATAGGGAAATAACTGGTGTGACCTATGTACTTTTATGTCTTTGCTAGTACTTTGCTGCTCAGCAAAAAATCAAGAGGCTTCCATATTAGAGATGAGGGAGGGACTCGGTACATTTGTGTGTAGGAAAATGTTTCTTTCCCTCATAGCATTTTATTTGCCCAAATCTTTTTCTCTAATGTTTCACAATTTTATTATAAAGCATGCTTGTTTTTTCCTGGTAAGAACTGCACACATTGCCAGACTGGCATTTAAATCAAAAAAATTCCCAGCCCCTCATATGTGCCCAGGTAGTGTATGTCTAGAAGTAATTCTAGAAGCAAAGGTGAGGAGACAGTTTGTAATCAGTTTTTCTACTTCCCAAAGGGCAGACTAAACATTATTTTTCTTGCCAAAAGATTGTTTTCCTCCTTGATCGTGTCCTTTGAATGACAAACAAAACATTGACCTCTTTCTGGATGGTCTTTTTAATCCTTTGCTGGAACTGGAAGGCAACAGCGTTAGCAGAAGATTTGAAATGCATGTTCTCTTCAGCTGACAGCAAAGCTGTGCCCAAGGCACCTCTTAACACAATGAATTCACACGGCCACAGACCACGAGGACTCAGCAACACTTACATCTCTGTCAGTACGAAGCACTGATTTGTACAACAGAAGGGAGGAGAGGAACTTGCTGCCTGGCTGCTTCCTAACTAGCGGGGCCTGCTTCACTCTCATCTTCCTGGATTTGGTGAGACAACTATATTTTGGCGAGGCATGACCCAGCTGGGTGCGCACCTGCCTGGAAGGAGGGACACCTGCACGGGAGCAGCAGCGCAGACTGACGCAGCCGCCCTGGTGCGCTGGGGGTGCCCGGAGTCACCCCCGAGGGAGTCCAGTGGTTGTTTGCTTTCCCCTGTCTCACGTCAGCCAAGGGATGAGCCGAGCCACGTGCCTGGATCCCACCCGGCCCGTGTGGGCTGATGGCCGGGACACAGCCACAAGGCTAATTGTTACTATTCTCTCAATAACAAGCTTAACCTGAGTTAAGCCTTAACGCTACTTATCGTCAAGCATCTTACAGTAATCTTTAAGTATTTTAATGACCTATATATAGCTCATATGTGACCTTTCTAATATTTATTCTAGATTTTTTTATGAATCTATATCTAGCATCCATCCACATCCTCATTTCTGTCACAGAAATGTTGTTTACGTTTCATTACTCTGTATAAAATCCAGTACTCCATTTCATTTGACGTCCAAAATTGAACTCTTCCAACACAACCAAATGCCACCTAGTGATTACAGCAGGAATTGCACTTAATCCCTTAGACTGCTGTATTGCGTGCGACAGACTTGCTGCTAGAATAATTTTTAAAGACAGCTAATTTATCTTCATGATTAGAGAAGTCTGTTATACAATCAGTGTTTGCTGTGAGTAAATCAATTTGTTATCTCCTAATTAGAGCACTATATAGTTGTGAATCATCATTTAATTGTGGTGAGATGAATTTTCCCAAAGAAAATGTTTCCCACTTCATTTTAACTATAGTTTATATACATAATATATATTGTTAGCATTTCCCAAGATACCTCTTGACTGATTCAGTGCCATAGACAGGACAGAGGGACAGCTGGATAGTATGGGAGGTCTGTTTTGCCCCCTACATAAGTGACATTTTGCCACTTCTGAAAATCCACCCAGAGTTCTGTTATGGAAGACCATGACTTATCTGTTTGTGTATTCTTCAGTGTGTTGGGTTTGCGTGGCAAGGTTTTGGTAGCGGGGGGGCTACAGGGGTGGCTTCTGTGAGAAGCTGCTAGAAGCTCCCCCTGTGTCTGATAGAGCCAATGCCAGCCGGCTCCAAGACGGACCCGCTGCTGGCCAAGGCCAAGCCAATCAGCGCCTCTGTGATAACATATTTAAGAAGAAAAAAAAAAACAGTTAGAGAGAGCTTTTGCAGCCGGAGAGAGGAGTGAGATGTAAGAAACTCTGCAGACACCAAGGTCAGTGCAGAAGGAGGGGCAGGAGGTGCTCCAGGCCCCGGAGCAGAGATCCCCCTGCAGCCCGTGGTGAAGGCCATGGTGAGGCAGGCTGTCCCCCTGCAGCCCATGGAGGAAGGATGAGGGGGTGTAGAGATTCCACCTGCAGCCCGTGGAGGACCCCATCCTGGAGCAGGTGGAGGCACCTGAAGGAGTGGTGTGAGGCTGTGACCTGTGGGAAGCCCACGCTGGAGCAAGCTCCTGGCAGGACCTGTGGCCCCGTGGAGAGAGGAGCCCACGCCAGGGGAGGTTTGCTGGCAGGACTTGTGACCCCGTGGGGGATCCCACGCTGGAGCAGTTTGCTCCTGAAGGTCTGCACCCCGTGAGAGGGACTCCATGCTGGAGCAGTTTGTGAAGGACTGTCTCCCGTGAGAGGGACTCCATGCTGGAGCAGGGGAACGATGAGAGGAGTCCTCCCCCTGAGGATGAAGAAGCGGCAGAAACAACATGCGATGAACTGACCGTAACCCCCATTCCCCGTCCCCCTGTGCCGCTGGGAGGGGGGCGGAGGTAGAAGCCAGGAGTGAAGTTGAGCCTGGGAAGATGGGAGGGGTGGGGGGAGGTGTTTTAAGAGTTGATTTTATTTCTCATTCCTCTACTCTGTTTTGCTTAGTAATAACTTAGATGAATTCCCTCTCTCAGTTCGGTCTATTTTGCTCGTGATGATAATTAGTGAGTGATCTCTCCCTGTCCTTATCTCGACCTACAAGCATTTCGTTATGCCTTTTCTCCCCTGTCTAGTGAATGAGGGGAGTGAGAGAGCGGCTCTGGTGGGTACCTGGCCCCCAGCCAGGGTCAACCCACCACACTCAGTTATTTTTATGTTTTGAAAAGACATATTTATTCCAGTGTTGTGTCATTCTACTTGCAGAGATAAAGGGAAGACAGAACCCATTTTGTGGAGAGGAATTGCTTTGTTTTCCCTGTTAAGATTTCATACCAGGAGCTCTCCTCTTGCAGTCCCAAACCCTGCATTTTTTTACTGAAATCTCCCCTGTTGGATGGTACCCTCATGCCAGCTAAGAGCGTCTCCTGCAGGAAACAGCCTTGCAGGTTAGCCTGCCTTCACGGGGAGCAGCGTTTGTGCAGGGACCGGTCTGGATGCTCCTGCTGGGTGCTGAGCCTCCTCTTGGGACCGCTATGTATGGGCGTACTGTGTTGCTGTCAGCCCCGAGTGAGGCGGGACTGTGCAACCCAACACTTGGAGCCCCCCCTCCCCGCCTGGCAAAGCGTGCCCTGCAGTGTGGGGAGCGAGGCCCTGACCCTTGGAGAGCGGGCAAGGCACCGGGCGCTTCTGCCTGTGCCCCTGGGAAGGGTGCTGTGGGGAGCGGGCACAACGGCAGCGCTCCTCTGTGCTTGCTGGTGGTCGGTACCCTCTAGCACTGCCAGCACGTGGGGACAGTATTGCCCTGCTAAGGGAGGATTCCATCACGTCAGCGCAATGAGTGAGACAGATGATGCAATTTTTCCTCCCTTACATAGCTTTCTGCGATGCTTTACTAGTCACGACCTGACGCTCGCCCTTACTCAGCCTGGAAGACAAATTTCACGTGCGTACAGTGTGACTGCTGCGGTGCCAGCAAATCCAGCGCCTCTCCAGGCGTGAAATGGCATCGCTGGTCCTGGCTTGGCATGAGAAGTGTTTTTGAGAACTGTATCTGGTGGAACCTGACTCTTCACTTGCTCAGTCTCTCTTGATGCACCACAGTTCCTGATGCAATTTCCTATTGCTCTGCACTCACTTCTCTTGCATTGACCCACAGAACGATGTTAAGAAAGGGAATTGTTCATCCACCTTTGTATGAAATAGAGCTCTATGGTAAAGATTGCAAATAGAAATAGCTTCTGAAAATAAACTAGTACCCAGAATGCAATAGGCGGTCTCCACCCACAGAAGAAAACAGTGCCTGGTATGAAAGGTGTAAACTCCTAAAATAAACAGCACAACTTTTAACAGAGAAATACATGATTTTTTTTCAAACTAATTTTTAGATTTATATAATTATATTCACATAGAAAAGAGAGAAAAAAATAAATTGATTATTCTGTCCAAGCTCTTCTCTGTGCAACATCTCTGATGTGTGTGGAGTTACAGGAGGAGAGGGTTAGGCCTTTCATCTTGGTAGTGTGAATGTGCTAGAGCAGAAACAAAGAATTTATCAAAGCTGACCAGTACACTGTACATCTATTTATCTATTTTTTTGCTACCTTTGTTTTTAGTGAAGATATCGATACAGAAGATTGAAAGATGATTGTGATTAAGGTTTCTGAAATTCTGGTTTACTTTTAAAAGGTGCATTAAAAAGGCCAAGGGAAAAAAAAATCCTTTTTACAGGAACTGATAATCATTTATAAGGGAGCTGATCTCACCCAACAGACTTTGAAGTTGACAATTAACCAGAAACAAGAAGGTTCATCATTTGGTAATGAGCTGCCTACAAACCCATCTGATGAATAAAGGCTGTCAAACAAAATCTCTTGGCATGGCACATCCACCTGCAGGGCTTACTACAGATGGCATGACAGTGTCTGACCATCTGATTCAGTCCAGAGACGCCAATGAAAAAGCAGTGTGTGCTCCAGACAATATTTTCTAATTCTTCAAATGCTGCAGGAAGAAATTATAGAATTTCTATATCCTTGACCATGAATTTCAGGGTAGGAAAGGAAACATGGTCCCAGTCCAGTATTAGAAGCAAAACACAGCATAAAACAACAAAATTACATATGTATTATTTAACACCATTACTGGAGAGGATGCAGTGTTGGGGAAAAAGCTACTATAAGAGGATGAGATAGAATCCCAGAACATTTATAATATCCATCTTCCCTGTGGCACAGACTGGCATACATACAGCTAGCTGTTATTTGTTGCAATTTGCACAATTCAAAGCTGTTTTTCATCCCTTTTAAAAGGCCTACCCAGTAGTCTTTACTCAAAGGAAAACTGTAAATGATAGTTACTGAAGGATGGAGCTCCATTCATCTAATAATATAGAGCTGAGTTGTACAATGAAAACTGTCAGTTCTTTAATGCTGTGTTGCAGTGCTGTAGGCACCACAGATGTTAAAGCTTTATGGAGCTTATAGGGTACCATGCATGTGGATAACAGCTGATTGGATAGAAATATATGGTGATAAAGAAACGTACCTTCCCTGTCTCCAAACCAAAATGTGTCCTGGTCTTCATTCAACCACCGTCCTCATGGTGAAGAGCCTCATCAGCACTTAGCCCAAGATGAGTCGCTCAGAGCTAAGCCCAGGCAAGACGTAAGAATGAACAAAAAGCGCCCACCACAGCCATGTGCAGCGGCAGCTGGTGTGCAGCTGGCCACGTGGGTCTGCAGGAGCAAACATAGCTGTGCAGTTCCCAGCGCCAGCTTCTCCGCGCGGGAAGGGATCAGTGAGGGAGTTTCTTGGTGACCAGCCCAGGTCTCTCTGGTCAGCCACGGTGACCAAGGATCACGGGCCGCACCGTTCAGAGGGGACAGGGCAGTTGCTCTGCAGAGACGCCCTGCATTGCTAAGGCTCAGCATAGCTCATGGTGTATGAAATACCTGTAAGCACCCTCAGATTGCTTTCGATACAAAGTGCCTCCCAAAGAGCAGGCAGCACAAGCAAGGGTGTACCGCTCGCTGCCATTACCTGCAGATAGTGTTGCCTACATCATTTAGGCAAAACGGAAGCCAGGTATACAGCTGTGCCAGCCACCTCTGTGCATGCATCATACCTCATCTCAGGTAGGGAGTCTGCCAGGACCTCAAAGGTTGGGGATATTTGTTACAGAAACATTAAGATTGGTAGGAACAAAGTACGAAGGGAAGCAAGTGTGTGTGATTGAGCACCATAAGAACCAGCAGAACAAAGGATTAAATGCATAGATACTCCCCCCCAAAGACACCTTTTCCAGCAGTAAAATGGAGGCAAGAGTTGTTATACCAGGCCAAGAAGACCTGCACTATGAGAAGACCCCAGCCGACTCTCCAGCGGACCCTGCAGCCAAACAACAGGTGGGTGGCACCAGCATGGCAACATATAACATATAGCACACATGTTTTTTCCCATTAGCCCAGGAGGAAGACAGACATCTTTTCCAAACAAATAAAAACAAGCAATGGGCAGCAACCTTGCCTAAGAATTAGAGATCTGAAGCCAACACGATACTCAAACTAGGGACCGCTCCATAAAAGCTGATAGTTGCTAATGGATATGAGAGATCTGTGTCCAAAATGTCATTTTGTCTGGCCCTCAAGAGGAACCCCAGGGACAAATGGAGGATTTGGCAGCTGGTGTCCTTTGTTCTTGGTGTCATACACAAGAAGCAATCCAAGTCAGATCTGAGCACAGACGTCTTGGTGCTTGTGAGTATGTTGTATAAGAGAGTGAGCGAACAAAATGTATGAGGGAATGGCTGCGAACAGGTAAAATTGACTTTCCTGGAAATGTTTGTAATGAAATATCACCTGCCCCTCTATCATATTGTACACTGAGTTTTGTACCACTAACTTCCATCCAAGTAGACATATCTGGCCAGGTTTAATAACTCTAGCTGCCTCCCAGGCAAGCTGGATCAGGGTGACTCGTGCTTTGCCCAGCAGTAGGAACCAGGTGCTGGCAGACCCCGGGTGGCCCTGTGTGCGGTGAGCTTGGGTTTGGCAGGTTGGGTCCAGTCTGCACATCCAGCTGAAGCAGCATAGCTGTTTCCCAAGGCAGCCTTGGAAAAACATAGTTGTGTTCATACCTAATAAACCTGGCTCTACATGATCTGCCTCTGATGGAGGAAGCCTGTGCGTCACTGGTGCCAAGGGGTGGGTGATGTGGGACAGGATAAAATGCCTGTAAGTTTTCCCAGTGGGCTGATTAGCTGACCAGCAGAGGTTACTGGCATGTGGAAGGCAGGGACAGTGTGTGGTGTTCACGTTCCACATCTGTGGGATTTCCTAGAGAGGGTTATCAGTAACATGTTGACCTGCTGAAACACATAATGGTCTATAAATACAGATTAACCCCATACAGAGCAAACCAAGAATAGATTGACTGGTTGGTATTTGTTGGTTTGGTTTTTTTTGTAGATTCATTTCAAGGTAATTGAGACTAATGTTGCAGTGAGTAGAAAAAATATTTCCCATTCCCCCAGTGCCTGCACATACAAGACACATATGGCTGCTGTGGTGACACTGTCCATTCTGAATGTAATTTAACTCGTGGAATTTCATACGTGCAGCAGTAAACAATGTGCTGACTGTATTATTTGACTGAACTCACAAACCTTCATTTTAATTGTATTTTAAGATATTTTTTGACATTTTAGATATAGTTTAATTATGAAGGTTAGGAGCAGCTCCACAGGCAGAGTTAAAATTAATTTTGTACTCAAACAGTTTCATTTTCTTAGTATGTGCCCTTCCCAAATTACATCAATTGTATTTTCCAAGGCTTTACAAATTAAACATACTGATTAGAAATTAAAATTAATTCATATTAGTATGCCAGAGCACGTAACAACCAATGTATGATTTTTTTTGTGTGTGCGCCCTTTATCTCCCTAGCAAAAGCACACAGTGTTATCTCTTGCTTTGTACATGGCAGCAACATTACAAAGGAGCTGCCTCTTCCCCTTCCCCCCAGCTGAACTCAAAATGACTGTGTTTACTTGCAAGACACGAAGGCTGCAAGCTGCACAAACCCTGCTGCGTCACCTGGTCTCTGAAACGCCAAACCAGCACCACGCTGAAGGAGTTGCAAAGCACTTTGAGTTCCAACCTGCTATTTGGCTGCACAGAGCAGAGGGACACCTCACACCTATGGAAGCCTTATGCCAGTGTTAATTTCCGTATGAATGCCCTTTGGAAGGAGCAGTGATCATCTGCAGCTCCTCTTCCTCGTCACTGACCGTCCCTCAGACACCAGAGACGGTTGGTCACCATAGTTTGCCAAAACAGCTCTGCAGAGGACCTGTCCCCAGACGTCTGCCTCTGCGCTCAGCAGAGCTGAGGCCACGCAGCCCTAAGCGGGGGCCGTTTCCAGGAGCACATCTCCGGTGCCATGCTTTGGTCATGGCTAGAGAAAAGCCTCTGCAAGGGCTTGTATATACGACCAGGCAACAGATAAACTCACAAAAGCAAAGGCTGGTGAGGGGGAGAGGCGCGAGAGCCGGTTAGCCCCCTGCAGCTGCAACCACCAGGCTGACCCCACCGCCAAATCTGCCAGACCAGACTCCCATGGGGATGCCACCTCCGGGTCACCCTGGGGCGTTTCGTTCTCTCCAGGAGGCTGAGCAATTTCTTCTAACGACACACGGAATAAGAGGTTGCCTCTTCTGAAAAAAACCAGTTTTTCGTGGAAGATAATTTTCAAATGCGGAAATAATAAGGTCAAAATGAGTGTTCCAAAACACTTTCTGAAAATCACAAGATACTTGCTGTGTATCTCCTCTGGAGAAGAAGAAAAAGGGAAAAGAAAATTAGACTGTAGAAAAATGAGATGGGTACAGGAGAAGTTGAGAGGTGGTACGGCTTAACAGAAAGGTGTTTGGCAGGAGCGGTGGTATAAAGCCCCACATTGTCATGAGTTGCTCTGGGAAACCAGGCAGCTGTCTATCCACGTGGCCTTGTGGTTCCTGTTTCTTTAGCATTGATTTGAAATGCATGTTCTGGTTATTTATTTTTAATGTTTTCCCCTCAAGGTGTCACTGCAGGGTAGACGTAAGGCTATTTACAAGCGCCAGCTGTATATTTTCATTCCTAAAAGTGTTTGCCTTTCTTTGAAATGCAACCTTAACTACAAAAACCTTGGGTAAATAATGCATGGTTTGAAGGTAATGCAACGTCTCCATATAACGTCAGTCTCCCTTAAGTTACTCTTCTTCACTTTTTCATCTTTTTTTCCATCTTTGTGTGGTTGACCTGGGAAGAGGAAGAGTCGTGAATGGCTAAGGCATTGGGTCTAAGCCCATTGAATAGAAGCTCTTTTGCTGGTGCTACAGAAATGCTGCTCTGGGACACCATGTGTCCTTCCCGTCCCGGCGGTAAGGCTGCTACCCGCATTAGCGTACTATTGACAGCCCTTTCCAGCAGCCCTTTAGTTTTCTGTGCAAGTCTTGAATCCAAGGGGCTGTCAGCACCAGCTAACTCTTTACCTGGGATCTCAGGTGATCAAAGGCTTAGGGAGAACAACACCGTCTTACTTCAAGTGCTTGACGCTTTGTTGAACAGGAATTGAAGCATACTCCTTCTTTATTATTTACTCTCAAAGTGGTGCAATTGGTAGGAGCCTTCAGTAGTTTGTGAGAGGAAAAATCAGTTATTCCACTGGCAGTAGGAGAAAAAAAGTCTTATATTCCTAAGCCTTCCCTATTTTACTGTAATCCAAGTTGCCTTGTCTGGCCCCTGTGACACCTCCATCTAATTTGGATTTGTGAGGTCCACCTGCCACAGAGGGTGCCTGCATGCATAAAGGCAGGAGGGAGAATGTCACATCAAATGTGCTGATCGTCCAGCCAGCGGTTGTTAAAAAGAACGTGTAATGCCTGAAATCTGCCTGTCTTTCTGTCAGGAAGAAGAAGGGATTAAAGAAGGAATTAATTTTTTTTTTGTTTTTTTCCCCCTGAGAACTGGGTTTTCATATATCTTGTAGGGTGTTTTAAACATGTAACTTACATTTGTTTGCAGCTAGCCAACGAGCTCAAAAGTGATGGTTCATAAGCATTGTATTCTTAGGAGACTGTGGTGGGTTGACCCTGGCTGGGGGCCAGGTGCCCACCAGAGCCGCTCTATCACTCCCCTCGTTCACTAGACAGGGGAGAAAAGGCATAACGAAAAGCTTATGGGTCGAGATAAGGACAGGGAGACATGACTCACTAATTATCGTCACGAGCAAAACAGACTGAACTGAGAGAGGGAATTCATCTGATTTATTACTAAGCAAAACAGAATAGAGGAATGAGAAATAAAGTCAAATCTTAAAACACCTCCCCCCACCCCTCCCATCTTCCCGGGCTCGACTTCACTCCCGGCTTCAACCTGGGTGTCTGCAGAGTTTCTTACATCTTCTCACTCCTCTCTCCGGCTGCAAAAGCTCTCTCTAACTGTTTTTTTCCTTCTTAAATATGTTATCCCAGAGGCGCTGATTGGCTTGGCCTTGGCCAGCGGTGGGCCCGTCTTGGAGCCGGCTGGCATTGGCTCTATCAGACACATGGGGAGCTTCTAGCAGCTTCTCACAGAAGCCACCCCTGTAGCTCCCCCCCCCCCCCCCCCCCCCAAAACCTTGCCATGCAAACCCAACATGGAGACCAAGCTACTGGATAAAAAATACCTGGTAGATGAGCTAGGCAAGTTTATTCTACTGTGACTTGGATCCTGCAAGATCACTTACCTACTTGCTTATGCATGGGTTGTAGAAATGAGTGAGAAGATGAAACTGCTTATTTAAGCATCTTCTACAAAGGAGTTAGTACTTTCTATAGGCATGGAAGTGAATAGAGTGTCTACTAGCACTTGGGTTGGTTCCTGCCCTGCTCCCTGGTTATTCTGTGTCCTATATATAATGCACCCAGCTGCTAGTGACAAGTGTCTTCATCACAGATGATGCTTGCAAATAATGTTCACCTCAGTCTTAGCAGATACTGTGATGGAGCTGATGAGCCATGGAAACTGGTCCATCTTCTTAGCCTGGAGTGCCTCATGCACGTCAAGTTCAAACGTGTCTTGGTAGAAGAAGGTAGCTCTCACTGGTGGTCCTCATTCCACTTCTGTTTTGTAGATATTTTGACTCCAGACTTTCTTGAATTTTTTCCCCAGTCCCATCTGCTTAGCCCAGTACTTGGTCAAGCATCCCTACGATGGAATGTAAACACACAATGAGGATCAGCAAGTGGAGTCTAGCTTCTATCTCACCTCATCCCCCGACTGCATTTTGTCTTGTGCCCTTCATCTCTTTCTTGTGAGATTTTCCCATTGTTGAAAACAATAACATATTAACATTGCCACTTTTACTGTCAGTAGTAGCACATCAGAGCTACCTCTCAGAAAACTGATTGAGTCAACAGTGGGTAGTATGGGGAGAATCTGAATTAAAGCATGCCTGGCAGACACGTAGACAGATATGCAATTAGGGGCCATTAAGCTGAGCATCTCTACTTGTGATGCAGTTGTGATGATGTTTTAAGCCAGCCTCTGCAGTCTAATTACATTCACAAACTATATTAAGAGGGTGTTATAAGGGTGATAATTCAATCACTCAAAATTTAGAAAATACCAGCATTTAAGTTATATCTGTGATCCAAAGATCTGTGTGCATATTATACAACAGTCTCCAATTACTTTTAAATATATTTTTTAAATCCCCTTTAGAAAATGAAATTTGAACACAAGAAGAGGACTTGGGGTCTAGGTGTGGGCTAAAATCTTCCTTGTGGTTGCTACCCTAGCTTTGTAGGGTGTATGTGGTTTGCAAGAATTCGCTTGCAGCCTCCAGTTCACATCCCTGTCAGCTTTCAGATATCTCCAGCCACCTCTTTCCTCACCCTCTGCTGCTGCTGCTCTCTAAAATAGCATTGCTCTTTTCCAGCAGGACAGTGGTGCACTGAGCTCAACAGCCTCTTTACAGAAATCGGCTCCTACTTGCAGATTTCTGTTCCAGTAGATCCTAATCAGGATTTCTCCCTCCTGCCTTTAAGCATGCAGGCACCCTCTGTGGCAGGTGGACCTCACAGCCATCATTTAACACTGGGCGTTTGTGAAATTTGGTTGCTGTCTAGTAAAAGGATAAAAATGACGAGTGGAAAACCCATGATGTGCAGAGCCTGGGGCCTGGCTTGCTCAGAGTGACAAGTCTAGAAGGGCAGTCACCACCAGACCAAGGTGGCGGCAATGTGCAAATCATTCAGAGGAAAAATCATCACAGATTACTATCCCTGAACTCACAAATGTTATGTCTACATTGCAGCCACAGGTGCAATTGCTGTATATGCTGGCATATCCAAGCAGGCTTAACCGCACTAATTCAATAATAATAGCAAGTTCAAGCAATTCAATAACAGTACAAGCTCTATCACAGTAACAACAGCAGTGTAGATATAACAACATGAACTTCATTTCCCTGCTGTTTCCCAGGCAGCCAGGGTCTCAGATGACCTGGACAGCTTGAACATCAGCGCATAGGTTTCAGTACTTTGTTATTGTCATACCCGTCAACTAAATTAAAGCTAGTTTGTATGTGAACTACAGTCCATACCTTGGATTTTATCACAGGTATAAGAAACAGCATGATTTAAGAGTGGCATATACCATTTACCAGTCCCTGACTATGATTATGACAAATCAAATGTGAACACTGCTAAGCAATTAGATAAGTTGTGGTTTAATTTCTTCAGGCACAGTTAAGTGCCAGATTTCAGTAAGATACAACTATGTGAAACAATTGAGGAGTCTATACCATTACTTTATCAAGCTCATTAGAGCTAACTACTATGAAGTAATTATCACTGAATTTAAAAAAGAAAATAAATTAAAAATATTCTCTTGGAAACAGGAAAAACATCCTAACCCATGAAAACTCCATATGTCTCTGGAGAGAAACCGTGTTGTATTTTTAAATAAAGTCCCTCGGAGCAGCCCAGACTTAGACCGCAGGGATGCAAAGTAGGAATGCTTTTTCATTTCAGAAAATAAAGGCAGACCACTGAGTTACCCAGACCTGTTCAGCTCTTCAGCATTCATTAAGCTGCAAATGTTGAGGTTCAGAGAACACAGCAGTCACCTTGTAGTCTAGGATATATAATTGCTCTATCCAATTTTATTTGCCCTGCTTAATGCAGTATGTCAATTCCTGACATATTGATTCAACTTATAGAAGGTTTGTTTGGGGGTTTTTTTCCAGTTCATTTAAATTATAGTTTAGGCTGAACATGCTTGAAGGAGATGTCTATAAATTATGTCAGCTTTCAGTAAGTCTACATTCACAAATACAATTTAAATCAAAACTGCTAACTAATTTTGTTTAATTATTGATTTAAGCCTACTCTGCTTCTGGAAAATGTAATTACCAAAGTTTAATTTGGCCAGATCCACAGAGGATTATATGGATTCAAGTGGTAAAGGAAAGGATTCAGTCTCCTAGATCAATGATGGAAATGTGTCCTTTGATAGTGGCTCCAAAGTCCAACAGTGTTTCAGAGTGTCTGTTTGTCCTTCTAGCTATTCCCCAGAGTACAGCAAGTGTCAGAGAGTTTCTGGGTTCTTTCCAACATGGTTTCTCATCAAAATACTGACCAGGGTGATGCTGTTTGATTGAAAAGGAGGTCAGATTAGATATCGACATGAAATGAATGTCTGTGTATGTGTGCCTTATACACAAATTATACCTTCCCAACTCCGTATTTATCACCCTCAGAGGCTGTTTCACTTCTCCTGTACACCCCAGTATGAACTCCAGCAGAAGGACAGGAGGAGTCTTCTCAGGAGGCTCTCAAGAGAGAAGCATCTCCTGGAAGCATCTCCGCTAGCCTCAAACCTGTGAAGTAGAGAAGGGCAGAGTCCCGGGCCCTGGTGTGAGAGGAGGCCTTAAATGAGGATTGCAGTTTAAATTGTGATTATTCAAATGATTCCTGCAGGAGGTGACCCCCTGAGACTTTATATGCCTGGGAATCAAAGAGGTCCTTGGGAGGTGCTTTTTTGACCAAGTTGTTCCCATCCATAGTGTTTCCTATGAGATGATTTTGCCAGGCCACCAGGTTAAAAAGTTTTAAACTAAAAGTTTTTAATGTAACATTTTTGGACTACCAAAACATGAATTCAGTTGTCTTTAATGAATGCCATAGTACTCTTGAAGGTTAAATTTGTTAGTCCTAAAAGATTTCAGCGCTGATCAAATAAAAATCTTTTGCTGATACATTCCTGAAGGATAACATTACGTTTGTAGGAGGATTTGAAAGATTATGTGAGGGATTGTGAAACAATTTCAGGATAACCTCAAATTCAGGTTTTTGAATGACAGCAGCCTCAGTGCAGAAACCACGGTGGGATGCTTTCCTTTCATTACAAATGTTCAGCTCACTTTCTATCAGGAAAACGTGAGTCTCTGAAGGGCTTCTCTTTCCCAAATAATTTAGGTATGCTCGCAGTCCTCCCTCCAATAGAAACTGTTTGTTTTCCACTTGTTTGCACTGCTGAGCAATTTAACAGTTTGAGAAGTAAGTCAGGGCTGGCGAAGAACCCAGCTGCACTTGCTCTCCTCTGTCCGCTCAGCTTCCCCGACCCTTGCCAATCTCAGCAATCTTTTTGGCAGGGCACTGAGAAGATCAGGAATCTTTGGACAAGGATTCGAAGGTCGGCCAAGGAGAATTAGACTGGGAGCAAATGTCAGGCTGCAGAGATTATTTGCTGCTAAAGGAAGGCTCATATTTATTCAGGACTGACCAACGAACCCCGTGCTCCTTGCGAAGTCAAGAAGCTGGGATCTGGTTGGGTTTTTTTTCCAGGCTGTACATTTGATAACCTTTCCCTCTGTAAACCCTTGCCTCACGTAGTATCTACAGGAAAGAGATTCCTGTGAGGAGCTGAGATAAAGTTGATGCATCTCTGCCGGGACTTCCCTGCAAACAAAAAGCAAACACGTGCTATTGCCCCGCTCGGTCGGCGGCAGGGGAAGATGTCCCTGCTCACCAGGCAGCTGGGGTTACCTCCCTCCGAGCTCTCGGCCAAGAGGAAACAGCTTGCAGCCCATGTGGCACTTCAGCGCGAGCAGTAAACATCACATTAATGTTTGTAGGGACCCAGTGACCTGTCACTGCGGGTTTGGCAGCGCTGCCTGAACTGCCCCGGCATCTGCGAGCTGTGAGGCCGAGGCAGCTGGGAGCACTTAGGGACAGCTTGGGCCTGCTCCTGGGGGCTGCACGGGCTCAGGGAGGGGGCGCAGGGGGATCGCCCGTGGCCAAGCCGTCTCTGCACCCACCTTGCGAAGGAAAGCCAAAACTGAAATAAGAAGCGGCAGCCCCCGTGAGCTCAGCCTTGCCCTGGCCCAGGGAAGCTTGGACCAAAAGGGGGGATGTTGGTGTTACCGAATGTGCGCCCGTGGGCTGGGGCAGTAAGGAGGAGCAGGGGCAGATTGGGCAGGTCCTACGTAGCCATGGGCTGGCAACCCCCTCCCCGAAGCGCAGCGGAGACTAAAAGCCACTCCTGGCACTCCAGAGACTCGGTCTCTGTAAAGCTGCCCTGGGGCTGTAGCTTTGTAAAAATACGGGCTTTTACCCTTATTTCCTTTTTATTCATTCCTTCCATTCTTTTCTTAAAATAGGGACTCAGCGTCTTGCACAGGTGCGTGGGCTGGAAAACTGTTCAGCCAGAGGTCTGCTCAGAAACTACTCTTTGGGAGAAAAAAAACAAAGGAAGGAGTTACAAATCAATGACTGGGAAAAACTCCAGGTAAAAGTAGTTTGACCGTAATATTTAAGACCGAGATTTCCAAAAACACTTAATGGTTTTTGAGTGCCTCACTTCTTGGGTTTTCCACCAGAGAAGTCTTTGGAGGCCGTACAGTCAGAGAATAAGTGCTTGGCATTTCCTGAAAATTATGTCTCCGTTAACATATTTCAAGTGGTGCATGAAGAAAGGGAACTATTGAAAAATCACAAGGCCAAGATGTTCTTTAGTGACTTAAAATGGTCAGACAAAACACATTGTCATGCTGAGACACAGCTCTTCAAGGATTTTGAACATTTTTTCTGTTTCTCTGAGAGATTAAATAATAGTATATCTGAAATCTTACACTGCACTTCAGTTGTGTCATGAAAGATAGAATTCATATTTGATATTAATGGAGCAGGTGAAACGTGAAATGATATTTCTTTAATCTTTAATGAAATTTCTGGTTTTAGCATTTAGCTCATCTGTTCAATGACACAGAAGAGCTAATAATATCACTGTTTTTGAAGGATTCATTCACTACAGGCAGCCTGATTTTCTGAATCTGTAGGAGACTGCTTAGGTGCTCCAATGATGCATGAAAATAATAATAATAAAAAAAAATAATCCCATGTCCTTGAAGCCCAGTGAGCAGAGTTTGAAAGGTATAATTAAAAAAGAAAAAAAAAAATCTCCCAATAAGCCACCACCCTGGAACAGGCATGCAGTAGTTTAGAAAATAACAGTTCTCTGGGAATTAACAGGAGCAATGCGGTCTCAGGAAGTCTTCGACTGAGTATGCTCTATAGCTTGGATAAATACCTGTATATTCAACACTGGAAAGTTGAATGGTACACTCCGTAGCAAACTGTTTCTTTGCTGAATGACTTTGTTGATTTAAAATTTAATAATTGCTTCTGTAAAACCCCATGAAATTGGAAAAGTTACTAATGAAGCCGCAAATTTTTGTGGGGACAAACTGAATTTTTCTCACGAGGATGTATAAACAAGAAAACACTCTGCATGACAAAAAGTTTTCTATCAGTTTGTCTTTTGATGCTTCCCTCTTAATTTCTTTCCAGGTCCTAGCTGCTTATCCTTCACCAGATGGTAGTCCCAGGGCAGGGCAACTGGAAGAGCCTCTTGACTGAAGAATAAGACAGAGCAGAAGCAAGAGGAGGTTCCGGGGTGGGGGGCGGAGCAGGGGAAGGTCCCGTGGCTGCACGACCTGAGTGCTCACCATGGGCAGCGACCACGAAACAGGGAGTTACTGAGGCAAAAGCAAACGTACAACTTACTTCTTACAGTTCCCCAAAATCCCTCCCACAGACCCCTTCCAGTCTCCATGCTGAGTGATATACACCCAGTGTCCCCTCTCCAGGCCAGCCTCTTTGGGGCTGAAGTAGATTAGGCAATCTCTGAAGGTCATTCCCACCTTGATTTTCCATGATTTCAGCCTAGAAATTTTACTTTTTTTTTTTTTTTTTCTGAGGGGGCAGTGCTGACCTTCTTAAAACAGAGGAACTTTGGAGTTGTGTCCAATAGATGCAGTTATACTTCCAAAAATCAGAGATGCTCTCCAGTACCCATTAAAGCTAGCCGGTAATGGAGCTAATATAAACCTTGGCCATTCTCCCAGCTGACTGTCCTAATAATAGAAATTCCCCTCTGAGTGAGTAGCTGATACTGAGGATCTGCCAGGTGATTTCCATTAAAAAGAGCAATTGGTGACAATATCCTTGGTGGAGTCCTGCTTGTCTTCCTCAGAGCACCACTGGGATAAGCAAGAGGAGACCCTTTCTCCACTCCCTGTATTCACTTCTCCCTTTGTCATTTGCACTTTCCTGAAGTCTGTGCACTTTTTGAGGTCTCTCCAAGACCTGCTTCTCTTTGCTTTCCAGTTATACTTTTTTTGCATACATAACGTTTCAAACAAATTCACCCTCTCGACCTTGCACCAGCTCGTAGGGGACCTCCCATGCCTGCGTGGCCGAGCTGGGGCACGGTGCTGTGTGTGGTTCGGTGCTGGCAGGTGGGTTTTTACTCCATCTGTCTTATTGTACAGAGGACTTGGCTCACTTTTTCCATCCAGCCTGAAGGGAGAATAGCCAGTGAAGCTGGGAGGGCAGCTAGTAAATGCACCAGGTTGCAGTGACCAGAGGCGAGATGTGCATGAGGCAGTTGCAAAAGCCACCAGTGTGCAACCACATGGCCATTTAACCACAGCTTGAAAACACCAGTGGGAACATTAGGGCTTGGGCAACCGCGCAAAGACAATTTGACCAAGCTATGATGACAAGATTAAACCACCTGTAAAGTAGCCTTATCTTGGACTGCTCCAAAGATCAACATTGCTCACAGCTTAATCTAGATGACCCCAACCTGTCTGTTGCTGCAAGGCAGGACCCCCTGTGCCCTGTGGGAGGCCTGGGAGGTTGGGGTTGCTTTCCCAGGCACCGGTGCCATGGGGACCCTCCCCAGCTGCAGATGGGGCTTTTGGAGTCCTTCTGCATGGTTGTGCCTCTTCTGCCAGCACCATGCACAGGGAGAGGTTGAAGAGCTCTCCCCAGGCCTCTTAGTTCATGTTTCCCTTCTGATTTATTAATATCAACTCGCATTTTAATTTGCAGAAAAGATGTACCTCAGTAGTACCCACAATCACATTTTCTGCTAAAGTCTTCAGATGTGACCCAGAAACCTTATCAGAGAGCACCGGGCAGAGTGCCTGCTTAGCAAAACTCACCGCAGGTACATCTGAGTGCTGCCATTTGCAGGATGTCTGAGCTATGCCTCAGCTATTTCAGATGATATATATATATTTAATCCATGGCAGCATATTAGCAGATCAGACTTAGATTAATCAGGCTGAAGATAACTTTTGGATGTTTTCCACAACTAGGTCAGAGATAAATAAGGTAGATATTGTTCTGTGTTACAACACCAGCAAGCACTGGGTAGCAGGTGAAATTTTCAGGGACATCTGCCAAAGAAATATTGTAATAAGATTAAGGGAAGCAAAGTGAAAGGGGGGGGGGGGTGTCTGCATGTATGTGCACAAATGCAGTTCAGGCTTTTCAGTTTGCAGAAACTATTAATTGCCAGTGAAATTTTCTCTGCTGTTACAGCAGCAAATACGCAAATTTCCTTTATGCTAAAATATCCTCCTCTATTTCCTTAGTGTCATAACATCAGTCCTGCCCACTGATATTAATACAGAAAACTACAGCTAGAATAAAAGTGCAGCTGTTCAAAACCAAGGAAAACTCCCCACATGTCAGGAACAGGACTTACATTTTGAGGCTTGGTGATGCCTGGAATAAGTCAGCAAATGTGTGGGAATTAGTTCATTTAAAAATAGGATAGATCACATTTGGGATGTCTAAAGTAGTATGTGACTGTGGGTATTAATTGGACACTTTTCTGCAAATTAAAAATTAAGCTAATGTTAATAAATCAAAGGAAACTTAAAATGCTCCTTGGCCTCTACCAATGTCCTTTGGAAAAGGCCTCTGAAGCACTATTATATACACAGATTCTGATAACAGGAAAATTTGATTGAAATTCTAAATGATGTTTGGCAAATTCTTCATTTTTGTGCTCACTTACTGCACTTGCAACACCAGAAGGGTCAGTGATGAAATGTCTCATTACGGTAATTCAAGGAAACAAAGTCAATGGAAAAGTCCAAAGTGAAAAGCAGATGTGCCATAACAGCAGACAGCTGAGATGCAGGCTGAGATCTTGCCCATACTGAAGCTTTCACCATCACCTTGTAATGGCCCGGATTACATCCAAGGTCAGCATAAAAGTTTTTCTTGGTTTTTACTTGAGCTACTATAAGAAAAAAATTGTCAAGAAAAAGACGCTCTTTTTTTTGCTTTGCTCCCTTCATGGGTTAGAGGAAGATTCTGATATTCTTCCAAGCAGAGAACATACTTTCAGGGCCCTATTACAATGAACTAAATACACATGGAAGGGGAACCCAATTTCCTGCAGCAGGCAGCTCTTTCAGCTCTTGTTTTTTAAGCTAACAGCTCAGTAGCAGCCCTGCTCTTCACCCCTCCTCTGAAGAGCATTTTTGGCAACCCCTGTTAGGATCCACACTGGTGCTGTCCCACACCTCTCCCAGAGGACAGAGTTCATTGGCTTATTACAGGAAAAATGCGCTCACTCTGCTTTTCTAAAGGTTAATTAGCTCATTATAGACATTTGCCCATGCTGTTCTTGTTGGTCTCCCCCAAAACCAGCCATACACATCTCCCCTTCACACTCCAAGCAATGGCTAAGAGGACATCTTTAACCACACAGAAGCAGGCTTCTTCATTTCCAGACTCTTGTGCCTCTTCGTAACATCTCTGCCTGACAATGCAGAGAGAGGAGGAGGTAGTGTCTCCACTGTGAAATAAATGACTAGTGCTCTCATTTTCTCACTGGAAATCCTTGCTAAAGCCTCTCTCTTGTTCACACACATGCAACATTACAATTTCTTCCTGTTTGGAGCACGTGCCCTATCAAGTGTTTTGCAGTAGGGTCTTCATTTTTATTAGTAGGGTTGCACCCAGCAGACAAGACTGAAGATATTCTGTAAATACATATTTTAGATTTGACTCTTCTTTAATGAGTTCTCCCCGTTCATGTTAGTGTGATCTGGGGTGGGCTCTGCTCTTGGCCCCACCACTGCCTTGCTCTGTGGTCATTACCAGGCCACTTGCCACCCCTGGGGGTCCCCTTTCTCCGTTCCCCTTGGCGAGTCCTGCTCAGGGGCCCTGTGCTACGCACAGTGGGCTCTCACGTCAGGCCAGGCTTCCAGAGAAGCCCAAGACGGTGTCTGTGTTGGCTGGCCCACTCCCACATCTCCCCAGTGCCACCACCTTTGAGCTCCCTCTCTTCTTGCATCAGTCCTTGTGCTCCTCAAATCCCTCGCTGCACTCTTCTGGCACCTGGGTCGGAAAAAAACAGGCAATGCCCAGGCTACTGTGGGGACACATCCTCCCACAAGGGTCTTTAGCACTGCTGCAAGTACCAATAATTGGATTTAGTTTCTGTTGCTTGCATTGGCATAGCTCTCTTCTCTTTTTGGAGTAAAGGGAAAACAGAGAAGACATTTTCTGAGTGCTGCAGTGTTTCTCAAACAATTTCTGCAGCCACAGCTGCAACCCTATTGAACATCTCAGGGGGTGGGATAGGCTGAATGTGCCAGTAGAGAGGTCTCTGAGCAGCACTGGAACCAGGCTGAGCACCCACAACATGGTCAGCTTCAGGATGTGCTGTAAGCCTAAACTGTAAGCCCCAGAGGACCTTCCGGAGAGTACGTTCCAGGTTTGGGCTCTCGGGGGTGAGGAGAGGCATCCTTGCACACGTGGTCCTTCTCCCACACCAAGCACTGGTGGTGCATCCTCTCTTCTCTGCTCTTGCCTCCCTGCCTGGGAGCCATGGGGTGCTGTGTAATGACCATCAAAGCTGTTTTTCAAAGGCACGCCTGGCTTCCTGCGCTCCGGGGATCCTTTGTGGCAGGCAAAGAGGACTTGCAGCTGAGAGAAGGGAATTCTCCAGGCATCAAGGGGTAAAGATGCGATTTCCAGACATGCCCAGCCACAAGCCTGACCCTGTGATGTCAAGGGGTAACACTCTGCATCACCTTGGGGAAAATGGATCCATGCCAAAGCAAAGGGGAGGTGGAAATATGTGAATCCTTCAACCCCTCTGTGTAAATGCATTTTCACTAAGTGTTGCTAAGGAATATATTGCCCCTGTGCACCCTCAGGGGTCTTGCTGTTTTTCCCAGGCAGTGGAAAGAGGAGCAATGCATCCAGCTGACATCTTCCTGGCATGGCACACGCTGTCTGCCATCCCCAGCAACAGGAACCCACTCTGCTGAAAGTCAGATTCAGGTCTTATAGTAAGCTGAAAAAAATGGTTTTGAGGCAGTTATACAGCTGTTCAGATGACTAGAGAGGATTTTATATAATTTGTCCCAGTAAAATCCTAGTTTTTAGCACAAATAAAATGCTGTCAGTATCCCCAGGATTCACTGCTTTTTTATTAATGTTGCCTCACAGGGTTTCTCCATAGCAAAGATACGAATTTAGTATGTTTGTTTCGGTGGGAACTTGAAGAATTGAGTGTATGCATTTCACAAAGTCAGTTTTCCTAATTATTATCTGAGATGCTTATTTTGACTCAAGTTTCTATTCCTCCTTAGAGGATACTGAAGAGAGCTAATCTACTCTGAATATTTTTCCTCCCAGATTATTTCTAGTGCTTAGCATTGGAAACTTATCCTTCATTAGGGACTGATCTACAAGCTATTGAAGTCAATGAAATGCCTTTTTTTTTTTTTTTTCCTTCTGATTTCAGTGAGCACTGCATTGGAATTGGAAGTAAATTGGCTAGATGGGTTTGTCTGGAACTGGTGAAACTGCTCTTGTTCTGTAGCTTAGCCCTCAATGTGATGACATTTCACATTTCCCCTGCAAAAGTAGGAGAAGTATCTTCAAATGGCATAAATATCTTCTTTTTCTCTTCCTGTCAAACCAGAGAAGATTAATTTTTAAAGTAAAATCTGTAAGTGGCATTTATGGAGAAAGCGTGACTCTGCTTAGATTATCCTCCCAGTCAGAAGTTCCTGTAGGCAGCCTTGGTTTTGGTTTTCCACTTTTCCAAAACATTGTAAGACACGAACTTCTATGTCAAAAAGCATTATAATAAATTACTTTGAAAGTCTGGCAGAAGCTTATTTTTCACAGATACTGTATTATAGATAATGAAAATTAGTAGATTAATTAAAATTGTTTTCATACTGCTTTGTGCAAAGCTCATTCTACAGCTTTTGTTTCTTTGTTCCTGGCCCTGTTCTAATTTTAAAGGAATAAGGATTAGAAAGCTGTGCGTATACTTTTTACGCCTATACATCAAATACATTTCTTTCTATATTTAGAAATATATCTCTAAATATAGAAATGTCAATATTGTACTGTGTCAGATCTTTTGAATAAGTTCATAAAATGAGCCAAAGGCACCAATTCAGCCCCGAGAGAGCCCTTCCTGGGAAATGCCCGTGCCCGTACTCTCAAAGATTAGTTCCACATTCCTCCACTATGTTTTCAGTAATGTCAGCTACGTAAGACTGTAAGTTTTGGCTGGTACGTCACATTTGGTCAGCAGCTCCTGTGTCACCGATGTCAATGACAGGTTTACACAAAGATGAAGGGCTGTAGCAGTTTAGCCTGCAGTAGCCGAACATTATTTTTCCATCAGCTCTTCCCTCTTGCCTTCAGCATCTCATACTGGGGAAGAAGGGAAGCAGAGTGAGAAAGTTTCAACATCTGTGGATGAACGGGGTTGACCCTTACTCCTCAACTCTGTAGCATAAGAACCAGAGGCATCATGTATCTTGGAGTTGTCCCCCAGCAGTTATAAATTGCCACTATCTCATACTGGAGACTCCAAAAGCCTCTGTTGCTACACCACCTATCATCTGGGATTCAGTACATCACAAGTGATGGATCTGCCACCTGAAAAAATATGGAGAAAAAGAAACAGGAAAGAGGAACAAAAAGACATCTTTCATGTCATGTTGCACTTTTTATTCACTTTCCTATTGCAACAAGGTTTTTCTTAAAGATCTGTTTTATCGATTAGGCTTTATCACAGCACATGACAGCATCTATCTGGTGAGAGATAGCTAAACCTTTCTCTTGGAGCACTGAACCACTCAGGTCCAGCCTGTAACAACAGGATGCCAATGACCTGACCTGATACTGCATCCTTTAAAGACATGCTTAAAGCTTTTTAAGTTTTCTTGATAAATTAGAAGTCATTATAATTGTTTTATAGCTAAATGCAAGTAGTTTAAATGCCCTAGGGCTTCATTTTATTTTACCAGCTAAAATTGTAACCTGCAGGTTCTGGAAGCTCTTCAGAATTAATCCTGGGTCTCTTTCCTTCCATCCCACTGTGTCTCCTGCTTCACGAAGGCTATTTGTCTGGGACTTATTTTCTAAGCCATTCTTTTTCCTCTAGCAATAGTGTCTTGAAATGAAACTGCTTCACTATTTAATTCTGCTACTTCTCTGAGTGCAAGGTGACTGGTTTTTGTGTCTTGTTTCTCTGATAACCCTACCGAGCATTTGTTTAGGAATGTTGTGTCCTTCTGTAAGTCCAGCTAACCTTGTTATTTGACTTTTTATCTGCAGGCAATTTCTCAGCCAGTATACATCTTTCTGGTGCCAGCCATGTTCTTTGAGGAAAGGTTCTTTGATACCCGTCTGGTATCAAACGATCTCTGTGTGAGACGGTTCACAGACCACTGACCAGCGTGCTGAGAACTCTTCTGTACCATGTGGCCATTCCTAATTGCCATGCTTGGTGGGCCTTGTCCCTTTGCATGCATCATTTATGTCCCAAATTTAGTCAGATAATTTCAAGATTCACAGCTAATTGCCACCTAGCTACAAATTCTACGTCTCTTCAAAAAGAGAGAGACCTGTAAGGATTTTGTGCACAGATTACTCCCATGACTGGACCTAAGTTTATATACAAGGCAACGCAGAACAATCTTCCCATGGATACTGCCAGCATACCGCAAATGCGATCAGCAGAATATTTTAGCAAACTCTTTAGTCAATGCTAATAGCCAAGCACTGCAAAGCATGCAGGTGAATTTGTAATGTGGATGCTGGAGGCACATGAGCATACAAACATCCATCAGCTGAGAATAGTTTTGGGTTCCTATTGCAGTGGTCTGCGGTCATACAGGGGAGCTATGAGCAACGGGCTCTGACATTCATTAGCAACACGTCTGGGCACTGAGGATTAACAGTAATCCTAGCATTACACCTTCATTTAAAGCACAGTTTCTGGAACGAGGGGCTGGTAAAAGTGAGCAATGAACGTCTATGTACCAATGAAGGCTTCTAACTTCCCATACGAATGCAGCTTACAGCTGGGTATCCTCACCCTGCTGGAGCTTATGGGACAAGGACTGCACTGGGGTTTTCCTCTACTACATTATCCATTAATCAAATACTGTTCCACTTTGAATAGGAATAAAAGCAAATCTTATACTATAAAAGTTTCAAATATTGTGATATCTAAGTTTGAGTCAAAAGCTTATTTTGCAAAGCAAAATAATTTGGACAGTTGTCTTGAGTTCTTACTGGTTCCCCCTTCCAGGGCTGTTGGTCACGTCTGGATCATGGTCTCAAAGAGATGAAGATGACTGTTTCCAACTCCATCACAGGTGTAAGCGACAGGAGAGTCCACAGAGCTGAGAAAGGTATGGGTAGATAAAATGTACAACTGGCTTTTTACCATTAATTTACGTCACTGTTTGGGAATCAGATTTGTCAAGATCTTTGGATTCGCTCCCCAGTTCTGGGAGAGGAACAAAGCCTGGAAGTTACAGACAGCCGCGCGGAGAGGGATGGGGACACTGACACACACAGACACACGCTCACAGACACACAAATACAGGCTTGACCGGTCCGCGGTACCTGTATCCACAACCTCTCAGCAGGAGCTGGTCCAGGAGTCAAAGCGGACCATCTCACTAGGGAAGGGGGAAAAAATGTGTATGCTGGGCAGCCTCTCAGGGGAAAGGCAGTGAACTGGAGGCAATTTAATTTGCTTTTAAACCATCGGTCATTACAGTGTCTACATGAGGCACCTGGCGTAGGCCATCTCAGCATGTCCTTCAGCTCACCAAAGTGGCGAAGCTGTAAGAAAGTCAGGAGAACTTTAGGATACCGCCAAGGTGGGCACAGCACGTGTGAAGCTGAGGTGTGCTTCTTGCCGTGCATGGATGCTGTGAGCGGGTGGTGGCGTGTCTCCTCCCCCAGGCCTGGCTCCGCAAATGCAAATGTTCTGCAAATGCTCCTGTCATATCCCAGCCACGTGTCTGACACAGTGCTTGACATACTCCCAGGGGCTGCAGCAGCCCCTTTGCTGCAGGATAGACAGCAAAATTTGGCAGGCTAAGCCAGGTCAGCAGCACCCTCTTTCTGCTGTCAGAGCGGTGGAAGAGCTGGACCCTGGCACGAACAGCCCTGCTGCTGCAAATGAAGAAAAGAGTGAAGAAATGTTAGTACCACATTTAGCTTTATTGAAATTGAACAAATACCTTTTTTAATAAACTCTTTTACATCAAGTGTAAAATTTTAATGTTTGATTCATCTTATGTTACAGGTTGTCTTCTTCTGTGTAAGCAAAAATACCATCTTTTTTTTTTTTTTTTTAAATTTTTCTACTTTAAAACATGTAGCAAGGACTTGAATAACGCAGATCCGGCACCAAAAGGTAACAGGTTCTGAAAATCACAGTACAGTTTTAAAATTCTTAGGTTAATTAATGATATTTAAAATGATAGCCACTTTGAGTAAAGATATAAATTAGAGGTCTGTAAACAAGTTGTGTTTACCTATAGAGCTATTGATTGCAGCTACAATGAGAGCAGTAATAGAAACTCAATGCTAAACTGAGCTACACCTTTGAGGAAACAAGTTCTTACTAAGTAGTGTGGTACAGGGTAGCACAATAGGTAAAATACAGTTTGGCACCTCAAGTTGCATTTAAAATCAGGAGAAATAAAATGAAGTAAGTGCACTGTCTTCCAACAAAAATAAACCGGGCAGTTTCACTGTTTTTGGAGTGTCAACTATCAAATAAATCACACAACACACAAGTTCAACCCCAAAATCACAATTCTAGTAAAGCAAGATTATATTAAAATGCACACCCACAAGGATAGTAAAGTATAAATCTTTTTTTTTCTTTTTTTTTTTCTCTCCCCTATCAGTAGAAATAATTTACAACCCACAAAAGGACTCCTTGGTGAAACCACTAACTACAGACACGGTCATGGAATGTAGCTCAGTAGACTTGTTTCAAATAGAAAGGCAACATTATCCTGAAAAAGTTTGGTCCTCTTATAACTCACTGTACTGTAGCCACCACAGTCTCTTGGTAGATGTTTTAGGAGAATTGTTTGTTTTCTGATTCTCTTTTGTTTTGAAAGATAATATCTTGGTGATAAAGCTGGGTAAAATTTGACCCCATTTACAGATGTCTGATCAATGCTGAATCTGGAAGAACAACACTGAGAGTACATAGGGGAACCCTCATTGACTGGTCTCACGGCATATTTTTTCATGCAATCACTTTTCCTTCTATACTTCTTTTTGTCTTTGTTCATTTTTTCTTCAGTGTCCTGGGGGGGGGGGAAGAAACCCTTAGTCCAAATGACAGAAAGACATTTCACTGTTTATTTACATGTGTATCACTTTGGCTAAGAAGTCCTGGCAACCAGAGTTGCCTATTTCTTGTGAATGTCCTCATGCCGTATAATTTTGTATGTAATCCAGTAAAAGATGTTGAAAATGAGGAAGGCGAGTGGGAACGCAGCACGGGATATTGTATCAATCCTTTTTGCACGGTCAACAAACTTCTTTTTTATGGAATCTGAATCCTTTGGTGGTGCTGGAGGTGGGTTGGGTGGAGTAGCCTTGACTGCTGTGCCATCTTTGACTTGGAGGCAGTGACCCATGCCATAGCCACTGAAATTGAATCGACTGTCACGAGCAACTTCATCTTCCTGGGGGATAAAGAAGACAAATAAGACACACAATCAACTGTCTATCAAGCACACCATATACTTGAGTAGTTGAGGTGACCCCTTCCAAAGCACCTAAGCAAATTAACTTAGTCCAGGTTTCAAAGAGAAGCAAGCAATTAAAACTCACATAAAAAACCCTATGGAAATTAGGTGACTGCTAGTATTTGTGAATCAGAGCTTTAATTTTTCAAGCTATGACTAAATCGAGTGCCCCTGAGCAGCAGGCTGTATCCCAGCCCCATAGGGAAGAGATCTGACTCCAGCAGATCTCTCATTGGTCTCCTTGGGCTTGCTGTGGGGAGGAAACATGGCCATGTTGGCAGCAGGGAGTCTGCTCCGGCCAGGTTGAATTGCATGACCCAGAGACCCAGGGGCCCAAGCTCATGGCAATGTGTATCCTTGGCTCAATCTCACTGCAGCCTCGCACCTCTGTCTCCAAACAAGGATACAAGGGTAGATTGTGGTCCCTCCTTGCTCACAGGAGTGATCTGACAATCAATATTTCAAAGTGCACTGGGCGCTTGGATTTAGTGGGAACCGGGAGTTAGGTGCAATAGCGCAAGCTAATATAGTACCATCTTGCAGAAATCCATTCTCTCTCTTGTCTGAGTGGGTAATATTTGTTTTTGGAGAGGTGAGTAACTACCACTGAACTTTATCACTATGATAACTGTGTGATGAAAGGTTTGTGGCTGTGCTGGTAAATTCTCATTGCCATTTATCCTGTCTGATAGCACAATAATACACAAGTTAACAGTTGCTGGCAGCCCTCCATGAAGGATTCAAAACCAGCAAACAAACAGCTCTTTTCTTTTTCATTCCAGTAGGGATGAATTGTAGGTCCAGCATCTTGCCCTAGTTAAAGACCTTCTCTTCAATCGACAAATATTCCATTGTTGACTTAAAGTGACCACTTCTTGGGCTCACAAGTAGCCCACTCCCTCATATCTCTCACTAAACCACAGCTTTCTGATCTTAGCAGAGAATCAGAGACTGCAAGAAAAAAAATCTCAGCAGCAAGATATTAAATAAGGAGTACATTTCCTGAACTTGGGGGTGGGGAGGGAGGATAATTTACACCTATTCAGGATGTAAATCACTGCTCCTTCACAGAAGCACCTCTTTCAATAATTGCATTTTTCTCTCTCCCCAGCTCCAGCATTGGAATTGAATATATCACCAGACTTGCTCTCCTTACCTTGGAGCTGACACACAAACGTGAATAACCAGTAGTGTGATCCAAGGCTAACAAATGAGAAATAGTCACTCTGACTGCTTATGACATTGAGTGCTTGTGGAAGGAGGATGGGCAGTAAAGAGTGTTTTGGTGCCCCTGTCACTTCAGCCTGAGGACTATTCTACAGCGTACCTGTGAGCAGGTGGAAAATTACAGTATTGCAAGGCTGTTTGAACACTTATCCAGGGTTTATATCCCTGTCATTTCAAAAGCTCACCATCATTAAGAAAAAGAAGCATGGTCCTCTCCTTTTTCAATTTTATTTATTTACTGTTTGCAGTCCCTCTGTGAAAACTCTGAAATTCTGCTGTCCTAGTGATTATAAATATGTAAAGTATTTTAAAGATAAACCCACTGAGACCTAAGTTCTGGATAGTCTTATAGGCAAGGCTTCTCTTGCATGACTTAATAACACCACAAAGTCTCCCAATAATAAAGGGAGCTGCCTTCCTCACAGTGCTTTCCCTTTTGCTGAGATTGAAGGATAAAATGCATGCCTGGGACATGAGAGGTGATTAAAAAGGGTAACATATTTTCACCAGCTGTGTTGCCATATGTACTTCATTCATTTTTAAAAAATTTAATTTCTGTTACTCCTGAGGAATCTGTGGGAGGAAAAAAAATGTACTGAGCTCAATGCAGGACTTGGAGAGTCCCGACTTCCACTGCACCCTGCTGGGTTGCAGCTTTGTCATGTGGGGCTGAGCAATTCGTCTTCAGTGTCACAGTCCCGCTTTTGAGCTTACACTGTTGTAACTCCTGTGGGAAGTCATCTGAGATTAGGGACAGGGATGTTTAAATTGTATTTATTCAGCACCCAACCTTTAGCTGTGAGGAGCCTCTCATTTCCCAATGGGATTTAGAGCCCTGCTTTTCCCCCCCCAGACAGTTTGGCTGTGCCACTTGTTTCTCACAAAACCCAGAGGGAAGTGTGCCCGGTCCCCATGCTAGTTTTTTATTTAGGACTGCAGTAGATGCTGATTTATCCTGGATAAAAGAGGCACAGCATTCACCTGGGGTATGAAGAACATGTGCTCGGTTTCTTTCTTTGCTTGAGCAGATTTGAATCTCCTTCTCCCTTATAAATCTCTGGATCAGTTTGTTACCTGTTCTCCCACATGGAGCTGTTTGCTGGTTGCAAAAAACTATGTGTTTATGTAGCTTTTTTCCAACCTTCAAGAGAAAAACTTTTTTTCAAAGACTAAACAACTAATTAAGAGAATGGCACTGTGTTTCTACCCTGCCACTTGTTTCTATGTTTGATATTACACTCTTACAAAACCTTAGCACCGGAGACACTTAAGCTGTAGCTGTTGTGATCATCCAAGCACCACTGGAAGCAAGCAAAGCCACAGTCCTTACAGCCCCACCTCTAGCCCTGGATGTGACCCAGCTCCATGACCACCATGTGATTTTCAGCACTAAAATCCCCCAGGAGTCGAAGGGGCTTTGCAGCCTGGCACCTGCCTGCCGTCTGAGCACTGCCAGCATCTGCAGTCTTACAGGCAAGACCTGACCCCATCAGAGCTCTCCCACCAGACCAGACATCACCTGAAAGACCTCAGGGTGGTGAGGTCTCTGCCCTTGACAATGAAATTGGCCAATAGTGTTGTGAATTAACAACAAAACCCTGCAGAGATCAAGACCCACATGTCTGTGCTAGGAGGATACTTTCCCCATGAGACTGCACAGTCGGGCTTGTGTCCTGTTGGCCCCCTGAGCCCTTAAACTGGTTCCACCCAAAATGAAACAGTGGGGACAAAGAGACTTCCTCCCTGCTGCAAAGGGAGCCGGGGGTCAACTCAAGTGCTGGAACTTCATTATCCACACCACTTGTGGGTTAGCTCGCTCCGGCATGGACCATGCCAACAAGCTTTCTCCCAGATGAACCTGCTCCACTGGGGACTAACGCTACACACTGTGGTCATGAACCATGTGGGGATAGCTGGCCTCAGGAATAATAAAATACCTGGTGTGATTTACTTTAGCAGTACAGATGTAGTAAAAACCCCTGTCTTTCAAACGCCATAATCTTATAGCAAAACTACAGTCTGACATTTCAGTTTATCTTCCAACATTCTGTTACATGTAAAGGATTCTGGGGAATAGTCATGGAGATAGAAGACCAAATTTAGATTCTTTGACAAAGGGAATTCTTTTTTTCTCATGTTCCAAAATGTGAGATGAAGAACTGACCTCAAGTGCCTTCCCTTAGCATAGTGAATATATCTTCCTTTATCCTAGAGGCTTGGTGAACTACTCGGAAAACTACCTAGGGTACCTTCTAGTGGGGGTTGCAGAGTGACTCTTCATTCTCAAAGTCATATTCAGTTCATCCCATCTGACATAGCCTACCACGGAGAGCCTCATCTAAAGACAGTCTTCAATTTGTGCTGTTCACCAGCTTAGTCACTGGTAAAATAGTCCAAATGACTTGGCAAACATCTCTATAATTATTTAAATAAGATTACACATAAAACTTATTTATTTAAAACCAGATAGGATCTGACTTGCTTAAATCTCAAGCTAATGTGTTGGGTTTGCATGGCAAGGTTTTGGTAGCGAGGGGGCTACAGGGGTGGCTTCTGTGAGAAGCTGCTAGAAGCTCTCCCTGTGTCTGATAGAGCCAATGCCAGCCGGCTCTGAGACAGCTCTAAGACCAAAATCAAAGAGCAGCTGGAAGCCACTGGATATCAACTGGAGTGGCAGAATCCACAGCCATTGAAGTCATTGACTTTATCCTTCTAAAGGGTTGTGAAGTTAGTCTTGCATAACACATAGTCATAACTCAATCTGTCCTTAATAAAGACATAGGAAAAAGGGTCACAAACTAGGATGAGAAACAGAAAAAAAATGACTAGCAAGATGAAAGTGTTCTTTTGCTGGTTCACACTCCTGAGAATTTTAGAAGAATTATCCTTTGAAAACTAATTACATTTCCTGAGATTTGGGCAAATGCTTTCTACAGACACCTTTTCAACAGCATAAGTTTATCTGTATTATCTTATGGTGTCATAATGAACATGCTTAGGTGTTTACTTTTCATCAAACATGAACTACATTTTTTTCTCAATTTTTAATTTCCCTTTATGAATTTGGTAATTTTCTGTTCTTTATAAAGTAATGGCATTAGATTCTCTTAGCTTTACAGTAGGCAACATGTAAATCAAGGGGGTCATCTTCCATCTTTATAAAGTTTTTATTTCTACTCCGTCAGGTCTAGAATGTAATTCATACTACCAACTTCACACCAAAGCAGTGAAGAATGGGAAACAAAAACAACTTTAGAAAATCTAGACCATTGTGCTGGTTTTGGCTGGGATAGAGTTAATTTTCTCCATAGTAGCTAGTACAGGGCTGTGTTTTGGGTTTGTGCTGCGAACAGCGTTGCTAACACAGGGATGTTTTCGTTCCTGCTGAGCAGTGCTCACACAGAGCCAAGGCCTTTGCTGCTTCTCACACCACCCCACCAGTGAGTGGGCTGGGGGTGCACAAGGAGTTGGGAGGGGACACAGACAGGACAGCTGGCCCCAACTGACCAAAGGGATGTCCCATACCATATGATGTCATGCTCAGCATATAAAGCTGGGGGAAGAAGAAGGAAGAGTGGGGACATTTTTGGAGTGATGGCGTTTGTCTTCCCAAGTCCCCGTTAGGCGTGATGGAGCCCTGCTTTCCTGGGGATGGCTGAACCCCTGCCTGCCCATGGGAAGTGCTGAATGAATTCCTTGTCTTGCTTTGCTTGCCGGCTTTTGCTTTACCTATTAAACTGTCTTTATCTCAACCCACGAGTTTTCTCACTTTTACTCTTCTGGTTCTCTGCCCCATCCCACTGTGGGGGCAGCTGTGTGGGGCTGAGATGCTGACTCGGGTTAAACCACCGCATCCATTCAATGCCTTGCATGTACAGCTTTATGTACAATGCATTCTGAAGTGCTTTGTCCTGACCACTTTTAAATGCTTATCATCAGCATTGACTCAGTTTTACCAATGAGGAAAATGAGAGAGAGGCTGGCTTCAAACAGTGTATTTAATTTACTCTCCTATGTGATTTATTCATTTAATTTTGCTACTCTTTCTCCAACATATGGTGGGCAAACGATTTAAAAGACTATCTGGTTTAATTAAATTTCAAGGACATAGGAGATTAATTTTAGGTATAGAGTAGAGAAAATTAGAGAAATTTTCCTTTTGGCATTCATAAGCACAAAGTTAGAAACCCACAATAAATTCAAACTTGAATGCAAAATGGAATCAATAAGAATTAGACACCAAAATAGCTTTGGGGACTTAATTCCTAAATCATCTTTATGATTTTGAGACACCTCCCATCTCTCAGTACTTTACATAATTCATGGTGCGGTTTTGCAAAGACAGTCATGCTCTCATGGTTTCAGTTCTTGGGAGTCACTGAGTATCTAGATGAAGGTAGTTCAGCTGAGAAGCACGTTTGGACTTTCAAATCCATTCCCCATAGCAGGCTCTTACAAAGCTAAATTGTCAGGAGACGAGAGGGAAGGTCCTTTCACAGATTAACTGTTTAAAAGGCAGTAATGGAGTTTAGGAGTAAAAGATCGACTTTATAACTGAGGGATTCACTGAAGGGAATCCTCAAGAATCTGTGAGAGAACGAGTAACAAGGAAGAGATTTAGAAATGAGCTGGGACAAAGGTTCCCAAGGGAAGGTATGCAGGTGAAACACTCTATTCAAAGCGGACAAATCTAAACCAGGTTTTCCAGATGGATTTCTAAATGCTGAGTGACTAAGTAACAAAATGGCAGTAAATGAAAAACAGGGTTGATAAGTGCAAGGTGAAGCACATTGCAAAAGATAACCCTAATTACACATAGACAATAATGGGCTCAAAATTGGTTCCTTCCTGGGTGGGAGTTTGGGGAATTACCACATAGATGATTCTGACAACATTAGTCCTCTACTAAGCAGTAGTCAGGCAACGGGGAAACAAAACAGAAAACGTCATTCTGTCACGTTATCCGCTCAGAGTGTGATCAGTTTTTGAACACAAGGAGCACTTCTGGTCACTCAAACTCAGTAAAGACAAAGCAGAATCAGATAAAATACAAAGAGGAGCAGCAAGGATGATAAAAGACTTTCTGCATGAGGAGAAACAAAGTAGATTAGAACTCTTCATCTTAGAAAAGCTGTGTTTGGGGGACAATACCACAGAGATCATAAAATCATGGTGAAAATTAATAGATGGAAGGAAAAATTGTAGGTTATGTTTTTGGGGTGGTTGCTGTTGGGTTTGGGTTTTGGGTTTTGGTTTGTTTTGGGTTTTTTTTTTTTTTTAAATGCAGGAAATAGGATAAAATACAATAACACCATGAAGGAGAAAGGGAGAATTTATTTTTTTAAAAGGAAGTTGTCTTTCCTTTATGTGTATAAATCATTGTGTGAGAACATTTCAGACAATGAAAATAGCACAATGGCACACATTCATAGGTTCATGTGCACCTATTGAAAGTGCAACCTAGTTCATGCAAAAGTGCACCCTTGTTTGCTTATTTTCAGAAGACAGAAAAGTCCTTCTAGGTTTATCTTGGAGCTTTTAAATACAATTTGTCTCAATATCCATGCCTGACTAGTGCTTGGAGCAAGGATCCTGGAATACAGGCCATTCATTCTCACCAAGTATGGCATGTCCTGTGGGAGTTTAGGTTTTCCACTGCTTGATAGTATCATAGAATCACAGAACCACAGAATGGTTTGGGTTGGAAGGGACCTCAAAGACCAGCTAGTTCCAACCCCCCTGCCATGGGCAGGGACACCCTCCACTAGACCACGTTGCCCAAAGCCTCACATGCCAGGAGCTGGAGCCAATGTTGTAATGTCCTGCATTTCCCCTAGTTTTTAGTACTATGAGTGTCATGTTTTTCTTTTCACGTAGTTTTGCCTTCAGGCTAAATCCTGCTGGTTCAAAAAGAGGTGACTCTTGCATAGCAAAGCTATGTGTTCCAGTTTCTAAGATGGGGTAAAAGAGAAGGCGGAGCAAGCTCTGGTGGCATTTGCTAATAAAGAGGTCACTAACAAACTTCTCTGGTTTGTTCCACCCTCCTGAAGAGCTCTGGATCTCAGCTCACCTACGTCAGATGCCATTCCCACTCCTCCTTAATCCAGGCTTCGGAGGAGCAGAAGGTGACATAAAATTGTCACTTTCTCACCTCAATCCTGTCCAAAGTATAGATTAAACACTTCCCAGAATTTGGCCTAAGTATTGTTTTTCCTAAATATTCACCAAGATGTTTAATCAAAACCAGAGGCAGTCTCTGACCGATCCTACTGCATGATGCTGCTCCTTCAGGACCCACAGTTCTGTGTGTGTGACAATACCATTCACCCCTTTTATACCTCTCTTAACACAAATTTTCCTGCTCACTGAGGTTTGTTTTTTCTCTCATTTGCACATTCTTGCTTTATAAAATCTAAGTAAAACAGACCTTGTATTATAAATAGCACCGACATTTTAATTAATGGAAGATAAATTGGTCATTGTTATCTTTGGCAAGGGTTTCCAATGGACAAATTTTGGCTTGTTTTAGAAAGCTGTGTTTAATAATACCTCCTATCTCTGATAAACAGCAGACGATTCTCTGAAGCATGATTGATTTACTTACTCATTCTGTAAGAACAGCAAGTGAACTGTTGTTAATACAATAATGAAATGGTAGTTAATGTGGCTTTGCCCTCTTCGAGTAGGAATTGAACATTATCCAACTGAAAGAGTAACATAATTTAAACATGTCGTGGAGCAAAAATATTTTCCTGCCTTGAAAAAACTTCAAGTGGAATCTAAATTTTTCAAGGATTACTTTAATAATAAAGATTATACAGTCAGTAAGGGTGATCGGTTTGTTACAAAAAAAAATAATTTCATTTTTCTTTAGCAAAGCAAGATTTCCTTCTCTTAATCTTGCAAACACAATTAATGTAATTTCCTTATTCTACTTCATGTTTTATATATAATACAATTAATATTTCAATTCGGGGAGAGAGAGGGAGAACCAGATGAACTGCTATTTTGCAAAGCATCATAGATGTTATGATAGAGAGTTACAGGTCCTAAATAACAGCAGATCTATTGCTGACACACTGTCTTGGTTTCCCTTTGTTTTAAATGAAAATAATGCCTTAAAATATCCAGACACGGTGATCTGTGAGTGTCTTATAGACATAATTTGCCTGGATATTAAATCCTCTCAGGACAGTGAAGTCTGGAGACTTGACTGCTCTTGAATAACTCTTCTACCAGTCTCTCTCTGATGAAAGCAGAGGTTGGCCAGTTTATCAGTGGGAACGGCACATTAGTCTGTTTTACATCAGACAAATACATGTTAATGACCTAGATTTGAAGAATAATCTGCTCTGACCAGAAATCTGTCGGATACAGGGCAACTAACTTCTGTTCATGCTGTCTGCATGCAAGGCTGATCAAACTGCAAAGCTAGTGTTTAAATATGCGACTATTTCAGCTAGAACATTAATGGGCACATCAAAGCAAAATAATGTAAAGCAAGACTATACATGCTAAAATTTTAGAACCTCAAAAACCTAAAACACCAAGGGAAACATACCTAAAATTTACCTTTCCTGCTTTCTTTTGCTTTCTGCAAAACATCTGAGGTGAGATGAGATGGGACGGGGCACAAGCCGGCTCTCTCACCCGCCTGCTGTGGGCAGCGTTCAAGCCCCGGCCTCAGACTTCAGCGTCCTCCTGCCCTGAAACCTGCTGCAGGGCCAACAGTGCCCAGCAAGTCCCATCCCAGGACAGGGTGCGCGGTGTCCCCTGGCTGTCTGACAGGCTTGGGGAAAGTGCCACTGCAGCACCCGGGGCACCCAAGCTCACAGCCTCCAGTCATGGATGGGGATTTCTGAGTGCCTGCCTCCCCAGGGTTTTTTCTGTCAGGTTCTCTGGCACTTTTCTCCAAGCAGATTTAAATATTTTTGGGAAGATGGGTTTTATTGCACCTTCAGGAAATTTCTCACTGGCCTCTGCCTCAGCTGTAGATAACTTTGTTAGAGCACCCCATGCCCTGACTGTAGCATCTCAGGGTACCTCATTTGTCAAACAGTCAAAATTAAAAAAAAAGAAAGAAAAAGAAAAAAGGAAAAAGTATATATCTGCACACAGGGCCCATAAACGACACTCATGATTTGATTCATGCGGATTACCCTGGAGAACAATGTATTGCTGGGGATTTTTTCAGGCTCGGGTTTTGTTGCCCTCAGCTCCCCCAGTTTTCGGGGCCGATCTGCAGCCCACTCCATGGCAGGCTGGGGACAGCAGACGCCGTCCTCCCTGGCTGGGCCAGGGCTGGGGACGAAGCGCTGGGACCTGTGGCATCTGTGTCCCTTGCTGAGCACTGGCTGTCTGCCACTCGGTGCAGGGAAGGGGAAGGGAAAGGAAGAGGCTTTTTTCCTCTCTGTTGGTGGATTCTCTCCTTCAAGACATTTGCTACAACGAACACCCAGAACAAACCCCAACAAGTGCAGATGGAGATTACCAGAGCTTGCTCAGACATTCATGCATTTAATTTATGCAAATACTGCACAAAACGAATTAAATATTGCAAATTATATTAATAATTTACATTGTGTAGCTAAAAATAGTCAAGAATATCTGAATAATCTTCAAGTGTTCACATGCAAATTTTATAAGTTTTGTGTGGGTTGTTTTTTTCCTGAGGAGACAAGCCAACTGATAAATAAACGCCTTCCTTTTCCAGTTATCAGTTCTTAATATTAGACTTCCAATACATAATGTTTTGGGATGGGTTTTCTTTTCTTATCTTCTATTACACAAATTATCCTTTCTGGCTTTGCATATCATTTAGTTCTTGTTGTTAACCAAAGTCTCAATCTGGATTTCTATAGCTGTTTTTACATAGCTTTGAAGCATGATTGGGTTAAACAAAGTATTTGCCAGCTATCTACACTTCAAAGTTGTTTATAAAATTAAATTCTTGTATCTTAGAAACATCTTGACTGTTTGAATGTATTTGAAATTTACTACACAAATAGACTTCCCTATTTTCATTTTGATTTGATTCTATGAGGGTTGCTTTATAAAACTCTGATATTATTTATTTGCAGCAAAATAAACATTCATCATGAGGTGAAAATCAATCGCATTCAATGCTATAGCAACTTGATAGTGCAATCTTTACACGGAATTGTTGGGGGGTTTTTTCTCCCATCTGGTAAGTCATAAATCCACAAATCCTACAAGGTCATTGAAAGTATGCATACAATGGAAATGAAGTAAGGTTTCATTAAAAATGAATTTGATAGTTTTCTTTTACTGTATCTCACACACATACACATAAATATACACACTTACTCAGCCTGTATGCACCCACACATGTAGATATGTGTACATACTTTTAGATGTGGGCATCTACTTAATGTAGTCATCTAATGCCTTTTTATCTCCTAAAGGCATTTGTTAGTGGGAAAATCCACATAGTGAGAATTTTGTATTCCAGCTGAAGGCTAGGAGCTCTCTCCAGAGGCTTATCAAACTGCAAACTCCATTTTGAATAACTTCTCAAAATGCTAACTTTTCTGCTACCTTTTCCCCTTCAGATGGAAGGTGGTTCTGAGGAGCCGAGATACAGAATACACGGCAAGGATCATTAAACCTTCCCAATCCTCTCTGCCCATGAACAGGCTCTGTGGTGGGGTGCTGGCACCTCTCCAGGAGGACCATCTGCCCAGCCAGTAGCTAAGCAACAGATCACCTGGTGATGGACTTTTATTACTTGGCAAAACTGATTAACGGATAACCTGAAACCTTATAACCTTTAATACTATATAAGAAAAGTCAGTACTGAGAGGTACAGGCAGATGAAACGCAGAAGCATGGCTATAGCAATGGAAGAGGTATTCTTGGGAGAGGATCTCAGACGTTTATCTGAACTCAAGTTTTGCTCAAGAATATCAGGGAAAAAAGGAGAAGAAATGTCCGATTAATTTATCTAGAGGAGAGAGTGCAAGAAGAACACCAAAATAAAGGTTTGCTATGCCAGCAGCCTTCCTGAAATGTGCGTGTTGTATGTTTCATCTTCTATGTGTCTTGGTATAATTCTAAATCAGTGTTTGCAGCGCTGGAGCTCTGGAGAACATGTCCTTGGGTATACTGAAAAGGTCAGGACTCACTCCGAGGGCCTACGACCACCTGACCTTGAGGTCCTACTTTGGAGAGGGGATAACACATGGGGAAGGATTGTATTCAGAAAATATGCCCGCAGCAGGGGGGTTGGAACTAGATGATCTTTAAGGTCCCTTCCAACCCAAACCATTCTATGATTCTATGATTCTATGAAGACAGAGAATGAAGCAGTGCAGGAGCCCCCCAAGACAAAGTGAGACCCAGCAGCACAGATTTCTACCTCACTGGACATCCAACAGCCGCATGAGTACCAGCCAGGAGCACTCTACCGGATCAGACAAGATGATGGGTTTGGGGGCAGCCTAAATACTGCACAACAGGATATCACACACACTGTGCATTTATAATGAGTGGGCATTAACCTTATTTGTTTGTCCTCTGAGCTGGAAACATGAACAGGTCTTAAAAACACTTGCAAAACACAGGTGTCCTGGTTTTGGCTGAGACAATTTTCTTTCTAGTAGCCAGTATAATCTGTGGTTTGGATTTAGGATGAGAATCATGTTGATGATAACACACTGATGTGTTCAGTTGTTGCTGGGCAGTTGTAGTGCCTGCACTAAGTGAAGGACTTTTCAGCTTCTCATTCCCTGCCAGGTGCAGCAGAAGCTGGGAGAGCACAGCCAGGACAGCTGGCCCAGGCTGGCCACAGGGATATTCCCTGCCGTATAGCATCACGCTCCCTACAGAACTGGGGAAGCCAGCTGGGAGGCAGATTTGCTGCTCGGAAACAGACTGGGCATCGGGTTTTTGGTTTTTTTCCCTTTTGCATGCGGTGAGCAATTGCATTTGTGCATTACTTGTTATTGTTATCATTATCACTATCTTCCTTTGTTATCCTATTAAACTGTCTTCATCTCAACCCACAACTTTTTTTCTATTCTCCCCATCTCCTTGTAGGGGGAGAGGTGAGTGAGCAGCTGTGTGGAACTTAGTTACTGGCTGGGGTTACACCACGACAACAGGCAAATTGATTAGGGAAATGGTATTCAATACCTACTCTTAGTCCTTTTGCTTCTCTGTCTCCTTCCTTCTCCACCTATGTCTCTTCTTGACTCCTTTTCTACTTTTTTCTACCACACATTTTGCCTCACTAATTCCCAGTTCTGCTCTTGCCTACCTCCTCTTTGATGCTTTCATCCTCACATTCCAAATATGTGACCTCCACCTTCTGCTTGCAAAATTCGGTTTCTTCCTCAACCCCTATCTGCTCTTGCCCCTTTCTGCTGTTTGTGGCTAGTCTTCCTCCAAAGAACAGACAAATCATAAAAGTAGAGCTCCACCTTGCCAAGACTGAGAACACTCTCCCTGAACTAAGAGCTGTTATTCTGCCTTTTAAGAATAACCAGGAAATAGTTGGGGTTTTCTTAAATAAAAACCTTCAACTTTTGGATATCCACACAGCTCCTAATTGCTCAAAGACTTTCCAGTACCACAAAGCATTTTAAAATGTATTGCTTCTCATTTGCACTACTGTTCATGACATACAGCATGCCCCAGAAAGCTGAAGATCAGCACCGGCACTGGCCCATGGAGCAGTCTGTGCCTTTGTTCAGGCTGCCCGGAACCTGCATCACGAACCATTTGGAGGCTTTGGAAAATGAACACAATGAGCGCTGCAAAACCAGCAAATCAGATTTCATTTTTATTCTAAGTTCAAAGCTCAGCAAAAAGAGTTGTTGTATGTGCATAATACATCTTGTTCTAGTCTACTGAAAACTGAGTAACGTGGTAGTATATGCAAATAGTAATAGATGAAGGATTTGGCATGCTCTGGAATACTCCAATGACATGTCCAATCACAGCAGTACCATCTGCTTTTCCTTATATGTGCTAAATTTATAACACTCTGTTCATTTCTATATTAGTTGACACACCACCTTCAGGAAATTATACTTAACAGATAAGCAGTATTTGGGATTTGTGACTTATCTTTAGCAAACAGTTAGTAAATGTCTCTCCAATTACTCTCAACTCTCTTCTTACAGAAAGGAATTTAGAAATCAATAACATTGATTATGTTCTCTTTTTATCTCTGAAGGAATGGCAGTGACTTGCAATTCAGATGTTATTTCCCTAAGTTTCTGCTCATGCTAGAATTCTGACAGACCTAAAGGTGATCAGACTTTCCCCTGGAGCTTGGACACCAGTAAAACACAAAAAGCCTGATATTGTACAGCTAAATTAAAACGAACCCCTTCTGTATGGAGTAGAAATTTTACCAGATTGCTAACCATACCTTCCCTTCAGGTGGTGTTCAATCTGACGTTACAGAGAATACCACCTTACTGATCAGCGCCATAAACAAACTTACAAAACACATGGATACGTTCTGCCTGTAATTTGGAAAGAAAACAAAAGTAATGGAAGAAGACCCATGGAGTCTGCACAATACTGGCAATATCCCCCTCTTCATGCTTGCTCACTGACACTCTGAAGCACGGGAAGACAGAAGACCAGGCAAGGAAAGGCTCCTTTCAATGGCCATCTGGGGTTTCTATGAGTCTCTTGCCCTGTTGGCTTCGTGGCTGGATGGTTTACTGATGATCCCGGAGCTCATTTGCAGTGTCTCTGCATGACGCTGCGCTGAATGATTTCTCCCCACAGGATGAAAGGCTGAGTTATCCATTCTTTGGGTCTGAGGGGAGCAGGTATTTCAAAGCGCAAGACCATCGAACCATCACCTGAGGGGACAGCTGTCTAGAGGATATTTTAAACGTGTTTGACACATTTAAATAGATGGTTTCAGCTTGCCAGTCCAGTCTTGGAATGGCTCCTAAAATAAATGTCAATATAAAGAATAGGGCAATTTGTTTCAGATGATTAAGAGAACCTGGCTCATATATCCAAGGTGTGACAATTCCAATCACATCTTCATTTCAATTTACAGGAAAGAAATAAACTAGGCTTCATTATTGTTCATACTGCTGGTGCTATACATTTAACATGATAATCTACAGTATTAGTCAGTAAATTGACTCACTGGACTGCCCTTGATCATATGCTCCATTTTCCGCTCAGCAGGGCCCTCTCTAACAGCTATATATAACCAAGGAGAAAAAAAAAAAAAAGACAATTCTCTGTTAGATCATTACAAGATGATGTTGCGTTCAGTTTTCCTGTTGCTTCAAAGGTTATAAATGATGTGATCTTTTTACCATCACAGATAATATATGGCTGCTGTTTGTCTGACTTGTCAACTCCTCACACAGAAATCCAATACTCCCCACTTGTCACATATTCATTTCAGATGTGTGTTCTCTGGCAGGGCCCAAAATGAAACAGTCACTGTATTCCTATCTGCCAGTTTTCAAGTCTTGCCTTGTGTGTGGTCCGTCCTTGTCAAACCACAGTTGTCACGTTAGCAACCCACAGGAGTACTTTCAGCAAACGTTAAACTCTCCTGATCATAATTAAAATTCTGCATGCTTTTCTATTAAATAAAGAAAATCATCATGCATCTTAATCCATAGCTCTGCTCTTCTGCCACCGTTTTTTAAATGTCTGATTACTGAGCTAATTGCTCAGGCAGGTTGTTTTTAGACTGCATTTATGGGTTTTATATCACTGTCAAAATAAGTATTGCATTAATCCTGGCTCCTCATCTATGTGTTGAAAAATGGTTTCCTCAGTCCAGACAGAAGTTAAAATTAGGAGTAACCTCTAAAAGGGGCTATAGGGTGAAGGGCAGTTCTCAGTGCTAAGAAAGGATGAGAGCGCAGACTCAGAAAGCAGACAGCTCAGTAGGAGATTGGCACGAATTACAAAATACAAACTCGTGTAGCTGTATTTCAGCAGCATGTCTGCAGCTTTAACCTGTGCTGCTGCAGAAGGAAGGGGAACCAAAGAGCCTTAGGATACAAAGAACCTATTCCTATTCCTGTCCAGAATGGTAAATAATTGTTCAGAGACTTTTTTACTGACCTTTGTTCCAGGAGTACTTGCAAGTCAAGGAGAATTACAGGGTGTGAATCAGAAATACCCAACTGAGGGTCAGCACATCCACAAAGAGATATAATTCAGTTCACGGTCTCCCTGAGGAACAATCCCTCACAAATCTCTCTTAAACTCACTCCTGATGTATTAGGCACATTACAGAAGAAACTGTTTAAGAGCAGTGATTAATATTTTCAGCAACTGTAAATCTCCCAGCGTACTGCCTGGTGCCAGCTCTGCCAGCTGGCTCTCAGGGGCTCTTCTGGTCCTGCTCCCTGCCATCCTACAATTCTGTGTTTGTAGTTTGAAGAACAGAATAGAAATCAATAACGGTCCAGGCCAAACAGCTTTCTCTACCTTGTAATGCTTTAAACATGCAAAGAGGCTAAAGTCTAAGCCTCTTTGCTTCGAAGCTTCAAAAGCTGCTGTCAGAAAAGATCTCCAGATTCATGTGAATTTGGTACCAATTCCTAAGACATCTTCACTTTGATATGGAAGGTAAGACGAGAGGACTTGTGGGAAAAGAAAGGTCAAAATTCGCATCCCACCATGGCATGATGATTACCCTTCAGGCACCCCTCTACCCCTGGGGTACAGCGCTTTGGGAATGCAGGTGTCTGCCTCGGGCTAAGCCAGCCTGCAGCTCACACAAGGGATAAGTTATGGTACGCCCCCTAAAATACCTTTCTATCTCCCCTCAGATGAATAAGACCTCACTGCAGGAGAACTAGGTACTTGTTTCATAGCTGAAGGAGGTAAATATTGAGAGTCAGGTTGGGCAGCAAGGAACGTATAGCAGTGACAGAAAAAAAGTGATACTCTAAGAACACTGGCTGGGATGTCACATGCAATAAAACCATCTCTTAGACTCATGTGAGGTTTCAAAAACATTCAGAAAATAACAGCTATTCAGTTCAAATACAGTGTCTGATGAAAAAAATCTGTTGTCATGATATAAGTCTGATATTCAACACCATCTATGCAAATATCCACAAGATAATTCACCAAACAATGGGAAAAGTAGTAATAGAACAAAGAAGTGTGACAAAACCATCAGTCTTTGTGCATCAAAAAGCAAAATTCAAATAGATTATTTTTATAACAGAATAACACAGTATAAGCCACAAAGGAAAGTAAGCAAAGATCAAAGAGCAAATAAGAGACAGACAACACAAACAGGCATCCCCAGTATATAGAAGTAATAGAAGAACAGGAGCATACAGCACCAGAGCAGCTTTAAAGCGCTGTCGTGTATTTGGGGAAAAACATCCTTTGTGCAAACTTGGAAAAAAAAAGCCCCAAGTATTTACAGCTAGGGAGCAAGACAACATTTTCTGTGCCTGCAAAAAGCTACCCTCTCTGGACTTTTTATTGCTCTTTCTTCACAGTCCTGTTTGTATGAAAAAGCATAGTTTATATCTCCACCGCATGAACATCCAGCACAGGTAACAGTAAGGGCAGAATAATAAAAGACCAACCCATTAGCAAAAAATACAGAACTGACTTGTAGTTCATGACAGACAAATCTAGGACATCTCCAAAATAAGGAACAAAATGGCAGTGCTCAAAAACATTTAAAAAAAGAACTGTAACAGCTAGCTAATCAATTGCTTTTATGTAAGATCTGAAGTTGATGTGAAGGTGAAGATTTGGAACAGCAGCACTGACTTAGTGTTTCATGATTTTTTTTATTTTTTTTTTAAATTATGGGAGCAAATAATCGTGTTTTCCCCCATTGTTTTTGCTTCCTTGCTTGCATGGGCTAAATACCACCAGTAGCCCCCCAACCATCATCTGAGAAATCTGAAATGGCAGAATGAAGCTGACTTACGCTAAATCCTTAAATATGCTAAATTTGTTTCTGCTCTTGTTCATGTAATTGTACGAACCGAAATACCTCGTATCAGGAAACAAAACTAGCATAACTAGCTCTCCTCCTTTGTCTTTCAACCCTGCTCTCCTTGCAGGCACAGTCACTGAATTCGTATTACTTTGTTCGTGACAAATACCGAGCGAACTCTGTGAATATGCATTACAATTTGCAAAACCATTAGTCATCCTGTTTGCTTTCACCTAATACGTGGCATTGGTTATTTCTATTCCTTGATTAACCTCTCACAAGATCTTCCTCCACTTCCAGCAGCCTTTCACTCCCGAAGTGCACTCCTGGCAGCTCCAGTGGCCATATGTACTCCTAGTCCCACAAGTGCTGAGGAGCTCATACAGACAACTCATAGCAAGATTAAGAAAAGTGTTTTAATAATTTATAAATCATCACATTGAACTGACTGGTCTAAAAATAAATAATAAAGGATACTCATCACAAAAATACCACCTCTGGCTTAGAAAGTCCTTGAGCTGCAAAGTCCTGGAGCCCAGGAGGATGTATCGAGGTCATACTGCTGTCACAGAGAGCTTCCTGCGCTAGGCAGAGCCCTGGGCTAACACGGGACAGCCTTCTTGGGGTTTATCATCTCCAGATGGAGCTTCCCACAGTGAAGAGATGCAGCCAGTTGCTGAACAGCTGTCCCATGAATTTCAAAGCTACACTGGCTATTTAACTTCTAAGTTCGAATAATGACCAGAAGAAATGTTCCTACCAAGTACCTTTGCCTTCTGGTTATAATGAAGTATGTTTAGCTTAAACACATGACAAGTTCATTTTGCATAAGATGTAAACCTGTAAAGAAGAATCAAAATCCGGCATTATACTTTTCTCTAGGCATAACTAAAACAATTGTTTACAAGCATTTTTTTTAAAAATCTATAATAAGGAGCTATTATTTCAGATAGGAATCCAGTTTCATGGGGTCTGTGATAGAAATTTGACTATTGTTAGGTAGAAGGGTTAAGCTGAAAACAAATGCTACAGGAAGAACACATTGACTAGACTTAAAAGCCAAAAAATACATTTGCAAACTGGGTTGGAAGAGCAACTAAGCTCACGCTTGGTAGGTAAGGGTTGAAAAGTAGTTAAAAAAACCCTATGTACAGCAATAATTTTTAAGGTAGCAGATAAATCAGGAAACAACTAATCCTCTTTAGTTTTGCTAGGGAAATCATTAATAGAAATATTGGTGAGGCTACCTGGAATGAGAAGCATGATTCCCAAATGTAAAAGGCTCAGAGAGAGTACTGGAATTAATAAATTCAGAAAAGCTGAAGCCAAGACGTGGCAGGACATGCCTGAGAGCCTGGGGGAAACTGGCAATTAGTAGGTAGACAAGCACAAAAGAAATCCAGTGACCTATGTAGGAAATACAGTGTAAAGATAATGTAAGGAGAATAATAGTAGGGGGAATAATGTAGGGAGAATAATAACCTACAGAGGGTGGAAGCAATGGCAGGTGTCCTGGGAGGAATATAGAGAAATTGTCTGAGCAGCCAGGGATCAGGTTAGGAAAGCTGAAGCCCTGATAGAATTAAATCTGGCCAGGGACATCAAGGGCAGCAAGAAAAGCTTCTATAGTTAGATCAGTGATAAAAGGAAGACTAGGAAAAATGTGGGCACTCTCCAGAAGGAAATGGGAGACCTTATTACCCGGGATATGGAGAAGGCTGAGGTACTCAATGACTTTTTTGCCTCGGTCTTCACTGACAAGTGCTCTACCACACCGCCCAAGTCACAGAAGGCACAGGCAGGGACTAGGAAAATGAAGAACCGCCCACTGTAGGAGAATCATAGAATCATAGAATCATTTTGGTTGGAAAAGACCTTTAAGATCATCAGTTCCAACCGTTAACCTAGCACTGCCAAGTCCACCACTAAACGACGTCCCTAAGCACCACATTTACGTGTCTTTTAAATACCTCCAAGGATGGTCACTCAACCATTTCCCTGGGCAACCTGTTCCAGCACTTGACAACCCTCTTGGTGAAGAAATTTTTCCTAATATCCAGTCTAAACCTCCCCTGGTACTTGGGAAAAGAGACTAACACCCACCTGGCTACAACCTCCTTTCAGGCAGTTGTAGAGAGTGATAAGGTCTCCCCTCAGCCTCCTTTTCTCCAGGCTAAACAGCCTCGGTTCCCTCAGCGGCTCCTCATAAGACTTGTGCTCTAGACCTTTCACCAGCTTCGTCGCCCTTCTTTGGACAAGCTCCAGCACCTCAATGTCCTTCTTGTAGTGAGGTGCCAAAGCTGAACACAGCACTCGAGGTGTGGCCTCACCAGTGCTGAGTACAGGGGTATGATTATTTCCTTAGTCCTGCTGACCTGGAGAAGATCAAGTTTGAGATCATCTAAGAAACGTGAAGGTGTACAAGTCCATGAGACCTGATGAGATGCATCCTCAGGTCCTGAGGGAACAGGTGAGTGAAGTTGCTAAGCCACTATCCATCATATTTGAAAAGTCATTGCAGTCCAGTGAAGTTCTCACTGACTGGAAAAGGGGAAACATAACCTCCATTTTTAAAAAAGGAAAAAAGGGAGACCCAGGGAACTACAGGCCGGTCAGTCTCACCTCTGTGCCCAGCGAGATCATGGAGCAGATCCTCCTGGAAACTGTGCTAAGGCACACGGAAAATAAGGAGGTGATTGGTGACAGCCAACACGGCTTCATTATAGGGCCAATCATGCCTGACAAATTTGGTGGCCTTCTATGATGGGGTTACAGTGTTGATGGATAAGGGAAGAGCAACTGATGTCATCTACCTGGATTTGAGCAAAGCATTTGACACTGTCCCACACGACATCCTTGTCTTTAAATTGGAGACACATGGATTTGACAGAAGGATCACTTGGTGGATAAGAAATTGGCTGGATAGTCACACTCAGATTTGCTGTCAACAGCTCAATGTCCAAGTGGAGATCAGTGGATGAGTGGTGTTCCTCAGGAATCAGTACTGGGATCGGTGCTGTTTAGCATCTTTTTTGGTGACATGGACAGTGGGATTGAGAGCACCCACCCTCAGAAAGTTTGCTGAAGACACCGAGCTGTGTGGTGTGGTCAATACGCTGGAGGGAAGGGATACCATCCAGAGAGACCTTGACAGGCTTGAGAGATGGACCCATATGAACCTCATGAGGTTCAACTAGGCCAAGTGCAAGGTCCTGCACATGGTCCAGGGCAATCCCAAGCACAGCTATAGGCTGGGCAGAGAATGGATTGAAAGCAGCCCTGAGGAGGAGGACTTGGGTGTATTGATTGATGAAAAGCTCAACAGGAGCCAGCAATGTGCACTCACAGCCCAGAAAGCCAACCGTGTCCTGGGCTGCATCAAAAGAAGTGTGACTAGCAGGTCAAGGGAGGTACTGTGTCCAGCTCTGGGGGCCCCAGTACAGGAGAGACATGGAGCTGTTGGAGCGAGTCCAGAGGAGGGCCACAAAGATGATCAGAGGGCTGGAGCACCTCTCCTAATGAAGACAGGCTGAGAGAGCTGGGGTGCTTCAGCCTGGAGAAGAGAAGGTTCCGGGGAGACCTTATAGCGGCCTTACAGTACCTGAAGGGGCCTACAGGAAAGCTGGAGAGGGACTGTTTACAAGGGGATGCAGTGATAGGACAAGGGGTAATGGCCTTAAGCTGAAGGAGGGTCGATTTAGATGAGATGTTAGAAAGAAATTCTTCACTGTGAGGGTGGTGAGGCACTGGCACAGGTTGCCCAGAGAGGTTGTGGAGGCCCCATCCCTGGAAGTGTTCAAGGCCAGGCTGGATGGGGCTTTGGGCAACCTGGTCTAGTGGAGGGTGTCCCTGCCCATGGCAGAGGGGTTGGATTCTATCATTCTATGAATATCTAAAATATGTTATGCCTCCTCTGCTTTTTCATATTACACACACAAACACACACACACATACACGTACATGCACAAATACCCAAGGAGGGACCTGTCTGATGGAAGATTATCTGACATTATGGTCTAATAAGGAAAATGCAGTTGAATAGCTGCATAATTTTCTACTGTTCCTCTGTAAAGCATGGTGCAAGAACTTGAAAAACTTGCAGGAAAGGTAATTGTCTTCTGCAAGAGCCACTGTAAGGTTATAGGAAATACCTATATAGTCTGTTGGTAGGGCTGAAAAATTATTGAGTGGGAGCACAAAGTGATTTTCAGAAGATTTGAGTATCAACTCTTTAGTATAAATATCTGCAAACACAAGAATGTTCCTCAAATTTCCATGGGAAGTCCTGTGAAAATAGCAGGGTCACCAGCCTTTCAAAGTTCGGGCAGAGTACTTATGCAGTGTAAGCACCCATGCTGCACATACAATGAAACACATGGGACCAGACAAATACATCGTAATTCATCTAACTAGATATGTAATGGTGAAAAAAGAGTATTAGGACCTTGTGTGTCTTCCAGACAGAAGATACCAAGGACTCTAAAAGAGCATCCAGTGATGCACAAGTTCTCTCTATCTCACCAGCCTGTAGTGGCATCACACTTGATTAGACTTACTATAATTTCCCTTGCCTGCCATGCTCAGCACATAAAAAAGCCCACAAGATGAAAATTCTGCAGATGGGGCAAATGAGGAGACTTAGTGTCTGGTTCTACACCATGCTTTACAAAACCTGAAGACCTTGAATGTGGTAAAACTCTTTGGTTTTTTGCATAAATATGTGTTGTACAGCTCTTCCCTGTCACTTTGACAATAGAAACAAACCATACTAGAAAAGTGAGCCCTCCATGGAAGTGAAAAAGAAAGCTGGCATAAGTCAATAGTCGACAGATTAATTTCTCAGAAAGTTTGTGCCAGAGAGTATCAGGGCTGCTACATGCAAGCACCTTTAAGACTTTACATCCTGAAAAGGAAACGCACAACTTGCTTTCCTAGAATAGCATGCAAGATTTCACATTTGTGCAACTCAGATAATCTCTAACGAACAGGGTTTGTGATCTCCATTCTTAATTAGTTATTCTTTTGACAGATGAAGATTACAGAACACCTGAAGGCAAGTCTCTACCACCAGCAGGCTTGGGAAGGCTTAACAGAAAAATTAATGAGTAAGTTACAGGCAGAGCACTTCCACATGACTAGTAGAACGAGTTATCTCAGAAAACCACATGGAGAACCACTTGAATAGGGTGAGGTGAGGCATGAAAACAAAGGTGTCATGTCTCCTAGGAGTCTTGCCACGATATCACAGAGAAATTAAAACCTTGGCACCTTGGTAAAATAACTTGCACTTATGCAAGTGGATTATAAATGTGTGTGTATAAATGCACATGCAGTATCTGTATAAGAAATTACATACACGAGTTAGAAATTAAATGATTTGAAGTGCTATGCTATGTTCAGAGAGAAGTTACAGGCTCAATGCAGAAATTTGCAGGTAGGATTCTGGACTTCTGTCACTTCACATGTTTTGGCAACCACAGCAGCCTTTTCTGACCTTTCCAACCTGTTTCTCCAGGAGCTAAAAACACTCCGGCGCACTCAGTATGCCACTTACATTCAACCAGCCACTGGAAGACTGAGCTTTCCGATAGTAAGTCCTTCTTGACATTGATCCTGCCATAGTAAAGAAGTGTTGCGTGGGAAAAGCCAGGGCTGTGCCAGCTCTGAGATGCCATGGGGATAGTCCAGTCACAGAGAGTGGAAGTGGGTAAATTTTTAGTGACCTGTCGTTGGGCTTGGCAAGGAGTTTTCGGATGCTCCCAACTTGAAATATGTCTTTGTGAGGACTGTGGGAAGACTCAGCAACAAGCACTCAGAATATGTGGAGTTTCGAGGTGTTTATTCCTTCCGGTGTAACTATCCCTAGCCCCCTCATCATGCTGTAGCAAAGAAAATCTCCTTCCCCACCTATCCATCTACTCCCAGTTGGCCAATTGCTTCTTTTGCGCAAGAGATATTAGTGTTATTAAAAAAAAAAAAAAAAAAAATCCACTGCTCCAGCAGTGGATCAAGTGAAATAACTATGTCTGATCATTAAATCAAACTAAATGTGTCAGAATCAGGCTCTGACTGATCAGTTTGCCATAAGTAATGGCTGTTAACTTGAACAGGAATGACTAAACAATGTTGTTTTCCCTCTGGAAAAAAAGATAGAGAAACAAATGGCTTAAAACCCACTTTTTAAAAAGTACTATATAAACTGGATTTTACTGGAACCCATGAAGTTTTTCAGACCTTGAGACAGCATGAGATTTCAACAGTCTAGTTAATACAATTTGGTTTTGCACAATGTCATTTGGACAACATCATTACAGAATGCTTCACAATTAATTACATTCAAATAGCAGCTTCTATCCCCTGTGGAGAACGGGATTAATTGGGTCAGATGTAAATATGCATTTCATGGATCCTACTGAACACTTGCCCATCTCACCAATTTACCATGTAATTTGATACAACTGGTGTACTATGCTCTGGAGATGCGCAGGGCGAGCACAGTTGCCGGTTAGGGTAGAAATACACAGATAGAGCAGTGCTGGTACTCTCAGCCTGCGTCATGCTTGGCTCTAACTGCCCAACCCTTTCATTCTCTTGCAGAAATACTAATTTGTACTTATTCACGCTGAAATACTCTGCTGTTGAAAACGAGGCTTGGGACAGAACTCAGAACTGATAGGAAGCGTCGTGACGGACCCCTGGCAACGTGGGATCAGAAATTGTTCTTCTCCCAGGTGCCTTCACCCCCCTCATTGGAAAGAGGACCTGACTGTCACTGCTGTGAGAAACCCTGAGACCAGGGCCTTATTGGGTCCTGACTCTGGGTGGGGAAAGAGTAAAGATAAGCTACCTACAGGGAAAGAACAAAGGAGCCCGCTTTGGAGGAAAGTTGTTTCCTTGACCCCTTGTGCAGCCTAAGCCTAAATCTCCAGACTGGAATGGCTTTTCACTCTCCTTCTGGAGTCTTGGGGAGGGGCAGTTTAGGTTAAAGATACTCATCCTGAAGTCCTCTTTCTCCATTTTTGATCATGAAACACATATTAGCCAAATTTTTCACTGCCTTTTCTCCATGAAATAAGGTGGGCCAAAACACATCCAGCCAAAAAAATCACAATCTTCTAAAATAATCTGGAAAACAAAAGTTTGTGCCTGTGGCAGGTGGTTCTTGAAAAGCTACTTATTGATGCTTTAAAGTGTCAAAAATTAGAACACTGTTTCCTGGCTCTTTCTAGCTTCTTCTGCCCTATTTTCAGTTTGTACTCTCCCCTAGGTATAATAAAAAATGAGACATTTGCACCCAGCTGGAGAGTACCTTTCATGAGCTGGAAAACTGCAGAGTTCATTTCTGGCTTATTTCCTGCTGTTCATGAGTAACTACCAGGACAAACTCACTCGAGTGAAGTGCAAACTTCAGTCCCCAAGGCTTGTCAGTTCAGAGCTGATCTTTTCAGCCACTGCGTGCTGGGTAGGTACAAGAGAGGACTCGGAGTTTCTAAAGCAAAGTAACACTACTGAGCAAACAAACAAACAAAAAAAACCCTGTATCAGTTACTCCTGGCTTTTCCAGTCCTACCTGTCCCAGATGGTGCAGCATGCAGTCATTTCATCATCTCAGATCTGAAATATTGTAATATTATTGTTCTGTAGCCCCTTTAAACTTAGTTTTATAATGCTTATATCCTGTTCATGTCTTATTTAACATTAAGGAGTAATTTCCTAACGTATTTGCACACTGCCGAACATGAGTCATGATATCATGTCCTACTTGGTGCTTTGGTGCCGTGCCTGGTCCCGACGGTTGGATTATCTGTCCCCTGCTCCCACGGAGTACTCTGTGCTGCACGGCTCTAATCGCCTCAGCGAGTATAAAGATTCACCGTTCTGCAGCCTTACCAACTCCCCGTCAGTTCTCCACTTCTCTGGTTTCCACCACCTCTAGACTAGGCATTTTTTCCCTGTCCTCAATTTTTATTTTCTCTCTTTGCAGAACTATAAATTTTATTCTCCTGATTTTGTTCTCCTGGCTTTGCCTCTACTCTGGTACCTGGATTCCATTACTTCAGTTTGTGCGCTTGTACTTTACCAGCTTTAATTAATGCTTAGATATTTGGGACTTGATATTTGGAGGTCTTTCTCAGGAACTGGTATTGTATGTTCCATAAATTAGTCTGCCTTTGATTACAGAATGTTTAATGTGCCTGAATTTTTATTCGGTTTCCAGAATTCTATCTCTTGAAATGTAACTATCCCTTTTCTCTTCTGTTTCTTCGTTTGGGGTGAAAAATCCACCCCGTGTAGTCCATCATCTTATTGTGCCTGAGGCTGTAAAACACATGAAACACAGATACTTGTTTTGAGGGTTTTTACCTTCTCTCCTCCCGTAAGGGAGGGAAAAGCTTCCTTTTCACTTTTCATGACACTTGTAAACAGGCCCTCATAAAAACCAGTTTCTCTCTTCCACTACTTCTTTGTGTTTGCTTTTCACTGGAAAATCTGCATTTCCAGTAAGCTTAGTCTGTCCACCCGGACACACTGCTCTTAGATTTTTTTTGATCCATTGCTTGGATACCACCCTTATGGCTGAAATGAGTCTTTTCCTACAGGTTACTCTTTCTTTGGGGACTCCCGTCTCTCCTTAGACTTGTGCCTAGAGCTACACTAAGGATTTATATCAAGATGTTTTTCTAGTTTGAGGTGATGCTTTTGTTTAAATTTTAAAACTCACAGTAGTAAGTCCATTTAATAAACAATAAAGATACTTTGACCGGTGTTAACTAGGGCCGTTCCTAGCCTACTCATGTTCACAATAAAAAGAAAGACAAGGGCATTCAGATGAAGTCACGAGATGACACGGCAGCATGTTGAAATGTATTGTGTCTATTATTTGACTGGTTCTCTGCAGTCATATGCAGGACTGTAACTTCAAGCTAAATGATCGTTTTGGTGTATTTATCTTCTACTGGATTTTTTCTGCACAGTTACATTAAAGTGCTAATGCAATTGCCCTGCAGAAATAAAAGTAACCACAATATCTTGAGGGTGTTTATCTACAGCAGAAGATACGTGCTCCTTAATCCGTTAAGTAAACAAGATGCAAGAGAGACAGAGAAAGCCATTCAGACTCTGATTCCTGTTTTTCACAATGAAACTTGTGTGCTCGAGCTCGCTTGGTGAGTACTAAAAATAGCTCAGCAAAAAGGGCTTTCCTTGAGCACTTCCATTATTCACATGATGCGGCACCTTACATAACGCAAAGCGTGCACGTCATCCCACCGAGTGCGGTGGACACGGATGCTAGCGGGCAAAAATTTCCACTGGGGACAGTACCAAGTGTTTTAAAGGCAAAGTCAGGCTGAAGACGCTGGTTTTTTTCAATGGGCAAGTCTAGAAAATCTTAGAAAATGGTTTGTGAGGTCTGACAGAGGGATTTCAATATTATTAAAACAGCAGCGTTGGCCTTTGCAAGTCAGTGTTACTAAATGTGTACCTCTTCTCCTTTTTAAAGATGGAAATACTGTATTATCTTAACAGTCGCAGTGACTTTGTTTGGGCACTTGGGGTACCCGGCAGCTCCATCCGGAAACCAGCAGTTCTCTGAAGCACTCGACCAGGTCCTACCATCTTTGCTTAGTGGAGTTATCCTTTGCTGCTGTAATCACTTAGTCTCAGTCCCAGCTCTCTGTGCCTCCCTCTGCTAATCTGCATGCATGTGAACCCCCTTGGCTGCAGCATTGTTATTTGTATTGCTCTGTGTTCCCTGCACATGGGATTAAAGTCTGTCACAGCCTCCAGCTGCACAGTTTTTCGTTTGAGCTACAAAGTACTGCTTTTAACACTAACAGTCCCAAACTTAACCTCTATTCTTGGTCATAATAGCAGACATCACACGTATAATTTAGGAAGTCATCTCTGAGATGATGGTATGAATACTAGTGTACTGTGACTCATTTTGACTACTGATCATATAACATAATAATTGCTGTTTTCAAAAAGGGATGATTGAACCTATGTAAACAGACTTGTTCTGCTTCCCTGGAAACCCATCATTTTGAAAAATAAGCAAATCTTGTTTGATTATTGCAAATCATACGGTAAAAAGAAGTTATTTTCTTTCAGGTGATCTGGCACCATGAAAATTTATATCTTCATATAATGAAACTATACTACATCCTCAGTACCATCAAACTCACGGCTTCTGCAGCTTGTACTCCCTCTATGAAAAAGTAGTATCATGTTTTACAATAAATAGGCAACCATTTCTCTCAGCAGTGAAGTATTGCTACTGATGGGTGTATTTCACTGTAAGCAGGAAGACTACACGAATCTTTAGGACAAGCATTGAAAGCGTCCTCCAACAGAAACTGCATGGGGAAGGCAGACAGGTTGAAGCACTGATTGCCTGAGGATACAGGGATTTATTCTGTGTGGAAGATGGCAACAGGTCCTGATAGTGCAATCTTTTCTAATGCAATGTCAGGTCAATGGTTCAGCTGTAAATACAATTTCTGGACCATCAACAGTATAACTCAGATTTTCCTAGAGAAACATTAACCAGTATGATCTTTGGCTTAAGAGATCTGATGGTCTCTTAAGGTGTCTGGTGCTTTCATGCAATGCTCTGAGGGTTGTAGCACTAAGAAGCGCAAGACCCAGCAGAAGCAATAATGAAAGCAGTGACAGAGATACAGGCTTACAAAACTGACAACAGTATTTTTCTTGTTTTGTAGATCTATCTGCTAAATCCAGGAGTCTTGCTCAGGCTTGATTTAATACCTATTTTTTCTCTCCCTGGATTAGCACTGAATGATGTAGTATAAATATTCAATCACCTCTCTTTTACACTCTCTCCTCTTGACTATGACTTTTAGATTTGCATTCACCATAAACCCTTGGTTCAGTGAACAATACCTCAGCAAGTCAAGCTCCCTGCTTGTGAGGCTTCTAGTGGCACCACAGGCTATGTTCCTATGTTCTCCTCTGCACATAAATGTCCTTCTCTTGAGCAGAAAAGTACCGACCTGCAGCTATGGTAACATTGCCCCAGAAACCTCTGTCTTGGTATGTCTCCTCTGTCCACCTCTCAAGAGCACATCACTTCTGTGGTGGGAGTTCTCCAGGGGAAATCGATGTCGCTGCAGCCCCAGCTCTTAGGGCTCTGCAGCACAAGTACTGCAGTGACATGGCCCTTCTGTGTACTGCCCTGGCCATATATGCAATACACAGTATTCAAATGTAGAAGGGAGGTTTCTGCAAGCTCTCCTTAAAGAGAAGATAACAGGTCCTGAGATGAACCTTAGCTGGACTACTAGCACTTTGTGACAAGACATGCAATATTGAGTACTTACTTGGACTGGTTTTGTAGTAGTATGGCATCAGCTTTCCAGTGGCAGCATAGTAATATTGGTCATATCTTCTAGAGAGACCCTGATTTTTTTCTTTTTATGTTCAGTTTTATATATGTGTAAATATGATTACTTCTACAATAGAAAGTGTCCAGAAATGAAGGCTCTCTTCTACAGCTTGATATCATAGCTCTGAAAGTGAACAATTTATTGCATTGCAAACCCTCTATCCTAATTTTGTTGTATAACATGAACTGTGGTTTTTGTTTTGATTTTGAAAGCTACTAATTCCCTTTACAGTGTACAAAATCCACTGAAATCATCTGCATCTTATAATCACATAACTTTACAGAGCTTGATCAAAGTCAGAGGCCCATTACAGCTCAAAAGCTGCTCAGGCAATGTTTTTGTTCTGGGAAGTCAGGTCCTGAAAGATTTAAATCCTGGTGCCATTTTATTTAAATGAATACATTTCATTTCTCAGCCACCAGTACCAAGCAGTGAGCTGCACACTAAGCTCATTTCTCTCTCCATCACTGATTTTATTACCTCCACAACTCACCCATAATCTGGATCTATCAGCTGCTATCATATTGCTTCTGATCTGCTACATGTTACATTGTGTAAAAGATTTCAGCCCCATGGCTCTTCTTCAAGCAAATAAAAAGCCCCAATGAAATACATTTTTTCATTCATAGCTATTCATGCTCCACTAAGCAGGGCTCAGGACATCACGAGGAGGAACACTGCAGGTTGACCATACCAATAAAAATGCATTTCACTATACATACCAGATTTTGCTGGAATGCACTCAGCCGCAAGATGACACAATGCGGGATTTACTGCCTCAAGTAATTTCCTATGCTCCTGTCCCCCCATTCAGCCTATATTTATAGAGGACCAGGCTACCGAATATACATGCACTTTCCTTGGGAGGTTTGGAACAGGGGTGGCACAAGCCAACCATGGAAAAAAGCAGGCATAAGGATGGGCCACAAGAATATACAACATGAAACTGCTGTTCATGCTGGGGACAGTACTGTGTATTTTGTGGGAACATTTAGCAAAGAGAATACAAGAGACTACTAGTGATGCCATCAAAATCATCCATTTTGCTGATTTATGACATCATAGCACATACTAAAACTCTCTCTTGCTTTCTCTTTCTCACTACAGTTTTACCCTCAAACTTGAATTGCCGATCTGATTCACTGTCCCGTAAGCTGATGACTCTTTGTTCCGCAAGCCATTCATGCGCCGCATGGACTCGACGCTTTCATTCCCAACAGTCATAGTCTGTGCCTGTCCCCAGAGTGTCAGCATAGATAGCAGCAGCAAGAATGAGAATAGCACAGTGGTAACACGACGACACACATACACAACACGCAAAGAGAAGAATGGCTCAGTTAGAGAAGACCATCATGCAAAACAACATGTAGCACTTTCAAGGCAAAATAGATTGAGAAAATCATGAGAGACAAACTCAAGAGAAGCGGAAAACACCTCCTAAAGAGATGGCCTTAGTAACATTATTCCCTGTTTTCAAACTCATGCAACTAGAATCATAGGAAAAGTGAAAGCAAGCCTGTGCAAATGGATAGGTGTCTCTTACTCCAGCAGAATATTTCCTTGTATATAGTTAAGGCATTGCCCATTTTGCAAAGAATCCATGTAATGACTGGCTTTGGATAAACACAGGTCTTCTGGTGATTTGGCTTTAAATAACTCTTTTTATGGTCACCAGATGAATCATTCCCACAGCAGACCAATGACCAAATGGACCAAAACATCATAATTTTTGAGTGATGCCACTGGATACTGTTACTTACCAATGGTGGCTTCTTGCCTACTTGTTAATCTCTAAAGAAGACATCCTACCCAAACCTGAAATTACAGACCCCATACAGCAGCTTCTGCTGCTGCCATGCTGGTTTTGGAAACAAAGGCTTCCAGTAACAGTGCCTCTGGCATGTGTGCCTGCAGATGGGAAAGCATTTCTGCTCTCTCCTGTAATCTAATTTTAACAGGAATCTCAATTCACCTGGCAATAATATTAAACCAGTGAACAGCACTGGATTGCTTCCCAGAGCATCCATCAAATACTACATTAGCTACAGAACATTTATTAGACAGACCTGTCAAAACACAAATGCCCTGTGCCATTGTTGTCATCCCTCTTGTAAAGGAAACCATTATTTGTGGCTTGAAGCACTCACACTGCTCAAGCAAATATTTACTTCATGTAGGAAATGCATATATACAGCGTAAACCTAAATGTTTCTAAGGATACTGAAAACCAGTGACACAGAGGAAGGATGAAGCCTTTATAATTGTGAGAATGATCATAACTGAACTAAAATTCAATTTAATGTCTATTCTTGTCTTTCCATTTACCAAAGAAAAAACCAGAAAAGATGGACAGACTTCCTAAAAATATTTCTAGACTGACATCTAGGTTAAAAACAAGCCTCTCTACATTTCAGTCTCTGGTATAAAATTATGTTACAACAATACTCACAAACAGGTCCTTTGCTAAAAATTTGAAGTTAGCATCAGTAAAAAACTGTGAAATAGTAGAATGTAGAGAGGAAATTGTCCTAATCCTTCTCTTTTTTAAAGTGGCCATGCTTACTGGTTTCAGCTGGGAGAGACACCAGTGATCAGTGGTTTAGCAGTGAGTGCAGAGCTGCCGATCACTGCAACGGGCTACCCTAAGGAACCTCCATTTTATCATGACTAGCTAAGGTGGCACTAGAAAATACAGGTCTCAAGCGTATGCTAATGTCAGCATGTCTGGATGATGGCAAGGAAATAATATTGGTACTCTGTGTCATTGCTTCCAACTGTTCCATACCTGCTGGTGGGTGCCACATAGTAGCACAATATTTGTAAAGCTCAGCAGTTGCAAGAAAAGAATAAAATTATTGGAATCAGTGACCAATCAACTGACATTTATCGATAACATCATAAACTGCAAATAAACCCTGTGGCCAGCTGGGTTTTCAGCTCCTTATCAAGCAGCAAATCTCTCAAAAGGAAACTTCAGAGTGAGACTCTCCTGCAAGGGCAAGAACTGAGATGAGAAATTAACTGCACATCGGCGTGCCGTCAGGGCAGACTCAGTCACCCCAAGTAATGAGCAGCTGTACCTTGTTTTGTCGTCTTTGCCTTCTTCGAAGCCTCAGAAACTCCTTGTGCTGCCGTGAAACAAAGTTGACTGCTGCATATTCCAGTAATGCAGCGAAGACAAAGAGAAGGCACACGGCCATCCAGATGTCGATAGCTTTTACATAGGAGACCTAGAAAGAAATAGGACACAGCATGTCGTATTTCAAACTTCTTCATAAGGTGAAGATATTGATGTGAAAAAATAAACACATTTCTGCACGGCATGAGTTCCAGTTGTTCAGTGAGGTGGGTTTTTTCTGGTTTTCTGTTTTGGGGTTTTTTTTAGTTTATTGGCTTATACCAAATAGATAACCCAACTATTAACGGAAATGCATGTTCACAGAAAATACACAAATTATGAGCTACTACCTTTAGGAAAAGAATCAGGATTAGTCTAACAAAATACAAGTGGTCTTATAGTCACAATCACAGCTTATCAGAAATAATACAAATACAGGGTATGAGATAATATTGAAAAACAACTCTAGAAAGTTTATAGTTATCATCTTTTTAATCTTTTATGAACCAATTACCATATTGATTAATTAGCTATGTTTACCCAAAGTAAACTCAGGGTACTGTATTGTATTAGTTGATATGACTTTATTAATAGATGTGTTATTACATATTCGATCCTAGTTGCTTGACCTTTAACCAACAACTCTGTAAGAAAAATAAATCTTCAGAGATACTATCTATCTACTACAAATACCCAAATACCAGATGCCTTTGTTCCAGCAAAAGTCTATTCTGAGTTGAATTGACCGGTCCACAATAAAATCAGATAGATTACAGCACTGCAATGTCACAAGATTTTTATTATATTACCCACACTGGGCCAAACAGTAGCCAGTTAATGAGCTACACACTATGCATATCAAAGGTACGTTGCCCTCTATAGCTGCATTTGGTCTCTGCCTTTCTTTGTAGTCTTGCAGTTTTTAAGCAGAGATCTTATGATTAGGCAACAGCAGGTTCTTTTGTTTATCAGGTATTACATCCAGGGTGGAATTAAAATCATCTGACTTTTAATGTCTACAACGTACATGTAAGCTAGTTGCCTAAACTACTTTGATATAAATAAATAAGGAATGAAGAACAGGCATTTCTAGGATGCAATGCATCTGAACTGTTTTAGATGTCTTCTCTAGGATGAAATGAATAACACTCAAATAGTGCTTCTTCATCTTCATGTCTGTAAAGAGGAACTTAGAACCATTGTCTAAGCACAGACACATGAGGCTTTACTCAGTTGTCTAAATAAAAGCATCACATACTGACACATTGGGTACCTAGCCTCCATTTGCTAATCCATCAGAGCACAAATCTCCAGTATCGTGCTAAACAGTCCTCTGGAGATGTCTCAGATACGCAAGGTTATCTCAAATGGCACCACCATACAACTGAATCAAGATAAGCAAAATGGATCATATCCAACCCCTGAAAAATTATAATCAAAGTTATTTATCATCTGAATAATACCCTGCAGGCCAAACATTTCAATGCAGTCAAAACATACAGTGGTCTGAGAAGAGAGCAGAAAAGGATGTGTTGTGCATCTAACACTCTAATGTTTACGAGACCCAGTCACCACCTTGGAAAACTCCATCTCTACCCTTTGCACACACTATACAAAATGATCTTGTTCTTATGGTCGTGGTTACCATGTCATGATGAAGGGGAAGCACATCTATTTCAGTAGATCTTCTCCTATTTACCATGTTCTTGAGTAGCATCACGTCTCAAAGTCTGTAGAGCATTTTTTGTTAACATCAAACAGAATATACTGCACTATGTGCTCCAGCAAGCAATATTAGCAGAGGAACTGGCATTTAAAGCATGGTAGAAAGGATACAGAGGTCCATCCTGCAGATCCTGAACACTGGGCAGGACATTTTAGAGGAGCCAAGTGCTGTTATTCAGCCTGCATCACGGGAACATACATTTCAGTATCTGAGGCTATAGTGCAGCTCCGCACTGCAATGCCCACAACACAACATGCATAGGCTGAGATGGAAGAGGAGGATTTCGCAGGATAAGGTGACACTATGAGTCTGTGCCTTTCAATTAGATACACAGCAGGTATGCATTTCTCTCTCCCACACACACAAAAAAATCTTACAAGTTACATCTTTACTGGGCAGCTGTGAAACCCAGTGAAAACTCGACAATGTCCCAGACACTCTGTGCCACAGGCTGAGGCGCAGTAGGAATCAAGTCACTGTAATTTCTGTAAAATGTGGCTGAGTTGAGATTGTTTGTTACCTTCCTTGAAGGGACAGCTTGTTTTCCTTTAGAAATGCCCTTAGGAGATGTATTAGACATGCATAAACAGCTGGACTGTGCTTCCAGAGACAGCACAATGCAGGGAGCTGAAGCCACAAGAATCAGCATTTCTGACTGTGCAAATCCTGTCCTAGTGGGCTTAAAGCAGGGAGGGCAAAATAATAAAGGAAGCCCTGAGTTATCCTTCCTGCCACTTGCACAGTTCTGCCATAAATGGCATCCACACAACTGCTGAGCCAGCTGGATTATTTTAACTTCAGCCTGCTGGGCTGGAATCAGAGGATCACGATATACTTGGCAGGTACATAGCTTGTTTTATTGTTTAGCCATTGCCATACCATGGCACAGCTTTAAATAAGAAAACAGAAAGTAATTGCTTCCAACAATACATTAAAAATAAATGCAAAAGTCCTGCAATGAGTGAAAGCTGACCCTTTGGTTTTCAAATCACTTTATGTTATTTTACCTATGTATCTCCACTATGTACAGAATTATGCTGTTAAAAACTTAAAAGTCCATGCAATTTTCTGAAGCCAGACTTTTTTCTTGCCACCCCTATACATGGAAGATGATGTGGATCTATTATACTAAGCCTAGGAGGGCTTCACCTGGTACACGCTTCCAAAGAAGTCCTAAAGTAAGTGCCCAGATTTTAGACCAGCACTTTGGTATCTAAAGGATGCAATGCACAGTTTCAGTGGATTTTAGAGTCTCTGTCTGCTTTATCTTACTTTAACCTGTCTCTTTCTTCAAGTAGGAAATAGTCACATCTACCAGATCATAGACTGAAGTGGACCTGTCTCTACGAGCCCTGCTGAAGCTGTTCCACTTTGTACGAAAATACTTAAAAATACATTGGCTTGGGGACTGGGAACAGAGTGTCCCCTTCCTAGATGCAAATCTTCAGCAGTGGAATACGAAGTCATTCTCTGTCTCTGTGTCCCAAACACATGCAGGGACTGAGAAGGCCCTACCACAGAGTATTTCATGGTGCTTGAACCATTTCCTTAGTGAGACGAGCACAGAAAGGATGTGAATTTGATCTGCACATTCCAGGTGAGTGCCATAACCACTTGCCTACCAGATGCTGTAACTTCTTACTGCGATGTCTCACGAGTCAATGAAATGCCTTTTTCTAGAAGCTCCTCACCCATTTCCCACTTATCTCCACAGGAAACTCTGCACTCGACAGACTGTAGTGTGCATCTCCATTCTTAGGTGCTTATTTCTCCTTTGCACTGTACAAAGAACCTTTCACATCTAATATTCAGTTTAAAATATTGCCGAGTGACACGCTCATAGGAGCTGCGGTCTGCAAAATCTACTTTGTGATATTGTAGGCATATCCATTGCTTTGGGAGGTTCTTCCACCAACATAAAAAACCGGTGTTACCACCTTTTTTTTTTACCCCAGATCATAGTATAGCATGAAAACTCATATGTTTGCTCAACTAAAAGGAATACATCACCTGCTTTGGTAAGGACTCATCAAACAATACTGTATATCAAGCTTCCTTAACGACCATGTCCATGCTCTATACTCCATCGTCACTACTGTGTACATGTAGGACAGGATAGACCCTGATTTTTTGGAGAAAGTTTCATCTCACCTAACTTAAAACATGTTACGTGCATGTATTTAAAAAAAAAAAAAATTAATGGTAAGAAATAAGCATTTTCAGGACAAAATGCATCTAAGTGGAACATAATTATCTACACTATACTCAAACAAACTGTATGCTAAAAATACTGGTATCTCATTTTTGATCAAGACTGAAGTTTTGGATGACTATTTCAGGGAGAAGCGTCTGTAGATAGGCCTGCATTGGTTAGAAACAGCCTGTGAATCACGTTTATTAGTTAGTGTCTTGATATAATCCTAAACAGAATAGAGCAGAATAAAACAAGTTACCCACACGAGCCTATGTGATAGAGACCGTTACCTGAGCATTTGCCAACTTTCCTATAATTTCACTTGCAGGACAGAATGCAAGTTGTGCAGTAACACTACAAATTCATTATCAAGCTACCAAGTATAAAAGGAAAAAGTAGTAGTGACTGATGTTTTTTCAAAGGTAGACCTTGTAAAACTTTCTCTGAAAAGCCTGTAACCCCAACGGCACACTGCCTCCATTTACTTTGCAGTACTTTTAGAAGTGGATGTTTGCAACCTCTGCCTTGTTCAGCGTTATCATGTTGAGAAAGCACAATAAGATTTTATTGCCCTTTTTTTTCTTTAAATAGCTGCTCCACTTTTTCCTGCATGTTGCAGAGCTTCCTCTCTAATGTTGCTTGGGGGAAGGGGATTTAATGGCTCCCACCAATAAAACCGTAAATTATATCAATTATTCAGATGCTATGTAAATGTTTTAGGGCCAGCTAATGAGGGAAATTTTTCAGAGTGAGAGCTGCCTGCACCCAGAGCCAAGTATGATAAGACTGAGCACAGTAAATATGACAAAGCACCTCCTTTCCCTTTATAATTTTCCTCACTGGATGGGGCTTTGGGCAACGTGGTCTAGTGGAGGGTGCCCCTGCCCATGGCCGGGGCGTTGGAACTTGATGATCTTTGAGGCCCATTCCAACCCAACCCACTCTATGATTCTATAATTTGTTATTTGGCCATGTCCATTATGTATATAAAAGACCAGTTTATACAGAACTCTGTATAGCATCAATGACCACAGTGAAGTTCCTGGAAGTGAAAGTCCAAGGAGGATTACACTGTTCATGAAGGCCTTGCAAAGATTAAATCTTCCACTTTTCCATCTCTTTTTTTATTTTAGCACTGTGACTCTCTCACAGTTTCTGGGTACCTTTTGGCATATCGCCATGTGTCACCACCAGAACGAAGCATGCTTTTGTGGAGAGAAGCCGGGGGAAAACATGGTCATGGGTCCTGCAGTTGAGCAGCTGTTATTTGTTGCCATTTGTGAATCAACCCAAATGTGAGCTCTATTTCTGCTACAGCACCAGCCTCATGAGACTCCAGACAACTGCGTTATCTCTGATTCAGTTGAACTGGTGTAAAATGGAAATAAAGACACATCCATTCTCTCCCAGAGTTCTGCATTTTGAAAATAACTTCAATATGCAGTGCAACGTGCTCAGCCTGTGTTAAAACCATATATTCCCTTATTGTGGAGGATAGGATCTCATGAAAAAATATCTTTGACTTGTGATATGAAGCCCCTAACCTCTGCTTTTGCACACCACCACATTCTAGGCAAGATTTTTTTAAAGAAGAAAATTTTCAGCTACTGGGAAATTATACAATTTGAAATTAATTTCTCCTATGCATTAAAATAATCTATTGGGGGAAAAAGTTTCAGAGAATTTTTCAGATTGGAAATAAGACAAAGTAACATTTTAAATCAAAACAGAAATGAAAGTTATATAGAAGTGCCTTCCAGTACAAGGCATTGATGTTGCATTAAATTGTCCTTTATTTTTTTAAACCAAAACACTTACAGGAAATTCCGTTATCATAAAACTTACTGCTTGCTTTTTTTTTTTTTTTCAAATCTTGAATTCATAAAGAAATTGATAGCTCTTTCCTGCATAGCAGCTTTATATAGCTGAATCTGAAAGTACCAGTCCTAGTTTCATCACAATTTCCAGGCAGAGACGTTTCTGAATGAAGAACAAGCTGTCAGCTGCTATTACAAGGAAAGTATTTTCTTTTTGTCTCACTCTTACTCTGGATCTTTCTTTTCACCTGAGTGTTTCACTCCCATGAAATATCATCCTTCTACAACAAATTCATATCAGAAAATGCAAATTACTTTCCCAGCCCTAAACCCTCAGTCATTCTATACTATTCTGTTGTTGCAACACTTTCCAGTTAATTATCCCTCACACCACGCAATTTTAAAGGGTCATAGTCACTGTGTAAAACCTTGAGAGGTCAGGTCAACCAGACTTTTTAACTTAGTGGACAGTATGGCATAAAACAGTGTTTTAGATTCCACCAAGTTTAAAATTAATGGGATTGATCGCCTGATGAGGAAATCTTCACGAAGTGTTCAGGAGAGGGCAAGTAAAGCAACCATCCATCACAGATGGCTTTGGGCTTTCTCAAAGGGGGCTGCTTCTGCAGGGGAGGGAATGAGAATGAAAGCTTTCATCTTCCAGACTGTGGTAAATGTCCGTACTCTCTGCATAATGTACTTTGCAATGAAAAAGGTTAAGCTATCAGAACTAATATTCTGTTACTGGAAAATAAATGCTCAGAGTATGGGGCAGATTTTGACAGGAGATGGCTCATGGTGAATGAGTCCTGTGGAAGATGGAGGTGTCCTTCATCAGCTCACTTACTGCATTGCTAGCTGGCTCGTGAAGACAACCAGTGTGCCTGGTGACCTTCTTTCCTTCTGAGGTGAAATGGGGTTAAAATCAAGTCCCAAATGTCCCACTCGGGAACCAAGCTACTACCCTCGGAGTAACATGTCTGTTCTGAGATGATTCTGTGATGATCTTACTGATTTGGTTTGTTGGATGAATGAAAAAATGATGATATTTGATGAATGCGAAATACATTTTTTCCAGTTATTTTAATAAAAGAAGTCTATTTTTTAATTGACCAAAATATTTTGTTCAACTCTTTTTTTTTTCCAGAAACATCTACTTCATCTTCCATTTTTAAATGAAATGGGGGCAATTTTCAAAACAAAACAAGAAACGAGCAAGAAATGTTGAATTTAAAAATGCTGAAACAAACTCTCACACCCTCCCACCATTATTCAGACTGCATCTGAAAGTATCCACCTCGCTCAGCAGGGACTCACAAGTTATTCCAGTCACCCAAAATTGCCTTGTTCAGTGAATAAACTATTCATCCAAAATTTTTTGCTCTATTTCTATCACTGGTTCTGCCAAGTCATGAGATGCTAAACCTGCCACCCACTGCTGATGTAGAACTAAATGCTGACTACACTCAAGCCAGGAAAAGTATGGAAACCATTTATGGTTTGTTTTTCCTTCAAAGATGAAGGGAAATTTTCTTCAAGTCTTTGAAGATGATCAGGGAGTTATGGTATTTACAAAGATGCTCAGAGAGAGGCCCCTGGAGCAAGATGCTCCCCACCTTCAGAGGGGGGCTGGCCCCCAAGAAACTGCTGGTATTATCCAACACTGTGAACCTCTGCAACACATGGCTAAAACCTGATTCAGATGATGCAGGACTGTGTTATAGGACCTCCTGCAGGACATGGTGAAGCGAAGACAGAACAGTGCCTGCACAACGGACACTGGCATTTCTTTAAACTATGCAACTATATTCTACATGACACATTACAAAAAAAAGTAAACTTGTGTTCCAGGTAAAGGAAAGCCATCCTAGAGAAGCAAAGAAATATTTCTTTTTAGCATGGGCTGTCCCTATTCATACTTTATGATCTTTCTTCTCAAACAGCATATTTCCACCTTTGAAAAATGTATTCCCACAAATACGGAATCGGTTATCAGATTGGTGAAGCCAAGACTGTTTCTTTCCCCTTCCCAAGGGCATATGAAGTCTTGGCATGTTCGTTATGTGCCATTTTGTGCAATTGTATGGTGTAGTTGCCTTGTATTTCCCATTCCTGACAATTCATTCTTTCTGTACAGGAAATTTAGACAGTATGTACCATTTCCACTTCAAAAGCCCTTGACTTCCTTGAAAATAAAGTGACTATTTTTCAGACATAAAGAAAAAAAAATCTGAGCAATAGCTTAAGGCAGTTTTTCTAACCAAGCAGGTTACGGCTGAGAAAACAAAGGCTTGTGCTTTGGACAGATAATGGTGTTGGTTCTCAGCTTGGGAGCAAAGTGGTTGTTTTTATTATGCATTGATAATGCAGGGACGGGCGGACCTCTGCTACTGGGAATGAAGTGACACTAATTGAAATCGTAACCAGGGTCAAAAGCCCACTTTTGCAAACAGGTAGTCAACTGTGTGTTGTATCCCTTTACAGTAAGACAACAATAAAGTGGAAATGTCTCTTATATCTAGGCTAGGAGTTCAGGTCTAGCTCAGGCCACTACAGAAATACTTAACAAGATGGTAAAAAAAGGGAAATGCTGAATTATTTGGAAACAGGAGGTTCTGGTGACCCTGCCCAAGAACTGTGTTGAGTTCATGCCCTGTAAACAAGGGCAGAGTGGAATTAGGAATGAGCAGATCCGCATCAGGGTATGCAAAGTTTGGGCACACAGATGGACCAAATAATAAAGGGGCTAGTTATTTCTGTCTGATTGTCTCTTTTTAGCCCCCTACAGAAACAGATTTTGGGGAGAATCAAAACTATGAAAAAAAGAGAGGGCAAAAAATGCAAATTTGTCTGTTCATCATTAATTAGGACTTTGGCATCCACTAGGGCACTGCTGGCTTTTACTCATTGCCCTGATCCTGAAAAAATCACTCAGCAAGAACAGGTCAGAGAACACGACCACTCCCACCAGCTCGCCCATGTCCTCAACACTATATGGAAATAGGAAACTGTGGTTCTGTCACTCAAGCCTGGCTGTATCTCTCTGCCCTCTTGGTAAAAAGCCTGGCTTAACTGGCCAACAGAAACACGCTTTGCTGCAGTGTTGCAGATCAAGAGGCAGCAAACCCCACCCCGACCCAATATCATAGCCGGAGGTGGTATGGTTTTGTCAGATCTCAGACAAGCCAGTAAGATCCCCAGTTTGTGCTTGAGCTGTCTCAGAGAGAGACCTGCAACACCAAGCATCAGCTTCTCGCCACTGATATTCTGCAACTCTCTGCTCCTTATTTTGGTCTCACTTTCTGTTTTGTCTTCCGTCTTCAAGAAATTGGTCTTGCATAAGAGCTCACAACCATTTGACTAAGTCTTTTTCTTTTTTCCTTCAAAACCAACCAGACTTCTGATAAACTTTCTACAGCCAAAGGGAAAAACAATCCTCCTACCCCCACAAAAAAACAGAACTCCCTGTGCACATAGACTCCCCACAGGTTACTGCAGCATCTCAGCACCCCACCAATTAATCCTTTGGGTTTGGCTTGTGAATAAAGAAAAGCAGAAAAGCAAGCTCATGTTGGCAGAAATAAAATAAATAATACCAATATTTGTGACATTTCTTGTGTATGGACCAAAGAAAGTAATCAACAGATTGGTGGAACCATGGTGATCAGTTTATGAAGGTGACAAATAAAGATTGATATCCCTGCTACCAGGAAGCAGCTTCTTATTGTTAAGTAATTGAAAGACATTTATCACACAGAAACATCCCCATATCCAGCTGAGATCAGTGCAAATTGAGAATTACATGTAGCTGCGTTAAGACACGAGCAAATACGCATACAGGCAGCCTTTGTAGCTAGACGGCCATGTCAGTCTCGGTTCTCATTTACAATAGAAGTTTCTGGCTCTTCCTACCTTGTGAAATCAACAGGTAATATTTCTTTAAAGTCATTAAATGCCCACTTGACTACTTGGATTCTAAGTGGTAAATGCTTCAGTGGATGAGAGCTTAGATAAAAACAGTCACCAAGGAGAAAAAACTGAGGAAGATTAAATAGGAGCCACAAAACCATGATTGCATGATGGCTAACAAGAATTGCTGGCAGGATTTTGAAACAATGTCATTAAATTCACAAACAGAGTAAAATGCTGATACTTACCAAAGGAGCATTTATATTTAAGATTCAGTTGAAATAAGAAGCCAATGTGGTATGTATCTGAGTACAGCCAGAGTGCATGCTTCTAAAATGCCAAATTTTCCACTGTGATTATGGTTTTCTGAAATGTTCTTTTGTTTGTTTGGTTTTTTTTTTTTCAAACAGAGCATTAACTCAGGTTCAGAAAACCCTTTCTATTTCCTCTGTAGATCCAAAATGCCTCAGCCACCTCAGGTGAAAAGTAACCTTCATTCAGCTGAGCCACAGCCATGCCAGATGCAGTTATTACCTCTGCCACCTGGTTAGGAAGAATTACACCAAATTGCATTATGCTTTGACCTTTGAAGAGTTAACTGACTCAGTGCATGACTGTTATCAAATAACAAGTCAGGATTTTATTTTTGTAGCAATAGGAAAAATCTCCTCCTTTCATGTAAAACAGGTAAGAAGCACAGAACTGGCAGATGGCAGTGTAGCTACCATGATCAATACCAAGAACATTTGGACCTATACGTACAATTTTAGGTTTTATTTTTCCATTGGATAGCATGAAAATTGTGTTAAAGCTCAGGTGACTGCAGAACATTCTACAACATCCTCTCTGTGCTGTATTTCCTATTGTAGTCACAACTAAGTGAACCATTAAAAGTGATCCAATTCACTGAACCAAACAACAAAAACCTAAAATTAGAAGAAGGATGCCTAGGGCAATATGCCTTTTTTCTTTTACTCTTGGTCTCTGCTGTTTGTGAATAGAGAGTTGATTTTCTAATTCTTCCCTAAGATTATACTCCTGAATTATGGATTTCTTAGGATTTTCAGCAACATAATTTGGTGGGAAAAGGTATTTGTTTATTTTTATGACTGCCAGTCTCTGTAGGTTAGGGATGGGTAAATTAAATTAATCCTTTGGTCAGAGAAAACTGCCTTACCAATACTAAACATAACAGACTAAAACAACTGAGAATGGGATGGTTCATTACATTACTCTATCTCCATATGCTTCTTTCTTGACTTTTACTTGATCAGTTACTTACTATTCCTGAGCCACTTATTCTTAATTTTCTTCTGGCTCTGTATTCTGAATTGCTGCTTTCATCTGATTAAACTGAAAGGGAAAAAAAATGCTTTATTTGTGGATAATTTAAGCAATATGTAACTAACAATAATGGTGCAACAAACAGATCCATATACGCAGTCCCTCAAATTATTCTCTTTTGTATTTTGGGGAAAAAAAAAAAAAGGAGATTTTAAAATGAAAAATAAAAATGTCCCTTAAAAAAGATCCCAAAGCTGACATCAAAGAAAACATAGGTTCAGGAGGGATAACATGGTCCAATTCCAATTGTGAGTGAGTCATATTTCATGTACAGTAAAGCACTTAAGGAAATGCAGAATTGAAAGAGGATGTATAATGGGAATAATAGAATATGGCAAAGGTGAAAATGTACGTAGAAAGAAATTGATGGTCTGAATATTAATAAGCAGAAAGAAAGAAAATGAGATAAAGAAGGCAAGTTAAAGGAAAGAAAATGGAATTCAAATAAAGGCAAGTGAACAGCAGAATTTAGGAAGATTCATACAAAGATTTTTTTTTATTTTTCTTTTTTTTAAATTTAACCAGATCAGTTTCCCTATTCTAAAGGGATGAGAGCTGCCACACTAATGTAAATGTACCTATTTCACACCCAAATTAGCTCAAGCCCTTAGGTTCAGGACCTGGAATCAATGCTGTGTTTGGTGAAACACAGGTTGCATGCCTAGAGTGGTTTTTTTGTGGAAGGTCGCCTTGCTCAGTATGGTGCAGAAAGCCGAGTGCTTCTTCCTTTCCCATGGACTTCTCCGACCAAGGAGCCACCTGACCCACTCTGTAGGTCCCACTAACCAGCTCCAGAGCATCAACCTGCACCACCTCTTTGGAAGAAAAAGGCTGGAACTGAGGGCTCATATTGCACCAGCTTTTGTGATAGAGGCAGACCCACACAGCAGGTTTGAAGCTACTGGCAAGTACCTCCTTCCCTTTTTTTCCTGTTCACATTCTTTGAAATTTAATTATCCTTCTGTTCTCTTTTCTAAACTCATGTAGTACTTCCTAATCAAGACCTACCTGTCCTTTCCAGCCAGAGATGTCTGACCAATTAACATTTGTTAACTGAATTATGTTTTCGATCCACTTGTGGAAGACCAGCCATGGAACAAAAAAGCAGGAAAAACCAGCACAGGAACATATCATCGTAGGATCCCTTTTGTGTCCATATGGAACTGGCAGGAACACCTGCGAGGACTCATCAGGCTACTTGAGCACAGAAGAGACAGTGTCACCTTTCATGCTCATTTTCTGCTGCAGATTCTGATTATTTGTAATAGCTTACTGATGATCTGCTGGTAACACCGTAACTCAGAATGCAATTCTCTCATCCACAATTCAAGAGGCAAAATAATCTGTTGATTTATAGTAAAAATTGGGCCTCTCAAATTCTGAGACTTTGCTTCCAAGCAGTCTTGTACTAAGGTTTTGTTTGCAGGTATCATGTTTTTCACAGAATTTAATTTTCACCTGAGCTGTAAATCCAAGTACTTTCTGAATCATACTGTAACGTTAAATTGTCTCCAGGACTCTCATACTAAGAGCTTTGTTCAAAACAGTGCCATCACATAGCAAGTCTGAGTGAAGTAATTTTCAGCCACAACAGTTAGGAATCTAGTGCAAATATATAAAAAGCAATAGGTAAGAACATCATTGTTTCTCACTGAAGGATATTTGCGCTGAAGCCTTCTAGCCATGCAGTCTTGTGTTTGGAGAACATCCATATTCCCTGCTCAGCTTAACTTTGAGCCAAAGTACTGGACTTTCATAACAGGACAATCCTTTTCTGAGGGTTATTTGATTGCTTAGCCTAAAGTCCAATGTTTGCTCCTATAAACTGCTCTTTCTTCCTCATCCATTTTCTAATGCCAGAGTGGGTGCATTTGTTCTGTACTATCTGTAGCTGTAGTTAAAGCATCCAGAGACCCTCCAAAGGGTAGGAAATCAGAGCTGCACACGGCTGAGCACTAGCGGTGCCCACAACGCTCCCAGTACCAGTGACTGAAGCAGGCTAGGGTACAGATGGAGAGCTGTATGCAGGCACCTCTCAGAAAGGCTGCTGGTGGCCCTTGAGGTTCAAAGCGCTGCAACACAAGCAAGGGGAAAGGTTTTCAGGTCAGTCTGATGCGACGTGCTCAAGACTTGTTGAAGTCTGTTGCCCCGTAGTAAGCAAAAGCTTTCTGGCTGCTTGCAGGATGACTTTATGATACTGACAGATGAATGTTCACCTTACAAAAAGGCTGGAGAAATCCTGGAGGGAGCTAACAGTTCCGTATCTACTGAGCATATCACTGCTGCTCAGTAAATACTCACAGTGAAGATTGCTCATCTGTGCAGGAAGTTGGGAATAAATCACTTCTGGTTCTCTTACTTCAATTTGAAATTTTATAGGCTCTTGCATATGATGTATTGGGTTATATCCTTCCTGCAAGCATGCATTATAAATGATGGGATAGGTCCCTTTACATTTTGTGTGTGTGTGTTCCTAGTTTGTGACACATGCTGTGTCTGTAAAATAGTGATCAGGGAGGTTGAACCACCTACAAGGAGGTGAGACTGCTGTATCCTTGGGGAACTGCTAATTCTGTTAAAACGGAGAAGGTTCAAAAGACTTAATGATATGGGATCTGGAGAAACTGTACAGGGGAGAAGATAGACACGCCTCAGAGGTGATGGACACAATAATTTCCTAAGACCCAGAGGGGACAAAACTGTGTTTTCTGCCACTCGAAACCATTGGGATGGCTGGAATTGAGGACAGTAGGTAGAAGGAGGTCTGTGTATGAACCTTTGCATTTCTGCTTAGTCTTACCTAGTTGCTTTGAGTTTTCTTTATTAAAAAAAGAAGGAAAAAATCAACTTTTCTTGTTCTATTTATGTGCTGATGAAATGTGGGTAATCTCTAAGTTCAAAAAAGTTTTAATCTGTTGCAGCATCTCATTGTGAGACGAAGATACAGGCGCATCCACCTCAAAGCCCTGGCTGACACAGTGTCTTGACAGAGGCACCATTTTGCAGAACGAAGAGACTCTGTGCCTTTCAACCCACCGCCCAGCCTTTCATGTGTCAGACACAGAGCCAGCGGGCGTTTCCTCTGATACTCCTCTCTGTATTCCCCAGGGCTTCAGAGCAAGAAACAAAAGCCAACTTGTTCACCAAGAGCATAATTTACGGCTGCCCTGCAACGCCCCCGAAAAGGAGCAGCCGCATAGCGCACGGGGATCGTTCCTCTCGCGAGGTCACAGACCCGGGTGCTGCTGTCGCTCCGATGGCGGGGCCGCCTGGCACGGGCGCTGCACCAGCACCAGTTCTCCGGGTCGGGCACACACGTGTCAAAGGCGGGAGAGAAAGGGAACTGCTTTTCTGACTTTCGGGCAATTCTGACCTGCTCAGATGAGTCGTGTAACTTAAAAAGAAGCTGCAAAACTGAGCCAGCCTACGCAAGAGAAGACAACAGCCTATATATAAAAAACAACCTATATAACTTTTCCTCTGACAGTTCCATAAGTAGCTAGGAAAGAACAAATCTTTGAAGTGAGTCACGTTAACTCCCTTCTCTCTCTCTTTTTTTTTTTTCTAACTCTGAATGTTATAAGGAAGTTCTGAAAACACATTGGTCAGAATTATGAATCATAAAGATCGGGGTCAAATTATAACTGTTCCAGGAGATTTTAATTAACTACCTAAGCCAGTAATTCTATTTTCGTAATTGGGAATGAATAGGTATCTTCCTTGAATCATTTTTTAGGTATTTGTCTTACTGGTAAGTCTAGGGTAGTAATAGCTCACCACCAGCTTTCTTTCCAGCACTGCATATTCTTGCAACATCAGTCTGTTCCTGCTACTAACTTAAACACAGGAATGCACGCCTACATCTTTTATATCCACCTGGTTATTACAAGCTCCATTTCCATTATGAGTCAGCAGAATTAGCGCGTAATACACAGTTTTGACTCCTATTAGATCAAAAGAAGAGTCTGCTAGTCCTGTATAGAAGCCCACATTGTGCTGCCCTGTTACCCAGTATTCACATTCAACATTAATATATATATATCTCTTCAAAAGTCCGTAACTCTTAGTAACTCTGACCCCACCAGCAAGTTGCTGAGGAGAGTGACACATGGCTAGAAATACAAAGAGACACGATTCATATTGTATTTAAGAGCTATCTTTATGTCTGCTAAGTTATTAATAGATGTCAGAAATTTCAGTAACACTTGCTCTATCATTATTAATTAGAGCTGTGGGGAAGTACTTGCCTGGCTGGTGAACCCTGTTAAATGTTTCTCACATGATCTGACATTTACTCACTTATTATGTTGCAGATGAAAAAGAAAACAAACAAATAAAAAAAAATCAGAGAACTACTTTGCATGGAACAGTACATGTTAACAGAGAGTAGATTGCATCTAACGAGATGCAAAGACTACAAAAAAGGTCTCGGTATTTTTCTGCCTCTTTCCCCTGAAAGATCTTAATGAAGAGTCTTAAAGAAGCTAAGTCACCTTCTTCTCAAAGAGTATGTGCAATGCAGGGAAATATTACTAGCTCTGTTTTACAAACAGGGAAATCAAGGTGTGCATATGGCAAGTACGTTGTTCAGGGCTACAGGAGGAGCCAGTGGCAGAGCTGTGAACAAAGTCTTAACCTTTTGGCTAGCACATCCATGTTTTAGAGTCCAGATCATCCTTCCCACTTGGCTGTGAGAGGGAGCCACATTGCTGGCTGTTCCACAGAACTACCTAAATCCATGAGAGCTTTCCTGGGGAGACTCTGTATCACTACCACAATACAAATGGCATTTTGCAAAAAAATGCATATTTGTATCACTGTTAGACACATCAGGAGGAGAATGGGAGAGAGACAGGGAAAAAAGGTGCAATAATAGTACCCACTCCTTCTTGACTGTTGCTGTTAACTTGGTTTTGGACATAATAAGAAGCAGTGAAGAGAAATTAAAAGAGATTTGGCTTGTTCACTGTAGGTTATACTAATGGTTAAGTGGCGGGTTTTTTTCCAGCATATGCAGCTGCAAGAGAGATTTTGCTTAAATCGTCAATACAATGTTTATTTTGTAAACATATTTGTCAAGTTTGCAACACTTACTCTGCCTAAAGGGTACCTTGAACCTAATGTTATTCCAGCAGCCATGACTTTGATTGATTGCACATCAGAAAGCTTAAGTGCAGAAAACTCCTACACAAAATCACTTTAAAGCATGGAAATTAAAATTTAAAGGCTTCTTCTTTAACATGCTTTGTGTGCCAGAGCAGCCACAGCCCCAGTCTGAAATGTGGGGGCAGCAAGGAAGAAGGGGGGCGCAGCCATTCAGCCCTACTCCCACAGGACACGTCATGGGCACAAACATTATGTTAAGTGGTGCTAATGTGGGAGGGGAGCGAAGGAAAAGACCCTCTATAGCCTCCATAGCCTCCTGTTTCTAGCAAACCCACATCTGTTTAACATCCCTAGCTGCCAACTAACTGCAGAAGAGCACAGAAAAAGCCGCAAGCAGGACGTGGTTCTCCAACAAACATGCTCGCCATATCCTTTTCATGCGCATCCCATCAAAATCCATCATTGCCATCCAGTTGATATTAATATGCTTTTACCAGAGGAAGGGGTGCACACAGCATCATCAGCCAGAGGCTTCTTATCCTTAGTGAATATCTTCAGAGCTGCCCAGTATGTTCGACAACAGCCTTTCCGCACAGGATGGTCTCCACAGAGGATCTGCTGAGCTCTTGGGGACCTCTTTGCATTCTTATTTGAGGGATGTTATTTTTAGAGTACTCGTCAATATATCTTCAGGAAGGCTGCAAGTCAATGTTCCTGTTGGCACTGGTGTTGCAATGCCGCAGGTGCACTGGCACTGATTTTCCATTGCTACAATAAAACCTCACAGTCTCATTCCTGAGGAAAACGTCCCCCTTTCAAAGGGCAGGCGAGTTCTCATGGCTGAATTAGATCCAATCACCTGTGAAGGCATTTGCTATATCATACTACGTTCTTTCTTTCAGCTCACCTCAATGTTCCTAAGTATTTACTCTTTTCTTTTCCACCCAATGGCTGTACAAAGGAATAACAATTAGCTGGAGGGAAGCATTTAGTTCCTCTTTCCTCTCTGTCCGACATCGCTTTGATCATAAATACATAAAAGATCTGGGTGCTTAAGTCCAAACACTTTGCCCTTGTTCAGCTGCTGCTTAGCTCTGGAGATAATAAGTTCGGTAGGTCCTTCATTGTTTAACTTCAATGTTTTCCGGGCAGCTCAGTTCTGCTCATACCCAGAACATCTCCTTCTATGTGCAGGGCGGTATCTAGCTCCAGCCTGGGTCCAAACATGATTCAGGAGCTACAACGAGAACATACAGGGACTCTGCACAGGAGTTTATTCAGAGTCCACTAAGCACACACTGGCAGCCTCAGGTGCTTTTAAAAATGCCTTGGTGGCTGCAGGAATATTAAAAAAAATAATGCCAGCCTTTCTGTTGGAAGCTTTATGGTAAAGGCACTCACCAAGAAAGAGGAAAATACACCTTAAAAGCCTTCCCAAACCTGAGAGGATATCAGTGCATCTCTTCTACCTCCCACAAAGTCTGCATCAGGCCATGAGCAGGGCTGGGAGGAGGAGAGGCTTTAAAGCTCAAATGGGAGCTGCTCTGCTGCACAGAAAGGAAAGCAAGATTCATTAATTTTGTAGCAAGGGAGAGGAAAAAAAGAGCTGTGCCTTAGATGCCTCTGGTATATTGTCAGTCACTGGCTAGAATGAAGCAGCACCTTATCTGGTTGGTAAGTTATTAGCTCTCTGTCCAATTTGAAATAATGGTGCTACTGCTGTCAGAGGAACAGTCCTCAGCTATGTGAATGATAGGGGGAGGATTCAGCTCACCATCTGAACAGACAGGCATCTCCAGGGTAGACTTCATCCCGTCTGCTTTAGATGTTGATTTGCCATAGGGATGAATCGGCTCTCTGGAAGTATCAATTTCTGTCCACTGATGAGGGAACTAAGATAAAGAATACCTGCTCGCCAAATCGATCCGAAAAGCCAGGTTGGGCATTTGAAGGGAGGAGGAAGGGGAAGCTAGAAATATAAGGGAGAAGAATCCAATGAAATTAACTTGGGGTTCAAATCAGAAACTACAAAGATGTAGGATTTCCTGACTCATTCTGTCCTCTTTCTTGCTGTGAACAGTTTCCTAATTCAAAGAGAAGTCCCCATGTTTTATACTGATTTGTCTGTTTATCTTCAAGGCTTAACAGAGACAAACATGATTAAAAAGCCTTTCAACACTGCCATTTATTTTAAATATTATTGTTTAATCACCAATTTCCCTGTGGTAATTACGCTATGTTTAGGCTTTGGGTTTTTTAATCGGTGTTTTCCTGTGGCTTGGGTGTGATTTCTGCAGAAGCCTTGTAATAACCAAATAACTAGGACAGCCTAATCTAATAATTTGTGCATGCATATGATGTTCAGGGGGATTATTAAAGTTATTTTCTCACCAAAATGTTATCAGCTTAGAAAGCTGAGCTGTTCCAGGCCGATGGCTTTTTATTGCAAAAATGTTTAATACAGCCATATGTACCAGACTGCAGTTGCACATGCTGATGTCATTTATTCCATTGATTTTGCCTTTTGAAAGGAATCTTGGTGCTCTCCAACTTTTGCTTAAAAAATCTTAACAACCAAAATAATGTTGTTCAAATGGCAAATGTTTGCTGAAACTGAAAGCTGGGGTATTTGTCTAGACTAAAAGGGTTGGATATGCTTTAGTTTGACAGGACTTGTTATTAACTTAGGACATGAAGCCTTGAGAATTTTCTCCTACTTTAATAGCATTGCATTTCAGGCCCTGAGCACAACTAATTTAAATGGTTCCAGGGGTAGAACCTAATCAATTTTGCACACCGAGATAGAAGTCAGTCCCTTAGTACTAATTTCCCTGCAATGTAAAAACAGTGGTAACAAAGAAAGGCACAAAAATAAAATGAAATACCATGAATGCAAATAGCATTACTCAGACTTTTTTGTTCTGCTGGAGTAGTCTAAATTTCAAAGCCACCTCCCACACATACACTTATATATAACATTTTGAAATACAATACTTCCTCAGATGTTACATTCATTGTCATACAGTTTATTCCTAGATATGGACTATTTTGCTACAAAAAGCAAAACTACATCAGTATTTTTCTGCTCTAATGATTCATTCTGGGCACTGAAAGAAAGACCTGATATATAATAAAACAGGAACGCAAGTAAAGGGAAGCAGATAAAGATATGGGCAGACAAATGTCAAATATTATTCAGTTGCTTGGGCCATGATACACACAGTATGTCATGACTGCAGTCATACATGCCTCACATTTCTCATTCGAATGATAATTCTTCTTGGTGTAATTGTAGCAAATATAGCAACACTGCAATTAGCATTGTATCCATTATCCTTTCAGTGAATTATCTTAGATTTTTTTTTCAAGGTTTCAGAACCCACACTAGGAAGGCTTTGTTTAATCATCTAGAGACACCATAGCTCCAAACTGTGAGAAGCCTTTCTTAGAGACCCTAAGGAGGTGAAGGTTTAACCTGCTGTTTGTTGTTAGCTTGTTACTTAGCCTTGATTATTGCAGAAATAATATTTACTGCAGAAACGTTCAAATGAAGCATTGCTTTCTAAAGTTCAGTTGCATCAGAATATTGGCCCATTTTTTCAAGAGTGTTATGCAAAGCCTACCACTAGCAGATGTGACAGGGAAAATGAAGATATTGTCAGGTCCCTGGGAGTTCTGGCAAGGCTTGGTTGCCCTGACCAGTCTCACTTGAGCCCCCGCCCAAGCTCCCTCTGCCTGTAGGCCCATGAGTATCCTGGTTTGGGCTGTGTCATACATAGACTGTGTCCAGCCAGGTCTCCTCCATGGACCCTGGACCTGTGTTTGAGTTACTCCTACCACCAGCCTGGCTTCAAATTGTCCTCACTGGCTACCTGGGCTTCCTGAATCAACCCTGGCTGGATCTGGGATCTCTCTTCCTTGCCTCCAGTCCTGTCTCTCCTCCTGCTTGCACCCCAGCCCTTGCTTAACACCTCGCCTCATCTAGGACTGTCAGTGGATCACGTCGCTGTCACCACCCCAGCCCTGCCCAGATCCTGTGGGTCACTGCCTTAGCCCGGTCTGTGCTATAGATGCCCTTGACCCCTGGCTTCTTCTCCCTTATGGAGCAGCTTGGCTTATGCTACTCCCTGACAGATATCATTGGGCTATCACTGCTACTATTATAGTAATTTTATGACTTCATTTTTGTGAATCTTTCCCACTGCTATGGGTTTGGACTCTGAAAACATTTCAATATATGAAGAACAAAGTGCAATTCTTTACCTGTTATACTACATCAATAATTGACCTGGGTTTGGAAAGCTTGCTTCATCAGGGAAGCCAGTAGATGTGGGGTTTTTATTTATTTTAGTAAGGCTTTTAATACTGTCTCTCACCTATCCTTCTGGACAAAATGTTCAGCAATACAGCTAGACAAGTCCATAGTACGATGGATGAACAACTGGCTGAGGGGTCAGGCTCAAAGAATTTTAGTAAATGGGGTTACATCAGTCTGATGGCCACTCACAATGGGGTTCCCCTGGGCTGAATTTTAGGGCCAGTGCTCTTTAATGTTTTTATAAATGATCTGGATACAGGAATCGAATGTATATTAAGTAAGTTTGCTGATGATACTACACTAGGAGGAGCTGTGGACTCCCTTGAGGGTAGAGAGGCCTTACAGAGAGATCTGGATAGACTAGAGAGCTGGGCAATCACCAGCTGTGTGAAATTTAACAAGAGCAAGCATTGGATTCTCCACCTGGGGTGGGGTAATCCTGGTTATACGTACAAACTGGAGGTCGATAGGATGGAGATCAGCCCCATGGAAAGAGATCTGGGGGTTTGGGTTGATGGCAAGTTGAACATGAGTCAACAGTGTACCCTTGCAGCCAGAAGGGCCAGCTGTGTCCTGAGGTGCAACACGCACAGCACAGCTAGCCAGTTGAGGGAGGTGATTGTCCCGCTCTACACTGCATTGGTGGGACTCCACCTCGAGTTCTGTGTGCAGTTTTGGGTGCCTCAGTATAAGAGGGACATCAAACTATTAGTGTGTCCAGAGGAGGGCAACCAAGATGGTGAAATCCTCGAGGGCAAGACTTATGAGGAGAGGCTGAGGTCACTTGGTTTGTTCAGCTTGGAGAAGAGAAGGCTGAGGGGTGACCTCATCACAGTCTACAGCTTCCTCAAGGGGAGCAGCAGAGGGAGGGGTGCTGATCTCTCTGGTGACCAGCAACAGAACACAAGGAACTGGAATGAAGCTGCGGCAGGGGAAGTTCAGATCAGACATTAGGAAAAGGTTCTTTACCGAGAGGGTGCTCAGTCACTGGAACAGCACCAAGCCTGTCAGAGTTCAAGGAGTGTCTGGACGACGCTCAGTCATATGGTTTAGTTTTAGGTAGTCCTAGGAGGAGCAAGAAGTTGGACTCAATGATCCTTATGGACCCTTCCAACTCGAGATATTCTATGATTCTATGATCATGCAAATTATTATGCAAAATCAGGAATAAATATTATTATTGAATTTTTCTTTTTTTCTGTAGAAAAGTCTGTCAAAAATCAACATTTGGTCATTTAGTGTGCAAGAGTAGTTTTCTAGCAGAAGTATGAAAGCAAATAGTGATCATAGTGATCCTGGAGAGTCTCAAATCCACTGAAAACTTAATTTTGGACTTTAATATATATTTATATATGATCTTGTTTGAACTTATCAAACCTGATGAGGAAAGACTCAAAGGTAATAAATACATAATTCACAACAGGATGGCTAAAAGATGCTGATGCAAAATTATAAAGCTTCAAGACATCCTTCCCACTTTAGGTCTAGCCAGAAAGAAAAGATTTCACAGCAGCTACACAATAGCAAATGCTCTACAACGGAAACAGCTCGGGCAGCATCCCCAAACTTCTGTGCTGATGGGGCTTCTGGTAATGCATCTGCTTTTCTTAAGTTGTCTCTGGCCCTTCTTCACAGGTAGGAATGAGAGAGGACAGAAAAGCTTCTTGGGGGAAATTTCTGACTTTCTCTCCATGTGTGTCCTTGCTTTCTCTGTCTGAAAACAATGCGTGAATGGTTCCCTGCTTATAGGAAGCATAGTTTTCTCTACTTTTAATCTTCAGTAATCCAGAATCAAGTAAAACTTGAAAATAGTTTGCAGTTTGGGGAATTTTATCCTAGTCTTCCATGCCATTTTAGCAAAACCTGTCTTCAAATTATGACCCATTGGCTACACAAATTCATGTATTTGGATGCTCAAAACAAGGACATTCAAACCCTCATATGCTATAATTAATTGAGTTTTGTGGGGTTTAAGTCAGGCTGTATTGAAATCAGAATGAAATTCAAGAGAAGAAAAAAAGTGGTAGTAGAGATGATATGATTTTGACTCCTATAATGAAACATACAAGGAGTAGCAATGACCATTTATACCAAGTGAAATCATTGCTTTTATTGGGCAGTTCAACTGTATCACAAAAGAGGAATGTCAGCAATTTGTTAAGAATATGAACATCAGCTTTCTAAAAGTAGTCGTCACTCATGAATCTAGGGTAGAATATAAGAAGTCCCAAAATAGGGTGATTTTCAATCCTTATTTCTGTTTTCCAGTGACCTTATGGTCACAGAAACTTCTACTGCCAGGTAGGAACTCTCTTTTTTTACTTTTTTACTGAGCTCCTGCACAGCAGAGATTTTTTCCCTTGGCTCCTGTGAGCTTGACATAAAATGCATGTGTGAAAAGATGCCCTAATTGCAACTTTTAAGAATCTAATGTAGCTTCTTTACCTGACCTTACATTTTCTGGCAAAGGGCTAACCGAAGTTCACTTTTGATCAATGTCACTGTCATTTCAAGGCTTGTCTTCATTCATGAGTAATGGCAGAACCTCTTCTCTCCATTTCTACCCTTAGGTAATGGCATGATACCCACGATTTGTGGGTACTGACTGTTTCATACAAGACCACAGCCGACCACATTGAGAAGTGCAACATAATATGCAAATCACTTCTTTGGTCCTGCTAAGACAAGTGAACCAACATAATGCTACGCTGGCATCTGAGGAAGTCTGATGCTGTGGTCACCTGCCACATGAAGCATCCCTAGGAAGCCTCCTTATCTGCAGCAGATGGGAATCAACTCCAGCAACACACAGTCTCCACATAAACATTCATCGAAAGCTTGAGTCAGTGCCCAGCTGCACTGCAGGACTTCAGCTCCACAGTTCATATGCTCCAAATGAAATCAATGTGGGTAAATTTGGACAAAGGAGGAATACTCAGCACCTGATACGACAGACTCTAACTGAACCAGGAAGGTGACTTCTGACAAGTGGAAGTAACTGCAGTTTTCCCCTCATTATTATTTTACCTGCTTTCAATAAGTAATGCCATTCTGAGAATTTTAATTTACAGTTGCACATGTGTATGCAACTTCAAACCATTATAAACCTTCAAACCTTGTAAAACATGTAATTTCTCTGCCAAAAGAAGATATTAAGAGCTTGAATACCTTTTAATCTATATTTGGCCAGCAGCAGTACATGGTAAAACCCCTAATCACATCTTGTGTTTTACCAGGACCAGAGGTGAAGAGATGCTGTTTAACCTTCCTCAGCCCCCAGCTGGTTCCTTCTCATTCAAAGGGAACGATAATTCATTCAATGGATAAAGACCTCCAGGGCTACAAGAGAGCTTTGGTCCACTTTATACTCTGCACTGGGACCCCGAGGGATGGGGACGCAGAAGCCATCCAGTCTCGAGGACGCAGGAACTGTCCGTGTGTGTCTGGACAGTTTGGCCATTCCCAAACTTGCCTAAGCGCAGTAAAATTCCTGTGCCCATCCTCAAAGGTCTTCTATTCTCTCCCAAAATGAAGTCCAACACTTCGCTCTGATGCACTGGCAGCACAGGTCAGACTCGGGTACTGGCACCCAGGTTGTGCTGTCGGGGCGTAAAGAGCAGTCAGGGAGCAGGAGCACACCCTGTCTCCCCTGCTTACATCAAAATCAAGCAGGAGGGCAAACAGGATTCGCTTCTCACAAGCAGCTACTGGCAGTGAACACACAGATCACCCTTTTCTCTGTCTCTCAGAGCTGAGGACCTGGTGCTTATAAGCTGTGATCCTTTAAACTCTTCAGCCCCTGGAGGTGCAGCAGGCAAAGGCAGTGTGTTAAACTGCCTGTAAAATCCCCTTCTAGCCCAAGTCTGCATGCCGTAGCGAGCACAAGTGCCTACAAAATGCCACAATTTCACACTAGCAAGTTTCAGGAACCTGCATTTTCCCTTGGGGCGTGTGATTTTAAAACACTTGAAATATATTTGTATTGTGTTTATCCTCTCCATTTTCGCGTCAGGGAAACCTGCCCACAATTTGCTGTGGGGATAGGTAGAAGGGGAAATACCAGAAAATCGCCTGCCATCTTCATCAGCTTGATGCACAATCACACGTCAAGCCAAGCGCAGCTCGGTGGTGCTTACTCTCATGACAAGACAGAGCTTTAGTGTCAGCTCCTAAAGATACGTGTATATGGAGATAGCTGTGGCTGCACCATCTCGGCTTTCAGCCTTTCCCTTTTAGGCAATGTTAAACTAGCCAGGCAAACTGTAGAGCAGTTTTGTCACTTGGGAGTGGGCAAACCGGCTTCTGTGTGCCACAGATCTGACCCAGAGGTTTTCCAAGGGACTGTTCATTGCAGCCAGCAGTGCTTTAGAAACAAAGCCATGATTTTTAGTGGGATAGTGATGGAGGACTAGAAAATTCCTTCCCTTTCTCTTCACAAGGAACCACATGGAGAAGACAACGGGCAACAGGTAAAAGTTGTATCAGGAGAGGTTTAATCTCAATATAAGATTTTTTTTTTACAGTGAGAACAGTCATTCATTGGAACAACCTCCCCAGGAATGTAATAGAGTCCCCATCACTGTTGGTTTTCAAGATGTGATTGGACAGGGTGCTAGAAAATCTCATCTCGGCTTCCTTTCCCTTGAAAGATTGGACCAGATGATCTTTGGAGGCCGTATCCAACCTGACCTGTTCTATGATTCTAGGATTTTATTCCTAGATTCAATAGCTTTGGGGATTTGATATCTTTGAATTTTTGCCCTGCTGTCAAACGTCATTGAAATTGCTTGGTTTCTTCAAGTTTCTCTATTGAGAGGTGACAGAGATAGATATGCATGGGACAGCAGGAGGGTCATGTACAGCAATACAGATTATTTTCCTTAGAAATCAGGCTAAAAATTGAAAAGGCAAAATAGGGAAAAACCTGTTACAGGTGGTTTTGCTCCAGAAACTGGGACTTTAAAAGTTGCCATATATACAGTGAACTACTTCACCTTCATTCACATTCAAACATGTTGCACATTTTCACATAGTCAATAGTATGTTGATTAGGCTGGCCTCAAATGAATCTGTCAGTCTGAAACCTTATAACACACACAAGAGACATTAGAGAAAGACTTTGTACGTGCTTTCTTGATTAGACATCAGTTTTTCTTTAAATGAGGAAGCCAAAAATCAAATTAGCTAACAGGATGCTCTGCATGACTGACTTTTCTGAGGAACTTAACATCTAGTATCATGTCAGCTAATTATGATTAAATAGTTGACAGAGAGATAGCTCTTGTCAGTTAATGTTGAATGTTGCTGGCTAGTCAGTTGTGTCAGGTTAGTCACATCATTAAATTGTGATAAACCAGGTCCCATTTTCAGGAAGTCTGCGCAACAAACATGGGTGCTACCAAATGATGGAGCTGGCAGTCTATCTTCTGCCAAGGCAGAGTTAATGAGAGAGAACTGGAAACTGGCTTGTTATTGTAATGGTTATTTGAAGTGGATAAAAGATGTCATACATAACCATGTGACCATTTTTAGTCTTCTGGAATTTGACTAATGTTTTGTGATCCTTGCACAGACCCCTTTCCAGGGTCTGGCTATCTGCAAGGTACATAAAAGTCATGGCAGAGAAAGGCAGTGAGTAAATGTGATAACCAGCAAAATTACATCACATTATCATATGCAGGTTTTTACGTTGTTTTGGTTTAAATTCAGTATCTGAGCAGGGTAAAAATGTCATGATTTAAGCAAGGATTTCAGCTAGACATTTTTCAGAGAACAAAAAGCAATGAATCAGACATGTAAAGAGTAAATAAGCTGTTCTTCTTGCCCTTCTCAAGATATGAGTAACTAGTATTGGCCTGTTACTCTTATTTTTGTATGGAGATTATGGAGTTGGCATACTCATTCTCTTCCCACAACTCACCCACGTTGAATACATGGGTCATGCAAAAATACTTACACAAAATGCAACAAACATCTCACAAAGCCATTTGCAAATTATGTGTCAATGACACCATCATTGATCTTTTATTTCAGCATGTGTTCATGTAAAAAACCTAAAGGAATAGAAGGCCTGCTGTGAATCTTAATGTGATTACCCTTTTGTTAAAGAAAACAAAAGAAAGAACCTTAGTATTTCGAAGGTAGTTTAACATGAGTGCTATAAATTCATAAAACTCTTCTGAGCAATACTGCATGGGCACTTTTTTTTTTTATTGTCCTCACAATAACATGAAGCTTGTTTCGTGGGATGAATCCTTTGAAAATCTGAGTGATGTAAAGGCAGGAATAGAGCAAATTTAAACGAAGAGCGATCTCCTACACTTAAGAAAACAAACTGGCTGATATCACTGAGGTTTGAGTTTGTCCTGCTCCGTGGAGGAACAAAAAGGGAGGAATTTTCTCGTCTTCCATCACTATCCCACTAAAAATCATGGCTTTGTTTCTAAAGCACTGCTGGCTGCAATGAACAGTCCCTTGGAAAACCTCTGGGTCAGATCTGTGGCACACAGAAGCCGGTTTGCCCACTCCCAAGTGACAAAACTGCTCTACAGTTTGCCTGGCTAGTTTAACATTGCCTAAAAGGGAAAGGCTGAAAGCCGAGATGGTGCAGCCACAGCTATCTCCATATACACGTATCTTTAGGAGCTGACACTAAAGCTCTGTCTTGTCATGAGAGTAAGCACCACCGAGCTGCGCTTGGCTTGACGTGTGATTGTGCATCAAGCTGATGAAGATGGCAGGCGATTTTCTGGTATTTCCCCTTCTACCTATCCCCACAGCAAATTGTGGGCAGGTTTCCCTGACGCGAAAATGGAGAGGATAAACACAATACAAATATATTTCAAGTGTTTTAAAATCACACGCCCCAAGGGAAAATGCAGGTTCCTGAAACTTGCTAGTGTGAAATTGTGGCATTTTGTAGGCACTTGTGCTCGCTACGGCATGCAGACTTGGGCTAGAAGGGGATTTTACAGGCAGTTTAACACACTGCCTTTGCCTGCTGCACCTCCAGGGGCTGAAGGTGTCTCCCATCCCTTTTATCTCCATAGCTACTTCCTTGCCACAGGACTCCATGTATTAGAGGCTGCAATGTGAAAACATGGCAAGAGCGAACAAGGAAGTCCCATGTTTGATCTGTGTGTTGTGAATGTCCTGGGGAAACCTTCTCAACCCGATTTTGAAGCCTGGAAAATTGAAGAGTACAGAGTTTGGTGACTTGAACAGAACTACCTGGCCTGCAGCACTCAGAGATGGGTAGGACTGTCTCAACCAGAAGGATGGCTTTTTGCCAGAGCAGCCACAACAGATTTTATACAGCAGGCGCAGTGAGCCCACTGCCATGAGGCGCCCTCACTCAGCTGTGTGCCACAAATGTAAGAGGTCTGACATTTGCTCTATTGCCTATGGATGCTCTTGTAATCTGGCTGCTTGTGGACCTGAGCCATACGCTACAACCTCAGAGAAGCTGGGAGTAGAACTTGTATCTGAAAACTCTTAGTCCAAGGAGTCCTGGCATTGTCCCTCCTGGAAGCATCTGTACCTACTCTGTTTCCATGGTACCTCATACTGAAGAGAGGCCCTCAATTAGTGGCAGGATCCGAACAACATATTACTCTGAGCCCTGAACAGCAACCAACAGAAAAAGAAATTAATTGATAGGAATACACTGTAAGTACTCCTCAGTGCCCACCTTACAGACTGCTAGGTTCAGAGCCATTCCTTAGGAAGCATCTGTTCCTCACTGCCTGACCTGTGCTGAAGCACTTCTACTGTGCCTTTCTTCTCCCCCAATTAACTAATTAATTCCCACAACAGGGAGCAAATTGAATCAATCTGGGATCCACCGTGCCTCCCCCATCTGATCCCTGCACACATAACTAACTCCCTCTGCTGCCTCATCCTCTGCTCCCCACAGCCAGGCCCCTTCCCCAGTCTCTCCAGCCCATTTGCCAATTCCCTGCTGTGCACAGGCTCTGTTCAGAAAATGAAGAGTTCAGCACAAAAGCTCCTGGCTTTCCAAGGAGCAATACAGAATGAGCAGGGATTCCTCCAAATGTCATTTACACGCTGTCTCCTTCCAGCCCCAGCAGCTGAGAGTACACAATTGCCATTCTCATTTGGCTTCTCCTTCTATAATAACCTGCAGCAGATGTTTGATGTTTCACTTGGTACTAACTAGAGATGCATATTGTTTTATTTTCCATTAGTGAATCCCTGACACTTTCAAAGTATTTTTTTCATGTGTTTTAATACTCAGCTGATATTCAACACAAAATCTCCATCTCATGGAGGCTGTTCAAAATGCATACTGAAACATGGATTTTCTCTTTCTGAGAAAAAGTGATTAGACTGACCATGCAGCCTGCTGAAGGATTGCCTTGGCTGCACAGTTTTTTAATACAAAAACCTGCAGAAGATAATGATGGCAGAGCTTTGGTCAGAGCTGCTGCAGGATATTATTCCAGGAACATCCAGCAGGAATCCAGTCAACGTTGAGGAAGGACATAGCTGTGTGACTGAGTTTCCTAACACTGTTTTTAGCAGCTGAGACTTGAAATCTACAATTCAGCAGAATGCAAATAAATAACTGCAGAGGAGTTGTTGCAGCCATGATGGGCTACAGACTCAAAAGAAACACAGTTTGAGGAGATGAGTTCTCTCTTATTAGAGCAGATGATGCTCCTGGAAAAGCAGATTGGCTTGGGGACAAGAGACCTTTTATGAGCATAATGCTGACAGGAAGCATCACAACCCAATGAACCAGAAGAACTACAATAAAAGACACTGTTGAGCCCTTCTCCCTTTCCCTGACGTGATTCTCTGCTCTCACACCTCTCATACTATAAGTCTGACCTAGAAAGGCTCTGGTCCCTGTCTTGGAGACTGTCTCACCAGCACAGGTCTCAGGTGATCTTCTGTGATTATGAAGGTAAAGGCAGGGAGGAGGTCCCAAGGGCATGCAAGAAGCAGATGGAAAGGTGTACTGAGGTACAGGAGCCTGTGTCTTTCCCCAGTCTTGGTCTCTTGCAGTGCCTGTCCATCCTTGTGATGGCAACAGAGTCAAGTGGTCCTACATCCTCCCTACTCTAGCTTTGGCCAGAGACTGCTGTAAAGAGATGGCTATGGGGTGGCAAGATGCAGGTGCAAGGGTGGTCCAGAGAAGCTTCTGAGGTGAAATTGCAGGTTGTCAAGAAGGGAGCTGGCACCTTCAGTGAGGCAAAAGAGACCTCTACATGCAATTGCACCTTTTCTTTCACTCTTCCTCTTCCCCCGATTCCCATCTCAGCTGGAGCAAGGATGAGGAGAGGGGGAAAAGTTACGTGGCTGGACAGTGGATGGCATGGTAAAGAAAAGTCAGGGAGGGCTTCAAAAGGCTCTTTAAGATTTTAGACCAAATTGACTTTATCCTGATCAGGCATGCATAAAATTAATTTCCTTCCATTTAGTAATAGTAGTAAAAAGTAAATATTCAATATCTGCCAAAACATTGACAGCTATTTCCCTGATACACTGAGGTGAGTTAAGTTTCATTAATTATATCCTTTTCTTATAAAAGCACAAGTTCCTTCCTCCCATCCTCCCCCACAATGTTTGCTTGAATTTCTATCCCAAGGAAATAATATCTGTTCAGAAAACAATTTTCTCACCAAGAACTGTGTATTTGCCTTGAATAAGGAAATGGTCATAAAACGCTTCAGAGAAAGTCCCTTGCAATGGAAAGGGTTAAAAAATCCCAATTATTTGAGCTGCTGAACACTCTTCCTCCAAGAGAATTTCAGCACAGTAGCTGCTATGGCTCAGTGCTCCCCTGGCAATTTGGAAGGCTGTCACTCCCACTGCCCACCCCACTAGGTGCTTCTCCTGGACTCACACGCATGCAACATTTGGGCCTTTTCTTCTGGAGAGTGGAAGGGTAAGGGTTTGGGCAACCTGGTCTAGTGGAGGGTGTCCCTGCCTGCACCAGGGGGGTTGGAACTAAATCATCTTCAAGGTCTCTTCCAACCCAAACCATTCTATGATTCTATGATTCTATGATTTATTTTGGTTCTAAGTGTGTAAGAAAAGGCATGTATTGCTAAAAGCATTATTTGTAGTCGGGAAGGAATACTCTTTGTCCTTATAGGGCTTTTCTGTACTTAAGTCATGAACACAGAGGTAAATCAGCAGCAGTCTGGCTTCAGTTTGAGTTATTTCTTTAGGAGGGGGCCAAAGGGCAACTCACTTTTACTTTTCAGTTTTTATTAGGGCTTGCACACTTATAAAAAAATTCATGTGTGTTATTGTCCTAATGGTTCTGAGGAGCCATAAATCTGTCTGACAAACAGGAAGAGGCGAGCGATGCTGCTCATAATACTTATGTAAAATCCTGCCTCTCTGAGCGTGTTTTCTTTCTCAGTCCTTGCAGTTTGCTTCCATGAGTCTCAGATGTGGGAACTCAGCAGTTAACGTGCCTTATTTTCACACCTTTATAAAAGTCACAATCAAAAGCAGTAGGGCCTCTGCCCTGAGGGCAGGGAGGGGGACTGGCATGTGGCAAAATAGTTGTTCTTTTTGTCTAAAAGGTGAAGTCACCAATTATTCTTGTCCCTTCACACGGGGCCTCACTTGCTCAGTAAGTTTTAATTACTATAATCTAAACCTCATTTTCTTTTGTCATCCTAGCTACCTGCAGTAGATAAGTTGCTTTCTAAAGTATTTCATGTGAGTGGGCAGGACTGACTCCTTATACAGGCTAAAAATATTTGCTCTCTTAATGCCATGGTAGGTTCTATCCATAAGAGGATTAATTAAACCATGGCTGTGAATGTACAGATATCATGGTCACCAACCGCAGAGCGCATATGCACACACATTCAGTGAAATAAATTAATGCCTCCAGAGAACTGTGTGACTTGATCTACCAGCAGACTTCTCCATCTGGGCCCTGTTTGGCTGGCTTTGAAGTGGATACGAGGGACCTCATCCCAGCTTTGGGTCCTTTCAGGCAGGATTGAGTCCTAGCACACAGGAGACAGCAGGAAGTGCCCTAGACCTCTTCTCCTGCCTCTACACAGACCCAGTGGATGCAAAGAGATGTCTGTCAGGGACTCCCCAAACATAACCTACAGAAAGCTGCTTCCCCAAGGCCAGGATTAACCCACACTTCACCAAGAAATACCACAGATGACTTTACAAACCAGTCCTTGCAGAACTGAGGATGCCACCAGCTGTTCCCTGGGGGACAGGGTGTCTTTGTAACCTTATGATGTCATAACATGCTAATAGCAACAATATCTTTTTTTTTGAGATGGTCATGCAATAGCGGGCTGTCCAGAGCAGAGCAGAGAGCAGTTGGCTCACCTACTATATGTCAGCTTGTGACTATGTATTTCACTTGAATGGGTTTGGAGTTCACAAATAACCTTCTGTGATGCAGAACCTAATGTGGATCTAAGGTACGTCCAGAGCTGATCAGCCATTTTCCTAGTGAAGTTCAGGGCTCCTCACACCAGGGCAAGCCAAGGCTATCAGGTCCTAATGGTATCAATGATAACTACCTCAGTAATTTGAGACACCCTTCCCTTAAAAGGATGAAGTGACAAGAAAAGTGGGTCACAAATAGATTGTAGGACAAAAGGTTAAGGGATAATCTGATTCACTGAAATTATGCTACAGTGAATTTGCTGTTACATCTTGATTTAATTTTTTGCCTTGCTACAGAAGGAAGCATGGGCAGGGGCAGCAGGCCGTTAGTGCCTGAAGTTTCCAGGATTTGTTATTACAGGCATAGGTGCCGTTCATTTGTTGTTTGACACTTCAGGTGAACCCAGGGGGTTCATCATCCAATTCCGAGGTGCTCTGAGGCTGAGGGGTATCCTGTCCTGTCATCCTATGTCCTTCCATTTCCTGGGCAAAGCCAGCCATGCAAGGAGGTCTTCAGAAACCAAAATGAATTATGTCTAAGCTATTCAGGTATGAGGTACAGAGAAAATCAAAAAGGCTTAAACACCTAACTGTCTGCACTTGCTATGGACACAACTGGCCTGTCTTGGCTTCAGGGACTGAAACCTACTTCTTCTCTCAGCATATCATCCCAGAGAGAATCTGCCAACTGCCAGCAGTTGAGTAGTCTCCAACCTCACCCACATTCAGCAGTGGTGTGGCCACTGAAACTGATGGGTTCTGCTGTAGTTCAGACTGACAGCCAGGTAGGATACTGTACTTTTTTATATTACTGGGTAGGGGTAGGTGAAGGTTGAGCACCTGCTGAAGCAGGTACGAAGTCATGTTTGATACCATTCAGAGAAAAATAGGTACCAGCTGAGTGCCTGACCTCCCAGCTACTGCCTACTCTAGGAGATAGGAAGGGTGCCAAGAGATCAGGGGAAGGAAAAAGGGAGGAGAGGGAAAGAGAGAGGTTTTTCTCTACTGCATAAATAACAATAGACTTTTAATTAAACACATTTCAAGAAGAAGCTTCTTGTCTTTAGCTCTAGACAGAGCAAGAAGGTAATTCCAAATCTTTCATGCCCCTGAAGCATTGCTGGCACTAGGCCATGGCCATGTCTTGCCCCTCTCGGAAAATGCCTACAGCACATACTGGGCTGGAAAGACATACTGGCTCCGAGAGCTGCCTTCCAAGGCTTTGGCGTGAGCTAGGGTTCCTCAGTTCTCATCGGGTCAGGGGTGAGACTGGTGCTGAAACAGCATAGAGAGCTTAGACATTTAAAGGATTAAGCTGCCAGTAACGATGGGTGGGGGACCCTAAGTAGCAGGAACCATTTGCATTTGATTTTCAGATATCACTATGAAGTTTAGAATATGTCTACGTGGTATGAGGATGTCTTTTCAGAAGTGTAAATTAACCCTTAGCTGATTTACCAATATACATTTCCCATGTCTGCTTGCTTGCTGTCAGCACAAAACACTGCATTGTCAAGCAGTTTTCATAGGAAGTTGCTGGTGAAAGTTTTCTCCTACAGTTTAGAGGTTGCTATTGTCTACACTGCAAGGTCTGTGTGTCTACCTGACATAATGCATCAGCCCTTGCCTCATGGGACACTGAGCTCTTTTGGGGACCTATGAACAAAGAGTCTGCTTGATGCCGACCACCTGCTATCACCACAAGAACTGATGGGGTGGGTAGAGGGGGACACTGGCTGGGCATAATCTATCTGATTCACTCGTATCACTTTCCCATAGTCCACAGAGTTCACGTATAGCTTGGAGGCCCGTAAAGCAAGTCTGGATTAAGCACAGCACATGGACGTTTAATGCATTTTGCCACTGGCTCTTACCGTGCCGCCCTTGACAGTGTCCAAGACAGACGGTGTCAAGCTAATGCAGCTGAGCTGGGCACTGAGCTGGTGCATTGCTGGCACACCACAGGCAGCTAAGCAAACGGATTTGCTGTTAGGTAGTTTAGATTGGGAATTTATTTTTGGTTAATCAAAGACAAACTAGAGAAAATAGAAGTGAGATTCTTGAAAAGCAATTTAGCCACCCGGATCACATCTTATGACAAATAAAAAAGGAAGAAAACTTCAAAATATGTCCTTATCATTTTTGTCATTGCCTACGCTGTCATTTTCTGTATAAGTGGCGTGCATGTTTATAGATTGCAGCTACCTGCATGAATCTATTGGACCACGCTGAGCTTTATTGTAGAAGACGGCAGGACAATGTCAAAATATTTCACCACAGAATGTGGGAAAAGAGAATGCGAGAAGATGCCGGCAAACTCAGCAAAAAACAGTTGAGAGTAAAACCATATCCAGGACCATTACACAAAGAACACGATTTTTAGTTTTATAAAGTAGATAAGAGTTCTATCTTGCCTGTTCACATAAAAAAGGCAATATCCAAGTGTCAGTCATAAAAATGCTATATAAAGAGGTAAATTCATCTTTCCATTCCCATTCACGGCTGACACACCTATAGACCGGTAACCCTTTTCGCACAGCATCTACCAGTAGACCTTGTGTAATTTGTGTAATTGCTTGTCCACTGTAGCTTCTCAAACAGGCATTTACTGCTTTCCAGAACATATTTCCTGAAATGTGAGCCATACATGTGTAACAGCGTGAAAATAAAAATTCTGTCTTGGAAATACTTGGAGTTTGATTTTTGTGTTGCTGTTGTTTTGTTTTGTTCTACTATTTTAAAACAAAATGGTGATCTGTCTGTATTTTTCATAAGACACTGCAGAGGGAGAGGCTCATGAACTAAAATAGCCAGTAAAACTGTAGTTAGCACACTAGCAGCAGATACGTATGATGGCAGGGGGTCGTTTCATCTAACTGCAGCGTCTTTACAGCTCTAACATCTGACCTGTCGTTTCTACAATAAGGGGAGAGGAGCAGACGTCTCTGGGGTGTAATTCAGCTCATCTATTCAAGTCATTTCTATTTAGTCAGTGGAGTTAAGGTTTAGTTTACCATACTCAGAGTTAAAATCAGACCTGGTTTTAATCAGACTCAGAGATCTCAATTTCCCAGTTTTATGCTTCAGTCTGCTAGTTACCCTGGGATCATAAAACATCATCCTGACCCCAGGAAACTTTCTTGAATTTCACAAATCAGTATTTTCAAATAAAAAAATAAGATTGTGCTAAAAAAATCTCTCAATACGGTCAAAATCCCTATTCTTCAACAGACAGCTTGGGCACTTAGCTACACAAATACGAGTCCAGAGCATCACTTGAACCTCTGTGCGCTGCTGAAGGGTAGAGTAGTTGATGTCAGCACCTTCCTTGCTGCTTATCCAAGAGCCAGAAACACGGGGTAAACTGAGCGTGAATGATACACGGGAAGGAGCAGATCTCAAGAAGCGTATGCTCCAGTGTATTCTCACATATTCACGTGCTTCACCTGCAGAGCACTAATGGAGGTGCCTCCCATAACTCGTCTCTGATGCTTATCTCCTAAACCTGCCAAGGCAGCATGAAAACCCATCAAAGAGAGGCCCTCTCCAAAGCAATCACACTTCTGTACCTGGTCGCAGCTGGGAGCCCTGCAAAAACAACGTTTCTCACAGTATCCTGGCAACTCTGGATGGAGTGTGCTTATGTGGGAGGGAAGAGACGTAGGAGGGGGAAGGATGTGTGGCTGTTTGAAAACATTTGTATAAATACGTTCACTTCAAGTTCATTTCTACAAGTGACATGAACAGCACAAGGACAGATTGCTTTGTGCATTTTTTTTTTTTTTTCTAGCGCAGCTTTGGTTGTGTATGAAACCACCAGTTTGCAGATTTTCGGTCAAATTCATATCATCAGAAATGACAGTTAAAGGCAAAAAGGTTGCAAGATAATGACTTTCCTCCAATTCCATTCTAACACTCAAATCCCAGTTGCATTGCTCTTCTGTTACATCTGCCTGTTATTGCTGGGCATTAGTAGCAATGGTGAAATAGTTAAAGGCTTTTTGTGGTGTAGCGGTAAGCAGAAGTGTTGAACATGTACAATATCCTTGATAAAATTCTCAGAGGAGGGGAATGCTCTCTGCAGTTGGCAAAGCATGTGCTTATTTGTTAGATAAAATGTGATTTCACTTCTAGTTTAATCTCGTCACAGAATTCTTGCACTTTAATACATTTTTGAGAGTCTAAATTACGAAATATTATGCTTTTATCACCAAATCCATGTATAAAAAATGACATCTGAAAATTTAAATAATTGCATATGAAAAGTAAGGTGTCACATGACCACTGCTAGTTTTAGATCTAAACTGTTGCGCTGAAGGTTATGTAGTAGAATAAAAGAGGAGGAAACATTTTCACAAGATGAGCATACTGGGAACTGGTTGTGGTTTCACAGAACTCTTTTTCTTAATCAGCAAAACTTCCTGTTGTTTTAGGATCCTAGATTGTAGAAATGACCAAGAGACAACACCACAGGGAGATGACAAATCACATAAGCGGTTATGTGAACAGTGTTGAAATATTAATAGAAGCTGTCCTCTAATTGAGCACTGTAACTAGCAAGAGCACGCACAACAACATACATGTGTCCGCTTTCAAATTTGGAACAAATCAAAACCCATTCAGTAAGGAAGGGCTACCACATATTTGGTGGGCTATGGTTTAGCTCTTTGCTCTTCTGGGATCTCTGTGGGTTTTTCTTTCAGCTCAGACTGCATGTCCTGTGACACATTGTCTTGGAAGGAGCCAGTAGTGCATTATAGAAGGCAATAAAGAATCTGAGATGTCAGGGGAGGACACAGAAGAAAGGGGACTATGACACAAGTGATTCCCAGCTTTCCTGAAGCAATTGCAATAGTGATCCAAATGAAAACACCTCAAGCTTTTCTTGGATGTTTTTATTTTGAATCATCTGAAGAAAAAATCCCTAAATTTTCCATTAAAAGAAGATACTTAGTACAGAATGTAGATATTAAAAAAAATATTCTTCCATTAAAAATTAAATGTACTCAAACAAAGTGTGCAGTTAGCAAACTACCAGTTTTGGGTCAGTTTAAAGGAACTGAAGATTTAGTCTCCTCTCTGAAAAGCAGATCTCATGCTTACACCATGCATATGAGAAATCCACGGATCTGATAATACTGCAGAATTTATCCAGGAAAGCTCAGCTTTTTATTTTCTGTAAGATTTTAGAATCTCCCCATGTAGTCTGTTGGGCACACTAAAGCAAAGAACTCAATTAAATACTTTATATTAGATTCTGAGACACACCTGTTACCTTGTTCACGCACTAAACTCTAAATGCATTTACAAAAAAATATAGCAAATAAAATCTGACCCCAGTGACTAAGAAGCTCTGATATTATATACCAGACTCGACCATTGGTCCTCTGCACAGAGGGAAATACCTCCTGAGTCGGAGACTGGCGTGTGCCTTGCGTTTGCCTCTCCCTCCTTCAAACATGCAGAATCATAGTGACATCCACAAAGGGCTGAAAACCCAATACGTGAATAAAGGTAACCCAGAGCTCTCATAGAGTAAGAGGCATTATATAAATGATTTGTGCATGGCAGACCTATGGATAAATGGAAAAATGCCACTGGTATGTCACTCAAAATGATGTAAGAAAGAAAACCAATATTGGCTCCAGTCAGTATGCAATGTGACCATTTTATACGCAGGAGGATTTGATAAGGTTAGTTGATGACAATCCATTCTTGAAATGATTAAATTATTTTTATCTTGAAATGCTCGCATTGAAGAAATGACTAACTAATATAAGCCCTTTTCTCTGATATCTTCCTACAATGCACAAAATCATGTGCCAGTTTATGCTGAGAATTGATTTTTTTTAATCTACTGTGAAGTTACATACTGTTTCAATTATTTGTACTTTGTATGTATTCAATTTTCTTTTCTAATTTACAGCTCCAAGAGTCAAACTGAATCCTTGTGATCGTGCAGTTCTTTGCCTGTAAAACTGGTACTGGAGACAGAATTATGCCCTGTGGGCAGCCCCACTGGCTCTATACAGGGCCTTAAGAGTCACCTCCTGTAACCTACCTGTCTTAAAGATTAACAGATTTGTAGCAGACTGTAATGAAACAAGGATTTGGATACCACCTCATCCACAATTCATTCGCTCTAATCTGTGTTCGCACTGCATGTGAAAAAGAATGAGGAGGAAAAAATTCGCTTATTTTCCTAAGTACAACACGTTTTACTTAATCACACACAAATAGTAGATGTAGGTAAGAAGATTGTTATATAGCCACTTGCCTGGAGACAAAAAAAAAAATAGAGCTTAAAGTTTTTAATATTTCTGTATTATGATGCACATTTTACTGTTTTTCACAATGTGTGTTTGAGATTGGATTTACCTCACACCACTTCAGACATCTGACTTTCAGACTGGTTGCTCTGGCTTCCCTTGTCGGCACTTGAAACAAGCAGTTCAACCGACCTACCTTGTGTACCTGTCTGAGCATCAGAAGAATTTGGCAGTGGAGGTGTCTCCTTCCCTCTGTTGACTAGAAAGGCAGTCTAAAACAACTTTCAGCCACCTCAGTTTTGACAGTTGGATCTCACTGCAGGTTTACAAGTCCAATATTTACTTTCTGATTTAAAATTGCTTGTGAAATACAAATGCATATAATAAACTAGCCATCATTAATCTGAGTGAAAAGAATTGCTCTGGCTTTCTCAGAAAAACTTTAGAAATGCAAATGGGGTGCAATTTCTTTGCATTATGGGCTGTTTTACTCTTTCCTCACTCTGTTATTACAAACCGCAGCTGAAAAATAGTACTCTATCCATATTCTTCACATACAGCTACATATAAATATTTTCAGTGCATGTACATCACTAGCTGATTTTAAGCTATAACAATTAAGGGTCTTGTAATTTATTTCCTCCTTTCTCTTTCCCCTACCCCATATGTTAAACATGTTTAGTGGTCTTTTTTTTTTCTTTTTCCTGTGCTTTTTTATCTCGCATGGATGGAAAAGTAACTGTTTACATTATTGCTGTTCCTCAAATCCAAAAGCAAGTCTACATTTTTCAATTTTTACTGTTTTTAACGTTGTCTTTATTCACTTTAATTGATAATAGAAATTATTGCCTATATGGCTTTGCTTATGAAGAGCTTTTTCTCCTCTCAGGCTAATGTTGCCACTGGACCTCTGCTGTCTCACAATTAATGAAGCTTATAACCTTCTCTTTTATGTGTTTCATCTTAATCCCCATGGTTCCTATTTGATGCTGCACAGACTTGACTTCTTACCAGTTCTTACTCCTCCTCACCCATGCACCCAAACTGCCAACTGCTGGTCTGGCTGGGGACCTGGAAGGCTCTCAAGCCATCATGCCTCTCCCAGCTGCCCTAGACTCAATCACTATTTAACTGGCTAAATAGACATAAACTGCCATTTTTCCTTACACCGTCTGATACACCTTGCAAGTTACTACTCAATTTAATCTAATTTTTCAATTTTTATTTCAATTTAGTTCTCAGTATATCTTCTTATTCCACAAATGGCAAGAAAAGTCATGGAAACTTTAGGAGTTCTCCTTTTTGTCCTTATTCACACTCTGGTATGTCTTAAGCTATAGCTTTCTCTGTAAGTTTCCTCTCACTGAGAATTAACCATTTACAATCAGCTGGGTGTTCAGAAAGCAGTAACTTTGTCCTAACTTACATGGCATAAGCACAGATTGTCACAAATCTTTTCTTATTTACTAGCACTAATTATGTTACAACCAGGCAAGAGATTTTAATAACTGCAATTCCACGACCATTAAACAGGATAAATTTGGTTTATAAGTACCCTTTATGGCATTACAGGAGAAGCAGAAATAGTAATTTCTATTGAAAAAAAGCTAAAAAGGAAATACTCAAAAGCCAGGTAAAACTGGAAGAAAATGAGCACCAATGAATAGAAACAAAAAGTCCTGGAAAAATTAAGAAAAATATCAGAAGAAACAAGGAATGGTAGGACTATAAACAATGATATAATAAGGTATATAATGAAGTATAATTAGGATTACTGGGCACTTCCAAACCAAATGCTTGTGAAAAGAGCCCAGTGCCATGTCGCACCACTGGAGTCAAGCAGGGGGCCACATCTGTAGGCATGGCGGCTGTGCCACGCACCGCGGGTGCTACTGGAAGGGACGGACAATGAGCGTCGGCTGTGCAAAGCTGTGAGGAAAAGGTGAATAGAGCTACTGGGTCTATAAACAGAACAGAGAAGGAGGAGGAGGAGGAGGAGGAAGAAAGCTATATTAAGAGTTTCCACAGCAGCGTAGTTGTGGTTGCTGTATTTAAAAACATGATACTGGCACAGTGAGGAAGATACAAGATTGAAGACTGAAGAAGAAGTGTACAAGTGACAGACAAAAGAAACTCAATCTGTTTAGTTTACTAAAAAAGAGATCAAAAAGTTGCGCGGTTTCATCATAGGATTTCTTGAATGAGGAAAGACACTGGGTCTGGAAAGCATTTGTAGACCAGACAAGAAATGCATAATAAGGAACACTGGCTGGAAGGGAAAGCCGGCAAATCCCCAGTCTCTAAAAAACTTTCTCTTTAAGAGTGTGTGCGGGTAGTTATTCCAAACTTCATTTTCAAAACAAGAATGCACATTTTTAAGACTTGCTTAAGCCAAATATAGAGTATTTATAGAACACAACTGTAACAGCAATTGGAAGGCCACATTGTCCCTTCTGGACTTGGGGGCGGGGGAGGAATGAAAAAAAAAATATCTATGATTTATAGAAGTCACTAAGCCACATCAGAATAAAAACAACTGATAAAACTATGCTTCGATGACTTGAAGCTTCATATGTCGGCTACACCAAGCAGGGCTGGAGCTCGCTATGAGGCAGTTTGATTTTATTCTCTTCTCAGAGTGTTTCAGTGCCTGAGCTTGATCTTGTGCCTCCAATAAGGTTTTAATTAGAGCCATTTTTCTCTGAACTCTTAATATTATTTAAAGTTGGAAAGTGCCTACCAGTGTCTCAGTAAATGTTAGATCTGAGTGGGATGTGGTTTTTCCCTTCCCTGGAGATTTTTGACATTTCAGAAATATCTTCTAAATTAGAATAAAAAAGAAAATGTAAAAAAAGTCACAAATTACAAATTCAGGTTTTTTTAAATCATGTCAGTTGAACTATTTCCATCATTTCCATTTTCATGTAAAACGTTTCAGATATTTTTAGATTGATTAACTTTTGATTTCCAAGTTATCAACAAGCTAGTTTTAAAAATGAAAAAAGATGTCTTGGAGAAATCAGACAGTGGTGGTTGGAAGTCAACAGCAATGGTCTGGGAAATTTTTCCTATAAATGAGAACATTATTCTAAAGTACCCTTTGCATAGCTTCAATCACAGGACATATTTTTACAGAAAGCTGTTCCTCAGAGAAAATGCCTGACCCCATCTAAATTGTATATCACTGCTGGAGCACAGATCAAATACAATGTGCACTACACAGACAGATAGGAGTTAGGAAGAAATATTTATCTGATTTTAGCCGAAAACAGTATTTGGTGTTAGCTGAAAATATTGTAGCTAAAAAGTGATTTTCATTCTCTCTTCGGGGTGATTTTCAGTTGTCTTTCAGAAGAGCATCTCAAAAAGAGTATGAAGTACAAAAAAAGTTCATAATGAGGACAACAGCTAGCACTGGGAAGGATTTATTTTAAAAGTCTGTTTCACAGATGGCAGACAGAGGAGCTGGGTAAGATGCTTTTGAACTCTGCTGTGGTCAACAGCTGCTACTTAGGCTGCCTTTCCTTAACCAGGAGGGAAGTACATCTGGAGGAAGTCAGCCTAATCACAGAAATCATGAATGAAAGTGGCCAGATGAACTTGCCACGAAGTGCGGTTCCCATATTCAGGCAATCCACAGTCTTTTAATTAGATATGCCTTTCAATTTTGGAAAAGCTTTTACTGAAACCTCATTAATGTAAGAAGCTAATCAACTCTTATAGCTGCACTCACTGAGAGAGTTTTACCTTTAAACAATTCACCATGAAATCATTTGCCAAGCTACAAGTCTTGCCTGGAAGCATGTGCAGTACACACTTTTTTCACTTGTTGCAAAACATCTGTCTCCTGTTCCAGTTAATGTAGAAAAAGATAAGAAGTCACCTCTACACAGAGTGGTGTGGTTGGCACATAGCACTTCTAGTTTGAGCAATGCAGTGTTTATCCCCGTTCTAGCAGAGCACTGAAAAATTGTTAAAAAATAAAATTCTGATTTCTTATTTACCAAAAAAAGACAATGCTACCCAGTTAAAATCAATGCTACAACACTACTAAAGAATGACAAATGAACCAACTTCAGAGGCAAGAATTAGCCAATTAAGAGAATAATTATGTATTATTCTTCCCACTCACTGGATGGGACAGATAGAGAAAACAAGACATAAAAAAAGACCACATTGCTTCCTAAAGTAGTATTTTAGCCATTTTGAGATACATAAAAGCAAGGTTACTTTTGGTTTGATATCCAGCGGTAGGTATATGCATAACCGAGTTGTTCTCCGCTGTCGTATTTGTGGCATAACCCCATCACCCTTGGCTTTGGGGAGCCCTGGTAACAGTAACAGCAGCGGTAAAGCCTGAGCATCTCAACGCTTTAATTCAAGTCATTCCCAGTGACAGGATTTTGTTTCCATTTCGAGCAGATTCTGTTTCTGCTAGAAGGTTCAGGAGACAGCAAAATGCAGCCAACAAACTCATAAAATAGATCCTGTCAGACAACTATGGCTTCCTTAAAAAAGCGAGTGAGTAGTTTGATTGTTTGAATAAGAAAAAGCAACAGAACACCCTGTCTAAGAGTTTTTATTCTAATCCTGACATGTGGGCTGCCTCACTTTCCTAATTTTTTCTTTTTCTTTGTGAGTTCCATGCAAATTTAAACTCTTTTTAAGTCAGTTTTTGATGAGCAGAGCACACTCAAGCATAGAGTGGTGCACTCCAAGAAAGCGGTACTCTCATTGCTGTCTGTGACCATCTACGTGGTTCCCTGGAAAATTAAGAGGCATTTTTAAGTTGATCATGCCCTATAAAGTAGTGCTGTTCACACTGTTGTACAAATCTACCAATAAAGTGTTTTGACTGCCATTACGCACACAAGGGAAAATGTTCTTCTGCAGAAAAGAGACAATAAATGCAAACATTTATATCAATGAAATACTTTAAACTAATTTTTAGTTTCTCAGTAGACTATCTTGTAATAGAAATAGTTTCTCCTGTATGTGACAGATATTGATATGTTCTCATTATAATAGTGTCATTACCGATAATTATTTCTAACACAACCTGTACTATCTTTTCTATCAATACATGTAGTGAGGAACATTTGCTATGTGTTCTCCCTTTTTTGTAACTTGTATTTTCTGCTGTGATTTAGTCACTTAAGTTTCCCTCCAGACATACTGAGAGTTTGGGCTCAATTCTCCAGAGCTTTAACCTGTGGTAGAATAAGGAAAAACATGCTATGTCTATTTCTCACAGTCAGGGAGGCCTAACACCAGATACAAGCTACTGAGGAGCAAAACTCTTTGCTCTCATGCTCCCTTCTCTTTGAGGCAAGATATCTGTTATCTCCAAGCTTCTAGGAAGAAGAAATAAGGAGGAGAAGACACTACTTCACTGGGGTTTTAAACTTTACTACTAAGGATCTGAGAATAATGACACATTCTAGAGTTCATGACTACATTTCCATGCCTTAAAAACAATTTTTTTTTTTTCTTGCCAATGCCTAGTTTAGAATTGATTAATTTCCAAAGCTGATGTTACTACAACAAAGAATAGTGTGCCCCACTACTGGCAAATTAAAGTCATAGTCATGTCATATCATATCACAGATATTATATTTAAAAACAAGCCACTGATTTATTTCCTCCTCTTACAGAAGTTTGTTTGACATTTCCATGAAGAAAAGTAAATTGCCTCTCTCTGTTTTCTTGGGGGAGGAGGGGGAGAGGGAGAGGAGAGGAAGGGGTTAATACATCTAGGCATCAATATCAACTTTATTTTTTCTCCCAGAGAAATGTTTCCCAGAGGAAAAAAAAGACCTGTCATTCAAGTGATGGAGTTCATACGGTTGCGCTATAACCCAAAGACAACTTTTGGGGGAGCAAGATGTCAGCAGCCCAGCTGCCCTAACAGCCATGTGCAGTGTGCGCGGATGTTCGGACTGGAAGGTGGTAGCCTTAAGGTACACTGCAAATGAAAGTGGTTTTCCCAGACTCCAGGGGATCCCATCAACATTATTTCAAATGAAATATTAACAGAGGATATTCATAAGTAATACCCCTAGATGATCTAATAGAATCAAGGCTTGCAATTATTTGAAACGAATGAGCCACAACAGCCTATGTCGCTGCTTCAGATCGAGTTTGCAGTGCTTATGTGTGTGAAAGAGCGGCACGGAGCGCTCCTCAGAGAGCCACTAAAAGCCGCCAGAAGGTCCTGGAGGGTGCGACAACGCAGCCGGAGAGCCCCAGTACCGTGCCAGGGTTATGAAACAACCGGCAGACTGGTGTGCACAATAACTTCAGCTCTTCTCTGATGCTTGAAATAGGCTCCACTGAATGCCCGCCCTCCCAGATGACTGCATTATAAAACCTGCTGAGGAAGTGCCAGGAGTACTCAAACTACATCCCAGAGGTATTCAGACACATCTTAATGCATATTTTTAGCTGTCACGCATGGCAGCAACTACTGGTTGTGTAGTACAGTAAATACCACTGTCTTCACTATACAGAAAAGCAAACTTTAAAGTTTAGATTAGTACAGTCGAAAAAGTGACTGATTTACTCAGTGTTTTGTTTTATTTTTACTTTCATAGAGTAGAACTTGCTATAGAACCAAATGTATTAGTCTTTGTCCAGTCACTATCTTGTCAGTCAGCTTTGCACAGAATGAAGGGCAGCAAGAATTTCACTGCATAACCACTTCAAGACCCAAAGATTGACCAGGACACCTCATCTCAGTGGCCAAGCTAAACAGAATAATGTGGTGATTTCTAGGAACAGATTTAGGTGCTCTGTTTTACATCTGCACCCTTTCTCCTCCTGCTCTTCTCACAAGAAGCATGGATGCTGCTGGTTATGGTCTTCTTACCTGTGCAGCAGACCCAAATCTTCAGTTTTACAGAACTGGAAATGGTTGTACAATGGAAGAAAAAAAATTCTTCCTATAATGCATGCATGATCACAGCATATATAACTGTGCCAAAGCTCATCCAACATCACTTTAATTGAGATACTGCTCCCAGTGAAGTTGTAACTGCATAGACCAGCTGTGTAAGTATCTACCTAGATCTCAAAGGAGCAAGATTTGCAAGAAGGGAAAGTGTCTCTTACAAGACCAGCTGATGTAGGTGGAAGCAGCAGAGAAGCTTCTGGGCACCACACCTCCTTTTCATCTGGGCCAAGCATGTATTTTCAAGCTGGTATTAACATGGCTACTGTGCTATCGATACTTAAAGTGGCTAGAAAGTTATCTCTGATACATCACGTATCAGCTGATACATGTACCACATCTTCCACTGCAGTTCACTCTCTTGCCCTCAAGCACAAACACATTAATATCTTGCCTCAAAATCATTCATTAGAAAACATAAGTAAAGGGGGAAGAAATAAGAATAAAGAAATGGAATATGAAAAAGCTGTACAGCCGAATCAGAAAACACCTTTTTTAACTATAAGTTTTGAGCAGGTGTTTATAAAAAACTTGACAGGAATTTATTTTATGGTATTTTGTAGGATTGTTTATTTTATGCACAGAAGTCTATATTTAGTCACAATCATTTTGTACTTAAGTAATTGCTTTAATAAGTCACAGCAAGCAAACACACGCTCACTTATTTATGACCCTTGTTTTGTTTTGGAACTTTTTTTCTTGAAAAATAGGCTCACTTGATGTGACTTCCTTTGTTATGTAGTGTAGAACAGATGTCTGTATCCAGATTCAAATACTGTATGGAATGTAATAATGGGTATTGAAAACATTGTCTGAATACAAGATTTAGTTGTACCAAGCTTTACCAAGCTCAAAAAAAAAAAAAAAGAGCTAAAGTAAGTTTAATGATTCTCTTAATATAAGTAAAAGAAGGAATATATGTTATATGTTAAAACTATAAGGGGGAGGGAAAAGAAAATTATATAAGAATGTTGGAAATGAACAAGATAAGCGAGTGCTAAAACATTTCCATGTAGGCACATGACAAAAGAGTAGATCCTCGTGGTTACCTGACAGCGCAGCTTGACTTTCCAAGAGTTTGGACAGCGTGCCCACTTTTATTATGGTCAAGAAAACTGACAACCACTAGGATGTTTCCTTTTAAATCCACTCAAGGCCCCAGAACAAATTTTTTAAAAGTGGAAATTTGTTTTCAATTCCCCTATCAGAATACATAAATATGTGACATAGGGCAGGCATATTACATATCAAGGTAATGTTTTAGGACTATCAAGTCTCCAAGAGGAGATTGTAATCATCTAATAAAAATAGGGCTGGCTTAATTATTTAGGCAGTGTATGCAATGCTCAGATAACCATATAAGCCAAACTCCAATTAACATATCTCATGACTGATGAATTACTCCTATATTTCCTCTTTAGATCCTGAGGCTAGAGTAAAAGTAATTTGTCAAAAAACTGTTTTCATTCCAAGTTACTTTATTTTTATTTTTTTTTACCATAATGCTTCACCAAAATGTGTCATCTCTGTGTTTTGTTACATGGAAGAGTAGGCTATCATCTTAGGTGCTCTACTTCCTATGAGAACAAATGAACACAGAATAATACAATCTATGATAACAGCATCTATTCCTTATTCTTTATTGTTATTTCTCCTCACATCTTCCTTTTTTTCTAACTTTTGTTATTTTTTTAACCTTAATTCAAAATAAAAATATCCACTGTATTCTTGGAGCTTCTTTACTTGATAACTTTTGGCATTCGAAAAAGGAGAGGTTACTTTCTCAGACTGGTCTGCCAGAAGCCCAAGAATCTTGAAAGGTCTCCAAAAATGCTGAGGATAGTGGATGACACATAAAAGGGGTCATTTACTGCCAAAGGGAATAGACTTCATTGACTTTGGTTTTGTAAGTCTCTGCACCTATTAGAATATAATGCTTTTATTGCATTTGGTAATGCATTCAGTAATCCAAAGCAAAATGAAGTGAATGGAAGGACTCCCAGAGGTTTCAGTGAGCTTTGAATGAGACTTTTTTTCTGCACAGATTGCTCCCTGGGGAAGGAACATGCATTCATTAAGCACTGTGCATTAAAGTAACACAATATGAATGTTATGCAGCTGTGTAAAATACAGTTGCTATCACTTACATGACTTAAAGTATCCTCAAATGTTTTGCTTTGTGCCATTAAAAGTAATTCATTTTCTTGGACTGTTGCTAAGATTTGGTTTATGTGTTTTAAGAAGAAAGCAATCTGAAAAATATCCAATTACTAGCACTGCAGAGAACTCATTATTCTTTCAAATTCTTTTTTGAAAATGCTTTAAAACTTTTGATTCTGTTGATTCAACAAAAGGGAAGCTGTTTAAAAATAAATAGAATAGCAAGAGAATAGTCATTCAATGCTCTGAAGAACTGTTTTCTAACACTTCTCAATAATTCTGCACTATTGTACCTTGATATCCTCCCCTTTATTCCCCCAGCTTATACACAGCTGAGACCATAAAATATGTAAAGGCATATTCTATGTTTCTGTGCCCCTCATAACGCACAGATGTTCCTTAGTCCGTATTTTGATGAATGCATACTGCCGGTTTTGTGCCGTGGGTCTGAAGCTTCCAGAAGGCGTTGGATCTAAGCATGTGCTGAGTATTGCATGGATGTATGGTAGGTTACATCAGATTCCTGATTGGTGTGCCATAGAGTTTCTCTGCGTAGATGAAATCCAGCAAACTCTAGGTGCAAAGGATCTCCCAGGCTCGTGCACAGGACTCGCATAGAAAGCTCGTGGTTTCCTGAAGGTTTCATTGTGGATGTGTGGTCACGCTCATCACCCAGCTGGCAAGCAGGATTTCTGCTCAGCTGGCTGATCGGCAAGAGCTACTGTTGTAGCTGGGTGCACAAACATTTATCTAACTAAAGTTTCTAAGTGGAAAACAATGACACAACCAGAGGAATCTGGACACGGAGTATCAGACTTACACACATGAACATGTGGGAAGGAGAACTGATCATAGAAACTTTGCTATTTTGGATCACTGTTCCTGGGCATTGCAGTGCTGGATTAGTCAAACTGGAGAGTGGGCATTCAACCGCAGCTACCCAGATGAATGCCTTTCCATCCCCTAACACTGCCAGTAAGAGTAGCTCTGGTCACAAGACCCCTCGCTAGTCTTCTGTAACAAGCACAACATAATCTCATCACTATAAAAGAGGTTGACACCATGGTGAGTATTTCTCTGCAGATACTCCCTGTACAACAAATCATGTCCATGTTAGAAGCAGGACGCAGTATTGCTCAGCTTATGCTAAAACTGTAGAGGAAGAGAACCTTTCCGCTTTCTGAAACACTGCAGGTCTCCCTCCTAGAACAGCAGCTTTGTTGGGATGTAAACTCTCTCATGGTTTATTTTTACCTTTTGTAACAAAGAAATCAACTTTGTAGAAGAATATGGAAAAAAATGTATATTGATTTCTTTATTGCTATGCTGCTGATATTGGAATTTGACCCTATATTCTTAGCCAGAATTTCAAAATACTATGAAAATAATAATTCCACAGAAATACTACAAAATTTACCAAATAAATATAATTATATTTCATTTGGAAGAGGCTTTCTAGTTGTTTCTCTTACATGCAACAAACATGAGCCTCTGCTGGAATTAATTTAACTTTTCTCTTTTCTTTTCTTTTCTTTTCTTTTCTTTTCTTTTCTTTTCTTTTCTTTTCTTTTCTTTTTTCTTTTCTCTCCTCTCAATCTTATGTTTAATTTTCAATAACTGAATGCCTAATGTCTATGTTGCCATGACCCATCATTATGAAATCTGGGTATCAAAATGACTATTAGTTATTAATATGGAGGGGAAAAAAAAAAGTAGGTTTAAGCAAAGAGAATTGTCATATAATTTTATACCAGGGTTGAAAACAATATGTAGACATTTACTTCTAAACAGTATCACCTTCATCATTTAGATAGAAACTTCGAAACTGACAAAAAAAACCTAACCAGGAATCTTCTCATCACAGTTCTTGTTTGACTTTTTTAGGTAAAGGAATTATTCCCTTTAAAGTTGGCGAGGTTTGACACTTTGTTGTTTTTGTGGTAAACCTCTACTACAATAGAGAAGAATGAGAAGAAACTCTTGGCATGAGACATTGGGTAAATTAAAGGTGAAGTTGAGTTGTATAAATGTGTGTTAATAAGAATAGGACACAAAGGAGGATGGGGCAAAAAAATATCACTCGTATACAAATCTAGGCTGCTTTCACAAAGCATAGTTGCATCTATTTTTTTCAATACTCTTGAAAAAATAACCCTCCTGTCATGTCTTATTCTGTTAGATATTCATGCTTGGAGCAATTTTTAAATGGATGTTTTATTGACAGTCTAAGTTCCTGTGTTTTGGCAATATGTAGACAGGACTTAGAAAAGCACTACTTCTAAAGAGCCATTTTGGGACTTCAGATTTAACGCATTCGATTCACTTCTTTTCATATTTTTATTTCTAAATGCTGGCCAGATTTTATTAAGAAATACAATTTTGGTATTAAGATAGAGATGAGGTTTTAAAATAGCTCAGTGCCTGCAACAACAACAACAGCAAGAAAAAGTTGATTCTTCTTTGTGTGAGGAATCAGATACTGGTGATATGAGACCTGTATGGCTACACATGGCTATACAGCTACGTGTGCACACAAAGTCTCTTTTGAAGCACTTTGGTTTTGATCAGTCCTGTGTTTCTTCAGGCACCTGATTCATCCAAGGTGGGAGTCAGATGGCAGGTATGCTAACATTTACTTAGAATCACATTTTTAAGTCAACTGGCGCACCTTTAAAAGACCCCACGAGGATTAACTCACTTTATATAGAGACCAAAACTGTAAAGTACAGCTCAGCTGAAATACACAGTGGAATTGCAACAACCAGGTGTAGGCTGACTGAAATAAGTGTGCTAGGCTCTCTGGTGAGGTACTTTCCCCTAGTGCCTACCCTCTGGCAAAAGAACACAGCAGAAAATACTAGGAGAGGATGGAATAGAGCCAGAATATCACCATTCTCTGACAGCTGCTGAGTCAACATATTCTGGATTTTCCCATTTCCTCCACTCAGCAGAAACCCAGAAAATTATCCAGCAAATACTTTTCTACTCAAACGTGGCAGAATACAAAAGGGAGAAACATTTCAGTTGGATCAAGGGCATATGATGAAAAGTCTTTCTAAAGTGTTAGCATTTTGGGCATGCTAACACTGCAGAGCTTCTTGGCAGAGTATGTTTGCCCAGTTGGAAATGTGGGTGGAAATATCCACTACAATGATTGTACCATCTCTAATTCTCCAGCCAGTTAATTTGGAAGAAACTTGGAATATATCAGCATGGAATCATGTTGTACCATCTAGACACAGTCTTCAGTGACTGCAAACTTGCTATCTACAGAGCCTTTATGCTCCTTGCCAAGATTACCTCTTCGTTGACTTTCTTTTCAGAGTGTTCACTTGGTAATATTGACTGAATTGTCTGAACAAGTGTTTAAGAAATTATCCATTTGAAATTCTGAGTTAATATATGAAAGGTTTTCAGTTTGTATAGAAAATTATATGTTATTTCCAAGTGAACAAGTGAAGCTGAACCAAATGTTGTAGTCACCAGGTTTTTAAGTGATGCTTTCTCATTACCAACAGAAGAGTAACATAATCTATGAAGTTTTCGAAGTTGCCCTATGTATGCTTCATTTGAAGAAATTACCGTATTTGGAATGAGACTAAATATGATACTGAGGGTAAAGTGGAACAAAACACAACATGCTTTTTGGAATGGACTGTGATCTGTACAAACAGTCAAAATCTGTGCTTTCATTGCTACTAGAGCGGTTTTATGATCCCTGTGATGCTGGACTGCTGTAAAGAGGACCCTTCAGGGAGTGTATCATCTCATGACTCCTTAGACTATTGTAAACTGATCTACCTCTGAGCTCTCTTCCATAAAATTGTACAAAGCCTGAGCATGCACAGGACATTCTGCTGGGAATGCTATCAGCCGAAACATTCAGGCTGTGCCCATGCTGAAAAGAGCTGTCAGCCTGACTGAACAAAGAATCCAGCCTGTAATCTGTAATCCCATCTAAAGCATCTGGCCTGGATTAAAAAGACCACAAAATTCTAGTGAGAGGACATTTTTGTGCATAGACAGGATGGAGGACTGCAGACAACACTTGAACGACAACATTCAAGTTCTCACAAACTAATTTTGCCATGAAGCAAAGACATCAGCAGTTCCTCACTGAAAAGATTCTCCAGAGATACCTTCTAGGTGTATATGTGTTATATATATATGTGTATTTTATATATATATTTATATTTATATATACTTATATATCTATTGGACTAAGTGTCATATCTAGCAACATCAAGATATTTGAGAGTCTAACAGTCTGGAAAAGACCAGACAGAGTTTAAGAGGTCCTCAGTCAGACAGAATGTCAATTTTTCCTGGAAGTCCTTTTAGAAATCCAGTCAGGTACCTAAATACTTCAGAAAATCTGGCTCCTAAGTGCTGAAAGCTAAGTATCAAAACTAGCAGAAACTCATTAAAAATCCATACCTTTGAACCCTCTGGCCATCCTGTAAACCTGCCTTAACCCAAATGCAAGGGTATTGCAACAGTTTAACATCACACTGCTATCTCTTTTTCAAGTATTTTTATCAGATGCATATTTACACAGATCTTTCAGAAACTTCAAAATTAGTACAAATATTTCTTCTTAATAAGAAATGGGTGATACAAAATTATTTCCTTACTTTTGGGAGGGAAGCTCTCGATCCTGAACTTTGCGTGGTCATTGTCAAAACTGTAGTGATACCCAGTGCGACTCTGGCTGGAGCAGCATCCATGTTGATCCAGAAAGAAACCCAGGACAAAATGACAATCAGCAGGCTAGGAATGTACATCTGGATTAAATAGTATCCCATCTGACGCTCCAAATGAAACTTGACTTCAATGCATGTAAACTTTCCTAGAACACGAAATTACTTTCATAAATGCTTTTTGCACATTTTTATCTTGTTTTCTGAACATAAGTTAGATGCGTGGTCTGTTTCCTAATCTAAAGCTATAAGCAGGTCCTGATACACAAATGTGAGTCAGCCACTTGTTGCACGCTAGCTTGGGAGATGCATGGGACCCCAAAAGCAGAATGTGCCCAGTTCTTCACGTTAACTGAGAAAACGAATATTACCACAGTTGATTCACATCCAGAAAATATAATGTAATGTTTATTTTCTCAAATTTTAATAAGATTTTACTTTAGTCAAATATAATGTTTAGTATTAAAAGGGACAGCATTTTACTCTTTTAATTACATGAGATTAAGCAAATGTACTTAAACAGACAAACTGTAAACAATTAGTCTTACAGTCCTATGGTAGATCACACCCCTTCTCATTCTGGTCATGTCAATTGCTGTGTCAGTGGACTGTTTCTCACAGCAGAATCAACTCGAAGCCTACTTTGAATTCTGCCAAAATTCTAACTCCAGGAAACCGACAGCCATGTCTTGCGGGAGGTGGGTGATTCTCCAAACGACAGATAGCAGCTCCACAGGGGTAGCGGAGGACAGAAGTTCCGGATTGCCTGACGGTGGAGCTAGTCGTGCAGTGGGGGATGCAGAGTCCTGAGTTGCAAGAGTTCATCAGCTACTAATCCAATCGGTCTGTCTGCTGCTCTCCAAATTGCTATCCTGACTGTGGTTTAGGTACCGTGAAGGCTCTCACTCGAGGCAGGCTGAGCCAAGTACAAAAACATCTGTCCTTCCTGAGATTTCATGCTAACAGTTTCAAAGGACCCCTTTTGTGTTGATTGGTCAAATGCATGAAGATGCATTGCTCCTTGTTCATCCTTTCAGGTGAAATTAGATTTTTTGCTCCTTTTTGTGATGCATGCATAGTTTTTTGCTAGTCTGGAAAGCTGAATGGCGGGGCGCGAGAGTTAGCACAACGGCCAATGCAGAGGCTGTTTGTCAAAGAGAGGAGGGCAGAGGAGCTCAATAATATGTTTTGGCAGAACAGAAGCGCATCTATGAGTGGACTGACCTGTTGAGTGGCCTGACCTGTGACCCTGAAGACAGACTCTGAGACCTGGAGAGCGATTGATCCTGACCAGTCTGCCGGTGCAGAAGGGGACTAGCGCCTTGTGATGTGGGTAGGAGGAGAAGGCTGAATAATACAGCTTTTATCCACATTTCGATTTCGCAACAAACCTGAAGGAGCATGCTACAAAGAGAGCAATGCGGGTGCCTGTAGGCAAAGTTTTCTTTTGCTTGAATACTGCTTTTCAGTTCCACTGGCCGGGCCACACACTTTTAATTTTTGGTAGTTAGGCATTCATTTTGTTTAACTGCATGTAATGGAACTACTAATTGGCATTTTAATCCTTTGTGGGAAATCTTCATGGGTATACAGGGAAGCTACTGCTCATGCTCTCTCTCCTCTCTTTCTTTCAGTGTTTGACCCTACAAAATGTTTATCTGACAGTAATTAGAAAAGCAGATGAACTCACTTATTCAGAGTTTGAGTTATGTGCCACAAAATGGCTAAATTTTGTATCAGCCAAATTACAAATGGGTAAGCTCTGTCTATTGGAATTTATTCTTGATTGTTCCCGTTAAGTGTGAGAAAAGATAAGTCACCGCAGTCCCCCTTTCCACAAGTCTTGGACTGTGGAATCACCAAGTTTTCCTTCCTTGGCACTTTCAGCCCCAAAATAAGAAGCTGTATTTGTAAAAAATAAAATGAATAATTTTCTTCTCATAAGAAACGAATGTGACTTATTTTTGGCAGAGGCAGAACCGTTCATGTTGTGTTATTTCACAGAGTGAAACAAATGTATTTGATGCAACCAGATTGGCTTTTACGCTGAAATGATGAAAAAGCTATTTGAGATGAGAGGGATTATATCTAATCCCAGCAAGCACCCAGCAAACCATTCTCTAAATGCTGTCCCTATTAAATAAACTCCAAGCAGCTAAATCCAAATTTTAAGAGAGTTCTCTCTGCTCTGTAAAGCTAACAACAGAAAACACAACATTTGAAACTTCAAAATAGCAAATATAGGAAAAAGATTACAGTATTAAGCAAATATTTAATTTCCCAACATTTCATATCTGTAGACTATTCAGATCATCAATGAAAGTATTGTCTTTTCAAATACTGTATTTCATAAATTAGACCACATGTGAAACATGGTGAAAATTTGGTATTTTTCTTCACTGGTACTTTTATATGCTGGAGAAATAAATTAAGTTCAGAAAAATCAGTACTTTAAAAATTATGAATCAATATTTAAGAAAAAATTCAGTTTGGTAAAAAGGTTTCATTTTAAGGAAATCAAAACAACTAGATTTTTAAACTATTTTTAAGATTTTAAATTCCTTAATGATTTTAAGGATATTAGAATATCTTTAATGAAATTAACGGAAATTTGGAAACAAAATCCTTGACACAAACAAAAATAAAAGGGAGAATTTTTCATTTTTTCATATTTAAAAATATTTTTTTTTCATTTTACCCATCTTTTTCCTTTAAAAATTGACAACAGATACCATTGGAGCAATTAATAGAAAAAAAAAAAAGAATAATGCTCACCAGTGTTGTAATGTTTTGTGCAATAACCAAGTTCTTTATCTTCTTTCAAAATAAACTGTGGCAAGGTTAAACCCTCTGCAACTTGCACAGGTCCATCACTTAGCCACTCAAATATCAGATCATTCATAGTGTAGCCAACTACAATAAAGAAATCAGAGTTTGTTAGATGGTAACTGACTGCAAGACATCAAAAGCAAATATTATTATGTCTGAGAAGCATGTCTTTTATCACACTACATGTTATCTCAGTTATATTTCTAAACTGATTAAAAACAACACTACTGCTTTTCGTTACTAGTTACTATTATTGCACTATTACTCTATAAAGAGCAACAAATAACACCATTATGTTCTGAAATACTGCCCCAGTTTCCCACTAAATGTAATTTTGCTGGCCCATCAAAGATACCGTTTACAACTGAAATGACATTTCTCTGTGCCTATGTATCAGCCTGCATTTTGCTTTATTTTCATCATTCTTTCATGATGGAGTTGGTGGGCACCAACAAAACAAGGATTTCTAGACTGCAGAATGCTGGCCCTTACCCAGTTGTAACCTGTGAACCTACCACTGAGAGGTGTGGAGGGGAAAGACAGAGCCTTCAACTCACTGAAGTCTCTTTTTTTCTGCAATGGCTACATCTTTATGGGTAAATTTTACAAGCCGTGGCCACTTTCTGGCCACAAAGGCACGTGGTAGCCAGCAGCGCATACCCATACAGCTAAACCCGTTCTCCCCTCCCTGCAAAAAAACCAAGGTGGCCTGGTACCTACTGACTATTGGGAATGATCGCCGGCACATGCCATTATCCAAGCCACCCTTGGTTTTGTCTGGTTGTTACCCGGTACAGGTCAAAATGGTGCCACGGTGTGTGCTGACAGCTAGGCGGTACGGATGGGTGCATGCCGGTACCCGAGTCCTGTAGGACCTCTGCTTCATCGAATATGCTGCTTCCATTTTTCAAAAGACCATAGCATGTCTTGATCAGACATAGCTAATCCCTGGCTGCGTACTAATTGCTCTTACTTTCCTGAGATTTAATTTTTCCTGCACAGCATCACGGTGGTTGTCCCTGGAAGTGACTCAGCCCTGATGGGTGAGTCGATGTGCCCTGGGAGGGGAGAAGGGAAGAGGGCAGGAACAGCACAGCAGGACCCACACGGTATGGTGATGGACAGTTAAAGCACTGTTCCTCCATGATTTTCCCTTACAAAATAGGAATATTGAGTCTCACCACACAAATATGACAACATAGATACTATCTAATCACCAAAAGTTATCGTAAAATATTGGTCTTCACTAGATAAAGCAATTGGACACTCACAGCTCTCTAGCTGCATTGTGCATGTCTGTACATCCATAGGAAAATTCTTCAAGTCCATGGGACAGGATAAGGTTAAAGTAAGCCTAAAATTGGAGGGGAAAAGAAAAAGAAGCTATTAGTAGAAATCTACAGGTTTTATCCAAAACCTCATATTTAGAGTTTAAAGGATCAAGACCAAATCTTAACACCTCAGATTTTGGATCCTCTCTCCCCTCTGAGCTTTTACGGACATAAGAGCTGTGAAGACAGAGCGTGTAAGCAAACCAGGCGCTCGCTGGCTGCGTTGGCCGAGCAGAGCAGGGACAGAGAAGACAACATCAAGATTGCAAGAAATGCTCTCCACTAATGTACCGGTGAATGTTTTATGTATAATACTGAACCCAAATAATGCAAAAGCTGAAATGACTGATCATGGGACACACATTTTTAGCCTTTGTTTTGGAAAAGCAAAGGAAGGAAACAACAGTCACGAGGTTTTTTTCCAACAGAGAGTGCTTTTGTTGTGTATGAGGCCCATTTCCAACCCTTCATTCTTACTGCTTAGCCATTAAAAGAAAGAAAAAAACACCATACAGTAAAAGCTAGAATCACATAGCATTAAAAGATAAAGAGTGCAGACAGAACAAAGTAAGCCTAAAGGAACATTATCATACAAACTAAATTTCTTTTTTAATTTTTCAGTTGTTATTGTCCCAGATAATGCATAATTTTACTTGGATGGGAATATTCTTAATGTTTCTTTCTCTTTGTCTTTTTTTCTTTTTAGTTCACTTTTTCACATTTGATTGAAATCTGTTTCAAGATTTCTCCTCTGCCATATTTCTTTTCTTGTTTGTGTAGGGAGAAAAAAACGTTTTTAACAAACCAAGATACTGGGATGACATAATTACAAACAACTAACTGCTTTGAAAAAAAGAAGAATTGTTAAGATTTTGGGTTAAGTCATATAAAAAGAGTACATTTTTATTTCAAATTACCTTCAGCACAAAACCCACTTTGACACAAAGAAAGAAAATAAACAAAAACGTCTGCACCCATTTACTGTCAAGGACAAGAACTATATTGTCTGATTTGATGGTACACTGAAACATTAACACAGTACAATGAGAATAAATTTTTTAATTATGCCAGTGAACCCACAGGCCAGCTGCTAATCTAGAAAGTACATTGTCCCACAGACAAATGAGATCTGTATGGAGAAATATTTCACTAAGCTCTGTCTCCCATGGTTCTTTTGTGCTTCTCACCACATACAGCTGATTCAAGCTAATTCAGTCTTTTTCTTCATCCTGTGAATTTTTGGGGATGGCCTGACTGGGCCTTCTACTCCTACTGTCCTGCCGTCAAATCACTATAACAAGAAGATGATATTTAGGTAACTGAGATTAAAATGGCCTCAGCCTGACCAAAAACCTCATTCAATATCTCAACCATTGCCTTATGGTCTACATAGAAAAAAGTCACATTATTTTCCTCTTGACACAGGCTTCGGTGTACAAGAAGATCATATCGGGAAATTAGAGATTGGTTTTCTGTGGCAGTGAAGTGCACTGAGATGAAGAAAAGTTCCCAGTAATCTTCTCAATACCACCATAGTAAATGAACTCCCATTTAACCTTTGGGAGAAAGTAGCATAAGCATTAAAGAAAAAATTAGTCATCTAGAGAAAAAAATATATCTAGTAGACATATAAATGTCATTGGAAATCTGCCTTTTACTCATCTAAATATTGTAAGTGCCCTGCAAATGTTAACTAGTCTCATTTTTACTAGGTAATTTCCTGGATTAAAGATTGAGCTATTTAAATTGCTAATCTCCAGTATGAACAAAAGAGTGCTTCTGCCTTTTTTTCTGAAATGTTGATATATCAGACTCTCTTCCTTCTTTTCAGTCATCTTCTAAATATGGCTTAGATGTTTAAGTTCATTTCAAGCATGCCTCTACGCAAATGCAGCCTTTCTAAATATGTCATTTATTTGTACTCATTGAAGTAGGCATGGCCTATCTACCCCTCAGGTTTTACTGTGTGTATTGCGCGCTGACTATGCTTCCTTCCCCTTCATCCCTTTCTACTCCCCCAAATGCTCAAATGATCTGGGGGTTTGACTACATACATAGGCAGAAGGGTCTCTTTTATTAGTCTAATATCAAACCCATGAGAAAGTGAATACATCCAGTTGCAGCTTTCAAGCCTCCCAGGGATAAACTGATCTATCTATCTATCTCCACTGATGTTAGGTAGATATACCAATAATTTTTTTCTGGAGGTGAGCTGAGAAAATGCTCGTTATGTTGATTCACACTAAGGTTGACATCTCTTCTTTCTCTTCCTAAAAAAGGTGTCTTTCAGGAAGGTGCTGACCCTAAGAAATGGAAAATAATTTCTATTCACTATATTGATGAGTCTAGCTCAAGAGATCATGCCCTTCTAGCTTTACCTCTACTCGTTGTTCATCTCAGCAGAGTAGACATTCACAGTTAACATCTTTGCCTCTGTAATTCTTTTTACTAGGAGTAATGTAAGTATTGCACCCAAGGCTTATTGCCTGGTATTGTCCACAGATCCATTGATTTTCAACAAAATTACTACATGCTAAATGTTCAGCTGCTGGAGTCTGAAGTAGCTCCAATGAAGTCCATGGTGGTGGCTCAATTTATAGCAGTTGACTTTTTCAGTAAAGATGTGATCTTACAAGTGTTTTCAAAACCAGGTGTCATATCAGTACTTATATATTTACATTAATAAGGAAATAGGATCAGAAATTGAAAGCATTAGGCAGATATAGCTACCCACATTGCCTATAACAACAGCGTCATTGATAGAAAATGTTTCAGAAAAATGAATGTCTCACACTTCAAGAAGGGCCTCTGGAGATTTGGTGCAAAGCGCAAGTTGAACTGGCAATTACATTGATGAATACTTTAATCGTTAATAAAACAGAAGAAACTTCCATGGAACGATTATTTTATTTTTCAGGCACTCCGCCACCAATGCATTTGAGATGCATAAACAACAGATTTGGTGACGCAGTACCATAAAACACTAATGGGAACAGTTTAATGAACAATCTGTAAAGCTGAAAGAAGTAGCTGACCAAAGACTTGATTTTGTCTTCATTTACCTGGGCACCCTTTACCCCCTGTTAGCCACGCTCAGGTCGCGCAGCTCAGTCGGGGAGAGCTCTGGGGTTGGGCACATTATATTTTCCAGCAGAGCAGACAGAGGCCATGAGGGAGCAGGAGAGACACACATCTCCATCACCCCACCACTTCAGGGACAGCGCCAGGGCCAGCAAGCTGCCCTGCAGGAGAGGCAAAGTTGCTGTCTTCTTTCCCTCCCTGCTCCCTCACCCATCCCACAGTCAAGGAAGAATCGAGCCCTGGAATAGTGCTAATAGAGTACGGACAGAACAAAATGCAGAATCAGAGCCAGAAAACAAAGGATGAACAATTAGCCGGCACTGTGACAAAAATAATGAAAAAATAAATCAGTAATATTACTAAGCAACACTGTGGCAGAGGCAGAGATGTAATCAAAGTACTCCAGGGCCTGTCTAAAACTTTGGATCTTCTTCCTGAGCATTCCCTCGTACACTAGATAAGTCCTTCTGAGTCCTTTCTGATACTTTAAATGCCTTCAAATTGCAGTGGGCACTGCCAGGATTTCTTCAGTCTGCATCTCATTCAAACCCCCCTCTTTCACCCCTGGTTTCACTAGAATGTCCTGAGAAATCACTCAGACTTATGCTGTGGGCCTCTCTGCCCACCCCAGCTCAACATCTTTCATTTCTGGTCACCCCAGAACCCCCCTTACAGCATCCTTCAGAGGTCTGTATTCCCCACGTCTGCAGGCAGGAAGGCAAAAGTACTGCAGGCTGAGGCCTCCTTTGTCACAGAAGACAGAATAAGGCATCCCGTGCAAAAAAATAAATAGCGTGACAACGTGCTATTAATCAGAAACCTTCACGGTGGTGATCTTTAACACCTGAACACGTTGTTTTGCAATGTCAGTGTTTACTCCAGGTAGGAGCAGATGTGCCCTCAGACGGGCCAGCAACAGAGCTCAGCTCCGACATTATCGCTGCCCTAAATGTAGCTGCTGCAACCAGCCGTCGTCCTCCAAGGAAAAGTCAGCAGAGGGGGGGTTACAAACACGTGCAGCCAAGGGAGCTCAGAGGTATTTACATGCAGCGCAATCAAGTCCTGAACTCAGTGGCGGGGCTGAGACATCGTGCTTCCTATTCAACCTTCACCCTTTGCTGTCTTTGTCCTGGCCCTGAACATGTTTTCCCTACCTCCTCCTATGTCTGCCCATGTACCCTGCATCTCTCCCAGAGACACTTTGTCCTGGTTTCAGCTGAGAAAGAGTTAATTTTCTCCATAGTAGCTGGTACAGGGCTGTGTTTTGGGTTTGTGCTGGACACAGCGTTGCTAACACAGGGATGTTTTCGTTCCTGCTGAGCAGTGCTCACACAGAGCCAAGGCCTTTGCTGCTTCTCACACCACCCCACCAGCGAGTGGGCTGGGGGTGCACAAGGAGTTGGGAGGGGACACAGCCGGGACAGCTGACCCCAACTGACCCAAGGGATATCCCAGACCATATGACACCATGCTCAGCATATAAGGGGCTGGGGGAAGAAGAAGGGCGGGGGGGGGTGGGGGAGCAGGGAGTAGCAGTGTTTGGAGTGATGGCGTTTGTCTTCCCAAGTCATCGTTACACCTGATGGAGCCCTGCTTTCCTGGGGATGGCTGAACCCCTGCCTGCCCATGGGAAGTGGGGAATGAATTCCTTGTCTTGCTTTGCTTGTGTGCACGGTTTTTGCTTTACCTATTAAACTGTCTTTATCTCAACCCACAAGTTTTCTCATTTTTACCTTCTGATTCTCTCCCCCATCCTGCCAGGGCGGAGTGAGCGAGTGGCTGCATGGGGGTCAGCTGCTGGCTGGGGTTAAACCACGACACAGATACATAACCGAGAGCCCAGCCTCCTTCCCTTGCGTCCTAGTCTCTTCTCATACCCTTTCCCCCTCCCTTTCCTGTTGCCCAAATCCCACTGCCACCTCTCTTCGGGGTATGAAGCCTTGAGGCCAGTCCACTCTTAGACACCTAGTCCCCATAGTAGCACCATCAGTGGAGGGTAAGGTCCTTTAATTAAAAAAAAAAAAATAAAAATCAATAGGTGTGAAATGTTTGTAAACAGATTATTCTCAAAATTATCTCCAATCTCATTCTTTCTCTTAGGGGTTTTGAATTCTGGTGCTCATCACCATCATGCCACTTCTCTGATAATCTCACAATGCTACAAAAATGCTTCAGCATACTACACCAACATACTGCTTGTGAATGGTCTGCAGCACAAACCAGAAGAACTGCTAGTATTGCATTAAACCCTTAGGGAATTGGGTTTACAGATTACATAATCCAAGAATTTTTTTATATATTTAAGGGAATATCTAAATTTAACTAGGATTTGACGTATTGTCTAATCTGCAGCAACCATTAAACTGTATTCTAACCCACTTCTTTACAAGCAGCAATAATGCCATAGCCTGATGTGTTGCAACTCACCCAAAACTTCCCTTGATCTCAGCAATAACCAAAAGAGGACACTGATCTCACAAGAGAAGAACCCTGTGGATCACAGTACGAGGTGTCTGACCACAAGGGGAATATAATTTTCATTCATTATCCTGCAAGTGGGGTGGTTTGTAAATGGGCTACAGAACAACAGCATCCTCACACGGTTTTTTCAACTGAGAAATATTTAGGGTCAATCTTATTAAGTATAGAAGTACTGTTGGAAATTTAAATAGTCTTGAAGATAAGAGTACAAGTCACTTCCATCTCTAAAAAGAAGCGTTATTATCTCCTCATAAGCATGAATAGCAGCAAATGCCTCACCATGAGCAGGCATGGTATCAAAAATAGCATTTTGTTTCTATTCTTATCCTTTCATTCTTTCAAGCTACACCCATTTGCAGCTCAGCTGTTGGGACAGGAGATTTCACAGTCTAGGATTTTATGCTGCAAATACCAGAACACAAATAGTACATGCATGGTTACTGCTAACATTGGCTATGTGCCATTTTTATGAAAAAAGTCATATACCTGTGTATAACCCAAAGTGGTGTGTTTAGTGAGACAAGTGGGACTTTTTTTCCGTTATTCTCAGTTCTAAAGATGCTATCATAAATTGCAAGATTTCTGGTATTTTTCTTAAAGATCCAAGCTGACAATAAAGGTAAAAATATTTTTAGCGGTACTTTTATTTTTTTTTAAGATTAAATTCCTGATCCTCATAGCTGCTGAAATAACATTAAGATATTACCTAAGCACAAGCAGACAAAGTTCCCCATTAAACTGGCAGGGGAGATGGAGTTGCACAGCAACCATGACAGCATCGCATGACACAGGAACAAATGCCATTCAGGCTAGTGGCACTGAAACAGGGAGAAGAATCTAAAATCTACTTATATTCCTCCCAGCCCCCTCTCTTGGATGGTCTATGCCTGAAAGAAGGGCACACACACTGTTCATATATCAGAAGAACCAAAAAAAAAAAAAAAAAAAAAAAAAAAAAATTCCCAGTGACATTCTTCTTTTAAAGGGCTTTTCATTTTGTAGTCCATCTCATTATTTTTTCAGGGACCTGACTCATCATTTTGAATGTCAATTCTGGTAATTTTCACAGTCTACAGGCTTTGTCCTGTTAAATGGAACAGTCAAACTGTCTGTCTTTTCCCTTATGTTCTAGGAGTCCTGGAATTCCTCTCTAATATTTGTCATGTTCTGCAGCTTCATTTCTGTCAGACAGGAACGGGCTGAAGTCAAGCTTAGAGGAGACGTGAAGCCTTCTCTGCTATGGCAAAACGCGAGATGTAGGCTGGAGTTTCACGTACTGCTGTTTATGAGCGTGTTCTCACTCCCTCCAGTGCTTTGCTTTGCTTCATGTACTGCTTAACAACACAGGAGCTGGCACGGAGCGGGGTGGTGGATTTCTCATTACAGGCATCCCACTTCTCATTGTCATGCAATCATTGTCTGTAGATACACAATGCCAGCACATGAGCTGCCAGCAAATGATTTTCCAATTATTGCTTAAGCAAATCTATGAAATTAAATTCAAGTATGATTTCATGTAACAGTTAAATTCTGTAACCACCTGTTTCCTTTCCATGAAGAACAGTACTTCATCTCTCCTTTCTCCTCTGTCATTTTCCATCTTAATTTTCCTGCAGTGTGTGTTTAGTATGGTGTTGCTTTCCTCCTGGCATGATGACATCTCAGTTCTAAGCCATATATTGCGGTGCTATTGGCAAAAGACCTTCATCCCTGGACCATGTTCCAGGAAAACATGCTTTTTTGTACCATTTAGAAAGGACTCCCGCACCTACATCATTTTACACCTAACCTTTAACTGCTCCAGTGCAACTTAAATTGCAAGCACGGACAGGCATTGCCATCACCCATAAGGAGAGCAGGTACACAGACGTGTGTCTTGGCTATGCAACTATCACACTGGCATAGAAGTAACCACCTGCCAATATTTTTTGATCCTGTCATCCAGGAACAGCTTTATATATACAAATTGGTCTCCAGCAGCATTTCTGACTTTTTTACTTAAAACAAAGTCTTCCTTTTTATTTGAGACGCTGGAATATAGGGCTACAGAAGTGACAACCTGGGCCATCAAATCTGATCATCTCGTATCACACATAGTCACATCATCTTATCCCTTTCAACAATGATCAAGGTTCATTTAACGATACCTAGTTCCTTTCCCCGCCCCCTTCCCCCCCTCCCCCCCATGTCTGTTGGAATATTGTTCTAGAAATTCAATGTGTAGATGGCTGGAAAATTTATAATTTCCACTTTAAGTTTACTTATGGCCAGTTCAGAACCATTGGTTCTGGCAGCGTTGTCCTTCAGTCTAAGGCAGCTCTTCTGCTGTGTTTGTATTTACCTCGCCTCCAGTGCTCTTGTGTGTCAGCTGGAGACGTGCATGGCACTAGAGGAAGAAGTGAGGCAGTATGTGTTCAGGTATAATGCCCATATCCCTACTTTGCTTTAAATGCCTTATGAAGTGAAAAAGCGACTAATTTGGTGTCATTAAAATGTAAATTATTCTTTCCTTAAGCAGGATGTTCAATAGGGTTTTGACAATAGCTGTGCTAGTTGCATGACAAAGTACCCGCATTTGGCTTTGTTATTTATTTAGTAGCTTTTATTATTTGTTATGCAAAACAAGTACTTTAGACAATAGAAAAATAGAAGTATTGGACATCACGGGATAGATACTCAATCTGGATTTGTAGATTGGGAGTGAATGAGAAATAAGAGAGTGGGTGATGCGGGCGGGGGTGTGTGTGTGTGCGTGTGTGCAATTAAGAGAGTGTTAGGAAACCATCCCAATGGATGAGAAGAATCTCAGGCCATTTAATTGAAAGATCCCAAAAGGAAGGGGAGTGTGGGCGGAAGGAGAGGCAGGAGTAAGGGCAAGAAGGAAAGAAAAAGGACGGGTGAAAAGTGGGACCCAAGGACATATGGGTTCAGCCATAATGAGAACAGCTTCTTGTCCCACAAAAGGCTGCAATTTTTTAGCCTCTGAAACCATTGTTATTATTGCAACAATGCCTGTAGAAAGATGAAATTGTCAAATTCACTGGATTCACATAGCATGCAGCCACAGTTTTGGAAGTCACTGTGTCCCAGTGACATTGTGAAGTTTGATAAAGTCTAGTGATTCTAGCACTGTTTATACAATGTCTATAAGGCTTCCGCCTATAATATATAATAGCTGTCAAACCCAGAACTTCTTTAGATATGTGCTCTATTTCAGCTAGCATTTCTGCATTGATTAGTCTTCATTGGGTTTTGGATTCTTTTTTTAATATGGAAAAGTTACTTTAAGGTATATGAAGAAGTTTTATGCTGTTGGAAAGTCAGGGCAGTGACCATGGGACAGTGTGCAGTTTTCTTAACAGGATAACTACATAATTTTCTATGAAAATGTTCCTGTGCTGACTGAGATTAACTTCCAAGGGAAAACCCCCACCTTGTCAAGATCAGTATTATTCTGGTAGGAGCTGAGGTAATAAATATGATTATGTGAGGTCGAAGAGAGGGTTTCCTATGTAGTAAACAGCCATGTCAATCATGATAACAGTTTCTCTGCTCCCCCCTCTGCTAATCTGTCACATGGAAAGACAATGCTGCTAGTAAAGTCCAAATCCTCTTAAATCCCAACATTAGATTGTAAAATAAAATTGAAGTCATCAAATTAAAGTGTAGAATGCACACAGAACCATAGAACATAACATTTCCTACCACTCTGTTAGGCTAGACTGTGCCGTGCCATGGATGATTTACATGCAACAATGTCAGCAGCTATAAATGGACCTTCATTATTCTATAGCTGATAAGGTCTGTACCCCAAAATTGTTTTAGAAAACCCATGCCTGACTTTACTGTAACATGGCAACATATTCTGTAGTAGCCACGCTAAAGCTCTAACATCTGAAAGACAGTGGACTTTTTTCCCTATGAATAGTCCCAGAGGGACTACCAGTGTTACCTATGTATTTCTTTAATCTGCTTTCTATTTCCTTCCCATAGAGCAAAGAACACAGGTACAGAGGAGACTGAAAAAGTTTCAGTCAGAAAAGCTGAATTATAAAAGTGCTATAGGTTACTTCTGATGATTTATGTGAGGGATGTGGTAACCATAACTTGTACTATAACCCAAAATGATGTGTAGAGCGGTGGGAGTGCAGGGGGGAGTCAACTCAGTGCTCTGTCACTCAGCACTATGGCCACACTAGGAAGAGTTGATTTTGGAAGGTCCCGAGTAGCGGAGCTGGCACGGGAGATGATTTCATTGCAAATAAAGGTGCTGTTTTCACAGATACTCCTCTTTGGTTGCATAAGCAGGCGAGGGCTTTTTGATGTGCCACCTCATCCTGATGGCTACTTGTTGCCAAATGGAGGGGCTAGTGCCGGCCCTCAGAACAGCTGCACAAAGAGAGAGCGATCCAATAGCTTGGATTGCCTCCGTCTCGTGGTGCCCTATCCGCACAGTACTGCTCTCTAGCAGACACTCTGCCTTCGTCTGTAATCACATTTAACAATTAAATCTAGGTCAAGAGTTGAAACCATGAAGAACTAATTGTCTACGTAACTGTAAAATTTCTTGCACTGTGAGGATAAATGAAGACGGAAAACCAGATATTTTGAAAGACTTCAGGAAACTCTTCCAAGGTATTTCATTGTACTTTGAACAGGAATAACAAAAATGGGGGGAGAAATTTGTGAATTTGTGCAAATCTCCTCCCTAGAATTCCAAGTGTCTCGTTTGCCAAATTACGCAACAGCTTCTAAAATCTTTGCCTATTTTAAAAATATAATCTACTTCGTAACTCTTTCTGGCTAAATGCGCTGGCAGTATGTTACAGAGCAGAGCTCTACAACCTTATCAGGTGATTGGGACTGTTTTCTGGAGCAGCAGGCAAAAAAAAGAAGTTCGGTCCCTTTATCTTCCTGACCAATAAATTCTAGGATCAATGTCATGGATCGATATTACAACTGAGCAATATCACCTCCTGCATCGAGCTCATATGGCTGAGATGCACTGAAAATATTAAAAGTAGAGGGACACAATTAATGCAGAAAGAAAACCAAACCTTAAATAAAATCATTCCACTTTCTATCACTTTGCTAAAATAAGCTTTTTGGCAGATGTTAATATTCTGAGCTGGCTGGCAGCCTGAAATGAGTTTGCGGGAATCAGCACAAATGAGCGGCTCGGAGAGAATGTGAAGCCTCCTTGAGATTATTTACATTTTCCTGGTGTCCCAGGTGTCCACAATGGGCCAGAAAAGATACAATCCTTGCCCCCGGAACATAAAATCAGTACAGCAGTGTATACAATGCAAAATCCAGGTGTCACAGAATGTGACTGCCAGGAACAGGATTCTCGGTATCATCACACAGTGCTGCCGCTCTTTCTAAGTGCATAGCTCCCTACAAAATCCAGTCCACGCAGAGATCATTCAAGGGTCGGGAGCGGATGAGTCACAGGCGTCTGGGGGGTGACATTATGTGGGTTCTGATTTTAACTCTCATTGTGTATGTGTATGTATATAGAAAATATACACAACTTAATTTTACACAATTTTATTGAAGTGCTATAACAGTCCCCTCTTAGTTGACTGCTCTCTGCAGAGGGCTTTGAAATGAAAGTTATAGCTATTTAACTGTTTTGCAGCTCAAAGAGTGCAACTGAGACTGATCTTGACTACAGTGTAGTTGTTTGCTGAATATATCTTTGCCGTATCTCTTGACTTCTCAAAATACATGCACCTCTAAAAGCTGTTGTTACATCTCTAGTGGCAATAGCATATATTTACCATGGAATCATAGAATGGTTTGGGTTGGAAGGGACCTCAAAGACCATCTAGTTCCAACCCCCCTGCCAAGGGCAGGGACACCCTCCACTAGACCAGGTTGCCCAAAGCCTCATCCAATCTTAATATTTGAGGTATTGAGTAATGCTGGGTTTCCTCCACAAGGTTCTAGTTCCCTCTGCAATACCCAAGGTTTAAACCATTTACCCAGATGTAAATCCTCGGGCTGTACATAGCATATATAGCATGCTGTCTGAGATCAAAACAAATACCAAGGTAGTCATTTGAGCAAGCAGCAAATATCTAAAAATAGATTTGTACTCCTGAACTTACATGATTCATAGGTGGGTACATCAACCATCAACAAATCTGGCTTTATTTTCTATAACATCTCCCAGAGACTTAAATATAGATCTAGAAGTCTGCAAGCATGAGCACTGTAATTAATTATTATAAGGTAAACTATGATGAAAACCTACATCATGCCTACTATCACCAGTGAATGCAGGATGGCTTACCCCTCACTGAGAGAAGGATGAAGAGCCTCATGCTTACCACGAGGTGAGACAATTCCCAGAGCCAAGCACTGCAGTGGAGGTAACACACTGGCCAGACCCTCACTGACCCTCCCATGACTTATCTGAGCACTCATATCCTACCCCAAGTGTCTTGTTTTAGTAAAATATGGCCCATGAGATCTAGTTCCAGGTGACCTTCCAAACTCTTTTCAGAAAGGCCAGGATTGGCCTCCGAGAGCATTTAGCAGCATAAGCCATGTGTGCCTCCTGCGTAGCATATTTCCGCATTCTACGTGCAGTATGTAGGGAAGAAGAATACCACTGTCATATAATACACACACCTTGCTTCTTACTCATTAATTACCAGGAACAGTTCTAAACTCATTTTATGCAGAGAGTGGTTTATATTTATGTGAGATTAACTTGACCTTGATTTTATTAACTATGGAAATATGACAAAACAGTCTACACCACTGTCTCAGACGTGTTTGTGAAGTGGTTTAAACATTTACGGCACACTGAAAGCTGAATGTTGAATACGATGATGTCAGGCGAACTGCTGTTGGTGTGGTAGTGAAAACGGCAGCATTAAAACAATCCCAATGTACTGAAACCAATCACTAAAATATTCTTGTTTGTTTCCGCGTAGCACAGCTAAAAGCGACTGGCAACACACAGATGCATCTAGCCCAGTATCTAGAGAATAAAGACAAGTTTTTCTAATTACTTCTGACTTCAAGTTTCCATAGTCCAGAAAGTTTTCTTCACTGTAAAGTACTAAAAAATTACATGCCATGTTAGAGGCGCCAGGTAAGCCTCTATTACTGCTGTGCGACACAAATGAGAAACAATGACTTTTGCTTAGTACTCCATTGGAATACTGCTTACTCTGCTTCAAATTAATTTGCATTTAGGTGTGGGAATTTTACAAATGTGATATGACAGATCAAAATATTACTTTTCCCGCATGGACAAATGTCAGGAAAATTATCCATCTGCATTCAGAATAACACCCAACTGCACTCTTGCCTCCAATAAGATGGTGTCTGATGTCATTCAAACAAACAGATGCATTCATTTCTTTCCCAGGGTGAAACAAGAAATATTTGTAAGTGACAGCATATTTATCACTCTGCTAGTACTAGCTTCATCCTTGCATCCTATTATTTTTCTCAAACTGTTCAGGTACACCAATTTGAAACATTGCTCAACAAACATTTACTTTCTAACCTGCTTAATCCATCCAAATATTACAAGAGTCTTATCAAGGAATTTCCACAAGCATTAAGTAAAAGGAGGAAGTGCTGTGTTATTATTTGTTTATTTAACATCCTAAAGAACACAGCTGTCCTGAACCTCAATCCATAATAATTCCTTAATGAAAATACAGGTCACAAACACAATGCCCAGTCAGAAGAAACTACCTTCTAAACTAATCTGTGTTACAGATGAGTAAATTCACTAAACAGCCTGTTAAACAAATACTGTCATGTTTTCTTTCCACAATGCAAGAAAGGTAAGGGCTGAGAAGCATTCCCAGGAATGAGTAAAACACAATAATTACTTTTTTTTTTAAACAATTGTAAGAGCAATAATACAGTGCTTTGCATCTTTGGCTACCTATATTAAGCGATTAACGGTGCACAGTAAGCTGAATGACAAATAAATACTGCAGATTATTTGCTGCTGTTCATGCCTGCGCAATACAATTCTGATTCTCTGCATATGTCCCATTTCATCAGGTCATATCAAATCACATTTTGTCAGTGTCTATTAATTCAGCCTAAATCCAGTCACAGGACACACGTCAATGGACTTAGTATTAAAAAATGCTTTCCGTAATTCCAGTTATTTTTGAATGTGAATAGATACATCCAATTACCCAGTGATGTACACGTCAAGTTTATTGCATTGCAAGCATGTTTTTACTTAAGGTGTTGAGCAGCCATTTAAAATACTGTTCCCCTTTACTTTTAAATTGCAGCCCAGACACTATGAAGCCATTGATTTGCTCTCTTTGTGAGAGGAGTGACTTGAGCTAACGCTAATGGGAGTTATTGAGGCGTACCATTAAAGTTTTAGACAGCCTGAAGTTTCCAACAAGACTAAGAGGTACCGCTGTGCCACTTACAGACTACTTTGCAAAAAGTAAAAGCTTAGAAAGGAACATAGGCAAATTTTCCTTCTACCCTGCCACGATTAAGTCTCATTTCAGTTGTTCCCATGGGACGACAAAAAATTAAATATGTACATTATGTTCTGTAAGCATAGTTACCTCCAGAACAACAGGGAGTGAGGGGAAAGAAGAGGATGAAGAGAAAAAAAAACTGGTTTACCTGATACTGTACAACACTTTTCCAGTTTTAGAAATCCTCAGCAATTTGTTGTCTGTTGTGACATCATGGAAGTTTGCTCCCTTCTCATTGGCAAAGAATAAATCCGGCTTCCAAATAGAGTCCAACATAGAAGGATCCAAATCCAGGGAATCATCAGGATATTCACTGTAAGCCAGACGTGAGTCGTTCCACTGCTGTCTCAAAAAAATGTTCACTCTGTAGTCCTACAGAAATGCCATGTAAAAAGGTTACTAAGCCACTTACCAAAACTGGAAGCCCACTTTAGCTTTCTTTATGCTTTTAGACTTACTACAGTACCAGTGTTACAGCAAACATTTGTTATCCTTTGAACATAAGAGTTGCCATTTGAAAATAAAGCAGTCTAAATGCTGTATTGAACCAACCAAACACAAGTGGCATATTTTCCAAATCAAAATTGCTTCAGTGATGAAAAAAATACTAACTGCAACTTCCAATATTAAGTATAACCCTCTTTCAAATGCTATGGATTAACTCAGAGGTACTTAGAAAGTCAAAAAGCACTGCAGCTAGATAAATACAATTTTGACAAAGATTCTATAAAACTACTAATTTAAATAAATTGCTTCCAATATGTAAATCAATTATTTCTAATGTACTCATGAATAGTTGCTAATTCCAGTGAAGCCAGATTTGTATAGAAGAAATTAAATCAGCACTTCTTATTTACTGTTTGTATCCTTCTTCTATCTACCGTATGCTTTTCTCTGTATGTTCCTTCATTCACTCCTCCCTCTCTGCATCCCATTAAAATCGTTCTAATTGCATTCTTCTGCTCAGTGGTCTGCTAGTCACAACTGGGAAAGGCAGCAATTACTTAGAGGTTCATTTAGAACCAATATTAACACTGTGTCAAGAACTGGCTGTTAAAGGGGAGTGTGAAAAGAGCTTTTAGGGTCTAAACTCTCTGGAGGGAATGGAAAGAAGCTAATGCTTATTCTCCTTATCCTGGATTTCCAAAGTCAGCAAATAATAGCTTCATCTCCCCCAGCTTTCCCTGCTATTATAGCATATTTACCAGAAATTGCTACATTTAACTTGCTTGTGAACACTCTCTTAGAAATATATCTACTCTTCCTCTAAAAGGAAAAATTTTAATAATATTTATATTGATTATATTATCTGAAGGAATATATTATCAAATAATTCTGCCAACTGTAGAACCCCCTCACATTTAGGATTTGCTTTGTGGTAGCACTGTGCTTTTGACTTGGAAAATGTGTGAGCTGACCTGGGTTTAATTAGGCCACCGAACTGCATAGTCTAAAGAACTTATCATCCTTGAAATGTAAATAAATACTCTCACTCTGATTAGAGCTGCAGAAAGCAGCCTGCCCAATATGCACGCTCTGTGAATGAGCCCCCTCCAAGCTTCAGCATTTCCCAGCCTTCGGTCAGTAGGTTGGTGACAAGGTGTGCTGCTGCCCTGATGGAATATTTCTCACATCCAAACTGATGCAACTTTTTAACCCAATGGGATGATGCTTTACAATCTCACTAGGAATGTGATTTTTCTTGCTTTCTTTGTCATTTTCACTTTGCTGTTGGGTAGATGTGAGTCAAAACAGGAATGTCTACTAATCAGAGCAAGACAGACCTGAGAGAGATCTCAAGAACAGCACATTTATTAAAGAGACTTACAAAAGCCTCTATCTGTTTTTCACAAGCTGCTGTACTTTTTATGACGGTGTCATTTCATACAGTTAAAGATCAAATAGCTACTTGCGGTTCTGAGCTTCTAAAATGTCATCACATCTTATGAAGATACACTGCTGCTAAACATACTTTCCCTTGTTTCTTGGTCTTAGAAACTGAGAATGTCTTATAAGTTTATATGGGACAGTTTTATTTGGAAATCCAGGAAAGCACTTGATTTTCATTCTGCAGAAAAGATGGCAGGACCTGTCATCAGCAACTGCTGATAGAATAAAACTGCTGCAATTGGTTGTGCAACTGCCTTTAATTTTTCTTTGAAATAAGTAATGAAGTCTATGGAAAGCAGATGGATTTTTTCCCCCCCATGACATAGAAATCATAAATATATCAAATCAGTGAATTGTTTAGAAATATCTAAAAATAAATGTGCTTTCGTGAACTTCAATAGTTGATGATTTAGATAAGAAAAAACTGTCTGAAAAATCCTTATTCATAGAAGAGCTTGCATATGATGATATATATTATACCAAAAACATAAATAATGCCAATAGGATTACACTACATTTTTCAATATGTACCTTCATAAATATATCAGAGCCTTCACACCAATACACTTAGAAATGGTTTCTCTCTGCAAGCTTTCTTGTCAGAAGCAAAACAGCACTGAGATCTTTGTTTATGTCTCAAAAGCATTGCATATAAATATATATGTATGTATAGATATTTTAATAAGAAATAAAAATGGAAATATAACACGCAAATCACAAAACCATCATTACTTTTTTCTCCTGTGCTTGCAGTATAAGCAGTTGAGAGGGATGTGTGTTTACAGAAGTCAGACCTAATCATGTGTAGAATTTTGAATTTATTCTTCCTGTGCTAACATTGTAACTATCTTCTGAAGAAAAATTCTCCTGAGAACAGTATCACAACATGGAGCTCAGGCAGACTACAGTGTGTATTTTGCAAATTCCTGAGGGTAGAAGTGGGTGGACTGTAGTAATGCACTCCTACACAACCACGAGTACACCTGCTCCACAAATTCTTTCTGACAGCACCACTGCTCTGAACGAGGATTGTGGACCTGAAGATTCAATCTCAGTTGCAGCACCGATGCCAGCAATAGCTCAAGGCAACTCAGATGAAGAGTTTTCCTCTGTTCTCAAGCCATAAGATCAGAGTAATACTAACATACTGAAGGAATATCCATCTGATTAGTTTTAGTAGATTTATCTGAAGATTTAGGGACTCAGTCCACAGATATTATTAATTTGTGTTACAGGAATCTAGATAGAAATGGTCTTTCAGTAAATCCATGGTCACCAGATCCACCGCCCAGAGCTTCAGCAAAGCTCTGGGTCCCTTTGGTCTCTCTTTCACTGTCATGGCACTGCCCCGCTCCCTCTTCAGTACTCCTTTCTGTCTCTGAACCGACGTTGATCTTAGATCTTAGCCTTCCTCCCATCTTCCCCTCCAACAGCGTTGATCATCCAGGTTTTGAGTCAGATGTCTGAGGGAAACAGCAGACTTAGCTGGCTTTCCATGCATAGGAGGGGCTTGCCAAAGAGACTACTCTCTAAATCCTAAATATGAATGCTAACTGAAAAGTAGTGGTTTAATGGCCTATTTCAAGGCCATGTGACAGAAAAGCACTTGGTTACCTATGTACCTAAGCATGCAAGGTGTCCCCAAGGGCTTCAGTGGGAGTCTCTTATGCATTAAAACCATATTTGTGGATTAATCAGGATCTAACGAGCTGGTTTGTAATTATGTTTTTTTTCTGGTGGGAAGATAATATCATACAGCCAGTCACAGCCAAGCTTTATTGCTCCTAAAATTTTAAAAGGAATGGCAAATATTTCTGCTAACATAAGTATTCAAAACACAACTGGAGTTTGATGCATTTACCCCAACAGAAAACCTGCTGCATAGCGTCAGTCATTGATTATAGGGCATAACGATAATAATGATGTCCTCACCGCTAGTCATTTCTGTAATTAACAATTAGCTTGTCAATGTACAAACTGGTCTTAGCTTCTCCTACAGCTGATAGCTAAAAAATCCTGGTCATTAGCAGCACTGAACATCTGAATTCTTTGGGACTCTGCCCAGCCTGATGTAGATTACTCATCTGTGACACTCAACTGCAGTCATGCTGTACAGTGAATTTTCTGCTGAATACTGCATGTGTGAATGCTTCCAAAAATAGATACAGAGCTTACTGGCATAACTGCTTTATTCAGTGAAGTTACTCAGGAACGTATTTTTCTCTTTCTCTGCAAGTTAGGGCTTAAATGAAAGACAAGTGAATCAATGAAGAAAATTTCCTATGATTCCATCCTGACTCTGGGCTTTTTTTACCGGTTTTATTTTGGTATAATATATATCATTATAATATGGAAGAAAACCATCTCTTCTGGAGGAAAAAAAAAATCGATTGTGATACTGTCCCATATGTGCATTATAATGCAGAAAGTCTAATACATATGCATTTTGTTTCCCTAGATCTTTGGGAACAAAACTCGTGAAGACTCTATGGGATTCATCTGCTTGGAGAGAACCAGCACAAAATCCTGTTTTATTTCTGAATGAAAGGTTTTAGTTTTTAGAAGGATATACTGAATAGAAGAGTTGTGCTGGCCTTTAACATGGGGATGAGTTTCATCCTGGCATCTGTCCTAATCAGAAAACAGAAGCTACTCCTGCTAATGTTATTGAGAACCTGGTTTACTGAATTTAGTAGGTCTGGGACTGTAATCCTGTTTGCCATATTCATTTCTCCTACTGAAAGCTTCTCTAAACAAGTTTTCATCTCCCAACTTTCCAGTGAGCTGCTGTAGACCATCCAAGTTATATTCTGTTAACGTCCCTTCGGTACATACACATGGTTTCACTAAGCATTCCTGTCCTCTGAGACAGGAATGTCTCCATTGAATTTACAATCCAGCGGTTTAAGTGAATCTTTTAGTTTTATCTCAAAACCATCAAGAACATTTTATAGGGGAAAAAAAGAATCCTAGGAGTCAAACAAAATTCATTATTTATCACGAGGGACGCCAACATTTTTACCACACGATTGCATCTATTTCAGAAAGACAAAGTAGATGTCTGCCTCTCAGAGCAGTTTTAAAACATCCTAAAACTAGTCACACTAGTCATTAAAGAAGTGACAGCATTAAGAAAATCAATATCAAACCATTGAACAGCATCTAAGAGAAATCTTTCCACACTTTTGACAGGTATTATGAACAAAGCAAAATAAGAAAGCCAATAGTCTTTGTTTTCATCTACTTGAATGTTTGGCTGTTTTCAGCAGAATGTGTTAATGAACATTGGAAAGGTACACATTAACATATTTGATAGAAGGTAAAATGCAATGAGGGGATTCAATCAAAGCAATGAAGGAGTCTAATTAATGCAATCAGCATTAGGTCGTGCAAATATTTTCATTGAATGCCATCTTGTAAAGCCAGTGACGTGCAGGGGTTTTGCTACTCAACACTATGCTGATGTCTTTACACGCTAGGATCAACAGACATGGCTGGGTAGAAAAGGTCACAGTCATAGCTATCTTCTCAGAATCCTTTCAACATAGGAAAACAAATGAAGTTTTCAAAAACACTGAAAAATGAGTCTGTTGACAATTATCTGACATAAAGCCATGCTTTTTCCTGTCATTTTTAACTTGATTGTAGTTTTCTTTTAAGGTCTTTTTAAAATATTTCAGATACATACACTAAAGCAATAACTTATCTGTTTCCCACACCATTTAAGAAAGCAACTTGCCCTAGCAATAATTTGCCCTTTATCTCTAGAAAACATTAAATAACAGGGTAGTTTTTAACATAAAAATATTTAGGAGCAGAAGATTTGTATTCCTACATTCCTTTGGCGCCATTTTCCAAAAATGATGGCATGGATTTCAATTGAATTTAAATGAAGCATTTGAATATTAAATAAAATAGTTCAGTTGGGCTATATATCTGCTCTTCCTTCATAATGCAAGGATTGCAAGGCAGTATCTATCCAATTTTATTAAAAAAAAAAAAAAATAATTCTTTGGTATACCTTAAGTCCTTTTGTGGGTAGCAAGTTCATTTTTAGTTACCAAAAATTCAGTCCTACAGGATGCTAATCACCTTTATTGCCTCTGGATGTAGCAAATACAGAAAGACCTGGACACTGTGTAGGAATCCCCAGAAAAGAGAGTTGTGAAACTACGTTGTAATTCCTTCAGAAGTGTCCATAGTGTCCTGAGGCAATGAGATTAACTCTTGCAAAATTTCAATGAAGGTGAGAGCACCCATTTTCAGTTTATTTTGCGGCAGCAGTGACTGGAAGAGTTGAAAGTCAAGCTGCAATTTGTCACTAGACCCTTTCTAGAATGAGTTTAACCCCCTTCTTGTATAGGAGCACCTGATAATTATTATAGGTTTATCACAGTATTATAAGAAAGCCATCAAAAATATCTCTCTGGACTAACTCCAGTAGTCAGGTGTATGCATGCTTGAATAAATAACTGATCTTTTTTGTTCATTGTTTGAAAAAGAAGACTGAAAAACTCAGTCTTTTTAAATAGACTCAGAAAAAATATTTTTCATTTTTCTCACCAAATCTTAAAAAAAAAAAAACACTTCTAGACTAAAAAAGAAAAATGTTGGACTAAAATTTCCATTTCCAATTTTTTAGCTTGATTTTGTTAATCCTAAATTTTGGCAATTTTTAAATGAAAAATCTCATCTTGAAATGGTACTATTTATTTCATATATATATCAAAATTAAAACTCTGACATTTTCACCTTGTTTTTTTGACTGATAACGTTTTTTGAATTCAGCCAAAATATACATTTTAGCCAGCTGGTATCCCATCATTTCCTAGTACCAACTTAACCCTCAAAATACCCAAGTCTCCTTAACAGCCCCATATTTCACTCGTTTGATTCAAGTTATGCATTCACTTCAGTTACTGATGTGCCTGCAATTCACAGAGATTTAGCTAAGTTAAACAAACAAGACCGTTCTGGTAGCTCTGTCAGCACAGTCTGCAGCAGCATATAATTCAGCATGTGGTGTAAGACCCACTCAAAATATGGAGTACTTGGCAGGGAGCCCCACAGCTAAGCTCTAGCCATTCCTCTGCCTCTTTCCTGCGAATAAAACCTGAGAAAGCCGGTTTGCACACACCGATATTTGCTGCCGTCACGGTCACCGCAGGCTATGGTGCAGTCACCGCGTGTGTATGTTTAGACTTTGCGGCTGAGTTTAATAATTTATGTATCTCTTTATATAGTTATTTTATATTTATTTTATTTTAATTCAGGCAGGGTTTTGGTAGCTTAGTAACTTAGTAAACGTCCCCACGTCCTGAGCATCTCTATTCTACATTACATCCCACTCCTTCACAAGATGGCTTCAATGACCAGTCCCACTCACCATTGTAGTTTCTGCTATTGAACCAAAGCTGTTGATAAATATGTTGCAGGTAACATTTACAGGAGGACCTGCAAGTTGAACAATAAATAGAAAAATTGACAGGTTGTGTTCATGACATATATTAAGTATTGTTGTTCGCTTGCCAATGGCATCATAGCACTTACCATTGTGGTTTCTGTGACTGATCCAAAACTGTTGATAAAAATATTGCAAGTAACGTTTACTGGAGGACCTGTGGAATGCAATAAAAACGTTGCAATATACATTGAAACAAAATTACAGATCCCTCAGCCTCCGTACAATCTGGTACAGATGTGGCTGAAAACAAGTAGAAAGTGAGTTTTCCCAAGCAGATCATGTAAATAACGATCGAAAGAAAAACATTATCAACAATAATTTAATTAAACCAGTTTCACTGGAAGTTGTTGTATAACTACGCAGAGCTACATCCTTCCATTTAAGGGTTTATGAGGAGAGCTGAGTAAGGGCATGAGCGCAACAGCTGCTTCTTTGTCTGCAGTACCAGCGCAGAACATGCTTTAGCACTGCAACCACTCCGCTGTCCCTTCCTTCTCAGACTTAAAATTAAAAGATTCCCTCTCCACACCTATTCCACTCTGTATGCAAAGGCTGGCCACTGAAATTCCCGGCAAGGGCCACTTTTCACATTGACTCCGGTCCACTGAAAATGGACTTAGACAAGCAGCGCTTCATGCACCCGATCTGGAGATGTCTGCCTTGCCATAAACAAATATTTTAGCAATATCTGTTCTGGCGTGATACAGCTTTCATTAAACAGCTATTTGTAATCTCTTCCCTCCCACCTCCTTTCCTGCTATTCAGCAGTCACTGACGTGTGGCAGAATGAATGGGGACTTAATATTTAATTAGCTGTCTATTAGCCTCCTAGGTTTTTTAGGTGCAATAAAATAAACAGGAGTTCTCAACTGAATCAAAAAGGATTAATGCTAAATGCCTGAATTTCAGTGACACAAAAGTTGATACAAGCATTGAGTATCAAGTACTTTCTTCTCATTATTATTTTTAATCACATAATTTTCCTTATTTTGAAAAAAAGTCAGTGCACAGAATATAAATACCTGCATTTGGTGTCATATTTAGATCTGAAATTGCTTTATAAAAGATGGAAACATTATTACTTTCTTTTTTGAAAAATGGAAGGATAAAGTAATGTGCCTAGTGAAATCCAGTATACTATCAGCTTCCTGAGTGGTAGACCACCTACCTTTGAGGAAACAAATAAGTTGGGTTTGGGAAGAAAAACTATGAGGGTAATATGTTTTGAGGCTGTGAAATTCCAGTGAAGTGTGTTGTTCAACTCAGTTTTTGTAAACAATTGTTTAAAAAAACCTATTTCCTTTTTACATTGTAACTGCGTTTTCACTTTAGCATCAAGCTAAAACAAGCCAAATAGTCTGCTATTCTCCCTCTATAGTATCTTTTTTTTCTTCCTTTTTACTTGATGATATTTCTACTAGCTGGGTAGCTTGACCAACATATTTCTCTACATCTAAACAAACAGAATCACTGAATTATTGAAGTTGGAAGGAACCTCTGGAGATCACCCAGTCCCCCTAGTCCATCCAGTCCCAGAGCAGGGTCAGCTAAAGCAGGTTGCCCAGGACCATGCCCCATCAAGTTTTGAATATCTCCAGGGATGGAGACTCCACAGCTTGTCTGGGCAACCTGTGGCAGTGCTTAGTCATCCTCACAGTAAAAGGTTTTTCTAACGTGGAATGTCCTGCATGTCAGTTTCTGCCCACTGCCTCTTGTCCTGTAACTAGGCACCACCGAGAAGAATCTGGCTCCATCTTCTTTACTTATCCCCCATCAGTTATTTATGCATGTGGATAAGAGCACCCTGAACCTTCTTTTCTCCAGGCTGAGCAGCCCCAGCAATATCAGCCTCTTCCTGTATGACAGATTCTCCAGTCCTTTAATCACCTTTGTGACCATTTACTGGGCCCATACTAGTAAGTCCACATCTCTCTTGTACTGGGGAGCCCAGAGCTGGACCCAGCACTCCAGGTGTGTATCACCAGCACTGAGCAGACTGAAAGATTCCCCCCCCGCAACCTGATGGCAATGCTTTGGCCAGCAGGCTATTAGCCTTCTTTGCTGCAAGGGCACATTGCTGGCTCATGTTCAACTTGGTGTCCACCAGGACCCCCATGGCCTTTTCTGCAAAGCTGCATTCCAGCTGGTCATTTCCCAGATTGTTCCTCCCCAGGTGCAGGACTGCATTTCCCCTTGCTGAACATCATGAGGCTCCTGTTGGCCCATTTCTGACGCCTACCCAGGTCCATTTGAATGGCAGCACAACCCTCTAGGGCATCAACCATTCCTCCCAGTCTTGTATCTCCTGCAAACTTGTCGAGGGTGAACTCTGTCCCATCATCCAGGTAATTAATGAAGATATTAAAGAGTACTAGCCTAGCATCGACTGCTGCAGTACATCAGTAGTGACTGGCCTCCAGCTGGACTTTGTGCTGCTGATCAGAACCCTTTGAGCATGGCAATTCAGCCAGTTTTCCATGTACCTCACTGTCCATTTTGCTAGTCTGTTCCAACAGTTTGCCTATGAGGATGTTGTGAGAGACAGTGCCAAAAGCCTTGCTAAAGTTGAGATGAACAACATCCACTGCTCCCCCCTCATCCATGAAGCCAGTCAAGTCATCACAGAAGGCTATTAGCATGATCAGGAATTATTTCCTCTTTATAAATCCATGCTGATGACCCCCAGTCATCTTCCTGACCTTCATATTTGGAAATGACTTCAAGGAGGATTTGGTCCCGGCTTTGAGGTAAGGCTGGCCGGCCTATAGTTCCTGGATCCTCCTCCTTGTCCTTCTTGAAGATAGGAGTAACATTTTTTTTTTCCTCTGTGATGAGGAACCTCCTCCAGTCACCATGACCTTTCAAAGATAATTAAGAATGGCCTCACAATGCCATCAGCCAGCTCCCTCAGCACTTGTGGGTGCTTCCTATGTGGTCCCATGGACTTGTCCATGTCCAGTTTGCCTAAATGCCCTGTAGTCTGGTTCTTCTCCACTGAGTTTTCCTTGATCTGGACTTTCCCACAGGTCTCAGGGGCATGGGATTCCTGAAGACCGGTCTTATCAGTAAAGGCTGAGGTGAAGGAGGCATTGAGTGCCTTGGCATTTTCCCATGCTCTTTGCCAACTTTTCTTTAATCTCATGGTATTGTCTTGCAAAAGCTGCATATGTGAGCACCACAGCTTTCAATTCCTGCGTGCCAGAAGAACCTAGTAAACATGCTTACCTATGTTAGGAAAACATGCTTACCTGTGTCAGGAAATACACGACTGCACCACAGACTGCAGTTCAGCTGTACACTGAGTAGATACATGCTAGAGCACTGTATCTTACAACAAAGCAAGTATCTCCCTCCATTTCTCTACTCAGTTGTATAACATCTTTTACTTGCCTTCTGCTGGCAAGATGTGGAATAGTATAGAAACTCAGTAAACCTAAGTACTGCCAGAAAAACTGGTCACATTCTCTTCACCATCAGAGTTTTCTGGAAAGAGCTTTATTGGTGAGATATCACCGATTCAATTTTTTTTTTCTGATAATTTATATTTGTTTATAAACATCGAAATTGTAATGCAAGATTTGCAACCAAATGAGGACAGAAGAGGCTTATCAGACAATCTTAAAAACTAACATTTGATAATATAGCTTACAGAGTCTAAGCTAAAAGTCCAACTTTCTCTTAAACTCAATCTGCTAGTAATGGGGTTTCTAAATATGCATAGGAAACGCAAGCCAAGTGAAGGAGATAAGAAAAAGGTAACTACCTGAGGACTGAAGTTTGCAATGCTTTTATTCTTTTTTAAGTTATCTTAATATCAATATATTGATATTATTCCAGTATGGAGGGGGTGTATAGGTGTTGTAAATCTTAAGGAAGTGCACTTTAAAAAGTGAAACTTCACTTTTTCCAATGAAACATTTCACACGTTCCATCCTATAAGATTTTTCTAATCTAATAGTAAATTTAAAATGAAAGCAGTAAACTTCTGTGAAGTATAGCCAAGGTTTGAGAACAAACTCTAAAACTCTTCAAAGGCAATGGAAACATTTAATTTGACTTTACCGCCTCTAAAAAATTGAGCAAAGTATACTTTATAATGAAATCCCTTTTTCCCGGTAGTTTTTCTTTTGCCACCTCCAATGCAACAAGGTAACAACCCAGGTGCCTTTCAGGCATATTCAAGATAATCAAAGTGATTTTCAAGTCATAAGAAAAATGTCTGTTTCTTGAAAGAACTCAGGCAGAAAAACAAACAAACAAACAAACAAACAAACCCCCAAAAAACCCACACACCAAAAAACCAAACCCAAACCAGGTAGCTAGTGCTCAAATCCATCAGAAAGTAGATGTCCAGTATTCTGGCAAACAGCTAAGACATTGCTTCTGTTCCTGCAGCTCCCATCCCCCCTGCTTCCCCAGCGAGGACGCTGCTGCTGCTGCCAGCTGACGGGACTCCCCAATACACTGCCTTCTTGAAAAGCCATGACATTATAAAGTCATACACCTCCTATGACTTCAGGGCACTCATCACGTACAGAAAGTCCTCAGCACTCATCTGCTCACCTTACCCACAAGAAACCCGAATATACCGAACGTTCCCCTACGTTTGCTGTGGCATATTGCCTCATAGCTCCTGTGCCAAAGGTGGCTGTGACCTTGCCACCATCTAACTAGAAAGTGAATCCTTTCCCTGTCAGCTGCCAGAGGGGGTGAACGCATCCCAACGCGTGCGGGAGTCCCCAAGTTGAGTGATGAGCGCTGAAAGGTGTGCGCAGAGTCCCGCCCAGCTGCTAGCTGCAGCTTTTGCTGAATATTCTCCAGTATTGATAATACACAGGCCCAAAGCTTTTTTCATTTGGTAGGTTCTTGAGAAGATTTACTTGTACTCTTGCCCTGGAGATCATGCTAACTGCAACTAATAATATCTATTCTCACATCCATCCCAACTCTGCCTTTTTGGTGCAGTTTCCAGGCTCCACCTGGCAGCCTTTTTCTCTTCAGATTAATTTCAGCCATATGGCTAAAATGTCCTTAGTGGGAATATTATAATCATACAAGAGATTTAAAATTATACCTGTGCACTTGCCAATTTCCTTTGATATGTCTATTTATTAAGGGATTTTGTAAGACAAACTAAATCACGGTACACGCACAGAGAACTGTGGGCAAAGCAGAGAGATGTGGAAGCAAAAATGAGAGATAATGAGGCAGAATCACCTCATGGAATGACAGTAAAAATATTGGCAAGATATTTACAGATCTGTGAAGAATCTTGTGTCTTTCTCTATACGTAGTATTTTTGGTCCACCTTCTGACTTTGGCACATGTGCCAATGGAAAGATCTTTTTCGCACCATCTCAGATGGTTTATTTTGTTCTGTATAAGGGAAGAAAGGTGAACTGAACTGTCTTTTTCCCCTTACCACAGAGAGCAGGATAAGCATCAGGACTGTTTTAAAAGACTAAAATCAGTTCTGCCTGAGTGTGGAGACAGAGCAGAGATCAAGGAGCAGGACCAAGAGGCAAAGTGAGGAGGCAGTGATCCCACTAGGGACTGAGCATCCCTTCATCTGTGGAGCAAGGATTTCATATCCGAGCTCAAACGAGGAAGGGAATCAAAATGTGGGTGAGGGCAGGACAAACACCCACATGCTGACCTAAGCACTGGTAACACAGACCCCAGGACAGCAGGGTAGGGTAGCAGACCTTGTTGGAGACGGTTTATTAATTGCTACTTCTGGAGGCAGCTGGGGTTGTAGCAACCATTTCTCCTCAACCAAACTGAACAGCCTCCAACATCCAATACAGACCTTGTAAGACCTGAAAACAGAGCTAACCACTACAGACGACTCGGCTTTTGCAGCTGCAGTACTACGGGTACCTGAATTACCACTTCAAGAGCTTGCCAACACATCTTTTCATGGCCCTGCAGGCACATCCCTGTAAGTCAGGCAGCAAGGCTGAACTGCTGCTGGGACACCTCAGCTGGCCATGGTCATTAGGCAGGAGCAAGTTGTTTATCATCCGAGCTTCCTCCCTGCTCAGAGTGAGGCGGGCAAGGTAAGGACTGGAGAAGGGCTATCAAAGGCAGCTCAGCCAGTCCTGTGGCCAGGGACCATGGATATTGGGCCAGGGAGAGAAAGGCAGCTTTGATGCACTGGAAAAGTTCCTCTGAGCCACGGGGAGCCTGCAGCTACTCCACAAGCAGTGCAGCTTGCACACTTGTTTTCAAGCATCTGTATAATGCATAGTCCAACCCTTGATGAGAAAATTCACATGATTTAACAAGTTTGCTTAACATTCTGGTAAGGAAGCAGGAGGTAGACCACAGATAGTCTTTATTGCAAGTACTTAGGTAAGCCTTCTCTCTTTCCCCATCATTCTGCTTTTGGGTAAAAACCAATGTTTTCCTCCATTTAAACATCATCATCACCTCATCGGAGTGTTAAAAGCAAGGGAAACACATCAGTCATGGGAGGCAAAATTACTGACACTAGGACAACATAGTTACCCTAAGGCTTACAAATGAAGACATTTCTTGTTGGGGAGTGATGCCTTTTATTTATGAGGTTGTCTTTCTATGGGATTTCTGTGGAGTGCATCACCCTGATTCCATAAGTATAATCATGCCCAGTAAACAGAGTTTTCCTTTTTCTTTAGAAGTATTCAGCACAATCCAATGTACCACAGAAATTATTATGTTTATGTCACTTTTATTATTCATTTATGACAATTCTACCTACTAAACAAACAAATAAACAAACTCCAAATGCAAAAAAAAAAAAAAAAATCCACAAGGGCAGAGATCTCAGGAACCTCTGAAATACAGTAATTGTATGGTACTTTGCACTGATGCAACTTGGTGGAAAAATCAAATAAAGACAAAATTACTGTTCTGCTTCATCAAGCTAAAACCACCAACCTCTAAAAGTTCATCTCTCGTATATAATAACTTAGTTTGCTGAGAATGCCATATCTGCTGGTAGGAATGTGGCAACAGTTTTGGGTGCTTACTGTTGCATCTGAGACTCAGAATCATATTCTGTCATATCAATATACATTTATGATCAACAGAATAAGGCTAAGAGCCAGAGTAAGACTTGCAGAGATATTTAGGCATCTAAATCTTTTTTAGGACTCTTATTCCCACTGATATCACTGAGCCCAAATACTACCAAGTATCTGAGGAATATATGTGAGCAACAGCACTTATGGCAATGGTATTTACAGAGGAGAAGACATGACGTGCCCTACCCAAAGCAGGCGAGAGATAGAGGCAACACTGAATGGAATCAGCAGGAAAGCATTACAGGTAGAGGAAAGTACAATTTTTCCCTAGTTCCAGATGCCTGTTTCCAGAAGTGCACATGCAGGCACACAAACAAATATGAACAAACAAAATGGCATCAAGAAAACTCTTCTCTTACATCAAGATTTATGCTGCTTCTCTTCACTTGGTTAACTTGAGAAAACATCTGAGCAAAAATGCAGACTTATGACTTGACCTGGATATAAAAAGGACATGTCACATTCCAAAATTGAAAGCTCTTCCTAAGCAGAATACCACTGAGGAGTCACAAGGCAAATACTCCAGTGATTGTCAGATCCAGGTGATTACAGAATGAGTCACAGAAAGAAAATGTCTCTGGAGTAAGTACAGCTAAAGTGATCTATATATATACATTGATATAGTCTGAGGTCAAACAGTGAATAATCAATTTCTGAAGTGGTATGTGAGCTTTCAGCTGTGTGACTACTGCTGAACGTAACAGGAGTCATGCTGGTAAAATCCTATCAACGTTTCACGGAAGGAGAATCCCTGCTAAGATGGACTTTTTTGTGCCTTAAAGTGCTTGTGAAAATTGTTGGATTGGCATGCTTCACATTCAGTGAATGCCTTTGTCCACAGACCCAGCTCTGGAAGAGGAAGGTAAAAGTCTCACACTACAAAACCTCTTTGGTTCTGCATTTGGCATTACAGGATAGTCCATATGACGTGTTCATTCTTCCCTGCCTCTTTCTGCTGAGGCTGATAACAGAAACATATTACTGTCAGCTCTGGGGTGCAGTGGGCTATTTCCACATAGGTTATCTAATAGACACCGCACAAGAACAATTTTCCGGCACTATTTTATTTCACTCCACAAACCAGGAGCAGAGAAATGAAAAGCCCTTTAAAACAGTTGACATGCTCCTGATTTACCCAACTAACCTGAGCTAGTCTACAAAGAATGTATAGCCATAGCAGTCACAACAGATTGTATAAATGCACTGGAGCTGGTTTTCACATAGGTAGTTTGAGGGCTGCTACTGATATAGTCATGACAGGCTGGAATTCACTGGAGGCCATTAACCTCAGGCATTATAGCTTGTGCTGAGCTCTGTATCATCTCGGTGTGGCGCAAAGCACCTCTGAGCAAATTACTTGAAAGCTAACTCAGGTATTTCTACACAAGCCTCAGTCACACTTGTGACTGAGTGCAGCCAGTCCCAGAGCTAAAGCCTTCCATGTGCAAATGAGTCTGTGGAAATAAATCTAAAAAACAGTGAAGCAGAAATCTTACATCCGGAAACTTCCCTTTGGAACTACAAGCCTACAGTGCAAAGTTACTTAGTACTTACATCAACTTTGAAAATATTCAAATAAATGCTTTAATTCTTCATATGCCCATCAAACTATTTTTTTTTCTCTGAGCTCTCCACTATTCTTTCAAATCTTTCCATTCTAAGTCATGACAGGCACCTTCCTGCAAGGCATCTCTTTCTGAATTCTTCCTTCCTCCAATGCAATAGAGCAATGGGTAGTATTTGGGGAAATTGAGTTGTTTGCTTTTCTTATGACATGAAAAGATCCAGGCACCTACTTATTTTCTTATCACAAAACACTGCTCACTGAAGTGAGCAAATGGAAAGGCAGAGGCTCTCGGCCTCAGTGGGAGCAGGTAGCAGAGATGCTCCTTGCACCTGATTCTGAGAAACTGCTCGGTTGCTTTGCATTAATGAAGACAGAGCTCTCTGCTGCTGATTGGCATGTGAACTGCATAATGCGTGCAGAGGCCTGGGACACTCCTGAATGTGATTAAAAAAAAAAGATGGTATTACATCTCTAGTCATGAAATCTGCACTCCAGCATAGGGTCAATCAAACTCATCCTGGGTAATCTTATTTTTAATAATGTTTTACAAAGTCAGTGTAGCCAACTCATCTAAGAGACCGCATGGAACCACAAGATAAAAAAAATGTTCACTGAGAAGAGAAGGCAGGAGGGAAGATCTACTTAATAAAAAAAAAAGTATTAATAATAATATTGAAATGTTGTCAACCAGTCTAGGCTTCTATTTTTCAGTCAGAATGAACTGCTTCATTCTGCTTGCCATAATCACCTCAAAACATTTATTTAAAAAAAAAAAGTGCTTTGTTCCTTTTTGTCTAAATATTTCTTACTTTGTTCTTCCTCTGTGATTCTGATCTTGTGCTGCAGAAATTAAGGAAAGCTCAGTTATAAGCATCAATAGATACAGTCTCAAATACAGGGCTTGGTCAATACCTCTCTCTGTGGCCACAGAGGGGTCTCAGAATCAATTTTAATTCCTTTTTTTTTTTTTTTTTTTGTTCCTCTGAGCTCAGACATTCACTTTATTTCAGAATTCTGCCAGCTTTTCCTTTAATATCTCCATAATGCTGCTTGCTTTACTGTCAGAAGGCATATGCAAGACTTGAAGAAAAAGAGCAGTTTGGGTGACTAACATTACTGAGCAGACATTGATTTATGGCTGCTAGGGAATTACACACCAAATGATACATGGGACACAGATGAACAACAATGGGATTTAGACAAATAGGATGGCACAGGCATAGGGACAAATGACAACAGAAATAGTCGGGAGTTGGTATAGATGGCAATCTGCAACTGGTCAGAGACACACTGACCCATATACTCACCACATCTAGCACTAACAAAATAAAATCTTCCTTTTATTTTGAAACCTCTGCCATTTTTCACCTCCTTATAATTCAACTCACTTCCATACAATCTGTGGAGACTGTTACTTTGAAATTAATTCCTCCCTCCTGACTCTCAGCATCAATGATCCCATCAGCCGATCTGTTGCATGTTTAGCTCAGCCTCCTACCCCTCCCCTTCACATATTCCCTCTACCTTTGGGAACCTACTATGTGGTCTCCCACATCCTGAATATCAGAAATGATCTGTCTTTTACCTGCAAGACATCCTTAAGGCACTTCTTGGGTGTCTTTCACTAGCAATTTTTTTCAGCCATCAATTCTTCCTATATATAAAATGGCTGGAAGAATTGGAGAGGGAATGAGAACTCTTCTCCAGCCTAGAAAATAAGCATCTTATAAACTGACTGGGTTACTTTTTTATCAATACTAAACCAGCTCTTTGATACAGGATGCTCACTGCATTGCCGTGAGCAGCATCACATGGCTTTCACACAGGCTCAGAGCTCTGCTGACAGAAAGCGTGTTGCAGGGTCAGGGCTTCTGGTCTTTTTCTGGTTTCTACCACCAATAGTCATGCTGAGTAGGAGTCTTCTACCAAGTCATCCGAATGAGACTGTATCCACACTAAGGAGCTTATTGGCCTGAATTGAATCTGTCCCTAATTATTTATGTTTGAAAAGTTGAAGTTCATTTATTTTATTTAAAAAAAAAAAAAAGTTATAATCTTTTTTTAGCAGATTGTGTATGCTTTCCCTCACACAAAACACACCTCAGAAGTGTGACAAAACCAAAATTCTCAGGGGTATGAAGCCAAAGAGCTGCAAAATTCTCCCAGATGCTTATTTGTAGAATGTCTCTTGTAACCAGACTGACCAAAGGCTTTTACCACCTCAGACTGTTCCATCTGATGGGATATCACTGTCTGGAAAGGAAAACTGCTGCAGTCTGAAACTCTTACGTGGAGTGGCCACATATTAGTTTGGCATAGGGGAGAGTATGTGCACGTGCTTACGCACAGGCAACAGGCTACATCCACATCTGGCAAAAAAAGTTTTTACATATGCTCCTGGTTTGGCCCCATGCGTCTAATTTGCATGCATCTCTTCAACAACTGCTTTAAATTGCAGCGTGAGAGTTTATAGCAGCATTCCAGCCAAAATGTTACTGTTATTTTATTTATTATTTAGGACTAATTCTTTATTAGACATAGTAAACAGCACAAGGAGAAAGAGTAATCCTGATAAGACAGTTTTATAGCCTAAAATGAAGACATAAAGACAGCACACATTGGGAATGTAGTCATTAGAGGCAGCCTGACAAAATGAGTATTGATCTGGTAAATTTTAATCCTAGGTTTTCTCTGACTAACTATGCTGGTTTAAGGAAAGCATTTAGCCTCTTAGCTGTATTTCCCCAAGTACAACTACAAGGGAGACAACCAATAGTTTTGTTCCCGGGATGGAGGAAAAAATGAGTTTGTTCATGCAGTGTGTGCCAACTGAGTATCAGTTACTATTCTTTAAGGGAAAATGCCCACAATTCAGCTAGTCGCAGATGTGCCCCATTACTTCCATGCATTCCTGGGCTTTGGAGACACAGAAACACACAGGTAGAGGTTATTAGCTTTTGGAGCAGAGCATCATACTGCTACCGTGCTTCCCTGGACAGCCCACTGTTTGCTATAGCCCAGAAAAATCTCAGCCTCATGACAGGTAGGAGTTGCAGTGTCTGATGCTTTGGTGCATAACACCCAGGTCCTCGAGGAGGAACCCTAAGGACCTTATACAGTCCATGGGCAGAGCACAATGCTTCAGCACAGTGGGGTACCATTTGCAGAGAACAAGTAATTCATAATGGGCTCTTTGAGGTCCTCCTGAAACCCTGCTTCTCAGCAAGGTTGAAGTACCTCATTCAGGATCCATTGCCCAGACCATTCTTCACCAAGTCAACACGTACAACTTTACTTTGAAAAATCAGTCAAGAATTTTAGTCTTTCCTTGTAAAACACAGCCAGTTTTGCAGCCAATAACAACATGTTGAGAGATTTCAAGCAGAAAAAGTCCTTTCTAGGATCTTCTATGCCTGCCTCAGATTGAAGGGATGCAAACTTGCATGTCCTAAGCTACAAGGCTATGGGCTTCTTGGAAAATGGGATGGGATATCTCTCATTGTATCCTACGCAGAGGAGATGGGATTCATCCTAAAGTGCAGCTATGGTCACTTTTTAAAATATTTAATAGGTGTGGATAGCCTACTGAACCCAGCAAGTTGTACAGCAAAGCACTTAAGATATAACATTTGGAGAAAGAAAGTGCACTCACGCATATTTGTATTTTAGCGATTGAGTCAATTATCAGGAAGAGTGAGAGAAGTGCTGGCTCTCAATCCTTGTTCTTACAACGTTTTCTGTAACAGTTACATCAGCCGCCCCTAAGATCTAATGGCTACAACAGTCACTTCTGTGCATCAGATCAAAATGGTCTAGAGTAAAGGCTCTGCCCTCTCAGACAAGCAGCTACATTTCAAGGTTGAAAAGCCATGTTCCCCTTGTATTTTCTCCCTGGCTTAGTGAAGTTTGAATTCTTTGCTGCAAAATTGGCCACTCAGAATCATTTCTAGTCCTTTGGATCAGAACACTTTAAGCTGAGGGGAAAATGGACCAAAAATCTTCAATGTAGAGGAAGGCAGGCCACCCACAGACACTGTTTTGTGTTTGTGGGTTGTTTTGGGTGTTTTTAAGTAATGACAGATCCACCCTGAGACAAATCCCTTTCCTGTGGAATATAAGGCAGGGTCTGAGACACCTGGTCCCTACAGGGAGATGGAGGTGGAGCAAGTGCCTCATCACAGAGCCTGGATTTGGCTTAGAGTAAGGTGGGTGCTAAGTGAGGCAGCCTGGGGCAGTTCTGGGCACACTCAGGAGCAGAACTGAAACAGTTTCAGGAAATTTAAAATAAAACAGTAATGCACTGCCAGCTTTACACAGTAGGTGGACAGGGGATTTCCAGGGGGTTTTGTTTGTTTGTGGACTTATATTCCATCTAAGTCCTGTTTTAAAAGCTTTTGTTCTTTTATTGGCTCATGGAGCCTTTATGCTTCCTCTCTCCCAGCTGCAGACATGTAGCTGAGGCATAAGGAGCAATGAATGTGTCTTCATGCCCTTGCAATACTTGGGGGTTGCTGGTCGCTGGCACAGTTCAGATAAGCCACGAGGCTGCTCTAATTTATCCCTTGTAAGTAACTGAATGCTTGGTGAATGGCACTTCTCTCTCATGAACTACGCTGCTCAGATCTTGCATGCTTTCCAGAATCAGAGCCTTTATATTTCTGTACATTTTTAATTTTAATCATGGGCTTGGTGTTTATGACACCCGCAGATCACTATTTATGCCAGACATTGTGTACCCTTCATCTTAGAGCTGTATCAGACTCTGTACGACCCTGTCTGCATCATTTTGGGGGGGCTCTTCTCTGCAGACTGTTAAAATCACTCATTTCTGTGAAAGATTGTGAAATGCATATTTGGAAGCTGAACTATCAAACATACATTTTCTGATGACTTAATCAGAGATTTATATTCATATTTCCAGAGGGGGAAGAAAAGATAATGAGTCTGTCTAATAAAACTGCACATTTCTGCTTTATGTATACATATTCCTGGTTACTGTATCACCACATGTAATAGATTTGCAGTTTATAAATGTGTATATTTATAGTAAATTAAGTGTACATGTTTTTATATACTCTATATAAAAATTGCATGTTTTCTAAGACAGCCAAAATACAACAAGACGCTTAATGAGTGACCCTAAGGCATTGACTTCAACTGTATAGAAAATTTAAATCTAAACATGACACTGGATGTGATGAAAACAATACAATTAAATTTGAACACAATCAGAACAATAGCCTCTCCTGCTTTGATATCGAAGATCTTTGGCTCTGCTTTGGCATTTGTTTCTCATAAATTCCCTTGGCGGTTTATGCAGCAGCAGACCAATATTCCATGATGACAGCCAAATCCATTGATATCTCTTAATTAAATCAGTGGTTCTCAATAAAGGCAACATACCAATATGATATGGATCACTGTGGCTAACCTTTTAAATATAAAAGAAGAGCAGGGACAGATCCTCAGCTTGGATGTCAAGCGTCACTGGTTGGCTTGTTCTTACACTGCTGCATGCTCGCAGCCTTTCTGACTCGCTTTGGAGGGAGCTGGCTGCAAGAAGCTCAGAAAGAGATGCAGGGAATGAGCAAACAGCTAAACAGCATAGATAATGGGGGGGCTGCTTGAGCTTGCTGTCTGGCCCCATTTGTCTAGAAGCCTAGACATAATCTAAGCAGCCATGCAACTCCCCCAGCTTACACATGTTCCGGGAAAGAATCTTAAATTAAAGAAAGCGGGACAAGAAGGACAAGTTCCGTAGCTTGCTCTACCAGCAATTTAAAAAGAAACACAATTAAAAGATTCTTTTGCGTAATTGTGATAAAAAGGTTTCTGCATGAAAACGTGCGTACCTAGGGCAGGGGCTGAACATCATTTCCTCAGCTACATTTTTGTAGTTGAAGAAAAATAAAACAAAACAAAAAAAACCCCAATATCCCATGAGTAAGGATCCTCATGCAGCATCTAACTGTGCAGTGAGATGTGCGTACACAGCTTCATCTGAAAAGAGCGTGAAGTTGTATATGTGTTTTAAGGCAGAAAATAAACCAGAAGAATACCTCCCTAATAATTGCATACGTCCCTAATGCTTGCACATCTCAGGCAACCTATATTAGGGAATGTAATGGCCTGGTCACATTCAAAAACTGGCCAGGTAGCCTCCCTCCTCCTACAATGAACCTTCAGCCCATGCCCTACAACGTGAATGCGCAGATAGCGTGCACTTCCTTACTACATGCTGTTGTGCCCGAATGGCGTTCGAGTCTCCATCGGACATGGCTCTTTGAGCCTTTGAACTGCATGGAAAATAGTCCAGTGCAGGATACTCACTGTATCTGACTTCATGGCCAGTAGTTGTTAGCAACTGAAATCTGGCTTTGGGAAGGCTGTTAACCACTGGAGAGCAAATCACTGCAGTCCCACAGCCTATCATCTAAGGTATGCTTTTCAACTTTTATATGTATTTACCGGTTGTTTTTCCAACAGGTATTTATTGTGAAGTGTCATGTTTAGATTAAGGTCGACTTCTGCAGACAGCTCCTCTTCCTAGCACGTACATAGAAGCTGCTTTTATTTATTAAGCCTGATGCTATTAATTTCACACTTAAATGTCATTCGGTGTTTTCCATTCATGCTTTTTTAAGCATTTCATTACTGGTCAACTCAGAGGCCAAATAAGTGAGCAATGGGCTTGAACATATGGGAAAAACTGACCCTTGCTGCCAAGGAGTTAAAGTATTAAAGTGCATAAGCCATTTCCTGTAACAGTTGTCAAGCTAATTTTCAGTAAATTACTTAGTCCATGTGTTTATTATTCAGACATAAACCCACTGACTCGGCCTGAAAATGACATTACACCGCTGTAATCACAGACTAATCTTTTATAACTACAGTCACTATACCCCCAAACTGCATCCATCTAACAAGACTTCTCTGAGTTCAGAAACAGCAGCTTTTGAGTAAGTTAATTCACACTGCACTGCATCATCCAGTGATGAGGGTAACATTAATGGGCACTGCTGCTGCACGCCTCCATGTAACTCCATAAAAATCAGAATATTCTTTAGGAAATAATGACTGAATTGGAAATAATGCACTTAAAACGTAGAATGAAATCCATTACAAGAGAAAAATCACTATCATCTTCATTGCAAACATTTTCTATACCAAAAGATAACACGCTTCTGGAGCTCTTGGCAACAAACTGCCCTTCTCTCCACCCAGTGCATGACAGCCAGTCTACTACTTAAAGTATTGGCATGAAGGATATAGTAGTGCCTATAGATAAATAGTTTTCTCTGTCTGATCATTTCTAGCTAATGTTTAGATTTTAAGTGGTTTCAGAAGATTAAGTTGTTAAAAACTGGAAATAATTTAGTAACATCTGAAGGCCAGCCCCTACTAGGAAATTTTAAATTCAAGCTGACTTTCCATTAGCCCCTCATCTCATGTCATGATTAAAGTGTAGATTGATCCCTTGTATCATGGCATTGCACACAGTGCTCTTGAGGGAGCAGAATACACATTAATCTAAGATACCACTTCCCCATCCCTGGTTTCTACCAGTGAGAGAGCACGTTCTTGGCTAGCATTATAACACAGGTGCCCTACACTGCTATTTCTGGTTTAGTTGAGGAAAGCAAAGTGAGCAGTGGAGAAAATACAAGATGTCACTCTGATTTGTTGTTGTTGGTTTTTACCATGAAAAATATAACATTAATATTAATCAGGTAAAAAGTACATTGTGCAGGTTTCACTTTTTATTACTTTACAGAAACCATGCTCAGCTGATGTTCAAATTGAAGAAGAAGCATCAAGTCGACTCACAGGACCATGAGCATATGTTTGCTGTCAACAGAAAGACTCTCAGGGGCTTCAATTAGTATTAGATTGCACTCTTCATATTTACATTTAAAAGTATTCCCCTCTGTGTCCTTATACAAATTATTAGCCTATTCATATTCAATAGAAGATAAGTTTAAGATGAAAAAGTATGTATCAAGTATCTGACAGACAGTGATTAAAGAGAGGCAATTTTGAGATCTGTCACTCTGGCACTTCTCTCTGGCTGTTCATCAGGGGGACGGTCCCCCTCAGTGCCTGGTCATTTTGTATCCGATCACTTGGTGTGTCGAGAAGAACCAGAAATCTGCTCCTCTGCTTTCAAATGATTGTATAAAACAGAAAGATACAAAAAAGAAAGGATCTTTCAGTATACAGTACTTCTGAAAAAAAAAACCAACAAGCAAACAAACAAAATACTGTTGTTGATGTCTAAACATTTATATATTCACCTGTTGCTCTCCAACTGTCTTCCTGAATTTTGTAATTCACAAGAGCAAGTTAGGGAAAAGCAGTAACTAATGATGAAATGCTTTATCTGGATAAAACACATTGTTCCACTAAGTAGCATTTTCCTCTCTCTTGAGAATGTGTAGCCTTTCTTCCACAAATTAATCAAATAGCTGCTGTTTTCCAGTAATTCAGACTAGTCATAAAAGTATATTTAATTATTGTATAATCAGGGTGTGTGGGGTCTGTCTGAGATGGAGTCAGCTGTCCCCACAGCAGCCCTCACAGCGCTGTGCTGTGTTTCGGCAGCCAGCAAGGTGTTGGTAACACACCAGGGTTTGGCTCCTGCTGAGCAGCGCTGGCACACACCAAGGCTTCTCTCCAACATTCACCCCCTCACCAGTGGGCTGGGGGTGGGCGAGACCCTGGGAGGGCACACAGCCAGGACAGCTGGCCCAAACTGACCGAAGGGACATTCCATACCACATGGCGTCTGCTCAGCAATGAGAGCTAAGGGAAAGCAGGAGGAAGGGGGAGGGGGCATTTTTTCTCTACAATGTTTGTCTTCTGGAGCAACTGCTATGTCTACTGAAGCCCTGCTTCCTGGAAAGTGGCTGGACATCACCTGCTGATGGGAAGTAGAGAATAAATCTTTTGTTTTCCTTTGCTTCCACGTGCGACCTTTGCTTTTGCTTTATTAAAATGGCTTTATCTTGACACACGAGTTTATTTACGTCTTATTTTCGCCCTCCCCCCCTCCTCCCCGGGCCCCATCCTGCTGAGGAGGGGAGTGATAGAGCAGCTTGGTGGGCACCTGGCATCCAGCCAAGGACAACCCACCACACAGTGGTATAAGATATATGGGTTCTACTCAGTTGCATGTGCATGAAATCACACTTTTCTGACTATTTAAAATGCCTACGGTGGACTCAGAGAAAGCACTGTAATTGGTCTAAAGCAGGAAAAGCTAGACAAATTCATGAGTAGTAGCACATCTATCTTCACCCACAATGCCTTTTGTAAAACACAGGAAACAAATATTCTTAGTTTAAACCATTGTTCCTGCAGACCTCTTTTATGCTTAAAAGTTCTTGCCTTAAAATACAAAAAGTGTTTTAAATTGGGTAGTCATTCAACATTTCATACACCCATCCTTTTACATGATTTAGAATATCAATATTGTATAATAACCCATATCCCCCAAAAGATCTCAGATTAATGAAAGTTAGAAACTGGAACAATTTGTATTGTGGTCACAATAAAGACTCAGTATAAAAATATCTTTATATACACCCTCTAGTGGAGGGTGTCCCTGCCCATGGCACGGGGGTTGGAACTAGATGATCTTTAAGGTCCCTTCCAACCCAAACCATTCCATGATTCTATGATACTTAACTCAATGCAAGAAAAAATATTTTTGCCTCTTTGCAGCTGTACTTCGTATTCTTTAAAAGGAAAAATATGCAGTATAGAACAGTATTTTCAATTTTTCTAAAAAAGTTAACAAGATTTGGGCAACTAGAACATGGGTGTGTGTCATATTGACTAACACAAATGACTATCAACTGGCAAGGTTTTGACTAGCGATGGAAAGTTCAAAACTGCATGACTTAACTCTCTAGTTCTGAATTCTGAGATACAAAATACCCTTCAAAGGAACATAGTGAAGAGCAAGAAAACCTTTCCAACCCCTCACCGGGAGACTGAGAGCTCTGGGAGAGGTCAGAGATGTGAAGTTATGAAAAAACACTGAAGATCTGTTTATTCGTTCAAACTGCTGCAAAGTACCGCCCTGCTCTTGAAAGTGACTTAATGTGAAAAAATCAAAACCAAGCAATGACAGATTCTTTGCCATTAAGGGCTCATAGGTGTCATCAGGCAGCAGCTGCCTTCTGGGAACATGAACAAACCATGGGACTTGGAAGAGAGCAGTGTCCGTCAAACAGCTCAACATGCACCACACAACATCGTGGACACCATACCTGCTCTACCTACTTGAACATCAGGGGAGCAAAGCTGTGAATCTGTCTCCTCTTGCCTTTTTCATAAAAATGTTTTAGACATGTACTGGGGAGAAATAAAGAGCTGCCTTTAAGTTGTCCTATATACAGGGACTGCTACTCTTACTGGTTGTATCTGAACTACAGGAGATGAAGCACAAGTCTTCTTTTAATGTCCAGACCATACAAATAATTTCTTAATAATTGCACCTTGCTCAGTTTCGGCAATTTCTACCTTCATTTGCATTCTCTAAAACTTCCCTGATACTTATGCACAAAATGAATGTGAGAGCCTAATGCAATATTACTTACTGCAAGCTAATGTGGACTCCAGTTCAGGAACTCAATAAACACTTTGAAAACTATTCTAAATTTAAAACTTAACACTTTCCTGACTAGAGATTTTTTAACTTGCCAGCTTCAAATCTTTGGATCTGAAGGCTGTACTGGGTTCCTCCTCACTCAGGCACAGGAAGCAGTCAAAAAAGACAGTTTGTTCCAAATCTTCTAATTTGTGCATGTGGAGCAGAGAAAAGAAACTGATCTTTGATCTAAATGTAATTAAACACTTTCCTCATTGACATTTGAGCTTCTTCTTTCCTAACAGTTCATTTAGTTCATTTGGCTAAGAAATGATTGTTTTTTTCTAGTCGTTATCAACTTTCACAGCACTGCTAACAAGGCTCAATACAGGAAAACATGCATTTCGGTCACCAGAGCCAATAGATATGAGTGCAAATGTACATTGGCATCAGATTTATTAAGGAAGGAAGGATTTTATCAAAGTAAAACCTCATTTTGAGCTTTAAATTGGCATAGAAGAGCCACTTTTTGTAGAATTATAGGGCTCTCTAAAAGGTCTAAATATTTACAAAGAAAACTTGTCTCCTGACTCTTTTCATTTGAAGCCGCAAGACATTCAGTGCTCACTTCTATAGGGATTTACAGGACTCCAGCAAGGAAAGCCTGCTGTGAATAGTCATGGTTGCAAAAGAGGCCTCCAGTCCACAGCCGCCTTTGTGCTGGAATGGTGGTGGTAATTCTCTGCAGCTCAGTCCAAATTTTGGAAGAAAAGGGGGGAGTCATGGAAGGGACAAACAAAATATGGTTTTTAAATTTTATAGGGATCCTGAGAAATTGGTTCTTATCGTTCAGTCAACATTCACAGGACAAAATCTGCTGTGTGCATACTTTGAGTCCTTTCTCCCCACTTTGAGGAAGAAGGTTTTACTTTCTCTGAGTTGAACAAAAGCATAGACCTTTTCTTCAAACACTGCTATAAAGAAGACAACCGTTCAGCATGGAAGTGTTAAAGATATTGTCTTCATGCCTTAAAAATTTCAGGAACAAGTAATGTCAATTGCTTTTAGTGTGGAACCTGGAATCCTATTTACTACATGGAATTAGTAAGGTCTTCAGAAGCAGCATCTGACAGCTAAACATTATTGTCATGTGACAAGAGGGTTTTAAAGCTCTGGACCCTTATTACCTGTGCTGCTTTCCTAGTCCTCCCCATGGATCAACTGATCTCCATTACACTATCACACTGGAAAACTGAAGTTATTGAAAAAAGAATCAGAACTCAGAGGTAAAACCCTCAAAACTACAATTTATCCAGAAGTGTAATCAATTAATTAATCAGAAGTTTTTAAAAAACTTACCTTTAAAATTTGGTCTGATTCTAGCATCATACCCCGATGTCCTTCCCATCAATTTGTCCAAAAAATCTGAAGGAGACAGGGTCTGTGAGGGGGATTTTCCAGATCTTGAATCATGTTCTTTACAGAAAGTCGTCCTAAATAAATTATTAGCCACCATTAGCTAATATTTAGTTTATATTGTATTCAAGTCATGGATAAATCATAGCACTAAATAAAATTGACTCAGTTCAGTGAATGTAGCAATTAATATTTTTATAAAACAATATAGTCAATTTTTCATCTGAAAACTTTATTCTACAAATAAAAATGAGCTTAAGGTAGTATGCATGGGCAGAGTTTGCTATTCAGAAAAAACCTCTCAGCTTTAAACATATTCATTACAGCGTTAAGACTTTAGAAGATTCAATTTACTCTTCATCTTAACATATAGAGCAATCTTACAGGGACTTTGATATCCTATTTCATATCTTCACTTTCATTACATGTATGCTGTTAAAACTGTATGTTAACATTGGTTTAAGGTGGTCTTAAACTTCCAAACAGTAGCTGGCAACACTCACCAAGCAATACTGAAAAATATTGGGTTTGTTAATGTTGGAAAGGATATAGCTGTAAAAAAAATGTTCTTTACAGATGCTACCCAGAAAGATCTAAATCATGCTAGGGAATGTCTGGATTCTTCCCCAACACGGCGAAAAAGGTTCCGGAGTCAGTCACATCTGATCTTAGGGTTTTCTTCACTGATGAACATTGAGTAATAAAATTTATCAGTATTATCACCAGCTGGTATTTATATGCAAGCTCTTGGAACACATCTCTGTTTTCAGGATTTAAGAGCAAACTTCTGGTACCATATCATGCCTGCAAAACGCTGTGTACATAGCATATTATGTATTGCAAGTACACTAAATATTGCAGAGAAAGAGAATTTAGGAGTTTCCCTAGGTTGTTCCCTAGGGAAAAAGCGACTAGAATGAAATTGTCATTTTGGGTTTGCAGAGCCACTGATTTCATCATAAACAGCATTATCTTGATTCCTAAATAACCAATTTCATTGTATCTATGTTTCAATACAATATTTGAGATATATCAAGAGCAATTCTATGACTGTGTCTTCTTAACCACTTTCTGTTTAAATATTTGCCCAAAGGCAACCACTCAGTTTCAGGAGTGTTCCTTGGGGGTTTTTTGTGCATCTATACACGAGTATAAACAAACTAGATATACACGTGAGCATCTGAAATGAGAAGCAGATATCAAATCCTTTATCCCTTTATAAAAGCATTGGAATTGTTAAAAGGCAAGGCGATAGTAAATTCTCTGTAATTCCCCGCGTTTTTTCAGGTGCCATTTACAGGGGGCGGTTGCTTCTTTTTGCTTTTGTCAATGACATGGTACCATTACAAAATATCTTTAATTTTTAATACATAAAGATTATATTCCCCAGTTAAATATTAAAACCATTCAGTTAAGATAATAAAATCTGGAAAAATAATCCAGTGCATTTATTTGGGATGTTCCTGTACAAATTACTTCTGGTTTCATTCAGAGCCCTAGTTATGAGTTGTGTTGTGATCCCAGACTCATGAATATAAACACTATTTCACTCTGTCGCTATATATATACCTCATTACTCATATAAAAACACTTCATATGTAGATACACAGCAGCGTACAGTATAATAGTGAATCTCAGATAAAATGGTGTTCTGGTTAATAAGACTGACCTGTTTGCTTTGTACCGCAAAAAGTCAATAGCTGAAGCAAAAGCCCATGAAACGTTAAAAAAATTTAGAAACAACAATCACTTGTACTGGTACTAGAAGCAAGCATAATACTGGTCTGATACAGGGTTTTCCCAAAATCAGAGGACAGGTTCTCTAATTTCAAATAACTACATCCCTGACAAAACTGGTTCAATCATTTCCAAAGCTTGAAGAGGAGGGAACCACAGCAACTTCCTAAACAAGCTCCAGTGGGAGCAGAGAATTTGCATTTCGGAGGAAAAACTGAAGAAAATGTCTTTAGCTATATTGATACTCATGAAAAAGCATGTTTTTGAATCAGAGAAATGGAAAATATATCACCCAAACTTGAGATTATTATTTTTTGTGTTTGTTACCAAGCAACGAGTCTCCAAATGTAAAAGGGATAGCCTATATAGAATGAACATGAAATACCCTCAAATATAGCAAACAAACTAGGTTAATGTGACGTAGTATCTTTACAGTTATGATTTCCACAACCTTTTGACAAATATCATCACACAGAGTTGTATCACCTACCTGAAGTGGTTTGTCTCTAAGAAAAATGCAAACAAGGTTGTCAAAATTTTCACTAGCTGCCGGTTCATTCCTCCTGCTTTCTGTGATGATTTGGAAAATATCCCAGAAATTATGCCAGAGAGATGCAGGGAAAAAGTAAGCTGGTGCTGCCTAGATTCCCAAATTCAGCAATAACTTAATTTTCTTGACAATCAGGAAGAGAAGGTCTGGATCTCTACAAACTGGGGGTAAAAAAGAAGTGCCAGTCCTTGGAATCATGGTCAGGTCAAGCCTAGGCTCATCTCCAGCAGCCAGCACAAAAGAGACAAAGCATCAGACCTGGTTGTTCTCCTGCCTCGCTTTTGGTGATGGAAGGGGGAAAAAAAAAAAAAAAAGGAAAGAAAGGAAAAAAAGAAAAAAGAAAAAAAGAAAGAAAAAAAAAAGGAAAGGAAAAGAAGAGGAAACCCAGCTACGCGAGGAGCATCACGCAAAAGGGAATAGTGCTGAGAGCAGTTCTGTTGCCGGTATGTTTTATTCCCCTTTCGCTTTGAAAATTGGTATTTATGAACGGTGGTGGGGCTACTGGGTCGGTCTGCTTTTCCCCTCTTTGGGCAGGGAGGCGTCGGCGCTGCCGGAGAGGGAGGGAGGGAAGAAGGGAGGGAGGGATGGAGGGACGGAGGGACGGAGGGGGCTGGAGCGGGCGGGGGCCGCGGGGAACCCCAGCGCCTGTGCCGGAATGAGGCGGGCGGGAGCGCACCGCGCTATAAATTCAGCGCTCGGACAGCTCCGCGCCCGCCGCTGCGCATGCGCCTGACGGCGGCGGCGGAGGGAGGGGGGCGAGTGCGCGCGTCCGTGTCCGCGCGTCCGTGCGTCCGTGTCCGCGTGTGCGCGTCCGGTGGGGGGGTGTCTGCGAGGTGTGGGGCGGTTGTGAGGGGGATGTGTGTGTGTGTGTGTGGGGGGGTGTCTCTGTGGGGCGTGTTTGCGGGGGAGGGGCGTGTTCCTGCGAGTGGAGATGTGTGAGTGTGTTTGCTGGGGGTGTTTCTGCGTGGGGTGGGGGTGTACCTGTATGTGGTGTGGCGAGCGGGGGGCGGTGTGTTGCGGGAGGGGGGTGTCTGCGAGGGGGTGTCTGTGCGTGTTGGGACGTGTGCGGGGTGCGGGGGATGTCTGCGTGGTGCGTTTGTGAGTGGGGGAGTCACTGGGGGGGGTGAGGGGGTGTCTGTGTGTGCGATGTCTCTGTCAGTGGGATCGCGCGTGTGGCTGGGGGGGGGGGGTGTGTGCGTGTGCGTGGGTGTGTGAGCGCTCACACGCCGCCGGCAGCGCTGCCCCCGCCCGGAGCCGGAGCCCGCCGCTGGGGACGGGCGCTGCCGCCACCCGCGGGCCCCTCGCCCGGCCGCCGCCGCTTCCCCCCCAGCTGCCGCCGTCCCCAGCGGTGGGCAGGAGGGTACCCCCTTTCCCCCGGGTGAATGTGGCGAGGCAGGGGGGGAAGGCTTCCCCTTCGTGGTGGGGAGGCGGAGGAAGGAACCCCGTCACCCCGTGGCCGAGGAATGAGTGCGGGGAAGGATGGGCCCCGCGACAGGAGCTGGCCCCTCTCTTGGAGCTACTCCATAAAAACTTGAGTGGGTGTGAGGGGGAGGAGGGGGAGTAGAGAGCCGTCTGTGGGGAGTTTGCAGAGAAACCAGAGGGGGAAGGTTGCGTAGTTTCCATTTCCAGTTGGTTTTATTGCTTTCCTCCACGGTGCAGAGAAGATAACGACACGCAGCTTACTAGGGGATGTTTCCCATCTCCAGCCCCCGGCACGCTGGAAGGAAACGCTTCTCTTTTTGTACAGGGGGAGGTGAAACTTGGGATGCAGTTACTCGAAACCCTGCAGACGGCCAGTGACAGAGCAGGGGTGAGGCCCAGCTTTGCTGTTCTCCACAATCCCGTGTCCTTCCCCCAACGCTTCCCACAACTTGAATTGCTCAGTTACAGGTCCTCATGTTAAGCCCAAGCTGTCACTGAGGGGTCAGTCATTCAGGAGGAGGAGGAAAAGAATACCTTGCCCCCCCAAAGCACATACAGTGACTGATGGAAGCTCTGCTCAACACGCTACAACCCTTAAAGCATTTTGGTAACATGGTTTTAAATGGGCAGCCGGGGAATCTCATCTAGCAATGTTCAGGGAATATGAAATGCTTTTTTCTCTGCTACCACTGTGGTTTTCCCTCTCTCTTTCCCTCCTTTGCTCCCACCACTGGTTACTTTCTGGTTCTGTGTACTCTGCAACACCCTGAGAAGAGGCTGGATGCTTCCCTACCAGTTCAGTTGGTTCCCACTGGAAAATTCTAAATTTTGTGTAAATCAGAATCAAATCTGTTTCCACAATCTGAAAACCGATTCCTGCAAAGAAGGTGTCTTTTTTACCCATCCTGCACTCCCAAAATAAACAAATTACTGTTCTTTCTTCAGTTTTAGGTCCAGCTGTATTCTCCCGCCACAGAACCAGTCCACCTGAACACTGCTTCACTTCCATGAAAATACTAACACACACAGACACACACTTCTCATATTTCCAAGTAAGAACCTACCACTTCATGACAGATACTCTTACCAGGTTTGTAGTCATCTTCAAAAATTGCTTCAGAAAAGTAGTTGTTCTGTTCCCACATTAGTGAGAGATCAAAGCCACTTACTGTTTGTTAAATGAAACTCAGCTGTTGCATTTTGTTTGTTTATTTTAGTTTAATACTGTAGGACATATCTGAAAGAAACCTACCTTACTACCTTTTCATAGATGCAAATGCTAGATAATACATCTTATGCACATAAGGTTGAAATAACTGAAAAAAGCAGTCCAAATATGCAAACGTAAGTTAAATCCTTTATGCCTTACCTGCCGAGTCTATGTCAGTAACATAAATGGAGGTCCAGCAGAAGAAAGGACACAGAATTTGTTTTTATTAAAACTATCAATGTTTAACAGTAAACATTGAGGGCTGATGCTGAATCACTGCACTGTAACATGCTCTAACCTCTTCAGAAGATAGGTCCTCCTGCTGACATATTAAAGAAGAGAGGTCATGTTATGTCTCTTACTGCAGTGTCTCGTACTGAGAAATAAAGCTTGCAAAGCTGCAACTGGAAATAATGGAACAGTTTTGAGTCAACAAAGACGTACCTTTCAAAGTTTGTGCCTGTTCCCATCTAAATAGGAACCCAATAACACTGCTATACATTATTATCATGGGTTAAGATAGATGGAGAAATTGGAAAGCAACAATTTCTATCAGCTGCAGGAAAAATCTATGTCTCTTTAACCTACACTGCCACCTGCTTAAAAGTGTGGGGAATCTCAGGACTGCTTGCAGAGTTCCTAATGCAGAAATCACTGAATACGGCAGGTATCTTTCCAATGAGGCTGTTCACATGGGTTTTGTGACATGACATGCTTTTAAAGATCTATAGAAGTTCATTACCTTTTCTAGTGGAAAAAAAGTAACAACATTTTTTTTAAGTTTTCTAACTAGAGAAAACCTACTTGAAATTCTGCTTTCCAAGATTTAGCTGCTAGCGGCCATTTTCTGCACTTCATGGCTATTTGAAATGCTAAATAACTATATCTCTAAGTGAAATAAAAGTTGCAGGAAGGTCTTCAAAATAACCTATCCCTTAATTGGGATGGGGGTTGTAAAAACATGGTGAGAGGTGTAATAAGGAAAATTTTGAGTGTCTATTCCACCACTCTTTATACTTCCAAATGCCTAGAGGCTTCAGTGACAACATTACTCAGCATGGTGGTTACATGGAAGTGCCAAACAAAACTTAATTATTAAGGGTTGAAAATAGTGCGTTACTGATACTAACTTCAGTAACAGATACATTCACTTGAATAGCTCCTTTCTCGAAAATCTGAGGGCTTGAAGCAACCATTTTCTCTGATCAGAGGGTGCCAGGTCATGCTGGATGTACACTGGGTGTGTGTGTGGGGGGGTGTGTGTAGATTTCATTGCATCCTTCACCTCTTTGCAATGAATTGACACATGAAAAAGCCTTGCTTTCAGTCACTCTTGCAACACAGTCTCTCCTCATCCTCCTCCCACTAAAAAATAAAATAAAATAGCTGTTTGTAGTTTGAGTACTGTAAATCTCTAAGTTGTCATTCATCCACAATTGAATGGTGTCTATAAAATGCACAGCCACTGGTGAGGGGTGATTCACAGCTCTGCAGAGCAGGGGGTGTGCCTGGATGTACACGGCGCTTCCCGGTGTCCCCTTCTTGTGCAGGAGCCAGAGTAGCGAGGAGTGCGACCATTGATGTGCAGCAGCTTCTGGATAAGCTGTACACATCTAGTTGCACAGATGTGATTCCTTCCAGTGTCACTCGTTCATTATCTCTCACAACACGTTTCTGACAGTGGAAGTGTGGCAAATGGGTGGGAGTCCTTGACTCCCAAGTGGGATGAGATGTGGAGGCTTGCAGTAAAATGGCGTGGGGATGTGAAGGAAGGTGAGAGGAAAATGCTGTTCTTCCGGTGAAGAGGCTAAATAACGCATCCCTGCAGTTCCCCAGGCATATACCAAAGATTAATGCTCGTACTAAATATGATAGATTATGTCAAATAGGAACTAATTTACTCATTTCTCTATTCCACCTGGGTTTCTTGAGCACTAACTGCTGGGCAGAATATAGAATCATAGAATCACAGAATGGTTTGGGTTGGAAGGGACCTCAAAGACCATCTAGTTCCAACCCCCCTGCCATGGGCAGGGACACCCTCCACTAGACCACGTTGCCCAAAGCCTCATCCAACCTGGTCTTAAATACTTCCAGGGAGGGGGCAGCCACAACCTCTCTGGGCAACCTGTTCCAGTGCCTCACCACACTCACGGTGAAGAAGTTTTTCCTAATATCTCATCTAAATCGACCCTCCTTCAGCTTAAGGCGATTACCCCTTTTCCTATCACTACATGCCCTTGTAAACAGTCCCTCTCCATCTTTCCTGTAGGCCCCTTCAGGTACCCGAAGGCCACAATTAGATCTCCCCGGAGCCTTCTCTTCTCCAGGCTGAACAACCCCAACTCTCTCAGCCTGTCCTCATAGGAGAGGTGCTCCAGCCCTCTGGTCATCTTTGTGGCCCTCCTCAGTAGGACAGAATCACGCTGTTTCCATGTAAATGGTTTTATAACAGTTAGTTGATGGCACATGATTTATGTTTGTTTGCACTCTGTATGCATTTTTGGAAACCTAAGAAATGGAAGAAATAAGGTCATACCACTTTCTCAAATTATGATAAATAAGTGATCCAGAAGCATGCTTCTGAGGAAACAAAATCCATCACTTCAAATATGCAATTAGTGTCTATAAGAAGAGAAAATTCAATATAACTTTCAAAATGGTATGTCAGATTATCATAGTTGTTGGATGTTTGTTAACAATGCCAAGTGTATTTCAATATACTGCCAAATATAAATGAATAAAGACTACAGTCTATGTAAAAGGTCCAATTATAGTGAAGGAAAAAAAGCCAAAACAAAAACCTGGAGGTAATCTAACACGACTGCATGATGAGCTAAGGATAAGAAAGTAACTGGCCTGTTTTTTGAACTGTGCCATAACAAATTATGTAAAGGATCAAAATATGTAAACAAAATTGTCTTTAATTTTGAGACCTGTGTTAATAAGAAATCTCTTTCACTAAATGACAGTGATAGTCCTAGTTATGTTAGGATAATGCAATAGGTAGCTCTTTAGCTAGGCAACAGGCCATTCGTGTCTTAGAATTTGATAGCCAAATTCAATGTCTGGCCAACATTCATTCAGCTTTAGTATTTCAATTTGTTTAAGGTCTGACAGAAACAGCAGCAAGAAAAAACTATACAAAAGATTTATCTAATGTATGTCTGACAGGATGACTAACAAAGAATTCTCTTATGTTAAGATGATTTATCTAGTGAACACTTGCTTCCAATATATATAGATATATACATGAAAATTCTGTCACACTTCTTGATTTCATTTGCAGTAATTATTTTGTTACAGATGTTATATATTAACCCAATGAACAAAATATCTTACTTCTACTGTAGACTAGAGACTTTGGCAGCAGCAGAATTGTATAGTAACGATGACTAATGCTGTGCCTTGTAATCAGTTTAATCATGTCTTCCCTTAATGCTTGTAAGCTGAACTCGCTTCTATTCTGATGGTATTATTTTGTAAATTTTGGTCTTTGATATTTAATCAAGTATGCATTCTTTCTGGCTTGCAACAAAACAATTTTTTACCCCATTTAATGTTCATCAAGCTTATTCAAAATAACATTTTTCTATAGACTTTGCAGTATGGCATCTGATCTAGCCGTAAGGATGTTGAGATCTGGAGTGGTGTAATCATGTATGCAGACTGAAGAAAAGCTGTAAAGCTTTATTTATTTATCAATGGATTACAAGAGTTTCTTTAAACTCATCTTTTAATTTTATGTGCTTGTTGAAGAACGTGATGAAAACAATCATAGTACAAAATATAGATGATTTAGATAAGTATGTGTGTCCTGCTTGTGCTGGTTCTACCTTACCAGGATTAACCAGCCCCTAGCAAATCCAAAATACAGACACATACTCATTTTCAGTACTGTTAACAAATGTAAAACAAAACAGAACAAAACAAAAACCACACACAAAAACCACACACACACCCCAAAAAAAACCCCCAAACAAACAAACAAACAAAAACCAGAATAGAAAGGGAAAAATACTTTGTCCCAGGTGATACTTGGACACTTACTTGTGGCATTTGCACTACAAAGTTCTTTCGTCACAGAACAACATGCTGTCACTGTAGCGTGGCGTGTGCAATAAGGCAGCAACATTGTAAAACAAATACTAACGTGTGCTCCGAGAAGTTCAGTTTGTGGTTTTCCACACTGTAAAAGTGTCTCTTCTATTTCATTTGTTTTCTCTAGCTTTTACTAGAGAGGAGTATCAAGAGCCAACGTGTGAATGTGTGGGTGCATAAATGCTCTCCCTCTCTCTGTTCCACAGTTCTAGCTCCTGGGAGGGAAAGTGCTTTTTCTGCCTCATCTGACAATCTCTTTGGTTTCTGTGGTGCAGCGTAGCGAGGGAGGGATCTCAGTTTCTGCATTCCAGTGACTCACTGCAGCCGCCTGGTAGCAGGCAGAATTTGGGTATTCCTGTCATAAGGAGTCTACTAAACTTCAAAAGCAGAGGAAAGACCTGAAGATGTGTTGATTCCAGACTCACAGGCTACATGTTATTGGTATGCACATTCATAATCAGTTTTCTCTATGAACAGAGGTATCTGCAAGGTATCTTCTCGGTCTTTAGCAATATTAGAGCTATGAGTGTTTCTTAACTTTAGAGCATCTGTTTGCCTATGGCAGTCACACGTCCTGTGGCAGGATGCTTGGAACCTAGAGGAATTAAAATTCTGCTGAGTTATGTCTCAGTCACCCATAAGGCTGTCTGAGATCCAAGTACGAACGGTGTTCCAGGAAGGGTGATTTGTTTGTAAATTTATTGAGCAACATTAGCATGCTATGTGATCTTATATAAAAGACTTTCTTGAATTCTTCCTAGCATACACTGAATAACAGATAGCACTAGAAAAATTGCATAAACCGGTATTTAAAACTTGTTGAAGAAAATTGTATTATTCAAGAAGCAGTGTATGATCATATAATTAAAGGCTATAACATAATGCATTATTCATTATGGGGTAAAATGAAGACCTTTCCTGACTGGAATGCTTAACCATGCAGGTTTGCATTCTCTCACCTTGCTTTTTGTATGAAATTTTTATTAATCCAATGTTTAAATGATCTTCTCACATCTGGTGGTATTCACTGATAAAACCAGTGCTGAGTGATAGAGAGATAATACAAAGAAAAAATTTATTACAAAACATATCTTTTTGCTAAACTCTTTTCTCTTTGGAAAGTAATTAAAGAAGTTTCTGTTAAACATTTTTTATTGCCACTGCCCTGATAGGAATTTGATTAATGCTTATTAACTCACTGCATTGAACAGTGGTCTATAGAAGAGTTGTAATAAGATTTTATGAAGAGTTACCAATTTAAAATTTCTGTTCCCTCCCAGTGCATGTACATAATTACTATCGACACCAGTGTGAGTTACACATTCATTACACAGTATGTACTGAGAGGAGAAAAAGGCTCCTACAGAGAATGCGGATCTGTTCATATCTATCTCTCGATTGTTTACACTCTAGGGAATAAGCAAAGGTCATTCTCCCAGGCTTTTCTCCTTTCCTGCCAAAGTATGAGCCAAATTAAAGTCAATTGGAGTTTCACTGGAGCTTTCAGACATTGTAAGTATTCAGCTTGTTAAACAGGTTTGCTTCAAAGCTCTTAATAAGCAAGAAAAAAAAAAGCCTGCTTTGTTTTCAAGGAAATTCAGTAAAGGCTGCTTATGCCAAGGTTTCAGTCATCTCTACAGTTATATTTTATAGTTAGGTAGTTACTGCCTCTTCTAAAATCATCTGGGTGGTAGTGTATCCTAACAACACCACTCCAGAACCTGCTATTCATAAAGGAATGTATTTTAGCAAAATTGGAGTGTTCAGCTTTTGCTGCTTCAATAATCATTAGCATACAACAGGAGACAAAACAAAACAAAAATCAACAAACCCAAAGCCTTCCTAACAACATCATCTTAAAATACTGAGATTGTCTTGCAGCCGTTGATATCTGCGTCAAGAAAGACAAGAACAGCACTGATTTTCTAAAAGAAAGATATTAACCACCCACTAGTTAAAGTTGCGGTGTTGTAGAATTAATCCTGATAGCAAGCTAAAGACTGACACCAATATAGAAAGACAGCTTTCGAGTTTATTTAAGCAAATATAGATCCAGGAGTAATCAGCACCCAAAGAAAAGCTACAGACCCTCAGTGATACACTTAGACAGTTTCCATGGTCCAGTTAGAGGCACAGGGACCCTGGATTGCCAGCATCCTCATTTTTGTCCTTTTCTCTTAAACATGAGGTCTTCCAAGGTAAAACATGCAATTTTCTGTCTGATGTTGAGTGCCTCAGTCATATGAATTACACAGGGCTTTAAAATCATGGGAACACATTTTTAGAATAAAACAAAACAAACCCTATAAATCACAGTTTTGTAAAATACACTGAGAAGAAGGGGCCATTTAAAAAATTACCGAGCCTGGATTATTTCTTTTTTTTCTTTTTTCCTTTTTTTTTTTTTTAAGGAAAATCCTCCCTATAGCATGAATAGAAGTTCCAGTACAGTGCAGAATGCCCTCCAAATTTGATCTGGTAAAACAGGATGCAGAAAAACTTTGAAGCCTGTGAAGCTTTCACTGAGACTCAGAAAGCAGCACGTTATCACCCAGGAAAAGGTAGCAACTATCTTACGTCCTCTAACCTCTCTCTGTTGGTGCAAGCCAAGGCAGCTCTCGCGCCTGGCTGCCAGATCTGATACTTCAACAGTTCGTCAGCACTTCTAACTCTGCTCTCTTGGATGCCAACCAAAAATTAGCTAGGAGCAGAGTCAAGAAAAAGAATATTTTTACTATAAATGCAGAGGAAATACCACCACCACCACCACAGCAAATATGTAGTTCTTACATAGCATCTCCTTGATGTGTCAATTTTCACAGTATTTAAGCTCAGAATTGCAATTCACTTGCATGTGAAGCCTCTGGAGACCTGAAGACAGGCTTCTAGAAAACCTTCAGATAACTTGTTAGCATCACCCTGCCTTACCCTCTCCCACCTAAGCCATTACAAAACAGTGAATTCCAGCTGCGTTACATGAATCCTCATGCGCTCCAAGGTGCAGAAAGCTCAGCCGAAAGTGTATGTGTTCTACAGACAGCTGCTGCCTTGGAGCTGTGGGCCTGGAAATCCACCATATTTCTTGAGAAAGCAATTCGTGTCTTTGAATGAAACCAAAAGCTCATGTGTTTCAGTTAACTGTCTATCCCTTCTTTAAGAAAATTTTGCTAGGATGCTGAGGTATTCCTTGTGACAGCATGATTGTTTGGAATATTTTAATGTGGGGATATCCTCCGATATTTGTTGTGGGGATAACGCAAAGTAACTGGAACATGAAAAAATAAAATAAAAATCATGAAGTTAAGAGAAATGATAATGAGTGCATAATCAATGAATCATCTTCCTTATTGTGTTTGACCCAGGAGCATAATCAAACGTGTTTCAGGCCAAACTAAAGTGTGATATCATGTATCAAGTCCTGCTAGCAGGTAGGTAAGTTGCTTGCAGATTTTTAAAAATCTAAATTTATTTATCTAGCGGACCTAACTGGTCCCTTTAGAATACTACTGAAGATGTTTCTATGAATTATTCATACAACCTGGTTTTAGTATTTGAAGGCTTATAGTATATCATTGATGGTGCTTTTTGTAAATAAGCAGTGCAGAGAATTTAAAAGATTTACTTTATGTATACTCTGACCACATCCTTCTGTTACATTGCTACCTAATTTCAATGCTGGAAATGGAAACTACCATCAGTTCACAAGGGAAGTTTTACACAGTTAAATTCACTTACATATTCCATATTCAGCTCATGAATGTTGGTCTATATCAATGTTGCTTTTTCTTTCTTTTATTTAGAAACACTGCAAAGAATGTATTTTCTATTTACTTGTTTTGGCGTTTTTAATCTAAATTCTCTTCCTTGATCTGCATCACTGATTTCCACATGTCTTCATGCTGTTGGAGCGAGTCCAGAGGAGGCCACAAAGCTGATCAGAGGGCTGGAGCACCTCTCCTGTGAGGACAGGCTGAGAGAGTTGGGGTTGTTCAGCCTGGAGAAGAGAAGGCTCCGGGGAGATCTAATTGCGGCCTGCCAGTACCTGAAGGGGCCTACAGGAAAGCTGGGGAGGGACTGTTTATCAGGGAGTGTAGTGACAGGACAAGGGGCAATGGGTTCAAGCTGAAGGAGGATCGATTTAGATTAGCTGTTAGAAAGAAATTCTTTACTGTGAGGGTGGTGAGGCACTGGAACAGGTTGCCCAGAGAGGTTGTGGATGCCCCATCCCTGGAAGTGTTCAAGGCCAGGTTGGATGAGGCTTTGGGCAATGTGGTCTAGTGGAGGGTGTCCCTGCGTGTAGCAGGGGGGTTGGAACTAGATGGTCTTTGAGGTCCCTTCCAACCCAAACCATTCTATGATTCTATTCTATGATTCATATAGAACTCATACTGATATCAAGAGGAACTGTGACTACTTAAGACTTGATTTACCTCCTAATGCAATCAAAACAAGTCTGTGTTATGACTTCAATTAGAACTCATGTTCATTGGGAGAAACTGAATAAATATGCAGAGAAAGGAAAAGGATAGTTCAGAACTTTGTTTCCTTTTTTATTATAATTGCTTTTAAAGCAACTTTTTAGAAATGTAAAAATGATATCTCTTTAAATAAAAATGCTAGTCTTTTCCATTTAGCAAACATCAATCTTTTTGTCCTGTATTTTTGTTAGAGCACAATCTTCCTTCATTTAATTTCCTTTCTTGTGATGGAACATTATTCATGATGTCTCTGATCCCTCACAACAAATTCACAGAGCAGTCTAGTCTCTTCCACATATTATTTATTTGCTTTGATATTTTTAACATATGTCCCCAAAGTAACTTCCCACTTAGTCATATGCTAAACACTGGTTCAGTCCCACAAAAAGCACTGCTCCCTAAAATATCCTTCACAGGAAAGATTGCCCAATTCCTGCATGGCCATGAACTTCATCTAGGGCTTCCTGCCCTGCTACAAAATTCAGGACACACTGAAACCCTGTCTGAATCACTACATGATTGCAACAAGTGGCAAATACCTGTAATAAGAAATGCCCCTTTTCCCAACACAGAGCTATAAGACACTTTTTAGGATGACTCCTCATGGAGAGAAACCTAGAATTATTCTACAAGAAAAATAGCTTAAAACAAAGATGGTGTTCAAGCTAGAAGGGAGCAATCCTATTTGGTTAAACAAGGTTGTATCATTGACATGTGGGACGCTGTGTGCATCTGGGTAAAGATCTATAAGTTTTATTCAGATTATGTCATCACTAAGTCTGATGACCACAATCTGACTGAAGAGCAGTGCTTCCGGATCATCAGTGCAGTACTTCTCCAATAGAAATCTTGTTTTAGGATAGCTGCCTGGGAACACTGAGAAATTCAAACCTGCTATGTCCATACTACTTTGAGAGTCACTGAGGACTCCTCAGATACCACACTGCTGACTCTGAACTTTTAAATTCCAGCCAGAATTATGTCAGAATAATATCATTTCCCAATTAGCCATTTCTTCCAGAGGAAATCCAAAACCTGTATGATACAAGCAATATTTCCCTTTACAAACCACATTTCACCCACAAGACCAAATGAGTGTCTCTTCTTTCTTCCCTCCTTTCATCCCTTCCCACATTCAGATCTTCAGAGTCCAATATGTACAAGGTGGTAGAGAACATTACTGGGAACACTTACTGCAGAAGTGCAGCTGAGCAGCTGGTGAGCTCCAAGTCCATCAGCTTTGTTAAAAGTCATGAAGAGGAGAAGCTGTGGACCCCCATCTCCATTTAGAGGCCAGATTACGAAGGATCCCAGATACACTCCGTAGATCAAGATCATCAATCCTGGAGAGTGCGTCCGATTCTCCCATAATAATACTTGTGGGTCTTCACTGTTGATTCACATTTTGAGAATCTCTTTTCTAGCAGTGTTTTGCAAAGTTAAATATAGTCTAATACCATATGTGTTGGAAACAAAACCATATCATTCTAGATATTCAAAAGCATCAAGAAAATCCAGGCATTCACATCACACATTTGCATGACACAAACCCTTCATATGTGACCTGAAAATGGTATAATATTATAGCCGTGCTCAACAGAAGCATCTGATCCCCACGGTGGGATTGCCTCGATATCTGCTCTTACCGCACTGGCAATGCCAGGGTGCTCTGTTATCGGCTGCTCAGAGCCCAACCAGACTGCCCGGTGCCGGAGGGCTGCCACCTATGCAGAGTTTTCAGGACCCCAAAGCACCCCCAGCCTTCAGCCTTACTTGATTCCATGGGGGTCCATCTTAAAACTTAGCCTCTATGGCTAAAGAGAAAGTAAAAGAAACTTTTCCAATTTAGAGATGAATAGTTTTATTTCACTTTGCAGACACCTTCTGGATTCTCATGAACCCACTTATCATTTTAAACTTAGCCACAGTAGCAATACCCTGTTTTTTTCATCTAGTGGAAGTGATGAAACACCTCCCCTTTATCTCCATATCAAAAGATTACATATAGTCTTGACTGACTGACACTCCAACTGCAGAAATTTCTGTTTTACTTCCTCTCTCACCTGTGTGAGGAAGACACGAGAGTCACTGGGGACACTAGTGACTGAAGCACCATGGTCACCCAGGTCAACTACCTGACTCAGTCACCCAGACTAACAATGAAATGCGGGTCTAAGTTTCCATGGAAATGACACAAATGAGGCGAAAAATTATACATACCAATAAGTGGATTCCAGATTTGTTGAATCTTCTGTAGAGTTATAAAAATAAAATGAGCTTAATCAAATTTTTATTCATACTTTTTTTAAACAAGCTGACATTTACCACAAATATTTTGGATGTATTTGCCAGTTGTAATGTATTCAGTTCCACATCATCTAATAAAATGTCTCTGAGAATTGGAGGCGGGGGGAGTTAATACCACATTCAGAGTGGGAGGTAGTAAGATTCCTCATGAACCATTAGAGCTAATGAAATAAGTTTTAGATGAGTGATTATTAAGGACAAGATTTTTTCTAACTGATAAAACCTCATTTTCATTCTTAAAGATTAACCCTCATTAATCTAAAGCAAAACAGCAAGAAAACTTCTAAAATTTCATGTATGGTCTCTCTGTTTCCAGCTAGACATCTTAGTGACACTTGTGGTACTTCTAAAAAGGGGAGGGCTGTATAATCACTAATAGTACAGCTTGTCAAGAACTGTTCCATCCACCAAATCAATTTTTTTTTTGGCTCCTCATCGTATCTCTAGAACAATGAAGTGAATCTCATGTCCTTTATACCTATTTTTCATTAAAATGTAGCAGGAAACATAGATGCAGCAGGAAAAAGTTAACCACAAACATCTGACATATATAAGATAGATAAATTCATAGCCACATATGTTTCATGAGACGTGTTCATCTCAGAACAAATTAAGGTTTTTAAAAAAAATACACACATAAAAGTGTCTAGAAAGTAGTTTGATATTTATGTATTAAAGATTTGTTTCTCAAATAATATTGAATGTTTTGAAAAATTAGACCAGACATATTGCTTTTTTTATTTCTGTTTTTATTTTCTACTATGCCAGGTGCACTACTAGATGAATCCACATATTTACTGAGCTTATGACTTTTCCAGACTCCCAATTTCAAAACACTAACTTTGAGACCAAATACTGTTCTCTGTCAATAAGTGGAATCAAGCACTGAAATAACGAAGGAGAAAATGACTGGCTTGCTGAGGCACTTCAGACCATTCCCTGCCTCCAGACCGGTCTCCTGCGATGTCCCCTCTAAGGTCTTCGTCGCGTTGGGTGAGCAGCTTCACCTCCTGCCTCCTGGGCTCTCTGCTGCCCTGTCTTTTCTCTCCTGTCTCCCCAGTTGCCCCTCTCAGTGCTCTCCCCAGTAACAGCCTATGGCTCACTCTGCCCGTGTGTATATCTGAGAGTCAGATATCATATGGTCTTCCTCTTACCCGGACTCTGAAGTGATCTAGTAACTGGGTGCTTAATATTGCAGGAAAAATTAATCAAATTAATTACTACAGCTGATTGTATGAAAGGATCAAAATAGCCAAAAATCAACAGGAAAAAAAAAAAAAAGAGGGGAAAAAAAAAGTCTGCACCAGATTTTGGATCAAACAGCTTGAAATCATCGGTAAAGTTATTTCTGTGTGCAGAGAAAATAAACCTCCATAACATAAACTGAACTATAGTTGTAAATGCTAAGAATTTTCTTATTTGATGCTAAGTCCTGGAAGTTATCTTATCCACATTGCTGGTATAGGTATTTGAAAATGCCAACATTGTGACACATTTGTTCAGACTAAAATTTTAGTTTGCCTTTTGTACTCACAGGAGAAAGCAAGAGCTTTGTGATCTAGGTCTGTTTATATTAATGACTCCACAACTATAGTCCACGGCCCACTGGTGTCTGTGAAATGGTCAAAAAAAATTATATTTTCAGTTAAAAGTCTGAGACAAAGAATGCCCAGTGGTCCCTGAAAAGCTGAGAAAGTTGGCAGTAATATAGTGCAGGACTCTGAGGATCGCTGTAATAGACAACTCGTGTGATGAATGGGAGGCTTTGCTTTTGCCTCACAGTTCAGTAGGATGTGCCCAGTATCAGCACTCCTGCCGTTTGAGGGCTTTCCTGCTCTCCTTAGCACAGCTGCCCTCATCCGTATACCTTAGAAACAGCATGTACTTAAACGTAATATTGCGTGGCATATCTCATTTAGCTTAATAGCCACTTTCTGTCCTTCAGTTCTTTAAAGGAACGATAGGTCTGTATCTTTCCGACCAGGACTTATCAGACGTGCCCCATTCTGCCACAGGTCTCTTGCGGACTGGCCTCTCAATTCCCCCTGGTCTGTTTCCCTCATGGAAGAAAGCATCCAATGACTAATGGATTTGAAGGACAATACTATAGTATTTTTTTTTACTATAGTTTGAGGTACAAAGAGCTGAAAAAGGTTTCTATGAGGCATCATTATTTTACCTAATTTGAAGTGATCCATCCTGTGCATAGTACTCCTGAGAGATTCCTAGAAGCATTCATTTAAGTGTTCTGTTGGTAGGGAAGGCAGCATTTCAAGGCCTCCTCATTATTTCTAGCTGTCCCTCAGAATATGACTGTTAACAACTGTATTTAGTTGCAGAGGACATAGAATAAAAATTACAACGTAAAAAGCACAGTAGCTAATAAGGAAATCCAACCAGGTAATAGAACTGTGCTTTTTTTTTTTTTTTTAACTCCTCTGCAACAAGTAGGAAATTCAATGTAGCCTGTTGTTCTTTCTGATAACAGATGACAAAGCAACATCCAACATTTGCAATAATTAACTGAAAATACCTGCTAAGATATTATTACTTGGCTGTAAGTATCCATTGCTCCCCTTTCAGAAAAGGTCACATATTTCTCTAGGACAGGGAGGCGTATAGGAAAGTCCATGTTCACATTTTCCTTTGAAATACAGCCCTTCTGAGTACCACAGCATTCAAGCCAGTGGTCTCCTATAATTTCTGTTTGCTGCTGCAGACAGCTGTATCTCACCAAAAGATGTAATAATAGAAATGTGATAATTGAAAAATGTTTGAGAATTTTTAGAGTGAGGATCATGTTTTAAAATGCTTACAGCTGAAGGTGAGTCAGTGATATTGTGCTATTTTTATTTTTATTTTAAAATTGTATCATGATGTACAAAGAGGACCACCATTGCTGAAACAGTTCAAATAATCTCCATTCTCCTCAGCACTGGGAAGGGCTCACTTGTAGGACTGGGTCCAGGCTGGGGCTTTGTTTTCCTGAGATCCATGGGCTCATTAGGGAAGGTTCAAAGGAGATAAGAAGAATGATCAGAGGTCTGGTAGATGTCCTGTAGACTGAAGAAATCTAGGTTGCTTAGTCTAGGGAAAAGGAGCCCAAGGTGATGTACAGCTATCTTCAGCTATAGAAAAGGTAGCTGCAAAACAAATGATTAATGAACTCTTCTTCATCAGCACTGGGTCTAGGGCAAAATGTAATAGGCTTAAATTACATCAAGGAAGATCTAGATCTGATGTCAAGAAAAAGTTCCTAATAGTAAGAATAGTTGGACACTGGACAGATTTCTTGGAGGCGTAAAAATGTCCAGGCACAGAGAATATCTCCAATACTTCAGTCCTGAGAAACAGGAACAGGTGACATTGCACTGGGAGAGGAGGGACTAAATGGCCTCCTGAAGCCTTGTGAAGTGCAATTTTCTATGTTTTTTATGTTATAAAAATACACCTATGAAATCAAAGAGTAATTTACCCTGTAAGAGATCCCTGGAGGTCATCTGGTCCTATTCACCTTCTCAAACAATGCCAATTTATGTTGCAATTGCCATGTTTGGTCAGGTTGCTCAGGTCCCTCAGCACCCTATTTTTTTGCTATTGCTTGAAGAAGAAAGTATCCATTATGGTTTATATGTTTTTTTCCATGATAGTATTCTATCTCCTCTTGCTTTCATCCTTAATTCTTAATAACTCAAAACTTTGTGTACCCTTGAGTACTGGCCTTCCCATCTAAAGGACAGTCATCTTTCACAGTCCATGCACGTGGATACATCTTCAGATTCCCGTGTATGAAGAAACAGCAATGGACGCTATTGCATATGGAAGTAGAAAATGTATCAAAGCCCTATCAAGAGGATAGTTTGAATCCAATGATATGTGGAAGCAGTGTTTGAAATCAGTGCAATTCTGGATAATTATTTTTCTGAATACATCTCACTCTGTGTATCTTCAAACCAAAAACAAGGAGCAGCTCCAGTGACCAGTGACCAGTGAACTGCTTTTCCCAGAAGCATCAATTGCTTGATTAACAGGAATGGCTGAGGAGAGACCCATCCTGCTAAGTTTCAAACACAGGACAGAAAGCACTCCAGGAACACTTCTCCTAGTTTTCCCTGTATGAAATGTTAAATATCATTACAGCCAATAGAGATAATACAGGTATCATAACTTTCCTTCACAAATGCAAAAACTGTAAGTAATAATTTCACCAACCTAAATGGTCAACTGGATTGGAGCCTGGAACTTAAGAGCACAATAATATGCACAGCTGCCATCCAGAACTAAACGTTTTCCTTAGAGTTTTCCTGTTCCTTTTCAATAATCTCTGCAATGTAAATATTAAGAACACCGCAAAAAATAAATGTTCAGCTATGGGGATTTTCCAATTTGCAATGAGAGCATGAAGTGTATGAGAATTATTTCTAGTTGGATAACATCTTTATGTGTCAAAGATTAGTTGGATTAGGAATTGAAACTTGGCATCTTACCTTTCACCTTGAGAAACATAATGTCCTGATTTTCAGTATGAAAACAAAAGTCACCATTGCCTTCGTTGCAGTTTCTAGGCACTTAGCACTTTTGGGACTCAGTTTAAACCAAGTTAGTTCAGCAACATGTTTGTCCTAGATGGCACCTGGGCAATAATCTCCATTCTTAAAAGAGATCTGGAGGTAAGCACTGCTACAGATTGCCTTGAAGTCTTCTTCATTAGATTTGGGTGTAGGCAAGATAAATGTCAGCTAGGAATGACAAAAGGTGAAAACTTTCTCCTTGTTCTTTGGGAGAGGGATTTGACTTCCTGCCCTTTAAGTCTTTGATGATATTCTCAATGCATACAAATTTATGTAATCTGATATTTGCTTCCTTTGCCTCATAGAAATAATAAAAAAAAATAATAAATTTATGTTATTGTGGAATTTTCAGCTTCCTAATTTGATGTGTATTCTTGGAGTAGCTCTTCAAAGTAGTCTACCGCTAATATTGTACCTATTGCAGAATTATAATCCAGTCCCAAAGAGGCAGAATAAATTTGAATGTATTTTTTTTCTTTTTTAATATACAGAACACTGAATTTATGTAGAACAGTTTTTGTATTTTTAAGGAACTGGATGTATGCCAACACTACTGCTATTAAGATTTTTTTTCCTAATTACAGTGTTGAACATGGTTAATTTCTTACCACCAGTCATAAGATTTTACAATAGGTTGTGATATATTGTGAACCTACACTTCCACATTATATCAGAATCAGAAATGATAATTGCATTGTATCATCCTACAATAATGGTCCAATTAACCTATCATACCTTGCTCTAGTAGATCCCATTTTGATGCAGTAGCTTTGTTTAGTTATAGATTAGGTTCACTCCAGGCATTAAAGAACTAGATAATTCCCCACTTCCTATGCTAGAAATATCATTAAGTCCTAAATGAAATGACTACTTTTCTCCTATAATTTGGGTTATCCAAGGAAGGGTACCCTGGGGTATCGTGGAGTATCACCAACAAAGATCTGTCTGCAATGAAGATGAAGTAATTAAGCAGAAAAGTCATGCTGGAAGCCTTCTCTATTAGTCTAAAGTTCATACTGAAGAAAATATGTTGAGTTTCTACAGCTGCTACAAACATCTTGATTTTGGGTCTCAATTCCTCCACTGAAAGCTTATTTCCATAGACCAATTTCTTGGAATTTTCCTGTTTCCTTGCCATATATTTTACTTTTGGGATTTCTGAAGTGCACTTACATTTCAGATGAACTTATACTAACATGAAGTTCCCACAATCTGCCAGAAGCTCACAGTGAATCATGTGCAACGTGGCTACCATGAGGGCACCCTTTCATCAATGCTCCCACATTCATTTATAGCTACACCTAAATGAGTATTTGTTGAGCATGTCCCTTACATGAAATTATCTTTTCACTCAGGAACCTGGTCCTACACCCATGTTAGAGCTCCCACAGGTAAATAGAAGAGGTAGAACTTTGGAACATCTTTTCCAATGGATAAACATAGAATGAGAGAACCAAAACAATTCAGTTCATGAGGAAAAATGGATTTGAATTTATATAAAGCCATTTCACACTGAGGAAGTCACGATCAACAAATATCCGTACAGTGTGGCACGAGAGTAGTGAGGAGGAGTGTCCTTTCTGTGATTTCCCTTCCTCAGTTCAATCCAAGGTTAAACTTAAAGCTATCCTACTTGACTTGCAACTGTTGTAACGGTTATATTATAACCCACTCCTGTCTCCATGAGTGGGATAATTTCAAGGAAAGGCTTCAAAAGCATTGACTCTTTTTCCAAAAGGGAGCTGCAGGAAGGAATTCATTCTTCTGCTGGTGGGATGCTGTGGATGACTTTCACTGAAACCAGCTTTTTAAATGGTTCTTGATATAAATTTGGATCTTCTGGGCTTGGTTAAGGGCCATTATTTGTTGTTGTTGTTGTTCTGTCCCAAAACTTAGTGGAACTGTAGGAACTGATACTTGGACATAATTGCCATAAAAGGGGTGAGAAATCAGTAGGGGAAGATGAGGGCTTCTACAGGGGCAGAATAATGAAAAATAAAACTGGCATGCACTGAAATTATTTTCAGGACAAGTTAACAGATAAGACAGAAATAAAAGAGGAAATATTTAAGAATTAAGAGTGACTCAAAAGTAGGTAAATTAAGATATTATAATAAAAGAGAGAGTCAAAAGACAAAAACAGTAGCATTTATGCTTGACAAATGCATGCTGACTTGAAATGTGGAAAATGTTTTCTGCAAAATCGAGATGATAAATTTGTTTTTCTTATTACTGTCATTAAACAATATCTAAACGCAAGTTTGCAGATTATAATTGGCAGATTTCCATTTATGCCAGTTTCTTGTTTCCTTCACATTTCTGTTCCTCGCATCAGCAAAAAGAAGTGTTAATTAACCTTAGTGGAAAAGCAATGTAAGACCATGCTCTGAATTCAGAACATCTTCTGACAGGATACTGCAATCCGCAGTAAATTGTAAGTAATGCTGGCCTGTCAATTAAACAGGACAAGAGAGGGAAAGAGGGTAGAAGATCTTCATATTGTTTTCTTGAACTGAAAAGATCAACAACTCAGTCAGTCAGAAATAATTGTCTGCATTACCGCCTGCAATTACTTTTAATGGGACTGTGATAATATCTGTGTGCTGTGCCAATACAGTACTTGCGAGCCAGAGAGATGAAACAGTGTTTGTTCAGCTTTTTGAAAGAGGCAGATCAAGGAGAGATGTTTCACTGCAAAATTGTAAGTGTGTTTCAGAAAGCAATGCACAGAACAATGACGTTCCATACGTTGTCTGGAAACAAGCACAACAAACTTCTGAAACGGGCCAGAATTATTCAGACTGTTATATTAGGCTTGGATAACAACAGCAATGCTGTGCATGGGCTGGCCAAATAAAACTAACTTAATTCAAGACACTTCTGTGTAATTGGCTTTTTTTAATTTTTGTAATCATAACTGTTCTTATGTTCTTTGAGCAGCTACCCAAATTCTAGGAAAGGTGGCATCATGCATAAGAAGCACTGCCTTTCCACGCAGGAAAAATTTCAATTCCAGTGCAAAACTTTTGATAAGGTGGATGAAAACTGACAAAGACATGTATGTTTCTTACCTGTTGTTTACTTAGTAGAAACGTATTTTGACTGGTTTTTGTTTTGGGGTTTTGTTTTGGGTTTGTTTTTTTTTTAAGGAAAACATTTTTCTTGATCCTCTTATAGTTTTTAACATTTTTTTTCATATTTCATTAAGTTTTTATGTGTTTTCATAAGCAGCCAATGTTTGCTTGTTTGTCACGTGCTCTTACAATGTTCATACCAATCAGGAAATGGAAAAATAACATTTCTAGAAATATGGTTCAAAATTCCAATGATATTTTCAATATGTGCAGTCAAGAATGACTAGGGAAGGTGAGAGGTATTTTGTTTGTCTGTCTGGAGTAAATAAGCATTTAATTATAAGTTTGTTAATTTATCAAATTAAATACACAATAATTAAAATTTAACAGCAAGCTAGAAAAGATGATAAACACTAGAGGCCTTCTTAGTTTTCTAATAATGAAAGTTTCACATACACAAACTAAATTTTATTAAAAAACACATGCACGAAAGGGTACATACTTCTCCATGGATTAAATAAAAAAGTCATAATGAATTTCAACAGATTTATAAATGTTTTTCCTGTGGTATTTTCCTCTTTATTTTACTGAGGTCTTCTTGCTTATAGAATCTACTGCTTGTTATCCAAAGCATATCATAATTTTGCTAATTAATAATAAAAATATTTCTTTGTGCCAGTAATGGGAAGAATTTCAGTTCTGAAGCTGAAAATTATTAGTCTCAGTTCTATAGAGACATGTTACTCCAAAAAATTAAAAAAATTCCCATTTACTGACCAATGATGTATAAACACAGCCTGCATAACATCTGTGCACTGAATTTAAGATTTCTACTAAGAAAAAAGATCCAAGACCCCTTGTACTCTTTGACTACTGCCAAAAACAAACTCTGTTTTTCGTTATCAAGGCCCTACCTCCGGGTTCATATTAGAATTATGAAGAGAAATTCTTTGCCATACATTAGCTGCAAATAAATGCCTTCTGGCATTCATATGATCACCCCAATATCGTACCTTTCAGAAACAATTTGCTCACCCATTTTGCAAGAGCAAGGAAGCATGAAATGACTTGTCCCTAGCATCATAGCAATGTCAGGAGAGTTCCCACCTTCTGCTAGATCTATCATTTGTATTTCTAATTTAAGCAGCTGAATTCCAACCCCATCAACTCTTCCCCTGAAATTATTTACAATTGCCTGCAAACACTTGTGGTTTTTTCTCACTCTTAACACAAAGGTGGACATTCTGCTTAATATCATTTCCAAGTTGCAAGTACTGCCCTGTTTCTCCAGTCACTAGGATGCCATCCAAATAATACTGTGCAGCAGCTGCTCTACAGTGATTTGAAAAAATACAGTGCTGCACTCCTGCATCCCATGGCAACAAGTTACACTGGAATAATCCTTTTAATAACCCATGGCAAGGCAGGGTGACCAGCCAGCACCACCTTCTGGTAAGCGGGGACCGAGCTCGGTGAACCCCTGTCCCTCCTGTGACGCACCGAGTGAAGGAGGCATTGATCCATGTCTGAGGAAAGATTAATTGCTACTTTATAATCCTCATGAACTGGTACACCGCCATCTGTTTTCACTACAGTACACATATAGCAGGGGAGATTATCCCTTCATTTTCTACCTCCGTGCACTGCTGTTTCACAAAGACTCTTCTTTTGGAATCTTTTGGGGAGCTTTTGTATGGATTGCAGAACCGCTCTGCTTTCGGACTTGACTGCTAACGGAGCCTGCTCCTAAGGCAAGCACAGACACTTGCTCAACGAGCAGATCCCTACTGACCGAGCACGCTGCCCAGCGCCCGACCTCTCAGCTTCTGAGTCCCGTTTGTGTAGCAGACTCCCATAAACCTCCAGACCCGCACCTACTGCGATTGCCTAATGCCCCCGTATCTGTCTGCTGGCAGACCGGCACACGAGGGTACCCGAAGGCCCCAGTCTAACGCAGTCGTGTACGTGCACCCAGCTTCGCCCAGGTATTTAGCTCCGCCGAATCCCGCAGGGTTGTACTGACCGTGGTGGTAGCACCGATGTGCCAAAGCATGCTGAAGGTGCATACTTTTATCCAATACCTTCAGGCATGAAAGTGCTAAGAATACTCCATTTTCTGTCCTACTTTATTGCTACTAACTGAACTATGATGACCGATTTTTGAAATGAAGAGCATGGATAACACATTTTTTTTAAAGAACTGAAAAGCAAGAGTAGCATCAAAGAATCAAGTATCACAAATACTGAGATTTTCTTAAATTAAAAACCCCAGATGGTGTGGCAAACTCTTTGGTAGTTATGCCTTTGCTCTGGCTAACTGAGAAACTGATTAAATGGCACATGTTTAATGATATTCTTATTTTCAAATCACAGTTCTAATGTTTTTCAGGGTGGTAACAGACTGTGCAATTCATTTTAGCTACAACAGTAAGTAAGGAGTTGTTTGTTTTGATATACCTAGAGGTCTCATGAACTCTATTAATAGAAAGCATCTCTAGCATTGAAATAAAAGCAGCAAACTTTCAGAGTGTCTCATTGTGTTCAGGTATTTTATTTTCAAGTTAGCTGTTCACACCAAACAGAGATGACATTTAGTTACAATTAACTTAAAAAAACCCCAGAAGATAAAAAACAGCAACCCAAAGCAGATAGGTCTTCAACTTGTGTGTGCCTCAAGTAAGTAGAAGACATAGACAATCCATACAATCTTTCACAGTAAAATATACAAATATACAGACACTAGAACAAGCATTGCCTACTTAACACAAAATAAAATGGAAAATAATACAAAATTAGGAGTGGTAACTCAGAAAAACATTTGCAAAAGGCTTTAACAACTCACTTTCAACACACTTGATTACTAATACTGCATTTATTTGATGGCCACTGATGCAAGCAGCAGCAGTCAGTACAACGTCCAACAGGGAAGGCCAACTTTTAGGAATTTTTAGGTGAGAAAAAGGATCCTTTAGCACAAGCTACCCTCTATCCTGACCTTTGTACTTTTGATGCTCTCTTTTCATTTTGTTCTCTTTTCAGCTATTAACTTATCCCTGAAAAAATTCATCTTTACAGAGAAATTCACTATTTTTCATGATCTCCTAGATTTGAATATTGGTGACACTTGTCCTGCAGCAGCATCTGACTCCAGACATCTCTATTGTACTTCCATAGCACTCAACAGCAGCCTCAGGAGCTTCCTGTTCGCCATCAGCTAGTTCAGCCCTTAAGGCATCTATACGGACTTCCCCGAAATCTCATCTTGTGCTACCTCCCCTTATCCCAGTGGTGAACCCAGCGGGGCCTTTGTGAGGTGATCTGACTCTTTTTCCTGTGGCAATGTCCTTGCACAGACATGATAGCTCGTGGGGAAGGTTAGAAGGGGGAATATGAGCTATCTATACATTTTATTTGTTACCAGCAAAATCCTTTAAAACAGCACTATCTCCATGCCATATAGATAAGTGCTCTGGCTTACTCTTCTCTGAACTAGACAGTTGTCTATTAAGCAACACGAGCAGTCCACATCTACCCCAGCCCATTTTCAGCTGAGTCACAGAACAGCTTGCATCCCTACACCTAAGCTTTCCACCCCACAAAACCAGAACAGCCGTATCCACATAATCTATTAGGAATGGTCCATGGCCTCTGCTCTTACCTAAGGCACCTTTGCCCTTGCATGAAGAGCACTTGTTGACCACTAAAACTCAACCAGAGAAAGTTCTAACGATTTGACAGGATTTGGGTCTGCTTACCTGCACCATGCCCTTACTTAATGGACACCACACCCTACCACGGACGTAACCAAATGGACCCCAAGATCATGAAGTCCAGCAGCTGCCAGAATACAGCAATTGCTTTTACAGGGCTCTTATTAAACTAATTGGTCTCCACTTTAAAACTAGTGTGGGCTTTTCTCCCTCTGATGCTGAAATGGACAGAGACCTGGAGTAGAAAAACTGTTGTTGTCTTCTCAAAGTGAGCATACCACAAGGCTTCCAAGCTCTACAATTTATGACCAGATAGCTCTTTAAGGTGGAAAATTCAAACCACAAAAGTCTGAAAACAAGCCTACAGTCAGCCCATAAGGAGAAGGCACGTCCTTCCTTTCAATCCTGCTTTCCCAGCCAGCAGTATTTTGTGGCTTCTGGGCTGCAACAAAACTCTGGCATCCAAATTTCTTTCTTTCACCATCCTTGAGACCTGTTTGTGAGTCTGTTCCTTGCAGAAAGCACACTCTTGCTTCTGTCTTGCAGTCTGTCCCTGTGCTACAGGCTCTCTGCCTGCTGTGCCTCCTCCTCCAACCCCACCTGCCACATCTTAGTTCCAAAAGTTTCTCCTGACTGAGTCAGCCCAGCAGCGCTCAGGGTAGAGGCAACGTCCTCTTCTCTGCAACAGCTTTGTCAACCAGGATGGGACAACTAAGCAGTCTTCCACCTGCTGCCTACCCATGTGCTTTTTAAGAAACTACATAATATAAGTACTAACAGAGTAAACAACCATAGCCTCTGCTGCCTACACCCATGTCTCATCTGCAAGGCTGCTCCAGAACCTCACTGCTTTCCTAATTAATTGAGTTCTACTGATCTGCCTAAGATTAATTCTTGGTGCATTCACATCCACTTGGTTTTGTGCCAATATTATGGTGGCGCATAAGGGCCAGCCACTGGACAAAACTCATCCCCTGGAGTCTCACATTGCCATGAAAATCTCTGGATGCTGAGGAACAGTTGCATTGGTTCCTGGCCATTTTCCAACCAATCTCTCTGAATTGAAATGGACCTCATTTTTTGGTGAGGTCCTCCAAATCTGTCATTGGCAGAGATACTTCAGGGCCCACAAACAGCGTCAGCTGCTAGGCATGAGCCTGTGAGCTATGGCAAAGCCCACTGCAGAGGGCACCTATGGACAAAAGGCTAAAAACTTGGTCTGGGAAATCCACAGTGTGGATCCACACAGATTTGTCAGCTTGGACCCGTTTTTGCATAATTCGGTACCCAGCTAATGCAACCTTCCCTGGATTATTAGACTGGGGAAGAAGTGGTGAATATGCCCTCCGCTTCCAGGGCTGAGCTATTTCCATGCTGCGCTGCCCACTGACTCTGCTATGCCCTAGATGGCCACAAGCAGCGGCAAGAACCACCTTGTCTTTTCTCCAAGACCAAGCAAGAACAGGTGACCAGACCAAATGATTCATCCTTCCATCTCTTCAGGTTAACTAGACAACTGACTCTTCATCAGCTAACACAGTAAGTGTTGATACCATTTATGAAAGGTTGTGAAAGCTGGAGGGGGATGAATTTAAGAATTTCAGTGTGAAATAGAAAAAGATCTGTCTATAGTGATCTACTGGAAGAAGAAATGGCACTGAAAATTCTTTCTCATGCCTCTGCATGCTGTCATAAATCAATGCACAATGAAAGGCATTCAGAGTCAGCTTTTAAATGATTTTAAGCTTTATTTCATATTCCCCTAAAGATACCTTAGGATGACATGGCATAAGTTTGTTGCCGATGACATTTATTTTAATTCCTACAACATGACAGCTTGCCATAGTGTCTGCAGTGTGATTCAAGAATGGAACAAAGTGCAAACAAATGTTAATGTGCCATACGCAAACAACATTTGAATATGCTGTTGGCAGCATAATTTGAAGCATTATTCAGAAAACTTCCAGTCGTGACCCTTATTAAAAATGTTAGTCTGCAGTGAAGTACTTGCATGTATATGGAAAGAAATAAATCTGCAGGCTTTTTAAAATTAACTTTGATTGCGATATTTTTTGGGGTTGTGGTTTTTTTTACTTATTGCTACTGACACCAGCATACACCTTCTAATATTGGCAAAACCTACCTTTATTAATAAAGTATTGAATCATATACTTTATATTGTGAACAAGATGGGCTTCATCCACTACAATAGTTTAAGGACAAGAATGTTAATTTTTCTTTTAATTGCAGAATTTTACATCAAAATTGAGAAAAGTTAGCTCAAAAAAAGAGAGACTGAAAGTAAGTTTAGCCACAATCCATGTCATCACTTTATGATAAAAGGACTTTTTGTCCAGGAAATATCACCTAAACCAACACACTGCTGTAAGATGTCTGATTTCTGATGAAAGTCTGTTCCAGGAGAAAACTTGTTGCAACTGCAAAATACATCTTGAAGTAGAAGACAGACCTGATATGTTACTGTAGCCTGCAGAATATATGCTCTTAAATGCTTTCTAATAAGACTGAAGCAATTCATTCTGATTACCTCAAATAACAATATAAATCAAAGTCCACAGTGTTCAATGTACTGAATGCTAAACTAATAAGGCAGATTCCTGGGGAAACTGTGAGGGAGGATGATCCATCAGTTGTAGCCTTCTTTTCATGCCAAGCAGCAACCAAGAGGTCCCCAAAATGCTCAGCCCTGTCTCTCTATCGGTGAGGGTATCACCACAGCCCTAACATGTATTCTGCTAACTGTAACTGTTGTAACACGCTGCGCTGGTGAGCCCACCCCTAGCTATCAGTGTGACAGTGCTGCCCTGCCTGGTCCCTTCTGCGAGCGCCTGCACATCACTCAGCTTTCAGGCCACTGAGAGGAGCTTTGAACAAGCTTTAGCCTTTGAAGCCTTGCGCAGGAACTGGAGGGAGTGTCAGTGAAAAGAAAGTAGCGTGACCTCCTTCAGACTCTCTCACCCTGTGGGCATCGGGCCAGAACGCGCATTAGCCTTACGACGTATTGAATTGATTTGTCCAATTGCGGCTCATAATGATTGCATGGTGCTTTATGTACACTGTTCTTGAGATGCCCTGAAACAACAAATGTTCTAGCATAATATGTGCTTTTAAAGACAGTTTCAAGAGCCTGCGGTATATCAGCTCTCTGTTGTTCCAGTTACACAGTTAAGAACAGATGGCAGAAGCTTGCAGGAGTTCCCTATTGTCTTTTACCCAAGCAATGCGTATCAGATGTCACCATTTATATTATAGCAACAAACTGTTCATAGAATGATAGAATGGTTTGGGTTGGAAGGGACCTTAAAAATCTTCTAGTTCCAACCCCCCTGCTGTGGGCAGGGACACCCTCCACTAGACCACGCTGCCCAAAGCCCCATCCAACCTGGTCTTAAACACTTTCAGGGACAGGGCATCCACAACCTCTTTGGGCAACCTGTGTCACAGAGCACAAATGCCTTTGATGTCTGTAACTTCTAAGTTTATTAAAATAGGTGAAGAATAAAAAACAATTAGCCAAATTCCAACTCAGGTATCTGGCTGCCGTGAGAGGTCTTATATCTCATGGTACGTCATTTTTCTAAGTGATCTGAGACCCCTACACACATGAAACATGCCTGTTCTGCGATTCCCCAGGCTTTGGGAAGGCTGTTCAAGCAATCTTTGGACTTTCATTTGCATGGTGTGGTAAGCAAAGTAGGGTGTGTGGATAGTCATCTTCCATTATGCAAAGAGAGTAGATGCTTCCCGTTCAGTGGGTGGCATCCTTCCTGTTCATCTCTCACAGAGCTCACCTCAAGACCTGTGGGAGCTGCAGGCGCTGGAGGCTGTTCCCATCACCACAGGTGGGTGTCTCTTCACCTCTTTAGATGAGGCCCGCATGGACTGGAAGACAAGTGGCCTGGATCACATTTTCACTGGCCATATTTGTGTTTTGTTCAGACTTTGTACTTCATGCAAGTGCTGTTGTTCGTTTGTTTTTAACACAGCCCAGTGATTTTTTTGTTGCGTTTCCTTTGAACTTCACATCGAACCAACTCCTTGTGCACACATTTTTATCTTCAGTTTTTTCCCACAGGATGTATAAACTGGTGGATCGACCAAGGATCAAAATGGCACCTGATTTTTCTGACTAGGGACAGAAAAAGACCCTTGAAATACTCACCTTTTCACCAGGTTTTTTTTTAAAAAAAAGGCAGAAAACAACCTTTTGGTTAATGAAGCTGGGGAAACAATTAACAGAACCGATGAAAACAGTGGAAAACTATTTCTATGGACAACTGTCTCTTTGCACAACTTCTCATAAAACTTTTCAATACACTTATTTTTGTGGCCATGAAGGAAAAGGTGGAGGTCCAAAGCTTTCTTCTCACACTAGAGGATATGTTGTAGAAAGGAAAAAAATCTCTGCTTCTCACTTACTTAGTTCAAGTCAACTGTTTTGAAAAGCCTGGCTTTGGATTTCTGATTAAAGCCTACCTAAAGTTCTTAATCAGTCTGAATCTTTTTTTCTTCTTGAGTTGCAGTTACTGTTCTCCTTATTTAAAGGAAATTTATTTAACATTACTCCATCATTTCACAAAAAAAAAAAAAAAAAGAATCTGAGGTTTTGGAGATCAAATACCTGAAGTGAAATCCTGCTTCTAAGTCAGTAGGAATTCTGCTGAGGTACAAAAGTTACCATAAACAGAAAAATTGGAAAGGTTACTTTGCAACTCATCCTTCAAAGATATCCAGAGGAGCCCTCTTCTGGGCCTGCTTTTCAGCCTTCAACTTCAGGAATAGAGGCTGATACCCTCAGACACAGAATATTTCAATTTTCTTTAAGTGAATATGATGGGAAGAGAAAATACCTTCTGAACGCTGTGTCTGAACATATGCAGATATTTGTTATTCCCATTCTAGTTAGTCTGGGATTACAGGTTGCACTCTTTAATCTTGCTTGGTTCAATTTTTGTTACTTACACCAAAACTGTTGCCAAAATAACCTACCATAAAAATTCCTTTGTCTTATTTCTGAGTCTTGTTATCATTCTTGTTTATCTGTCTGTTCCCTTCTGAGGAAGATGATGCATTTTATCTCCATTAAATCTGAACAATGACTCAAACTTCAATGACAACACAAAGCTAGGAAATGATTTCTGAACCCCATCCTCAATATCGTATGCAATGGAGAGGTCTCTACTAGCTGTCAGAAGACAAGAGCACAGAGAAGCTGATTCCCCTGGCAGTCAGAGGACTGGGCTGCCACTGTTTCCAAGTTGATTCCTATTTAACTACAAAATGCTTTCTAAAAAAAGAAATTCTACCAAAATTAAATAATATAAACTTTAACACAAAGCTAAAGATGATCTGTTTATGACATCTCTTCCATTTCCTTTCCAGCATGCCCTGGGGTTTTGGCCCTTGGTTTCATAATGTTGTCAGCCTGCATGTTTTCCTTTTCACTCTCCAAAAGAGAAAGTTTGTCATCAGCATCAATCAAAAGATAATTTGAGCTATTGTATCCTCCCTCTTTAAAACATATCCAATCAAATATACACAACCCAGCACCATTTTTTTTTTCATTTTCCTGAATTTCCTCTATCACCCACGAACATTTTTAAACATCTTAAATTACGTTATATTTGATAATGACTATGAGCTTCCCCTTTTGGTGATACTCCAACAACAGGATCCTAAATCTAATTTGAGTTTCTTGCCTCATCCAAGCATCTTGTAAACAATCAGTTTCTTCTCATGGGAAATCAGCTTAAAAGGAGCAACTGCAGAGAAGTTCATTTTGGATGTGTAGGAAGGTGTTCTGCAGAAAGACGACAGTAACCTCACTTTTCTCTTCTCTTAGCTGGAAGGTAGTGGAGTTTGCAATGCATGAATAAAGTGCTTGTGAAGGTTCAGCCAACCGAACTCGGATTCTCTCCTTCGCAGTTATGGCTGTGTCTGAGGGAAACCAGGTCAGCTCCCTCCCTTCCTCTGGCAGGTGAACAACTTGTTCCCTCCTTTTTCTGTTGTTTGTTTGGAAATCAAAAGGAATGATTTTCGGAGAGGAAGCTGGTTGTATATGCATTAATCATAGCTGTTTGTGGGGGAATCTCCTCTGAGGCCTGACAAGGAAAGGAAAAGCAAGCACCTGCTTCAGGAAGCAAGCCCTTAGGGAGACACTACAAAGACAAGTCAAGGCAAACAGTTGCCTTGCTGGTGAGGGTAGGCTGAGGAAGACCTTTCTGTAATGCACACCAGCAGTGGGATGTGGAGGAAGCTATGTAGGGCAGACTTTTCAGAATATTTGAACACATAAAAATCCAATCAGGGGCCACTGGGATTTTCCAAAGCATTGGAACAACTCAGGTGCTTTACACCCGCTTATTGGAAATCCCTGTCGGGTTCTTCTGGTACTTCGGTGCTTGCAAATCTGGCTGATCATCTGAGCATTGCGTACCCACAAATGCTCAGAGCTAAGTGGGAAAGAGATGGTCCTAGAAACCTTCCTTACAAGTAGAGCCAAGTTAACAGGCCAAGTTGCAGCAGCAGCAGCAAGGCAGCCCCCTCAGCCAGGAGCATCTTCGGAACCCATTGCCCCATCTTTCTATGTTGTGGCAGGTGAGGGGACAGGTTGAGAGGATTTGGAGAAATCCTTTCAGTCCCTGCAGAAAGTGAAGGGAGGGCACAGCTCCAGAAGAAATGTAGGTCTTGAGTAGATATCAGCAACCTGCAAGTTAAAAATTGAAGCTAAATTAAAATTAAAATCTCAGTATGCCTCTCTAAGCTCAAGAGGTCTGGGCATCCTACTCTTTCACAGGTCACACACAAGCGTAGTCTCATATTTTCTAACATCAGAGGATACCTAAGTGGTGACAGCCTTATTTTTGATCACTGGAACATAATTTTTCCATTGACTCTTCCATATTTCTATTATATCACTTTTGCTTACCTTTGTTTTACCCTTTGGCCAGAAGACCTTAAGCTTTACCTAAGGCCAGAAGACCTTAAGCTTAGAATAATGTAGTGAATAGTATTAAGGTTAGGGGCTGGTAAAATGATGGTTCAAAATATGTTCTCTGGAAGCAGGACGAAGTGTATTGTCTGCCGTCATCATAACTGACAATGACCGTCACAGCAAAACTCCTGACTACTGACAGGGATGCAACCATATTACGCACTGTGCAGTCCCCTTCCCACCACCCTACACCAACCGTAATGGAGCACCGTGCAGCACTGCTGCCAAACAACACAGATCTGGTTTTCACTTGGATTTCAAAATACCTTTAGTCCATCACAGCTGCAGCCTGGAACTCAGAGCAAGTCAGGAAACATCTCAGGCACTCTCACTTTTAAGACAATTTCATGTCGCTTCATTTTTCTTTCTTTTTTTTTTTTATTTTTTTTTATTTTTTTTTAAGAAATGTGTTTGAAGGTGCCCTTGTAATTGTGCGTGGTCACATATAACCACTGTTGCAAGATTGCTGTGGTTTCATATTACCATTAATCAATGCAACACATATTAACTAAGTACTTCGTTCTGCTCTTGCATGATTTATTAGGTCTTCCTTCATTAATGTGTTTGATCAGAAAACTAATTAAACAATGAACTGTGTCAGCAACACATACTTTGCATCAATTATTAAAAACAGGTTTCTTGGAATAAAAATGTGGTAATGAATACTTGAGTTACCATGGGTTACACTTTATGTCAAATTATCTGAACTGTTACTAGCACTAATCCTTGGCTTTCCCATTTATGAGCAAACTAGATATGACAGTGTTAAAGACAAGCATACTAAGTTTGTTTCCAACACTGATACTTTAAATATCGGCAAATAAGGAGCAAGTTCCTAGACTTGAATTAATCTACAGGTCTGTTATATATATTAACATCTGCTTTTCTGAAACAATGATGTAAGGCCTTGTTTGTCATCTTCATTAGCAGTCATTGAGTATACTCATACCGTATCTGGAATTTGCTATGTTGAGCACCAAAGATATTAGTAATGTCTACATGAATAAAGCAAGATTTAGTTCCCCTACACAGAATTTTAACCTAACAAATTTCAAAGCTATTTTCTTACTTGTTCTTCAAAATGCATTCTTCCCACACCATTGTGGTTCTTTTCCCCATGGTTTATTAAGCCTGGTTTATGCCAGTCAGGTTACCTATGCTGTTAGTTATACAGGTCTTAGACAGAAGAGCCACTTACCTGCCTGAGCCTCATTCCTCTCACAGTCTGCATTCATATACGGAGAATTACAATCACGGCCATATTCCATATTTGTTTCCCTTGTGGTTATTTCTGAGGAGAGTGTCTCATACATTTGTTTAGTGGAAGAATAAAAAAAAAAAAAAGAGTAACCATCCCATATCCCTAAAGAGGGAAGCACTTAGTACCACTTTTCATTAAATGCCACACTGCTATTTAAAGCTCCCTCTCTCTGTCATAATTGAGGATTGAGAAAATAATCCAGCAACCACTTTATTTCATAAGCTTGATGGATTCCTCAAACCTGGGACCCAGATTGTTTTGAGAAATACCGCATCCCTGGAACCATACATTCATACTGGCCTTATTAAAATGTACAATTTTGAAAAGCATTTTCCCCTTTATTCCCTGTTAATCACACTCTAGCTTCAGCTTTCTGCACCATCATAAAGTACTTGGAGTGAATTTCCTCAGTGACAGTTTCAGATATTGCTCAGATCATCTCCCAGATGTGGCCGACCATGAGCTGATTAACTTCTCGACCAGCAGGACATTTGGAGGAATACATTTCTGTAATGGGTTTTAGCTTGTGCCAGGGGAAGCGAATATTTCCATGAGTGGGAGTTTACCGCCTTTCCTGAAATTGGCTTACAGCGTACCGTTGCCATCTGACTTACAAAAGGCACGCTCGCTTCCATCTGGATCAGTTAGTAAGTTATCTGCCTGCACCTATCCTTCGCTTCTAGCTGACAACCACACATTATGCAAATCCCTGCACTCTGATGAAGAACAAAGATGAGCAATAAGAAATCAGAGGTTTTCATAATCAGTGTACGTTTCTTACAAGTTCTGTGTTCCTGAACAGACCTCCAGCTTCCCCACTGCAGTCAGCTGAGCGTAGCAATGATCCTCCTCTAAATAACTACTTACTGCCTTAGTCTTGCCAGCTCCTTCTTTCCTTTCTTAAATTGGTGTCTCACTAACAGAAGGGTGGATCTGTCTTCTTTCTGCCTTATTCAGAAGCCAGAGCACAGATACCCTACGTGTGCAAGAAGTCCGTAAGAGCCCGTGCCTGCTTCTGTAGGTACTAAAACGAAACGGGCCGTCATTTTGAATAAGGGAAGGATTTTGAATTGAAATTGGTTTGAAATTCATTGATTCATTTTGGTGCTACTCCCATAAATGTTAAGCTTTTTCCTATTATGAATTTACAAATACGTATATTCCACGTATATTCCACATATATTTACAGTATAACATGAAAATTTTAACAAGGTGAAATCAATAACGCAGCTCAGCCTAATTTTCTTTACACTAAAACCAGGCTTTTATGCAGGATTCTCTAACAGATTTCACTGCATTAGACTACAGAGTGCAAGTATCAAGATGTTTTGGAGCATTCCAATGTTATACTATAAAATGCTTAACGTTTATGTTATGCACTGCCAGATAAAAACACTATTTCAGATAGAAAGAATCACTTTAATCAGCCTAACTCAGAGAATCTTCAGCCCACAGTATGGTAAATATATTATACAAGCTTTGTAGGCTGACCAGAGTTTGATAGAACCTCACAGCTCCCTGATTTTGCTTATTCTAGGAGTTGTCATTAATTGCGATGTAGCTAAAAGGACACTATTATCGGGGCGGGGGGGGGGGGGGAAGAAAACCAAACAAAACAAAACAGAACAAAACAAAAAAACCCCCCACAACAACAACCCAAAAAATCCCTAACATTTCTGCATGCAAAACACACAATCCTTTTACTCAAAGCAAGATAATTTAAGGACAGCACTAGCGTTTATCTGAGATAAAGACTTAAACGGTAAGCTGCTATAAAAAATTAAGCCTGATAAGTAGGCAGACACGCTTCTACCTGACCCACAGCACTCTCACTTGTTTCCCCTTCCCCACGATTTGCTGTGATGCTAACCCTCTTGTTCTGCGTTATCAGCTCCCAACCTCGGGCTGAGCTTTCAGGCTCTTGTCCCGTTTGAACACCGTTGGCATCATACTTCAAAAAGTTGCCTTCTGTTATCTCAGGCGTTTTGTGAAAGTCCGATTGTGGATGTTTTTCCCAAGTGAGTGCTGGAAACTGAATGCTTTGTTTTATCGTGTGCCAGCTTAGCTACAGCATGCACTCTCTGTGCAGCTCCCAGAAAGGGATTTTAGCTTGTTATACACTTTAGAGCTCATTCAGAGCTCAGGGGCCACAGATCTGCTCACTGTCCTACAGCTTGTGTTTCTGTTAGGGGCAATGCTGGAGTCCCCTTTAGGTGACATTTAAGTATTCATGCCTTTACTGCAATGCCCGTGTTGCCTTTACTGCAATCCGAGGCATGGACTTTCAAAGCCAAAGCAATTTCCTGAGCATTGCCCTGACATTGTCCAACCTTACTGAACTGTTAAAGCTTACAAAGTACTTCTAGCTGCCTTGGGATATGGTAGAACAAGGTGAAGAGTGTTTCAAGGGAAATTCCTAATGCTGAACATTTAGTGCTCTTTTTAGGATTTGGCAACAAATTCTCAAGCCACAGATGGGATGAAGAATGACATTTTATGGAGAAAAAAACAAAAATAGTCAGTTCAGAGAAGACCACACTTAGAGGTCAAGTAGTGGCAGAGTACTTCTGCCATGTCAGTTGCCCCAGGAGAACATTGGCTGCAGAAGCTTGTCTCCATGGCAGCATTTTCCTCTTCAAATTGTTGTAACTCAGTAGGTTTTTGTCCTAGATTTTTTATCTTTGCCAGTGCCCAAGCTGACTATGCAAGGGCTGAGCACTCAAAGCCACTAGAACAGATAATATATCCTGCCATTGTCCCAAAGAAAAGTCTCCAATTTGCTGATAGGAAACCAAAAGTGGAACTGCATTTTGCTAGTTACTGCAGCAAACTGAAGCTGTATGGCTGGTGAAACAGAGGAAAAAGGACTTTTAAGACCCATTCACTATGAAGAGTGGCTGGAGAGACAACTCATAAAATGAAAGAGCAGAAGCTGCTAGTTTGCTAGGCATTGCTTTTGGACAACTGCTTGATAAGTGCTTTTTTCCCCACAGCATTTGCCGAGGAGGTGTTTCTGCCAGTGATAACTCATCCCCTCATCTATGGGGGAGGCTACCTGGTGGCCCTCCAGGGTGCTCAATTATCCCTGAAGCTGAAGATCCATGGATCTCAAAGATCTCCCGTACTCTTCCTCTGCTATACGTAGCAGGAAGAAAGGGGAGTGTCCACACACTGTTTACTGCTTACCTGTGAGGCTAATTCCTTGCCTCTGGCAGCTCAAAACTTCAGTAGACTTGCTGCTTCTCGGAGTTACTCGTGTAGCAGCCTGGCCCTCAGTTAGCATCAGGGTGGCAGAGCAAATGTCTGTACTTTTTTTCCCTCTGATACAAAGTACTACTTGTGCACAGACAGCCTTCTGTTATCACACAGAAGACATCCAGGCTCACTTAAAAATAAAACACCCCCCCACACACAAATTTTGCATGGCACAGAGTTATTTGCGGGAACATGAAGATCCCATAGATATAACCCAACTGCTGTAAGTTGATATTTCAGCCTTCAAAGAACTCTTCTTTCTTCTGTATTGGGCCACTGTTATTGTGAAATCCCATGCTGGGAAGCTTTAGATGGATTACGTGCGCCTTTCCGGTGTCCCTTTAGTTCCCACACCCTAGTGTGCTACAGGAAGGAAAAAATTGTGCCAGTTTGGGGGTTTCTTGGGGGTTTTTAAAGGATTGAAAAAATCATGTTCTCCAAGAGCAGCATTTTCTCACACACTGAATTATGCTGAAGCATTTGTACTGCCAACATGACTCCAATTAGATCTCGTACTTTTCAAGTCATTACTTCTCCCTCGGGTCCCCAAGGCATTGAAGGAAAAAGGCAGACGTTGCTGAGTAGTGCCTGTGTTCTTGAACCCAGACTCGATCCCATCCTTCTTACCGTGGTGTAATCAAGAGTAATGTACGCTTTTGTCTCTCAAGTAAAAGTGCCAGCTGTCGTCCCAATGAACAGTGCCAAGATTCAAGCAAGTTTTTCTCAAGCTGACCATTTTATGAGCCATTTTTCAAAATGGAAAACAAACGATGAAAACAAAGCCTAGCACTGAGAAGCGAGTGTTATAGAAAGACCTATTAGACTAGAAGTAAACTCAGAAACCCAGAATAGTTTCTAAAGCCAAACTAACCAACCTCCCTTTCCCTGTCATTTCTGTGCGCTTCTGTAACATGCTTAGGTGGGTCTGTGTCCTAAAACACATATAAGTAAAATAGGTAAAATGCCATCACACAGTTGTTGGAATTATTCAGAGAACAGAGAATGAAAGGCCAAACTAAAAAGGACAAATTCCAGGCTGTGGAAACTGAAGTGTAAAGCATTTTAGACGGATATCCACTGCACGAAGAAACCTGGACCCTGATAACTGGTCTTTTTTGCCCTGCTGTTAATTTCTGAGGCTGACAACACCAAAGAGACATGCGTATTTTCTGGATCTGGTAGATCTGATTGGAGTTCCATATGTCCTGTCTGGTTCCAGGCAGGGTGATCACGTTTCTATCCAGATTTACTGGCTACAGATGAAACAACAGAGAGGATCAATGAACTGCACTTACTGCCACCCAGCAGCTGAGAAGAAGAGGGCCGTAAGGAAGACAGAGATATTTTCCCATGAGGTATTTTAGATCCGTGTGAGTTAAACACGTGAACGCAGAGTGCCTGTGTCTGAAAGCGATGCGGCCTCCTGGCACGGTGTGCAAGGGCAGGTCCAGCGCTCCTCATCATCATCCTCAGCCAGTCGTACGCTTCCGCAGCCCTACACACACCTGCGGTGCACCGGATGCGCGCAGGCTGCTCACCCAGAAGACTGTGATGTAAAAGTCATAAATGAACCTGCAAACTGCACGCAGCAAATTTTTTTCTTTCATGGTAATGTCAAAGGAGCTCTGCTGAGTAGAAGTTGAAAGGACAAGCCTGCTGAAATAGGCAACTGATCCCAAGCTTGCCGCTCAAAATGTTTTAATGTGTGCCTCCTTGTAAATTCCTTCCCTTCATTTTGGAAGAATTTGTATCATCACACAAACCCTCAATATTTTCTTTCTAAGTGTAGTGTAACTTTTCTTGAGTATATGGGAGGGTATAGCTTTGTTTCTGCTCCTGTATTTCATTGAGTTTGAATGACTAAATATTTCAAAGCAAATTTAAATTGCCTGAAAGCATTTGGCCAAATTATAGGGTTTTTTCCGTACATTCTTCTCATACTTTAAGGAAAAATATTGCTGATGTAAAATTTGCTCTAAAATTAACTACAGTTATCCTCACAAGGTACTTCCAAAAGGTACTTCAAATTTTCTTTAAAATCCCAAACTCAGACAATTATTTGCAAACATTCCAGGTGTCTCTTCACATTTAATGTTCAGGAAATCTGTATTTTCTGAGTGTTGTACTGGAGATATACCCCTGAAAGGAATTTGAGAGTCCTTACAGGTCTTCAGGTGTTTATGGTATCGTCAGTGCTACAAGGTTAAGTGCTGAAGTCTGAACATAGGCAGTAGCTGGAAAAAAGAAAAAAATTGAATATTTTTCTCACCATTTTCTTTGTTTGTACCTCTACCGTGAAAACGTTTTCATAAATTATTCTTTTTGGTTCTCTGTCCATTCCTTTTGTACTTATACTACAGTTACTATAACTATAGTTACTTTTGTAATTCACCAAAGAGCAATGCAAACACAAATCAAGAATAAAAGTTTCCAATGAATTGCAGCATCAAGAATTTCTCATGCAGGCTACTGCCAAAGGTAATTCTCAAGGCTTTTTTGTCAGTAAATGCTTCACAGCATAATAAAATGAAATCGTTTAAGGCAGGCAGTCACAGGCTGTAAAGGATATCACATATAACACAATGACATTTAAAGAGGCTTCAGAAGTTGTGTAAGTGCAACCTGTATCTAAGTCAAGGCATTATGTCTCAAACTTGCAGCTGTACGGTTTAATATTTTGTTTCAGTGTGACATTAACTCCCTCTGGCATCTTTCGAAATCATAAATCCATACAAATCAAAAGTTTAAATATTGTCAAGATAAATAAAAGTGTAGTGATGTGCCTGGAGGGACTCTTAAGGTCTTTGATTCCTTTTAGAAACTCTGTAACCAAGTTGAGGAGAGGTTGGCATGATTTTCCTGCTTCTGATGGAGATAACTCAGGGCTGAATACTGCCAGAACTGAAGCTGCAGGAGTGGGAAATGTGCTGCTGAGTTTACTGCCCTGCTTAGCTCAATGTACATCATTCTTCCACCACATTCATCTCAGGTGCTTTATATTATTTGAATATGAGCAGTTCTGCACAAGACAACAGGAAAAGGAATGGAAAACCTAAGGATGATATCTCCATATTATCCTCATAGTCTTGATTTCCCCTGTACCAAGCAACCACCTTGTAAGACTCAACAGGCTCAGACTTTCCTACCTCCTTACTCTTTCGTGATAAGGTGGAGGAGCCTCCTGCAGATCTGGAAACACTGCCAATACTATTGAGCCTGCAAGGTTTCCCCTGTTAACAGATCAAAAATCTAGATTCAGAATTGCAATTGTTCCTTCACTGAAATGCCCTTTTTTTTGTTTTGTTTTGATTTATTTCTATGAAAAGGTGGGACTTCTAAAGAAAATATCTTCACAAAAAGAAAAAAAAAAAAACAACACAGGGCAAAGGGGTTACTAATCAGCTCCAAAGTCATGCTCTTGCTCTAAGTGTGATGTTCTGTGGGAAAAAAGCTGCCTTCTGACTTATATGTAAAATACTTCATAAACTTTTCATGCTATATTGACAATTAATAAATAAAATTAATAATGACATACTGACAAGTCTAGTGCTTTTAATGTCTTAAAGTCTGCAGCTTTATTCCTGTGCCACTGTACTCAAGGGACACCAAACATATTTGTATCAGGCCATTAAATATTTTTGATTTTAAATGTAGATCAAATAGAACTAAGTCCTGCTCTGAGATAAAAAGTTCTAGGGTCTTGAAGGAGATACAGTCTTCTCTCTAGTATGGACCCTCTCACAGTATTAAAAAGGATGGGGAAGCACACAGGTGTGCCCACACATATGTACATCCATATACAACAGCATGCATTTTTTCTTCTGAATGTGAGAATTGAATTAAGAGAGAGGGAACTGTGAGTGAGTAAGAGCAAGTGAAAGTCTCCACCCTTGGAGATATTCAAAAGTCATCTGGACATGGTCTTGGAGAATCAGCTGTAGGTGACCCTGCTTGAGCAGGGGGTTTGGACCAGATGACCTCCTGAGGTTATTTCCTACCTCAGCCATCCTGTGACTCTGCGATTGTGTGAATTCTACAACTAGCAATAATAACAGTTGAAAAATCCCACTAAACCTTACTCTGTTGAAATACAAGGTAAAAATCAAATTTTGTTTCCTCATAGCCGTATTATTAGTTCAGGAGCATTAAGAAGAGTAAATGTGGTGCACAGAAAAAGTCTGTCTCTCCATCCATCCATCCATCCATCCATCCATCCACCAATCAAGAAAGTGCTCTGACAACACTTGTATCAGAACATGTTGGGATGTCAAGAAGATGTCTTTTTTGTATTGTTTTTCCTGCCTGTCCTTTACCCGCCCCCCAAGTTAGGATCTATCCCCAACCACGATTTAATGCATTGGTTTTGTTTCCGCTCTGCTTTTGTGCAAGTGGGAATTGAGTCCTTTGTCCCAAGCTGAAATGTCAGCCTTTCCATAGCTGCTGTGCATATCAGAGGAGTCTGCTGACTGCCAGTCATTTCAGTTATGTTTTATTTTGATGCCATAATTCTCATGAAATACTACATTGCAGAAGTAAAACTATTCTTTTTCAAGAGCATCTACATTTCTTCAAGTGAGTTTAAAATGTACTCAGTATCTGTCCACACCTTCAACAACGAAAAGTTCAATTGGCAACTTACCAACTCCAAGAAGAAAAGGATCTTAAACTGAAATAGGAAGATCCTCTGAGAGTGTCCTTGCAAATATCATGAAGTTTGTGGCACACAGCCACAAAGCTGAAGACTATGTAAACTTTAAGTGAACTCACCTGTAAACTAGGACTTTGTTAGCATGTCTCTTGGGCATGATTACTAAATATTCATGCCTTACCACCCCACAAAAAGAAAGGAAAAAAAGCATCTGCAGGAAAAGCAGATGAGCAAAAATAAGCAAAGGGCAGAATGGTGCACCAGTGATGCAGACAGCTGCTTGTGTTAAAGCATCAGAGAGAAAAAGGTCATGAGTGAGAATGAGGTCCCTCGGCCCCACCACCAAACTCAGCCTTATGCATCAACATTTCAGAAATAGGATGTTTGCTTTATCTTTCTTATGGTACCTAAAGGTTAGAGAATAATCAAGACTGTGTAGCGGACATGGATGGTTGAATACAGCGTGTAGGGATGGCCAAGCCTACCAGAGCTGTGATTCATCAACCTCAACATCCTATTTCCAAGAGCAGTCAATGTCAAAGGTTTCAGAGAATGCTACAAAAACAATCTGTCGTGGACAATTAAGGATACTAAATCTTCATGGATGGAATCATCTTTCAGGCCCTGGGTCTTAATCAACAGAACTGAGGACTGATCAGTAGATCCAGTCTCCTGCTATTTTAAGCAACCTGTTGTGGTTTAACCCCAGCCAGCAGCTAAGCCCCACAGAGCTGGTCACTCACTTCCCCACAGCAAGATGGGGAGAGAATCAGAAGGGTAAAAGTGAGAAAACTCATGGGTTGAGATAAAGACAGTTTAATAGGTAAAGCAAAAGCTGTGCATGCAACCAAAGTAAGACAAGAAATTCATTCAGCACTTCCCATGGGCAGGCAGGTGTTCAGCCATCTCCAGGAAAGCAGGGCTCCATCAAGCCTAATGGGTACTTGGGAAGACAAACGCCATCATTCTGAACATCCCCCCTTCCTTCTTCTTCCCCCAGCTTTATATGCTGAACATGACATCATATGGTATGGAATATCCCTTTGGTCAGTTGGGGTCAGCTGTCCCAGCGCAGAGTCTAGCTGGATGCTTGTAGCTAGTGTATCCCAGGGGTTAGTACTGGTTCCAGTCTTGTTCAACATATTCATCAGTGACCCTTACAGGGGGACAGAGTGTAACCTCAGCAAGTTTCCTGATGATACTAAACTGGGAGGAGTGACTGATAGACCAGAAGGCTGTGTTGCCATTCAGCAAGACCTGGACAGGTGAGAGGAACTTAGTGAAGTTCAACAAAGGTTCCTGTAGGGTCCTGCACCTAGGGAGGAATAACCCCATGCACCAGTATAGGTTAGGGGCTGACCTGCTGGGAAGCAGCACTGCGGAGAAGAACCTGAGAATCCTGGTTGACAAGCTCTCCATGAGCCAGCAGTGTACCCTGTCCTGGTTTTAGCTGAGAGGGTTGATTTTCTTCATAGTAGCTAGTGTGGGGATATGTTTTGGATTTGTGCTGGAGACAGCATTGATAATATAGAGATGTTTTTGTTCTATGGACTGATTGTTGAGCAGTGTTTACACAGGGCCAAGGCCTTTTCTGCTTCTTGCGCTGCCCTGCCAGTGGGATGGCTGGGGGTGCACAAGAAGTTGGGAGGAGACACAGACAGGACAGGTGACCCAAACTGACCAAAGGGATATTCCATACCATATGACGTCATGCTCAGTTTATAAGGAGCTTGGGGGAAGAGAGGAGGGGGGGCAGTGGCATTCGAAGCGATGGCGTTTGTCTTCCCAAGTAACTGTTACGCATGACAGAGCCCTGCTTTCCTGGGGATGGCTGAACCCCTGCCTGCCCATGGGAAGTGGTGAATGAATTCCTTGATTTGCTTTGCTTTGCTTGTGCGCGCGGCTGTTGCTTTACCTATTAAACTGTCTTCATCTCAACCCACGAGTTTTCTCACTTTAACTTTTCCAATTCTCTCCCCATCCCGATGCGGGGGGAGTGAGTGAGCAGCTGCATGGTGCTCAGCTGCCGGCTGGGGTAAAACCACGACAACCCTCATGGTCAAGAAGGCCAATGGTATTCTGGGGTGCATTAAGAAGAGCATGGCCAGAAGGTTGAGGGAGGTTATCCTCCCCCTCTACTCTGCCCTGGTGAGGCCACATCTGGAATCCTGTGTCCAGTTCTGGCCTCCCCAGTTCAAGACAGACAGGGAACTACTGGAGAGAGTCCAGCAGAGGGATACAAGGATGATGAGGGGACTGGAGCATCTCTTGCATGAGGAAAGGCTGAGAGAGCTGGGTCTGTTTAGTCTGGAGAAGACTGAGAGGGGATCTCATCAGTACTTATAAATATCTAAAGGGTGGATGTCAAGAGGAAGGGGCCAGACTCTTTTCAGTGGTGCCCAACAACGGGCCAAGGGGCAATGGGCACAAACTGGAACACCAAAAGTTCCATCTGAACATGAGGAAAAACTTCTTCACTGTGAGGGTGACCGAGCACTGGAACAGGCTGCCCAGAGAAGCTGTGCAGTCTCCTTCTCTGGAGATATTCAAAACCCACCTGGACGTGATCCTGTGCAACCTGCTCTAGGTGATCCTGCTTTAGCAGGGGGGTTGGACTAGATGATCTCCAGAGGTCCCTTCCAACCCCTACCCTTCTGTGATTCTGTGAGTCGTCTGTTTTGCCCCTAATGGTAATTGATGAATGATCTCCTGTGCTCATCTCAACCCACTTTTGTTATATTTTCTCTCCCAGCTGAGGAGGGGAATGATAGGGCAGCTTTGGTGGGCGCCTGGCATCCAGCCAGGGTCAACCCACCACATGCTGTTCAGTTGCCTCAACCACACTCAGTGTGTTTTTCTCAAACTGGCATTTTGGAACAGAGTAAAGTGTTTCTTGAATTATTGTGGCATTGACTTATGTGCCACAACATTTTCCATGCGTTACCTACAGATGCGAACATGCTGTTGGTGTGTCTAAGCCCAGCACTTGGAGGACCTGGATGGTGTTTAAGCTGTCGGTGGTTCCTTAGTGAGTGGCTGCCATTCATGCAAAATTCAGCACCATTTCTGTTAGCAACTCAAATGGCCAAAGATATCTAGCTTCTAGGGCAAGCTCTGCTTATTGGAAGTACTTAGAAGTTTAAAAGTAGGAAATGATAGCTAATTCCTAATGCATGTGCTTGATGTGGGTTATTTTATATTAAATGCTTGACAGTTTTAAGACTGAAAACTATATTCACTGAACTTTTCTTGATTTATTTGTCTCAGAGTTATGAAAATAATGATTACTGGTGCCTGAAATGTTTATTTTTAAGGGGTTTTTATTTGTTGAAGCACAACTATTAGAGAATCATATAAACACTCATATAACTCATTTGATTACACTCAGTTTATTTTAGAAATCTTTGCACTGAGCAGTCTGAAAGTGATAAATCATTAAAAAAAGAAAGTTTAGATAAGAAGCTAGAATCTATAACTAAATCTTTGAGTGTAAATTCATATCTTCTGTAGTGTATATGCGTACCCTTTACAACCCCATAATTTTCCTGAGAAGGGAATCCCTTGAATAGCACATTATAACAATGAGAGAGGTTTTAAAAAGTGAGTGGGTGGAGGGACTGCTGAGAAGAGAGTAGCAAGCTGTGTTGTGGGTCTGGAGTTCAAAAAGGTGATGAGTGTCTTGATCTGCACAGGTGTGTGGGGTTGAAAATTTCTGATTAATTTGTTTTCAGTATCCAATGGGGTTTTGACAAAATGTATGTTTTCCACTTAATAGAGAAATAATAGCAATACTGAATCGATTTGGAAATACCATTCTTCTAGTTCAGTCGTGTTGTGTCCTAGTTCTCCTCCACTGACTACCTTCACTGGCTCAACTTCATCTTCAAGCCATAGACATTCATGAAGAAAAAGGCCTTTCTCTCCCCAGAAAGGTGACTCTTTCTTCTGGTTATATGTAGTTTAACCAGAAGAGTCATCTATAGAGGAATGGAAATTTAAGGTAATCAAACTACAGCCTCCATGAGACACCATGGAATTACTTTCCATTTGAGGAGCTAGAAGCTCTTAGTATGAAAAATTTTTTTGGCCAAAATATTTAAATTTTTGCTTCAAAAAACATCAATGCTTTAAATTTTTGCAACATCTCAAAATGTGTATCAACAGTAACAGAAGCAATATGTGAGGCCCAACATCAGCCAAGTGCGGTAGCCACTCAGCTTTCTAAGTGCACCTTTTCTACATGAGACAGAAAAAGGTGTGGCCCTAAATAACTAAAAGTAGTAACTAATGAACAGTCATCCAAAGAACAGAGCTATAGCTATTGTAGCTATATGCTATATTGTGTTGTACTAACATGTAGCTCTAATAGCCCTGCCTCTAAGTAGCATCAAACGAACCAAGAAGAAACAAATTTTTCCGGCATTCACACTCAGTCACCCCGAGCACGTGTACACCCAGGGATCCAGGCAGATTTAGTGAAAGGGCTGAAGAGATCATCCTCCCAACCACCGGAAAGGCATCACACGGCTAGGGGTGGGACTGGGCTGCGAGATCGCACTTCTTTCACAGCTGCAGTCACTAGCAAGCTCTGCCGGGTTTACACTTGTCCAGAAGCACGAAGCAGCCGTCGGCCATGTTTATCTAGACAGGCTTGCAGTTGCTTGGTGTCACCAGAACGACGTGAACACGGGAATCAGCCCCAGCAAGTTACCTTTCTCACACTGTAGCAAAGAGTATAATGACTTTATTTGTATATGATTACAAAAGGTCACATTTCTTGCCCTTCACTGAAGAAAAGCATCATGAAGAAAATACACAGGCTCAGCTGGGGACCCAGCAGCACAACGTGGTTATTATGCAAACCCCATGAGAGGCACCTGGCTGCTCTGGCAAGTTTCTGAGGGTTTCTTAAACACAGAGCAAAGCAAGAGCCAACAGAGAAATTAAACAGTCTAAAGGAAGGTTCTTCCATTGTCATGCATTACATACGAAACTGAGGAGAGGGAGTGGTACAAGATTTTTTTCCCCCTCAGTCATGGTCCAGCCCCAAACTGACACAGCAGAGTTTTAAAGCCATTTCTGTTTACAATCCCTGAAGACTTGGGGCCTACAGCAATGGAAAGCGCATACATAATAAAAGTAACGAGGGTGTCACAGCTATAATATCTGTTCCTTTGGAAGCTGGGCAATTTTCTCAGCATGGAAACATCAAACTTGCAACCTCAGTTCACTGCAACCTTATGATCTCTTGGTTCATAAACCTGTCACTATGGCTTACTTCCATAAACTCAGATTGAAATTGCTTTAGTGCAATCATGTCTGGTCTATTAACTCACAAATTGTCTTGATCCTTTGAAGATGGCAGCAGTTGCACGTCCTCAACATAGAACAGTAAAATAAAATAAAAAAATCCTCTCTCTTTTTTCTTGCACACAAAATCCGTTAACCTACTGCACAGTATCTGATATGAACTCTGCAGCAGAGGGAAGGAAATCTGTGTTTGGTCTGTTCGGTAAATAAACCCAGAGCTCAGAGCATGCCTGAGCCACAGGGACAGGTTTATAAGTCAACAGATCATAAGGTTTCAGGGAACAGAGGTGCCAAGTCTGATGATTATCTGATGAGAAAATTGCTTTTGGAGAAAGAATTTAAATTTGCTTTAAGTGAATGTTTGAGCAAGTAAGTTTTAAATTCATTTTCCATAAATGCTTATGACAGAAAAAAATTAATCACATCTATCTACAGAAAGGGAAAACAAAAAAGATTATGAGAGGTTTTATCTGAAATTACAAGTTAAGAACCAAAAGCCCTCTTAGTAAATACTCTTATAAGTTTATTTTCTTCAGTAGTTACCGAAGACCTACTTGAAGGCATACAGTAGGCAAATAGGACAAATAAAGATGTTTACGTACACCTACACAGATCATTCAGCCACCATAACACAGAAGAAATCAAGCTATTACTTTCTATATTTTTCACTGCAAGTGCAATATTCACAACAGCAAACAAAAACAAGAGAGAACAATGACAAGTACAACATGGTAAATGAGATGAGGTATTACCAGAGGTAATACAAGAATATCAGGAAAATTTTAAAAATATTTTCTTCATCACAATTTCCAGAGGAGAAAGAAAACTGACCTATGCTCTCTCCTCCAGACTGATTCCTGTTGCTTGCTCCTGATATAACTGCTTTCCTGTGTATACCATGCTTAAAGAGAAATAAACCCTTCGTCTTGCTCCACAGCCCTGCAGACATTTTTACAATCGGTTCAACGCGGAGGAGAAACAAGAGGTTTTCACCTGTGACCGTGTTAGCTCGCCTTCCTGCCCTCGTGCCTCCCGGCAGGTGACCGAAGCACCAGACGGCACACGAACACCAGCACACAAAAACCTCCTCTGCACCCTCGCACGAAAACCTCCCGCACCCGCTCCTCGAGGGCGGTCACTCGGGTGGCTCCGGGCTGGCGAGGTTGCCCGCCAGCAGACCAGGGGGGAGCTGCACCGGGATCTCTGGACGTACAAGCAGAAAGACAAAGCTCAAAGCATCAACACAGATTAAACCTTACTGGGGCAGCTTGTCCATCAAGCAGGCTAGGTATTTAAAAATATAAGAAATGGCAAAGCTGTTCAGTGGAAAACAAACATTTAAAAGTTCAGACGGACATTAAAAGGTTAGATACATCCCTTTGTGGATCATTCTGCATGACTTTTAACAATAATATAATGTGCTCGCAGCTTTTAAAAAATGGGATGTAGGACTTGTCAGAAGTTCACTCATTCATTTCTCCATGGTCACTGTTTTCTCGACTGAGAATCTGACAATGGTGTCTGACACATAATATCCTTCCTTATATGTCTGGGAGATTAAATTTAAAAAAAAAAAAAGAAAATAAAAACAAGTTCTAAAAAGTTTTAAAACTTTTTGTTTGCTTGTTTCTCCAGTTGAAATACCCCAAAAATACTGGGCTTGAAGTTACACTGCAATCAAACTCAAAAAAGATATCATGGATAACATCACTACACCTTTAGGGACATCTATTGGCATAGCAGCCACTTAACTTACACCAGCTGAAGACAGAAGTGTTAAACTTTGTAGCAGCTAACTTAAACTGAAACAATCTTTGTCATCATATATAATAAGAAAGAACTTTCTTGTTTTTTTGAGTTCTCTTCTTTACCTGTATTTTCTTCTCTCCCAAAGCTTTGTCCAAAACACACGTCAAAGAGGGAGCCTGAGATAATGGATATCTGGCACAATTCTTCTCAGCACTTGCTACAGTTTTCCTAGCCTCTCCCAGTTGTTTCTTCCTGACCGTATTCATTAGATGCCTTCAAAGCATTTGCACAGACCTCCCTTCTCAGCAGGATCTAAGAGTTCTTACACAGCCTCCTCTGTGCACTGGCAAAATCTGCTCAGGACTGTCTTCACAAATTTGTGTGAGCAGCTTTGCCTCAATTCATACATTTCTTTGACAGTTTTGAAACTTAAACAGTAACTTTGGTTTATTCAGCATACAGGCATAATTAGTTCACTCCTGGGTCTTTTTTGCCTCCCATTTCCAAGTGGAAAATAATCATGCAGAGACACTCTTTGTTCTAATTTAAGAGCCAGGCTCTTCCAAATCACCTGGAGGAGTCGCACTGAGTCCCGATGAGACTGACTTGAAGAAAACCTTCCAGTTTTCTTTCAACCCATTGCCAACTTCATTCTCCATTCTTGGTTGTTTAAATGTGAATATTGACTGATTAACACCAATGCACCAGGGCTAAGTTCCCAGTTCATCATCGAGATGCTCAACCTTCACATGACACCTCCAACTTTCCCAGCCAGTCAGCCTTCCAGTGCATGATCAGACCAGCCATCACCACAAAGGAAAAGCCTCATGCAACTGCACTGCTCTTCACATTGGTTTGTACCTGTAAATCTGCTTGCCCAGCTGAGGAAAGCTGACAAACTTTTCTCAGGAAGCGTTTACTTATGCAAGTATGAGATGGGTTGCAGAGCAAAGTGCCTAGATGCAAAACCAGGGCTGCCATCTCACTTGTGATTGGAAAGGACATTGCTATGAGATTTTAGATGATGGAAGTGTGTGCAGTGCAGCAAAGCTCTTGGAATAAAAGATTTTGAAGAATTAATCAGCTTGTTTTGAGGCATGTTGATGGCAAAGAATTTGACTCGAGGCTACTCACGTCTGACATCCTTGTCTTTGCTTGCACTGAAACAATTCACAGGGAAAGCAGCGTTTTGTCCAGTGTAAGTAACTCACAAAGACAACCAAGACCAGGGTATCTCAGGCCGAATTCCCCTCACTCCTCCCACCTCCTCTGAATAAATGGACTTCCTTACATTCTGACAGACTAGGGAGATTAATTCAGAATGTGTGTGCACAGTACACCTGGCAGACACGATAAAGCCTGGCTCAAAGAGCTAAGATGAAACAAAGGCATAAATAATACCGGAGAAGGATTTGCAAAAGGACAAAATATGGGCAGCCATTTAGAGGTGACAGTAATTACTTAAGTAAATGTCAAAACTCTTCAAAGAAACAAGGGGGAAAATATTCATGAATATTTAAGGCTGAAACATGTGAGCATGTTGATTTGCCATTTGGAAGGTTATGTTCCTGTCTTATCTTCCCTGTGATAGCTATAGGAATGGATATTAAAATCTGTGGCAGGATGAACTTTTACTATTTGAAGGCCTATTGATTCCTAGATGTATTGAAACCAATGGTCTTTTAATTCACTCAAGGCACCTAAAAAAGGTTTATCCCATTCCTGAGCCTAGCCACAAGGATGAAAACAAGCCAATAACAGAAAGAACTCCAGATGCCTGTAACCACGTAGAGGCACTTTCCCTGCCATAGCGAGTATCTCCTGACCGCAGTGGGACAAAAGAAGTTCAGGAACTGACAGGTGATCATACAGCTAGCAATGGTGCCCAGTCAAAGATGGAGAGAAGTGCAGTGCTGCTCTGCCACAGGCTTTCCTCCACCATTAAATGCCTTTTCTGCAGAGCTCCCTACTGCCCGGCTATCACTGCCTGACTGTGAATGTGGACGTACATCAAGAACGCACTACACAGCTGCAACAAAAGTGCTTACAAAGGCCGAACAGCATCTATGAAGATACGCATTAGCTGTCAAGATTGACAGAAGGACCTTATAAAGTCAAATGATGGTAAATAAAAAGGCAGATGAAAATCCGTATATTGAATTCTATATTCAAGGGATGCAAAACCACTTATTATAACACTGTGCTTAAAACGATGGGCTCTGGGATGGCTGTTACAAAACAGGAGAAAAATCTTGAATTTATCATAGACAATTCCATGAAAACTTCAGTACAGTACCTACCAAAACAGCAAGTCAGTGTTAGAATTAATTAGAAAAGGAATAGAAAAAGGAGGAAAAAAAAGAAAAAAAAAAACCAAACAGAATATTATTATGCCCCTATGTAAAGGCATGGTTTGCTTGGTGCAGTCTTGGTTCTTGTATCTCAAAAGTGACAGAATATAATGAAAGAAGAGCTGAAGAAGGGCAAGAGGAAATAAGCAATGGCTTCTACATGATGAATGACTTTGTAAGCTAGAACTCTTAGCATAGTAAAGGGATGGATGAGGGGAATATGCTAGAGATCTACACAATCATGGTAGGAGAATAAGGGGGAAAGTGTTACATGCACCCATTTTCTTGCATGCTCCCCTGGATACCTGGTTTTGATTGACATTGGAAACAGATATGGGCTAGGAAGCTTGCATCTGATTTCATTCAGTCACTCTTAAGTTTTTACCTAACATTTTACATAAAATGTAGCAGCTATAGAAGTTACAGAGCTTAATACTGCACAACAGAATTATCCAGTGTTTAAATTTTGGTTTTCTGCCCATTTGATTAGTTCATATTTGAGTCACAAACAAGCCTACTCTACCTGAATCCAGAGAGCCACATGCAGAAGAAAAAGGGAAAGGCATCTTATATCACAGCTAGCCCAATCTCCGAGGCCATCCTTGACCGGTACAAGTGACATAATCCTCAGTATTCTCTCATTTGTGCTAAAGACAAAAGCAGCAGCCTCACAGATCCACAGTTAGAAGATAATTTTATCTCTCTGCTTCTTGTTGAATTGAGCGAAGCGCATACATATCTCCAATATGTCATGTTTCCCATAAAGGCGATCAGATGACCTTTAAATCCCAAAATTGTTTTAGACTCTTTTATATTGCAGACAATTTTTTAATGTGATATAGACAATGCTGACCACAGAGGTATCCAGCTAGTTTCATTTAATGCAGTGATTTGTGTCAGTTGCCACTTTTACCTAGACTAAAATTAGGCAATGAGCTAGCACTCATTCACTTGACATACCTTTAATATTCCCAGTAAATGCTGAACAGCAGGGCATAGGCTACTTGCAGTTAGCCAGAAGGTCTCTTCTTTTTTCTCACATCTGACTAATCTGAGTTTGATATCAAGGGAAATCGTTTAAGCTATTCCACATTGGAGAAAGAGACCCTATTTTAAGTAGAGGTAAGTGGGAGAATTTAATCTGATGACAGACTACTAAATCTTATAACCTGCAACAGAGAGCAACCCAAAGAATGTTTCACTCTGAAAAAACAATGAAATATTTTTATTCTAAATTATCACCAGTGATGAAGGATTGACCATGTTTAATTAACATCAGTAAACATAATGCTAGCTTAGGAAGTTACCAAGTCCAGTCAAATCCAGCAAGAATTTACATTTTTTTATATAAATTGGAAATACAAATTCTTCTACAGGAAGGAAAGGAATGGTATAGAGAAACCCTGATAACAGGCATTAAAATATTTGTCTGTACAAGTTATTTGCTCTAGTGTAATGCGCTATATCTCAGTGACATTCATAGGAACTCAGCACTAGAAGGGGCGGCCTGATCACCAATGACAAGGACAGTTTTCTGCAAGTGTCAACAACCATTAAGTACAAAAGAAATCACAGAGCATCTGCTGCCCCTAATGTCCTTATTGACACAACAACCCCACCAGCCTGTATTAAGCTGAAAGCCTTCTCACTCCTTGGCTGTCTTGTAAGTTGTCATTATGAAGAAGAAACATTATTCTTTAAAACAGTAGCAGGCTAGTGACAAGCATAGGAATAGGGGCAGTCTGAGTGCAGAAGAAAGCAAGCAGTAACTTTGAGAAGAAAATGTTTTGCTTTTCCCATTTTAAAAAGTCCACATTTGTAGCTGAGATGGCAAATGCCTTTGGGAATGAGAATTAAAGTCCAGCTCATATCCATCATAGAAGGACCAGAGGTTCAACTGCCAGTTCTGTGCCTGGCACCGCCTGCTGCTTCCACCTCTGACATAACTCATGGTGCTTTGTGGCAGTCTGGCAAGATCAAGCAGAAGGGCGATTATCCCAGTGATGCTGGGTGAATGGTGGCTTTGATCTCAGATATCCATAGTCCCAGGTTTTTCCTCCTTCTTTTTCTTATGCATTTATTGCCAGAAAAGAATAATCCATTAGGTTCATAGCCAGATGAGAATACTTGCTTAAAGTAAATGCTGCTTAGCTGCTTTCAGACAGAAACATTCCTTATTTCCTTAAGATAATGCAAAATCTGACCTCTTTACCGTACGGTTCCAGTCTGTATCTCAGGACGCATTATATCACTAATTATTTTATCTTTCACTTTCATTCAGAAAATTGCTATTCAGAATCCTCAGTCATAGTGGGGAAAAAAATAAAACAAATTTAGATGCCACCACCTATCCCCCCCAGCCCCCAGTCCAGTGCGAAGGACCCCAAGGAAACACACAGTCGTCATCTGGAATCACAGAGAATCACTGAATTACTTCTTTGTGTGCCTGGTCTCTTTTAACCCTAGAAGCTAAGCTTTTTTCAAAAAATCCATCCCAAAACAGAAGAGGGCTATTCATTCAGTGAATGAAGTGTGCAGATGTTAAGCACAACCCTGAGAGAAGTTGGAGTTCCCAGGAGACAGGTTTCCATGGAGGTACTAGGGCTATTAGGGCCTGCCTAGTCCTCTAAGTCCTTCTAAACTTCTGCTTCTCTAGCAACAAAGCCAAATATTGCTCCACAACACCAGAAAGTTTTCTGCACACGTAGAGCCAAACTGAGCTGAACCAGTGTCCTCCTTCCCAGCCGAGGTCTCTCATGCCTTCTGTTACCAGGTATTATTATTGTTAGTCCAATGTGCGTTTGTGTTTTCTACTAAGTACCCACCCATTCTATGATTCTATGATTTTGTTCCAGAAAATGTATTACTGTTACCTTGTCTTCTCTGCCATAAGCTGTAACCTCCAGCATGCTCTTCATATATGTATTTGGATGTGGGTAGTTTTTGTCCATGTTCATCTTATTCAATGAAAGATAGATGTGTTACTAATATTCTGCATATATGGTGACAGGTCCTTTCTCCATAGACCCTTAGAGGAACTGAATACTTCTACATGGCTTCTGCGGCTACTGTAGAGGCTCTACCAGCTGTAGTAGTTTAACAGACTATTGGATGGACTTACTGAAATTATACCATTAACACCTACTTATTCCATACTGCTTCATTTTACCTTCTCATTATAATAGGGCAGGACTAGGATCCTGCAGGCTGAAAAGCAGCATGTTAAATTCACCTATCACTACTTAGAGTAATAGCATTGTCATCACATTCAAAAGGAACTTAATTCTTCAGCTACATGAGATTACCATTTCTTTCACTCAACTGTCTCAGGCTGTACAGCCACCTCTGAAGAACACATCCAGCTTCCTTTCATGAGAACTACTTGTGCCTTTTCCTCTGTATGTGAAGCCATGCTCCAAGACATCCAATTCTGTAGGTCCCAAGGGCAACTGGTCCAAGGAAACATTACTCTCAGCTTCCTTAACTCCTGGTGCTAACAAGAAATCTAGTGTTGTTTATATTTACCCTTCATCTCACAATCACTTTCAAATGGCGAATTTCTGATAACTTACTTTTCCCATCGAGCATATTACAGACTTCCAACAGATGATCCATTTTGCATTAATATATATTTATTTGGTTTGCTTCTCTCTCAAAAAATGAAACTTGGTACTTTAACAAGAATCAAAACATCTACATTTAAAATCATGTTTACTCATCAGAATTTAATGAGCTTTTCTACTCTCTGATCTACGTATTGATTCCACCAACTCCTACAGCTTTGTTCACTTTTGCATTTTCTGCCCCCCTTTTTCATAGTAGGAATTAAAAATGTGTAAATCAGCTTTCTTTGAAATAGGAATATATTAAATTCTTTTTTTTATCATATTATGAAGCAGAAGAAATTCTCTAATACACTGTGCTTGCCATAACAAGCTGTCTTGTGATTTACACCATTCTTGAGAAGCTCTTGTAGTGCAAATACTATTCATGTATTTGCATAATACCTACCACACTCTAGCCATAGACTTGACGCATGCTGTGAGTAAAGAAAAGACAGTCACGTCTTCCATACTGTCTATGAAGGAACAGGATAGAAAGTTATCTTGCTAGTTTTCACACTAGGAATTAATCTACATTGCAAAAACCTCACATTCATTTTTTTCTCCATCCAGGTTAAAAACTCTGTGCTCATTTGTGAGGACTGTCGAAACCTCACCCTGCTGCATCTGTTTGACTTCCAGGTATGTAGACACTTCAGCTGCCACGCATCTTGATGTCCACCGTGGAACTGTGAGCTGCAGAGTGCAACTACGGGCCATCTCCAGTGCCCACCCAGCCAGCAGCACTCACTGAAATGGCAGCTCGTGGCCCCTGACCGCATGTTCGGGTGGTGTCCCTCATTTCCCTAGCCACTCGTGACTCAGAACTGTTACGGTGTGTAGGTACAGTCTCAGACTAATTCATTCATGTATTCTGGCCCTAGAAGGATGAGGCAAGCTCCTTGCACAGGTTCCTCAGAGGTATCCAGTTCCTCTGAGAGAAGTTTATAGACAGGATAAAATAGCATCTGTCTCTCCCAGGGTCTGCAGTCCTCTTCAGCCAGAAACACTGGGGCTCAAATGGAGATCAGTATTGGTCACAGCACAAGACATCTCAAGAAAGCCAAGTGGGATACTTCACTTGCCCTCTGTGGTCTAACACATCTTTCTCATTCCTAATAATAGGGGTAGTGCACTCACAAGGATGAACTCGTGTGGTCAGTAAAGGGCAGAGCTGCACAGCTGTTAATGGAAGGAGGTGTTTCTCAAAACAGCCGGCCCACCTCTAGGACCATTCAGTTCTGAATCTCAAGGATGACAGACAACTGAGACCCAAAGGATGAAACTGGAAACTCAGTTCAGCATTCCAATGGATATTTAAAATCATAGACACAAAAAGATTATTTTGGTACACTACTGTTTACCCCTACCCTCACCTCAGGTAACCTCTCACTTCCACTGGTGATAAATACCTGCTTTTCTTTTTGCCATGTCACAATGATTGAAAATATTAACTTTTCTTTCCCTTTCTAACATCTCTCTCTGCTCCAAAGGTGTCAATCATCCTTTTCTCTCAAATTTTATATGGATTAACGTAATTAACTTAAACTCAATTGTTCCCAACTAGCTGTTAGCTTGAAATGTGATGCTGCTCCTCCTTCAGAGCTCAAGAAGGGCTATTGTGTTCAAAAGGCCTGGGAAATTCAGCTGGGGAAAAAAAATACTACCTCTCTCTTCAAACTTTGCCTCTGTAAAGGCCTGAAAGTCTTTCAGCAACATGATAGTGACATGGCTGACCTTTTACCTGACTTCTCTGGCTCGGTCGTTGAGGACCTTCTCTTCTTGCCTATTTCACATTGCTACAAGCATATCAAAATACACTGCAGGGAGCTCATGTTGACAAAAGCAATGACAAGGGCTAAAGCAGCTTCTAAGATTGGTGTTCTAAGGTGGGAGTTGCTTAAGAAGGAGGAAAAAAAAAAAAGGATTTGAAGAATTTGTCTGACAACATCCCGCAGAAAAATTCCCAGAAAGACTCAGCTGTGTGTATCTCTCAGGAATTGGGGACACATCCCACAAGCACTGGTTCTGCACAACATTGTGTCAGGTATCGCGTGGGTACGGATAGGCTGTCTCCATACACATCACAAGAGCAGTGGGGACAGGTAGGGGTTAGGTCATATGGCATAAGGTTTAAGGTTAGTCAGCAGAGGAATAGATATATACCTGTACGAGTACAGTCCAAGAGATGGCTACCCAAGCAGTCCAGAAAGTGGCAAGAGTTTATGGTTTGTGTCAGGTCAATGGAACATGGAAGGGTGTGTGGCTGTTGGCAATAGCAGCGCTCGTCATTATGGGACTAACTTGTCTTTCAGTAGCTGTGAGAAAATAATGTAATAAGGAAAAGATGTTAAGAAACTGTGAACGCAGGTGTTAAACCCCATAATGGAATTAAAAATTATTATAGATGTAATTACAAAATAATACAAATTTGTAGTGACAGGCAGGATACCGTTATCTGCCCTTAAGGCTTGTCCTGGTGTCTGTGGCACATGTGAAGGCACAAGCAGAAGCGAGGAAACAAGAAATGTTTTCATTGTAGTCGAGGTTGGTACGTTCTGCACTGGGTCTGCGAATGCCATCAGATGTCTGAGTAGGGGATGAATGGGGATACATTTTCAAAACCACTACATTTGGCAAACCGTTTGAAAAGCTAAGTTTACACAATCAAAGCTGCCTGAAGCATAGTAGCAGATGGCATTACAGACAGATGCTAGGAAAAAAAATGTTATTTTCTGCAAACATACATAAGAACTAAAAAGCTGTTTAGATGAAAAGGTTACTCCCTCATGTACTAGTTGTTAGCTGCTTTTTCAAAAAAAGAGGCACAAATTTAAACTTTTCTTTTTCTTTGACAAATGGATAAGACAAAATAAAACCATGTTTAAATTTATGCACTCAAAGGATGTATTAAGAGAGAAAAATGAACAACTTGGGTTCGAGTTCCATCTTAGTTTCTCTCTCTCTCTTTTTTTAACCTTAAAATATCGCATCAGGAAGAAACACTGCCTTCCCAAGTTTAACAGTGCTAGCTTATGCCTTTCTTGAAGACTGCCAAGTATGTGAACACAAACAGATTAGAACTCTAACGTTGCAGAATATTTCTCATTCTGGGTAACAACCCCATCTGCTACAGAATTTTATTTACATGTAGAGCTGTTCATTGTTTCTCTCCTGAAACAAATCTTGAAATTAAAATCAAAATTTTCCACAGAATGAAAATCAGAATGCCCTCAGCCCAAAGTACCTAATTTCTTTTTTAAAAGTTGAAAGACTTCAACAATGATGTATTATACATATAAAATTATGTTCATGTGGTGTGTATTTCAAGTTTACTATTAACATACAGCATACAAACTGGATACTTTTTTCATTGAAAATGAAGTTGAAAGGAATTTATTTTCAAAACTTTCTTAATGAAATCCCTGTGAAATAGTCTTGATTTAACAATGTCCATTTTCTAATGGAAGACGGTTCCATAGAGTTTTCTGCTACACAAGATGAATACTTCATTGCAGTAATGTCATGGTTATTTTTTCACAGCCTTATTTAAAGACATTTACTCTTCTCATTTTCACTCTTCCCCACAAAACAGACCCAAAGAAAACCCCACCCAAAACAAAGAAGAGTATGTACAGAAAGAAATTGAATTAACATTAACTTATGCTGCTATCCAACCTCTGTTCAGGCAGCAGAGCATTTTTTTAAAAGTAATTCCTCCCATGAAATACATCTCTGACTTTCAGAAGAAATCACTACTATTTTTAACAGCCATGTCTTTAAGTACTTTAGTGAGTGATCTAGAGAAGGAGAGCTTTTGCAGCCGGAGAGAGGAGTGAGAAGATGTAAGAAACTCTGCAGACACCAAGGTCAGTGCAGAAGGAGGGGGAGGAGGTGCTCCAGGCCCCGGAGCAGAGATCCCCCTGCAGCCCGTGGTGAAGGCCATGGTGAAGCAGGCTGTCCCCCTGCAGCCCATGGAGGAAGGATGAGGGGGTGTAGAGATTCCACCTGCAGCCCGTGGAGGACCCCACGCCGGAGCAGGTGGAGGCACCCAAAGGAGGCTGTGGCCCGTGGGAAGCCCACGCTGGAGCAAGTTCCTGGCCGGACCGGTGGACCCGTGAAGAGGGGAGCCCACGCCAGGGCAGGTTTGCTGGCAGGACTGTAACCCCGTGGGGGACCCCACGCTGGAGCAGTTTGCTCCTGAAGGTCTGCACCCCGTGAGGGGGACTCCATGCTGGAGCAGGGGAACGATAAGAGGAGTCCTCCCCCTGAGGATGAAGAAGCGGCAGAAACAACGTGAGATGAACTGACCGTAACCCCCATTCCCCGTCCCCCTGTGCCGCTGAGGGGGGGAAGGTTGAAGCCGGGAGTGAAGTTGAGCCCGGGAAGATGGGAGGGGTGGGGGGAGGTGTTTTAAGAGTTGATTTTATTTTCTCATTCCTCTACTCTGTTTTGCCTAGTAATAAATTAGATGAATTCCCTCTCTAAGTTTGCTCTGTTTTGCTCATGATGATAATTAGTGAGTGATCTCTCCCTGTCCTTATCTCGACCCACAAGCATTTCGTTATGCCTTTTCTCCCCTGTCTAGTGAATGAGGGGAGTGAGAGAGCGGCTCTGGTGGGCACCTGGCCTCCAGCCTGGGTCAACCCACCACAACCTATAACTGGAGAGAACAATATTTTAGAGGAAATGCATGAAAACTTGGACCCCTCACTTTTAGGGTCTTGAGGGAGCAACCTTTCCCATCCTGCTGTTACTCTGTGTAAGCAATCAGCTATTGGCTAAAGGCTCTTACGTGACAAAAAAGACATCATGCATGTTTTAGTTTGTTTTTCAAGCTTCCTGTTTTAAAGCAGAATGATGACAATACTATGCCAGGTTCTTTCAGTGGGATGCTGATTTTAACACAGGCTGAAGCCGTATGGTTGAGTTTTCCGTGAAGTAACTAGGCAATTTAATTATAAAATGTATTAATTGTATTTTCTAGTCATAGTAAGTAGGAGAGATAAAGTAAAAACTTCAAGCAAGCTTAATACACTGTTAGGAAAGACAGAGGATAATAGTGCTTCTCATTAGTAACATGTATCACCATTCAGGGAATTAAGCTTTTTATTACAGCAGAAAAATCAGTCTGATCTTCACATTCGTCTACTCTATTAGTATATTTTAGTGTTTTCTTGTATATACCACTGCAAAAAGAAAATTTAAGGCAGTTTCAAATATGTGGGTAGTTTTAAATGGTCATTCCATCAACCAGTGCCTCTTACTCTGTTAGAAATCAACAGGAGATAAACTGGTCTTAAATCTTTCAGGGGTAAACATCTCTAAGCAATGGTCAAGAGGAATCAATTCCAGAACAATTAAGCAGAGAAATGCATTAGATTTACTCATTCTTGGAGAGAAGCAAGCCTCCTGGTTAATATGTGAAAGATGATTCAGAAACATAAAAGACGTTTTTAGAGCAAGTGACTTGTGCATGTTAAAAGTACAGTTCTTGAGAAGAGCTATGAGTTAAATGACAAACAACCATAAATTCAGTGTTAAAATATCAATACTCTTTTTTGTTAATTTACCTTAAGATACGTAGCAGCATATCAGAAACAGGTATTTTAAGGTACATATTTTAGCAACTCTATGGCAGATGTTTGGTTTCCATAAACCAAGCATATGGCTTACATTTACAATAAAGCAGGTGTGCTTCATGCACAGGCTAATTATACTGTAAAGCAAAACCAGCATGCTCCTCTACACAGAATTACCAAAGCCATCATCCTTGAACTAGGTCTGGCTACTTAATAGTGTTCATTAGTTGGGAACTGTTCCCAGAGCAGTCTATTAAGGCCATTTCCAAACCACCTTGTCCTAGATCGGGAAGGAAAATTAGCACATGTCCAAACAAAAGCTGCAACAATTTTTTTCTGTTCCCAGAAGAAGAATTAAACACACACACTTGAATTTTCTCGTACATGACATAAGAATACAGTACAAATATAATAAGTGAACAAATAAGAAAACAACAGCTTCATTGCCCATGAACTGTTCTGTATTGAACAGTTCCTTCCTTTGGTTTTATCAAATAGAGAACCTCAGCATAACCATTTTGCCACTGACTCTGTGTCAGTGTGACGACTAGAAGGAACAGTAGAGAAAAATGTGTTTAAATTTATTTTTATGAATAAAGGCGATTAAGTCACTTCATCAGGTTTTGTAACACAGTTTACTTGTTGTCAGGGAACATGTTTATGAGCAATCTCCACTTCGAGCAATCCTGAAGTGTGAAAGAACACCTTTCAGTTTCTAAGGCCAACATATATTTATGCAAGTGCTCACTAACAAAGTATCCATGCCTTGATGCACTCAAGCTTCCTCTCCTCTAGGCCACAAGTCATGTTGGAGTAGGGCAAGGAGCAAGTTTTCAGAGTAAATGTGGTAAGAACTCATATGCTGAAAGCCACACTCCTAAAATGCTATGTCAAACATGATGAGTTTTCATATTAGCACCTATGGCAGAGATAGGGGTCATCTTCTCTAACCTACAAAATACATTCTATGAATACATATACATGAACCTTCCTTCTCTCCTCTCTGCCCTGTCTTTTCAACCACAGGCCACTCACCTGAGAGGCGATTTAGACAGGAATCATCCAAATAGGCATAGGCTATCTGATGCCAATTAAGTCTTCCTAGATTCCCACTTGGACTACAGCTTTTTATCTAAAAGGGTACAGGTGTCCTGTAGGATCCATGAATTATCTGCAGCCTCATGAATGTCTCAGGTGCCCCAAGGCATCTCAAAAAGTACTAGACACTGATGCATAGGCACCTGAATACTACCCCACGATTTGCAAGGTAAAACTCTCAAGAGTAACATGAGAATGCTTTTTTGCAGGAACATCATCTTCAGGTTTTGGTTCCTCTCACCAATTGCTTTGTACTTTCAACTGTGTCAGTGCTCCGTGGCCAGGAGGAAAAAGAAAAAGAAAAAACGGCAATGGTCATACACATCCTCCATTTCTAAACCCTTTGTAAACTAAATTTCTAGCACAGACTCAGAGCAGCTCTTTCCAAATTGCACCCAACTGCAATTGTGCCAAAGGACTGCCATCCCGCACCCAAGTATTGTCACAATACAGAAACACCCTAGATTGGCTTCCTTTCTTTTAAGCCAAAAGTGCAATATTTCCCATATTATGATGCTGGTTGTGACCAGAAACAGTGCTGATAGCTTCCAGAAGGAGCAAAGCCAAATAACAGCAGCTTGAATTATGGAACAGAAATTACAGAAGCGGGAACTGAAGGTTACCTGATACTCTAAATGGAGCCCTAGAAACAGGAACAAAACAGTGCTCGTAGGAATCTTGGGAGCAGCACAAGGAAAACTGCATTGAAACAAGTGTCCCAGAATTTACTCCTGTAACCTTGCTCTTTGCTAAATTATTGCTTGCTGATAGGACAGCTCTTGTGCTTGATCCTCTAGATTGATCTGTTAAAGAGAGAATTATTTAAGAATTGTAATCAATGGTAAATAAAGGTGTGAATAAATGATAGCCTAGAGTTCACAAAACAGGATAGTATTTTTTCAGATAAAGGCCCTACACAACAAACCAGTAAAACATTTTTTTTTAACTTGAATAGACTTTTAAGCTGCATTTATATAAAATATGTGCTCTAGTGATAATTATAGCATACAAGCCTATCTGTATACCCCAATGAGCCAAACTGTTAGAAAAATGATGGATTGTGTTTACTGTAGGACTAATTTTCCAGGCCACATTTGCACTGTATCCTTCCTGCAATAGTGAATTATGAAAGTATTTAGCTCGATATTTTGAAATGCATTTGCTCATGCCAACTAGCACTGTGAATACAGATAATTTTAATCAAGTATCCATTGAAGTGGCAGCCTGTCAAGACAGATAGAATTCATCACTATTTTTTTGCTGAATGTACATACATACTCCTATGATTTCATCAGAGCTGTCAAATTACGTCAGTTTTAAAATTTGGAGTATTTCCTGGCTCCAGGTTGCCAGCATCAGAGCTCTCTTCCTTCCTCCTTCATGCTGCTTGGTCAATTTTATTACATCACCTGCTTCAGACTTGTTTGGTAGCAGGTGGAAGATATTGTCATATCTTTGTTTGATTCCTTCTTTATTGGTTCATTCAAAAGAGAAATGGAATGTACACAGAGAAATAAATGTGACTGTTGATTACTTTATAAATTTCTCTACAAATATGATGCTTGCTTATACTTTGGCTGAGAAAATAAAAATAAAAATATTTGCTTATAGTACTATAGTTTCCTCCCTCAACTTCCCTGTCAACAGGCTAACGTCTCATTTGAAAAATAAAAAACAAACCCAAACAACTCTTTGGAAGGTTGTGGTGGGTTGACCCTGGCTGGGGGCCAGGTGCCCACCAGAGCCGCTCTATCACTCCCCTCATTCACTAAACAGGGGAGAAAAGCGTAACAAAAAAAAAAGCTTATGGGTCGAGATAAGGACAGGGAGAGATCACTCACTAATTATCATCACGAGCAAAACAGGCTGAACTTAGAGAGGGAATTCATCTAATTTATTACTAAGCAAAACAGAGTAGAGGAATGAGAAATAAAGTCAACTCTTAAAACACCTCCCCCCACCCCTCCCATCTTCCTGGGCTCAACTTCACTCCCGGCTTCAACCTCCGCCCCCCTCAGCGGCACAGGGGGACGGGGAATGGGGGTTACGGTCAGTTCATCACACGTTGTTTCTGCCGCTTCTTTGTCCTCAGGGGGAGGACTCCTCTCATCGTTCCCCTGCTCCAGCATGGAGTCCCTCTCACGGGAGACAGTCCTTCATGAACTTCTCCAATGTGAATCTCTCCCACGGGCTACAGTCCTTCACGAACTGCTCCAGCGTGGGTCTCTCCCACGGGGTGCAGACCTTCAGGAGCAAACTGCTCCGGCGTGGGGTCCCCCATGGGGTCACAAGTCCTGCCAGCAAACCTGCCCTGGCGTGGGCTCCTCTCTCCACGGATCCACAGGTCCTGCCAGGACCTTGCTCCAGCGTGGGCTTCCCACAGGTCACAGCCTCCTTCAGGTGCCTCCACCTGCTCCGGCGTGGGGTCCTCCACGGGCTGCAGGTGGAATCTCTACACCCCCTCATCCTTCCTCCATGGGCTGCAGGGGGACAGCCTGCTTCACCATGGCCTTCACCACGGGCTGCAGGGGGATCTCTGCTCTGGCGCCTGGAGCACCTCCTGCCCCTCCATCTGCACTGACCTTGGTGTCTGCAGAGTTTCTTACATCTTCTCACTCCTCTCTCCGGCTGCAAAAGCTCTCTCTAACTGTTTTTTTCTTCTTAAATATGTTACCACAGAGGCGCTGATTGGCTTGGCCTTGGCCAGCAGCAGGTCCGTCTTGGAGCCGGCTGGCATTGGCTCTATCAGACACAGGGGGAGCTTCTAGCAGCTTCTCACAGAAGCCACCCCTGTAGCTCCCCCCCCGCTACCAAAACCTTGCCACGCAAACCCAACACAAAGGTTTATGTACATATAGGTTTGAAGCCAATTCCATATTAGACTTTCCTGCCAACACTAAGAGAAAGATATCTTCTTGCCTATTAATTGAAATGATGGCTTAACATTTTTGACATTTGTCCTCCAAGAGTAGGGTGTGTACAACAATAATCACAGTAACCAGAGACATTAGTGAGCAGTAGCAAAAAAAAATGTAATTTGGAGTAAAATCCTGGCCTAGTTCTTATATACTCATGTTGTGAGGGCAAGAGCTTCATTCTAAACAGTCTGAAGGTAGCTGCTTAAAAACATGAATGAGTTGTCATTTTTCTTTCTGGTATTGGGCCATCAGAAAATACAGCCACAATTGTCTCTGTCTGGGAATTGGACCTGACATGGCCTGACCCTTCACACTTTACAAAGCAGGCATGAAACAAACTGCACATGCAACATGGCAGAGCAAACTCACAGCAGCAACAAAATGCCGAGTACTTAAAACATTAGTACCAATAAGAATTTGCTGAGTGTGAGTGTTTGTTCTCAAAGCTTTAGCAGGAGGAATATATTAATATGTTGCAAATGTTCAGCCCAAATAAGGCAACAAGAATCAGCCTAGAAGACAGAAAAGCTCAAAAAAAAGTGAGCAAGGGACTGGGTGAGGGCTTAGCTGCCAGTGGGATCAGCCCACCACCACACTCCTCAATCTAAGAGCTTTTAAACAGAGCAAAACAAACAAAAAACCTCTTCTCCTCATGATGTTTCTTACTACGCTTAAATAAATGTCATGAACTGCGAGGAAAGAGCGAAAAGATTCCTGTTCTCATGTGTGGTGTTGAAGGTGCAGCATACTGAAGAAACATTTCCAACACTGCCTACTGACGTGAAACCACATTGGACGACAAAGACCAGACTCAGTAACACCATATGCAAGCATTCAAAACCCATTTAAGTCAGCCACAATGCCATCAGGTCACAAGCTACACATGATTTCCTCTGGATAAACCACTGTTTGAGTAACCTCATAAAGCTGCTCTCTGTAATTCAGGACAAAACCTAGCCACCCTGAAGAATGCAATCTGCTTGAGCATCCCCAGGAAAGCACAGAAGGACATCTCTCTCCATCTGCAAGGACTGCTGCCCTTCGGAGGTGACACACGGGACATGTCAGAAGGCACCAGAAGGTGCCTGGGAGAGGGATGTTCTGTCTCCTGTTTGGGAAAGCAGGTGCAGAAGGAGAAGAATATGCAGCCTGTCCCTGCTAGGTCTGGGGAAATCTTTGGTAGCTTCTCCCCCTACCCAGGCTTCTCCTGCCTGCCCCAGGCTTCTTGTTTTCTCTAGCCAAGATTAGGTTTTCTCTTTTCTCCTTCCAGCCAAGTATTACAGCTAAACTAGACCTGGCTATCATTTCCTGACCAGGTTTTTAGTAAGAACATTCACATCCAAAAAAAGTTTCACCAGTTTAAAAAAAAAAACAAAACAAACAAACAAATTTGCAGAAGAATTCCCAGTCATATCTGGTCCCTCTCACTGTGTTTTACATCTATTCAGGGACTGCATTCAGGAAAAAGCAACTGCGTTGGCAAGAGCCCTTCACAGCTGGCCTTGCTGTGGCATCATCTCTCCACAGACACAACTGAAGGGCAGCAGAAGTGTAACGGTGAAGCTGCAGTGGTAGCAAACATATCTCACTCTTTCATCCTTTGCATGGGCCAAAATGTGACAAAAACAAAGAGCAAAATTTTGCTTTTAATTGCGCCTGGTCATCCTTTCCATTGAACAGGCAAAATAGACCAATGAACCTATGTCAGGTAAAACAGTCGTCACTGAAGACCAAGTTTCAGGCCATGTATAACAGCAAATGCAGTGCTCCTTTGGATCAGGGCAGGGAGGAAGTTTGGTAGGGAATGTGTTGGAGATGGGAATAAGGCATTAGTAGCAAGCAGAAGTTATAGGACACAGTGCCAAGGGAGACCAGAGCTATCCACAGTATCACCTCAAATATATATGCTATTAAACTTTCTGTTCAAAAAGCATTGAAAAAGGTGAAACACAAACTAGCAAGACATTGACAATGTGTCTTCTAAAAGCTGATGTTGAAAACCAGTTTAACTCCAAATTTAGCCAGCTGGTGTTGCAATGCTGAGAAGAAGCATAAAACCTTGAAGGTGGTGAACTGGGAAGTCTAGTGTCAGTGGAGTCAGCTGCAAGCAAAAATGTACAACGTGCTCGGGCACCTTTCTCAGTCAGAGAAAGACTTCCAGGCCAGGCTGGTCTTCTCTGGGGGCGATTTTCCCATCTCATTTGTGTAGCTGGGTACTGACCCTGTTTTCTTTTCTCAGAATAAATCCTCCTGTTGAGCTGGCCACTCATAACCACATCTCAGACGCATTCAAGTACTTTGTTTTCCACTTGTTAAAATCTTCTAGCACAGCTTCCACAAGGCTTGCCTCATATTGTGATCAGGTATAGCTCTCATCTTGCACCACTGCTTTTCTACATTGATGTAAATGTAACAGGAAAATAAGACAATGGGTCCAGAAGTGAACCTCATCTTAAAACAGTTATGTTACTAGCATTCAAACCCCTAAGCAGTCCCCACAATTTTCTAGAGTTCATATCAATCAGAATGAAAGGATGTGGCTTTTACTTATTGCTGTTAAAAAAGTATTTTGGTTAATTATTACATGCTATTGATTTTATCATTTGCTGCTGCACATTTTTTGCTACAGTGTGAGTCACTGAGCACAGGACTCTGCGTCTTGGTGACCTTTCTCTCTAAGAAGGAATTCTACTTCTTATGGATTGTTTTAGGAAATCAAATTTTGTTGTCTGATTTTGTCACTTCAGCCCAGCTTCTCCTTTCTTTTTCTTTCACTGGCTGTGCTTAACATGCTTGTGCTAGATTCTGTAAACCAGCACTGCCAATTGCATCCCTTGTCAGTCTGGATTACGACCTCTCCTGGCTGCACTCTGCTCCTGAAATAGGATTTGTGGCTGAGATTACAATTTAGGATATTTATCCCCAACTCAACTCTATTTTCATTTCTGAGGAATCATTTTCTTCCCACTGTGTTTATAAGCCTGAAATGCAGTTGAGGACTTTCAGGCCACCAAGCATTTAAATTTAATTGTTTCATGAAATATTGCTGCCCTCTTGAGAAAACACTGGCAGAAACCCTGCCTGTGATATTAAACAAGGATTTGGATGGGATATTCAGGAGCATGACTGCAATATGATCTCAGTGTTAATATAGAATCATAGAATCATAGAATGGTTTGGGTTGGAAGGGACCTCAAAGACCATCTAGTTCCAACCACCCTGCCATGGCCCGGGACACCCTCCACTAGACCACGTTGCCCAAAGCTCCATCCAACCTGGCCTTGAACACTTCCAGGGATGGGGCCTCTATGACCCCTGGAGCAGAGGGGCAGGATCACCTCCCTCGACCTGCTGGTCACACCTCTTTTGATGCAGCCCAGGACACTGTTGGCTTTCTGGGCTGCAAGCACATGCTGCCTGCTCATGTTTGTTTCTCATCAACCAACACCCCCAAGTCCTTCTCCTCGGGGCTGCTTTCAATCTATTCCTCGCCCAGCCTGTAGTCGTGCTTGGGATTGCGCCAACCCACGTGCAGGACCTTGCACTTGGCCTTGTTGAACTTCATGCGGTTCACAAGGGCCCACGTCTCCAGCCTGTCAAGGTCCCTCTGGATGGCATCCCTTCCCTCCAGTGTGTCAACCACACCATATAAGTAACTGTTAGGTAAAGGTGGAAAATTTACACTGCCTTTAGAGCCCATCTATGTAGCATGAGAGGAAATGGACTATTTGTTAGACAATGCAAACTCTTATTCTAGCAGCTCTTTCTGAAAAGCTCGATTTCCTATTTGAGAGTTTTTACTGAAATTCTCAAGAATTCATCCCAACTGCTTTGTCTCTATCATTCCTGGCTCTCCCATAGACTGAGCTCAGCACTGCCTGCAGGAACCATAGGCATGAAGATGCTCCTTGGCTCCACATCATTTCTAGTCCTGCTTTAAAGCTCAGACATCTATGCCTCTCCTTGGGATGTCTATTTACATAGACATGGTTACCACAGACCTGACCTTAGCAAAAGTTTCCAGAGCACTGTCCATTACCCCATGAGGAGAGGAGACATGTCTCCTTCATCCTTCACTCTAATGGTAGCAAGCCTATCAACTACTCCTAGATCACACACCACATTTCCCATGAAGACAGGTACTTCTTCCTCTGAAGTGAGCGGTCCAAGCACAGGACTGGTCGGATGCACCTATATCCAGCCTTTAACAGTGATAATCATGAGGACCTGGTTAGCAAGGATTCCTTTCATAAAACTAAGCTTTGTTTGGTCCCTCATTTTTTACTTTATGTCATTTTTTGTATCTAAGGAGGGACATGTCAATGTTTATTGAATTTTTAGATGAGTTGCCTGCCTAACTCAGGGCTTTTGAACAATCCCTTATTAACCATCATTGTTTATGTTTTCAAGCCTCAGCATCACCTTACTCTACATGTTTTTCTTTTACCAGCAGTTCCTGATACACACTATCACACCTCAGTTAGTTAGGTAAAGCTGAATAAAAGGTACAGCTAATTATTTAGCACAAGCATGTGCTGGAACATCTTAGGTTAATGGTTGGACTTGATGATCTTAAAGGTCTTTTCCAACAAAAACTATTCTGTGATTTTATAGTAAGTAATTCATGGAGCCAATTGTGTGTCAGGAGTAGATCATGTGAATCTGTAGCTTTACACATAAGAAGTTATTCTAGTACAGCAGTTAAATCCATGGATACCTGGCAGATTGCTAGATTAACCTCTGAAAAAGATAATATAAACTGCATAAAAATAGGACAGAGTTGTGACAGAATGTGAACTGGCAACAAACCAAATATGAATGCAGAATTTAGCTTAAAAATGCCCAAGATAGATAAATATCCCCTGAAACTGGCTGTGGGACCCTCGACAAGGAATAAAACACAAGCTATATTTAATCTTTTTATTTTTTCTTTTTTTCTTTTTTTTTTTTTTTATTTTTCTCTCCTGTCTGGAGACATGGGGACCCTTGACAAGGAATAAAACTGGCTGTGGGACCCTTGACAAGGAATAAAACACAAGGTATATTTAATCTTTTTCTTTTTTTTTTTTTAAATTTTCTCTCCTGTCTGGAACTTAGCAGCATTTCACTGCAGAAGCCATGTATTCATCTGAGGCCAAATTATAGCTCATAGCAGCTGTATCTCCACCCTCAGACCATTTATTCTGACTTTTAAAACCAACTAAAGGGACCACAGGGAGAAGAAAAGGTTGTTGGGATGCAGGTTGCAGATGCAAAAGTAGATATCCACGTACGTAGAGGACTCTCCTGTCTCTTAGTTTTGCTGGAAAACGATCTCTGTAAATTCCTGATATTAAAGCTTCATGGAGAGTGAGAAAAGGAATATGTATTTGAGCTTCAAAATGTTTCTCCACCTTTCTCCTACTGGTTCTCTGATAGCACCTACAGTCATCACCGTTTCAGATTCAGCCTGCTGCTCTGACTTCTTATGGTCATATGTTTTTCCTGTCTGGAGACCCAAACAATTCCTCTGGTAACATTATCTACTGTGAGAGAAAAATCCACTGGATACCTCTTCCAGCACCCTGGATATGTCTCAGCTCTCTTGCAGTCTGTACCGTTTGACAAGTGTATATCGGGTCGAATGACCCCTGGAAAGGGCAGAGGATGAGAAAAATGTGCTGTTACGGCTCTATTTGAGAACAGCCTGCCAGCTCTGGAACGTGGAGAGCAGACTCATTATCCTTGAAATTGGATTCACATGCTACCTTCTGCCCTCTTCCACTAGCATCAAGAAAATTCCTTGGGTTTGGCTCAGGAATCAGCTGTCCAAACAGAGACAGCCACTTTCAGAGCAGGAGAAAGAAAGGTGACCCTAATACTTATTATTTGAAAGAGAGTGCAGCTATTTAAGCATGAAATGTAGGCCGCTGATCATAAACTACAGTTTAACCACATCTGGCAGAATAAATCATACAACCCAATTTTGCAGCAACCTGTTTCTTAGTTAATATTTTTCTATGAGGTGATCCCTTGCAAATTCTGATTAAATGTAGGAGTTGCCACTTTAAATATACTACAGTATCTTTTGCAGAGAAAACACCTTCCACTCTTCCTAAGCAGTAATGTTAATCATAATTATTTTGTTAAAAGCAGGATTCATTCCATATTAAGATTTGTTTAACAAGCTTCCTGACCTCCAATACCTTACTTGATGTCATTTGGTATTGTATATACACACAAAAGTACAAAATACAAAACAAAAGAGTTTGCATGCTTTCCTTCCACTTGATTTTGCATAAAGTGCAAAACTTGAATAAAGATTTTTCTTTACCATTCATTTCTTATTTCTGCAATATAATCTGCTATTTTCTCTCTTTTTTTTTAATGTCTTTCTAGAGGACTGAGAGTCTGGTTTGTGGAGTTTTCTCAAGCATTGAGTGTCTGGCAGGTGCTTGAGTTAATTAAGAGTCAACAAAAACAGACAAGGGAAAGAGTTTTAAGCAACCTGGCTAAAAATCTATGTCCTCTTTCTCTCTTCTCACTGCTTTTGTGCTTCTGATGATATAAATATGTGAGTTCTTCAGTTATCCATAGAGTCCTCTGGGGAAAAGAGAGTAGACAGAGAGAGTGTCTGAATTTCTAGTGGGAAAGGAAACTGGAAGACAAATAATTTAAAACAAATGAACAAAATAAGTATTCCAGGCTTACTTTATCTAAATAAAGAAACAAAAAGGAGACCATATGACCTAGACATAGTGTCCATTTAAACGTTGTTAAAATCTGAAATATTTGAAATAAACCGCACTTGCAAACATTTTCCTCGTGGTATACACTCACAGCAGCCTTCAGCTGCAAAACCAGCCTCCAAGCTGTTAAAAAGGGCCTTTTATCCATACCCCTCTAAGGGTAGAAATGGGAGGGGTAGGTGCCCCCGTACCCAGCCTCCTGCAGACATGGCATTGCAGCTGCGCGTGGTCTGTGGTCCAGGCACGCGATGAACAGGGAGCAGAGACATCAGAAATCATAGGCAAGAATCACTTCGTCTACTTCAGCAGTTTGCTTAGGTTGGTTCAGGCAACACACACACACACATTTGCCAGTAACTGAGGTTGTTGCCTGACTGCAAAACCTCACTACTGCCTCCAAAACTTCACTCTTAGCTGACTTGGTCCAAAACCCAATGTGAATCTCCTCCTAGATGAACCCTGTAGGGAAAAGCCATGCACCTTTCAGCTCTCAGTCCTGCCAATATCATTCCTTTCTTCTCCGAAATAAGTAATGCTGCTGAAAGGGTTACTTATAGAGAGCTCAAATATTGTTTTAGACAATATATGCTATGGCTGACTACATATACAGGGCCTCCAGCAGAAAAACTTTCAGGAATATTACAAGGAGAAAAACTATGAGAAACATTTTTTTCTTTGACTAATGAAGTAAGCACCCTGACAGGAGAGCTGTGTGCTATATTTATTCCAGCAGTGCCGAGTTATCTTCTTTAATGCACAAGGCACCGGAGAAGGTAGATAGCAGATAATGCTGGAAATGGTAATAGGATGTGGAGTCAAACAACAGCTGAGCTCGTGGTGCGTGTTCCTCCTGGATCAGCTTGGAGCCCATCGGGGGTCTACCTGGCAGGGACACAGGCACAGAAAATTATCAGCCCCCTTCAAACTATAGCAAGTTTAGAAGAGACATGCAATCATAGCCAGCTTAAGCTTTTCAGAAAGGTATGAAGTCCTGCTTCTTCACTGCTTTGCAAATCACCATGTGTCTCGAAGTATAAGCACTCTCTGCTCCAGGGGATACATTCCCCTGGTATTTCAAGGGTTAGGACACCCAGGCAGTGGAAAACAGGGGCACAGGGCCCTTGGCAGGAGCACTGTCTGCGTCTCTAATCTTTCAAGGCTTTCTTGGACAGACTGAAGCACCATGGCTTCCTTCCCAGGCATGCTGAAGCTGTACTCCTTCCTGCAATGTAGATGAAATGGGTTCTCTTGCCTCTCCATGTCTGCAGTTGAAATCAGTAGTAGGAGACCATATGGTGTAGCTGAATTATTCAGGTAAACATCGTGCCCAAAAGGGGAAAAAAGTAGAAGGCAAGTGGCTTTCCTACTGCTCACATCACAGTGCATCAGGTCTGTATTGATGGTGGCCCCTGAGGGCTGGAAGAAGCAGGGAAGCAGGTCAGGGAAGGCTTGGTGGACTAATGTGTGTGCTGTAGCCAAGGGCGAGCCGGGGGGCTTATGTGCTGGCTGCCTCAGCCCAAAAACTAGTCACTGTCTGGAGTCATTACACCCGTGCCCATGGATACCACATGCTACCAGCTGCCAGAAAACAGTGGTACAGGGAGTGCAGAGCTGTAGAGAGTCAGATGGTCTTTAACAGTACAGCAGTCTAAATAGTTATACAATAGTCAGCATAACTTTGGCTGTGTCAGGAGGTTGAGTTTTTTTCCAGAGATAATAATTCCTTGAAAAGCAAAATCATCCAAGCTCTAAAATTATCTCATGTCAAAAAGCAGAAATTGGTTTATTTTTGAGAACAATGCTGCACCAGCAACTGGATAGTCTAGTAGGGTAACCTAATGCTTCCTTTCCCCAGCAATTTTATTTTCAGCTGGTGTCCAGCCACAGGCAAATATAAAATGGGCTCTTTTCAGGCACAGTGAATGTCTTAGGGGGCTTTTGAACCCTCCCACAACTCCCTCCTCTCTAAAACTCAACTGAGCTGCTGACCCTCAACAACTGCTCTGCAGAGAAAATGTATGAACAGTCCCACACCATCCTGCCATTTTTCTAGGCATTCCCTTCATCTGTCATGTATTACGTCATCACTGGAAACTAAATGTCTTTGCTGCTTTCAAGGTCAGCTTTTACGCTACAGTGTTATTTCTGAGAAGCATTTGTTCCATGAATAACATCCTCCTTTTCACACGAAAGACTCATATCAGGAGGGTACACAATCCTACAGAGAAGGTGGATTTATTTATCACTGAAGAGATACACATTCAACCTCCCCACATTACTTATAGCCAGGAAGATAGATTATTGTGGCTGTAGGAGAGGAACAGTTCTACTGAAAGAAAATGAAGCTCCATCTAATTTGTTCTAGGCTACTAAGGAAGCCAAGGAAGCGATCCTCAGTTCATCATAAGACAAATTCCTCCCACTCATTAGCAATATAATTCCTCTATTGTACACACTTTCAAAAGGTTTTTTTCTAAGAAATCCCATGGACAATGTCACAAGAGCAGATTTTGTGTGATGTTCCTAATGACTTCATTTTCTGAGAGCATCAGCATTTTTCTGAGAGCACTTACCCTGCAGTATTTCCTTTTTCAGATTTCTAGTCCCAGCCTGCAGCCTAGATCCATCCAGGGCCCACAGCTCTGTTCTGCTTCTGATTTATGAGGTGTCCCTGAGCAACTTTAGCAGAAGGAAAGGGTGAAATCCTACCTCCCAACTGGCTATATGCAGAGCTGACTGAGGTTTTTTGATAAATCCTTCTTCCAGATCTTACTTTTGTCCGAACAGGTTTGTCCATCTTTGGTGTGAGTGAAAACAGACAACCCCTATTTAAGGTTTCTGAGTTTGGGAAATAGGTTGTTTATGAGAGAAAGTTCTCCATGTGGCAATCGGAAATGGAAATAGCCAAAATTCCCACAGGGTGCAAACTTGCAGGAAGCCTCACAGCATAATCTAGATCTCTTTCCCAAACACAAGCTCCACTGTTGCAATTATTCAGACAGCATGTCTGCACAATTGTACAGACAGAGAGAGAGAGAATAAAAAATAAACCTTAAAAGAATGCTAAGCTATAAATTATGGAGATCCATATTTGCATTTGAGAAGTAGAACGGCATGCATATGATAAAACCTGTCTTCCATCATCTTTACAAAGAAATTGGATTGCGTGTGACTGCACCCCCCGCTGCTCTGTGCCACGAGTTATACAGGAACACTGCTGTGATTCCACTGATGTCTGAAGTTCCTGGTCCCTCTGCGATTTTCTTTATAGATTTCTAAATCTATAAAATGATCTCTACATGGAACTGCACAAACTTGTTTTTTCAGGCTGAAGTGACAATAAGAAAAAGAAAATGGCAGGGAAGCTGACTCTGAAGCATGCTAAATCCTCCCAGTTTCTCACAGGGTCCAATTGTTCTTTAAAGATGCTTTAAAGAGAGTGTAAAAGTAGCTGCCCTCCCTTTAAAGATCCATTCAAATCCAACAGCATTAAGATAAAGGAGACTGAAGCCCATGTGCCTTAATAAGCATTGAAGTACTCATGACCTCCCAGGCAGCCCTTAGCCATTTGTATGGTCAATCCCATAGAGCGAGTGCCCTGTTGGATCACCCTGAAGGATGGGGGCAGCTTTTCCTCAACATACTGCAGATGTCTTGGTTCTCTGTGCTCTTCTTCAGCAATGTTTCATCCGAGGAAAGTAAAACCAGAAGCTTTACATTCATGGAGTAGAAATGCCTTTCAGAAATACGTAAAGCATGAAAACAAGGCTTATCCCTTCAAATCTGTGTTAAAGATTTGCTTATTCAAATTAGATTTTCACAGAATTTGGAACTCAGTCCTTTTAAATAGGCTTTTTAACATGATTGATTGACTGCTCCAGGCATTTGACAGATTACTGAATTCATGAGGTATTATTCTCATTCCCATATTTTAAGCTAAAGCATGATGAATAACGAATAGCAAATTTCTTGTCTGTGGACAAATATGCAGCGTCACATTAAATCTATATGAAACCAGCTATTCCCCAAATGCTACACAAATAAAACCATATTCTCTGGTTGTTTGCAAATAGAAAGCTGAAAAATATCATCCAGCCTGGCAACTTTCAGGCATTTAAGCGATGTTATTATAAACTCTATTTTAGGTTTATAAATACAGTAAAAAGTGCCAAAAGTTGGAAACTAACCATAGTCAGTGGTTTTATCGGCCTTAGTTCAGAAAAAATATATGTTAACACGTGCTTACCTTTAGGCCTACTGACCTCTGGGCCATACTCATCTGTACCAAAGTAAACTTGCCAACATTCCCTTTTCATCTCTCCCAAATAAATCAGATTTAGGAGCAATTATATCAGTAAGGTTACAACATTCAACAGGAAAGAATGGGAGAGTAGAGGCAGTCTAGACACCAGCTGCTACTCAGAAAGGTTTTCCTCTAGACAAGGTTTCTATATAACCTTTGATAAAATGAGAGTTTGTCTTTTGTGTGATCCCAACTCCTTACATCTTTCTTACAGTAACACAATAATAACTAAATTACTTGGGTTTGCTCTTTTCTTAAAACACAAATATTCTACTATGTCATTTCAAAACATTGCAGTGTTGCCCTTTGTAAGCAGCCTTTTCCTGCTTTGATAACAATCTTGGATTTTGCTTTCTAGCACAATTGCTGTCGCACCACGTACAGTGACAACTTGTTATCCCTGGCTCAAGGGACATAATCTTCCTTTTTTTGGTCTTCTAATCCACCACTGAATCACTGCTGCACTCCTGAAAGAAGAAAGTAAGCAAAAATTTTCTATTTGTTCCACAGCTTTCAATTGCTGCATGGAATAAAAATGCAAGAACAAAAAATGTGTAAGGGGTAAAAATCATATGTTATACATCATAATATATAGAAATATTATATTTATGCTTTTATACTGAATTTGCTATAATTATTGGGGAATCAGCCAATATAAACAAGTTAGATTCATAATTTCGAACATCTTAATGTCAAAATACTTACTACGGTCTGCTAAGAAGCAGCATGTAGTCATTACTACGTAGAATTAATACCTAAAATCATCTTCAATAAATAATTCTTGAGGGCTTTCTTCTCTTACATGCAAGAATAAGCAGGCAGGCTCCATGTTCTTTTTCTGTACCTGGTTCTTTTGGGATTCTGAGAAGCTGTGAATTTGTCTTACATCTTATTGTATGTAGGATGATCAACACAGAGGCTTCCCCTGCAAGACACAGGATTGTTTGCTGCACCTTACTGTTAGTGGAAGGTGAGAAAATATGCTTCTTCAACTCTTGGGCAGCCCAAACAAGGGCGCAACAGTAGCATATGTGAATTTCATCTACTTAGCTGCCTGATATATTCCTATGGGTTTCTTCACAGGTGACAGTAACCAGAAAAGTCTGCAGCCCAGTAACCTCTTCCCCCAGTCCATTCTTGGTCCACGGTCTTAGGCCAGAGACAGTACAAAGAATAACACAGAGCCACAGGACTGTATTACCTGCGAGAATGTTCTTTTATATTGTCAGAACAAAAAAAAAAAAAACCAAAAAAACCCCCAACCAACCAACCAAAAAGCAGTACGGGGGTCCAAATCCTGGCACAAAATGCTTCTTTACACACTTTCCCTCTTTAGCATGACTTTACTGCTCCCACTTGGGAACTTCACAGCAGATGGCTGTTTCCACTGATGGGAGTTGCACCGTTAGAAGTATTTGTGATGTAAAGGTTTCAAGTAGACAAACTTTCTCATCTAGAGCTTGGGAATAGATTGGAGCTGATCTATGAGAGTCTCTGCCTCTAAATGATTCTTTGATCAATGTATGTCAATCTCTCAAGGACAGCTTTCAGATCACAGGGGTAGTAGTGGTGTACAGAGTTTTCACTTGCCTTTCATGTGTGGAGTCAGTAAGAGCAAGTCCATGTTTCAAGCATCTTTGAAGAATGGCCTGCTCCTCCTTGTAGTGCCACTAGGATGCTACCTTGCAGGTAGCACTCGCTGAAGGTTTGAAAAAAATATCCTTTTGGCTAATCGTGGCTGAACAGCTTTACTATGGTCTTCAGGTTTACTATGTTCTTGTCTAAGAATTTCAGTGGCTGAGGAGCAGCAAAACCCTGTATCCTTGCAATTCTGCAAAAAGCACGGGGAGACAATGAATACAGTTCAGTAAATACAGAGCATTGAAGAATCATGGTTGCTGCAGAGTAACTTTTTTTTTCTTTTTGCAGGTACTCTTGCGCATATGTCCTGTTGTAGATATTCACAAAGGAAGATGAGGGAAGGGACCATGCGTGGTTTCTGCTGAACACAAATTATTGTATTGCCGTCCTGAACTTGGCATCTTACCCAGTACCTAATTCCAGTGCAGAGCATTCTATAAAGATTAGTGACTTACACCATGTCACTGCTTTGCAGGTTTCTGATTTGGCATATTTTTGAGACCAGAAGAAAATAACCTCTGAATTTTGCTTCAGTCAGCCTTGCTGTCTCTCTGTAAAGCTACATCAGCTACGCTATTACACACTTTTCAATCCATACTGATATTCTTTGGGATGAGATAACTTGACCTTTAGGAAACCCATCTACAGCTGAATGTGCAAGAAATGACAGCTTGGAACGGTATCTTCTTGTCAGTGTGATAAAGCCAAGCTCCAAAAAAGACCTAATGTATTCAGAACCCTTTTCTTTCAGTGGTGACTGTAATTTCAGGGAAAAGGCAAGTAGATGATTGATTTGTTTATAGTGAGCCATGAAAGCACATCAGAGGTGAACTTCAAGTGTGCTCTCTCTTACAGCTGTGGAATAATGCATGGGTGAAAGGGTCAGTCACAGTGCCTGCAGCTCAGGTGTAGTCCTGGCTACCTGCTGGAGTTCAGAAAGATAGGTCAAGGTGAAAGGATATCATGGGCATTCTGGGAAACATTCAAAAAGATAACCCGTGAGATGTGGGAGGACTGAATAGTTAAAATTGTAATTCTTCTTTTGGAAAATTTTCAATACCAATGATTAAAAGAAGACCAAGCCCAACTCCACCATCCAAGATTTCTGAGAGACTATAAAGCTAGATAAACGATGAGGGTCTCTTTACTGTGATAAGTACTCAGCAATTTTACAGTCATTTCCTGGAGGAAGCCTGCATGTAATATCACTGCATTAATTGGAATTGCTTCCATTTGAGGAACTTGTTCTCCTGGCAGAGGTTTTCCTGATCTGCAACGCAACTTTCTGGACCTGTGAGAAGTAGGTGCTTGCTCACCCATCAGCTGTCATGGCTTTGGGTCTGTGTATGTCCATGGTACTGAGACACAGTGTGTGGGTATATTGAGCGCTGCCTTGGAAGTTGAATATCTGATGTGTATTAGTCAGCTAACACTGCCTCATGTCAGTGTAAGAGTAGTTTTTCCTTTTTGATTCTAGAAACTACTCTGGGAATTGGGGAATTCATTGGAGACACTGGCCTCTGTTTCACTGAAGGAAAAATCAAACAAACCCATGACTCAGGACTTAGGCTCCCTCCAGAGGAGAAGTTCAGACATTTCTTTTAATCTCAGATAACATATAAACCTGTCATAGGGGATTCCTATGAAGCATGGACCCTTCATGATTGGTCATAGGCAACTGGCTTAGCAGTTGCTGACATGTTGAAAATGAGGGAATGAGAAGAATTTTCCAAATATCTATGCTACATATCATGGTGATGATGACACAGTGGCACCCATTTTTCAAAACCATCCTTATGTGATTTGTTGAATGTAGCATGTGAATTTCTGCCCAAATAACCTTTCCAGGTACATAAAGAAAGGAACTGAAGAAAGGCAGTGATGCAAGCACAGAAAGCAGAAGGGAGTATTTATGGCTATCCATGACCTTGCAATGGACTCCTACCATGGCACAGGCATCCTGCTTGTTTGTGTTTCTGCTGATAGCACAGCCTGAAAAATGTTGCCTGGACATACTAAGATAATGGAAATGAGTAAATTATTAATTCCAAAGGCATATCTGCTTGAAAAATTCTAGAATGATGACTTATTCGTAATATCAAGTAAAGTACAGATCTTTTGTCTAACTGTCATCTCAAAATGACAGTGAACTAAACCCTTGGTAATGGGCTCATTTATCCAGCCCAGTTAAATTCCAATTTATCTTTCTAATTTGCACTATGGCATCACAGAAGGAGCAGTTCTTAGGGTTTAGCATGTTGCTGTGAATTATTGAATGTGAAGCTGCCAAAGCTTTTTGTATCAGTACAAATTCATAGTATATGTTTGGCACAATTCTGTATTCGCTATTGCCAAAAACAATGAGATATAGAAATTAATTAGATTGATTAAAATGAATTTGTACAAATGAAAGATGACCTTTGTTTTCTTTCATAATTTTGGTAAATTTTTTGCATATTGCTGATAAACAACCAAACAATAATGTATGTTTTTCTCTCACAGGAATGCACATTTATTACTTAGTTATACCTCCAGAATCCTACAATAATAATGGATTTTCTCAGATTTGCTAAGTATATAGTGTAGTATCTGAGGCTAATGTTCTGCCACAGATCATACTCCTTTAAATAGTTCATGTGAAGAACCATGCTTACACCCAAGGGGATGTTTGGTTAGGGAAGACTCCCCTTCGCTGTTGTAATCTGACATTTCTCAAGCCTGCAGTATTTTAAGTGTGGGAGAATGATGTAAAGAGAAATTCAGTATCTCAAGCTTTATTTTGATTGCACTTATACCATATAATAACTATATTTTCTGACCATGAGACCTCACAAAAAATACATTCAGCTTTCATAGAATACAAACTTACTGATTTTGTACTTGTAATACAGGGCATATTTTGGCACACAGCTGTTTTATGTAGCTTTTAAATTGGTGCTGTTCTCAGATCTTCCATCAGCCTATGAGGGGCCTGAAAAAAATCTCAGCTTCACAGTGCCTCTGCTTCTCCATCTCTTAACATGATTTGTACTCCTTTTTGCCATTTTGTCACTAGCCTTACAAGCAGCCAAAATTCACCGTTGCAACTATGAAAAAAGCTCTGGTTGTGCAATACTTTTTTTGGCTCCAATTTTTTTTTCCATTTTGATCCCAAATACTCAGTTTATTAGTGTTGGCAATAAGATATGGTAGATGCACACTAAAATACGTGGTTGCTACTACATTTTCAATACAGTTACCAGCTTTCTGACCACGTGGAAATTTCTTGTGGTGGCAACAGAACACGTGCAATGTCTTGCTCTCTGAGTCTTGACTGAGGAGGACTTTTGCAAAATTATATAAAGTCTTGTTTTGAAATTCTAATCCCAAGTGTGATGCCTGAAATGAGATTTTTTGCAAAAGAAAAACCCATTCTGCCTGTTTGGTAGGGTTGTGTAACACACCATTTCATATATAAAATGAAATGTGTTTATGAGATACATCAGAGAAGACTTAGTCATTCAGGAAACAGTGTCTGACCAAATATATAGAATATACTCTCTCTGTGTTTATTCTTATAAACAGTATTTTTAGTGGAAATTATGTCCTGTGTCAAATTTCAGCATATCAGAGTTTGCATTATTTGTGAAATATCCACTCTGGAATGTATTTATTTCTCTGGAAGCTGCCCATATTGCAACTGACAAGGTAAGGAACAAGTTCAAGCACAAGCTGAATCACACGTATCTTAAGCAGATGATTTACATGTACAATATTTTGAGAGATGAGGGATAAACTGAGATCTCTGAGGTTTCTCTGGATCATGAAATATTTCATACGGTAGCTACTTTCCTTGAGAAAGTAGTATTTTAGTCATCACAGCCTACTTTTTTCCCACACACTGTGCCATTAACACATATTTTCCTTTCACTCAATGTCTTAAATGTAGACCAGCAAGAAGAATGACTGATATATTGTACTTTCTGCCCACTAAATATACGAATGCATTCGCCAGCACACCTGTACACACAGGAGTGTAGAGCATAAAGACCCCTCTATTTCAGACTGACTGGAGAGCTGAAAAGGAAAGAACTCCTACTTACAGCCCCCTGTGCATGCAGTCTGTTGGTTTAAATGAGCTGCAACATCTCACAGCAGCCGCACCAAACTGAACCTGCGCCCTGTCAAGGACTCGGCATCCTGAGGAACAGACAGAGCCAGTGTTACGTCTGCACTGAGGAGCTGGTTCATCCCCTCACAGATGACACGGGCCATCTGCAGGCCTCCCCAGGGCAAAGCCGGCCCGCAAGAATGCTGGGATCTCGACAAGATGATTTTTCTTCCACTCCAAAACACGGTGGTAGCACAGAGCAAGTTTGCAGCCTTCAGTACACAGAGCCCTCTAAGTATATATTTAAATAAACTGAGCACAGGCGTTTGTACATATGCCAGGCCTGCTGTCTGGCTTTTCCAGCCTAAGTGACAGAGAGAGCATCTGTGCATAACTGTAGTAGAGATATCATGCCCTGAGGGCCAGAGTGCTTAGTCCTGCTGAGATCTTACACTGCTCCTTTGCAAAACTATTCTTCAGTTCCTCTGGTCCATAAGAAATCAACAGACTCAACTTTTCTCCCCCTTTCGCCTTGCTAAGTTCCCCTTTCATTTGCTGAAGGAAGCCAGATATAGTGGGTCTCTTATGGATCAAGAAAGCGAGCATTTAGAGGTCTGGCCCCTACAAGAGCTGGTTGGTCATGCCTTTCCTTGGTCTTCTGCCATGACAGGGGTGTCTTCTCCAGGTGCCTTCTCTCCCTCAATAGCTTCTCTACCACCATTCCTTGGCATCTGGTCCAGCAAATGGCAAGCATCCCAGGTCTTCCCCCAAAACCACTTTTTGAAGTCAGCGTTGCACTTCCAGGCCTCCTCTTCTGCCTTCTCACAAACATCCACAGATTGCCATGCCTATGAAATTCAGGGCCATACACACAACTCCTTGTTTGGAAATATTATGCTCAAATGCTTTGCGTGATGGCTGGTGGTCTACCAGAAGGGATCCTACAATAGCGACTTTTGCCACAGTATAATCAGCCCATCTTGAACTTGAAATGCAACGTGGAATGGAGTGGGATACAGCACTATCAGTAAGCATTAAAATACTTGATTGGGTAAAATGTAACATGGTAAAATGAAATACTGAATTGAAAATTAACTGCCACAACAGAGAAGAGTTAGGATACCATTCTAACTGTGGCTTCAAAGAAAAAGACTTTAGGTACCATCATACTAACAAGATAATGTCATTGTCTTTGAAAAGGGATGATCTGGGGCTTTTAAAAATTAACTCTTGTGTCTATCAGTAGCATTAGCCCTTTGCTTTTCAGCTTGCATTTTGCATAGCTCACTCCTGCATGATGATAGATCACCATTCAATGAGTTTTAGATTGCCAATCTGGCTTGATTGCTCTTCATTCGCTTGCAAGCATCACTAATAAAACACTCAGAAAGCTGCTTGTTTTGTGTGTCAGGGAATAGCTAGGTTCTTTTATTCCCGTTGACAGGCACTTACCTGTCTTTTTACCAGAGTACCTGGAATGCTTTGTAGCACACAAAGGAGATTTAAAAATAATAATAATAATAATAAATAAAACAAATACTGAAAAAGCCAGTCCAAAGGGAAAGACTAGGAAAAGAAATTATGTTTAAGCAGTTGATGGTATTCGGAGATGTTCCCTTACTCAGGGCTGGCAGAGTTGTGAATACAAGCTGCTGCAAAACACAGAATAGGCTGGAGAGTTCATTGTCTCAGTTCCCAGAAATTTTAAGCTTGGGCACATACTGAAATGGTGAATCTTTATACTTCATGTTCAATGCACACATGGATCTGACTGGACCAAATGGTGTCCACTTCAGTTATGCAACTAGTCCAGTTAAATTGCACTGGAATACAGCCCGAAACATCAAGATGTGCCAGGATGAGCCTTCTGTTACATTAAAAAAAAAAAAAAAAAAAAAAAAACCAAAAAACAACAAACCCAAAAACCTACAGAGTGAGAAATAACAAAGTCAGTCCCAACATTTACCTACTAGTGCAGGCTCATCTCATGCAGTATGATCTTGATCAGAATTATAGATACGTGACACACACTGCTAAAAAAATAATCAATTCATTATTTTCATGGTAAATTAAGGCACATCAGACTCTGAGGGGTTTAGGGAGCCACTAGTTATATCTGCCAGAGGGAAAGCAAATAATACTTAGAAAGCATTAAATCAAATGTGCTCTTGAGGCTGCAGTTGTGAGCCATTGTTCCTACAGAATGCCTTAAATTAGTTGCATAAAAGCTCACCAGCTTCTGCAGGATTTTATTTTAAACTAAAATTAATTTCATTTTAAAATAAAAAAAAAATTATTCAAAACTAGAGTTGTTACATTAATATTACTATATTTAGTGTTACTAATATTAACCGTTATTAATAAAGTACATGGCATCTGCTAGGGCCAGCAATTAATTTCTTACTCATACATCTCTCTCCTGTGGCTCATGCCAAAAGCCCACGTCAGTCTGCCACTATGGCCTGCCATTCAGCTGACAGCAGTGCCTCCACAAACTCTTCGTTCTTCATGTAGTGCACGGGGTTGGCTGCGACCACAGCCAAATCAAGAGCATTTATGCTTATTCCAGGACCTCAGGCCCATGCACAGTTCAGAATTCACTAAGGTGAACTGGGCCATCAAAAGCAGGTCTGATGACAGCAGTGCCTTTCCTAAGTGGCCATGGATCCTTCCTGCTCCAAGCTTCTTGCCAACAGAATTAAATTTTGGGCTCACAAGGACCAGTGAGCACAGCACAGATCCAGCAGGTATGACTAGGCCAGGTAAGGCTAATGCAAACAGGCACTACAAGGCGTCGTGGTACCAGGAGTCACCAGGACAGACACACGGGCAAGTTGTCTCTTCTCGAGGCCGCTAGGCAAGATTCAGGACAGCGGCTGGCTGCATCTTCTGGATGAGTGCTGAGATTCCTGGCCTAGAATTAAGGTCATTTGTCCTTAGATAAGGACATAGGTAACGACATCAGCCTCCATGTCATCCTATGAAAGCTCGCTCCAGTATCTGCGGGAATTTTGCCACTGACTTCAACAGCAGCTGGGAGAGTCATCACTGCTCCTGTCAAATATAAACTAAAACTTTGCTCTGGTTATTGAGACACTCTAATGTAAGACGGATAATTCTGGGTTTCAGAACTCTTAATATGCTAATTTTCCATTGATTTCTTGATAAATCAATAAAGTCAAAAATCCTCAGTAACCCTCCCCTTTTAATTATCAGACAGTGACATAATGTATTAAGTCTATTGACTCACAGTAGTGGGTTGCATAATGGAAATGCCCTTGGAAATGCATGCTTATGTACCCTTCATGTTTCCCCATTGTAATTCCATAGATTTATACATCATCAATGTGCTATTTCGGGCTAATATATTGCAAGGACATTGGGGTGGTGGCAGTTTATCAATGACTTTTTGTCCTTTTTTTCATTAGTGCTATTTAAGAAGGCAAGCTATTTCTGTCAGGAGCTTCCTATAAACATAATGGATTTTACAGTATAACCATAATAGTGCAGTATTATGCCTGTCCCTTCCTTGTATTAATTATGATCATATTTGCATTCAGGATGCAACCTTATCTGAATCCAATGCAAATTACTGTCTTTCAAGGAGAAAGGCTCTAGCACAGCAATTGTTAGAGCTGTCCCTGGAGGTAATGTGACACTACTGCATGCACTACCGAAGGCCCAGAGCAAATACCTTCCTTGATCCACGCAAATATATCTCAATCTCTGCAAATGGAAAATGTGCATTGTAATGTAAATTTTGGGGTTAGTCTTTCTCTTTTTTTTTTTTTTTTGCCTGTACATTCAGTTAGTATTATGTAAGACCGTAACCAGGTTCAACATACCTTCCTTTTCAAATCAGTCAAAATAGGCAGCAATCCATTTTTCATACATATTACTTTTACTAAGAGAGATTTAATAGTTACTCCTTTGACTGAGATCTACCCAAAACAACCTGGTATTTTTCATCTACCTACCTCACAAGTGACACATACATAAACATTTGCTGGTCATATGTCTACCAGAAGACCAGGGTGCTGCCTGGAAATGCGACTGTCCATGATGCTAACTGCTGAAATAAGCAAATCATATCATAAGGTCACTGACTTCAAAAGTATAGAACTTCAATAATTTTTTCTGTTTCATAAAGGAGAGGTGTGTAGATTACGCAAAACTTCAAAATATTCAGTCCTTCTGCAATCTTTGCCCTTGCAAATGAGAAGACAAAAGAAAATCTGAAGGATAATAGAGAGTTGCCTTCTCCAGAGGAGATTTATTCTTTTCTTCACTGGGATATTTTTTGGAAAGGGGCATTTTAAAAGGGTTTAAGCACTTTTCTTCTTGATACTGTGTAACAGGTGGAAGTTCTCAGGTAAGACAATGACTTATGGTGTGGATGATAGGTAATCATAAAGACCCTTACAATAATAAAGCTACCAGATATCCTGGGGTCATCAGAGCCAATGTGTAAACTGAAAAAGTGCAGATTTTTCTTGATTTTCTGGGTGAACCCATTCAACAGGTATTGGTAAAGTACCTTGTAGATCAACAGCTAGAAACAGTCCTTATAACAGGAGATCTCCCACCATGCAGCACATCACCAGCTGCAGTGAGAGCCAAGAGGACCTCTCAGTGCACCTTACTAACCCAGCAGCCCATGGGGCTGTTTCCTCTGCAGTGGATTTACAGGCAATATGGTCTTGTTGCAGCATTGTTTGGGGCTTCTCCACTCTGCACAGGTAAGACAGAGGAGGAAGGATAAAATGTTGTTGGCACTTCACCAAAGAATTATGTACTGCAATGTTTACAGGTAAAACCAGGGTAAATTCTAAGAGAAAATATTTGAAATATATCCAGTGATATTGCTTTGTGTAAGCTGAAGATCATCCCACTACAGCTCTCTGATTTCTGAAATGGCACCTCTCGTTTGCCATTCTCATTATGAACCATCAGAAAATGTGCAGTTGGTGAGGACCTCATGAATGATGCTCTGATTTAGCTTTGTAAGCTGCACAGTGAGGGAATTATACCTGTGGGACAGACCTTGAGGACACCAATTCAATGGCTTCACAATACCACTGGAGTTTTCCAGCTGCTTTTCAACTACGTTTTCATTAAGTATCCATTCATAAGCTCATCACGTAATGAAAGAAAACAGTCAAATGGGGAAAAAACAGTTTCAGAAAATTATTTATATGCATCTGTACTGATCAATAACAGTTTTCAAACAGTTTTAAGAAAATAAATCTCATTTTCTCATATGTATATACAGAGAAAGGCACACCCACAGAGAAAGTACACAAGCATAGGCAAGTGCACTCAGACTTTCTTTTCCAAATAACAAACGAGGCTGCCTGAGGCTTTCCAAATTCAGTTAGATGCCCTTTGCATTGCAGAGCTTCCCGGACCCATCTGTACAAGCTTCTGTCACACAGCCATCCTCAAAGTGCATGTATTAAAATTTAAGCTAGGTTGTTTACAAAATAGTTCCAAGACTGTCCCTTTGTCGAAGTACTGGTTTGCTGAACATCTGTTGCTTTCAATAGTCAATACAGAGCCATTTGTTTCATCTGAAAGCAATGGCATTTCCCTGTGCTATAACCATGCTCCCATGAATCAAAGGAATTATGTTAAGACCATTCAGCCATTATTAATCTTTTATCTGGGGACTCTGTCTTTCTCTGATCACATATTTATCAGCATTAATTTTGGCTTGACTTTTAATAGCGTGTTCTCTGTGATGATTTCCCCTACATAGAAAGACACTCAGAATCTGAATGGGTAGAATGGCTCAGTGTGGATTTATCAGTGCTTTTGGCTTCATTTCTGTATGTCCAAGTTGATCCATTGTGTTGAAAAAGCAAATAACTAGCAACTGTGTCAGCTTCCCTTTGGCTAGCATCAATTTCTCTGAAAACGAGTTTCGGCAAACAATGCCGGCCTGGCCCACAGTGGTTTACTCCTCTTTTTCTTAAGACTTGCTCTTTTTTCTCTTTCAAGTTTTGTTGGTGTTAGTCAGAATTCAACATAAACCTAGACAAGGTTTATATTAAGTATTGCTTAAGTTACATCACTGCAAAGACAAGGCAGGCTAAGGGTCAGATGTGCAAAACATGATTCAAAAGCATCGTTACTGAGATCTTTTATTTACAGATTTCTTTTTCTTATCAATATCACATCTCCAGAAAACAGTAGGATTACTGAAGATGTCTGAAAAGCATGAAATTAAAGGCTTGATTTTTCTGTTGGACAAGTTTGTAGAGAAAGTATTGTATTGGTCCATTCTGACTTGGCAGACTCTCATGTAATAGGTTACCAGGATGCAGAGCAGTGGGAGTTCAAGTAAATCCCATTTTGAAAAGGTGTCCTCAGTAAACTTCTCATTCTAAAAGCTACTGCAACTTCTAAATTCAAAACATCAGGTCTAAAAAGATGTAAAGATGTGCAACATCGATAAAACAACAGAAGCATTTCTAGTTCATGTGATGCTCTTAAACTCTGTGCATCATATAAAGATCATCAGAGAAACTCCTAATCATCATTCTTATGAAAGTTTTTAAATTTTAAGTTTAGGATTTAGTTGGGGTGAATGAGTAAACAGATTATATGGCAGGAAATTCCCTCTAGCTTCTGAGAGGCATTAGTATCTCTGCTTTTTAACCTTTGCAGGAAATGCTTTACATTCAGGGATTAATGAATCGATAAAAGAATCAATTTACAAGAAGTATATGAGAGTCTGGAGAATTCCTCCTGACAGACTGCACAAGTTGAGATTGGATATCCTATTTCTTAGGAAGCATGGCCACAGAATCTTAATAGATGGATGGTAGTGTGAACCAGCCTGCTAATTTGGTCACTCAGGAGACAAGTCATTGGAACATGTTTACGGTAGAGATGCTTTCAACTAAATGACATGGGGACAATGTGTTTGGAGAGGAAGGATGCTGACCTTACCTGTCTCCAATAACAAAAATTAAAAATTAAAATATAAATAGTTCTTGGTAACAGGAGCTTAGAGAAATTCCTTTTCAAAACTAAAGCTGGGCAACATTAAGCATTACATTAAACTACTGCCCTACTTTTTTGATTGTCCCCATTAAGAATGACATGACACCCTACATTTTCTGCTTGAAACTGGCATGCATATAGCTCTGAGTTATATACACAAAGCCAAGCTGCTTTGAAATGCTTTATTGGGATATAAAAACAATTTCTAAATTATTAAACTAATAGTACATGTCTGCTGAAGACAATTTAGAGTCTGGAAAGCTTCATTGGAGAATCAGATGTTTATTCAACCAACACTTGTAGATGGATGCAACATTTGCATGTGTGTTCTCATAGGTAGGCTCAACTCTCCACCTCTCTTCCTCCTCCCACAAAAATCACAGCCGGCTGTTCTTCTTCCACTACAAAGCAGCTGCTTCAGGTTTCCAGTGAACTTACATTGCATGAGAACACCATGCTATTGTGCTGAAACATGGTACTGAATTAGGTATTTAAGACGTGCTAATAGATTGTGCATAGGTACCTTTTAGCTTTTCACAGACCTAGACCATTAAATGCACAAAAATGGTATTAAGGCAGTGGTCACACAATTAGAATAATGAAATAAGGGCCTTTTAAAATTACAGTTCGAGTGCTTACATTAGTTTGAAGGATTCTTGCTGCTGTAGTATTTTCTGCTCACTTGACTTCACAATGGAAATCCTAGTAATCATCATTTATTTCAGCTGCCCCAGTCATTTCACCTGAAGCACAGAAATTGTTCTGCTTGCTCTCTCATGTGCATATCAGACTGCGGAGGCTGTGAAAGGAGTGCTGTGTGATTCCACCAGTAAAGGAGAAGAAATAGGATACCTGGAAGGAAACCCAAGTTGTTTCTCGATTGGAACAAATGCTAAAAATTTTGAATTCCCATCAGCCAATAATTTGTAAGAAAAACAGCTCATGAAGATTCTCTTTTAATTTGTGATTTTTCATATTTGTTTCTAAACTGCTACAATTTAAAATGAATAAGGTATTTTTTTCACTTAGGCATGTAAAAGCAGGACGATTTCCATTTCACACGTGTATTTCTTGAAACATTTTTTCCAATGTGAAAAACCATCAAAGCCAACTCACTCCTGCGGCCACTATCCTTTTTGAAATATCAGCAAGAAAATCAGTGTAAACAGTTTTGCAGGAAATCTTCAGATTTTATTTGGAAAAAAAACCACTACCCAGATTCCCTTCTTGAAAGTATCTCAATTTCTACATCGTCTAGATTCAGCAAAAAAACATTAGTAAACACCATTTTCCAGAGGGAAGAGATTAATCCGAGGGAGATGGCATACAAAGCAGATTCCCACTTCGTGTAGCACATATAGTGGTTGGCTACAAAGGTAATCTCCATTTTCTCATGAGCACAGATAGCATCTCTCATGGATGTGAGGAGGGTTGAGGATGCAACGTTATGAATATTGGAGCATTCATCCTTCCTGAACAGCAGCTGCTCTCTGACTGACTGTGAAATGATTTAGCTTTGCAGCCACTTTTGTGGGGCAACAGCTCGCAGGCATCATACAGGTCAGCATTTACCAGATGCAGTGTAGCATAGGTACACTAGGATCAGTGAGCTCCCAAAACCCATCAGGGAAACTCCCAAGGCACAGACTGTGGTTCTGGGCATGTTCAAAGCAGTTAATTAATGAAGCTGAGCACTGCAAAGCTTCTGCATTTCAGAATTCTGAAAGCAAAATGACCAAAAGCTCTTTCACTCCTCTTTATCCACTAAAAAAGTTACATTTTTGTTTCAAACTTAGAAATGTCCAAAAACTCAGTGGCTTTCTCCACCAAGCTGTATTTTTCAGCTGAGACCCAGTGGCAGAGATGCAAGCTGAATTAAAGGCTAGTAGGAGGAATGAACTGTCTTCTCGTTATAACCATTTGGCTTTGTAGCTACAAAGACCTTTCCAAGAGAATCAAAGGTAATTTAATTTATGATTCATCATATTATCATGAAAATGGGGAGACAAAGAAAGTTATAGCTTGGTCAGGTTTAAGACTTCCATGGGCAATTTTATTTTGTCGTAAATATATCTCCTTCCTACATCTGGCTCAGAAACCAGCTTGTTAAGTACTCAGAATTGCTGTAGGGTAGAGAAACCTGTAGGTTATGAAGAAAGAAACCTTTGTGGGTTTCTGTTGTTGCCCGGAATAACAAAGCTGGAAAAATAGATCTCTTAGGCTAGGGTTGAGGTTGAGAAAGTATTCCCTTCTAGGTATAAATACAAGGTTGTTTTACTCTTAAAAATCACAAATATATGTGGATTTCTGAGTAATTATAACAAAAGGTCATGAGTAATCTTCAGGAAAGTTATCTAATATTTTACACTGTAGAGCTACTATACAAGTAGCATTACTGATTCTCCATCTGGATGAACAAGTACACATAGAAATATTTACAGAAATTGAATAAGATAACCACCTTCAGTACCCTGCAGCAATCTATAAATCCAGAAACTGATTTTATATGTGTGCAGTTTGGGCATTGGTTTGGTGGGGTTTTTTTCTCCCTCAGTATTCATCTTTCACCTTAAAGGCCATTGTCAAGTACTTTGAAATTTTTGCTGTCTGTAGGAGTTGTTAAAGCTGACTTCAGGGTTACTACTTTAAACATTTCATGCTGGAAAATCTCTCATTTCCTCTTCTGATATTTCCTTTCCAGTTTCCATTGATTAAGTGCATACTGATGCTTAATTAACAGAAGCACCTTTATTGGACTGAGCAACATGGTTTCTAGACAGCTGATGATTAGTTGATTTTTTTCCTAGAACATTATTTAAAGTTGAATTCTTCTTGTCATAATGGAAATACCTTAAAAAATTATCCTCATGGGTAAAATGATATGATGAATAAAAAAGTAAAATACACGATGAATAAAAAATAGGCCAACGGTCAAGGAAATTAGCTGGGTACATAGCAAAGTTTAAAGCAGTTGGCCCCATTCAGAAGAAAAAAATCTGACCCAAGAGAAGTCAATTGGGAAAATAGCAAGCCACCACCGGCAATATGCAGGAAACAAGATAGAAGAGCAAAGAGGGAATATGGAGAATAATTGCCAGATGTAACACAAACCTGATTAAATACTCTAGCTTTTACAGAAACAGGAAGTCATGAGTGAATTTGTAAATCCCAAGACAAGATGAGCAAAAACTAAAAAGAAGCAACAATGGAAATAAACTAAAAGAATTCTTTGAATAATCCCTTCCTGCCATTTCACAACAAAATTATGCACACACTAATCCAGGATCAGAAATTTCAAATAATGAAGATAGTCCATGAACAGAGACTCAAGATGAACAGAAGTACAAGAAGAGAAGCTGGAACAAACCAGCAAATAGAACAACAACAACTCACCAGGACTGGCTGGTACCTATCCAAAAACTCTGCAGGTGCTAAAGACACAAGGGATTCAACAGCTAATAAAATACGCAATCTCTGCTTAAAATGAGCAGCTATATTGGAGGCCTGCAGGGTAGCAACTGTTCTAGGTCTAAAAAAGGTAGTTGGGATCTGGGGAATTACAGATCACAGAGCTTTAATTTACTACCAGTTAATCTTGTCAAAACAATAATTAAAAATATTCTTTTAAAAAAACAGTCTTCTAAAACACCTCAAGGAACATGATAGGACCAATGTGTGGTAGAACCCCACATCTTTAATATGTATAAAATCATTGAGAGAGGATGAAAATGGTGAGGCAGGCAACTTTGCAGATGGCAGAAAATTATTTCATTTGGCAAGACTAGAGAAGATTGTATGGTGTTCTGTAGTGACCTCATAAAGATGTGCTAGTGAGAAGCATAATGTCTAAAAATCAGTACTGGTTGATATCCAGGAGCAACAATTGAAACAAACAGCTTAAACTATTTGCATGTATTGTTACCCTGAGCAATTTGCTGACCCAAATTGGCTTTGGAGCCAAGAAATCTGCAGGATTTTTTTTTATTTCACCAAAGTCTGTATACCCTGTGAAAGATCTATGAGGATTATAAGTTCTTATGGTTTAAGGTATAGAGCAATTATTAACCACCAGAAGCTACAGAGCAGTAATCTTCATAGCAAGTCTTCATCCCTCTTCAAGAAGGGCAAGCAGGAAGATCCAAATAACTGACTAAAGGCTGGTCAGCCTCACCTCAGTCCCTGGGAAGTTGATGGAGCAAACCGTTGTCATCAGCAGTGCAAAGTCCGTCTGGCAGCCAGTAACCAGCAGCATCCCTCAGGGTTGGACAAGGGAGCCCATGCTGTTTAATGTCTTCATTACCAATCCCTATGACAAGACAGAATGCATTCTTAGTAAGTCTGCAGGCCACACTGAATCAGAAAGAACGGCCAATATACTAGAGGGCAGGGTTGCTATTCAGAGAGACCAGGACAGGCTGGAGAAAGGAGCAAACAGGAACCTCATGAAGTTCAACAAAAATGTATGCAGGATCTGGGATGGAAATAACCCCATGCAAGGCTGGGAGGAGACTGTCTGGGATGCAGCTCTCTAGAAAAGGACCTGCAGGTCCCAGTAGGCAACAAGCTGGACATGAAATAGCAGTGTGCCCTAGCAGCAAAGAAGGCCAATTGCATCTATGAATGTATTAGCCAAAATTGTGGCCAGCTGGTTGAGGGAGATGATTATTCCCCTCTGCTGAGCACTGATGAGACACATTTGAGGTGTTATGTCCAGTTCTGGACTCCCAGTGCAAGAAAGATATGGATATACTGGAGCAGGTCCAGCAAAGGGCCACCAAGCTGACCAGGCACTGGAGCACATGACATAGGACAGGCTGAGAGAGCTAGCTGACTTTGTTCATCCTGGAGATGACAACAATCAGAGGAGACCTATATCGCTGCCTACAGCTGTCTGATCAGAATATACAGAGAAGGTGGAGCCAGACTTTTCTCAGAGGTGCACAGCATTAGGAAAAAAGGCAGTGGGCACAACTTGGAACATGGGAAATTCCAATTAGATGTAAGTAAAAATATTTTTACCATAAGAGTGGACAAATATTGGAACAAGTGTCCAGAGAGGTTGTGGGATCTCCATCCTTGGAGGTGTTCAAGACTCGACTAGACACGTCCCTGAGCAACCTGATCTAATTAGACAACGAATTGGATTAGATGACCTCCAGAGGTCTCTTCCAACCTAAATTATTCCATGTTTCTGTGACTCTAATTGCTTTCAAAACTGTTCACCACTAGCAGTCATGAACCTTCCTTTGAAGCGTCTGATCCCCAGCTGTGCAAGAGATACTGTACCAGCTACTTTACACCTCTTTAGATCCCACAGCCTGTTCTAATTGAGTGAGTAGTGCAGGGCACAGAGGCGTGCTAGCAGTTTGCCTGCATGCAAAGGTAGGCCAGGTATGCAAGGTGCCTGTGACTGAGCATGAAAGAGTGCACATGGAGCAGCACACTGACTTTAAAGCTTACCTTAAAAGATAGTAAAGACTTAGCCCTAAGGCATCTTCTGTCTAATCCCATATGGCTGTTCCTGTCTGTTTACCAGAAAAATTCTTCTACTGGGATTTTTAAACAAACAGCAAGATAGTTTGAAATAAGGGAAAAGAAATAACCAGGCACAAAGAAATTCAGACAATCACCATTTTGTCCAGATATCATTTGATGGCTCTTCTTTGATGAAGCTGCGTTTGTTATGGCATCTGAAGTTGAAAGTGTATTCATCCTGTTATTGAAAAATCATATGTACATTCTCAAAAGTATGGAGGGTGAAAGGGAGAAATGGCTTAACTCATTAACATAATTTAAAATATATATATTTTAATAGTTCTTTGAAGATGATGTCTCTAATTGTTGTACTGATATTTCAAGTATGATATAGTTGCATCAATCTGGAGAGGCAATTTAGAGCTTTAACATTAACTCCTAATTAACTGGTAATGTTTCCTTATACATTTATGAACTCATTTCCACTGATATGCAATTGTTTATCTGTATGGGTTCCTGTAGTGACACAATTCAAAATGTTTCTCTGTCTAAGAATACAGGGTAATAATTTGTCTGAAAAGTGAAAATTATTATAGTTTGTTTTGCATGGAATGACAGGTTAGAGGAAAAATGAACTTGATGAAGGACTGGAAGCAAAGAGTAGCAATATTGACAAGGTATCAGTATGGATCAGAACAAGGTGAAGGCATATTCCAGTTGTGTGCAAGAAAAGCTGCTCAATTATTTGAAATCTTCCATAACTAGAGGAAAGAATCAACAGCATGTTACAGGTTATATTAGAATAGAAAGCATTGCAATCATTAATGAAATGGAGGGAAAAGGAATCAAAAAGGATGAGAAACAGAAAAATGAGGTCAGGTTTTAAATATATAGACTGATGTCTGTGAGGGGAATAATTCAAAACATAGATATTCACTTGTGTGGAATATTTTAAAATATGTAGAGTTTAAAATATTCTAACTTGTGCCTGAAGATCAAAATAGATATCTGCCTGAAGATCAAAATAGATATCTGCTTGCAATGCAATATTGCTATATAAAGCACTGTGATTGTGGGGAATGATAGTCTTGTAACACATGTCAAGGAGGTAAAATCTTCTGTTTATCACAGTGGCAAACAACAGCTACTACACTGCATATATATCCAAGCACTTCTGCAGAAGAAAGATGTCTGCGAAGGATTTTTGAGGAGAAAAGAAGAGGAGGTGATTTGGATGCTTCTATTAGGTGAAAAGCTGCTGAAAACCGAATACTATGAGTGTGTTTTATAAACTCTCCCTTGTCTTTGTAACTGGAAGACATGAGGACGAACTAGGAGACATGAAAATCTGTATTTCAGGTAGGGCTACACAGCTAGATGTGCTTCAAATAAGAACCCTTCTCTCCTCAGACATTTGACAAACACAAAATTAAACCTGCACTCCACATGTATTGACATTTTGAGTTTCTGAACAAATATTTCTGAAGCATATATTCCATCTGAGACAACCTATCAATGACCTTTCTCCCTTCCACTGTCTTTCCAAAACCCCAAATTTTTATGCTATTGTCTATAGAAACACGTAGGAGAGTTTGAGAGAACTGTCTTTGCTCAGTCTTAAGGTGAGGAGGCTAAGGGGGAGATCTTATTACTCTCTTCAGCTAATGGAGGCTAGAGAAAAGACAGAGCATCTTCTTGAAGATGTATAGTGAAAAAGATCAGAAGCAAGAGACATCTGTACCAACAAGGGGAATTTGGATTAGATGTTAGAAAAAAATCTTCTTCTAACAGGAAGAGAAGTCAAAAACTAGAACAGGTTCTTCCACAAAGTCTGTGAGACCTCTTCATTGAGGATACTCAGAACTCGACTGGTGAAGGCCTTGAGCAATGTGATCTAACCTGTACCTGACTTTAGCATAGGCCCTGCTTTGAGCAGGACCTCTAGAGAGGTACCTTCCGTCCGAAGTTACTCTGTGGTTCTAACAAGCATCTGGAGGAGAAACCCACACACCTGATATCCTTCATAAGCCAACAGTGTTCACAGGGTGAAAGTGAGTGACATATCTGGGAGCAGACATGGCATCAGTTCAGCAAAGTACGTCAATCGCTGCACCTCATTGTGAGACTCTGCATTTGCCTTAGCTTTTTCATTAATGTATTCAGAGTAGGATTCTGTCATTTTGCCATGGTGATAGCAACAGGATTTGAAAAGTGATAATCAAAAGCTAAACTATCTCCACAGGGAAAGAGGAGTACTCTTCTTGCTGTCTGTCTTCAGGCTTATTTTGCTTATATTTAATACGAGCTTCTTAACTTAGAAAAAAAAATAATTTCTTTGACAAATGTATAGTCCGTTTTCTCAATGAAAACTTCCTACAACAACTTACAGATTACTTAAGAATATTAATTTCTTATACTTCCTTTTTTCTCCTACTGATAACCTTTTGATTTGCAGAGGCTCAGCTGCAATAAGATCTTATTAATAAGAAGATTCACAATGCGCATCTGAGATATTTTTGCTGATTTGAAGCAGCTTATGACAGTAGCAATAGCAAATTTTACTCACATGTCATAAATCTAATATACAATCATAAAATTAGCCTCTCCTGCCAAATAGCAAGGGCTCTGCCTGATATCAAGTTGAATTCAGCACAATACTAAAAAGGAGTTTGCAGGCAAATCCTCTAAAAAACAAATGGTTATAGATGTATTAAAATAGCAGCAAGTGTTCTGTACAAAAATGGATTTAACAAAGAACAAGAAAAAGCTCACAACTCCTTCAGCCACCGCATCCAAGGACAATTTATACCACTCACACATATAAATACAAATGCCCATATTAAAGTAAGAGCAAGGTTGATTCACAAGCCCATGAGGATATTTGAGTTATACTGGAAGTGAACTACAGGGATGGCATGGGCTTAAAGCAGCAAATAAAGTGATTTCTGTGCCATTTTTCCAGCACAGTAGGGGGTTTAGTTTTGTTCCTTTTTATCTTGTGCACTTATAGCAGCGAAATCCCTCGTTGATCCCACCACCATAGCAGGTACATAGACAGGAATTTTTCAGTGGTTCCCTGCTGAACGCAGCCTCCTGCTCCCACAGGTGCAGGAACAGGGCTTGGAAACCCCAGGAGCAAGAGCGTGTGATCACAGGAAAGGGAGAGGAAGCTCTGCTGTCACTCCTCTGCTGCTGGAAACCTCTGGATATTGGAAATGGTGGAAAATGGCAGCCAGGGTCAGACATTTCATGCCACACCTTTTGACATGGCATCAGGTACCCACACATCTCTGGGCAACCATCTCGGCAGCCTCAGTTGTGTGTCATAACTACACCGTGCCAGCCAGAGGCAAGGGTGAGAGACAGACACAAGGCATGTCTTTTTTTCCACATGGCAGACACCTCAGCACAAGCTACAGCAAGGCAAGCAAGCAGAGGCAATCAAGAGCTGAAAAGGAAGGAAAGTGCAAAGTGAATGGGACCAGGAGGGTAGAAAGCTTAGGAAGCAGGACAGCAGAGTGAGGTGAAGGAACTGATTACTAGAAGACAGCAACTGCTGCATCAGAGGGAGGCACTGGTTCAGAGAGGCTGTGGGATGGACAGAAAGACCAAGCTTGAGGTGCCTACCAGGAGGAAAAAGTAAGTTTTGATGGCAGCTTTTGATGATGGCTCAATGCATCAGACCTCAAGGGTTGCTATTTAGGCAATGATCTACTGACTGCTCTGAGAAGCTCGAAAAGGAGAAACTAAAGCAGCACCAGAATGAGGAATAATAAGCCTGACTTTTGTTAGAGTATTGTGAAGTATTCACCGTCTGACATAACTGTACTCTGGATAAGTAGCTTGATATGTTTCTTCTTATCCAACCAGGACACAATCAGCCACTCTTACCACTGTCCATGAAAACTGATTAAAAAAAAAAAAATCTATCAATATCATAACAAAAAAAGGATAAGATGAAACATTGAAAAAAGATTACGGTAAAAGCCTTCATTGGCTGGATTCACACATTTGCTGATGTTTCTGTACCTCTGGTACATAGTTGATGCACTGTGGGCTCGGAGCAGCCAGAGACCTGTGATGCGGCTCTCTGCACAGAAAAATAGTACATTGGCAGGAATCTGTAAAAAGGTATTTTATCTCTTTCCACATGCCTGAAATATCAGTGAAAAGCCCCAGGAATCCTGTAGGCAGCACGCGTATGAAAGAAAGGAGAGCTGAGTTATGCTGTAAATTTTGTAAGACTACATCTTCCTGTGTTAAAATATAGGGTTGTCCCTAGGCCACTCCGCCAGATTAATTGGCTCATTGGCTCTGACTCAGGGAGTCACAACCAGTTTCTTGGCCCTATTTTTTTCTTTTCAGTGCTCCCCACACACTGGTGCATCTGCATGCAGCTGGGACAGGGTGACAAAGGTAGCCTCCGGTTAATAGAGGAGAAAACAAGGGGCCTCCTCGGTTCCTATAGAAATCAGTAGGAGTAATGACACTGACTCCAACGGGCCCTTAATTATCAGGAAAAGAAGGCTTTTGGAGAGATAATTACTGCTACAGGTCTCCAAGTGTTATTTAATTACCCGTAATGGTAATCATAGCCACTATGCACCATTTCATTCTTCCATTCTACTGTATATATCAAATACTTTGCAGAACTGTGAGCACAGGAACAAAACACAAACAAGTGTAAGGAGGTCTAATTAGTGAGCTGATGTCTCAATCACTCACCAGGCTGATCATTATCAGAGTCAGTAATTTCCCTGGTTATTCTATTGCTTTTTCAAAAAGAAAAGAAAAAAATAAAGAAGAAAAAGGACATAGTGTCATCAAAACAAGGGACAGATTCTGCCACACTTACTACTGCTGAATAATACCATGCCCCACAAGCTCTTCATGCAAGTCAACTGAGAAAAGGGATTTGACTTTTGTTGCAGATAACAGGAGCTTCAGTAAAACATGTGCTTAGCAAAGTATAACACAATGTGAGTGGAGGTGGAGGAATAAATCCAGCATAAATCTAAATCACGCTTAATAACCTCTTTTTCAGGTGTCAGCGGTGATCTCATTGTCCACCTAGACACGTGGTATGCAAATTCAGAAGTAACAGTGTAAGAACACCATGTCTTGATTGTATCCTGACCTAATACTTTACATACATAAAAGTATTGGTGTATCTCTTTGAAGTGGTGGCATGACAAAGCACAATTCATATGAATTTTTCAACTGCTGCATGTCCAGTTTGACTTTGTGAGTGAAACAATTACCTCTTTCACAACATTTTTACATCCCACTTAAGGAAAAAGAAATGTTTTTCAAGCTCTGAATAGTTATAAGCCTGGAGAAAACTGGACCCTCAAACTAAGGTCTTTCTTCTTCCCAACCAATTCCCTAATTCAGCCTTATTCACCAGTTCAGAAGAATCCTGCCTATCCTGCTTTCATACTGAAGATAATTTCCTCAGCATTGCAAACACAGCATCCAGAAGTCTCATTACAAAGAGGCTTTCTGAGCAGCAGAGCCCGTAGCCTCACGCAGAATTTCAATTCCTTTTTTAATCGGCACTAATAACTGAAAACCTTTCAGGCAATAGCTTTCAAATTTTTTCTCCTTAGGTATCGCCTCATCTGGAAACGTTAATCTCAAAACTCGTACGTTTCTATTTTTAACATCTTCTGGATGATTGGGGGTTTTTGGGTGGGAGCTTCTGAAATAACACCATCTTTTTACCAATTAATCTTCAAAATTATTTTCACAAAGAGTCTCTTTTTAGATTTCTTGCTGTCGTCAGTTTTATCATAATAATATTCAGATTTTAATCTCCAACTATGCCTTCTTTCTAAGGTGATGCTTCCGGTTATATCACTAACCTTTTCAATAGATTAGGAAGTCAGAGGTAGGAAAATATAGGCGCTGAGTCTCTCCCTTATTTTCTGACATTCTGACAGCAGATAAATTCAGATTGCTTCTTTTCCTTTCAGGGATGTTTGGGATACTTAGAAATTCTTCCAGGTATCAAGGATTAGACTGTATAAAATGAAAAACCTTTCTGATTCCCCTTTGGAACCAACCTGAGTCTACTTAGGTGCATGCAGAGCTCACCCCCTGAGAAAATACAACAAGACAGGAGGATGAGGGGCCACGCTCTCCATGAGGAAATCCCACTCCAACTGTCCAGCTTATCAGATACCTTTACCCATCCCACTGTGTTTATACCTCTGCTGTTAAATAACAATGGATCTGTGTAGGGCCATTTGGTGGTGAGGTTAGGCTGGGGGCTGGTGACTAAATAACATTCCTAAAATCCTCAAGTCTCCACAACATTAGGTTATAAGAAATAGGGACAAAATTACAGCAAGTAAAGCAGGGATCCTAGTCCAGTGCTCAATAAAGAATCAATAGTCAACACTTCTAAAAGACACGAAGTCAGCAAAGCCAGATTGTATTCTGCATGAAAAAGAGTGGGAATTTAGCCCTTTTCTGTTCTTTTTAGTAACTATTCTGGCTGTTGCAGAGCATTCATCCATGGGCTGAGTTGTGTACATACAAATCATTCAGAGACTGCCCGGGCTCCTGACAGCCCAAAGTCTAGGACAACGCCAGGGTAAAGACCGTTTCTTTTCCATTGATGAAAATGCAAAGGCACACCACTTCCTACTGTTCAAAATGCTCGGTACGAAACAGCCTGACTGCAAAATACAGGTTGTCCATGGTATTGTGGTGGGCTGACCCTGGCTGGAGGCCAGGTGCCCCCCCAAAAGCTGCTCTGTCACTTCCCTACTCAGCTGGGCAGGGGAGATAAAATATAACGAAAGGCTCCTGCGTCGAGGTAAGGACAGGGAGAGATCACTCACCAGTTACTGTCACAGGGAAAACAGACTCAATTGGCGGAAAATTAATTTAATTTCAAAATTCAAAGGCAATAGGTAGTTACGTATAGAGCTGCTGAGCGTTCACTGACTTCTACAATGAGGCACCATGAGTTCCTCTCTTACAATGATAATTGCAAGCAGAAACACACAAACCCCACACCCTCCACGAACCTAAAACCTATACTAACATCTGGATATATAAGGCAATGGCCCACAGATCTAAAGAAAATTATTTTTCCTTATCTCTGCATATGTTTCTTACTGGGCCACATGGATCAGAGGAATATCTGATCAGAGGAATACCTAATGGGAGTGCTGATTGAAAGAAGGCTGGAGAGTTTCCTTCTGAAAGCAAAACAGCATTCGACATTTTGGAAGTGACTACTTTCAGTATTAACACCATTATTTACACATATTCACTGAAGAGATGAGTTTCTTGATATCTGACTTCTGTCAGAAAAGTTGATTTGCACAATTTTACACGCCTTGAGTTCTCCAATACATTGTGGAGGTACATGTTTAGACATTCTTCTATTCTTCTTACTGAAGCAAATGGCTAAAGATATCTCACTTTTAAGGAAAAAAAGGGTAGACCTTTTATTTCATCAAGTAAAAATTCCCATTCCAGTGGTCACTCTTTAGCCAAGGTTTTCACATCTTTGTCTGAATGCTAGGTAGATTAATTGGTTTAATTAAGGTTTTAAAGAGGCAATGTCTGACAAAATAATTTTCTTCTTTCTGAAGGATTCATTCCTGCTTTCTGACCTGGAAAATCCTGTTGTATTCTCAGAATTCATACCTGTTTAGGCTTACTATTTCTGTTTGGTTTTATCCTGGCACCCAATCTGATGCCTTATAGGTCTTGCATTGGAAAAGACAATAAATTATGAATCCGTACCACTGGTAACACCAACATTGTTTGAGATGTAATTTCATTGCAATTGAAATCTTAATATCATACAAATTTTGCTTTCCTGTGATAGAGATGTAATGAATTATGCCCATTAATGAAAGAAATGGACATATTTTTTTCCATCTGGGAGGCCAAAAGGTCGCTAGTCCGCCTCCCCAAAGTCCTCATACTCTGCATAAGATAAACTGTGTCTATGAGAGTCAGCACAGCTTCGGGTATAAACAGGGTAAGTGCCATTCAGACAGAGACAAAGGAATATAATGAATTTTAGATTTTGCTTTTTTGACTTCTCAGGGAACAGTGGATTTTAGCCTTGCCAGATTCCAGATGCAAAGTTGTTGTGAGTTCTCCAGTGCAGTCCTCCACGCTGCAGCACAGGTATAGATTCACGATGAGGGCAGAACGTACCGAGGCCATGGGTTTTGCCGAATGCCTGAACAGCTGTATGCTACTAGCTGCTTAAAAGCATTTGAAGATTGCTGACCTCTTCATAGATGGCTCTTCCTTCATATAGGAGGAGACCTAGTAACCATGTTACTGGTTATTACACCTTGAAAAAAATATTCTGTTTTCTTTTATTTTGATTGAAGGTCTCTGCTAAAATATATATGGTTTATGCCTTGCTGATACCATAACTTTATTAAACTTTCCTAGTCAAGCTCACTGCTGGTTTGGATGTGCTAAGCTAGTTTCGTTGCTGTTTGAGAAAATGATACACATTTGTCTATATATTATGGAAAATAAATGTATATGCTTTTTTCTATTAATTTTCCATGAAAATCAAGTCTACATTTTCTGCTATGTTTCTCTCATCTGCAAAGCAGAGGCATTTTCAGGGTATCAGTGATGTCAAAGGTTTTGTAAGAGTAAGGTTTTCACAGCTGACCCCTTAGCAACAGTCCCTGCCTCTCCAGAAAGACGCTTTCCTGCTTAAAGGTGCTAACTTTTACGCTTTGTAAAGCAGCATGTGTACTGACTTGAGGGGGCCGACTGATACTACAACCCACAGCTATTACATTTCAGGCCCAGAGAGTTTTGAGAAAGGCAAGAAAATTCTTCCAGTCTGGCTATGGAGAGAAAAAATTCACACACAACGGCTTGCAAACTGATGCTTTCAAGACAAAGCAGTACAATCCAACCCAGATAACTGTCAAATGCAGGACCCCTCCACCCACTTTGGGAACAGATCTCCCCAGAGAAACATCATCATAGAAGCACTTTAATGATGTTTGACTGGACTCATATATTTTTGCATTAATACATTCCAAAAGTATTTTGAATGACTATTCCAGTTCCTTGTGCCCTTGGTGGATCCATTAGACATTTAAAATTCAACATTTGTTGAGGATGCACACAGATGAAATTTATTACATAATGAATATGAAAGGCAATAATGCACAAACATATCCCTACAGTGTCTTTATCCTCAAAAGGGAGATTCAGATCAATGTAAGGCAAGGTGGAAAATGTTTGCCAAATACTAAGTGACAAAAAACTTCCTCTTCTTCTTTAAGTAATTTGCCAATAAATGAAATAATTCTTGGGAGACATGTTCTGTTAGTTACAGCAATCATTTGGGACTTTTTTTAGATCAAAACAAATTGATTGGGACTCTAATTGTTGGTACTGGAAAGCATGAAAATATCCTTTTCTTGGTTGATTTCCACACTGCTCCACTGAGTGAAAGTGTTAACACAACAGAGGCAGGGAACACAAAAAAAGATTAGTAATGTTCTGCCAGAGTTTTCATCCACAAAGAGCCCCATATGTCTTCAGTCTGATTCATCTTTCATTTTAGATCAAGATAATTTAACTAGGTGAAAAACTAACAAGAAGAAACCCCTAATAACCACTAATTGCTATTATTAGCCTCTTTGCACAATCCTACCATCTGCCATTGTATCTTTGCAAATCTCAGTATTGCAAGATCCTTCAATAGGCTTCATAGGCAGCAATAATTTTCATTATGTTCAATAACTTTATACTGTCATCAGATTTTGTCACCTCTTCACTCATGGTGTTTTCCTGATCATTTATAAAAATGTTGAGTGGAACAGACCAAAGTAGGACCTCAAGCTCGACCTTTCTTTCTGCTCTGAAAACTATCCATTTATTTATTTTTGTTGTTTTCTTGCTTTCAAGCAGTTACTCATTCATGAGAGCACTTTCCTTTTTCATTCTCTGTTTCATTTCTTTAAGAGCCTCTACTGACAGACCTTACCAAAGCTTTTTCAAAATTCATGTACACTAGATAAACCAGAACCTCTTTTTTGTTGCACCTCTTGAGCCTGTCAAAACTCTAAAGATTTTGTAAGCTATTACTTTCTTCTACAAAATTCTAATAGACTCCTCATCATTATATTAATATTTATTTGTGTGTCCATTCATTTTATTCTTTGCTATTATTTTTACCAATCTGACAGATAGCTTCCTTTCTAATGTGTAGTTCTCTAGAACATAGACTTGTCTTAAACAAATTAGTACTAGTTTTGTGTCTTCCTGCTTGTCTGGTACTGAAGTACTTTTGCAATCCAGCAATTCTCTATCTGAACTCCTTTTGAACTCCTGAGTAGACATCATCTTTTCCAAGTCCAAAGTATATTCCACTGATGCCTTAATCTAAAGTGAGTTCTTCAAACTTCTGTCCCACTAAAGATTAAAAGCAATTTAGGAATGTTACTAACTTTTTGTATAACAAACACTGATGCAGAGAATGAATGACTTTTTTTTTTGCTCTGGCCTTGTCTTTGAGTAATCCTTCTATGCTTATGCCAGCTATCAGCCCCATGGACTCTCTGGCAGGCTTCCTGCTTCCAACGTGTTGTTAAAAGTTTTCTTTTTAAGGCTAATTTAAATGCTTTTAGCAACTTTGTCATCAAAATCTTTTTTGGTTTGACTTGCTATGAATTAACTTTTAATTTCCCCAAGTTTATGTGTATTACTACCTTCCTCATTTCAGCAGATTTTTAAAGATGTCTTCTTACTTTCAAGAACTTCCTTCTTTCTCTTCTTTTAGTGTGGCCTTTTTTCTTTTTGAAGAATCTATTCAAGTCCTTTCTGATTTATGATACACTTACTCTGAATCTAAATCATTGATTTGCGATGCACATTAACTCTGACACAAAAAAATTAGTCTGAGCCTTCAAGTAGTCTCCATGCTGTCTGCAATATTTTTATGCTTTTAGGCACTTTTTCGTTAATCATCTTCTCACTTTTGGGTAGCTTTACTATCATGTCAATTTGGGGTTTTTTTCACTTACCAGGATATTGAATCTGACTACATTGTTATAGGGTAATATAGGGATAATTATGTCTTAAACCAATCCCTGTACATTGTCCAAGATTAAATCAGGAGTATATCTAATGGTGTTACTTAACTAGTAATGGTGACTACTTAACCAGCGCATCATGGCGATATAACTTTTCTGAATCTAAAATGGACTAGGGAAGTTACAAACATTTGATATTATTCATGTGTTTTCTTCTTTGCCTCAGTTTACTGACAAAGTCTCCCAGGCATTTTGGGAGAGATCTCATACTCTTTCTGGGAAATCAGCACATTTGAGTGCCTCTCTGAAGTGCTGCACACTACTGCCCACAGCATGTGGAACAGAAGGAGGAAATGGAGGTCTGTGTACAGTTGCAGGTCTACAGTCTTATCAGCATGTGGTAGGATAGATTACACAACTGGAGCCCTTCAAATAACTGGAAGAAACCTCACATTTGCAGATCTTGATATCTGCTGAAGGGACAATATAACATGGCACAAACAATCCAGAAAATTTCTGGAGTGCATTGATGACAACATCCCATCACAAGTGATCAAGAAACCAACAAGCAAACATACCCTAGTGAACCTCATACTTAGAAACAAGAGTGAGCCAGTCAGGGATGTGAAGGTCAGGAGCAGCTTTGGCTGCAGTGACCATAAGATGGCAGAGTTCAGCAGCCTGAGCACATGAAACAAGGCAAAAAGCAGGATCACAACCCTGGTTCAGAGATGCGCTTGGAAGAATCCCATGGGATACAGCCCTGGAGAGAAGAGGGGTCCAGGAGAGTTGTTTATTCTCAAAGATTACCTCCAAGCTCCAGAATGGTCCATGCCAACAAGCAGAATATCAAGCAAATGTGGCAGGAGGCCTGCATGGATGAAGAAGGAACTCCTGATTAAACTCAAACAAACAGGATATGCACAGGAGGTAGAAAGAGGGACAGGTGACCCAGGAGAAGTATAGACACGCTGTCCAATGTCCAAGGGATGGGATTAGGATAGCCAAATTCCATCTGGAAGTGAATCTGGTGAAGGACGTGAAAGACCACAAGAAGGGCTTCTACAGGTACATAAGCAGAAAAAGGAAAACAAGGGGAAATGTGGGCCTGCTACTGAACAGGACAACAGCCCTGCTGATAAAGGACACAGAAAGACCAAGGTTCTCAATGTTTTATTTGCTTTATTTACCAGTCTTTCCTGGTAACACTGGCCTTTAGGGATGAATCTCAGGCTCCTGAGACCAGTGGGAAAGTCTGGAGCAAGGAAAACTTACCCTTGATAGAGGAGGATCAGATTAAGGAACGTTGGATGTACACAGGCCAATGGAACCTGGTGAGATACACCCATGAGTGGTAAGGGAGCTGCTCAGTGTCATTGAGAGGCCATGCTCAATTACTTTTGAAAGGTGGAACAGGTTGCCCTGATAAGCTGTGCCATCTCCGTCCTTGGTGGTTTTAAAGACTCAGCTGGACAAAGCCCTGAGCAATTTAGTCTAACTCTAGAGGTGGCCCTACCTTGGGATAGAGACCTTCTGAAGTCCCGTCCCATCCGGATGATTCTGCAGTAGGTAGCATGCCATAGTTGCTGGCTCTCCGCAGTTGCTGGCACCACTGGTTACATGGGCTGCCATTCACATGGCTGTCACATTCTGCTCTGACCATTTAGGTGTGGAACTTCCACCCACAGGACTCCCATGGTACAACTTGTTACATCGTCTTATTTCATTTACATTATCTGACACTTTCTATAATTTATTCAGCCTCTTTCACAGTGGAAATATCTACTCCGTCATTCCTATATAATTTGTGCACTGTTATCAGTGTCCTTCTGAAATTCTGCCTTCCACCTACTTTCTAAGATGCCTACAAAGTAATTTTTTTTAACCCATGCATCCTATTTCACCCATTTTGACTTTCAGACTTACAGTCCAAGTCTGTCACCTCAAAAAACAAACAAACAAAAAAAGCCATGTTGAGGGTCTAAAAATTGGTCTGTGTATTTCAAAAGTGTCAAAATACCTCACAGATGTGCATGGGAGCTGCTGACTGTGCTAATGGAAACAAATTCTTCAGGCACTTAACTACGGACTTTAAGCATTCATGTTTGGCAGAACAGAGAAAATCAAACAAAAAAACGAACAGAGCTTTTGTGCACATTGTTTTGCAGAGAATACCACTCCAAGCTAAGTTGTAAACTTGGGACACCATGGGCAATAAGGAGATGGGCTTTATAAAATATATGACTCAAAACTATATCTCCCACAGGCCTGGGTTATAAGACTTTATGAAACCTCGCTGAGTTTCTAGTTTTAAAAATGGATGTGCAGCATTGCCTTCCCAAAAACAGGTTTACTCATCTGGAAGTGATAAGATTAGTATAAAGTCAATAAATACATAACATTTAAATATTTCTATAAAGGAAAAGGTTCCATTTTTTCACCTTGAAAACACATGCACAGTTGTAACTATTGTTTACATTTTAATATTTTTTTCTAGAATACATATTGTTTACAACAGTACTTGTTCATATAAAACTGGACTTTGTTAGCACAAACACAATGCTGTAAGACAATTACAAAAAAGAAAATATTTTATTGGCAACTTAGCAGTAGCACAATATGCATAGAGTGCCTGTAGGTAAAATTTGAGTGTATGGACTCCAGGAAAATGCGATTATAAGATTGATCAATATATTGTTCCAATAACTGATGAAACCAGATATTCCTTTCTGTGTCTGGCATAAATCAAACATAATTATTTTGACCAAGACTTTTTTTGTTATTGTTGCATGAATTCCTCATACCATACCATTGTGTTGCCTGACAAATACTTAGTGTAGGAATTCCATCCTGCTGTGATTTTTGCCTTTGCTTATTTGTTCTCACACACAGAGTGGAAGAATGCAGACTCACAGGAGCTAATGAGGTAATTTGTAAACCTGTCAGCAAAAGACATCAGAATTAATCTAGTGGTGTTCTGGTGAAAGGGGAGATGAGGATTACAAGGGCCTCATTTCACCACTGCAGCAAAATCCTTACTTCTACATCAAGCAAGGCTTTTACTTGCATAGGCAAATCTCAGAGCTTGACATTCCTGCTCTGCAGGAATACATGACTGCCAGCCAACATGCATCCACAGAAGGCCTGAAGTAACACCTGAATTCCTTCTGCCCCTAAATCCCACATGGAACTTCCACATTTGCGCTGCATATTTCCCTTTGTGCTTCCTTGCCAGTAGTGCTATACTGCGTATAAACTCTGCAACAGATGTGATATTCCATCTCCAGCACTCCTATTCTTTGCATGAATGTCTGCTTGGGGCCTCCCTGAAGAAGTCTTCTCAAGAATGAAATTGTGCCAAAACCCTTAAGAGCTGTTTTTTGCCATATTGGCAACAATATCATGTTTTTGAGAATGTATTAAGCGACAAAGCAGGACTTTATTAGTAATGTTTTGTGTATTTTATTTTCTTAAGAGGAACCGAGGAGAGCAGTCCATCATGCAACTTCATGTTTGTTAGTTTTATTCTGCAGGGAAGTGAGAGAGATCTTCTACATCTGTTGTTATTCTTTGTTTTTCTTGGGGGAGCAAGAAGTCTTTCTGGCTTTATTGTTGCTCTATTTTTCCTACTCACATTCTCAGGAGAGACATCTGGGAAGAAGGCTATGAAAATGTGTGGAAGCAGAAATGCAATGAGAGGCAAGGGAGGTAGTTTTATAACAACCCATGAGGACAGCTTCCCAATGGGAAAACAATCTTTGGAGGGGAAACCACTATATGAAACTTAAAATGATCACAATATGTGGATAATTCTTGTCTTACTTGTATTATGAGTTTCCAGGGAATTCACGAGCTATTATGAGTAAGACCAATCTGTGTCATTGTTCTAATACTTGGCATACTTTATCAATATCTGGTTACATGGTTCCACACTGCTGCTGATCCCCGCTGGGTACCTGATGGGTCAGCAATGCTGTGCTGGGCAAAGGGCCATTGGGATACCAGTAACTTTTTGCCTTGCAGTGCCCCACCAGAAGTGAGTTCTGTTTGGCCTTTGCTTGACACAGATGCTCAGATGCTTTGTGTCTCATGGTACAACCACTGTCTCTTCTAGGACAAGCTCAGCAGAGACAGATGAGACTTCAGGAATTCTTATAGGTTTGAATTACACACATACTGTATACTGGAGGTGATTGGTTTATTGACAGTTCTGAGAAGAATGTTTAACCCCCTCATCCCATGCCATATTCTCATTTTCACCGTTCCTTGAAGACTGCCATAATAATAAGGATGAAAATAAATGTTAATCATTATGATTTAATGAGAATCTTCACATCTGGTTACTACTTTAGAGAGGAGAAAGCTGAAGAGTTCATCTCTTGCCCTGTAAAGAATAATACTTAGGTTATGACTGAGTTTGTCAAGGATAAATCTTGTCAAGCACATCAAATGTGCTATCGCAGGACAAGGTTTTGGGGGGTAAAGAAGGAAGCAGTGGTTCACATGTAAGTTAACTTTAGTAAGGTTTTAAGGGCAGAATCCAGAGGAAAGCAGCAAAAGCCTTCAGAAGTCTAGAAAATCTGACCTTCAAGGAAGAACTGAACAAACTCAGGTTTCTTGTCACCAGGAAGACATTGCTGAACAAGGTGTATGAGAAAAATATAAAAGTATATGAAAAGCTGGGGCGAAGAAGCAGCAAATGAACTGCTTCCCAAATGCATAGTCAGTAAGACAAGATGCATAGAAAAGTCTGGGCAGACATGAGGAAAAATGAGAAAAGCAAGGTTAATTAAACACTGGGATGTACTGTTGGATGGGTAAATATCTCCATCATTAGAGAGTTTCAAGAACAGGTTAGACAGACGGTGGTCAAGAATGATACATCTTGATCCTGTCTTCCAAGGGGCTGATAGAATAGATAATATCTTAAGGCATCTCCTGACTTTACTCCTGTATAATATATATCTTTGGCTTTAGGTACTGCAAATAGCTGAACTCTTTTTAGCAGAATACACTTTTCTTAAACAGTTCTGAGCTGATGAAAAAAAATCTTAAGATGTCTTTCCTCCCAGAAGTTATTTAATTAATGCTGTATTCTTGCATATTGTTATTTTGCTTTTGTTTAACCATCTCATTGTTCTTCAAAGGTCAGGTTGCTTTTAAGTAAGGACTCTTTTTCCAGTCATTAGTAAAGCTTTTAGAAATCATTTTGTATAAAATTCTGATGTTAAAACCAGCAGCTTCATGTAGGAATTACAGGAACCCGGCTGGAGCTTTTGTGTCTGTAATTTCACTTATAAGAAAGCTTCAGAGACCTTAGGAGTTCTATCTTTCATCCTGAAGAAGTCATGCAAGGGCAGTGGGAATAAAAGTTACCACCATAGCATCCTGTTAATTAGCTGCCACCTTGTTTTAAAGACAAGGTGTAGTTCAGCTACTTTACCTATCCTGTTCATCATCTCCTTCCTGAGCTTGTAAAGTGATAGAATAATGATTTCATTTCTATGATGGTGATAACTGTCCAGTGGGAGCAAGTCTGAGACCATCAATTAATTTCCAGAAAGCCATCCATTACTTAATCGTAATGACTTAAACACTGGGATTCAGCTGAGTCATATAAAATATTCATATTGCACTGTGCTGTCTGGAGTCTGTATTAGGCAATGTTTGCATTATTTGTACATGAAATTCTGTGTATCATGTTGTTGCAAAATGAGATTTTGTTACAGGGCTTTGGTTTAGCAGCATTTTAAGATTTATTAATATTTTGAGATAGAGCACAATATTGTTGTATAATTATTAACAGCATTTAATCATCAGCCAATTTAACAGAATGATTCAATGGAATTTGTTACAATCAAAATAGCAACTTAGTTAAAGATTCAAAAATGACAAGGGTCACCCGAAACTTAAAGCAGAGTTGCACACACAGATGGGGGTTAAATCAAAGCATACGTATAGACAGGCAGACAAACAATCCGAGATGAAATTACACACACACAGACAGACAGGCAAATAGTTCTGAACAAAATTACACACACACAGAGGTTAACCTATGATTAAAATTTCCCTTTTTTGTGAGTTTCCTGAATTACTCACTTTTATGTGCCAGCATTCGTCAACGGACAGTCGGTGAACTTCGTGAAATCAGGCCTTTGAGTCCTCACAAAATTGTCAACGGACAGTCTTAGAATCCTGGCGAAATCTGCCCTGAGAGGTGTCCCAGCTCAGGGGAGATCCTGGGTCACAGTCCGCTGCGATCCTGGAGAGCTCAAAGGGTCTCACTCTGGGGGCCCCAGTACAGGAGAGACATGGAGCTGTTGGAGCGAGTCCAGAGGAGGGCCACGAAGCTGACCAGAGGGCTGGAGCACCTCTCCTGTGAGGACAGGCTGAAAGAGTTGGGGTTGTTCAGCCTGGAGGAGAGAAGGCTCCGGGGAGATCTAATTGCGGCCTGCCAGTACCTGAAGGGGCCTACAGGAAAGCTGGGGAGGGACTGTTTATCAGGGAGTGTAGTGACAGGACAAGGGGTAATGGGTTTAAGCTGAAGGAGGGTCGATTTAGATGAGATATTAGGAAAAACTTCTTCACTGTGAGTGTGGTGAGGCACTGGAACAGGTTGCCCAGAGAGGTTGTGGAGGCCCCCTTCCTGGAAGTGTTTAAGACCGGGTTTGATGAGGCTTTGGGCAACCTGGTCTAGTAGAGGGTGTCCCCGCCCATGGCAGGGTGCTTGGAACTAGATGGTCTTTAAGGTCCCTTCTGCCCCAAGCCATTCTATGATTCTATGATTCTATGATTCTATGAATAGAAGAGAGTGAACAGATGACAATTATTGTCCTGTGAAAAAAGTTTGCCAACTCTCTTACTGCAGTTCTTCTTTTCAGTTTCTCTCGTTCCCTTGTATCTCAGTTCCCTCAGCCACAGCAAGGCTCCCCATTATCTCCAGCGCATGGACCTGAACAGAAATACTGGTGGCTATAGCTTAAATGGAGCTTATCCGTCATATGTGAGAAAGGATAAAGCTGGGAAGAAGCTTAAAGCTTGTGGTTATATTACCTGATTATGAGAATAGAATTTGGACGAAGGTCAGCAACATCTACAAAATAAAAAGATAAAAGCAGAAAGAATATACACTGGATTTGAGAAAACAAACAGTCATATAAAGTGATGAAAAAGAATGAGAATTTATTTTTATAAGAAGAAATTGTGCATGAGAGATATTTGTGACTCATTCCAATACAGTCAATAAAATGAATTGCAATAAAAACATTCTCATCAGAAATTAACAATGATAGAGTAAGAGAGGGGAAAAAAATTATCAAAAACTTTATCTATGTAAAGCAGTACTTATAAAACCTAACTAGAAAGAGGTAACAATATGGAATATCACAGTAAAAATCTGTTTATCTTTGTAAGAAAAGACAACAAAAAAAGCCCCAAACTCTGCATAAGCCCTGATGTATTCATGTGAGCAAACCCATTTTAATACATACTTATGTGAGTAAACCTTCTTATATCAGCCTTAAAATAGTAGTATTTTGGAGAATATTTACTCTGGGGTCTCCAACCCCTCATATTTTGTTTCATCTGCTCATTCAGTTCTTTCTGTATAAGCAGCAGTAGGAACATCAGTTGATGTGCTGTAATATCACTTGTTCGCACTTTATGTATTCTTCTATGGCAAGCATAGGAGCTGCTGAGCTGAGGTGGTCTCATGGCGGATGCCCAGAGCCGCCAGGAAGGGTCCCCTGAGGTGCAGTCGTTCCTACCTCCCTGCCAACATCTTGGGGACTGCCACTGATATCCTTGTGTAAATCAAGCTGTTCTCAGACACCGGTTTGGGAGAGAGGTACTTTCACTTTTTTTTCCACCCTTTTATCAATCATCAAAGCAAATGTGCAAGCTTCTCTCTTTGCAGTATGTTTTATCCCAGAGATTTGAATCATGGAGTGGCTGTAGAGCAATCACTGCCATAGTAGGGGAAGCTCCTTTCAGAGACAACTAGAAGGCCAGACTCTCCAAAGGCTAGCTGTCTCCTCAGCCCCATCACTCCTTGCCCATAGCATTGCATACCTGAGCTGGCAACAAATATTCCCCAGCTTTTGCTCCCTTGAGATTGAGGGTCAATGTGATCCCCACTGAGCAGGCAGGTGGCATTTCGGACTCCCTCTCACTGCTCATACAGAGCCATTACGGAGCAGAGAGAGTAGCACAAAGGAAAAATTGCTGCCAACATCCGCCATGAAGTCCACTATTTACTTTTTTAACACCTGTAACTTGTTTGCAGTTATGTAGGGCATCACATTCACTCTTGCAGGCAAACTACCCAACTCCCTTTCACCTTTTCTTAGCGCTCTTTTACTAATCTTGCATCACTTCTTTTCTGATGACTCTTGTCTCACCTGCCTTGACGGAGAGTGGAAAAAAAGGTGATGAACAGAGCTCACTTACAGTGTTTGGTAGAGATTTATGGTGCTTCCTCTCATTTCTGCCATTACTCTGTGTGGGTAAAATCAATGATACTTTCTCACTTGGCAGAAGCATCTCACACGTGATATACGGAAATTATTGGCCCAGTGTATGTGATCTGAACTCTAACAACTTCATTTCTTTCTCCCTGCTCCTCTGCATCACAGCTAACTTTTCCTTACTGGTTGACATTATGCAGTTACAATCAGAGCAACTGTTCTCAGTCTGTATTTACCTTTGAAGGTCAATACTAACTATTCCACCACTCATCTTCTATTTCAGACCTGCAAGGGCCTTGCATTCCTTTTTCCAGTCAGTCTAGAAAAAGGTATCACTTTACCCTATAAATCTTGCAAGGGGGGCATTCTGTCATTGATACAAAGAAAATGGTCTTTCCAATCTACTGGGTAAAATTTATTTTCTGTCTTCACACCTGACAATTATACCTGTGTTAAAAAAAAAAAATATAAAATTAGCTAGGATTTAATAACATTAGGTCAGATATAAATATGTGGGAAACATACAGTTAACATCCCTGGCAGCTTAACATAACAGCATTGTAGTGACAGAGATTTCTGATTTTAGGGAAATTATGATTAAGCTTTATTTCAGTGCAGCCAAAATTGTATTACAGATTTGAGGAAAATGTATGGTGGAACAAAGGTCCTCCTCAGTGTGCTTAGTGCCTTGTACACACTTTATTAGATGGAGTATCCCAGGGATTGATACTGGGTCAAATATTGTCTAACATCTTCAGTAATGACCTGGATGTTTGTACAGGGTGCACCCTCAGCAAGTTTGCAGATGATACAAAACCGGGAGAAGTGGGTAATGCACGAGTTGGATGTGCGGCCATTCAGAGGGACCTGGGCAGGCTGGAGAACTGGACTGAGAGGAATGTCATGAAACTCAACAAGGGCAAATACAGTCCTGCATCTGATGAGGAATAATCCCTGGTACCAGTACAGGCTGGAGACAACAGGCTAGGAAGCAGAACTGCAGAGAAGGACGTGAGGATCCTGGGGAACAACAGGCTGGCCATGACCCAGAAATATGCCTTCACAGCTGCATTAGGCAGAGTAGCCTCCTTGGCTGATTTAGGCAGAGCATAGCCAGCAGGTCGAGGGAGGTGATCCTTCCCCTCTAACTCAGCACTGCTGAGACACATCTGGAGTGCTGAGCCCAGCTCTGAGCAACCCCAGTATAGAGCTACTGGAGGGTAGCTACGTGGAGCAACTGGAGTGAGTCCAGCAAAGGGCAATGAAAATGATAAAAGGACTGGAGTATCTGACATATGAGAACAGGCTGAGAGAGTTGGGATTGCTCAGCCTGGAGAAGGAAAGTTTTAGGGGGATCTTATCAATGTGTATAAATACCTGGTAGGAGGGAATGAAGAAGAGGGAGGCAGATTCTGCTTAATGGTGCCCAGTGACAGGACAAGAGGCAATGGGCACAAACTGAACACACACAAAATTGCATCTGAACACAAGAAAACACTTTTTTTACTGTGAAGGTGGACAGCCACTGGAATAGGTTGCCCAGAGAGGTGATGGAGTCTCCATCTTTGGATATATTCAAAACCAACTGGAAGAAGTACTGAGCAATTTCCCATAGCTAACCCACTTGAGCAAAGCGTTGGACAAAACAATCTCCAGAGGTGGCCTTCCAGCCTCGAAGATTCTGTGATTCTATGATTCTTCATCTGAAAATATCTGAAATTAATCTTTTTGGTACTTTGCCAAGAAAAAATAATGGCTGTTCCTACATCACATTATTACTAATCACAGAATGTCTCCCCTTAATAGGACAGAAGAATCTAACACCACAAGAGCTTTTTTTTTTTTTCAAGGCTGCCACCTTGTAAGCAATTAAGCATCTTTGTTTTGTATGAAAGGCTACAATCATTCAATCTGGAGTTTGCGTTAAGAAGTATAATCCATATTTCATGACTGAATCCCTACACTAGTGATTCCAGCCCCACTCTAAAGGTAATGCTACTTTTCTTGAGTGCCATGAGATTTGGCTCTGGGAGTTCTATTGTTGTTTAGCCCTAGCCATCAACCAAGCCCCACACAGCCGCTTGCTCACTCCCCCCAAGCAGGATAGGGGAGAGAATCAGAAGGTAAAAGTGAGAAAACTCATGGGTTGAGATAAAGACAGTTTAATAGGTAAAGCAAAAGCCGCACGCAAGCAAAGCAAGACAAGGAATTCATTCACCACTTCCCATGGGCAGGCAGGGGTTCAGCCATCCCCAGGAAAGCAGGGCTCCATCACGCCTAACGGTGACTTGGGAAGACAAACGCCATCACTCCAAACATCCCTCCTCTTCCTTCCTGTTCCCCCAGCTTTATGTGCTGAGCATGATATTGTATGACATGGGACATCCCTTTGGTCAGCTGGGGTCAGCTGTCCCGGCTGTGTCCCCTCCCAACTCCTTGTGCACCCCCAGCCCACTCGCTGGTGGGGTGGTGTGAGAAGCAGCAAAGGCCTTGGCTCTGTGTGAGCACTGCTCAGCAGGAATGAAAACATCCCTGTGTTACCAATGCTGTTTCCAGCACAAACCCAAAACACAACCCCATACTAGCTACTAGTACAAAATTAAGAAGAAGTAGTAAATTAGCTCTATCCCAGCCAAAACCAGCACAGTTCACAAACCACATCTGCAAACTGAAATTACAGGAGGTATAAATTACTTGCTAATTTGCTCACTTGCATGACACTTGCATAGTTCTAACTGAGCTGTTTAGTTTTAACTTCTTAATCTATTAGTTCCAGTCTTTGAACACCTCATGCTCCCAGTAACAGCCCTGCAGCAAGATCATGTGTTTCTACTATGCCCTATCTGCCATTCTCCAGGAATTGTCCTTCATGGTCTGTCTGAAGTCACCTTGGGCTCTGCTGGTTGCAGTAAGTCCTACCTGTTATTCAGTCCACATGTTGTCCCTTCACTACTATAACATTGATACCTGCAGCTTGTGTGATGCTTAACAGAAAGGGGAAGGCAGAGGGAGGTAATAGTTACTCTGAAGAATTTGAGTACAGAAATGTTCTGCAGAAAATGAGGTCATTTCTGTTACCCTCGGTAAACATAAAAACAAAAAAATACAGAAGGTGTGTATTATCTGCAATGTACCTAACATATGCCAAGTGTAAGCAGGGATGTGCTTTTTAACTATTTCACGTTTTTATCTACGCTTAAGGACCTTCAGATTAACTAGGTGTGAGATTTTTAGGTGTGGGATCCGAAGTCATTGTTGCTATCAGCATGTGAGGAAAAATAAAAAGCACTCTGATCTGAAATAATTTTAAAACTATCTACCAGAGCATAAAGGGAATGAGAAAAATATCAAGACGAGTCAACTTTGGAAAGCATTTTTGTAATACCATAGAAAGTAAGATGCAAGTGATATTGTTTGCTATTAAGTATTATGTAAAATAATCTCATCTGCATTACCTACACTAATTTCATGTTGTTCGTTCAACCTTGGCCTGAAATGCCAGTCTGCAGCCATCCACAAAGTCTGCCAAAATCATTAGGGATATATTCATGCTAAGAGATTTGAAACTACTTCTCATCCAGAAGGTCTAATTGGACAAAATACCGTGCACCTTATCTCCACCTTTAATCCCTTACTCTGATTTCCTGGGAGAAAAGCAAAGCACAGAGGATGAAGGCAGCAGCAGGGCACCCTGGCAGTCTGCAGGCACGGAGGTCTGACGGACCACGATTGTGCTAGGTGCTTACAAAGCCACTTGCACTCTGGACATAGTCTGTGAATCTTTCCTTGACTTCAATGACTTGACATTGGATAGGGTAATCACTCTTAACTACTGTTACACTTAAGAACACTTCATATAAGTTAGTACGGTTGGCGACAAAAGTTTAATTTGCTTGAACTCATGGAAAACAGGACTGGTTCATAAGTCCTCCTTAGCAAGACACAGTCACTACAACACCAGCTCTGATCCAAGCTATCAAATGAAAAATCAGTTATCTATATTTGTCACCATTTTTCCAGCCTGAAAAGTTCACTGTGACACAATGACCAGCTAAGACTGCAGATGAGCCTTTAAGAAATTAAGCCTTTAAGAGGAAGTTATAAAGCAGCCAGAGGCACTAGTATTTGGATTCAAAATGCATGAAACCATTACTTTCTACGCTGATGTGAAGAACAATCACTTAGTATACCAACCTACTCATTTTTCATCTGTCTTTCCCACTTTCACCACAGAGCTCACAGAAAAGTCATTAGAGACTGGCAGATTTCTCTGTTCTCATGTGACCATCCTCTCCATGAAATCAAGTACTTAACTGCCCCCTCTATATTAAGATACATTGGGCAGAGAGGAAAATGCTTAGGTACTTTTTAAATAGAACCTTAAAAATACGATTTTTAAATCACCTTTATGACTTGTTAACTTTTAACACAGGCATCATTAATAACTCCTTCATGTAATTTTCCTAAATATACCCACTGTCTCAATGTGCTGGTTTTGGCTGGGATAGAGTTAATTTTTTTCATAGTAGCTGCTATGGGGCTGTGTTTTGGGTTTGTGCTGGAAACAGCATTGGTAACACAGGGATGTTTTCGCTACTGCTGAGCAGTGCTCACACAGAGCCAAGGCCTTTGCTGCTTCTCACACCACCCCACCAGCGAGTGGGCTGGGGGTGCACAAGGAGTTGGGAGGGGACACAGCTGGGACAGCTGACCCCAACTGACCCAAGGGATAGTCCACATCATATGACATCATGCTCAGTATGTAAAGCTGGGGGAAGAAGAAGGAAGGGGGGGATGTTCAGAATGATGGCGTTTGTCTTCCCAAGTCCCCGTTACACGTGATGGAGCCCTGCTTTCCTGGGGATGGCTGAACCCCTGCCTGCCCATGGGAAGTGCTGAATGAATTCCTTGTTCCGCTTTGTTTGTGTGTGTGGCTTTTGCTTTACCCATTAAACTGTCTTTATCTCAACCCACCAATTTTCTCACTTTTACTCTTCTGATTCTCTCCCCCATCCCGCTGTGGGAGAAGTGAGTGAGTGGCTGCGTGGAGCTGAGCTGCTGGCTGGGGTTAAACCACAACATCCAACTACTCTTTTATTGCTATCCTTTTGAAATCCAGGTTTAAATTAAATGGCTGCAAATTCATGTTTTTAAAGCTGAAGAAAACGCACAGAGAAAACTTCTGAATTTGCCATTGAGTCACACGAAATGGAGCCTGCTGCGACGGCAGTGGACGTGTATGGCACTTGGGTTATGATCAAGCTTCTCTGTGAGGTGAATATTGACAGAAGGACTATACCTCACAGGCAAAGCTATTACATCAAATCCCAATATTTTCATTTTTCAAGGTAAGGGAGATTAAGAGCTGACATTTCAAGACCAAGTCAGAGAACCTACTGATTAAACACTAATCCAAACTGTCCCTTCCCTGCTATCGTCAAGGAGGGGAGAGAGCTGTATTAAAAGGAGAGTATAATTCTGTTGATTGATTTGCTGAGTCCTTGCATATTTCTCAAGGTTATGACATTACAGTTTGCAGTGAAACATGGAAGTCTAGTTCTGGTTTGTTCCAACATAAGAACAATGGAAAATACTAGATACTCTGTTCTAGTGATAGCTAGTTAGCATTATGCGTGTAGATCACTTATGTTCTCACATATTTTAGTATTCAAATATATCACCCATTTACAGATCTGTTCAAGGAAACCTTGGAAAGAGGTTTTTAACTACTGTTAGCTTGATTAAACCAGAAATATCAATATCTCTTCTTTTCTTCTAGGTAGGATGCAGCCCTCCTCTGACTTCAGAGTACCTTCTGGTAGATGAATTGGTACACCTGATTGATTCACCTGTAGTACAGCTCTGAAATTATTATAGTCAGCATTCTAGTAACATTAGCCTACAGATTAATTGTGCAAATAATAAAACTTGGAAAATTGGATCCTAAAATCATTCTTTGGCTTCACATTCACGATACATAAAATTTAGAAGTTTCTCAGTTGTTTTCCATTAAACGTGTTTGCCTGTTCTACTGTTTTAAGAGAGAAATCCAGATTTGTTGCTAAATAGGTGCTACTTCAGTGCAGAGCTGTCCCCTGCATTGCATTTTAGTAAAATCCTTGGCCAGAATCTTACACTGTTTGGGGACTTAGAACAGATTAATTACTATAAAACTAAGCAGACATGAGAAAAATGCCAGCTCAAGATATTTGAAACAGTCCTTTGCGGAAAATCTTGTAGAGTATAATTTCCTCACAGAAAACTCTTCCATGTGATTTCATTCAACTCATTGCACTTACTTTCTACCAAGAAAAGATGTTATTTTCAGATCTCAGCTAAAAGCAGAAACCATGGCAATATCGAGATGTTTGAAACTACCCCTGAAGACAATGTTTATGATTTCTTATTCTTATTGCAGCTCTACTGACGGAGCAGTTGCCCAGAGAGCAGGGACTTGGTTGAGCTTTCCCCTTAGCATTAGAGTGATTACAGCCAAATCACCTACCTTTCTCTTGAGTATGCTAAGCACGGGGCTTTAAGAATGGCAGGAAAGGGAAGTAAAAGGGAAGTAAAAATACATACACACACCATACTCACCCTCTCTCGCTCCTGGATTTTCTTGGGGTTTTTTGTTGATTGTTTTTCTTTTACTTTCCATGAACAAATCAGGAATTCACCAGTCCAGAGAGTGAGAAAAAGAACATGTGAACATAAATACCACAGACCACTTTTTAGAGTGCATCGGTTGTGTGCCTGTGTGTTTACTATAAACAATTAATGAATAACTTGCTGAAAGAATTTTCAAACTAAGCATTGGAGCCACATTTAAATCCCTTCCAGGTGAAGTCCCTGATCACAAGGCTTCACAACTTTACTCTTGTTGACATTTTCTCACTGGTGAGTGTGAAGCAACTCTGTGCTGAGCAGCTCATCAGCAGGATCTGCCTGAGGTAGTGAGGCAATGAGATGGCCCTTTCTCAATTCTTGGGTGATTTGGGGCTGAATTTTATTTTTCCCATCCAAAGTCTCAAGACAACATTGAACCCAGCATTCCTGTATACTGGACAAGTGTTCCAATCACCTTATCCAACAGCTTTGCCTTAAGAGTGCTTAGAAGTGTGCTGCAATGTATCAAAGACGTATGTACAGAGTCGCTGGGCATGACAGAAGGACCCCCCAGACTCATTTGGACCAGCAGCAGGAGGCAAGGAGTGATAATAACCTAGGGAACCTCAAATGGCATCAGGTCCCTTTGTGTGAAGAAGTGAGTCAAGTCCCAACATGGACACCTACATAGAGACATCTAAATTCAGGAAAATAAACAAATATTTGGAAATGGAATGTCAACCATACTGTAAATGTTGTAGTCTTCATTGTAACTTTTTTGGATGCTTTCATAAGAGCAGGAAATTAATTCGCTAAAGATAAAATTTTCATTAAAATTTGCCACCTCCCCATGATAATACAAAAATAAACTTTACTACCAAAATTTTCTACCCTTCTCTGTAGAGAAGGGAAAAAGGTACACTGCAACCAATACTATCCCCATTAGATCTTACTGCTTCTTGCAAAATATGATAAAGACTATACCCATAAGTGTCAAGTCCCGGGGAGGGGGGGGGGGGCGGGGCTGGAAATACCTCTGTTTGCAAAATCTCTTTAAGCTGTTCCTGCCTTGCCCTCCCATTCCGTGCACCCCTGCTTGATGTAATATACACAAGCCCCACTAATGATTGTACTGACATAACTAGGGGAGTTACAAACTGCTGCAGAAATCAGAAAGCAGAAGGATCACCTCTTAAACAGGTTTTACTAAAGACTCTGTTTTAATGCAGACCTCTGCCCTGAAAGCTCAGGTTTCTTGCTGAGCTGCAAATGAAATTGCCCCTGTGGCATGTCTGTTCCTTTGAACAGATCACAGCTCATTTGGGAAGAAGAGTGACATCTGGTGACTCTACTTCTACACCAGTGTGGGGTTTTACCCATGAGGTCTCCCATTTGAGCAGTAACCAAATGCAATCTTTGCTTCAGTTGTGTGATAGTACGAGATCAGTGTCTGAGGCAGCATGTCTGACAGGGAATCTCTGGCTTGAGGAAAAAGGCTAGATGTGATGTGGACTTTTTTATTATTCACATCTGTCATTTTTATCTCAATCTGTGAGTGATTGTCTTGTTTTCTCCAACTAGAAAATTCAAGATTTCTGCTTTTGCCTTGCAACGCGTTCCACTGGAGCCACAGATAAGGTGCAAGATAGGCATGCTGATCATCAGCTGCTCCCCAGACAACAGAGGAGATGCCAGCAGCACAGAAAATGTAACATTTTTTAGTCCTTTTACATTTCAAAAAAATAGGAACCACTTTTCCCATCAATGAAGCGCTTTCTGAAAGAGCATTCTGGTTTTGAAGAGAACAAAGCCATACCCCTGCATTATCCAGCACATGAGATGAGCCAAAGATACATACATATCCTGCAATTCACAGTGAGGTGTTAGTTCATACTATATAGAGGGTTTTTTTAGATTGTTTTCTTAAAGAGCATTCCAGCATGAGGCAAGGCAAAGATAAGAGATACATAAAATGAATACATAAGATGCACTTCAGTTAAAAAAAAAAAAAAAAAAAAAAAGCATGACCAGGCATATGCTCTGCCTACAAGGAGCATCTCTTTCAGAGCTGGTTGTTTAGGGCTCAGCTAATGAGCTAATGTGACTTTGCAATAGCTGTAATATTCCTGGATGGTGATTAGAGAGCTGGAATTTATAACTATGATAAATCTTTAATATTTAGAGGTTAGCAGACAATATATGAGAGAACATTAGAAATAGGAAGACTCATCTGTGTCTCCTTCTCCTTCAGTCTGTTCACTTTGTCAGCTGCTCACGTCCTAACTATATATAGGTGTTCTTAAAGACAATTGCTATAGTTTAATTCAGGCAATGGATATGAGTGAATATATGGAGAATATTCAGATCTGCAGTGGTGTCTGGTTTGTGCCACTTCCATTGGCCACAGAGAAGCCAAGAAGGGCCATGGCTGAACAGTACCTTTAGAGGGACTAGCATTTCCCAGGTGAGCACTAACAACACCCATTTCCGTCTTCTCCCTTTCCCTGCATGTAAAGACTCTTCTTAATCCATTCGTTTGATTAAACAGAAGGGGAATGCAAGTTCATCAAATATACATGTAATATACGAGGGTGCAGCTCTCCTGACTTCTGAGAAATTGCATCTCTTTCCACTAAAGGTGGATTTGGCATGCAGGTTTGCCCAAAGTACATTTTCCTTCATAATTTTAATCCATTTAATCAGAGCTGAAGGTTGAGCAGTACAGAAGAAGGAGAATCAAGCAATTCTTAAAGGTGTAGAGAACAAGTTAACAAGTGTGCCAAAGCTGTTCCATTTTCTTTTGTCCCCCAAACGCCGTAGTTGCCATCCACCCTCCCAGAGTGAGTATGCAGTGACCGTGGCTACTAACAGCTCAAGCAGATTATAAAGACAGGTCAGAAAGGACACGTGAACATTAAGACTGATCGTGACATCTCTAGCAGTACTGCCTGAGTTTGTAGCTTTCAACCCCTTTTTCTAGGAAATGCCTATGAAGGGACAGCCCCTCGTCCCCAGGAGGGGGGATTGTATTTCCTGCAGCAGGAATTGCCCACTTTGGGTGGCCATTCTTTTGGGGTTTTTTCCTAAAACACTTCTAACTTTCCCTCCTCCATCAAAATGGCCTCTTTCAATCCAGCAACAATCTGTACTGATTTCTATATTTTTTGAAAGTTGCATTTTTCAGGGGATGAGGAAAGGGCAAGAGGAGAAATAGGACATACTGCCAATTTTCTGCTGAGCCATACCTGTAATGTACTCTGTGGGATCCTGTTACTCTAGGCAGCCACTCAGGATTAAAGAGTTGCAGCATGTCACCTTTAATTGCCATATCATAAAATAGTTTTTAAAGCATTGAACATTAAGGGATTTAAGTCTCTTTAATGCTCCTGGATGGCAATCTCTCAAGGTTCATACTGAGGCCAGCCCCTTATAATAAATAGAATGTGGGCAAAAAGGCAATAACATAAATTAGTGACATGTATTGTAGAAAACGTTTGAAACAGATGAAATAAGATCTCTGTGAGTTTTCAGTTTCCAAAGAAGCCACAGCAGTAAGTGGGAGGAAGAAGGGAAAATTCCTATTCCTTCACCACACTGAGGTAAAGTCATTTATTACTCTTCAAGGAAAAGATTTTATATAATTCAGTACAGGTAGATCCAGATGCATGAAATCAAACCTACACAAGGAAGGACCCAATCCAGCCATCAGATTTGCATAGACTGAGGTAAAGCGATATGAAAACCATGGTATTGCTGTACCCAATAGAAAGTTACTCCTGAGGATATGAGAGTATTATCGGCAGAGGCATAAGCAATGTTTTAAAGACACGCAGGTACACAATGCGATATGAGCTAGCTGGGGAAATGTGGTAGCTGTCTTTTCCCAAATATCCTTAATAATCATGTAATTTCCAGAAGTCTGTGGGTATCTAAGAAATGTAAATAGAGATAAGTATGCTATTGGAAAAAATGGCCATTTTAGCTAACTCCAGTGTTTTCCTACCAAATTTTTTGTAAGATAAAAAGAAGACACAAAATGTTTATGTAACGGATTTTGCTCAATATGCAGGTACTTGAAAGCAATAAAAAGTTGTTATGTAGGCACTGTCTTTCATTAACAAACAGTTTCAAATAACGAGAAGCTGTGTCAAAAATAGCCATCCACAAACTTAGCAACACATAGACATCTGAAGAGATGCAATTTGGACTTCAGTGCACTCTGGCAGGAGGAAGCTCCTTTTGATAGCACATTTTTACTGTTGTCACAGAATCAGTCAAATAGTCTCTTGTCCAAATATTTTTTTTAGTATCCTTGATAAAGCCCTATTATACAAATACATGGTTTTTTAATTAAATCCTAGCACAGATGATAATGGTGCTGTTTATTTTTAGTAAGGTTTACTTTAACAGCTTTTTACTAGGTTTTGGTGTCTGATCTAAGTTGATCTTCATTAGTTTGCAACTATTAATGTTATGCCTTGTACCTGAGTGCATGTATTTATTTGTAGGTACCCTTGTAAATTTGCATGGTACATAAGTACCAAGAATTTTCCATAATAAATGCTAGTGTTTGGAGTAGCAAATTCATTCTTGGTTATATAAACCAAACATATATATTTTTCCTCATTCCATTTGAATTATTCCAAGGACTTAACAGCCTTTTTTCTGCTTATGTTATAAGGCTAAACAAATATGTAGCTTGTAATTACTATAATTTTTCTGTCCGAAATCTCAGTCACAGCTGATCACTTCTTTGAAGTTTTGGAAACTTCAGATTAAAAAAGAAAGTTCATCCAATTTCACAATACTTACACACAAACTATAATTGGTAAGTTGCTCTCGGTATCTTACAGCCAAAGAAACACCCAATGTTTTCTTTTCACAGATCCTTCCTCAATTCTGGAAGGTATTGTCCATAGAATAACGATGACTTCTGTGTTTAAGGAAGTCCATCTGTTAGGTATTAAATTATTTAACTGACCCCTTTTCTCAGACTAAGTTCATATTTAGCAGCTTTCCAGGAGCAGCACGTAGTGTTCCTCTAGACCAAGACTGTAACTTGGTGTGACCAAGTCAAGGACTCTGCCTAATGCTGTATAATGACCAGATCAAGGTTGAATCAATACTCTGTACACTGAATCAACATTTTAAAGTTAGACTCAAACTACAGCAAACCCAACCTATGGACTTCTGCCCTGCCCTTCACAACATCTGAATGAATGATAGGATAAATGGGTTAGATACAAGTTCTAAGAAAAAAAAAAAAAAAAGGAAATCACAACAAATGGGGATGATTTAAAGGCTTTGCCTTCTGGCTATGTGTTGTAATATGTTTACTTCTAGCAATCTGAGCATGTATTCAATTTACAGCTGAAAATTATTATTTCTTAATCAAAATGAATAGAAACAAAGAAGACCTTTGAAGGCAACTTGTATGGAAAACAGTAAGATAGAAAATTGCAGGACCTTGATCTTGTACAAGAGAGCTTGAGAGACTGGGAACACTTGAAAAGCAGCCTTGAGAAAGTTTTGAAACTTCCGTAAACAACAAAAAATATTGTCTGCCTGATCAGATAGAATCAGTGTGGCAAAAAAGCTCATCAACCCAGTATGACGAGGAGGTTGTATTGTCTGGACACTAAGGCTAGGAAAAAAGGGTACTACATAGAAAAAAAAATGCAATTTAATAAATGCATAGAGAAAAGGAGGAGGAAATGACCAAGTTCAGGGATAAAGCATAGAGAGGACTGAATATATCTGAGATTCTGCCAGGCAATAAAATTAATGGTGGCTTTATTAGCTTGCCCGACATCAAGATAGGGATGGCTGAAATTAAAGAGAAAAGAATCATCTTAACTGAAACAGAAACTTAGAGTTCTCTCTAATGTTTCCTTACATAATCATTGCCAAGTTGTCTTTGAGCAACCCTAAAATCATTCTTGCTTTCTGGTTAGCCTTATAAGAGACCAAAGTACACATACTCCAGCATAATGTTTCAAGCCAAAACCAATTACCAGGGTACAATCAAGGATCTAAAGCCATGGACAGGAAAAAATTACCTACCAGATGAGAAGCCATAAACAAGTTATAAGGGCAGGTGATGCCCAGGGCTTTGAGACAAAGGCCACAGTCCTCCCAGTAATTACACATGGTATTGCCTTGCATGGAATACTGCACTCCAGCAGCTTGGGAGCACGAGCAGGCTATACCTGTGTTCACCTCAGCCCTTTAATTACTAACAAGCCTTGGCAGGGGAGATCCTAGGAGAAGAGAAATTAGCCTTAAGCCAGTAACAAATGAAAATCTTTTTGTGCAAATGCATTTGCCATGCTGGGTACACTAAGATTCTCTTCCAGGTAAAAAATTGGTACCATTTAAACTCTAGTCTTTTTCCATTAAAACTGCCTAATAGGAGAGGGGGAAGCCAGATCTATTTCCCGTGAACTGCTTTGCAAGACCCATAATATGACTTAATTGCATATAAGGGCATGGGTTCCCATGAATCTGGCCCTGAACCTTCAGCTCGAATAGGGTGTTACAGGCAGGTCATGTGAGATCAAAAGGCAAATGCCTTGACCATACAGAGCACCTTGTGAGTCATTTACAGTTCTCTATGCATGCATGCATGGCTGTACTGTACCCTGGACTTTCTGATTTCATAAATGACACTGTCCATGCATCTACCAATGCTGCTGGGACCTTTCAACTCCAATTCAATCTATGTGATCCATGCTGAATCTTCTTCCTAAGTTTAGCAATCCCTCAAGCCACCAACAAAAAGCTGAGTGGTCTCCTCTCAAGCCTCCTGTCTTCTCCTTGACAGGAGTCTAGGTAATAGGCGAAGGCCTCTGGCTGCAGTGTTTTCTGGCCTTGCCCCACCATCAGTCTCATGAGAGCCCTCCAGAGACACTGATGTGGCTCTCACCTTTGCTCTAGGGTGAGGAGAAACAACTCTGTCTACAATTAGAAATATCCTGAGGCCCTCAGGTTGTTTTTCTTCAAGTTGTTCTTCCAAAAAGCAGATCTTCAGACAATAAGCCTCTGTAAGAGAAGAGGCTTGTCCTTTCAGAATTTCTGTCTCCTAACTAAACACCATAGCAGTACTCTTCAGAGAAGGGAATATCTGTATGTTTGTTCAGCACCTGCCATAATGATTGTCTCCAAGGTACAAATGCTATCATGTACAATAATACTATCTGATCTTTCACTGGGAGCAAAACTATTTACCCATTGAAGTAGTTAGGGGAGAAAGTAGCATTTCAAAAGTCCAAGAGCCGTTCATTCACAACCTTTAAGGGTGCACATCTGTAATTTGGAGTGTGTGAGACACAAAAACATCTTAAATGGAACCTGCCTTCCAGGAAGAGATGTCAGTTTGACTAAAAAAGTCACACTGAGACTCTCATAAAAATAGGCATACACAGCTCAGTACAGAACTCATTTCCTGGCAGCGAGTCTGATGTAAAGGTTATGTTAGAACATACCTTTCCTATGCTGGGCTAAAATAACCAGCCTGGATCTCTGCTCTGTGCATCAGTCCCATCTATCAATTCTATACTGCAATGTTTTAAACTTCCTTCACAAAGGCACCGTGAGCTAATGCCTCAGAAGTTTAGTGTGCCCCAGGTTGTTGCAGAAGGGCAGCCGTTCAGTAAAAAGCCCAGAATATACAGTAGAGGAACAAATTTTACCCTGAAATAACATATATGCACAGTTAAAAAATTTTATAAAGCTTCACCGAAAAGCAGATATACCTACTGCTTGCACATGTCCGCAGAAGATGCTCTGAAGATTCTATAGTGGTCCTGACTGGAAGACCATTGTACATCAAGGAATTAATAATCCACATAACAGTTAACCTGAGCAGATCCAGACCTGTGCTGTGCTGTTCTGCAAGTCCAGCCTGGCCTTCAGGCAGTGTTGTGCTGCACAAATCTTTTGGCTGCAGGATAAACTCAGTCAGCTTGCTGTAACAGAGGAGCCTGCAGGCAACTTCCACTTGGTACCAGGGGTTATGCCACCAGTCTGCTTTGTCTTTATATAAAAGTACAGCAAGAAGTTCACCAGTTTGTCAGTAGAAATGACAAATAGAGTTGTTTTCTTGTAAGAAAATTCTATAATAGCTCAAATTTTCAAAATGGGACAACCTCTTCCGTGGACAACATCTACACCACTTGCTGCACATGGATCAGAGGCCCCTTCAGTGCTGCACAAACTGGAGTTCCCAGCATCTAAAGGGATGTAAGATTATCTGTACTATTCTCTCCTTACAGTGTTAGTGTTAATAGATAGCATTTTAAATGATACCTTATGAAGTCTGAGTGCCTTTCTTACCAGGACCATAATGGACCAGCACCTCCTGGGGCAAAACAGATACACTTAAGAGTCCAGGACAGGGCTGTTTGTTTGTTAGACAGTTATGATCCCCAAAATAAATAAGGTACCTACATCTTTTTTAAAAGAGCCAGAACAGTTAAGCTCTGCCTTTGCTAACTGCAAGCTATATATGAGAACAGTAATGCATGGGAGGCTTCACACAGGCTTTTAAGACAGGATTCCTCTTCTTTATAATCAGCCATCTAAAAATTAGTCATATCACCTTAAGCCAATGTTTAGATTCCCTATATATTCAGCAAAGAGCAAGGGGTGATTCAGGATAGCAATCCATCCCTTTTTAAGATAGCTATCTGGAAAAGGCAAGATTAGGCTTCCTCTGCAGATGCACTTAGAGTGTTCATAGGAGCCAAGCCTGATCTTCAGCAAGCTTAAACTTCATACCTAACTGTTATGGGTTTAAAGTCAAGTGAGGTGATTTCTACTGCCAATTGGTACTGGCAGAGAAGTCAGAACAGGTTGGAAGCAAAGTGTTTGTAATGTACTAAAGATGAGATGGCTATAGCCATCTGTTTTGTTATATTAAAAAAAAAAAAAAAGAAATTCTGAGAAATGCATATGTCCATCTGGTACTGCTGCATCCATTTGCTTTGCTACACCCTCAGTTTGCTCCACACAATTTTGCAGGAGTTTCTTCAGATTGTAATGAATGATCAATCTGCTGACACCAGACCAGAGAGATGTATTGCCCTGTCGGTGACTGCTACAACCCACCTCTTGTTTATGCCCGCTAGCACTCTCCGTATGCTTGTAGGCGGGTGTTGTGAACTCAAGAACTAATTATGAATAGGTGACAGGCAATTGATCTATCTTCTGAGAACAGCCTTAACATCATCTGTGCAATCAGGACACCAGGGTACTCTGTAAGGAGCAGTCTGCGTGGGAAAAGGCTGCTATAAAGCAATTGCAGACAGAGTTGAAGCTAAAGGAGTAGACAAATCCAAAAGAACTGTGGTGGTGTGAATGCAACATAAACGCATTTGCATAGATTGCGTTTGCTACTATGTCATGCTGTTAGTGTGGGTCTCAAGCTTGATTTTTTTTCAGCCAAGCAACAAGTCTTTAAGTACACTAATGTCCAGAGTTTGGAGTGGAGATGCACCCCTGGGGAAGCACAGGCAGTGGGCTGCAGGGAGGAAAGGAAGGGTCCTGGCACAGACCTTTGGAAGATTTATGGACATAGAGTCACTTGGCTTGGGAAGCTTGACCCCAAACTCAAGCAAAACTATATGTATGTGTGTGTGTGTGTGTGTGTGTCCAGCCCCATATATGATGGGGCTGGACAACAAAAAAACCATTTTTTAATATTTCTGTAATATTATAGGTGTGTTTTAAATGCTCTCTTCCTATAATTTAGTGACTGAGTTACCTACCCACGGTTTTCTACTGTTTGGTCAACTCCAAATATAGAGCTATGCACACACAAAGATAAACACACAGATTATTTCACTCTCCTATTCAAATAAACTGTTGAATCTCAGAATTCAAGGGGAAATAGTTGGATTAGAACTCTGTATTCCTCTAGCTTTAAGTACTTATAGATGCTTTCTCCAGCTTACCATCTTAGATCAGAACTTCTTAGTGATGTTTGAATGACATCCTTGCTTCTTCTTTTCTCCAGTTCTTCCTTCCTTCCTTCTTGCTTTCAAGAAAATAAATGATAGAAAAGTGGTATTAAGTGGTCAATTCTTTGCCTAGATATCTCTGTTTCAGTTGTTCCACTGCAGGGCTTGGCTTTATTCCAAAATGCTAGAATTCACCATGCTTTCGTTTCTTGCCCCAGATAGTTCCCACTTGTAGTGAACAGCTATTGGAAAATCCTAGCACCATCTGCCATGAAACACAAGCAACAGCTTCAGGAATATATATAAGGATGCCAGTCATCTGGCCTGGGCACTTTCCAGACATGCTGTTGGGTATTGTCCAACTTGAACTTGGGTCTACTACATCCCCAACAGGTTGAAGGAGGGCGGAGCTCAGAATACCTGCTGAGAACCTGGACAGTTGCATGCTCATCCAAACCAAGTCTTGTCTGACACTCGGTCTCTTACTCTCAAGAATGTTTCAACCTCAACCTGCACCTCTGTGAAAGCTTCCAAGTAAAAAAGTGTACATGGGAAGAGTGGACTTAAGAAAAGCTCAGGACGATTAATTGACAGTGTAATATTAATTTCCTTGCACCTCCACTTCCCTTTTAGTTTCTGCAGGCTAGAAGTGGATCTGATCCTTAGCCTGAGATATAAAATGAAAGAAAGAGAGTGAGTTTCCCTATGGGGTTGAAAGCAATGGACCCAACAGATTTTTATTAAAAATCTTCTGATTGCAACACTACATTTACCACAGGCTATTTCTCCTGAAACTAAGTAGGCTCAGCAGCCTAGCACTTAAACCCTCCTCTATGCTCCCAGGACAGCCTGCATTGACAAACCAGAATCAAAAAGGAGTTAATCTTCCAGAAGGGAAAAGAGAAGTATGGTGGAAATACTGCATTTTTGCTAGGAGATTAGGAAAAAATATATATTAGGCAGGACAAAGAATTAGAAAAAAGTATAGCTCAACTTATGACCTTCCTTGAAATACTGACAGTCAAGTAAAAAAAGCAATCACAGAGATTTGCAGACCAGAAAATCCCAGGATCATGCTCACTCAAGGAGGCAGATTTTTAATTGATCACCTACATTCATAACACAGTTGAATAAATTGTAGAAGAAAGAAAAAAAAAAAAAAAAGAAAGAAAAAAACCCAAGAAAAAGATTGTACCCAGCTCATCCAGTAACAGACAACCAAAGAGTACAAGGCGTGTTGCATGTCCCTAACAGAGCCTTTCACGACCTGTGTCAGCAGCACCATCCTGGGTCCCTGGTCCCCCACCCCAGACCCTCACTGCCCGCTGTCCTGGCTCTGTGGCAGCACCCGATGCTCAAGGTGCTCTGGCATGTGCTGAGCTCACCCGCACAACCCAGGGGCAGCCCCCAGGACACCTCACTCGCAGTGCTACTGCCAGGTGGGACAGAAACTCGTCCGTGTGGTGGCCCCCTAGTACTCCCCAGCACCCAGTTTGGACATATTGTCCCTGGCAGCTCAAACCGATCCATGGCAGAGATTGCAGCGATACAAAACTCATAATACTATCTACAATGTCATTTACAGCAGCATTTATTATAGTATCTAGAGACACTTTATACCCACATCTGGGAAAAAAAAATAATTTCCATATTCAAGGTCAAAAGTGTCTCAAACCAAAAGAGGCTATCCCTTCACGTAGCAGTCCCAAAAGGCATACAATTCATTTTACCATTTTGTCTGCGGCATGCCATTTTGTCAGTTCAACAGACTGTTGAACTGTCTGCAGCCTTTAAAACCTATTTGGTTGCTATGGTTACCAGCTCTTCAAAATATCACTACCAGATTAAAAAAAGTCAGTACCAGATTAAAAAGAAAAACCCACATGTGAGGTTTGATGATTCTGCCATGATTTTGCCTGATTTCACAAGAAAATTGTTCTACATTTAGTACCTTGAGAGATAAAGGATAGTATAAGTCAAGAGCAAAATGATGAAAGGATGTTTCTCTGTGCCTTGCAGCTTTAAACTGTTATATTAATCAATCCAAACTTCAAATTGTTTGGAACACAAAACCACTGAAAAGCATAGCAACTTCAGAACAGCATGATGCTCAAAATTTGTGTTTGTAGCAGATTTATTTTTAATTTCTACATAAATGTAATGTTAGCATTCAGATCTTCAGATGGTCCACAATTGGTTAACATTAGTGGGGACAGTGTGAACTACATCAGCTAAAGATCTTGCCACAGATATGTACAACTTTACAAGTTTTACCTACCTTTTTATCAATAAGCATTTATCGAATCACTTGACACTATTAAACTAAAGTTGATATTTATTACAGACATTGAACTACACTGTGGAAAGCCTTATAGGTACAGATATAAGATCATCTGAGTGCTTTCATTCCTCATCAGCTCTGGATTAAGGTGAATGCCAGGAAGCCCACAGAAAGCAATGACTCTGTAAGATGGAAGCCAAAAGCTAGACCCTCAAATGGTAAGTATCTGCATAATTCCTTCAAACCACATAATTTACTCCAGCTAAGGTTTTGGCCCTGAGAGCATTGCCCCAGCAATCTTAATACAAAGAACTGAGCTTTTTCCTGAATATGGAAGTGAATCAGGACATCGAGTTAAAGGTGATAGAATTTTTTAAATGCTCAGATATTAGATTGTTCCAGATAAACGTTTTCACATGCTTTGAATCAGAGAAACAAGGATATCCAGTGGCTCAAAGGACAATAATAGTATACACTACTGAGTGATATTAAAAATGGACTGTTATTAAAACTAGTTTGAAACATGCAATTAAGCAGAAGTGCTATTTTCTTTTATATCCAACATTTAATATTCAGATGAAGTACTAGCTACCAAATGGACTTACTACATTTCTAATGAATAAACAATTTAATAGGGCAACCAGGTGATCAGGCCCAGTGAGCATAGGTTTATGAAAGGCAGGTCCTACTTTACTAACCTGATCTCCTTCTTTGACAAGGTGACCCACCTAGTGGATGGAGGAAAGGCTGTGGATGTTGTCTACCTGGACTTTAGTAAAACCTGTGACACCGTTTTCCACAGCATTCTTCTGGAGAAACTGGCTGCTCATGGCTTGGATGGGTGTGCACTTCACAGGGTTAAAAACTGGCTGGATGGCCGGGCCCAAAGAGTTGTGGTGAAATAAATTAAATCCAGTTGGTGGCCGGTCACAAGTGGTGTTCCCCAGGGCTCAGTACTGGGGCCAGTTGTCTTTAACATCTTTATCAATGATCTGGACAAGGGGATCAAGTGCACCCTCAGTCAGTTTGCAGACAACACCAAGTTGGGCAGGAGTGTTGATCTGCTTGAGGGCAGGAAGGCTCTACAGAGTGATCTGGACAGGCTGGATTAATGGGCTGAGGCCAGCTGTATGAGGTTCAACAGAGCTAAGTGCTGGTTCCTGCACTTGGATCACAACAACCCTATGCCAGACTACAGGCTTGGGGAAGAGTGGCTGGAAAGCTGCCTCACGGAAATGGAACTGGGGGTGTTCTACAACTGGCTGAATATGGGCCAGCAGTGTGCCCAGGTGGCCAAGGAGGCCAACAGCATCCTGGCTTGTATCAGGAACAGTGTGGCCAGCAGGACTAGGGAAGTGATCGTCCCCCTGTACTCGGCACTGGTGAGTCCTGTGTTCAGTTTTGGGCCCCTCACTTCAAGAAGGACATTGAAGTGCTGGAGTGTGTCCAGAGGAGGGCAGTGAAGCTGGTGAAGGGTCTGGAGCACAAGTCTGATGAGGAGCGGCTGAGGGAACTGGCGTTGTTTAGCCTGGAGAAAAGGAGTTTGAAGGGAGACCTTATTGCTCTCTACAGCTACCTGAAAGGAGGTTGTAGCCAGGTGGGTGTTGGTCTCTTTCCCCAAGTAACAAGTGACAGGAGGACAGGAAATGGCCTCAAGTTGTGCCAAGGGAGGTTTAGATTAGATATTAGGAAACATTTCTTCGCTGAAAGGGTTGTCAAACACTGGAACAGGTTTCCCAGGGAAGTGGTTGAGTCACCATCCCTGGAGGTATTTAAAAGACGTGTAGATATGGTGCTTAGGGACATGGTTTAGTGGTGGACTTGGCAGTGCTAGGTTAACAGTTGCACTCAATGATCATAAAGGTCTTTTCCAACCTAAGTAATTCTGTGATTCTAATTTAAAATCATCAACATGGAAGTTTGCTTCTCTGTGTTACTACACTGAGTTACATTGTCCAATTGAAAGTGCCCCAAATGTAAGGGAATCCATCCCTTTGAAGACAGAAGCCAGGCAGTCATAGAAATGCAAACAACAAAGTGTTCCTTCATGTTACATTACAAGACTTGAGAAACTGACACACCATCTATAAAAAAAAGTGAACTCTACTAAATGTGAAATAGTGGAGGGTTTTCTTTCTTAATATCAAATCAGTCAGTATTCCTTCACCCAACAACTATTTGCAACATATACTGGAAATCCAAAGGTGGCAATGAAGATAAATGTGTAATTTTTCTACAGATGGGACATTAAAGAGAAGCTGTTCTAACATGGTGAATAATAGAACCCCACAGAAGAGTAAGATGGAACAATGCAATTCTTCCTCCAGTACTTTCCTACATGGGTGAATATGGACATAAACCTGTCAGTCTCATTTCTGACGTCTTAGGAAAACACAGGCGCCCAGCTGTGAAAATTTTCAGGGAGTATCAAGTAATTGAAAAGAGGAAGGATCAATAGAGACCAATAAAGCAATGATTTACCCAACACGACCATTGCAAGCTCATATGCTCTTTTCCCCATTCACAATTACTTGGTCATGTGCAAATGCATTCACATTATTGATTGTGCAATGAAAAACTAGATAGAAATTTAGTTTGAACAACACACTTTCTTTACAAGCCCTTACTATTTATTAGTACACTGCTTTCAAATTTAGTGTTAAAATTAAGCTTGGAAGGGAGTAATTATCACTATATTATCATTGTAATTATAAAAGAACAACCAGATTTGTGTTGCATCACCTTGACCCTGTATCCCTATGATATATCTCCAGTTTACATCTAGAGACCTTCTCATTCTTCAGGAGATTAGCAAAAAAAACCCCAAATTATTAGCAATTGTTTGGTTTCCAAATTGTATTCAAAACCTAGCATGCATGTCATCCAATACTGTTGGCCAATATTTGCATAAAATATTTTCATCCGACGTCACCAAAACCTGTTCTCTTTAAGCTTGTTTTTTGAAGTGTTAAAGAACTTGGCTCAGCTAGATGGAACGATTGACTCAAATGTGGATTTTTTAATGGCAATAAATATTCTCTATGTAAGTGTTCTCCCAGGTAATGTGACATTCATTTCAATATTGATTTTTTTCCATCTAGTTCAACTCTACAGTTATTTGCTATTTGAATTGTCATACTGCTGCAGCACTCCAGTCATCGGCCATAACCCCGCGGACTAAAGACCGAACAAACAGGACAAAAATCTGCCGAGTGGCCCACAGAAAATGAGTTTGCCTTTAGTCACAGGTGACTAGACTGGATCATTGATATGATCAGAAGGGGTATCAGAAGGGGATACCAAAGGGAGAAACCAGGATTTTAGTTTGGACAAGAGAAAATCTATTTCTCTCTCTGTGTCTTCTTAGAGACTGGACCTGAGCTGGTTTTCTGACAAAATTATCCAAAAACAATGCATGCAGATAGGGACATAAAAGAGCTATTGCAAACCCAGAGGAGGTCAAAGGAATTGGATCCGAACAAACATGATTAGAGAGTCAGGAAAGAAGCCCAGAGAGGACAGAGTCCCTAGGGAAGTGCAAAAAAAATCAGGTAGAAAAACCTGGTTAAACATGCTGCAGGTGCCTGATAATTTGAAAACGATAAGCCCACTGTTCTGGATCTGAGATGCAGCTGCAGTTATCAAAGGCCTTTGTGTTGGGTTTGCGTGGCAAGGTTTTGGTAGCGGGGGGGGGGGCTACAGGGGTGGCTTCTGTGAGAAGCTGCTAGAAGCTCCCCCTGTGTCTGATAGAGCCAATGCCAGCCGGCTCCAAGACGGGCCCGCCGCTGGCCAAGGCCAAGCCAATCAGCGCCTCTGTGATAACATATTTAAGAAGGAAAAAAAAACAAGCTAGAGAGAGCTTTTGCAGCTGGAGAGAGGAGTGGGAAGATGTAAGAAACTCTGCAGACACCAAGGTCAGTGCACAAGGAGGGGGAGGAGGTGCTCCAGGCGCCAGAGCAGAGATCCCCCTGCAGCCCGTGGTGAAGACCATGGTGAGGCAGGCTGTCCCCCTGCAGCCCATGGAGGAAGGATGAAGGGGTGTAGAGATTCCACCTGCAGCCCATGGAGGACCCCACGTCACAGCAGGTGGAGGCACCTGAAGGAGGCTGTGGCCCCGTGGGAAGCCCACGCTGGAGCAAGTTCCAGGCCGGACCTGTGGACCCGTGCAGAGGGGAGCCCATGCCAGGGCAGGTTTGCTGGCAGGACTTGTGACCCCGTGGGGGACCCCACGCTGGAGCAGTCTGCTCCTGAAGGTCTGCACCCCGTGAGGGGGACTCCATGCTGGAGCAGGGGAACGATGAGAGGAGTCCTCCCCCTGAGGATGAAGAAGCGGCAGAAACAACGTGTGATGAAGTCAACGTAACCCCCATTCCCCGTCCCCCTGTGCCGCTGAGGGGGGGAAGGTTGAAGCCGGGAGTGAAGTTGAGCCCGGGAAGATGGGAGGGGTGGGGGGAGGTGTTTTTAAGATTTTATTTTATTTCTCATTCCTCTACTCTGTTTTGCTTAGTAATAAATTAGATGAATTCCCTCTCTAAGTTCGGTCTGTTTTGCTCATGATGATAATTAGTGAGTGATCTCTCCCTGTCCTTATCTCGACCCACAAGCATTTCGTTATACCTTTTCTCCCCTGTTTAGTGAACGAGGGGAGTGATAGAGCGGCTCTGGTGGGCACCTGGCCCCCAGCTAGGGTCAACCCACCACAGCCTTGGTGAGAGAAGATTTAGAAATATGTCAGGGATGGAGGAGAGACTGGAGATGGGATGAAGTCAGAAGAGAATTTAGAATAACAACTAGCTTAGGAATAGAGAGAAAGGAAGGTCTGGAAAGGGGTTAGAAAGGTAGGTGAGGGTTGTGGGTGGGCTTCTTAAGTGTGGAAAATGGGGAAATACTCTCAGCAAACAGTCAGAGTGCAAGAAAGGCACCTGAAGACACTGGGAGATAACATGGAAGCAAAATGGAGAAAAGCAAATGAGAGGTTTATATTTGTGACAGGAGGAAAGAAGGAAGGAGTAGTAGGAAGAGAGAAATCAAAGATAAGAGAGTAGCTGCAGTGTCTTTCTTAAGTCTTGTCGTTGAAGAAATTAGTGAAAATTTGTGTGAAGAGGGAAGTAGAGGCAGGAGAAGCAATGTGGAGGCAAGACAGTAGTACTCCTAAGAGGATGAGTCTTAGGTGTCTTAATTTTCCCAGTAGAGCTACCCACAGAAGAAATGTACTTGACCAGGTGAAGGAGACTTTAGGCCCCCATGAAGTGTCACTCTTTTGTACGCTGACCACTGAAGATGGCAATACCGGCACAGGGACCTATGCCCATGTAGCACAACTGCAGGCACTTTCACTGGCACAGATCCTTTCCCGAGTGAATTTGACACATCTATTACCTGCCTATGTGTAAAGATGAGTTTCTTTCAGTAAACTGACAGGTATGTCAGTGCCTAGGGCTAGGAGATTTTGTAATAAACCCTCTAGACTTGGTACTGCTCTGCTCCAAGAAGATTCTTCAAGCATTCTGAGAAACATTTACAGGATATACCAAGCACTGATATGTCCTCTCTACTGTGAAGTTCTCTGACATGTTTTTTTGTGTTTCAAGGACCCTACCACAACAGTCTCTGAGCTAATGGTATTCACATACAATTTGGAAGACACTCCATCCATTCATTATTTGCCCTTAAAAAAATACCCCATGATTGCACACACATATTTTACTTCACAGAAATGCAGATTAAATGTTTTCTTTCAGCTCCAAAGACAAGTAAAAGTTCACTAAAGGTGCTTCTTGGGTGTCTGTACTCTTAAGTCTTTTGCTGCTTAAAAGCAGCAGGTGGACTACAGGCATTTTCAGTCTGCTTGTTTTCTTGAAGCTCAAACTGCCTTTAAATTTCACTGGAAAAAAACCCAAGATTGTTTCAGAACCTTAGGTATCAGACTTTCCCAGTAATGTCTTCCTGGGTGCAATACCCACCTTGGGACTAGAAGGAAATGTCCTCTTTCCTATCATCCCTATGAAATATCCTCAAAACAGGTTCTTGTTTTGTTTCATTGCATCTGACAAAGCTTCTCTTATCCTTTTCAAGGGAAAGCATTTAGTGCATTTACAATTCTAACATTTAGACCTACAAATATGTGACTTGATCATCAAAGCTAATTATCATTTGCAGTTCCCTATGATTCCTGAAGGATCTACAGCTGCCTAGTACACCTAAAAGAGCTTATAATTTACATTTAAAGATATAATTTCCCATATTAGAGCTAATTGTCTCATCTGTGTGTTCAGAAACAAAAGAAGAAAGCAAAACTTTGCTCTTTCATTTCAGACTCCAGCGGTCAAATGCCAAGTTCAGATGTTGAATTAGTGCTGAATTGCAATCATGCCAATCACCCATGAAGCTCGATGTGGACAGCAGAGATGGGATCTGACTGAGCCAGTCACCTTAAGTGTCCTTTATAATCAACACAGAGAAAGAGCCACTTAGGTGTGATTCACCTCATCCGGAAGGAGAAGCCTAAAATAAGTCAGATGAGTCATGCCCTAGAAATGCCTCTTTCTTACCAAAGGCTTTGATGGGACCTGTGGAGGGCTGCCTTAGATTTAGTTAACTACATTTCTGAGGTCTAAAGTTAGGTAAGCTGAATCTCATCAGATGCATCTATACTGCAGCCTACTCACTCTGAGGGGAAAGCTATGAAATTAACATAAGTAGTTTCATTAACAGTGAAAAAATGGTGTTCACCGGAGAATAATCAGTTTTAAAAATAAAAATGAGATCCTTTAGACAAAGCAGACATTTTTATTACCTATTTTCATTATGCTTTTGGTGACTGGTTATCAAACTACAGCATTTACTTTTGGGTCATAAGTACTGCAGCAGCAAACTATCCTAGTGACAGCTAACAGCTCTTGAGTGGAACTTGAAAGAAGCCTGAACAATAATGTAACTTTTATATTTTAAAAGTCCTTTGGCAACATAATAGGTGTACACAATGAAAGCACTAGGGGAACGGACCAAAGCAGGGTGCTGCTGGCTAATTACTGGCTGTGATCAAAGGAAAATTGTTGAGAAAAATACTGAACAGGGTGAGCCAGAAATACTCCCTCTTAACTGGGAATGTACTAGAAAAATACACAGCACACCAGAAAAAGACTAGAGTACTAAGGAAATTAGGTTAAAGCAAAGGAAGACAGTGAATTTGAACAGTAATTGGGAAGGTTTTCTTTTCACATTTATAAACTGGTGGAAAGTATATTCCTCATTATCAGTTTGATGGGTCTAACAGCTTCTACCACAGTAGCAAGGCAAAAAAAAGAAAAAAAAAAAAAAGGCTGTCATACCATTTCTTCCTATCAGTTATCCGGGGATGCTGAGATTACATGGCCAATCCAAAGTATTCCTAGAAAACTGGGTTATATGTCATCATTCATAAAAATTATGCCCTGCCTCAATGAAGTAAACAGCCAGCAGACATAGAAGAATTAAAAGAAAGTTTCACTTTCTATTTAAAATGCTGTAGGAAAGGTTCTATACCACTTTTCACTACTTTTTAATGTACTTCTAGGGATGAAAACAGGAGAGCTCTTTACAAAAAGTGGTAGGCTTTTGACTGAACTGAGTAGGAAATTCATGATTTGACCATTGCTAGATTAGCTTATGAAAGCCTTCACTGTTTTCCTTCATGAAAATTGGCAATGGAACAGGAAGTAAAAGAGAGCTATCATGATGTATGTGTTTGATAGTAGCAGGGCCAGAGTATGATCTGGTAAGGAATGACTGTATCTGCCAAATATTTCACTATTTTAGAATCTAGTATAAAATTCACCCCCTGTGTTTGGGGTTTTTTCCCCAGAAATGCTGAGACTACATGATCAGAGGGCTAGCATTCATATCATTTTACTGTCAGATCACATAATATTCATCTCTTTGGACCTTTTTGACTGTGTCCATCTGATCCTAGTGGGGCATCTCTAGCAACACCCATAGCAGTTAGCTCTTGAACTCTCCTCAGTGTGTCATAGCAGCTGCCTCACTGGTAGAAGAGGAACGAAATTCTGCGAAAATCCTTGGATAACTGGCTGGAACTGGGCTGTACCTGAATCATTCATTGGGGATGCAGTAGTCAGCATAGGATATGATAGAAATGTATATATTCTTTTGTTTCACTGATATTAATAACATGGTTGGAAAAGGGCATTCACAAGGTTCTGGAGGAAAGTGCGCAGCTTCTGAAACACACAGACATCATATGCATGGTAACTGTGTCCAGTGTCAGCATGCATAAATTACAGTGTGACCAATCATTTCCCAAATGCAAGATGAAAAGGTACTCCTAATAATTACGGTAGTCATGCCTTCTCTCAGAGAACACTGGATGGGATTTTTGATGACCTTATAATATTGGGCATGCCACATTTCTGGAATGAGGTATACATTAGGGCCCTTACTGGTGATGTCAATTCAGGACTAACGATACACATAGGGTTTTGCATAACTTCTCACAGCAATTGTCGCAGCAGGCTTTATGGTATCACACTGTTGTGCCACAGCTGGACAGCAAGATAGTGGTGCCAGCTTCCATCTAGATGATGACCAGATGCTTCCTGACTACAATGAGGCAATTGAAATCAGTGTCCTGTTCCTTAAGAGCCTGTACCACTTCCTAGCATATGGTCAGGAAGGACATCTTCTGCAATCATACATTACTAGCCTACTGCAAGTCTTTCATTCAGTGTCACATTCATAGGCCCTGACCCTCATGGGGGACTTCAACCACCTCAAATTCTGCTAGAGGGACAACACAGGAGGACAAAAGCAATCCAGGAAGTTCCTGGAGTACATTGATAACTTCCTCCTCCAAGTGATACAGAAGCCTATGAAGAGAGGTACTCTGTTGGACCTCATACTCACCAACAACAAGGGACTTGTTGGGAACATGAAGTTCAAAAGCAGCCTTGGCTGCAGTGACCATGAGGTGGTGGAGTTCAGAGCACCTCATGAAGTTCAACAAGTCCTCCGTCTGGAGGAATGCATCATGCTATCATTGATTGGTCAGGATGTATACACAAAATCATCAGCATACAATGGGTCTGAGTATAAGGCTATGAGTGACATTGCTCAGAATAGCATTGCCCTTGAGATGAACTTGGGTACCTACCATGAATGTTGCTAGATGTGGCTCTCCCTTTGCTTGAAACTCTCCAGAGAGTTGAGTGGTGAGATGTGTCTGCAACTGCGCTATGAGGGCACTAGCAGCACTGAAGTATACCCAGTTTGGAAGCTCTGGCTTCATATCTCTCATGTGATGCTATAGATGTGACCTTTGCCATTTGCTGCTGCCTTTGATCAATATCAACATGAAGTAATTTTATAGCTACTGTGCAAGATTTACTGGCACATTTTTAGTTACAGTTGAGAGATTCATTATGCCTCAGTGAATGACGCAGTTCCCCAACAAGTTGGTATATGCACGTCCTTACACATGGGCTAGAAGACAGATAGAAATGTCAGCTGTGAATCAGCTATTATAACCAGAGCTATTTCTTCACTTTCCAAGCAGTAAAAATTACTTCATACTCTGCAGGAGCTGTGCACAGCAATGCTGAGACTTATCACTATTCCCAATTCTAACATTGTGTTGAGAAATCCAGCTAAATACTGTTCTTGTCTTCCTTTCTTCTTCATTTATAGTAGGAATGTTATCTTCTTAATCATGAGGTGGGGTCTAGCGTTACTATAACTTTCAGATTTTTTATCATATCTGCATTACTTTACTACACCTCAGGCGAGGATCTCACTGAGGCACAAACACAAAACTAGTTTGTCCATTTCCCTTGCAGAAAAAACTGAAATTCTGTCCCCACTGAAACAGATGGGAATTTGGAGGCCAAGGGTTTACTTCAAATGTCTTTACCTCTGCTGCTGGAGCTGTACAGCCAAAATCCATCTGCCAAGGACAGGCAAAGTGCATCATATTATTGTAAGTTTGCCTCACTGTGTTGCTTTGGTAACAAATGTTCCTGGTGTTAAAGTGATGGTTCAGAAAACCTCAGAATGGAGATCATTGCCAGTAAAATCACACAAACTAGTGGTTCTTAAGTGTTTCCTGATAGGAATATTTTTTCTTCCCACTGAAATTAATGTCAAACCAGGATGCAATTCAGTTCATGGACATTGTCACGACATTTAAGATGCCCTAAGGCAGTCTGAAGTCTCCAGGGAATTAGAAGGGCTTATTAGGCAGTGCTTTGGGATCGTCAGAAGCATGGTGGCAAAGACCAGGCAAGGCCTGCAATCTGCAGCAACCAGGAACCATCTACCTAGCCAGGCTAGCCTGCGATGAGTGGAGGCTGCCTCCTCGACAGAGCTCCTGTCGTGGTTTTACCATGGCTGGCAGCTAAGCCCCACACAGCCGCTTGCTCACTCACTCATTGCCCAGTGGGAGCGGGGAGAGAATCAGAAAAGTAAAAGTGAGAAAACTTGTGGGTTGAGATAAAGACAGTTTAATAGGTAAAGCAAAGGCTGCGCACACAAGCAAAGCAAGACAAGGAATTCATTCCCCATTTCCCATGGGCAGGCAGGTGTTCAGCCATCCCCAGGAAAGCAGGGCTTCATCACGTGTAAACGTTACTTAGGAAGACAAATGATTACTCTGAATGTCCCCAATCCCCTTCCTTCTTCTTCCCCCAGCTTTATGTGCTGAGCATGACATCATATGACATGGGACATCCCTTTGGTCAGTTGGGGTCAGCTGTCCCAGCTGTGTCCTCTCCTAGCTCCTTGTACACTCACTGGTGGGGTGGTGTGAGAAGCAGCAAAGGCCTTGGCTCTGTGTGAGCACTGCTCAGCAGTGACTGAAACATCTCTGTATTATCAACACTGTTTTCAGCACAAATCCAAAACACATCTCCATACTATCATCTACTATAAAGAAATTTAATTCCATCCCAGAAAAACCAGTACAGCTGGAAGCTGCTGTCCAGGTGGAGGGCTGTAAAGTCTGTACCCCACACTCCTAAGTGGAGGAGGGTGTAAACGCCACCTGTGCAAGGTGTGCTCTGGTGGAGTCACTCAGGCAGCAGGTGATGGAGCTGCGGGAGGAAGTCAGCAGGTTACACTGTATTACAGGGGGAGAACAAGAAATAGATAATTATTCCAAGTGCTGCAAGAAGATAATTCAAAGACTGCACCCTCAGCAAGCTTGCAGATGACACCAACCTGGGTGGTGCTATTGATATACTAGAGGGAAGGGATGCCATCCAGAGGGACCTTGACAGGCTTCAGAAGTGGACCAATGTGTACCTCATGAAGTTCAACAAGGCCAAGGGCAAGGTCCTGCACATGGATTGGGGCAATCATCAGTATTGGTACAGACAGGGGGGATGAATGGATTGAGAGCAGCCCTGCAGAGAAGGACTTGGGGATATTGATAGATGCAAAATTGGACGTGAGCCAGCAATGTGCACTTGCAGCCCAGAAAGTCAGTAGTATCCTGGGCTGCATCAAAAGAAGTGTCGCTAGAAGGTCAAGGGAGGTGATTCTCCTCCTCTACTCACTCTCATGAGAACCTACATGGAGTATTGCATCCAGCTCTGGGGTCCCCAGCATAAGGAAGACCTGGAGCTGGTAGAGTGGGTCCAGAGGAGGGCCACGAAAAGAGATCAGAGGGCTGGAACACCTCTCCTGCGACAAAAGGTTGAGAGATTTGGAGTTGTTTAGCCTGGAGAAGGCTCCCAGCAGTCCTTATTGCCATATTTCAATACTTAAATGGTGGATTCAAGAAAGATGGAGAGATATTTTCTAACAGGTCTGTAGTGATAGTACAAGGGGTAACAATTTTAAACTGAAAGAGGGGAGATTTAGATTAGATATAAGGAAGAAATTCTTTACAATGAGGGTGGCGAGGCACTGAAACAGGTTACCCAGGGAAGTTGTGGATGCCCCATCCCTGGATGAGTTCAAAGTCAGGTTGGATGGGGCTTTGATCAATATAATCTAGTGGAAGATGTCCCTGCTTACAGCAGAGGAGGTGGGACTAGATTATCTTTAAAGGTTCCTTCCAACCCAAACCATGCTGTAATTCTATGATTCTATTACCCAAGTCACTTATCTGGTTGGGGCTAGGAGACCTGCACCATCTGCAAGGGAAAGCCAAGAAGGATGTCATGTGGATAGGATACTAATCTCACACATCAGTGCACAGCTGTATTTATGCAACTTAAGTGCATCCCTGTTGAAAACTTCCTTTCCTCCAAAATAAGTAGGGGTTGGATTCAACCCCAGCCTGCAGCTATTAAATTTAGGAGTTGCAATGTAGGGATATTACTCAGCTGCCTAACTATAGGCAGCTGTTGCTATTTGCGGTACCCTAGGACATTCATCTCTTCTCCAACTGCCTTTACAGAATGATGCATGTCCTGTGGTATCCAGCTCCATATGGATGTGACAGATGTGTAAAATGTTGCTAGATATAGAACAGAATCACACCATATGTATTTACAAGGCAATTTGGTATATATTCTCCCAATACAGTTACGCAGATCTGGTCAGTGGAGCCTGGAGAACAATTTAGCCCTCTCTGAAGTACGCAGTTACTGAATCGCTTTCCACTGATTCTACCAGATAAACTTTCATTGTTTATAATGGGAGTTTTAAACACCCAGGTCACCTATATGTGGACATTTAAATTTAGGTATCTTAATCTGCAAGCTGACTCCCATTCTAATTTTAGCTTTGGAAAATACTTTTTGGATGGAAATAGAGATGGACTCTCAGATCTGGACCAGCAGCTCTAAATCTTTAAAGAAATTATAAATGAAGATATGCCCCTGCATATATGTTAGCAGTTAGGTTCTTGGACTATATCAGTATTAATCATACACGACAAATGGATTTCAAATTCTTGTGCTTCAGCATCACAGAAAACATTGTTTTGAGGAGACACAAGTGCACCTAAAATGGAATGAATGCATATAACCCATTTCTTATCATCTGAATTTCGCCTCTCACTTAAACAATTGTTTAGACTCTGGCTATGGTCGATGTAGATAAATAGGAACTTCCAAAGGGAATAGATGATATGAATGGTTTTCGAGAAGGCATATCTCTAAACAGCTACTTTAGAGTAGATCCACACTTATAGACAGATAAAATCATTTAACATGAGTCCACCTTTACTGATTTAACTCCTTCAAGCTGAGGTTTACAATACAGCTTAAGTGACATTCCTCTGTCACTCAAGATAGGTGTTAGCATTACAGAGTGGTTATTTCAATAAGAGTCAGAAAATAAGATGCTCTTTTCTATATCTGTCAAATGTAGCTCCTGTCCACAAAGTCCTGGATCAGTAAGCTCAGAGACACATTTGGCTTAAGAAATGGAAGAAACAAAATCTCAAAGTACAGGAGATAAATCTCTGCAAATGCTGCTAACATCTGAATTGACTAAGAGAAGTTAAATAACAGGAAGGTATTATAAATCTTCCCCTGCTTCAGCTAAACTAATCATCTGTACACATTAAGATGGCATTTAATAAATGGTGCCCTGGGAAAAGTAAAAAATCTACTTGTTGGTGAATGCTCTGCCAACAGCGGAGTAAAGCCAAGATTACAGTGGCCTTTTAACACAGTTACAAAAAAAATCAATAGCTTTTTATTTTTATTAAATTACTATCAGTGCAGAGAATGACTGAAGTCTGTTTTCCATTTACTCCATAGAATCATATCTGCAAGGAGCTTGCAAATAATTGGATACAGAACCCTTCTGATGGAGTGGCTCAGATATCTTTATTGTTGGAGGGGATGCTTAATGCACTGCCTTCCAGTGGCCCTTCAACAAGGAGGAAAAGAATCTGAGGACTCTATAATTGGCTGCTGCTTCAAAAAATTAATAAAAAGCATTGCACATAGAGAGCAGTTATAGCTATGAATGAACTATGCTCTCAGTGTCTTTGTTCTCCTAGAAAACCTATAAGAATTTCTGTTATTAAACCAAATGCATACAGTCTCAACAGGAGAAGCAGAGAGGGGAGGAGAGATGTCATGATAATGAATATAAAACATGTTTTATTCCAAATACTACTCTCTTGAAGTTTGAATAACTAGACATCATTAAACGTACCCTGAAGGAGCATAGATCAACAAGATGTACATTTCCATTTTTAACAAAGATTTCTATTTCCACTTGTTCTTTACTGTACACTCTTTCCTGGTCCTTTTCACATTTGCCTGCAAAGCAGTACTCAGAGGGTAAGACAGGATGAAGGACTGCTACAGAATTTACTGCAAAAGAATCCTACAAGTGCACTTGCCTGACTGTGCTGATAGAAACTCTGTCCCAAACACAGACTATTTCAGTGATTTTCAACCTTCCTGGAAACTGTAGCCCTACACATTTTCTGAAAGTGGCATTACTCCCTGCATTGTGAATTTACACATTCCTCTGCAATTTTTCACGCACCTCCAGGGATCCACAGACCCCAAGTAAAAAAATCACTGCCTTTTACACAGCTCATATGAGAAGTGTTTCTACCCTAGGTGCATTAGGGGTCATTTAAACAGGAAGACTTCCCATTCATCATGCATACTAACTACCTAGTGTCATACAACAGGTAATGGCAGCGCTACTCAGCCTGTTTGACTCATCTCAAACTAAACACACAGGCCAATAGCGACAGCGTACACAAGGCAATGCAAGGCAGCTGGGATGAGCCCCCCCTGACTCAAGTTATCCACAATGGGGTGGGATGGGATAAAGAGGGGTGAATTCTGCATGTAGAATTTAAGGGAGCCTTTACCTACCTCAAGGATCTGGAATAAGGGGGAGCTGGGAGGGAATTTGTGCAAAAACAGCCAGGAGAGAGGCAATTATGGAAAGACAATAACCTCAGGACAGCTTTTCCCTGACCACAGTGCTGACCTGAATATAAAACTCATTACTTTTTCATACAGAAAGCATCTCAAAAATTCATTTTGGGTCTCAGAAAAGTAGCAGTAGCAGAGGCAAAAGACAAGTGATATAAAATTTAGTCAGGAGTAAAGAAAATACAATTTTCAATCACATTCAGAAAACAATGGAACTGTGTTTTTAATAATCCCAAGGTACTGTGCCCAAAGTAGTCCCATTCATTCACACTGCCATAAAATTATGTCTGAGAAAACCAACTATGAACAATTCACAAGGTCCATAACTAAGAAGGTAAGAATGGGGCTGGTTTTGACTGGGATAGAGTTAATTTCCTTCCTAGTAGCTAGTACAGGGCTGTGTTTTGGTTTTGTGCTGAACACAGGGTTGCTAACACAGGGATGTGTTTGTTACTGCTGAGCAGTGCTCACACAGAGCCAAGGCCTTTGCCTATTAAACTGTCTTTATCTCAACCTACAAGTTTTCTCATTTTCATTCTTCTGATTTTCTCCCCCATCCTACCGAGGTGGGGGGGTGAGTGAGCAGCTGCATGTTGCTTATTTGCCAGCTGGGGTTAAACCACAACAGAATGCCTCTATCGAACGGGCCCAAGACTTACCTAACTCTATATCTTGTCCTCTACAGTAGTCAAAACAAATGGCTATGGGAGAATAGAAACAGGTCAAGCACAAATCATAATTCCTCCTAATCCACCAGCCTCCAAATACTTTCAGCCCAGGCATTTCCTGAGCTGTGTATGATAGCTATACATTTATTAATCCTCAGTTTCCTTTGAACCCATGCAAACTGTTCCAACTGACAGCATCCCTTGGCAAGGTGTTCTCCAAGTCTACTATCTGTTGCCCAAAGATACAGGTCAGTTGATTTATTTTGAACAATGGTCCTCCAAGCTTGACCTGAGGCTTCCTAGATTTTGCACTGAAAGGCACATGGCAATGGTGAATTTATAGACCTGTATTACACCCTTCCTCAGTTACCTCTTTTGCATGCTGGAAAGACTTAGTTTACTAAAGCTCAGCACTGCATGCAGTGTTCAAGACAGAAGTAAACCTTGTGTTTTCATAATGATATAATGAGGTCGTTCTATTATCTATTCCTCTCCTAAGAAATCCTAACTTTAGGTTCTTTCTTTTGACCACTATTGAGCACTGAGCTGGTATTTTCTCAGACTTGTCTGTCACAACTCTATGATCTCACCCCAGAGTGGAAATTACCTACTCAAAGCTTTTTTTATGTAAATTTGTGGGGGAGGGCTACCTCAGGTGCATCACTTCATATTTATCCGCATCTACTTTTACCTAAATAAGGGATCTGCTTCTCTATTAACCAGTATTATTAGATATTTATGCACATGCAAATGCAGTGTGAGCAGTATGTGCCATGTGAACATGGTGGCATGAAAACAGAATGAGAAAATCAAACGTTTGCCTTGGATTATGAGAAGCTGCAATACGTTACTGGTTTTAATTACACTTAGGAAAGCTTCATATACAAAACTGTTTCTAGAAACAACTAAAGGACAAATAAATTTTCTGAAAATGTATAGTGGAAGGATTAAAATTCTCATATTTTCAATAGCTTCCAGTTGTTCCCACAATAGATAAGTGAATAAACACATGAATAAAAAATGAGTACCAGCTTACAAAGCTGATGACCCCTGAAGAAGAAGGAATACTATGCAACCTTGGTGAGCATCAGCTTTGAAGTTGTCAAATATTGTAGGCTTGGCTATACTAACTATTCAGGAATATATTATAGTTATTATAATGATTCAGAAAGCTATGAAAAAATTTAGTGACTTGAAATAAATCATGACATATTGCGAGTTTTTAAAAAGCATGTACTAAATCCATCAGATGCACTTACATTGAAAGCTGTGTCTTGTTTTGTCTGTGGTATGGTACCATGACAGCAATAAAGAAATTATAATATTCATATCAAAATGATTAGTCATAATTGTCCCAGAAGTCCATAAAGTTTCCAGGATTAAGCAATGATATGGGAAATAATTTCTATTTTGCTTTCTTTGTGATTATAACTTATTTGAATATCTCAAATTATGTCTCTAAGATTTTTACTTTCCCACCCTCACCTTCTTCCCATAGGGAACATTGCATTGTTCAGAATAGCTAAATATCAAAGTTTTGAAGTATCACAAGGAGAGGGTATACAATATAAAAGGAAATCAATTTGCAGAAAACAAAGCAATCCCATAGTCATGTAGTATTAAAGCTTGCCATGCAGTCAAAAAGAAAACAAAACCTGAAAAAACAGCTAGTCTTAGTCCTTCTCTATAGATGGAAAATATTTAAATCCTTTCTACAGAGATATTTTAAACCGTTGTAGCATGAACCCAAAGAAACCACCACTTACATTAAAAGATAAACAAACAGGGAGTGGGAAGGCAATGCATCACGAAGAAAGCTAAGGCAGGCTGGCATTTCACTAACACACAGGTTTTGTGTAAAAAGTTTTTCTTTCACTTCCTTTTAGTTTCTATGGACACAGCTGTTTCTTTGGAGGTGGCTCGGCACTGTGTGTACATGTGAGGAGACCGAAGGCAGAGGAAGAGACCATCAAAGAAGATGGCATATAGAGAACTGCACTTCAAGGTCATGACAAGCCCTGATGGCATCTCAGGCATGGGGGCCTGTTAGGAGGTTGTAGTGAGGTGGGTGTTGGTCTCTTCTCCCAAGTAGCTAGCGAAAGGACAAGAGGAAATGGTTTCAAGTTGCATCAGGGGAGGTTTAGATTGGATATCAGGAAAAATTTCTTCACCAAAAGAGTGGTCAGGCATTGGAACCAGCTGCCCAGAGAGGTGGTGGAGTCACCATCCCTGGAGGTGTTCAAAAAACATGAAGACATGGCACTTCGGGACATGGTTTAGTAGACATGGTGGTGTTGGGTTGACGGTTGGACTTGATGATCTTAGAGGTCTTTTCCAACCTTAAAGATTCTATGATTCTATGATTTCAGTGCCAGCCCAAGCCCAGGCCCTGCCCGATCCTGGCAGCCCCAGCCCTGTGCCTGGCCTCATGCCCCAGCCCCCAGCCCCACCTCGGCATGGCCTCCCAGCCACTCAAGGGCCCTGGAAGGGCTGCTGGCGTGGGGATGGATGTCATCTGTGGAGTGAGAGGAATTAGCGGAGCCTGCTACAACTGAAACCAAGAGGCTGGGCTGAAATCTCCACTGTTAGTCTGTTTTCCAATGTAATTAAATGAATTGGTGATTAAAATCCTCTGCCCTGGCTTGCTGAAAACAATACAGTCTGTTTTATAGCACAGCCTGATGTTTATGAAATTACTTCCTCTAAGGGAAATAATAACTGAAGCCACGATAACATTTGCTAAGGAATTAATAGCTAGAGATGACATGTTTTCACAGAACGTAGTGGAAGACACCTTCTTGGAGGTATCCAGCTCATGATGTGGTAGCTAGATGACATTAAAGCACATACAATTAAAAAGAAGAATTGGGAAAAAAAATCCAGAATTCAGGGCTTGCTGGAATACCCTGCCACAGCTTGTCAGCTGAACAGGAAATGCTAGCTACAGAGGCCTCTCTGTCTGATGCTGCTGTGGACCCACATCCACTTTGCTTCATTACAGGTTATTTGTTTCAGAACGACCTCCTTATCTCAAGCCATAGCAAATCTCCTTCCCCATGCCTGAGAAGCCAAAAATTGCCAAAGATATGCAATGCAAAGGACTACAAGGGAAAAAAAAAAAATAGAAATGGGACAGGAAGCAGAAGGGCCCAGGGAGTCCAGTTCACCACCATGCGATGCACCTTCAGGGCTGTTTAAGCCTCTTGGGTCTCAGCTCACTGCTGGGCTGGGCTGAGAGGGCACGCACAGCCCATTCCTTTGTGTCATTTAACGAAGGATAACGTGAAGCTGCAGTAACTCACATCTGTGCCTGCACACTGCAAAATCCAGGCAATAATTTGCAAGAATAAGTTGCCTGGCAAGGGACATCTTGAAGAATTAGTAGGATGCATATCAGTGAGATGTGGCCTATATCTGCTTGGATACAAGGACAAAAATGCACACAGTGAGTGGTCAAGCACTGGGACAGGTTGCCCAGACAGGCTGTGAAATCTCTATCCTCAGAGAGTTTCAGAAGTTGGATGGAGAACGCCCCAAGCATGCTACCGTAATCTCAAAGGTGACTCTGCTTTGACCACGTGGGCTCCAGAGGTCCCTTTCCTCCTGAATTATTTTCTGATTGAACACAGGAATGGGCTGGGGAAGTCATAGGCTACATCTACACCAGTAAGCAACACAGTTGTAGGGAATACCTCTGAGGAGCTGAACTAAATCATCTCAATTTTTAGAATAGTCCCTGGCATCATTTTGGACTGCCCCAGACAGCAGTCTGCCAAACCATTCGGGGGCACAGCTGGGGAGACAGCAAATACCTGCACACTCTGTCAATGAACAGTTTGCACGTAGCTACCTTTTGGAGGCAGCTGAAAGGCTTCAGCAGTGTGGACAGAAATCTTTGCATGCCAGTTGGCACCAGTGCCAAAGAACAGGCCTGGGCACGTTTGTTTACTAGTTTAGAGCAGCCCCAGTGTGGGAATTATGCATGTATTTCTAGGAGTCCTTCCCAAGACTTTGAAGTGGTACTGCAGTCTTTATCTGCAATAAATAGGGGGTTTTGAGCTTATCACAGGATGTTACAGTCCATAGATTCATTACTTCTTTTCTTCTTTAGGCAAATACCCCGTGCCTCTCCTTTAGCGAGAGGCTCAGGAAGGTTGGCACATATCACACTGCAGACAGGTCTAGCACTGTGCAACCACCACAGACTCAACTGCTGTTCTGGAAGGGCACGGGCTTCCCCTATGTCCTGGTGTATCTGCCAACCCGATGAGGATTTCTCAGATATCCCAGAGCATCCACAACGATGCTAAGCTCCCCTGTTTAGGCAACTGGATCTCAACCCTCGTTCTAGAGAGACTCGGTTTCAAAAGACACAATAGAATGGGAAGCATGTTGCATAAAACACAAGGAAATAAAGATATCTAAATTGAAGTGCAGCAATGTGCAAGGGCAACCGTATGAGGCAAGAACTGTTCAGATGGATAGACCCCTCTTTGGCTATACAGTTATGGCAAACAGAGATTATATCTGTTCTTTGCCAACATACTGGCATTAGAATAGAACAGTAATTTTATTTGATCTTATTCTAGACAGAAAAATGTCTTACAACCCATCCATTACCTAATGAAGTTCTCCTGTGCTGTCCCACAAAAGAGATTTTAAAATTAAGAGGTGCCTTTCCTGAGATGCAAGAAAAGACAGCTTTCTGCCCCAAGGAGGGAAGAGCTATTCCAGTTTCTTTGAGCAGGAAGCAGCAGCCATTCTGTCTGAGAAGCAGAAATATTCATGGCATTATTCTGCAGACAGGATTTGTCAATAACTGATCTGCAGGCAAAGCAAATGCTTGCAAAATAGATTTGGCTCATATAAAAACAAACAAACAAATTCAGATTCTTGCCAAAACAGGCAGTGTTAAAAATTCTGTTCAAGTCTAATGTCATGTTCCATTAAATCCCAAAAGCAAATGTTTTGGTTTTAAGCACTTGTTAAGAAAATGAAGGAAAGGACAGACTAGATTCACCAAGTTTCTGCTGCCTCACTTCCTTAGCTCTTTCCCAGACTTCCTCCAAAATGCCTCAGCTCTGATTCACCCCTTCACCAAGGATCTTTCCTTTCATCCATCTCTGCAGGAGTGGGTTTGGCTTTATTTCACAGAGCAGTGCCCAGAACACCAGGCTTGTTATTGATAGGGGAGAGGACTTGCTCTGAGCCTCCCTTTTTGATAACCTTCCACCTTGCATAAATAATTAAAGGTCCAGTGCAGCAGCAGTTAAGACCTTCCAAGTGAGTGCCTGATCCACCAAGTGAGAGAGACATCGTTCTTCATGCACTGTTTTTTGAACTAAAGTTTGTTTGTTTTACCTACTAAAGGGCACTGACCCCCTTTTTAGCAGAAATGAGAGAAAAGCATCCCTTTCTTACATGTGAGTGATTTGAGTGGATCACTCAGTTCTGCAGAAATTTTGTTCTCACATAACTGGAAAAAGACAGTCTTGGAATTTTGTAACAGTCTGTGTAAAATAAGAGAACTCCTTACCTACTACATTATGGTATTGCTAAAGCTGTTCTTTTGGCCCATCTTTATAGTTTTATGTTCTATTATAGAATTATTGGGCCCATGGTTTGGTTAAGTAATTCAACAGGGGGTAAAGGGCCTTTGAATTTTCTTTGAGGGTCCTCATTCTTCCAGCCAGCTATTAACTCGAAGGAAATATTTTCCTTTTCAGTTACGCCTTAGGTAACCTGTGGATGACCTTTACACTTCAGATCACTTAATCTTTTTTGTATTTCTCATACAGCCTCGGGTTTATCCATCAGCATTACAAAACCCACAAAGACATTTTTGGTTTCCCAGTCCTTAAATGCTCTTACTCCACATCACATAAATGTAATGCACCATTTGGCATCACCATAGTCTATAGAAACAAGGAACTCCTAATTGCTTTTTTTTTTAAAAAAAAAAAAACAGCTTTCAAAGCAAATAAAGTCAGTGAGAAGCATGAGATGTAATTGGATAACGTGATTGCAGCACACCACGCTGCAATTCAAGAAATTCCCCAACTCAGCCAATATTACCCAGTAATTAAAAATATCAATCACTTCTGTATTCCTTTGTCATGCAGGGACAGGTTGAAACTTTAGACACCTATATTCCTAGAGGTATAAACCACAACACCCATGGTAATTGTGTATTGAGTTTCCATGGAAACAGTGTTTATGGTATTGCAGTATTATCAGGGAAAAAAATGAGTTATAAATAATAAAGAGGCTAATGTTGTTTCCCTTGGTCTTGCTGAACAGCTTCAGGCACTGAGACAGATGAATTGGATAGAAATGGAAGACAGCAGCTGTAACACCAATGCTTATTATCGGCTGTGCTTTATTACTGAAAAGCCCACATTAATGCTAAAGCTTCATAATGTGATGGTGCCAAATTACCTTTTATTAACTATTATAACCACTGAAGATCTAGCTTCCTTAGAAATAATTGGCTATGCTATTTTCACTCTAGCAATTTGCAGAATTCTAGCTTGTCTTTTCAAAATGATTCAAACTCAGTTCACATTTTGCTCATCTATTCTCCATATTTCAACCAGAAACAGATTTTTGTTTGTTCGTACCTCCTATTCTGGATTCCCACAGGCCTTACAAAATATCACTTTTACATCTACTTTACTTTTGTTGATATGCAAAACTCCACATAAATATATATTACCCCAAAGCTAGGCAACTCTCCCTTGTAACATAAATCGGTCACTTTGTAGAGGCAGTGCTTTTTATCCATTTCTGTCACATAATTTAGTAAAAACAAGTGGGTCTAAGCTATCACACACTCAAATGTTGGTACGTAATTGACCCAGCTGTCAGAACCTCATGGCTCTCTGTCAGTGCTTTCTGTGCTCTGTAATTTTGAGCACTGGTGCAACAGAGATCGCTCCTGTGAGATGTTTGGTATCGTTAAGCCCTGCTGAAGTCAGGGGTAATTGAAAGCACTCCGCACTTCACAGGAGGCCTTCAGGACCACGTTCACAATGAGGACTTAATCACTCAAAGGAGGACGTAGGCACCCATGTCATAAATAAGCTGAGCTACTTGCCACCTAGCTTTCATCTAATGCAGAGGGAATCTATAAGAGTAAGTTTCAGCATTGTAGGACCCAATCTGGACAAAACAGCTGAGAAGAAAGGACTGTATCCCTCCTTCCCTGCTGCTTTAGTATCTTATTATACCTTTATAATTCTCCTCGTATTATCAAGACTTCTACTTGCAATGTGAGGCCCAGGATAAAAGTCCTTCTGTATTTTAGAAAAGAGATTTTAAGACTGGTCTCACATTTCTTACAAGGGTTTCTTAATGGTTGCTTTTAATTGCTGGTATGAATGACCTCTCTCTTGAGATCTGGCAAAGGTAGCCCTCTTTGTAAAAATGCTTCAATATTCTTTGGACCCAAGAGACAAGGGCAACTCTATCTCCTTATTAGAACATTCACGCCTGCAATTACGGTGAATGCAATTAATGAAGTCCCTATGTCCACATAAATAGTCACGTTCTCTAAGTTTGGATCCCATTTCAAACTTTGCAATTCAGTCTTATCACTAATTGTTTTCTATAGCAACACTCCCTATGAAATCAATGTCTTATTTTGGTGTTTTGTCTTTTGTAGTAGCCAGGAGCAAAATTTTCAGAGAAACTTTATAATGACCAGTAATAGGAAAAATTCACAAAGGAAACCCTCACCTAAGCCTACACTGACAAGTGTTGCTTCATGCTTGTGAGCTGCTTCTCTCTTTTAAAAATCTTGTTTTCAAACTGGGTGCCTCAGGGACAGCATTATTTTTTATCTATCTTCTATATTTACTTTCAAACTTTTGATCTAAACAATACTTTGTCTAAGGACTCCACCAGTTAATTATGGATTATGAAAGAAAATTGATTTAATTTATGTATCTTTAAAAATGTTAAGACAGGCGTAAGTGCATAAAGATTTCTTTGCAGGGTCCATAGCTGATGGCACGCAATAGACTCCAGTGATTAAAGTTATTTTCAGGGGAAAAATAAAAAACAAATGGAGAAAGAGATTCTCATCCTGGTGGCAATCACTGTCCACGAGAAAGGTGACAAAAGAGACATAACAACACTTCAGGATGTGCAAGTGCAAGACAGCTAGAACATCAGCACAAACGCAGCAGCAGCAGCAGAAAAGCGCTGCTGCAGCAGCTTCGGCATGGCCGGGTGACAGCTCGCACAGCTGGAAGTGAAAGGCAGCCAGCAGTGTTACAGGGTAAGGGCTGCAGAGCTGCAAAGGGAAGCCCCTGGGCATCGCAAAGGTTCAGGCGCTTGAGAAACTGCAAAACAGTTTAAAACATTCAGGGAAAAAAAAGGCCTAATGCTGGGGACCTGACAGTGGCGTTTCTGTTGGCAGTGAGTATGCTTCATTTGCATCACTACTTGATGTGCCTTGTCCCTGACTTGTGAACTCCTTACTAGCTTTTCCTCTGGCTGACTGAAATCCCTAGCAGAAGTTTACAGGCAGCGCTGATGCAAGCGAGATCCGTACCAAGTTACAGTGATTCATTCGGATTGCAGCAGCACATAAGGGCTCCTTAGCAGGATCAGAACCTGTTATAAGTATGCATTGAACAAAACTATAAGATAGAAACTTGTCCAACACAGACACAAAGAAAAAGACAGACATTTAGTTCCATAGTTAAGTTATTAAAAGAAAAGCTTTAGAACTGTAAGCTATTAATATATGTGGTCTTTCCTTCCCATATGTACAAATTAAATGCAGTGTTCCTAAATTGCGTTTGCAAATATTTGCATGAACATGCACAACTTCCTGAATTAGTCAACTTCATGTTTCTTCAGAGCTAAGCTAGAAGCTTATGTTTGAAATGTTGATGCAGTGAAGGTGAGAAAATTTATGAACTGCCTGGCATAAATGATTCTGACTACAATGATCACAAGTTTTTCTAACAACTCACTGAAATCAATGTATTGTTGCAGTTCTTCTTTTGCCTTTAGCAAAACCCCAGCTATAGCAGTGAGAGGTTTCTGCCTGTGCAACATAGTGATTCCATTTCATTGCTCACAACAAATTAAAAATATTTTTATGAATGTTATTTAAAGGAGAAAATCAATAATGATTCAGACTCTTGGCCTCTTCGGTGAATTGCCAGGATTATTTTGGAGGATTATTACATTGGCAGGACTCCTTAGGAAATCTATCAAAAATACGCACAAAGCTTTCTCACCACAATTTATTTTTTAAACAGATGCCAAAATTGTGCTCTTATAGCCATATCCAGATGCCTAAATCTGGAAATGAAAGCTCTGCATATCCTGCAGCTTCTGCAGAAGGAAAAGGAAGGTAAGAAGAGTATTTTTTTTTTTTTTTCCCCAGTCAAGGCAGCCTGCTACCAGAAATGCTTAAATATGGATTTAGGAGTTTAAAAGATTGTCATCGTCATCAAAAGACAGACTGGTTTCATCAACAAAGTATACATATTTCTGCTATTCAGAACTGTAGGATTCCAGCTCCCCTTTTAGCACCCAGTGAGTGAGCCTAGACAGGTATTTCACTATGTGGATCCTGAGGTGCCCTATGGTCCTTTGTAAAAGAAATATGTGGCAGATGATAGGCATTTACCCATGGCCTAGAAGGAGCTTTCCAGTTATTTTGCCATCTCCACCAAACTAGCTTTTTTTTATTAGGCTTACTGCCAGACCTGTGATGTAGGGCTCATGGAAGAGATTGGAAATCAAATAGTCTATAATGTCATCAGATTAAATGTACTACCACGTCTTTTAGACAGATGACAGACACTCTTTCTGCAATCAGTAACATCTATTTTTGCATGGATTTTTACTTACTAAAGGTCATAGAAGTTTGAGAACATAAAGTTAAAATTTCTGAAACATTTAAAGTTAGTTGCATCCAAATCAAATAGAAAAACAGTCCTTTTAGAAGGGAAAGAAAAGCTATTTTGTATCTTTAAGGTCAATATATTTTCTTTCAACAATGTGGAAAAGCAGCATAGCTTAATGGCAGTTGTAATTATGTAAATTATTTTTATAGCATATAATATTTGAAACTTGCTGAGTGAAAGAGGGAAAACTCAACTTCTTTCTCCAACAGTAGAGCTAACATACTCTTATCCAGACTGTTAGTGATATCTTGGAGCCCTCCAGCTCACAGTTCTTTCGTGATATTTTGAGATCTATTACAGCACTGCTAATTGTGTTTTGAAACATTGATTTTAGGAAAGAGATGGAGCGTACTACGGTAGAAAGCATTTGAGCCTGGGCAAAAATATACTGCATATACTGGAAATGAAGTCAACATTGACTTGTACTTGTACCCCATGGGGAAAGCATAAACACTTGTTAATTATAGAGGAAGCTAACCACCAAGGTAGCTGGGGACACAAATTCATATTTCCAAACAAAGAAAACTAAACATTTGCTTACACAACCCTGCTAGGAAAAGGGCTGTGCAGATCTCTCTGCATTAGATGAGCTATCTCCCCAGGGCAAACGAACCCGGCCAGCAGCCCAGCACCACTTGGAGATGCAGAAATGAGAAAAGCTGATGGAGGGGCAAAGTGTAACCTTGCCTTCTCATGGTCAGCCCCTCCACTACCCCTCGTGCCACCATGGCAAGGCCACACTGCCACATCCCAGCTCCGCCAGAAGACTCATGAGGTGCTGAGGTTTCCTGCAGGCCTTGAATCTCTTATCGTCCTCTCCGGTAAGAAAATAGTCAAAGCGAACTGGGGTGGGCAAGGAAAGCTTTTCAGTAAGCTTTAGTCAGTGGTCACTGGACAGCTAGGTAACTCATTCAGTGCTGCTTACCCAGCATGTGCTGTTGCCTCCATGTTAGGCAGACTACTCCTTTTGGGCACCTTGCACTCCCAGTCCTTCTTCCCCTGCCAATATCCATGAAAACTCCTGGGGCCACTGCAAGCCCTAAAGGCTATGTCCATAGCATGGCCTCAAGCACCCATTCTATTTAATTGTTAGTATGCCTATGTGCTGACAAAAGTTTACCTTGTGCCAGCTAACTCCCACCCAGTCCAAGTACCCAAGAACCGTTCACAGGAAAGCAAGGACCCATCAGAGCTCATACTCTCATCATACCCAGCAAACCGTATGGATGAGGCCACTGTGTTTTGTAGGAGAGGAGAGTTTCGCACACAAGCACAAGCTGTGCCCTGCCATTGGTCCCAGAGGCAGAAAGGTCCAGCCTCATTATGTGTGCTACCACAGATAGAGAGACATCAGTAGGGTGAATTTGAGCTCTGCATCAGAAGAAGGAGCAATAGCAACATCTTGACCTCCACCCCTGCTCATTACTTTAGAGCTGCTGGAAACACCCAAAAAGTAGACATGAATCCAATTTCTATTCAAGTGGAGCAACAAAAAATAAAATCATCATTTCCGGTGCTGTCCTCTGCATATGCAGTTCTTTTTCCATAGGATTTTTACTTGTAGCAGGAAAGTCATAAGAATGCAAAGCAGCTTGTCTGATAGCTGCTGAAATGCTGTCTTCAGTGACAATATATACAGCTATGTTAGAGGCAGTAGATAGAAAAGACTTTGCTGTGCCTCTTTGATCATAGACACATAGATGTGGTGCTTAGCAACATGGTTTAGTGGAGGAGGTGGCGGTGCTAGGTTAACGGTTGGACTTGTTGATCTTAAAGGTCTTTTCCAACCAAAATGACTCTATGATTCTATGATTCTATAATTGGAATATAAATAACTGTTTGCTTTAGTCAGATACATTCTGCACAGTGGACAGAAATTGAGATCAGAAAATTCATAGAATCACAGAATGGTTTGGGTTGGAAAGGACCTTAAAGATCGTCTAGTTCCAACTCCCCTGCCACGGGCAGGTACAGGCTTTGAATGTATGAGGAACAAATGCTTACCTAGTACTTCTAGAACAGTAAAAGCAGGCATTGAAATCAAACTCTGTGACAAATTATTCTGTGTTGTTGTATATGCTAAGTGAAAATATGGGAGGAGGTAGAGCTCTCGGGCTCAATGCACAGATGTCTTTGTATAGTTATTTGTTTTCTTATTTATATTATTCACAGAGGATTGTAGTGCATAAGATTAGTGCAGCTAGGCAAAGCAAAGCCTTGCTGCATTAGCACATGACTTAGCATGCTATCTGGGCTGAACAGGAGTTTGATCAACTGGCTGAGTGAAAACCCATTGCCCTAGCTTATAGTGAGGCTGATATGGTGGAATGAGTGAACCTCACTTGAGATAATACTGGGAAAATTAGATCAGTGAAATTCACCTGTTTTAGCATGTAGGCAGGGCAGCTGAGTTTAGGCAGCAAGAGATGTATTCCCCAGTTCCCACTTTTTACAAAACAAAAAATGCACCTGTGTTCCTATTGATTGAAAAAGGAGGTGGGGGAGTAGGGACAGAAGAGCTGAAAAGGGAATGAGGGAAATAAACAAAGGTCAAAGACTAAAGCGAAAGGTTTTCAGAGGCTCACACAGATGGAGAGGATGCAAGGAAGGTTTATCTTCAGTCCAGCTGATAAATGATATCTCAAAATGGAAATGTGACAGGAGTGGAAAGATTATGAGTCAAAATACAAGGGCACTGTTAATAATTTATTTCATTGCCCTGTGTTTTGTTTTCAAAATTGCAAACCCTTCTCTTCACCTTCACTTTGACAGAATAAAGCAAACTGATTCCTTTTATCCTTAAGTCTCATCTATTAAAAAAGCCAACTCTGAATGAGATGACAAGTAAAAGGTTCCCCATTCTTCGTGAGCAGTGAGTTGAACAGAGTGAATAGGCAAACTCACAGAGGGCTTTTCATTCAGCAAACATTGGGAAAGCCTAGAAAATTGGGGCACACATTTCACACTCTTATACAAAGGCCTGTTTGGGTCTGGGAGCACAGACACTCATGTCAAGATAAATCCCTTTTGGCAGCTGAAAACTAATACAGACCTGAAGAGCCACACAGCATCTATGAACCCCAGAATTAAACATTCTCAATACCCACCAGACCATCAGAAACAGAATGCATTTTTCTGAGCTACAGCCAGATACAACTGAGCAAAGCCTAACAAATTGCAAGCATCTGTAGGAAAAAAGGCCACAAATGACCCAACTAGTTTGCTTACACCTATCAGCAATATCATCTGCAGGTATCTTTCCATAGGAGGCATATACCAGCTCCCCATCATTACTTCTTATGCAAATGTCATTCAGCGTGCATTCAGTTCCATCCCAAACCACAACTGTCTGCTTGCTAAGAGTCCTTAATCAGAGTTCTTAATAACAAAATGCTATATAAATAAATAATGAGAAATAAGTTAAGAGAAAATTAGTGATATGTTCCACTGACATTAAGGAGAAGCTTGTATGGACAGCATTACCTTTTCAGTACAGCATATCTTAAGTTTCCAGTAAGATTCTCAGATGAACTTGTTATACTGTATTGGGTTTACAAGGCAAGGTGTTGGTAGTAGAGGAGTGCAGCGATGGCCTCTGTGAGAAAAGACCAGAATTTACACCTGTGATGGACACAGCTAGTTCCAGCCGGCTGCAAGATGGACCCACCGCAGGACACAGCTGAGCCCATCAGCAATGCTGGTGGCATCTCTGTGATAACAGTTAGGAAAAGGTAAAAGATGCTGCACAGCAGCTGTGAGAATGAGGAGTGGGGAAAAGTGGGAAAGAAACAGCCCTGCAGACACCAAGGTCAGTGAAGAAGGAGGGGGAGGAGGAGCTCCAGGTCCATAGCAGAGATTCCCCTGCTGCCCATAGACAAGACCACAGTGAGGCAGGCTGTCCCCCTGCAGCCCATGGAGGACCATGGTGGAGCAGATATCCACCTGCAGCCCATGGAGAACCCCACACCAGAGCAGGTGGATGTGCCCTGAAGGAAGCTGTAGCCTGTGGAGAGCCCACACTGGAGCAGGTTTTCTGGCAAGACCTGTGGCCCATGGGGGACCCACACTGGAGCAGGCTGTTTCTAAAGAACTGCAGCCTGTGGGAAGGACCCACGCTGGAGCAGTTCATGAAGGACTGTACTCCATGGGAGAGACCCCACGCTGGAGCAGGGGAACAGCATGAAGAGGAAGGAGTGGCAGAGACAAAGTGCTATGAACTGACCACAACCCCTTTTCCACTGCACCACTCGGGGAGAAGGAGATAGAAGAGTTGGAAAATGAAGGAGTGAAGTTAAGCCTGGGAAAAAACGGGAGGAGGTTTTTTTTAGTTTTGTTTTTGTTTCTTATTATGCTACTCACTATCTATTTTTAGCTGGCAATAAATTTAATTAATCTTCCCCAAGTCAAGTCTGTTTTGCCTGTGACGGTAATTGGAAAGCGATCTCCCTATCTTTATCTCAACCCACAAGATTTACATCTTATTTTCTCCCTCTGTCCTGTTGAGAAAGGGGAGTGAGAAAGCAGTTGGGTGGGCATCTGGCAATTGGCCATGGCCAAATCTACCACACATTTCTAATACAAGAATACAAAAGGAAAAAAAAAAAAAAAAAAAGAAAAAATATTGTCTAAGTCATAATTTAAAACTTGGTACCAACAGGAAAATTGTGTGAACTTGTACTATAGCACAACAGTGACTTGGTTCTCCAAGTTAATTCTGACTGTGCTCTTTAGACAGTCCAGCAGAGTCATTCGTTCTTTGGGATATCAGACAGGGAAATGAGTTTAGGATTAGATTAAGCACCCACCAGAAGTCACTACTGTTGCATAAAAATAAATCTAGAAATATATTTTCTTGATTGTAAAAGTGGCTTAATGATAAAGCCTCAGAAATTGCAGCTGAGGATGGTCATTATTTCCCCTCTCCATTAAAGTAATCATGAGAATGCTATGAAAGCTGGAGCATTGCCCAGAAGAAGGACTTTGTTTCAAGTGAACTTCATAGGTTCAGGGAATTTAAACTGAGTATAATATTTGATACATTAATTGGAGCACTTGTCAAATGTAACATTTTTTGTGCAGAATGATGTCTTCATTAATCATGATGATACTATGTGTATGATAGCCAAAATGGAAAGAAAAACTGAAAAGACCAGGTTGCAATTTCTTCAAACCCTCCACAGGAGGGATGAGCTTGAGAATTTGGATTTTATACTTTCCAGGTTGCAGGATGTTAAGAAATACAGGGCCATGTTCTAATTTTAGATATGCTTTTTGAGCTCCTGCTGCTATTGTCTTTGGCAAGCATGCTTCCAAAGTTACACTGTGCACCTCTGCCTACTTATTCATACTTGCTAGTGATACAGAAGGCAATCAAGTTAAAATTAGTTTGAGTTTTTACACATAAGAGAGGCTGAGTCTTTTCTTCCTCCAGCAGAAATATGATTAAGTTTTTCTATTTCACTTTGTCCTACGAACAGGAGATATCCATAAATTATAGCAGCATAAAGGCTTGGCCTTTTCACATCCTGATAAAGCAGCCATTTGAAGAATGTTCTTCATTTCTTCAGCCCATTGAAGAGATGCTCTGCTTTTCCCAATGGGTACTTTGACTCTTCAAACTCAGTCTTTCAGTTTAGTTGCTTACCTAATATGACATTGATGTTTTCATTTATCTCATTTGTGGTAAGTGAAAGGTCTTGTCAATAGGGATTTGGCACATCTTAAAGTTTCAGTAAGACTTCTTTTCCTTTTTAATGAAATCATTTCCTAATACTCAGTCTTTTTATAGTGTCACGTTGAGCTGACAAGAAATTGTTTCTTTTCAAGGTTCCAGAGACTTTTCCCAAGGTAGCTACAACTCAATCAACACAGAAAATAGTCTTGCAAAATGTTTTTGCAATTTTAAAGGGCTAGAGGTCTCAGTAGTTCCTTCCTGTGATGTGAAGAGGTGACTCAGAACCTGTAGCTGGAGTGTGCCAGATTTAATTATAAAAGAACTTAATGCAGGTCAATACAATTCTCTTAAAGGTTAGCTTGTTCCAATATGCTTTGTACAAAGTATTGCAACTGAAACATATGACCTCTTCAAAGGCTTGAAGAGGAAGTTGCCTGCTAGAGTGAGCAGGAACCATGTTACTTACAGGGAAACGGATGCAGTTGCAGAAACAGGGAGGTGATTGAGCTGTGTGTCCAGCATTATCATGGAAAAGGTTGCCAACTGGTGCTATTTGACAATCCCATGAGAGTGAACGTCAGCATGGAAGCTACTGATGATTCTACTGGGAGCACTGGAGGCCTGCCTACGGTGACCTTGGGCACCGCTGCAGTGGCCCATGTCTTTCAGGGAGAAGGGTGATACCATCAGCATCTACGCCAGCCAGATGGACTGCCCCAAGGCAAAGACCAGAGGGGAGCAAAGGGATCAGGAAAAGAGAGTGCTCTCTCCGGCACACCAGGTAATGAGTGGCTTCCTCGCATACCCCAAACTGACTTTTCATGTCATGTATCGTCACGTTAAAGACATAGTGTCACTGAACAGTGTCAGTGTAGCCAAAAAGATTTTCTAAAATATCTGATGATTAATTTAAGATCATATCCTCACAGAAAACATTTACTTTTCATCCTTCTTCAAGATACTTTGTAATACTTTACTGAATAATAAGGCATGGAAGCACTCTTACCTCAGTTACATAGGCATCAAATTGAGGTGCAGAAAGATGTAATGATCCTAAACACAGGAATCTGTTTAGGATCTTACCTATTTCATGTGCCAGTGCCCTAATCACGCCCCTTCCTTCCAGCCACACTGGAGCCATTTCTCTGTATAGGAGCAGATGCAGCTTTGCCTTTGTCCTTTGCAGCAACCTAATTCTAGAGCCAGCTGCAGAAGAGGCCTAGAAGCCTAGAGGATAATCAATTTGTATAAGTTTATGGCCCTAACAAGATGTTTCATGAGGCATAAGTTATTGCAGCATGCAATTCCAGTCTTTATTTACAGAGTATGAACCTAATGATGATAGCACATTGTACTAGTCCAGCTCTCATTTAGGACTCCTTTGCTAGGGAAAAACCTTAGGGAGAAAATTTTTCAGCTTCTTATAAAATAAATGAGCTTTCTCCTGGAGGCAAAAGGAGAAGAAAAGGAAAAATATCTTGATATTTTTGTAAATACATATTCATTGAAAAATCAAGTTACACTCAGACTATGCAATTCATCAGCAAATAATCTCAGGTCTGAAACGAAAAGGATGCCTTTGAAAGCTTGGTGTTATATGTCAGAAGTTGAGCACCCACCACATCCCAAGGAGTGCCAGAAACCACAGGGAAGGCTGGCCCCACTGCTCACATCAGCTCCTAGCTCTCACCACATAAAGGAAAGGTGAGTTCAGAAGCTGCTAATCAAAATGGAGAATGTCCAAGACACCTGCTTGTTCTGAGGGATGATAAGGAAGCTGGAAAGGGTTGTGATAGGTTATCTTCTTTTTTTTTTTTCTTTTTTTCTTTTTTCTTTTTTTTTTCTTTTTTTTCTTCTTTTTTTTTTATTTTTTTTTTTTTTTTTCCTGGGGAAATAGATGGAAATTGGGGTGCCCCAGAACAGAGTCCCCAAATCAAGGTCTGGTAGCAGTTAGATGTACATGATATGCCAAATCACCATTTTATCTTCCCATTTTGTTTAAGATTAAACAGAAGCTATCATCAGATCTTTATTGTGATATAAACACATGCCTCATAGCTGATCTGACAGATGGTACTGCTTGAGCATAGCAGTTAAACTGGCTGTGCTTGTACGAATAGTCAGACATGGCAAATGGTCTTTTGCATTCTTCCAACACACACAGACTGTTTCTTCTTTGATAAAGTCATATGCAAAAATAAAATGTATGTCAACTTGCTGTCTGGATTTTCCATCTAATCAAATTTGAGCATAATTACAAGTGCTTTTCCACTCAAGATGACTGAACTACCTTCCTTCACTCTTTGCAACAGCCCACAGTAACAGACAAGATTATTTTTGAGAGATGTTAGTTCATTGTCCTGGTTTTAGCTGAGAGGGTTGATTTTTTTCATAGTAGCTAGTGTGGGGATATGTTTTGGATTTGTGCTGGAGACAGCATTGATAATATAGAGATGTTTTTGTTCTATGGACCTATTGTTGAGCAGTGTTTACACGGGGCCAAGACCTTTGCTGCTTCTTGCACTGCCCTGCCAGCGGGATGGCTGGGGCTGCACAAGGAGTTGGGAGGGGACACAGACAGGACAGGTGACCCAAACTGACCAAAGGGATATTCCATACCATATGACGTCATGCTCAATTTATAAGGAGCTTGGGGGAAGAGGGCGGGGGGGGCGGCAGCATTTGGAGTGATGGCGTTTGTCTTCCCAAGTCACCATTAGGCGTGATGGAGCCCTGTTTCCTGGGGATGGCTGAACCCCTGCCTGCCCATGGGAAGTGGGGAATGAATTCCTTGTTCTGCTTTGCTTGTGTGCGCAGCTTTTGCTTTACCCATTAAACTGTCTTTATCTCAACCCACGAGTTTTCTCGCTTTTACCCTTCTGATCCTCTCCCCCATCCTGCTGTGGGAGGAGTGAGTGGCTGCGTGGAGTTGAGCTGCCGGCTGGGGTTAAACCACGACATTCATATTCTGAGAAAATGGCTTGGTGAGATGTTTAACAAACTGGAAGACTTTGTACATTTGGGCTACTGAGTCTGTTAGTTAGGAGAATAGGAACAATCTCTTTTACTATGTCCTTGTATTCTCATTAGTGGCCAGATATACTTCCCAGTGATGTACCCAGGCAGTTATTGAAACCAAAAGGGGCTGCCTGCATCCAGGGGTAGATGTTCTTCCGTTTTAGAAATGGTAGACTGAGGGAGAAGCACCCTATCTGAGAATGCCAAGCCTTGTGTGGGAAAAGTCCTAGTCCATGCTATATTAATTCAAAGGCACAGAACTAGACAGAGTTGTCTAATTTGTTCTGGATTTGCTTGAATGTTGGGAATGTCTCAGAGAGATACACATGCCTCTTAGGTACTTGTCCCCAGAATGGTTGGCTGCTTTCATCATTATTTAATCAAAGCAAAAAAAATCACTAATCCAAAGAGAGAGAAGCAAAAAATAACAGGAGAAAAGTTACATCCCTTCTTTGTGGGTGTAGAGCAGGAGATGTTGCTACTTCCCACCTGTATTCCTACTCCTTTCCATCTAAGATGCAAAAATAAAGGAGAAATAAAGAAAAGAAAGAGAGGCATTTGTGAGGTGTCACCATTGGGCAGGACTGGCTCCCTGAGCCCCACAGTAGTGGCAGCTCAGTCTGTTCTCAAGCAGTGAAGTTTTCTTACTCTTATTTTAACACTTTTTACAGTCTTTCAAGACTTCCTTCTTTTTTATGCAGCAGAGGTAGGTTTTATTAATACGAATCCACTAACTTACTTGCCTTTCACAGAGGGATTATTTCCCAAGTATTTCTGTCTTGCTTGCCACAGGCTTTACTGCTCCCAAACATGAGCAGCAAGGCTGACTCTTCCCATTGTGGTTACCTGCCTTTTTCTAAGAGTGCAGAGCTTTCTGAGGTCCATTATTCCTGATAATGTGATGTATCTTTTTCAGTGGAGATCAATAAATAACACAGCCACTTCCAGATCTGTGTGGATACCTGCCTTTTTCAAAAATGCCACCTTCCTCCTTCTATGTTAAATGGAGATCCAAAGTCTCCGAGCAGAAGAGGTGGCAGACATCTTAGAAGAAGGTAGTTCTCAGAAGATACCAATGAATTTGCCTTCTGCCTAGGCTGAACAAAGAAAATGTTGTGAAGATCAGTAAAAAATGAGAGTTGATAACAAGCATCTGTTTATAAACGTGAGAAATTGTCTTATACATGCAACAAAAAGAGCAAGAGGGAATGGCTGGAAAAGGAGATCATGTTTATGCCATTCATGTGGAAACCAGGAGTTGCAGAAAAATGCTCACTGTCCCCCAAATGATTTGCTTTGGGATGAACATCTTGGAGTCTGTTGTTGACTAAACGTTCAAGAAAAAAAAAAAATTGCCAATTGACATATATAAATCATTTCCATTTAGCCCCCCCATTTACATTACCAAGGGAAAAAAGGTGACAAAAAATACATTTGTAAGCAACAGAAACAGTAGAGTTTGAATCAGTTGCCTGGTTCCTTATGATTTGCACCTTACAAGGGAGGCACTATGTCATTCTCTACTGTCTAACAAAAGATGAGTAACCTTTCTCTCTATAATAGCACTGATAGGGTCTGTTCCCCTCCTCCTACAGACTACAGAATTGCATGAAATTTGCAGGAATGTAGTATATTTGCATTTTCCAATTTTTGTCAACCGGGTTGAAATTGGCAAAAAATGTTTAAGAGTTACTGTGGCATTGACAGGCACGCAAGCAAGTACATATGGGTGGGTATGTCATGTAATCTTATAGGCTTTATTTCCTTATGAAGTCAAAGTTAAAAATCTGTTGTCTTTAAAAATTAGTTTAAGCTAAACTGAAAATAAATAGATAATCAAAATCTAGCTGTAATTTTTTCGTCCTATAAACTGCTGCTTTGTGATCTGCCTGGAGTCAAGATGGAAGTTCTGATTAGAATTTGCCCTGTGAGAGAAAACGGGAGGCCAAGAAAAGTTAAAAGCAAGAGATTGATCCTGAATAGCAGACAGATTCAGACCATCTGGTAGGCAGGAGTCGCTCTACTGTGCACAGACAAATATGATATTTTGAATACTGATATGGCAAAAATGGTTACAGGCTGCAAGGCATCACTTCCTGCTTTTGAAGTATCATGGGATTTATATTATCCATTAGATCAAGGCACAGCCTAAGGAATGGTCACTAGAGAAATCAGAGGGAAAACAAAAGAACTGACATATTCCTCTGAAAATCACACTAGCAATGCAAATGTCAGAGGTGATTTTTGTTCCACATGATTCATACAATGTATCTTTATGGTAAGGATTCTCAAGATAATGCCTCTATTTTGTTTCTTTGTATATAAAGTAATTTAGTAAGCATTCCTGTGCTCTCTGTAATGTCATTTGTTACACTAGCCATAAATGTTTGAATGTTAATTAGTTCTGTGGTGTTTCACCTCCTTTTTTATAGCATCTACATCTGATTCTGCCTAATGTTTTCTGGGAAAACAGAAAGAATGATTAAAAAATCCTGTTTCTATGCAACAACATAGAGTTATTTGTAAAGAAATACATAAGCAGCTGCAGAGAATGTGTTTCAATAAGCCTGTTATGCGATGCCCAGAGAGTGTCTTTGGCAGCAGAGCACCGGGCAGCAGAGCACTTGGACTGTCCAACCATGGTAAGGTATCTCCTAAAAACCCGTTCAAAACGTGGCAGGAATATAAACATCAACATGGCAGTAGAAAGTTACAGTACATAAACAAGGAATGTAAAAGAAAGAGGTGACTCATCTTGATGGTCTTGGAATTATACTAAGAGTAATCTGTCTTCCAAACCTGAATACAATAGTCAAGTTTCAAAACCTGGAGGCCTTTTGTGAATGTAAGATCCATCGTCCATAAGATACAGCTTTCAGTGGACCATGCGAAATGAAATCCAACATGTCATTTCCTAAAGGAATGAGAAATAATGCAATCTATTGCAATGTAATATAAAGCAATATACCAAAGAAGTTGGGAGATGGTGTCCTTCACTACACGCTCTAGAACAAATCTCATGTACTATGCAGGATGAAAAACCTATTTCTGGTAGCTTTTCTTCTTTATTAAATACATTCACACCTTGTCTCCAGACTTTCCTCCCAAAGGCCTGGCACCACAACCCTTAATCATGGGTGTAGGGTAGCAAGGTTCCCAGATGAATATAGTCCATGCAGCCCTTTTTCAGTGGGATGACTGATCACTAACCAAGGTATTTCAAGCAAAGTGTATCACCTGTTACAATCAAATAGCAGTTCCCACTGTAAGAAAACAGAATGCAACCACGTGTTTAATGTTCAATATATCCATACTCCAACAGCACCGTTGTTTCATATTATTGAAAAAGTACCTGGGCTTAGCAGGTTATGAACTGGATCACTTCCTTTACTTGTGGCTGTGCATCAGAGGAAAAGCAATGTTGTATTTCTTCTGTTTGAATAGTAGTTCTTACAGTGGCCAGAAATCTCTCCGAACAGTGTAAAACTAGGTGCTTTGCCGCAATGTCAGGAGTTTAAGTACTGATGCTGCCACAGGCGCTAGCAGCTTCCTTGGACTTTGTTTACAACAGCAAGAAATTCAGGGTAAGGGAGTGTTGAACACAAAAATATAGAGATAATTTACCTTAGCAGAAAGAGGGAGAGAGAAATAAGCAGCAGGCATGGCTTTGAGCAGTGGTTCCCCCGGCAGTTTCAGAATCCGCCCCTGACGTGAGACACTGCGGCTCCAAAACCCCTGGGAGGGGATCCGGCCTCCTGTCTTCCTGCTTGCCTGTCTTCCTTGAAACAATTCCAATGCGGATCTTCTGAGCCAGAAAAACACTTGTTAAGGAGTCTTTCACCAATTTAAAAGACCTGGAGATTAAACAAATGCCATTTAACTAAAATGCTGAAGCAATTTTGAAAAGAAATGTTGCTAAAATAGCACTTAGAGTTGTCCCAGACCAAGAAGTCATTACCATTCTTGTACTAAAAAAAAAGGTATACTTCTGATAATTCTCCTCCCTGCTTATTATTATAGCTGAGCGCCACTTGTACTGGAATCAAAAGTGCGCTCACTCTTCCACATCAAATCATCCAAGTGCTTGTCCTGCTTTCAGCTGAGATAGAGTTAATTTTCTTTCTAGTAGCTGGTACAGTGCTGTGTTTTGGATTTAGGATGAGAATCATGTTGATAACACACTGATTTTTTTAGTTGTTGCTGGGCAGTTGTAGTGCCTACACTAAATGAAGGACTTTTCAGCTTCTCATGCCCTGCGAGGTGCAGCAGAAGCTGGAAGAGCACAGCCAGGACAGCTGGCCCAGGCTGGCCAAAGGGATATTCATAGAATCATAGATTGGTTTGGGTTGGAAGGGACCTTAAAGATCATCTAGTTCCACACACACACACACACCCCTGCCATGGGCAGGGACACCCTCCACTAGACCAGGTTGCCCAAAGCCTCATCCAACCTGACCTTGAACACTGCCAGGGAGGGGGCATCCACAACCTCTCTGGGCAACCTGTGCCAGTGCCTCACCACCCTCACAGTGAAGAATTTCTTTCTAACATCTAATCTAAATCGACCCTCCTTCAGCTTGAACCCATTGCCCCTTGTCCTGTCACTACACTCCCTGATAAACAGTCCCTCTCCAGCTTTCCTGTAGGCCCCTTCAGGTACTGGCAGGCAGCAATTAGATCTCCCTGGAGCCTTCTCTTCTCCAGGCTGAACAACCCCAACTCTCTCAGCCTGTCCTCACAGGAGAGGTGCTCCAGCCTTCTGGTCATCTTCGTGGCCCTCCTCTGGACTCGCTCCAACAGCTCCATGTCTCTCCTGTACTGGGGCCCCCAGAGCTGGACGCAGTACTCCAGGTGGGGTCTCACGAGAGCGGAGTAGAGGGGCAGGATCACCTCCCTCGACCTGCTGGTCACACCTCTTTTGATGCAGCCCAGGACACGGTTGGCTTTCTGGGCTGCAAGCACACACTGCCGGCTGATGTTGAGCTTTTCATCAATCAATACCCCATATTGATTCCATAATATTCCATACCATATAGCATCGTGCTCCCTATAGAACTGGGGCAGCTAGCCAGGAGGCAGAATCACTGCTCGGAAACAGACTTGGCATCGGGTTGGGTTTTTTTTTCCTTTCACATGTGGTGAGCAATTGCATTTGTATATCACTTGTATTATTGTTATTATTGTTATTACTGTTATTCTCTTCCTTTGATATCCTATTAAACTGTCTGTATCTCAGCCCACAAGTTGTTGGTTTTTTCCATTCTCCTCTCCATACCCTTGTAAGGGGGAGGGGGTGAGCGAGCAGCTGCGTGGTGTTCAGTTACTGGCTGGGATTAAACCACGACATTGCTTTTTGGCATTCAACGTGGGGCACAAAGAGTTGAGATAATGCCAGATCTGACCAGAGTGTGTTAAAACAAATTTGTGATAACCATTTATTATATTAGTTTATCTGTCACTGGTCCACTGGTCACAATTATATTTGTTGTTATATTTGTTCACAGAGTTGTTCTCAGAGTTGTGTCATGTAACACCTCACTTGCTGTGTATACTGGTCATCGGTGTTTATTTGTGGTTTATCACCTCTGGGCATTGGATTAAGATTATCACTCTGCCATTTGGTGTACTAATAGTTTATGGTATGATAAAATCATTGATAGTTGGACCAGTTTTGTATTTGTATTCAACAGCAGCTGAATCTGTATTCGGCAATGGCAGAGAGACAGTGACAGCTTCATGTCCATACTTTGGGAGCCATCTGTCAGAAGCTATTAATAATTATACTTTTTACTTTTTCTCCTCAGAGAGCCAATATCTGGGGAGACACCTTCCTTTACCTTCCCCTTCATCTCCAGGCTCATTACAATGGCTCTTGAGAATGTTGAATAACCTTGGGATGTGGACCACCTTGGGGAGAGGTATCCAGTACCTGAGGGAATTAGCCATGCAGAAGATGGTTTATTATGACCTGGACAACACGCAGTTACCCACAGATCCTGATGAAGTCCAATGCACACTACCCAAGTGGCAAAGGTTTGTACAGAGTGCACCACCAGCATATGCCAAATCATTGGCAGTACTGGCCTGGAAAGACGAAGAGGCACCAACAGTGAATGAAGTGGCTCGCCGACTCCGGCAATGTGAAGAAAATCTGTCTTCCTCCCTATGGGCCTGTGTCTCAGCTGTGAAAAGACTGTCCAAAAAAATCTGAAAACCTGTTTGAGAAACTGTCCTGGGAGATTCGGCAACTCAAAGAGGATATGTCCAGTTCTGCGCTTGTATGGACCGGTATCTCAGCTGTTAGGAGTAAGCATTCCTCTGCTCAAGAGCAAAGATATAAAAAGTACACACCACGAGGCACCCTGTGGTTTTACCTGTGTGACCATGGAGAAGACATGAGGAAGTACGATGGAAAACCTACCTCAACCCTAGAGGCACGGATTTGTTAATGGCAAGGAAAAAAAATTTCAAATGGGGGTTCTTCCGGGAAAATTGCTGCTCCAGTCTCCAATAGCAGTTCCCCAGATAGAGTAGGAGGACTGATCTTACTTCTGATCTTATGGAAGGAGCTACTGATTTGTATTTACAAGAAATGAGTAACAAGGATGGGAATCAAACCCACCTGTGCCACATGAACCCATTCATCAATAACGAATACTATGACCAGGACTAGAGGAGCCCTGCCTCCAGCCAGGTGGAGGAAAGGTTCAATCGGGTTTATTGGACTGTGTGGATCCGATGGCCTGGCACATCAAACCCCCAGGAGTATAAGGGTCTAGTATGTATTGGTGCACTTTGTACCCTAATGTAATCAAACTATAAAAGGGCAGAATCTGTCTGTATTTCTAGAGTCACAGAGGGATCCCAACAGCTAATAGTACAGTTATCTCAACCCACGAGTTTTTTTTTTCCATTCTCCTCCCCATTCTCTTGGGGTGGGAGGGGTGAGCAAGCAGCTGCGTGGTGCTTAGTTACCGACTGGGGTTAAACCACATCAGTGTGTTAAAATTTATATGGATGTGTGGTTAGCATCAGTGTTCCAGATTTGGGAATATTTGAACAAGGCAAACTTGACAAACAGCATTCTGGAGAAGAAAATTATATATATATATATATATATATATAAAACAAAAAGTGAAGGAAAACAAGGAAAGCTTTTCTTAAAAATGGCAAGTGTCATTCATTTGTTTTAGTTGTGTTTGGGATTAACTCATGGCTCTCGTTGTCTCCAAAGTTATTCTAACTGTCTGGCCTTTACATCAGCTACGTATTGGGTGCACACCTGGAGGGAAAAGAGAGAGCACAATTCTCATCAGTGCTCACTAATGGAAGAGATCACGCTTTACAAGCACACTGCGAAGATGAAAGGTCATTCAAACTTTTGACTTTGAGGTCTTTCGTATGAGCTGGGTAGTATGTGAGTCAGATCAGCATTCAGTGCAGATGCCTCTCATCCTGCTATCATCAATTCACACCCAGCCTTTGAAAGCTGAAGGAAGGAAGACAAATGTTTTGATGCAATCTTCTCTACCAAGGGCTTTGGGGGGAAAGCCTTTAAGCTGAACAAAAAAATAAGGGCATAGCAGAAAATTCACAAGGAGCTCAAATTCTTCTAAAGAAGAAATTGAATAATACCGGTGAACGTGTACTGGGAGGGACTGGGTGTTCAAGAAGTTTTCAGCAGTGGGAAGGAAGAAAACAACGAGGGTAGCAGGGTCTGGGAAACCAAAGGGAGGGCTTGAGGGTATGCCACTTTTCTCTGGCATTCCTGAACCTTCTTCCAGCCCCTCTGTGTGTGGGCTCCTCCAAACTCCTTCAAGTCTTTTTCAATAAGCTTTTCACCTTCAAGCACCCCCACCCCACCTTATGCCATACCCCAAATCATGCCAGATACATCCTCAGCTTCATACTGAAAAAATACCCTTCCAGTAGATTGCAACTCAGACTTCAGACTATATTTCAGATATTTTGAACTGAAACTCACCTCCCCAGGCACAAAAGGTGAATTATTTCTCAGGGGCACCACCTGTGTCCCAAAGGAAACCCGGGGTAGGCATGTTTACAGCCAGTTCATTCCACCAGGGAAAATATGAATATAAGACCAGCATTGGCATCAGGATTGGTCCCTTCCTTCTTTATTTATCAGCATTAATAGAGCCACTGAGCTCCACTCCCTGTCCCCAGAGTGCATTGCCATCTGGAGAGGTCCTGTCCTTCGCATGCTGGACCCAAAGCAGGTATGGAAGCTTTCCCCAGTGAAGAAGTAGGGTTGAAACAGCAACAATATAAACATCTGGCCAAATCACCAGGATTGACTCAAAGGGACTGACTTGGAGAAGATAGGTAGATTCCATAACCTCCTTAGCTGTGGTCACAACTGAGCTGGAGGTAATCCCACCCCCTTCTGGAGAACTAATTGAAATATTCCTGGTTCTTCAGCTGGTTCCTAAAACTACCTCCAGCAAGTTTCATCCTCTGTGGGAGATGCCCCTCTCCCTCTGCCTGCATTGTCTTCTTCCCACCCACTCATCATCAGACACCTCTGTCCTACCAAGTGCGAGGAGCACGTCTGCATAACTAGCGTGTGTTAGCGACATGCAGTCAGTGTCTTTGCTCATCAGGACATCGTGCCCTGTGAGCAATCAAAGCTTTCTGATATCTCAAGAAAGACTAACGAAAGGGGGGATGCAAGGGGGGAGCAAACAAGGTCCAAAAGTAGCACAAATTTATGAAAAAAGAGAAAAAGTTGAAGAAAAAGAAAAGTTAGACTGCAACCTAAGTAATTGGAAAAAGGCACCTTAAAACTTGCCTTTCAGCTACATCCATGCATTCCCCAAACAAGGACTACACATTACGTCTTTCCTGTTATCTCATGTGCCTACCGAGCACTACCACAGGAAAATAGGTCTTGGCCCTGATGCACCTGGGGCTCTAAGGCCTTCATCCAAATCTGTGCCTCTGAACATAGATCCTGATGGAGTCAGCATCATATTAAGAAAATAAAAATAAAAATAATAAAAAAGTAAAAAAAAAGAAAAACCAACAGCATACCTACAAAGGAGACATAAAAATGGTCTAATATCATTTATCTGGTAAAAATTAAACCATCTGGAAGACTTGGCTTAGATGATCCAATTAAGAGAAGTTTGGATAACACCTATTCCATCTTCATAAGTCAAATAAAAATTATGGTCAATGTTATGCAGTTAATGAAGAGTTGGAGATTATAATAATTTATAAAGTACAAGTCATGAGCGACTAACTCCTCAGAGGATAACAATCACAGAAAAAAAGTTTTGATGGCCATAAAAAGGACATTCCACCATCATTGGAACCTGAAACAACAGCATCCCATTTTACAGCACAAATCTTTCCTCAGAAAAAGACTATTTCAAAGCATAGTTGTCTAAATGACAACCTGACTATGTCAAAAGCCAATTTCAACCTCTCAGACTTTAAATGTAGAAATTAAAATGTATGAATTCTTGCATAGTTTTTGTTGTTGAGAGCCACCATTTGATGGGGTAGTTTTTCCCTAGAGTGAGAATGAAAAGGAAACCACAGTACTTCAGTCAGACAATGAAAGCCAAAACTGACGTAAGTAACTTCAGGGCTTTTGCAGATTTTCAACTAGCATCAGTAATAAAAAAATATATACATGTCTACTGTTGTTTATGCAAAGGTAAAATGAGTTTTTAATATAATGAATGCTAATGCTGGCAGATAGCGAAGAAATCAAGCTCATAAAGGGGCCATGACAGTTGGGCCAATGAAATAGTTGGAAACCTCCCGGATAGTGGGATGGCATGGCTTGACAAGGGAATGTTACCTGGCCACTGGCACCAGTTAGCCACAAGGATCACACAGCCATAAGACAGTTAACAAGAAGTATATACACTTTTTTTTTATTATGATATAAACTGAAATAGTAACTTATCTATGATTTTATTAATCACTACTCCCTTTGTTCTATGCTATGTAAATACAAAAATCAAATATTGTTCAAATGCTTTTGTCAACATTCTTCTAACAACTTAGCCGTTGGCTGGTATCACTGCTTGACAAAAGAGAATTATCTTATTACTTAAAAATTAATTATAAACCTCATCTCCAGTCAGACCACACTGTTTCCTGGCAAGGTACGTGGGAGGCCAAAGGACCCTAAAAATCAGAGGAATTGGATACCACCCTTCCTGTGGGTGAATGATGACAAATGCAGCCTTTTGGGGTAAGCCAAAGGACTTCTGCAGGTCTGAAATGAATTGTCTAGTTCTGGAGGACCTGACACCTGTGCATGCTGTGGTTTTCATTGTCATGTAGGTGAGAACCAAACCCAACACAAGATCTGTGCTTTATTTTTATCCTGTTCTGTGCCCATCTATTTGGTTCCCAGCTTCTGCGTTCATGATGTTCATTTTAAGCGTCGTACACTGCTCATTTCTTAAAATTGAATAAATACAAAGGAAGATTGATTTGTCTCTGTGGTGACTTCTTTCATGGCAGCATTAGTGCTCTGCCCAAACAGACACAGCATCCCTCATAGAGTCACCTTGGGTTTGTGGCATTGTGCTATTTGTGGCATTTCAAAAACAGTCACAGGAGGCAAACCATTCCACCTGTCTAGCCCAACATGCAGGATTCATCAGTCAAGGATCATTTGGACCTGGAGCCATCAGGAACAGGATGGGAAAAACTATTCAGAGGATAAAGATAAATTGTCCTCCAGGGCTAGGGACATCAAAAGGTGAGAAGAGGAAAGGAGATCTTTACCAAGCTGTTTTGGACGTCACAAATAAACTGCTCTAAAGAGAGAAGAATGCGTTTGCCATAAGAGCGCTACAAACCCAGTTAGCCTGTTCTCCCAGACTGGCTGGGCTCAGGGCAGCCAGGACAATCCCCTGTGCAGATGCACCTTCCCACCGCCCTGCTCTCGTATCTGCCCAGGGTCAGATTTTTCACTGGCACTGCTCCCTGGATCTGCCCTCCAGACAAATCACCTTACCTGCCTGTCCCTACTCGTGTATAGGGTATAGTTTCTAGCTGCAATGCAAGCTGGTAAACTCATCACACTTCTTTATAGAGAGGGCAGGAGGACAGAGTGTTATGGACAGGCTATTTTTTTAGGGTTAAAAGGTTATGAGCTGGTTTTCTTTCTTTTTTTCAGGTGAAGAGTTGGAGGAAGGGATGAGTAAGTTGCTTTAGAGTTCAGTGTTAGATAGCTGAAAATAAGTTCATACAACTGAAAAACGGTTAACCAGACACAGCATTCCCTGGGACATTTCGTATCCCCCATACTGCTGAAGTGCCACAAGGGAAGGAGGGACATCCTTTCCCCGCTACAGCCTGTCCCCACGTACTGGATGTTTCTACTTTGGTAATATTCCTAACAGGTCTATCTTCATGGCAACACGGATGCCAAGGCCAGCACATGCTACACCAGTAGATTTTGGTGAACATGGTGAACTGCTTCAAACACTGCTTCCTAGAGTAAAGACCATAAGAGTAGCAGGATGAAAAAGCACCATACAAGGACCAATAGGTGAAGTAATTTTAGTGCCTTTTCTCACAAAAGTGTAAAAAAGGTGAAAAAAAGGTGAGGTTTTTTTATTCTTTTCTTTTTCTTTTTTTTTTTTTTTTAACTTTACACTTGATTTGCATTACCTCTTCACATGAGGAGGGCAACCAGACTACTCACCCTAGATTCTAGTATGTGAGCCTGTAGCTTCACATTTGGGGCACCAAACAGATATTAAACATTGAGGAGGGAATTTTCAAAGTCTTCTACGGGAATGAGATGACTACTCTGTACTTAATTCAATACGATGTATATTTGTGCACATTTTTAAGACCCCTATGAAGTCCCAAGAAGAGTAGCTATTTGAATCACAACAAAATAACAATGTATGGTCACAGTGAACTGTATTGTAATATTCATTTCATAGAATCATAGAATACCTCGAGTTGGAAGGGACCCATAAGGATCAAGTCCAACTCCCTGCTCTTGCAGGACTATCTAAAACTAAATCATATGACTAAGAGTCATCCAGACCTTTTTTTGAAGTAGAAATAAAGTCATTTTATTGTGCTAAGAAAATATTCCCAGAATTCTTAACATATTTTCACAAGGGGTTAATTTTAAGACTTGAAGTCCCTGGAGGAACTTAGCATGTGAACTTTAAATGTAAAATCAAATACACTTTGAGAATAAGGCTGCTGTCTTGAATTAGGGCATTGTCAGGCTGGTGGCAAACAGTGAACTGGAGAATAGAATGATGGAGAACACCAAGTGAAAAAAATGCAAAATGCCTACAGTCTTTCTTTGCAAGGATAAACATAGCATCCTGTGCAATTCACAAGAAATGCAGAAGTATGTGTCTAGAACAGTAGTTGCAGAAGTTTTTCTCTGGTGTCAGTTGTACAATTCATATGTTTTATTGTCCTGCCAAGTAGATTACTGGCATTCTTTCTCATGTTATTTGCAACTATTTGCTCCTTTTCTTTTGTGACTAATTGTTCGTGTTCTTTTTTACAAATTCCTTGTGAGTTCTTCAGTTCTTCTACAAGGAGTGAGGCAGCTTCATTGCTAGTACTTCATGTAGGAAACTCGCCCTCAGTTACCAAACACCTGCACCAAACAAATACACCATGAGTTAAGCAGTATTGTTGCATCAGCATGATATTCGTAGCATCCATTGCTATGTAACTATCTGTCTTATCATAGAAACTACAGTCTGTGTGTTTTGAATGCTAGGCTTTGTTTTGTGAAGGGGCTTTTCGCATTTATTTCAGCAGAAACTTGAGATACCTGACAAACGATACTAACCATCTGGCTTTAAGATGCACTGATTTCCCAGAAAACTGCAAGGAAAGTAACAACTACATCTCGCATTTCAAAAAATGCAGAGCAGGACATCTGCCTAGCCTGTTTTGTATATGACATTGCTGTCATGCACATAAGTTGTTCATGGATCTTACAATAAAAATAGTAATAATAAGGAGATTTCAATAGGCTATGGTTTGTCACTTGAATTTTGGTGTAAAAATTCATTCTAGAAGGAAAAAGTTCTTTCATTGATGACTTTGTTGTGCTTCTGCAAAGCTGAGTTTATCAAACTTATCCAGTAATACATGACCCAAAAAATTCAGCCTTATAATTACCAAGTTGTTGGTCTAATCCTGGCTGTGGCAATGTTACAAAAAGGGTGTGAAGGCTTTGTAATTGAATTATTGACTGAATAGGCTTCTGAAGAAGTTATATGAAGAAATACTATTTTTATTAAAAGATTACTTGAGGATTTTGCAGCTGAACTGAAATGGACATAGATAAGACTTACTTACAAAATGTCTAAAATCATTAGGAACATATAAAGAGATATATAAAGCCTAAAGAGGGATAGCCTGACAAAAGATGGTACTTTACACATGTGATTATAAATGGTGGAAACATGATAGCATACATCAGCAAAAATAGATTAGATTTCACCTGCTCAACAGTCATTCAAAGCTTGATTGATTGTCTGCCTAAAGAAAAAGGCTTGAGTCATTACTGTTAAAAGCTTGTTTTAAGTTGCAGGCATAAATTAGAAAAAATAAAAGTACTTCAGAAAGGAATAGAGTAGTGGGCCATATCCCTCAGCCCTTCAGAGCCCCTCCATGTAGGACAAGACAAGTCTACTGGCTAAGGCTAATGGTAGCACTGTGCTAGGGGACTTTTACACAAAAGCTCAAGGTGAAAATAGAAAAAAATGCATTTAAAGGCTAGAAAAATCACCAATACAGAGTAACATGCGTTTCTCTATTATTGCACAGAGATCACTGAGGTAAAACAGCCTCTAGGTCAAAGAAGCCAGAAAGGTTAGACAGATCGCAACAGCAGTTGAGCTGATCTTCTTAACCAGTCTATAAGCATAGCCCAAAAGTTTCTTATTCACAAAATCATTGCTGAGAAAAACACATTACTGACACTGCTGTGACAGTGCAGCAAGAACATGGTATGTCTGAGGAAGGGTTAGCAGGACTCGGCTCCAAGGAAGTCCCACTGGCCATGTTCCTACTGCCAACTAAAAAAAGGTTGAGGAGCAATCCCTGGCACCAAGATCAAGTGGCAGCGGCTCGCTCACAGCTGTGCTGCCAACACATACATAAATTTGGTCTTAGAAGGAGCCAGCTGGAGTGGTCCAAAGCAGAGCTAGAGGTAACAGTCACATAGGGATCCAGTGCTCAGGGTCACTCCTTCTACCACTTTAATTTAACTGTATAGACATAGCCATCACCATAGTATTCCATAGTGCAATATATGGCTACGCAGTATGCGCTATTTGTTTTACAGGCCTTGAAGATGGGCCTTTAGACAACCAGTTCACAAGCTGTGATGCACATCACACAACATTATCACTCTTCAAAGAGAGGAGACTTCACTTATTACTAAAGTCTGACCTGAAAGCTTTTATTCTTCTTAACTCTGATGTTTCCATTCAACCTAATGTTACATGGTACTTGTGAAGTGATGACGTAAATTAATAATACTTTTCTGTGCCCATAGTCTGACTCCCAGCACACCATTTCCCCAGATCCTGTTATGTAGATAAAGGTATTTTGTTATTTATAGTTAGGCAAGTTCATCCACTTCTACAATTTGAATTAAGAATGGCCTAAATAATTAGACCATTACTGTTTCCCTAATGATCTAATCTGTTTCAAGTGTAAACACAAGAGGGAGAAAACAGGTCAGTCTTGGTTTCATTGATTTTTAATGACAAAACATGAAATATCCTCTAACCTAGTTTGTCCTTTCTTTTTCAGATCAATAAGAAATCAGTAATAGCTTTACTTATAGCAAACAGGGATTGTGTTCATTAAAACATTTTGCTGCTCCAACCTTGATCTTACCGAATACATTAAGAAGTAGGTCACTCGACAGGTCTTTTCTTTTTCTTTTTAATTGAAATCAATGAAGCTGACCCTGGCAGGTAAAACTAATTACATCATTAAAGAAGTAGCAATATTTTTAATGATGAGATATCTTCTATTCAACTTGGAGTTCTTTCTAAAGGAAGTGAGTTTGAATCCAATGTATAGGAGAAGTTGTTCCTGAAGAAGTTTCTTCTATGAACTTTGAGGAAAATACCACAGGACTTGAAATTCAGCCTTTCATTTTCATCACCAATGCAAGAAAGTTGAATATGACTCTAGCACATCTTCTCCATCCATGTAAGCAGAGGCAAATCCACAAACATGAGCAGATATTGTACCTCCTGTATTTGGGAATTAATCCTCTTGTGACAGAAGTTAACATCCTCACACCAGGCAGTCTGTCAGCTCCAGTGTTCTTCAGAATCTCTTCTCTGGTCTCATGAAAAAATTGCAACTTCAATATGAGCTCTAGATTGAGTGAATCAACAGGTAATGCATAAAGCTGATCATCACAGTGGCAATGTCTTGGTTTATATGGTAACAAAAATAGGCCAACAAATACCAACCCATCAGGAAAATTTGTATCAGTCACCTAAATGATAATTTAGATATAGAGGAGATAATCATTAAGAGAATAGTTCTCAGATCTTGAGGCAATACATGAAATTCTCTCAGATCATGAAAGACTACGTAAAACTCAGACATAATAAAAATTTACCTCCATGTTCTTAGGAAAATTTCCTGAGAAACAAGTGACATTATCCTTACCCAAAAACCTTTCAAGCAGTTCTAGACCAGGGTGAAAATGAACTGTGATGTTACCTCATATCACTGAATAACTGCAATAGCTTTCTGTCCATTCTGCTGCTCTGAAGGAATAAATGTGTAAAGCTCAATTCAATTTTGTGCATAAAATGTAAGCAATTAACAAAATTTAATACATTTTTTGAAAGTGAAAGTATTTTCACTATTTTTGAAAGGAGTCTGTAATTACACACTCATTTATGCAAAATTAGCTCATCTTGCAGGAGAGCAGTTATTAGTGGAATGAAATACATCATGCTAAGTAAACAGCTATAATAACATCAGCACAAAACCCAAACACATTTAAAAAACTAAGTTATAAAAAATAAAATAAAATGAAATGAAATAAAATAAAATACAGATTATGACTGATTTTAGAAGTATATTCCTGTTATTAGTTACAAAACAAATAGCCACAACATAGATAAAGCAAAAGAAAACACCAAACAAAAAAGGCAGGATGCATTCAAAGTGAATACATCATTAAAAATAAGCCAGAAGAAAAACTATGAAAAATCAGTAGTAAGGTGTTTATTATGAAAAGGTTGCCAAATATAGGTTACATATTTATTCTGTCTTGAGTGATTGAAGAACAGCATCTATCTCGAGGAGCTATTTTGCTAGAGCAACATAATCAATGTAGGATTTAAAAGCAGAATTCAGGTATCTGAATGCAGATACCTAGTACCATAAAACCAAAGGGTGGGTGGTATGGAATAGGACCTCTGAGAGTCTTTCACTCTTCTGGAGTAGCTCCTAGTTGCCAGGTGGGATCCCCAGAAGCATTTCAAAAAGCACCTGACACCTACATGTGGGCAACCAAATCCAGTGCTGAAAGGTAACATGGACACTTTGGGTGGCATTTGTGTATAGTTTCTAAATATCAGCTGGGTGTCTAAGCTCCCATTTCGGCCCACGGAGACCTAATCAAGGCAACTGGAGCCTTAAGAGTAGTTCAGCTCACCCTAAGGCAGACACCTGTATCTGGGTAGCTGAGTATCTCCCAGACTCTGCAGGCTGTGCTGGCCGTATAGATTAATGGGTAGTGGGGAAAAAAGGACTGCTTGCAAGAATTTGAAACACTTTACTGCACTAGTTTTTTTGTTACTTGGTATTATTGTCAAGTTTCTTCGGGAAAGGAAGATGTGGGAAACTGTATCTTTAGAAAACCTTGACCTAGCCCAACTGAAAACATGTGCAGTATCCAGAGGCTCATTAGCTCTCGTCAGAAAAACACATCATGCTACAAAAGGACATAAATGTCCAGCTGAATCACAGCCCAAAGCTTTCTCTGGAGAAATGCAATTGATGCCAGCATGGAGCCAAGATAGCTAATTCAAAACCCATGAAAGTACATCTGTGTTAGTAATCCAAAAGAAGAGAAAGAAAGAAATAAATCTCTAAATACTGTACTTAAAATACCAGGCAAAGTTATGGTTCTCCATAAATATTTAATAAAAGGCATCAATAATAAATGCCTCTTCATTTCTACTCACATCTGAATCTGTAAGGTCTTCTTTTGGAAAATTAAATCTACCTGCTCCATGAAGGTGTATTGCTCCCTGGCGACCAGTGAATGAACTTGGCAGGCAGTGGTCACTGGGGCATGCCGGGGCTGGGAATGCTCTCTGGTGTGTGAATCCTCTTACTTCTACAGGAAAGAAGAGCCTAAAATGTCAGAAGGCATATTAGATAGCAATTCTAAGTCTTTCCTGGGGACAAGCACGAAATTCCCACTGAAGTCAGAGTTGTGTCTATATTTGACTATCCAGGGGCTGAATGTGGCCCAAGACTCTTCATAAGTTTTAACCAGTGGTTTTAAAAGACCTTATGCTTCAGAGTACAAAACCCAGCTCTTTAGACTTCAAACCAGAGGCAGCTCCTATGCATTTAACCTGAAGGCTGGTCCTCAGAAATACAGTCATTTGTCTCCATTCAGCATTTCCTCTCCAGCTGCAATTTTGAAACTCCACTTGCCTACCACTTACATTGATATCCTGGACATGCAAGCGTTTCAACATCTCTCTCACGCTCCAAAGTGCAGGTTTAGACAATTCTAGGATTTGAATTCTGAATATGTGAGGCTAATGTGATGCTCTTTATTCAGAAACATTTTCTGGTTTCAAAATGACCCAGAGTATATCAAGCAGTTGCATTTCGGAGTTCCAATTTTAAATACAAATAAGTATTTAGACTACAAAGTTGCCTATTATTTGTATTAACAATTAACATTTATTTATGGAAGCCATAGAAGACAAAACAAGATAAAAGGCCCTTTATTACAACATAAGACATTCATCTTTTTATTCTTCAAAATGGATTTTTGTTTTGTTTTGTTTTGCTGTTTGAGGAATAGTGGAAAACTAATTTCTCTGTCTATGCCAACAGGAAATCATCACATTATGTATTCCAGTTTATGAGCTTCCCCAAGCTTGTTTCTTGTTTATGCTAGTGACAAGCACCGTGAGAAGTCTATGAAAACTCTGGAAATGATAATGAGAGCTCTGTGACTGCCTTTGTGCTGGAAGATCATTACCTGCTCCCTTCCCCAAGAACACTTGTGTAACAATCTGTAATGAACCATTCCCCACTTCTTCCTTTCAACATGCCGTTACTTTAAGATCTCTCTGATATGGAACATTATTAAAGACATTGTCTGAAAGCATGACCCTCATGAATCACCCATAGTTCTGATATGCCCAAAGAAAAAAAATACATCCAAAGATCTTTTTCACAGCTAGATAAAAGAACTGCCTTCTTCTCTGATAGGCCCAAGTATCCTTAATCTGACTAGGGAAACAGCAAAAATTAGTAATTGCTTCTGAATCACTCCTTTTCACATGAGCAGCTAATTTGGTTTTGACATACCGGTGGTAAAAGACAAAGTTTGTATTTGATGGTATAAAAAAGAAACTTTGTTCATATTTCAGCTTGCTGCAATATTCATAGAATCATAGAATCATAGAATGGCCTGGGTTGGAAGGGACCTCAAAGACCATCTAGTTCCAACCCCCCTGCCATGGGCAGGGACACCCTCCACTAGACCACGTTGCCCAAAGCCCCATCCAACCTGGCCTTGAACACTTCCAGGGAGGGGGCATCCACAACCTCTCTGGGCAACCTGTTCCAGTGCCTCACCACCCTCACAGTGAAGAATTTCTTTCTAACATCTAATCTAAATCGACCCTCCTTCAGCTTAAACCCATTACCCCTTGTCCTATTACTACATGCCCTTGTAACTAGTCCATCTCCAGATTTCATTGATCTTACAGATATTGGGCATGAATATGCTAATATGAATTACGGAACATAGATTGTTTTGCTCCTTCATATCAGCGAGTGTTGTGCTGCAGAGCTGAAGAATCTTTTCATTTGCCAGCTGCGTTAGATGTATCATCTCTTAGATGTGCTCATTCATTTTTCATCCTTACCGGTAACTTACACTTTTACTGACTGCAAAAGGTACAGCATGGTAGAACTGGACAGCCCACCCATAATGTGAACATACATTAAATAAGCTGTCCCATGCACTGTGAATGCAGCCCATCACCACTCTACTGAAGAGGATTTTGATGTGTAAAGACTGATGCATATTTTAACCTTAAATGTATATTTCAGTCACTGCAGAATCAGGCCAAAAGCCTGATTCTGATCTAGGCCTAGAGTTAGGTGGTGAAGATAAGCACCCATTTCAGGAGAAATTGAAGCCACCAACTTCATTACAAATGTTAATCCAGGCAAAATTATAAGATGGAAAGCCATTCATGATGCCATTGAGTATAACATTGCTTACAATAAACAAAGCACCTCAACTTTTGCTACAGAGTTTACTGGAAACTCTTCACAGTCTTATCCTGAAAATAGTAGGAGACATTCCCAGGCAAACTGACTTTCAGGAACCAGGTTTGGCACAGCTGCCGTGGGAAAACAAACAGTAAAGCAAAGCAAAAGAATGACTGGTTTTCCGTTTTGTCTCAAGTTGTGCTTGAAACACCTGGTAGGATTTCTGGATCTGCCACCTCCAGTAAAAAACAGTTAAAACAAGGGAAGAAGAATCTAGCAGGTTCCAGCACTGTTTCTCCTTGTTTCCATACCAGTTGCTGCAGCAGACGGGGATGTTGTCTCACAGTCTCACCACCTCCTCCTGGTCTCACAAAAATGGTCCATGCTCACCAGAGACCCAGCTTCCCCAGTTCTTCCTGAGAGCCAAGGTTCATACAGAGCCCCAACACTTGGGCATTCGTGTACAAGCAGGCATCACTGAACCCTTGCTGTCTTCAAGTTTAAGAGCATACACATGAAGCTGTATTTCAACATCTGTCTCAGAAATACAGCATCAGTTCATCAGCTAACTGAATGGCACTTGTAGTCTCAGACTGCGATAAAAGCAGGCTGGTTTTATATACAGACAGCCTGAGCCTATAGACCTTTAGAGTCCCAGCACCACTGGTACTGGTGATTTTCTTAATAGGAGAGCAGAGCCTTGAGGGTTAAATTAAGTGGCTTTTGATTCTAAGAGATTTAATAGAAACAGACATGTCTGCTGTGAAAAATTTAAATGGTGAAAATTTGTTTTGAAATCCCAACCCCATGGAAATCTGCATTTTCCATTAACTTGAATAAAGTCTCATTTTTGCTGCTGTAACTCAGCTCAGTTGTTTCTCTCCTTGGCTCACCCAGAGATATTTCCTCGTCAGAGATGTCCACACTTCCTACAATACAACTAGCGGTTTTATCCCTGGGGCAATCCCAGGGTCCCTCTTTATCCTTGTCCTATGTAACCACTGCTGGTTGCTGTCAAAGACAGAGTACAGGACTAGACAGCCCTTTTGTCTGAAAGAAATGTTCCTGTATTCTTAGAAGACTAAAATGCTGCATGCTCTTTAACACACCATTAGCTCACAGGAACAGTTATCTTGCATCAGCACAGATGGATTACCCTTGTCCAACTAATTTTAATCACACTACGAAGTCAAAATCAATTTAATGGGCCTTCACTAGGATTCTGCTTACTCATGTTATCTTTTTAGATCTGCGGACATCTCGTGTGGTTCTTGATGCTACATTATGCTACTCTGATCTTTTCACTGAGGATGGTTTGGGAACTTGTTTGTCTTTCTGGACTCACAGGGGGAATTGTAGGACAGCATTAGTGGACCATTAGCTCTTGAGAGTGACTTAGCCAATGTGAATGGAAGTGGCATCTGAGCCTAACTGGGCAGATCAATCTAAATATGAAGCATCAGCACGCTTAGGTGAGCACTAAGGATGGGAGGAGGTTAGCATTCAACAACTTAATCTTGCACTGAGCCCTCATAAGGCACTAATAATTTGGAAATATGGGAACAGAAGGGAATCTCTTTTCTCCTTTAAACAGAAAACACAGCACGGGAAGGAAAATCACGAGTAACAGTGATGAAACCCTCAACCATCACAGGCACCCACACAATCCAATCCTTTTCCTTCTCTGGTCCATCTAAAAAGCAATTAGCTTGCTCCCATCATTCTTACAGGAAGGCTGTTACAGGCCCTCATTGCTTCTGATTTCCAGCCTACATTTATTCACAGCCCCTGAATACACAGGAATTAAAATGTCAGTGCTGAGAGTTGTGACTGCTAGCAACGTGGAAAGAAAAGGTCTTTTGCTTGTATCTGGGGAGCCTTTGGCAGATCCACGTCATCATCTGCAAGCAAAACATCTCACATACGGAATAGATGATAAAGTCAGTGACATACCTTGTGCCTGCTCTCCAGAGACCTACATGGAGACGTGCTTAAAAGTGCATGTGTTGAGGAGTCTTGCTATAAGTGTTCAACTGCAGCTGAAACCCAGAGCTTGTTTTATCAGAGAATTAATAAAGCAAACCACTTGCTCAGGGGGTCTCTCTCCTTTAGCTGTTTTGCATGAACAGAAACTCATCAGCCAGGAGAAGAGTCTGACAGTTCTCACTTCAGACAGGTCTGACACATCAGGGCTGCAGAAGGGGAAGAAGGCAGGAGGCTGCACCACCGAGTTCACCATGAACAGCTAAGAAGCGGTGACGCCAGCCCTGGTGATAGGGGACCCAAACTATCCAAAGGGGTATTCCATACCATATGACGTCAGGGGTTGGCCAGGGAGGAGGGGTCACTGCTCAGGGACCAGCTGGGCATCAGGCTCCAGGGGTGAGCAAATTGCATTGTGTCTCACCCGATTTGTATATTCTAAGTACTGTTGTTATTTTCCTCTCTCTTTGCTGTCCCAGTAAACTGTCCTCATCCCAACACATAAGTTTTACCTTTTTCTTGCGATTCTCCTCCCCACCCCACTGGGGTAGGAGGAGTGAGCAAGGGGCCACGTGGTGCTCAGCTGCTGGCTGGGGCTAAACCATGACACTTCCCAAATGCTTGCTGCAGTCTAAAAAGACCAGGCTTCTGGGCAAAAAGGAAGGGGCAGAGGGATTGCAGGAATATTCCAGTTTTCTCTCTCAGCTAGGACTCAAGGTTAGTTGTTACTCATTTGATCTGAATATCATTGCTCAGGAGGAGAAGTGAAAAGGAAAGATGTGTTTGCTCATGCAGCCCCTGCAAGTAGGCAGCTGTGCAGACAGGAATGCAAAAGTCAGGGATAAAAAAGTATTCAGGCAAGAGGGAGCCTGATCTGTGAAGGCGCAGAAGTAGAGTCCCAAATCTACTTTCCATTTTGTGCCTGTGTTAGTCATTAGGTCATGTCTGGACAAAATCAGGGATAATACCTTGATGTCAGGGAGCATAAGCCCAAGTTCACCCCTTTGTTCCCTAACCAGGATCTAGGTGAGGGATGGCTGCCTGTCTCCTGATGACCCAGGCTTCTGAGCAAGCTCAAGCTCCCAAACATGGGTGCCAAAAAATGCTGAACCCATCCAAATGAATTGTAGTGCACAGCAGTGGGGCTGAGGAAGGGATCGTGTTGAGTTTTCAGCCTCCAAAGGTCAAAACACAACCTGACTTTTCCTCTCCAAAGCATGAGGGCTCCCAGGAGAAGGAAACTAGGCTTGAGCCTGGGAGAGAGGCAGAGTTACACTCATAGAGGGACAAACCCAAGGACTCCACAGGTACTTGGTGAGAGCACTGGGGTGCGGCAAGGATGCCCTCGGGGGCATCCAACTCTGAAAGCCTGTTGAGTTTTCTACCCTTTCAGTAGGCATAAGGTGGTTTGTTCATTTCTTACTCTCTTTACTTCACTCACCTGAATGGCCCTAACTGTTCAATTTGCTGAAAAACCTAAAAGCTCAAACCAAGCATTTACCTTATGCTGCCGCTTGATGTGATATAATGTGACATACAGTGCCAGCTGCAGTCACAGCATATATCCTAAAATAACTTAATAGAATATGTCATGACATGAAATAATAGGAAATGATGCATGACAAATTAATACCTAAAAAAGCAGTAGCAGCTGGATGTGCAATCCCTTTTTCAATAATTCTCATAGCACGCTTGTTGGAACATTTTCCCATGTTCAACATGAAGAGACACTGCACACCGACTCCCTTTGCAGTATGCCAGACCATGGCAAATCCCTTAGCTTTGCACCACAAATCTGTGGCTTCTGGAGCTTTTACTTTTTAATTGGTAGGATACAGTGTGAACCTCTCACTGAGCATTTTCACAGTTCACCACATGCGGCAGACAGCACCAACAGGCCAGCTTTGATTTTGGTGCAGCCATTTCAAAGGCCACCAGACTCAGAGGTTCGGCTTGATTTCAGGGACTTAATGTGAAGAGTTGAACCTGTATTTCTTAACCCAAGGCATGTTTCAGGGGCACTGGAAGTGTCTGCACAATAAGGTTGAGTTCCACTTTGCGCTTTTTCTTTTTTTTCATTCTGTGTGGACTTGGTATATGAAGGCTACTTTTTAGAGATATAATGCTTTAAAGGGTATATAATACAAGTAAAAGATCTTTCATGACATTGACATTTTCCCATTTCACACATTTCACCAGAGTCAGCTGGACAGCACAGAAGGGTGCAGAAAGCATAGAATTATGCTTACCATACAATGAAATGAGCTGCTATAAGATTTTGGGGGGAAGATGAAATACTTTATATGTGCACCAAAACCAATAACCAATTCCATAACCAATTGCTTTTTCAGGCAAAAAAAGTCTTTGTACAATTGCAGAAGTGAACCCACTGTTTCAAACTTTAATGGATCAACTGCACTCAATCAACTCTTACTACAGTAATGATATGACATATGTTGCAGCAAGCAGTCTGTGGTCTTAGGTCATTCACTTTGTTTTAGATCACATGAACCACCCTGTGTTGGTTGTTTAAACTTAAGCAGTCAAAACTGCATTATTCATTCCAAGCTATTTTAATAAAGAAGCATTTTAAGATGAGGTTTTTTATATAAATATGTGTAAATATACAGGTATTCCATTGAATAAATATGAAAAATAAACGTGTGTCTGCTGAGGCAAATAGCATCACTGTGGAAATTTATTCTTCAAATCTCTTTTTTTCCATTGTGTGTTTCAGATGATCTGGAATAGAGAGTCATACACCTCTGTCATCAGAGGGCTTTGAAACTTTGCTGTTGATAATCACATTAGTTGCCAAGACAGAATGCATCCAGGTTTTAGAGCCATGTTTATTTCCCACAAGGCCTTTAATCTCCTTAATAAGACTTTGAATCTCTCTGATATTTAGAGAACTGGAGGAGTTGGTTAACTTGGATTGCATTTACTTTATGGGCTACCTTAGCTTTTTCATATACTGATTATTTCCTAGCATTACTTTGTAGAGTCACAGGTATTATTCACACTGGCATTACTAATATTATGTTCTTAAATCTCTCTCTAGCATATTTGTATGAGAACCTTGTATCCAGAAGTGCCATCTGTTTGAGTTACGTGTCAAGCACATGTTGGCCTCTGGAGGTTAGGGCAGTAAAGATTCCCAAATGCTCTGAAACACCAGTCTCCAGGTCAGTCCTGCTAAGACACACTGTGACTGGCTTTAAACATATATGCAACTATATGCATAACTACATTTAGCAAGTTAGCTTTGAAGAGCATGGAGAAAAAGGAACTGCTATTTCATGCCACAGAATGTACAAAGTTTGTGGGAAACAGATCATTGTAAACCTTCACACACAAAGCATTTTTCTATGTAAAAGCCTTGCTGAAAATAATAGGAAAATTGTGGAATCTGCCTAACACTTTTATGGAGTTTTGCTTTCCATTTCAGGAACAGGACTACAGATTCTGGATCTTTTCCCACAGCACTTAAGAACTACTGTGTCTATAAAAGTGAGAACAAAACATAACTTACTGACAATCAAACATAATAAAGGAGTTGCATAATACAGGCTTTCTGTGAAACTGCTCTATCCACTGTTCATCACCTGACACTCAAACAAGCTTCATCCACCAAAGGTCAGGCCAAAATACAAAGAAACAAAATCCTATCTAAGTCAGCTGCAGAATTATGAAGACAAATCAGGAATTGGTGGCTTTGTCAAGTACTTCAGAAAAATGCTACCAGCCAACGTATCGAACGTATTTCTACTTCATACCTTCAAGAATAACAAATAGCCTGTCACGTTAGCTCCTGCAATGTAATTAGCATTAATAGCTACATAAAGTAAGCAATTACTTTCAAAGCGTGATGGATGCAAGTATAGTTTCTTAACAATAACAACCCAGAGTTCCTATCTAAAACCATGGCAATTCATCTTGAATGACTCATGTAATATTACTTCTGCTGTTCAACGAGTACAGGATGCTGATTCAACCCCAACAATGCCTTTGCTTTCACAAAAATAAAGTCCTTGGAGGCAATTTTCCAAAACAAATATTCTTAATCCTCCTCATAACATGAAACAGAATGTCAATACAATCACACAAAAAGTTTGAAATGTATAGATTTAATTCTCACTCTGTGGAAAAATTTGGTCTTTGCACATTTCCCTTCATAAATATAAATGTTTGTGACAACCTTGGGAAATCAACTTTCCTTTGGGAATTACAGTTGACTTCTAGTATACAGTCTTGGCAGAGATGCTAAAAAAGGTTTAAAATCATACAACAATTCAGCAAGAGTACAACCTTTCTTTTTGTTACAGATTTAGAAACTTACATTGCATTTTCCAGTAGTTTCAAGCTTAGCTCTTAAAGCAAAAAAAAAAAAAAAAAAAACAAACAAACAAAACCCCCACCACCTATATTGCATCCAAAAGTAATCAGTATTTAAATGCATGAAATAAATATTGATAATAAAGCTTAAAGACATAAAAGAATTTATTTTTGCAATATTCAGAAATGCTTTTTTAAAGTAACAAGATCTGCAATGTACATGGGTATAACTGACCTAAGGCATCCAAACCCACTAGAACAAATAATTTCATGTTGAGAAAAGACCAAAAACTTTTAGTATGTACACACAGGGTGGGAATGTCCTGGTTGCAGTTTCATTTCAGAAGGATCACTTAGAATAAAAGAACTACCTATGGAAAAGAATAGTGAAATACCAATACTATCGAACATTAATCTATTGTGAAGTTTAAGCAAGCAGTAGATGGAAACTATGCTGGAAGATAGGAGTGATTAACTGGAATAGGAAATTTATCCTTCTAATAGGGTAGAGAATCTCTATGGGCATTCAGTCCCTTAATGTATTCTTTAGATATATATTCTGTGGGTTCTTTGAGTTCAAATACTCAGAACTTCAGAAGACCTCAAATTGCATGGTTGCCTCGCTGAATTACAGACTGAAGAAGACATAAAAACTCTTGCAAAGAACCTACAACACAAATGAAATGCAAGAATCTCTATTTTCCCATGAGGTGAATACCTGGTGTGTTAATGACACTGGAAGAGCAGCAGTAGCTTAAAACAGTGCCCTTATTCTGTTTACTTTGCTGTTTTCTCTACCTGGTGGATATAGAACCTTTATGGACCAGAGGTTGCTGGGAGGTAAACAGAGTTTAATGTTTTTCACACTTTTCCCTTAGTGGTTTACATATCTTTCTCCCTCTTTCCAATTATTTTTCATAATATTTTGTATCATTTATTTATATGATTAGTATATAATTAATCTTAAAAATCCATATATTCATATGATGGTAAGTGCAAAGTGCTTTGGAATAAATTTATGAAATGTGCTTATAAAAGTATGTCTAACACATTCAGAAAAAAAAAAGTAAGCATAGTGTAATCTTTCTGATAATAATCCTCTTATTCCCCAGATTCCTTGTGTTTGAGTAACCAAATACAAGATTTTGAACAGCCTGTCACACAAAAAAATGTTACAATGTACTAGAGAATCAAAAGAGAGAGAAATTAATCTTTTTATTACCATGATAAAACGTGCCGATGTTCCCATAGAGGCTCTGCAAGGAAAGAGTAAACAATCGGCAGAGGGTCCCTACCCCAGTGAAGTATCCTGTTTATTATGCACATCCTTTCCTCTGTGCCAGAACACACCAGACTAAACCTTCAAGCCAATAGGGTAACATCAAGAACAAATTGTGTCCTTTGTCTTCAAATATTCGCTGGTGTTGCACGCACATAGTAGCTTGTGTTTCTCTCAAAGCATGCTGTCCAACTTCCTTCAGGTACTGCAACCTCCAAAGCCTCAGCGTCACATTTGGACAAGCAGTACTGCACCTGGGCAGGTCACATTTGCTGTCATCTGCTACATCTGCCATTGGTAAGACCACAAACATCCCTGGTGTTTCCTGTGATGTTCATTACACTGTTAGCCCTACGCACAAAGTGAGGTCTGATTCTCTTTCACAGGTGCTTGGCTGCAAGACGAAAACCTACACAGCTATAAAGTCACTACAGTTCTCCCTCCTGCAAAAGCGTATGCCCACGAGTGACTATGCTGACATGGGAAGTTTCATGGGAACTCCTGAATGTGCTGAGCTAATGTCCTCTGAAAATGAGATGGGGTTTATTGTGTTGGAAGCTGTATAAAACTTTATAAAAATTTGAATTTCTGATTTCTAAATATTCTGAACTTTATTATTTCTGTATTTTTTAGTGTCTCAGACCATATTCTTTTTTGTTATATATTTCACTATAATGTGCATCTTGTTCACAACTGCAGAGCATTGCTGACTCATGTTCAGTACGTAAGTCACTAGATCCTGAGGTCATTTTTACATCAGTTTTCCCCATCTTGCCTTTATTCAGTCCAACATCTTGCTCCATCTTGCATTTATTCAAATGAACATTCCTACTAAAATATGGAACAATTTATTTAAGTTTTAGAAGCACTGCAATTTTTACATTCAGCTTCATCATACATTTTCTGGGGCTTTTCCCTAGTTTGTCAAGGCAGTTTGGATTTCTAATTCTGTCCTTCAGTGTGATTTCTGTACATACAAAGTATACTCTTATTTTTTCATTCAAGTCATTAATGTTAATACTGAACAGTATCAAACCACTGAAGAACGTTACTCTGCACAGTCCCCTGGTGTGACCATGAATGACCGATAAGCTTTCTCTCGATATGGCACTCTCTGCAGTTCTGCTTTCACTTTACAAGTAGTTTCAGGTAATTCAGATTTCCTTAGTTTCTTTATGATACTATTAAGAGAATATGATATGATAATGTCAGAGATCTTCCTAAAGTCATGGTAACATTCTGTTTACTGCTTATTGCCAACAACAAAGTTAAACTGGCAGGCCTGCTTTTGCATTTTTTGAAGATAGACATCGTGTTTGTTCATCTGTCAGAGCTTCCTCAACCTCCAGAAGTTCTCAGAAATAGTTACTATGGATCTCAGGTTGCTTCAGCCAAATTTGCAGCTGCTGAAGTTCTATTATCATGAGATGTTGAGTGGTCTCAGTGAAACAAAAGATGTTTCATATTTCCTGGCTTTAAGCAAGCTGTCCATAGTCAGACAAGAAGCAGTCAGCAGAGCTAGAGACTGCATTGGGCAACCCACCCTCAAACCCAGAGAATAAATGAGCTCAGAAGACCTATTTAGGAGTAAGAGTATGCAAAATCCATAAGCTGAGAGAATATACACTAGGGCCAGGAGGAGTATTTCAGAGATGCCTCTGCTGGCATAACAAAAACATCTGCCATTCAGTAGAGGTCTCTTCTGTAACTTTCTAGATCCATGAATTACGCAGTTCACCACTTCACCTGTCCACTCATAGATGTCTCACAACTTTGAACAGCATAAAGCAACTGCAGAAACTGCTGAAAACTTTAGGTCTGGCAACATTACAGCTCAGTTCCCGGTAACAGCCAACTTCTGCAGCTCACTTAGAATCGTAGAATCATAGCATCATGGAATCATGGAATCGTTTTGGTTGGAAAAGACCTTTAAGATCATCAAGTCCAACTGTTAACCTAGCACTGCCAAGCCCACCACTAAACCATGTCCCTAAGCACCACATCTACATGCCTATTAAATACCTCCAGGGATGATGACTCAACCACTTCCCTGGGCAGCCCATTCCAATGTTTGACAACCCTTTTGGTGAAGAAATTTTTCCTAATATCCAATCTAAACCTGGTGCAATTTGAGGCCATTTCCTCTTGTCCTATCACTTGTTACTTGGGAGAAGAGACCAACACCTACCTGGCTACAACCTCCTTTCTGATAGTTGTAGAGAGCGATAAGGTCTCCTCTCAGCCTCCTAACTTCTCAAGTTATTTACTAGAGCAAAATATAGACATTTTGAACTTTCCAGTTGAACAGCAATCAAGGAGAAACAAATCAGAATAAAAAGAAAAGCAAAATTTTTTTAATTTTGTTTTGTTGGTTTTTTTTTTTCTCAAATGAAACAGATCATTCACCCAAGAAGCTGTTCCTGTGGAGATGCAGGCACTCCAGGAATCTTCCACCAGACACTGGGGAGCCTGGAAGTCCAAAGACCTTTACAAATTTTCAAAGATGCTGAACTCAAAAACTCTGAGCCTGGAGCTTCCATGGTACTAGGAGGATGGCAGTTTTTCAGCTGAATATCTGCAAGTACTAAAACACTCACTTAAAATCCAAATCATTAATGCTTCTTCAGCTGCTGGATAATCTGTCATAGAGCCTCCAAGAGTGCTTTTAGTGAGCTGCTGGGAAACCAGGCAGAAGCAGTGAGCACTACCCATTCTTCAGCAGGACTTTACTGAAATCACTCCAGCTCTGCAAAAGAAGTCACTTTCTACAAGTTAATGCATGTAGCATTCCCACAAGCAAAAGATTTATGCAATCCACCTGTCCATCACCAAAGCTGCCAGCAACCCAGACAAGGAATGGCCCCAGAGCAGTACTTCCTCTTGTGCACTCAACTGCTGCAATACCCAGACTTTAAAATGAAGAGGCAAGATGAAATCTACTGTCTCAATGACAGCTGACCTGTAAATGAAAATTAATTTAATATTTGTGAATTTTTGGTTGCCAAATTTCCAAAACCAAATTTCTGTTTGATACAGCCATTCATGTCAGGAATTAATTTGGATCCAAAGGTCTGACAAACAACATGACAAATCCCTCCCTTGTAGCCTTTTAATCTCCACTTCCCAGTTTCTACAGATGACCCACAAATATAGTATAGGTACTCTGTAAACAAAAAGGCTCCGATACCTTGAAGTGGCTTTGGCAGCTGAAAAGCTCTCACCATGGCTTTTACGGCAAAGCTCCTGTTTAGCAGGTAATGATGCTTTAAAACTTTCTCTTTCGGCAATCTTTAGAAAAATCATTTTGAATGTTGGACTACTACAGCATTCCTTCTACTCATGAACCTGCAAAACTCTATGAAATCTTTAGCTACTTGCTTTTTATATATATTATTCCTGGCTAAAAATGTTTAGAGAGTGAGCCAAATGCATAATAATGTACATGGGTATTTTCTGACAATGATGTGTTACGGCACCTTTATACCACTGTATCTTAGCAGACAGTGAAGGCATTAACTCGAAATAATGGTGTGAGCACAGAACTTCAACACTGAAAAAAAAAGATAGCACTATCAGATTTTTCTCAGTTGCTCGCATATCACAGACATTATATGTTACTATCCTGATTCGGTGCTGAACTCTTCCAATAACAAATGGCTGTGAGACTTTAGTGCCTTTCATGGTAAGCCATTCTAATGCCAATTTCCTCAGACATTTACTGGCAGCGAGCTTGGGTAATGTCCTACAGATTCTACTGCAACAGCCATCCAAGCACTTGCATCGGTTGGAAACAGTAACACAGATCTAGAGGACCCAGAATGCATTAAGAGTTTGAAATAAGTCATATTATGGAACAACCAGCAACGTAATGGCTTAAGCTGATGTTTAGTCTGATATGTTATGAACCGTCATCACTAGAAGCAGAAGTAGCACAAAGCACAAGGACTTGGGGTTTTGACCCAGATGTCAGTTTGAAGCCAAATTTGAAGCCAAGGCCAAATGGGATTTGTGTTCAGACAGTGTTGAAACCATCTGATTGTTCCCGAGCTTCTCACTTAAAAGTATGGGGGTATCTCAAGAGTCCCCATGCCATCTTACAGAAGGGGGTTGGAACTAGATGATCTTTGAAGTCCCTTCCGACCCAAACCATTCTGTGATTCTATGAACCTAGAAGGACCAGCTATTCCTGATGAGATTTTTGTCGTCTGGAGAAAAAAAGCACAGTAAGAACAACTTGTATAATTTCCAGATCATCTAAAACCATATCATTTAGAACCATGTCTTCCTTTCCCCAGACGTTATCCCTTCTTTTCGTCCAGAAATTTTGTCAAAGTAGATTTTAAAATCTATATGTATTTAAAACCTATATATATTTAAAACCTGTATATATATGTATACACATACGTGTGTGTGTGTGTATATATATATGCCTGATGTTTTTGATGGAAATGTTTCCTGTCATCAACTATAGGTGTCTAGTGCCATTTTAGATACCCTGGAGCATCCCATATGTCCTCCAGCTGCTTCTCCAGATGGACAAATATCTCCCTCGTGTCCTGTCTACACAGCCCTTTTGTATGTCTTGTACATGCTGGACCATGTGAAATGGTCCTAGGCACCTACATGAAAGCATCTGGTTTGCTTCATGGATGTCTGATGTATTAAGTTCCTCCAAGCAATTTTCAGGAAACATTACATTTATTGTACACAAGTTGTGTACAGTACAGCTTTGCTGCAAGGATGGACATGCTGCACATGTGCTGTCCAGTTGGCATGTCAGTCCCAGGATCTCTGAAGACTTCTTTCTTGCACATCATTAGACATAGCTCAGCCATACAGATTCCTGTTTAGAAAACTCATGAACAGAAGCATGGAGTCTTAGTGTGTGGAAATAGGTCTACAGAGATGACTTAAATTGCCCTTTACATATGGCCAATGACAAAAGATTACAAAGAAAATAACACAGTGTTTGTCACATGACTTTCACAGCAATTCACTCCACTAGTCAATAATGAGTTTGTTTTCAGAGAGAGCACTGATCAAAATTTACATTAAAAAAGACGATTTAACTAGAATAAAATCAATGGAGGAAGGAATATGACAATTAAAAAAATCTGATGGGGAAAAACATGTAAATTAATTTGAATCATTTCAATTTCCCATTACTTTTTGATGTCAGCATATTGTTTCAAATATGATTAAAATCAAGTTTGCTTTGTTGACTCACTTTTCTTAGCTATATAAAATATGCAAACTACCATTCTATTGTATTACAATTATATAACATATTTTACATTATAATATCTTGATGTTATCAGAATGAAACAATTAAATGGTTCTGAATCATTTTCCTCATTCTGTGGGAAGCTGGTGATTTTTTTGTTTGATTGTGAATTAAGACAAATTTGAAAGTGTAAAGATTTTCCACAGACTAAAATTATCATTTTTACCAGCTCAAATGGGAGCGGAGCACAGTGAAGTGGAGAGGAGAGGCTAGTTCTTCAACTATATTCTGACAAGTAAAACTGCAAGTCTGGGCACACAGAAAGTATGAATTATGGTATTTCCATTCAATGGAAATGATTATTCATGCAACACAGGTGAGCCAAAACCATGACTGAAATATCACTTCTACTTTTGTTTACATTTTTTCAATAGCTGTTTACATGGCTGGAGAGTAGCTGCTTACACATGCATACATATTTTCTATTTATATTCATTTCTATAATTGCTTATAAGGTTTGCAAATCCTTTATTATAAATATCTTTCTACAAGTTTTGTTCTTCATTTCATGCAAGTATATGACATTTGCAAACGTGCAGAAGCTTCCAGGTAAAAGCAACTGCCTTGGGCTTAGACCTCTTTTATCCTTAGATATTCTGGGCCTCTCTCTTCTATCCAAAAAAACAGCAGCATAGGTCTGTGGAGAGAGTAATCATCCTCTTAATTTTAGAAGATCCTGAGGATCTTAACTTCCACAGCTTATGCAGAATACCAGCTGGGTTAAACTCAGTGTCATTCTTACGTTATGGAGAAGTAGTCTGAAAACTTTGAAATGATCAACTTGGTTTGAATAATATTTCTGTTTTTCAAAATAAAAACAATCACCATAACAGACTAAAATATATCATGCTAATACATATTTATAAGCATTGTTATTCAATACTGATATTTATTCCTTGGCTGTAGAAGATTAGGGTCTTCTCTCAAAAGCCATTGTGAGGGTAATTCCCTTTGTACAGACAGAGAAAATACTTTTCTCTTACAAAATAATCTTAAGAGGAAAAGAAGGAAGGGATATATTTGACTATAATCCTGAGGTGAAACCAGGATATCACCCGCATATGTATCCATACATAAATGGAGAAGCACTCCCAGTTGTCACCATTTAGACGCAGCCTGTCTGCTCAAAAGGGTACCATAGGGTAGCTCAGATGTGTTAAAAATAGCCTCCTGACTTCTCTCCTGTCAAAGCAGATTTGTTTATAAGGATGTGAGACACAAGCATGCAGTGAAACACAACCTAGATAATCCATTTATTTGTTTAGGCAATTATTTGAACAGCCTAAATGAACGATCCTAATATAAGGAGTTTCTTAAAAGTACCGTTTCCAAGTGATCAGTGGATAAAAGGACGCGTAGTGTTACAGCACCCTTTAAAGCACCCTTAAAGAAGGTTAGAGAGACCTTAACCTTGGCAGGAAAATCAGGTGTCGATGGCATACCTGTAGGTAAAGGTGACCTGTGTAAAGACAAATGACACTTTATTAATTCCTTCCTTAAACTCTTCTTCATGAAACAAGGTGCAACATGTGATATGATATCTCTAAATGACAGGAGTGGAGAATAAAAGCTGATAATAAAATTAACATACATGAATTCTTGCTCACCTCCCATATATCCCACCTAACTTATCAATAGTAATTAACAATGAAAATTAGGTACACGCTCGTTTTGCATGAGATGATAGGCAATGAACTCTGCTGACTGTCTCTATACAGTTAGAGACATTAGAGGATCATGTCACTCAGTGTCAGTGAACTTGAGTCTAGAATTCTCTATGTAAAAATTTTCATAAGATTTCTATTCAGCTGAGGTCTCAACAATAAAACCATCAGCTGAATACTTTAAAGCCTGATTTCAAACTGAAATGCACACCAGCACTGTCAGTATATTCATTCAGCACTAACAACAGCTTTGCTGATTTATGATTCTGCTGATAAAGTAGAGCAAATACACAGTACCCTTCTCCTCCTGTTACAGAAATACCAAGATGTGATTTTGTAAACAGATTATTTTTAAAGAGAGTTTGTACTTAGAGCTGGTAAACAATATCTGATACCAAAAGTACCAAAAAGAAATATTAAAAAAGGCTTTTAAAAAAGAAAAGAAAACTCAGCAGAGTTTAGACCTTTAAGTGACATTAGTCCTCTCTAAAACTGTGCTGGGCGTGAGCTAAAACAGACAGTCACGTGTCTAATTAGTTATTTTCACATTCCTTTAGCTAAATATTGGGTTTGGACAAATATCTGCAGTATTTGTACTGGAATCTGAATCCTAATGCAGGAGTTTCTGCATTCTGGATAATATACACTATTGTTCCCAATGTTAAATGCCATCCAGTAGTTTCTAGAAATAAGTATGCTTAATTTATGAGTGTGAAGGTATTGAAAAGGTAAACATCTGTCCTCAGTCCTCCTATGCAATATAGGTATTTCATTCTCACAAAAGTAAAGGCAGCCTTCCCTTCCCTTCCCTTCCCTTCCCTTCCCTTCCCTTCCCTTCCCTTCCCTTCCCTTCCCTTCCCTTCCCTTCCCTTCCCTTCCCTTCCCTTCCCTTCCCCTTCTGTCTCTTTTCCTCTCCTCTCCTCTCCTCTCCTCTCCTCTCTTCTGAACCCCTGGCTTCAGGAAACCTTTGGCACATGCTTCAGTGCACCCTTACCTGAGGACAATACCTTAGGACCAGTAGCTCAGACTAACATCTGCAGCTGTGCTCTGGTTACAGCTTCTTAAGACAGGAACCCACCACACACATATAACCAAGATTCTGGATGCCATCTATTTCTTTGTCAGAGATAGTCTAACTGGTAAATATCTAATTAATGGAACAATTGTTGTGGTAAAAACCTAATTAATGGAACGATTGTTGTCAGCCTATATCCAGAGCAGTTGCTTCTGTTGTGGACCTGAAGAAGGGCTCATGCCCCAGAAATCTTGTTCATCTCTGACAGCTAATCTAGTACAGCGTGCTATCTCTACCTACAATCTTTGCCTTGCCTGTATCCCTACACCTTCACACCTACAGCTAAATACCACCAATATTTGCTAGGAAATGATGAATATGCCTTTGCAAAGCACATGCAACAAATCCAAAGCCTTGGGGTTGTGCCTGCAGTGCCATATAGATGGTCTGTGCATGCATGCACAGTGAGCCTATGCTTTCAGGACGTGGGGATTTAAGCTCCAACAGCTCACACCTTGTGCCCAGCGGCTGTCTGATGTTTCCTGCAAGTGTTAGCTTTGCTGCCCTTGCAGAGCACAGTCATCTGGCACATGTACTAAGGATGTGTCTGCAGCTATAAGGTATATGCCAGTCTGGACAAATATACAAATTCCTCCAAATTCCTGCCTGAAAAAAAGGAGGATAGGCCTTCAGTGCTCAAAAGTTAAGTGTCAGCTCTGAGGTTTGCCACTAGCTATGAGTTTTCTATGGGTGTCTGAGAGAGAAAAAAACACAAGTGTCTGGTTCATCCAGCTAGCCCTAGAGAGCCAAGGGGATGACCACCTCATCCAGGCTTCATGGGATCACACTCAAGAAGGACACAAGGACAGGGTAAAGTAAAACAGATCTCAGCATTTGGCAGTGCATATCTGGGTCCATACTACAGCAAGCAGGATCTGAAATGTGACTTCCTGGTCTCACTTCTCTGAACTACAGTAGCCCTTCTAGAAAACAGAGGTGTCCTACCGTGTTTATGGCCATTTGCAGACAGAGCCAGGAGCAATGCAGACACTTGCAGATCCTGAGGAGACTTTTGTCTCTGGTCAGCTTTCGGTTAAAACAACTGCCCCAGCTCCTCCAGAGAAGATGACTGCTGTACTGGGCCAGTAAGGCAATGCACAACATGAGCTGCTGGTGGGAGGTGAGCTCTGCTATCCAAAAGGCACAGAAGTTTTCCACTTTTCCAGTCACAACACTCCAGGTAAAAAAAACATCTGGAGGCAAGAGGCTATTCAGCTGGTCCCTGAGCAGAGACAAGATGCCCACTCACAGGGTAGTAGCAGGCTGAAAGCAGGAGGCAGCCACCTAAGCTACAGGCCATGCAGCAACCTACAATTAGCATTTACACAGCTCTCAAATGCTTTGCAAATATATTTTATCCCTACTTAACCCCTCTTCAACTCCATTTCCCCATGGGTACTCAAGAAGTCAGTGGCTGAGCTGCAAAATGTATTTCTTGCTGGTTCCAGTCTTTGTCAGGAGCACAGGTGCTACTTTAGTAGCTCCCTGTAGATGCTCTTCATGCCTAGCAACAACAAAATGAATTTTTCTGACAGCAGATTAATTATAGGGGACTCCAACTAATAGAAAAGGCAAGTGCGAAGTGCTTCACTTCACATTTTAAGGCAAAAGTATAATCCATGTTTGCTGGCATTTTCTCTTCCCTGCCATCAGTACCAGTTTATTCCTACTGTCTCTTCAGCTAAAGAAGTGAGAGTTCAATCTGATTTTACTCAGTCACCCTGGGGAATGCATTCCTGCCAGCAGCATTCAGCTAAAACCTGTTAAAAACATATAAAATCAGTGGGGCTTCTTCATACTCCACCAGGACAGAACTTGGTTCAGCTTCTTCCTTTCCTCTAGTGACTCCAATGCCCTTTTCAGCAAGCATCGTTATGCAGGAGAAGTACCTTTCTGAAAGGCTTCGATATAACATGGGCATTTAGGCTGTGTTCTGCAGGCAAGAGCCCCATACTGTTTTGACAATTTCCATAAGAATTTCTGAGTGTTACATTTTGAGTGAACTGTGCCTCAAAATATCATTGCTATAGGAACAGTGGATGGTGAATCCAAAGCAGACAGCACTCTGATTTGGTCTGCACAAAGTTCAGACCGAGGGTGAAGGAAATGAACCTTATGGTCAGGAAAGTAAAGCAACATCATCTTCTGGATGGTAGCATTACAGTGCTGTGCTAGCACGCACCGGAGCTGCAAAGAGAGATTTACTGTAGGCAAAATGAAACGTCTTGTCTAGCCTTAGAGAAATTCAAACAATGAGCAAGAGGGTAAACAGAATGAATTTATATCTGGTGAAATGCTGTTGAAGTTACTATTGAAAACATTTTTCTCTACAATACAACCTCTCTATAAGACAGTTAAACACAACTGAGGTGAGATAATCTCACCTAACTCCAGAAGTCAACACTAGTTATACTAGGGGCCCTTGATTATCTGTTTTGGATATTTCCTTTAAGATTAGGCAAATTGCACACTTTTCTCCCTTGACCACAGAGGGAGATTAGACAACAAGCACTGATGCAGAGGACTATGGTCAGGTGAATCCCCCTCAGGATGTCAAGGGACAGTTTTTATCCTGGCACTACCTTTTCAAACGAAACAAACACTGTTTTTTTCTCTGTAATTAAGAGGAATCAAACTTCAGCCAACTGAAACAATCAATTCTCTTTCCTCTTTTTGCCATGGATGAAGCAAGGCTGAGAGGGTTGGGGTTGTTCAGCCTGGAGAAGAGAAGGCTCTGGGGAGATCTAATTGCGGCCTGCCAGTACCTGAAGGGGCCTACAGGAAAGCTGGAGAGGGACTGTTTATCAGGGAGTGTAGTGACAGGACAAGGGGTAATGGGTTTAAGCTGAAGGAGGGTCAATTCAGATTAGATGTTAGAAAGAAATTCTTCACTGTGAGGGTGGTGAGGCACTGGCACAGGTTGCCCAGAGAAGCTGTGGCTGCCCCCTCCCTGGAAGTGTTCAAGGCCAGGTTGGATGGGGCTTTGGGCAACCTGGTCTAGTGGAGGGTGTCCCTGCCCATGGCAGGGGGGTTGGAACTAGATGGTCTTTGAGGTCCCTTCCAACCCAAACCATTCTATGATTCTATGATTCTATGAATATCCCTGTGGCCAGCCTGGGCCAGCTGTCCTGGCTGTGCTCTTCCAGCTTCTGCTGCACCTGGCAGGGCATGAGAAGCTGAAAAGTCCTTCACTTAGTGTAGGCACTACAACTGCCCAGCAACAACTAAAAACATCAGTGTGTTATCAACATGATTCTCATCCTAAATCCAAAACACAGCACTGTACCAGCTACTAGAAAGAAAATTAACTCTATCTCAGCTGAAAGCAGGACAAGCACTTGATTTGATGTGGAAGAGTGAGCGCACTTTTGATTCCAGTACAAGTGGCGCTCAGCTATAATAATAAGCAGGGAGGAGAATTATCAGAAGTATATCTTTTTTTTTAGTACAAGAATGGTAATGACTTCTTGGTCTGGGACAACTCTAAGTGCTGTTTTAGCAACATTTCTTTTCAAAATTGCTTCAGCATTTTAGTTAAATGGCATTTGTTTAATCTCCAGGTCTTTTAAATTGGTGAAAGACTCCTTAACAAGTGTTTTTCTGGCTCAGAAGATCCGCATCGGAATTGTTTCAAGGAAGACAGGCAAGCAGGAAGACAGGAGGCCGGATCCCCTCCCAGGGGTTTTGGAGCCGCAGTGTCTCACGTCAGGGGCAGATTCTGAAACTGCCAGGGGAACCACTGCTCAAAGCCATGCCCCTGGCAGGGGGGGTTGGAACTAGATGATCTTTGAGGTCCCTTCCAATCCAAACCATTGTATCATTCTATGATTCTATGAAGCAAGAGGAAAAACAGTAGCGAAGAACTGCAAAGCAACACAAGGAAGGAAAGGGAGGAGGAGAAAGCACTTGAATTAGGGCAGAGAGGGATTTTTCCCAATGTTGATGCTGCAGGTACCACACTGGTTCTGCTGCAGCAGACAAAGGAGACATGCATCATGTAAACATACAGCTGGGGGAAATGATTGCCAAAATGGAGCTATCCCAGGAAAAGGTTCAGCACAGAAACTGTCAACAGATTTATTAACTGTATTAACTTTCGGTATCTAAAAATACACTTGAACTAAATACTCAGGTGCCTTTGATGATCAATGGAGGAAACAGGCAAAACTAGATCAGATTAAAAGTGCACACTGCAAATGTCCAAGACCAGTTGGATGAATCCCATTTGCTCTAACTTTCACCTATAGAGAGCCCACCTTTGGTTAGAAAATAAAAAGCCCATCCTAGCTGCCCCCACTTTGTGAACTTGAATCTGATGTGATAAGGAGAAGCAACAAAGAAGGATAGGATAATTTTGAACTGTGTCTGAGCAAGTTGGCAGGGGCAGGGCAGCTGTTTTCTGTGTGATACTGGAAAACACCATTATAGCCCATAGCTTTCGGTGGTAACTGTTTTATTCTCCAGAAAAGTTGAGGAAGTCAGCAGGAATTCAGCAAAACAGAACAAAAAGGACTAAAGACCAGGAGGGAGGGAACAGTAATGAAAATACAGAAGCAGCAAGTATATGTTATACATGGAGATATGATTTTGAGGATATCTTGAGGAGTGCCAGAAATTTTTTTAAGATGGGTGTTTACTGAGATGAGATGAGATGAGATCAAACTAGATTTTTTACATTAAAGGGTATGAAAGACCAGGAGGACTATGAAAAAGACAGATTGTTTAAAGAGGAGGTATAGAGAAAGTGGCAAAAAATCCAGGAGAAATATGAGGACAAATTTGCCTGAATCTGATGTCAAGTAGACTAAGTCTCCCAAAATGGAAATACGTCCCTTCATTTGAGTTTATTTAATACCAATAAAACACTAGATTTTTCTTTTTAAAAAAAAAAGAACAAAAAAAAACAAAGCTGGGGAAACTATTTATTCTTTGACTTCTCTATGTTTTTTATACATAGCTTGGTCTTTTGCAAACTGCCTTTTCAAAAAAAGTCAACTAGAACTTTTTCGTTAGATGCAAAAGGCTTTAGATTAACTCAGAATGTAAAGGTATATATTACACCCTATGTGTCTACAGGCTGAGATGAAGTTGCCTGGCTTTAAAATGTGCAGAATGCCTGCAGTTTCCACCAGCTTCAGTGATGGCAATACAAAAGACAGAAGAAAGATGAAATGAAAAATCATCCTATGGGTTTGTCTCCCATGCCATTTAGGGCAGTCAGTGTTGTTTTCTCCTCATCGGCTGAATTTTGGCAGCTATATCAATGGCGTCTGCGCTAACTGGGACAAGCTCAAATGCAGGTGACCACAGCCAGGAGGGTGAGACAGGGACTGGGATCCAGCGGTTACCCTACACAAACTGTCTGTGCTGGGGACCAGGAAGCTTGCAGGGAGATGTCCCACTGTCGTGGTTTAACCCCAGTTGGCAGCTAAGCACCATGCAGCCCTTCGCTCAGTCCTCACCCCAAAGGGGATGGGGAGGAGAATGGGGAAAAAAATGTCATGGGTTGAGATAAAGACAGTTTAATAGGATAACAAAGGAAGAGAATAATAATAATAATAGTAATAGTAATAGTAATAGTAATAGTAATAGTAATAGTAATAGTACAAACAATAATACAAGTAATGCACAGATGCAATTGATCACCACATGCGAAAAGGAAAAAAAAAAACAACCCAATGCCCAGTCTGTTTCCAAGCAGCGATTCTGCCTCCTGGCTAGCTCCCCCACTTCTATAGGGAGCACGACGTTACATGGTATGGAATATCCCTTTGGCCAGCCTGGACCAGCTCTCCTGGCTGTGCTCTCCCAGCTTCTGGTGCACCTTGCAGGGCGTGAGAAGCTGAAAAGTCCTTCACTTAATGTAGGCACTACAACTGCCCAGTAACAACTAAAAACATCGGTGTGTTATCAACATGATTCTCATCCTAAATGCAAACCACAGCACTGTATCAATGTGGTGGGTTGACCCTGGCTGGAGGCCAGGTGCCCACCAGAGCTGCTCTATCACTCCCCTCCTTCACTAGACAGGGGAGAAAAAGTATAATGAAAGCTTATGGGTCAAGATAAGGACAGGGAGAGATCACTCACTAATTATCATCACGAGCAAAATAGACTGCACTGAGAGAGGAAATTTATCTAATTTATTACTAAGCAAAACAGAGTAGAGGAATGAGAAATAAAATCAAATCTTAAAACACCTCCCCCCACCCCTCCCATCTTCCCGGGCTCAACTTCACTCCCGGCTTCAACCTCCTCCCCCCTCAGCGGCACAGGGGGACGGGGAATGGGGGTTACGGTCAGTTCATCACATGTTGTTTCTGCCGCTTCTTCATCCTCAGGGGGAGGACTCCTCTCATCGTTCCCCTGCTCCAGCGTGGGTCCCCCACGGGGTCACAAGTCCTGCCAGCAGACCTGCTCCAGCGTGGGCTCCCCTCTTCACGGGTCCACAGGTCCTGCCAGGAGCCTGCTCCAGCGTGGGCTTCCCACGGGGCCACAGCCTCCTTCAGGTGCCTCCACCTGCTCCGGTGTGGGGTCCTCCACAGGCTGCAGGTGGAATCTCTACACCCCCTCATCCTTCCTCCATGGGCTGCAGGGGGACAGCCTGCCTCACCATGGTCTTCACCACGGGCTGCAGGGGGATCTCTGCTCTGGCGCCTGGAGCACATCCTCCCCCTCCTTGTGCACTGACCTTGGTGTCTGCAGAGTTTCTTACATCTTCTCACTCCTCTCTCCGGCTGCAAAAGCTCTCTCTAAGTGTTTTTCTCCTTCTTAAATATGTTATCCCAGAGGTGCTGATTGGCTTGGCCTTGGCCAGTGGCGGGTCCGTCTTGGAGCGGGCTGGCATTGGCTCTATCAGACACAGGGGAAGCTTCTAGCAGCTTGTCGCAGAAGTCACCCCTGTAGCTCCCCCACCCCCCCCACCCCCCGCTGCCAAAACCTTGTCACACAAACCCAACACAGTCAGCTACTAGAAAGAAAATTAACTCTATCATCTCAGCTGAAATCAGGACACCAACTTATTGCAGGGTTCGGGTAGGGGCAGTGTGGTATAGGCAATGGCCTGCCTGAACTTCAGCAGAAACCTGGCTTTGGTGGGTGGTCTGTGTCAAATTACATGTTGCTTGAGAAATATCATTGAACACATTTGTAAACAATGAAGGAACTGAACAGACCAGAGAAGTTAAGATGATTTCCATCTGTTTAGCCCCTCCGTGACCTTTCTGTACTGAGGAAAGGAACTGGTGAGCCTGGGAAAGAGGACAGGAAAGCCAGGTGGGGGTGAGTAATGGCAGAACATGAAGTGTTGAGAAACTAAGAAAAATTTCAGCCTGATGTTTAAGTTTGGCAAACTAGTGAAAGTACGGCTGAAGTGGATCTGTCTGCTGTGCATAACCAGTAATAACCTTGTTACCATGTACCGGACTCCTGGTTTTGACACTTCACTTCACCTTGCATTAGGTTTGATTACCATCCCTGACCCCAAATTTAACAACCTTCTAGGGTCAAATGGGGTTGGGACAGATTGGTGAGCCTGCGCTGGGCTGCTTGTTCAGTTATGACAGCTCTCTAATCTAGGGCTATTCGTCATCAGAGCATCTCATTTTTCATAAACTGTTCTTTTAAATGCTTGAGTAATCAAAGTTGGTCAGATGACCACTCATGCACAAAAGCAACACCAAAAGTCTATGGAACAGAACATTCATTCTCTGGTGTCTTTACAAAGATAAAGGGACATGGGCTATTTCATAGCTAGGATGGGCTTTTTATTTTCTAACCAAAGGTGGACTCCCTACTGCTGGCAGTTACAGAAAGAAGGGTTCATCCAACTGGTCTTGGACATTTGCACTGTTCACTTTGAATTTGATCTAGCTTTGCTTTTTTCCTCCATTGATCATCAAAGGCACTTAAACATTTAGCTCAAGTATATGTTTTAGATACTAAAGGTTAATACAGTCTCAAAAAGTCACTGCCCAAAATTTTACAACTAATCAGACTGTATAAACAGCATTACCATATAACTGCTGGTAATGGCCACAGCCCTTCTTCTTGCTTTCCAGACTCCCTTTTCTCTTTCTGGAAATCCAAAGGAGTGTGTCCCCTATCAGTTCTGCCCCCATGCCACTGATTTTCAGTGAATTACCAAACGCAGCATTTACTCCTTAACAGCCACTCAGTGCAAACTAGGCTCAAGTTGCACTGTTTGGCTGCTGAGACACTGGATTAAAAGTGAAATTATGGGATTAAATTTGTAGTGACAACTGACTTGGAAGATTAGATCCCCAGGGTCCAACTACAGAATTTGTGCATCAGGAAACTGATACCCTGATGAGGTGAGGAAGGACTTCTGGGTTGTTTATGGCTGCTTTCTCCTCTTGCAGCAGAAAGTCAGATTTCTTCAGCCTTCTACTGTTTTTTTAAATGATCATAAATACTTTCTAGCAATAACATTATCATTTTTTCTCCCTGAGACTTCATCTGGCAAGTGGAAGTACTGCCTGTTTCTTCTTATCTCATTTGGAGACTGCTTTGCTGATTTTTCTGGAGCACCAGTGGAGCCTATATGGAGTTGACTGGGTGGGTGGGCAGGGTGTGGAGGAGGATTTTCAGGACATGTACATTTTTGCAGTTCTTCCTTCGGAGATTTCCTTTGTCTGGCATTTGATGCAAACCTGGGTTCTTTGCTGGGTGCACACCCTGAGTGAGAAGGATGAGGACATACAAGAGGAAATTCTCAAGGAATTAAAACACACACACACTTGTTACCAAGACAATTGAAAATGAACGTTCCCCAAGGTATGGTATTGGGAAGACTGTCAGAGTAAATACGGCTCTGAGGAGTAGCAAAGATGCTCTCCAAGGAGGAATCAGATAAAACTGTTCAGCATGAAAAGTATTCACAAAGGCGTCCCTGATCACGACAGCCATTGCACAGGAGAGGGATCAAATCCATGTTATAACTGAAGTAAAATCTGCAACGGGAGCTCAGAAGTTTCTCAGCATCAAGGGATCTTCCCCAAGGAGAAACTTTGCATAAACAGCCATTGTAGAGCAGTTGGAGATGCTGCCCGAGACAGCATGAACAAATTCACCTGAGAGATGCTGTATAAATATTTGAAATGGAAGAAGAGTTTAATATAAGAACTGTCTCAGCTGTAAAGGAGTACGCCAGCTCCCCTGGCTGGGCAGCAGGAGAGGCCACAGCTCTGTGGTGAGATCAAAACAAGAGTCCATACAGGAGAAACACCAATGTGTTCACAACACAACCTGTGAGAGGTGGGAAGCCATCCAAAACCCATCCTTGCTAAATCACAGGCCTCACACTGGACTCAGAAGTGCGCTGAGAGGGAGGAGGGCCTTTCTGCCAGGGCCTGTTTTATTGGAAGTGGAGGACCCAGAAATCAGCCAGATGGGAAAAGCCTCATCCTCTGGAGGAGTCCTTGCAGAAGAGGCCAGGCTGAACCCAGAGATGATCCCTCCTTTGCTCCTACACCAGGAACAAGGTGTTTGGATTGACATGTAGGCATCTGCAGTGGCTTCCTGAGCACATTGCAGTCGGAGAAACAGGGACTGGGGAGGTGAGAGCAGGATGAGGAGTGTGACGGGCACTGAAAGGAGAAGTTGTGGCACCAGGGGGAAAGGAGGCAGGTGGTGCAAATCTGCATTTTGGCTCATCCTGGGTGACTGTTGGAATAAGGAGCCCAGGAGAAAGTAGCCAGCTCCCAGTGACACGGAGGCACATTGCAGAGAGCATCCAGTTTGGCCAGTGGTAGGATCAGGAAGAGATAGGTGAGCAAGGGAGTGCAGGGGAGAGGCTGTTTTACAGAGGTGGGGGAACAATTCAATTGTCTTGGTAATGTGTGTGTGTGTGTGTTTTAATTCCTTGAGATCTTCCTCTTGTAGGCCCTCATCCTTCTCACTCAGGGCGTGCACCCAGCAAAGAACCCAAGTTTGTATCATATGCCAGACAGAGGAAATCTCAGAAGGAAGAACTGCAAAAACGTACATGTCCTGAAAATGTCACATTCCCATTTGGCTTCAACTCCTTCTCATACCCCATGCTCAAGAATTTCCAGAAGTTGCTTCTTTGGAAACTGCATGTCTTGTATGCAGTACGTTTTCATTTTCTCAAGACACATTTAAATACTCTCTGTCCTGTGCTAGAGAAAGGGGTTAATAACATTCAAGCCCTTGTGGAGCCTAGTCGCTGTTCCTATTGCAATGAATTACATTTAATTCAAGAAGCTGAATTAATCAACAAGTAATTGTACCTGCAATCCTCCCCTTCATAGGCATTTTATATTGAGATTCAAGCCATCAGAGCTACCTCCAGTGCCCAGTTTTTAAAACCTGATAAATCTTTTCCTGACTGGAGTGCTCCACAGAAGCGGGGTGACTCCCAGAAGAGGGGTGCATGGCTCTGTTGGCACTTGCCACAGGGTGCCCCACACTGAGCAGTAGGTGCTGCCCCAAGCAGTGGCACAAACCTGATCACAGCCGCTACCTCTTTGCAAGGAGGTAAAAAGGGGGAAAAGCATTTCTGAGCTTTCTGCAGCTCAGAAAGATGGAAACACGGATTTCTCTGGCAGCCTGTGAGATACAGGAATTTGTTCTGCCACTCAAGGCTTTCAGAGCACCACAAAGAAAAGGTTACAATAGGCTTATGAGTCCCCTGGCCCAGTCTTTTTTGGAAGAAATCAAAGCAAAATCCCAGGTTTCTGGCAGGGGCCAAAAAGTCTTCGTGAGCCTCAAGCCCAGTTCTAAACCCTTAGCCAGCAGTGTCCACCACAAGCACGGCCAAGCCATGGATGAAGATCTTTCTGGAAACACCAATGAATGAGGCACAAATACATATTAACTCATGGAAAGCATTGCATTGATGACATTGAAGGTCAGAAGGAAGAATGAGATTGCTACAGTAAATGAAATCTGATTTACAAATGTGTTTCATTTCAGTTTCCTTTAGTTCCAGAATATTCCCGTGTGCAGTTCAAGTCTCTGTGTGTGTGTGTATATGTGTATAATTTCTCTCCAAGGTGAAACTATACACTTAAAACAGTACAATCATGCATTTCTTGGGTAGGTTTAGTTTGTTACACAGAGGGATATTTCTCTGTCTCCTCACAGGAAAAGAGTATCCCTATGCTTCAAAAACAATGGCAGATGGGTTTTGATAAAAAAATCCACAGCACTTTATCTTCTGTTATCATAGAAGACTGCCACTCATGTTCCCAAACAGTGCTGATGGTGTACCCCTTATCTTCAGCGGTAATCAAGTCATGTCTTCTGTCTGATATAAAGAAAACCATATGTTTTTCCAGCAGGTCATTCTCTCTGTTTTACAGTAACAGATACAATCATTAAAAAAAAACAAACAAAAAAAACCCCAAACAAGCAAACAAAAAAACCCAACCAACCCAAAAACCAACAACAAACACAAAACAAAATCCACAACCAAAAAAAGCTATTAAATTCAATGACTGTGCATTTCCCATCAAAGACTCCCCAAATCCTGCAGAATAACTCCCCACTCCTCCGCAGCTCTGTGTAGTCAGTGTATGAAGGATGCAAGAGCTGCTGTTATGGATGGAGTTGGCTACCTGTCAGTCTGTTGGCTACAGCAGCCTGAAGGAAGACGCATTTTGTTTCAGCTTCCTAAGAATTTTAACCTACGTGTAGTCATGCAGGCAGATGCCAAGGTTATACATTGGAACAGACTGGGGCTTTTCCATTTTTTATTTTGGCCTTGGTTGTAGACCAAAGGATTTCTTTGCCATCATCTTAAACTCTTTATTGGAAAGAAATCAGGACTGCCCTTCAGAATGGCGATCCTTGGTAGACTGCAGGGGGGCAGCCCCCTTCAAGGTAAATAACCTGCCCCTGCTCTTCCAAAGCCATTTAGAAATTCTCTTTTTACCCACTCCAGGCAAAGATCTTACCTAATATTGATACTTAGGTACATTTACAAAATGGAAGGAATATCCTTTACAAATTCAAACCCATACTGTAGGATGCTTGCTAAATTTCATGGATTAAAATATTCTGAGTTCAGGATACACAGACTCCACTTTTAAGCACATTGATCCTCGGTGATCCACGCCATCCCCTTATCCATGCCACACTAATCTCATGTCTATAAAAACCTTCAAGGTTGATAAATATACTTTTTTTTTTTTTTTAAACATTCTGGACACTTTTTCCAGCTTTATGTTCACTGGACAAGTGTAATTAGGAACATGTATTTCTGCTTCCATTCAGAACCCTAAAAATGTAATGTTTTGATTCTAGGTTTTGTTGAATTTTGGTTTTAAGTGGACTTAAAACATAAATTACTTTCTACATCAAAGAGCAGCTCAACACACATTTCTGTCTTCTGATTTGAGATTTTTATCCACGTACAAGTAGCATTTATCCCTTAAAGTTTTATATGAATATTTGACCCTGATAATAATGCCAAAACAGCATAAGCTTCTAGCCACTTTTTAGCAACATCATCTACAATTTCATAGACAGCTAATGTAGTCTCCACATGTCATAGTCAAGCAAAGCCAGCATTTGAAGGGACAACTGCAAATATATCATTGACTATGCCTCAAAATAATTTCTTTCCCCAAATTATATTTTTAATTTCAGAATTCTGCAATAATGATGATGAATGAATGAAACAGGTCTGGGAATGTTTAGGAGTGTCACACATTTTCAAACATTTCCAGGATCCTGAAGCATTGAACAAAGGCACCCAAATTCTGACCCATAAATATTTTTCCACCCCTGTTACCTCAGGGAGGAATGTTTTTTCTTGGCCAAACCACTCCAGTTTCTTGCACATCTCTCTTCCTTTCTGTGGCTGTGGTTGCCTGTAGACAAGAAGGACACATATGGCAGGCTGCAACAGGTTCTTGCAGGTCCGTGTTACCTGTGCAATTCAGACCTACCAAATACTTCTTCTTATACAGAGAGGCATATTACAGGGTACAGTATTTACTGTTTTGGACATACCATTTCCTCTCGTACTTCCTTGTGAATGAAACTGTGGTCCTTCACCACAGTTGTTATTGCATTTGTTCTATACATGCAGTGGGTAGATATTGCTAAGACCCACTACCACAATTTAAATTAGGCAATATGGGCCTCTCTCAGGAAAGGACATAAGGTGCTTGCATTCAAATAACTTAATTTCAGTGGCTCCATTAGCATTTCTCTTTATTTTTATCTACAAACGTTTCTTAGCATTTCCTACTCTCGCGACCAACCCCCTATATTTTACCTTTGTGCCCTTCTCCTGTTAAGTTCCTCAAACACTCCTCTTAAAGTTTTTTGTTCCCTTGCCCATTTTCCCCAGTCATGACTGTCACTGGTCCACACTGTCCAGCCCACTTCTCTGAACAGCTATGGTAAATAGAGCTAGGCACTTCTTAAAGAGAGGGGTTTTTCCCTACAACCACAGCCATTTTTTTCTCTCTTTTCATTTTTTTCTCATCACAATATCCCCAGTGAAGCCATATCTTACTGGGATCCATAGTCAGTAGCTCTGTTTTCCAGATATTCTCTTCTTTCAAAACCACATGAAATCTCTGTGTCTTTTAAAAGCAGTTATAAGATAGTGCTGGTTACAAGCACCCTGCTTCTCAACAGTTTGTACTTTTTCAGGCCTAACTCCCATCTGCTGCCACTGAAGGTTGGGAGCAATAATTCTCACATGAGTATCATCGTTCCTCCAGGGCACAGGATTGTAGACCAAGAACATCTAGCGACATGTACATAAGGAAATTGTTGCTGTTGTTGGTCGTGTTGTCTTTCAGATCGGTGTTTGCAGTGCAAAGAGCTGTAGAGATTTTTGAAGACTCTTCTGATATTTTGTCAGTGTAAAGGTCTCTGAGACTGCTTCATGGCCCTCTGGTGCTCTGCAGACTTTATGCTATGGGATGCAGATTATTTTATAGGCAAGATAACCCCATATGCATAAGTAAAGAGACAGAGCAAAATTCCGTATCAAATATAGGGGTTTTCACAGGAAAAAGCTGCTGACCCTTCATTTAATCATAGAATCATAGAATAGTTTGGGTTGGAAGGCACCTTTAAAGGTCATCTAGTCCAACCTCCCTGCCATGGGCAGGGACATCTTCAACTAGATCAGGTTGCTCAGAGCTCCATCCACCCTGACCTTGAATGTTACCACGGATGGGGCATCTACCACCTCTCTGGGTAACCAATTTCTCTGGTTCCAGTGTTTCATCGCCCTCATTGTAAAAATCTACCTTCTTTCAGTTTAAAACCATTATGTTCTATCACAACTAAAAAGCTTGTCCCCGTCTTTCTTATAAGCCCCCTTTAAGTATTGGCAGGCTGCAATTAGGTCTCCCCGGAGCCTTCTCTTCTCCAGGCTGAACAACCCCAACTCTCTCAGCCTGTCCTCACAGGAGAGGTGCTCCAGCCCTCTGATCAGCTTCGTGGCCCTCCTCTGGACTCGCTCCAACAGCTCCATGTCTTTGTTCTGCTGGGGATCCCAGAGCTGGATGCAGTATTCCAGGTATTTAAACATATCTCTACTTGTCCTAGCTATCGAGCTTTTCTCAGCATACAAATCAAAGACTTTCCAGCAAACAATAACCTTTAAAACATATTTACTAGGTCTCTTCAGTTTTATAGTCCTCAAAGATGGGGAAATTTCTTTCTCTGAGGCCCTTTTCTTCTTTGTAAGCTTATTAATATTAGAGGTGTCTCTGATTTCACCAGAAGTGTACAGATTATCTTATTACAAAATAGTCCAAAACATACACCAAATTCAGTGTTGGCATGGTTTTGGTTTTTTTCTTCCAAAAAATAAGATTTACAGTTCAAAAATTATTTTTCACCTATATCTAAACAAAATACTTTCACAAAACAAATACGGAATGCTTAACATGGGTATTTACATCCAAAGCCGCCTGTTGCAACCAAGAATTGTATTTTTCCCATAGGCCAGAGAAAGGGGGTTGGGGGGGGGGGGAGAGGGTGTTCCTGTTTTCCACTACATCTATTTAAACTTGTTCTTAATGAAAATTTATGCTATCAAAAAACCCCAACAGTACAAGTTAGGCAATTATATCAACAATGCAACTGCTGTCTTAAGTGTAGCACTAAAAGCATTACTCGTTACTGAACACTGTTCTGAAAGCCTTTACTTGCTCCGAGTGAATCACAGAAAGCTTCTGCTGTTTGGCAATTAGAAAAATAAGCCTGTTAGCAGAGCATGAACCCCAAGGACTGGGGCAGCGTATTAAACCAGAAACATCTATACACATTAAGGTAGTTATAAAAAATAGGTAGGCTTGTTTCAGGGTGTGTAGAAGCAGCCATCTTTCTGTCAGGAGGTCGTGTTTTAAGATGCAGAGAAATCAATCCACTTAAAGCTGCAGTTTTTACAGTTTGTAACAGGATAATGAGGTCCAAGTCCTACCTGTGCCTTAAGAAACAATATTACATTCTTGCAAGTAAGATGAGCCAAACCTTTTGTGTCCCTAGGGCAGAGAGGAGATCACTGTTGCAGCAGTGGGATATTTATCACACGTAGCAAGAAAAACATTTTTCTTTGTAAAAGTAAAACCATCAATTTTGCCAGCTAATAGCAAATGAATGACTAAAACCCCATGATCTTCAAGGTTCTCCCCCGAGTTGTGTGAGGCTATACTGAGTGCAGGCTGGCCTGCTACCATGAAGAATAAAGCCTTTATGCTTTATAATGTGAAATTAAAATGGAATCTCAAGCAAGAGGGAGAAAAAAGGTCAGATATAGTGACAAATGACATTCTTCCTACAGAAATTTATCTCGGTCTTCTCTGGAGATTCTCCATGTATTCCACAGCAACAGACAATGTAATATTTATTTACTCTTCCTGGTATTAATGTGAATTTAAATCTTTGAAGTTTTTCCTTTCCAGTTGCTGCTTTTTAAACTTGACTTACCTAGGCACTGGTGAAACAACATCTGCTCTACTTGCCACAGATAAAAACACCCTGGACTCTTGATTTTGAGAAAATGCACGTATAAAAAAGATCTGAAATCCAGCATTTACTGTACATATTACTGTTTAAAGGACACTTCATTTTTTAAATGCATTTTTTTTGTCCTGTACTGAAAGAAATCTGTACTTACTGTTAACTAAAGACACACATAAATAACATTACATTATGGCAGTTTAAGTATAAAGGAGGTACATGCCATATATTGGTGAAAAATAGGCAATTTCTAGATAATAAAATTGTCAGCTCTTCTTATTACTGTATGTTTATTTTTAAAATAAATTTCATAAAACATTTGTCCTTTACAATGTAATTGGTTTTCATTTTACATTTTAAATAGTTTTGCTTCATTGTGATAGAGAACATGATAATGTGAGAGCTAGATCATCCTGTTTCTCATAGACCTTGTCTAAATTATACAGACATTTGAAGAACGCATTCTACTCTTTCTCAGAAATTGTATACTTGTTATCTTGACACTACATGCACTTTTCCTGCAGTAATAGGTTAACATAGTACATCTGCATAGAGAGAAGACGGTTAATCTGGCTACATCTACATCAAGAAAGAACATGGGTATTCTAATGCTAAAGTATTGAGTTGTTTCTTTACCTTGCCAGAAGCCTGTGTGGATAAAGTCAAATCAATACCAACAGTTGTTTTAACTAAACCTAATTCTTGTTAGGAGCATATTCCTACAGAATCTTTTTTTTTTTTTTTATTTTTAAACCTCAGAGGCTGTGAAGAATTGAAAAAAATAAGGCCACTGCCCTGCTTTTGTTAATGACAGAAAAATGGGGAAATGTGACTAGATTACATCAATGTAATCAAAAAAGTTATCAGTAACCGAAGTGCAATTAGCAATACTGTAGATTTCTTCTAAATTATGTATTTTTACCAAAAGGAAGTTTTTTAACACTATAAAGCAGGTTTATTTCTTCAGCATCTCCTAACTGCATTTTTACAGGCAAATCATTTCAAAGAGAGCTTTATAATTGCTGTTATATAGTATTCATCCCACCCAGGGTAACAATAAATCAGTAGAATTAGGGTTGGGAGTTGACATTGCTTACCATCATCAATATTTTTCAAACAAGTCTCTATTTAAAGTGGTTTATACTCTTTGTTAGTAATCATCTACCTACTGTATCAAGTCTACATTCATCTTTTTGGTTACATTAGTTTAAAAAGTCGTGTTGGTATTTAAATTCTTACGTTGCCCTTTATAAGGACAAGTCCTCCATCAAGTGCTGTAGCATAAGCACAAAGAGAATGTCACAAGTTTTAGTACTACAGTAATGCAATTCTTATTGATACTCTCAGTGTTGCTAACAATAATGTCAATATTGATACCAATTTATTCCTTATATTGGCATCATTCCAAATCACCCAACCATGGCCATGCCTGGACCATCTACACTAAAATTCCCAGTTTCAGAAAGCTGTTCTTTCAGAAGGTGATTAAGAGTACTAGAAAGTGAAGCTCTTATTACAGCTCTCAGCAACTTTTCCCATTTAACCTTCTAACTAAGGACCTCGGTTTCAACATCTACCAATCATTTAAAGACTGCTACACCTCCTTATCAACCTTTTGACATCTTCCTCGCTTGTCACTTCTGCACAAAAACACCCTGTTCTGAGTGTCTGGGAAAAACAGGCCCCAGAGTCACCTAGAAACCCTGTAAACACTTCATCCAAAGATGAAGAGATCACAAACAAAAGAATTAGCATCTATCACTGATTGCCACCAACCTCACCTGCCTGAAACTATCTTCATGTTGGCATCCATTTACCTGCGCTTCACTCAGTCCCCACAGACACATCACGTACAGTGATATACGCACTTATAGATATTTGCATATATACATACATACACGTGCATTTACATATTTGAGAAGTCACATGTTCCTTTACATGTTCCTTAGCTGCAGAATGTCCTAACTAGCTACATGTCACCCATTAAATTGTTTTGCGGGTACATAGCTCATGCAGCAGCAAGCTACAGCCAGAGGGAAACAAGACACATCTGAACTGAAATGTAATTTGGGGAATCTCAGAATTCCTATATATCACATCTACCAAGGAATAGATCAAAGGTGCGATTAGGTTTAATTGAGAGCTTGCTTTGCTAGAACTATCTTTTGTAATTGTGTAATTAATTGCAATGGGGGAAGACAGGCTTTGATAAGGGTTTGAGTGGTGCTATGTGCCATTTCCACACACATCTTTTATATTTTTACTTCATTCAATTTGAGAAGAGTTACTTGGACACGTCCACACTTTGCTGTACCCTCTGGCAGTCCTGCTCCCAGGGTGAGCGCACAGCAGACATTAAGCATGGAGGAGACATGAGGCATTCCTGAGCAACCAGGAAAGATATGAGAGAAAGGCTGTTCAACTAACACATGCTGGGTATATAAAACTTCACCAGATAATAAGATTGTTGTGTAGAAACACCTATTTCTCAGCCGCATGGTAGTTGCAAAAATGACGATAGCTAGTACAACATTGGAGTTGCAGCCAGACTGAAAGAATAACAAATAAATGTGGTGTTAAACTTAAATCTGGCTCCCAGCTGGAGTTCTGCTGTAGCTTGCCAAGCACAACGGGGAAGAAGACAACAAGGAGACTAGTCTGGAGATCAGAGCGGAGGTGTCTGTAAAGAACAAAGGATATCCAAATAGTATTGTTGTCTGCAGACACTGCACTGATAAGTCAGGCAGCATTTGGAAAGAGGAAACTCACAGGAGGAGGAGAGAGAGAAAGAAAATTAAGGTGGCAGAGGAACAGAAGAGAACAAAATGGGACAAAACAAAGGTAATGAGAAAAAGGCAGAGCTGTAGTGTCCTTCAGCATTTAATGATGAGAAATCTTGGAGATTATAACTATTGATCAACAGGCAAAAAGAATTACATGAAAGAGGAGAGACAGTGCTGCTGAGAAGGACCAGATACCCCAAGACAGAATATCTGAAGAAAGGGAACTGAGACCTACTTTAGTTTTGCAGACCCTTTGGACAAATACCACTGTAATGAAGTGCTACACTCTCTGTGGCATGCAACCCCCGAGTTGTGTCCAGTCAAGTGGTCATGGACCACTTCATGAACTGGGTCAGAGAGCTGGTGGGAAAAGCAGGAACAAAGCATGAACGTACTTCACACATGGTATTTCTTAGAGGGAAGTATAAGGGGATGTTGCTTCTTGCACCATCTCATCTTGACCTGGACTGACTTGCTGAGGGGAGAGGAAGACATGTTCTGAATTAATAAAACTACAAGAATAGTAATCAGTGAGGATGTAACCAAGGACAAGGACACTAAGCCCTGCAGAGCACTGTGGGAAGTAAAAAACACATTTTATATAGAAGAGTCAGCATAGAGAAAGAAGACTGTAGCCTTAAAGCCATAGATTTTTCCCCAGAATAGTTTTCTTGGAAAATTAGGCTGTTTAGCTCAACTTCCACTGGGAAGGCCCTCATGTTTCTTCACAAGCCTTTCACAATTACTTGTCATTCTCTGCTCTTGCCTCCCTTCAAGACTTTAAACACTTAATCAGACTTAATTTATTAGCAAAGTGAGTTTCAATTGCTTCAAAGTAACGAGCAAAGATACACTCTCTTTCTTTATTTAGCTCATCGCTAGCTAAATCACTGCTGCAGACACCAGCTACTAAAGGATGCAGAGAACATCTGTGTGTCGTGTCCTTTCATGTACCTTATCTGGTTCAATTCAGTAGGGCAGATTTCATGCTCTATACCCACAGGAAAATACTTTTATCATGTGGATAGGATGCTACCAGAAGAAGAGAACCAGTTGGGAAAAACCAGACTCATTGCTGTCTGTTTGGGGAGTGGTAAGCAAAGTTAAATCTTTGTGCAGAATACGGTCAACACGCACACTTGTTGAAATCCTCAGAAGGATTTTTTTATTCCAGGATGAAAGTTCCCATCAAATCCTTTCAAAGACACCAGCCTCAGGAGCAGCCAGTCACCAGTGTCTTAAGTGATTGCTGTGGACATCACAGGTCAGCATGTCTTCAGCCTAATTTAGATGGGGCTAGCACATCCTAAATACGGAGCCAAATCACTGGACTGTTGGCTCCCTTAGAGCTTTCCCCAAGCCTTTCCTTTATAGGGAAGCACTCCAAAAAGTGTCTTGCTCTGATGCAGAATAACACAGGGTTTCAGAAGTTCAATCAAACTGGAATTCTCTGCGCTCTTGGCCTATAATAAAAGCTCCCCAGTGAGGTACTGAATAAGTGCATTTTTCTAAGCACTCTGGGTAGTGCTCCTTGGTCCTGATTCATAAATTATTGGTGCCTCCCTGTTTTTCCCAAAGACTCCTTCAGTGGAGGCTTCAGATCTGTGGTGTCAGGTAACTCACAGCTGGCTGTCCCTGACTAATGCAGACATAAAAATATCCCTGTTTACTCTTCAAAAGCACCATACAAGCCAAAGGCACCAAGGAGAGGCTTGGTTTTCTTTTACACTTCCCAAAAATATCAGTGAGCTATTTCTTTTATAGTCTCTGATCATAACCAGAAAAAAAGAAGCATGCAAGTTGAAATTGAAAGCATGCGATCTGCCTGTTGTTCAACTTCTTTCTGCAAATAACTGGACACATGTAGATCCATAACTACTACATTGCGAGAAGTTGTGTCAAACAAAAATATTGCAGCTGCTCACTATAATTCAAAAAGAAAATTCAATCTGCTCTGTCAGCTGGGTCCACTTCATGTGAGATAGTCTCATTTTCTTTTTAGTCACTGACTTCAGGAATGGCTATCATAGATGCTCCGGTTTTGTGTTCTGTGAAGTCCTCTTCACCCATATTAGTCTCTGGGGAAAGATGTTCAAAACAGAAATGTGGTACATACAGCAAGTGGCTTTCAGCATCATTTGATGGGAATGAAACCATTGTAAAGATTCATTAGTCCAGTAAATTGCCACTGCAGCATCTGTGCTCTCTAGTCACATCAAAAAACCTGATGTTTTTAATGAAAGCCAGGCCAATAAACCATAGGAATTATGCTATGCTGTTTTGTGAATAGACCTAGAACTGCTCTGTGCCATCATCAGGCAGACAGAACAGATGAAGTCACCACAGAAGACAAGCTCAGAAACTAGAATATAATTAGGCTAGCTGGTAAATCCAAGTGTCTGCCAATTCATGAACAGCTTGGCCCTGGCTTTTGCAACCTCCATTTCCAAAAGAATACTGACAACCAAGCAAATCTTACCTTTTGAGATCAAATATTCTACCCTGTGTTGTTTTGGTGTGTGCTGCAACGTTAATAACTCACCATGTTATGTGACATGTCAGACAATATGTCACTGAGACAAACTCACATTGGTTGGTTGTTCTGTCACTGGTTTATCCCTGGTTGTGACCTTGTTGACCATTGGCAGATATAAGGTCTACATTTGTGAGGGACTTTGTTAGGAGAAACACAGATGCTACAGCAGTTTGGGGAATGAGGGCTTCCCTTTCCTTTTTGAAATGTTCAGCTGGAAAATGCTTGGTCACTCTCCCTGTATAGATCAAATCTTCCACAAGAGTGGCACGGGAAAATACTATAATTCTATCTGCTTGCATCCCAGCAGTTTCATTGGCACATCTCATTTTGAGGGATGCCAGTCTCCCAACTTTATCATGAGTCTTGCAATATCTGACACTAGGGCCAGCTCGTTACATCTAGATACAGCTTTTATTCAGAACAAAATTGACCTCTTTGGGTTATTAAGAAACTCAAAAACTATTCACTGTGTTCCTGAATGGTTTCCAATAATAAAAAAATCAAAAAGTACAGCTAAGATATCATTATCAGCAAGCCAGTCTCATAGGCTTAGGTAATTTATGCAGGATTTTTATTCTTGGGAGATGTTGATCCTATAGCTATGCTAATAAAAATCACAATGTACACCTGAAAAATACTAGGATCATGTCTATTTCCTTCAGTCATGCCCAAGCAGTTGCAAATTTAATTAAAGATATCACTCTAAATTTGCCACTAATCCCATATAAACACATAATCATTTCTTTCCCTCTAGTCACTAGAAACCGTACAGCAAATCTTTTTATATTTATTCCAGACTTTATTTCTAGAACAACCCACTAAACTATTATAATCTGCTGTTCTTTAGAGCATTTTATTCTTGGTTCTTTGGTACTTCCCCAAGGGAGTCATGTTTGCTAGATATTAGAGAGTATTATCTTTCCTTTTGCCATTTCTGCATTGGAGCTGTTTGCATTTATTCTCTAGTGCAGTCCAAAAGGACCTAGGCATCAGAATTGGCACACCAGATACGTTCGGTCAGCAAGTACCTGAGACATGCAGCACCAGCCAAGCGGCCCAGGGAGGACAGATGACATAATTCTTAAGGGAGCAATATCAAAACCATATAAAGTGGGGAACCATCAATCAACTGATTGGATTGACTGTGATGTTGGTTTTGGCATTCTACCTTGAAGAAAGTAGCTGTCATCTTTCTCTGAAAAATAGCTGAACTCTACTTTTGTCTCTTTTGTCTCTACTTTTGTCTCTCTGAATACATGACGTGTTGGGTTTGCGTGGCAAGGTTTTGGTAGCGGGGGGGGGCTACAGGGGTGGCTTCTGTGAGAAGCTGCTAGAAGCTTCCCCTGTGTCTGACAGAGCCAATGCCAGCCGGCTCCAAGACAGACCCGCCACTGGCCAAGGCCAAGCCAATCAGCGCCTCTGTCATAACATATTTAAGAAGGAAAAAAAACAGTTAGAGAGAGCTTTTGCAGCCGGAGAGAGGAGTGAGAAGATGTAAGAAACTCTGCAGACACCAAGGTCAGTGCAGATGGAGGGGGAGGAGGTGCTCCAGGCGCCAGAGCAGAGATCCCCCTGCAGCCCATGGTGAAGGCCATGGTGAGGCAGGCTGTCCCCCTGCAGCCCATGGAGGAAGGATGAGGGGGTGTAGAGATTCCACCTGCAGCCCGTGGAGGTCCCCACACTGGAGCAGGTGGAGGCACCTGAAGGAGGCTGTGGCCTGTGGGAAGCCCACGCTGGAGCAAGCTCCTGGCAGGACCTGTGGCCCTGTGGAGAGGGGAGCCCACGCCAGGGCAGGTCTGCTGGCAGGACTTGTGACCCCGTGGGAGAGACCACGCTGGAGCAGTTCGTGAAGGACTGTAGCCTATGGGAGAGACTCACGTTGGAGAAGTTCATGAAGGACTGTCTCCTGTGAGAGGGACTCCATGCTGGAGCAGGGGAACGATGAGAGGAGTCCTCCCCCTGAGGATGAAGAAGCAGCAGAAACAACGTGTGATGAACTGACCGTAACCCCCACTCCCCGTCCCCCTGTGCCGCTGAGGGGGGAGGAGGTTGAAGCCGGGAGTGAAGTTGAGCCCGGGAAGATGGGAGGGGTGGGGGGAGGTGTTTTAAGATTTGATTTTATTTCTCATTCCTCTACTCTGTTTTGCTTAGTAATAAATTAGATGAATTCCCTCTCTAAGTTCAGTCTGTTTTGCTCGTGACGATAATTAGTGAGTGATCTCTCCCTGTCCTTATCTCGACCCACAAGCTTTTCGTTATACCTTTTCTCCCCTGTCTAGTGAATGAGGGGAGTGAGAGAACGGCTCTGGTGGGCACCTGGCCTCCAGCCAGGGTCAACCCACCACACATGACTAGATCTCTCTAATTCAAAGTTATATTACCAGTGTAACATGTAACAAACATTAACTTTCAGACCTCTAGTTCATCCTGTAAAACTGCATATGACCAAAAGTCATGAATGTGGGCTATGTCATGTATTGTCTTCCCTCAGTGTTTAGTTAGATCATGTTTCCCTCCATTTTACTATGAGTACTAATTGAGAGACAAAGGAAGTAATCATTTTTGAAGAACTTTCTGCCTCAGTCAAACAATAGAGGGGCTTTAATCACATTGTATCAGTGTCTGCCACACTGTACTGTGAAATCACTAGTCCATCAAAAGCCAGATTCAATTAAAGATTTAAGCTCCTAATTACCCATTGCAAAAGTTGATTAGGAAGCTAGGAGTTTGCACATCTTATCAAAGGTACAGGATGAAAAAAGAGGTTGCAGTGCAAATGAAAAGCGAGTGTACCAGGATTCCATTCTCTTAGTGATGCAGTCTCCCAATTTAAAGTGATTATAATAAAAATTAGAGGTACTTGAAATGTTTGCAAATACTCTTCTGTCTGTGCGTGCTTGAACTGTAGTTGTGAATTTTTTCATTCCCTTGTCATAAGATTTTCTAAGCACAAAATTTCAGAGAAAACAAAGGTTCTTTGCTGTATACAGGTGTGCAAGCCCCACTTACCATGATGACCAATGGTATTTTATCCGTTCCTTGTGCCACCCTGGTAATTTGTTTGTCTACTGCCTCGCCTTTTATACTTGGGTTGTACGTCCTTTTTGTCAAGGATCATTTTTTATGCCTGTCTGTAAAGCATCAAGCACAATGGCATCTTGGTCCATGACTTGGTTTCTGATGCAAATAACAATCTGGCTCTTAGATCTTAGATGAAAGAGATTTTTAATCCTTTTAAAGAACACATGAAATATTGTTATTTCTGTAAGCACAGAAGCAGAACAAAATGGGGGGGGGGGGAAGAGGCCAACAATGCTTTCTGCAGAAGCCTAGAAATATTAAAGGAGAAATAGCTGCCTCATGTTACCATTAATTATGTATCTGACAACCAGGAGGTCTTTTGTCATAACAGAAATCAAAGCAGACTCAGGAGAAATGACCAAACTGTGATCTTTTCTGAAGCTGGAGTTATGAAAGCTGTTAAAGGCAATTGGAAATAAGCATATTACCTAAAGTTAGCAATGAAGCTGAAGAAAAAATTTCAAAAGAATCAAAACAGCATTAAGGTGGGCAGATTTTGTACACAGAATGATGATATTATTTTTGAGCCATCTGTCAAATCAAACTCAAAGACTTCCCCCCCCATGTTGCAGGGGGTGGAAATACCATCAGATGCTTTATATGGGCTTTGATGCAAGGCTAACTGGGTTAGTTCATTGTCTCCAAGAGTCATTGGCTCTGTTATCTTACAAATCTAAAAGAAGGAAGCAGTAAAAATTTACAGTAAGAGCAAAGCAGTGAGAAAAGCAGTAAATTTTTTGTTCTCTGGTAATACCAATATGCTCTTTGATTTTACTTTGGACAATAAAATGTCTCTAAGTCTCCCAAGCACCCTGGTAAGTTATTTCTTTCGATCCACAAAATCCACAAAACAAAATCACAAACTTTTCTGTTGCACATATTCTGTGTTCCTCTGAATCTTGGAACTATTTACATTATTCTAAGAACAAAATGAATTGTTCAAACACCTGAGCATCAAACTACAGTCAAACCCTTGGTGACAGAAAAAAAAAAAAAAAAAGACACCCACACCTTACAACAGTGGCAGATCTTGTCAGAGTTGATGATGACTTCCTTTGCCCTGGTGCCCTCAGTTTCAGACAAAGGCAAATTGGCAGCCTCTGGCATAGAAATGAGTTGTTGAAGGTAAGACATCTCTGGCTCATGCTCTGGGAGGGGTTAGGGGCAAGAGAAGGTGACCTTTTCCTGCAACAGGAGAAGCAGAAAGCCCTGGTTTCCCATGCCCAAATCTAAGATCTCTGGTCCCATCCTTTCCCTTCCCAGGAGACCAAGATGCACAGGTGGGTAAGCAGAGTGGGATGCCTGCAAGGGGACTGGGGAGGGAGCAGGTCACCACATGAGGCAGGAGGGATACTCTGCTGTCTGACAGGGCTCAGGGGGAAGTGGAAGTCCCATATCCCCGGGTGAAATAGGAGAAGGAAGAAAGAAACCTCAGGCTCCTGCCCCCACCTCTGCTCTCCAAAACTCCAATTCTTTCTCCAAGCCTTCCAAAACCTCCACTGCTCTCTCCCAGCCTAAGTCATCCATACATCTGTACTCCGAGTTATCTAAAACCGCCATATTTCCTCTTTCCTCTTCCCTTCCCATTTCCAACCTGGAACCCTCTTTGGAGATACTGAGCTTTCCCCACAGAGCTGAATGTCTTGAGCCAACTCTGGCTGTAACCACAACTCGGATGAGGGCTGTGCAATCACTTTGTCATTTCCCCATCACGTGGTGGAGACTACCTCTGCTAATAGAGGTTTCAGAGCATCCTTCTGTTCACACTTCACTCCACCTTGATCCTTTGGCTAGTCATTTTAATGAAACCTGTGGGAGTGGAAGGGGAGAAATGGCCATTATCCCACTGATGCTATAAAATATATTGCATTTAATCCCTTCCATGGCCCCAAGGCTGTTAGGTCAAGACACAACACTTGTCATTGCTCATGTTTCCTGTAATAACCATGTTCACACTGGCTGTGTCTGAGCTGCACACGGGCCACCCCTAGGAGTCAGGAGGGGCCTTGGGCAGGTACCCACACCTAGGAGCTCAGAAGCAAGAGCCATGTGGCCACTGGGAACTCAGTCCTGACTTTATACACAGTGGGAGAATGGAGGTCAGAGACCTTACTATTAAAACAGTGCTTGAAACAACATTTTTTAGAGCTTGACCACCACAGGCTGACATTTGGCTACCCATGGCCACAACACATCCAGTGGGGTGGATTAGCTTTGATGGGATTGGATTGGATTGGACAGGGAGCAACAGACACAGTGCCCCGCAATGCAGCGCCAGCAAAATCTAATTATCTGCTTTTCTGCTTTTAATCTATCAGTCTAACTTTCTTTGTCTTTTAATCACTTCCAATAAACCTCAGTGATACTTTTCTTTAGTCTTTTCATTATGTTTTTCTTATAAGATAAATGGATGTCATGGATTTATATCTGCTATCAGACAGGGCTATGCTCTGTTTATAAGGGAAGACAAAATTATGCAATAACAGGCATTCTTGATAGGATATAAGAAGTTTCCCTTTTCCATTGCTTAAAGATTGAATTATTTTTTTTAAATTTTTTTTTGTGAATGATGATTTTCACTGAGCCCAAACAAAGTGAATTAGTTGCAGGAAAACTATGAAGGATGTAGAGAACTTGGGACCAATCCTTTGTTAAATTATAAAACTGTTCATTCTGTTTTCCTTTGTAAGAATAAGTGAGTATATTATACAGATTTCTAAAGGCTTTAAATCAGCAAAATCCCTCAGACACTTGGAATTTACTCTGTGATTTAACTTCATTGGTTTCTGTTGAGCATGACTCCTTCCCAATCCTCTGCTCTGCCTTCTGTCTCTGTTTCCTTTCTCTCTCTTTCACTATGTCAATAGAGACATAATTTTTTTCTACAGTATGACTCAAAACTTGAAGCAAGCTTTTGGTTTTGTTGTGTTTTGGGTTTTTTCCCCCAAGCACTCCACTCTACAAATGGCTGCTTGTTCAAACACATCTTAAACTGCCTTATCTCGTTACATATTTTTGCTCTCCAGTGCACTATCAAGGAGATTCACTTCTTCGCTTTTCTCTTGTAAGCTGCATGGAACCTGATTCTCAAGCTCAACATCACTGCCAGAAGCCATCATCTTTCCCTTCCTGTAGCCCTCCACCACTGCCATGGCCAAAAGCAGAAGCACTATAAGAGGAGGTCGAAGTTCACAGGGCTGAGAGTAGTTTCTGAAGGTTTCAAACATTAGTCTCATAATGAAAGTAAGATATACGGCATCATAGAAAATAACTAAAGATCTAAAGTTAAAATTAAACATTTAATTGTACCCTTGCAATGGAATAATGCTTCCTGGCAAAATCAGAAGACTGATGAAAACCCTTACTATTACCTGATGGTGAAGTCAAAGAGCAAGACTATAGGTTTAAAAGCCTTACTCTTCTTAAATGAACCCAGGGAAAAATGAAACACCTAGTAAAATGGCCTCTTCCATCCCAGAATTGCTATTCAGACCCACATTTCTTCTGTGGGAATGTAGCAAACCAGAACTGAGCTCATGCTTGTCATTTAATTATTTCATCAAGGATTTTGATATGAAGCTTTTCCACTGGGACAGGGCAGAAGAGGCTTAGATAGGAATAACTAGGGCATGCTCTGCTGTGGCAGTCTCTTCCATTGTTGAATGTTTTCTAAATGTAAGTTTCAAATAAGGATGAAATTCCCATAAAATGTTTACAGCCCCAAAATGCATGCTTCTGTGACTCCAGCTGGGAGTAAGGATAAAAGCAGAGCTGTTTTCTCTTACTTCATAGTCTCTCTCAGAATACAGGAAGGTAGTTCCCATTGACTGGAAAAAGGGCAACATAACCCCCATTTTTAAAAAGGGAAAAAAGGAAGACCCAGGGAACTACAGACCAGTCAGTCTCACCTCTGTGCCCAGCAAGATCATGGAGCAGATCCTCCTGGAAAGTACACTAAGGCACATGGTAAATAAGGAGGTGATTGGTGACAGCCAACATGGCTTCACTAAGGCCAAATCGTGCCTGACAAATTTGGTGGCCTTCTATGACAGAGTTACAGCATTGGTGGATAACAGAACAGCAACTGATGTGATCCACCTGGACTTGTGCAAAGCATTTGACACTGTCCCACATGACATCCTTGTCTCTAAATTGGAGAGACATGGATTTGATGGATGGATCACTTAGTGGATAAGGAATTGGCTGGATGGACACACTCAAAGAATTGCAGTCAACAGCTCGATGTCCAAGTGGAGACGAGTGGTATTCCTCAGGGGGTCGGTATTGGGACCGGTGCTGTTTAACATCTTTGTTAGTGACATGGACAGTGGGGTCAAGTGCACCCTCAGCAAGTTTGATGATGACACCAAGCTGTGTGGTGTTGTGTTGGGTTTGCGTGGCAAGGTTTTGGTAACGGGGGGGGCTACAGGGGTGGCTTCTGTGAGAAGCTGCTAGAAGCTCCCCCTGTGTCTGACAGAGCCAATGCCAGCCGGCTCCAAGACGGACCTGCTGCTGGCCAAGGCCAAGCCAATCAGTGCCTCTGTGATAACATATTTAAGAAGGAAAAAAACAGTTAGAGAGAGCTTTTGCAGCCGGAGAGAGGAGTGAGAAGATGTAAGAAACTCTGCAGACACCAAGGTCAGTGCACAAGGAGGGGGAGGAGGTGCTCCAGGCGCCAGAGCAGAGATCCCCCTGCAGCCCGTGGTGAAGACCATGGTGAGGCAGGCTGTCCCCCTGCAGCCCATGGAGGAAGGATGAGGGGGTGTAGAGATTCCACCTGCAGCCTGTGGAGGACTCCACGCCAGAGCAGGTGGACGCACCTGAAGGAGGCTGTGGCCTGTGGGAAGCCCACGCTGGAGCAAGCTCCTGGCAGGACCTGTGGCCCTGTGGAGAGGGGAGCCCACGCCAGAGCAGGTCTGCTGGCAGGACTTGTGACCCCGTGGGAGAGACCACGCTGGAGCAGTTTGCTCCTGAAGGTCTGCACCCCATGGGAGAGACTCACGTTGGAGAAGTTTGTGAAGGACTGTCTCCCGTGAGAGGGACTCCATGCTGGAGCAGGGGAACGATGAGAGGAGTCCTCCCCCTGAGGATAAAGAAGCAGCAGAAACAACGTGTGATGAACTGACCGTAACCCCCATTCCCCATCCCCCTGTGCTGCTGAGGGGGGTGGAGGTTGAAGCCGGGAGTGAAGTTGAGCCCGGGAAGATGGGAGGGGTGGGGGGAGGTGTTTTAAGATTTGATTTTATTTCTCATTCCTCTACTCTGTTTTGCTTAGTAATAAACTAGATGAATTTCCTCTCTCAGTGCAGTCTATTTTGCTCGTGATGATAATTAGTGAGTGATCTCTCCCTGTCCTTAGCTCACCCCACAAGCTTTTTGTTACACTTTTTCTCCCCTGTCTAGTGAACGAGGGGAGTGATAGAGCGGCTCTGGTGGGCACCTGGCCCCCAACCAGGGTCAGCCCACCACAGGTGTGGTCATCATGCTGGAGGGAAGGGATGCCATCCAGAGGGACCTTGACAGGCTGGAGAGCTGGGCCCGTGCGAACCGCATGAAGTTCAATAAGGCCAAGTGCAAGGTTCTGCACATGGTTCAGGGCAATCCCAAGCACAACTACAGGCTGGGAGGAGAATGGAGCAGCCCTGAGGAGAAGGACTTGGGGGTGTTGGTTGATAAAAAGCTCAACATTACTTGGCATTGGGCATTTGCATCCCAGAAAGCCAACCATGTCCTGGGCTGCATCAAAAGAAGCGTGACCAGCAGGTCAAGGGAGGTGATCCTGCCCCTCTACTCTGCTCTTGTGAGACCCCACCTGGAGTACTGCATCCAGCTCTGGGGGCCCCATCATGAGGAAGACATGGGCCTGTTGGAGCAAGTCCAGAGAAGGGCCACGAAGCTGATCAGAGGGCTGGAGCACCTCTCCCGTGAGGACAGGCTGAGAGAGTTGGGGTTGTTCAGCCTGGAGAAGAGAAGACTCCAGGAAGATCTAATTGCTGCCTGCCAGTACTTGAAGGAGGACTACAGGAAAGCTGGAGGGGGACTGTTTATAAGGGCATGTAGTGATAGTGATGTTTATCAGGGAGTGTAGTGACAGGACAAGGGGTAATGGCTTTAAACTGGAAAAGGGTAGATTTAGATTAGATATAAGAAATATTTTTTTTACGATGAGGGTGGTGAGGCACTGGAACAGGTTGCCCAGAGAGGTTGTGGACGCCCCCTCCCTGGAAGTGTTCAAGGCCAAGTTGGATGGGGCTTTGGGCAACATGGTCTAGTGGAGGGTGTCCCTCCCCATGGCAGGGGGGTTGGAACTAGATGGTCTTTGAGGTCCCTCCAACCCAATTCTATGATCATTCCATGATTCTATATTAAGTTTGTCTAAGAAACAGCAGGTGTTAAAGTCTTCAGTTTTCACAGCTAATATTACACTTGAAACAATAACCAAGAAAGCAAAGCTTGAACATTTGGGTTGATTCCACAGAGAATAAATTAAATACACTGTTTATAAAAAATGTCTGTGTTGCAGAGAAATATTTAATCCATTGGAAAAAGAAATTAACAGAGAATAAAAGAGCAGGAGGAAATCCAAGAAAAACTGAGAGCTGTGACTATTTGTAAGGACACTAAGGTGTTCATCGGAATATTAAGATCATAAGATGTTTTTCATCTTTAACGGAAAGTAAATTATCAAATTGTATGTGTGTATGCATATACATATAACATGGATGTACAGATACATAATGTGTATAGAACAGGCTTTTCAGGGAGCTATTACTGCTGGATTTTTCTACCAAGCTGAAAGAAAACATTTAAACTCTTTTTGCAGCTTTAGTGCTTCCTTTTCCATCCTTGAAGAGGTCCCCTAAAGCACTAAGAGCCAAATCTAACACCTCAGTGTGACTCTTAGAAACAGAATAACAATATGAGCAGCTAGAGAAAAAAAAAAAAGTATTCAATGTGAAGAGGCCAGCTATTTCAGGAACAAACAGAAATGAGAAAACAAAAACGAAACACAATTGTTCATATGAGATGATGGATTTCTTTTTCAGGACTGCATTTTTAAGCTTATGCTGCTCTGATGGCACAAAGGAGGTTTGGACCCAAAAGCTGTGCCCACACTGCTGAATGAAGCATGCCTGAAGCTGCTCCCCGACACTAAGGCCAAGTGGTATGGAACAGCCTGCATCCATACTATTAAACTCTCTTACCCTGTAAAACAGGGTGGCTGCAGCTACACTGCACTTGGGAGCAGTCCCTGGCCTAAGCTAACTTCTGAATTGTGCCTGAGAATCATTTGGGAGAGCACTACTTGGCCAAAAGCAAGCCAGGGGGCATTTCAATAATTTAACAATATAAATAATCAAGTCCAGTGATGTGCCCTGGCTCTGCTTAATTTATTAGAGCAGACACAGCTGACATGGCCAGCTGCTGATCCCTTAATAGCTCAGAGAAAGCACAGATGGCCTTGGACTGTTCTCCTCTTCAAGCAGGGGTGCCGGGAGCGTGCCCAAGCACATCCAGTGCTTCACCAGGGGCCGGAGGAAACCAGTTCAACGCAGAGCCAGCCAGGGCTCGTGCTGGTAGCAAAGCAGCCTGCTTTCCAGCACCACTGTCTCCCGCCGCTGCGGGGCTGTGCAGGAAAACAAGCCGCCTTTTCCTTGGTCCCAGGACCGTGGAGGGCTGGAAGATGCTGCCATAGCTTGCTGGGGCACTGGAGGAGGGACCAGGCCCAGGGTTGGCGGTGGTCCTCTATGTACAGCGGCCAGGGGATACCCAGGGGTTGGAGGCAAAGCTGTCCGTGCATGGAGACAGAGCTTTCCCTGCCCTGCTGTGCTGCTGGGGCTTACTTGCTCCAGCCTAAATATTGAAGAGGGCTGCTTTGGTGTCTGGCTTTCGGTTCATAAAAAGGTATATAAATACTTCACTGCTGAGAAGCACAGTTCAGCCCGGGCTTGGGAGGTGTGCCTCTCACCAGGGGAGGGAACAGCCCCCTCGGGCAGGCAGTGGGATCCAGGGGAGCTGGGTCACCCAGGAGCTGCACCAGCAGGGACCCCGGGAACCACAGCACCCGATTTTCCAGGCGGCAGAGGCTTGCCAAGGAGCGGGCAGGGAGCTGCTGGGACCCACGCGTACAGCAGCAGAAACCACAAGCAGGCTTGCAGGAGGGGATGCACTATGTACTGCAATTTAAATTAGAAGTTCTTAGTGCAGTTCTCAAAACAGGTGGCTTGTTTTGTTCCTGAGTAGTACTGTAAGTGTCTTCAGTGTGCATTTTTAAAAAAATTATCTCCTTTTTAATAGAATAGTTTCACTACTGGACTACTCTGATCATTAATTTTTAAACAGAATGTCTGGAAAGGCAGCAATTACTTTTTGTAGGTCACTGGATAAAAACCTACTTTTTCTTTAAGAGTCTTGTTTTAAGAATTGTAATGAACTAAAACACAAACATTTAAATGACATAAAAAATTAAAATAAACCCATGGAAGGCAGCCATGCATAGACTAGCTCTCAATATGAGATTCCAAATGCAACAATTTTGTGTCTGTCCCTCTGTTTATGTCTGGAAGGAAAATAGGCAGTCCTGAGGAATTCAATAGTCATTCCTTATTTGCCTCACAGCGCTCTGTTGTAAAGCCTCCATGGATGAGACACATGCCATGGACCTCAACTCTTTCTCAGCTATCCAGCTAAGACTGGCATTCCAAGCTCCTGGTCACCGCTGAGGACTGACCCTCATCACTAGGGTCCAGCCCCACGTCCATCATAGTCTGGATAGTTTGATTCAATCTTTCTATTAGAAAACTCTGTCCTCCAGCACTGTCCATTGCGAGCCACTGGGTGAGACAGGCAGCATGGATGCCACATTAGGTATGTACATGTCTTCAGAAGCTTGGCTTAGAGATAGTATTTATCTTGCTCCAATGGGTGGTGGGAGAAGGACTTTTGTATGGACATTTTCCTCATTCTCATTCATTTGCATTCACACATGGCTGTTTAGGTTATAGCTTACCCTTCAGGGTTTGCCATACTTCCACCAAAGGATTAAGAGGTTTGAGTGGGGACGGGTTGGTGCAAACCTGGTACCACAGCAGGCGGGACGGGGCCTGAGGATCCACCTGGAGTCAGCATATGGGAAGTGCTTCTGAACTCAGTAATACAGACATGACCTTAGACAACCTGTCTGCAAAGTGTGAGGCTGGTCTCAGGCCACTGACATCTGTGGACAAGTTGGCTTGTCTCAGCTGAATTAACCAGAAAATGAAACAATGCCAATCATAATGAATGAGTAAATAATACTCTAGGAATGTTGGATCTAGGGTGTGTTCAATTCCATGGAAACTATAAAGGCATTGTGCACGCAGCTGTTTGTGTCCTGAGCACTGTGAGCAGAGCCTCCACAGCCAGTCATCTGCAAAACAGACTGGGATTGTTTCACCTCCCTGATGCCCTGGCCATTGGAACAGCATCATCACTAGATGAGAAGTGCAAGGGATTGCTCAGGTTCTGCCATTCATTCTCTTTTCCCTGCCCAGCTTCACAAATGCTGAATAGTTCATCATCACATAAACACCTTAGAAGCTTGCTTTATTGTATGTTGCTCAGCAACCTGGTCTAGTGGAAGGTGACCCAGCCCTTGGCAGGGGGTTTGGAACTAGATGATCTTTAAGGTCCCTTCCAACCCAAACCGTTCTATGATTCTATGAAATATCAACAAATCAGTCCTTCTGTCTAGGCACTACAGTTTCTTCATCCCTTTGCTGGGTTTTGTCCTTTCCTGTGCATCCGCTGCTGCACTAGAGCAGCGTAAGGCCAGGCTGGAGGCTAAATCACCCAGCCACAGCACACACCACTGTAGTTCTCTTTCAGTGTAAGACTGTAGATGACCATACTGATAGCCCACCTAACCCAGTATCCTGTCTCTAAGTGTCCACCACCAGGTGCCTAGGGAAGAGTAGAAGAACATAGCAAGTATATAGTAATACTTCCTCCATATATTCTCAAGTACTCCAGTAATTTGCAATTCAAGGACATCCAGAGGCAAAGGTTTACTTGTACTCAACAGGACTTGATGGCTTTTTTCTTCCATCAAGTTCCTTAAGAACCCAATATAAGAAGGACATGGACCTGTTGGACAGAGTCCAGAGGAGGGCCACGAAGCTGATCAGAGGGCTGGAGCACCTCTCCTGTGAGGACAGGCTGAGGGAGTTGGGGTTGTTCAGCCTGGAGAAGAGAAGGCTCCGGGGAGATCTAATTGCGGCCTGCCAGTACCTGAAGGGGCCTACAGGAAAGCTGGGGAGGGACTGTTTATCAGGGAGTGTAGTGACAGGACAAGGGGTAATGGGTTTGAACTAAAAGAAGGTAGATTTACATTAGATATAAGTAAGAAATTCTTCACTGTGAGGGTGGTGAGGCACTGGCACAGGTTGCCTAGAGAAGCTGTGGATGCCCCCTCCCTGGAAGTGTTTAAGGCCACGTTGGATGGGGCTTTGGGCAACGTGGTCTAGTGGAGGGTGTCCCTGCCCATGGCAGGGGGGTTGGAACTAGATGGTCTTTGAGGTCCCTTCCAACCCAGGCCATTCCATGTCATACCAGGAGTCCAGGAGTCGTCCCTACAAAGGCCCCGAAATCACCTCTCTCAGGACAGATTAAACCTGCAGATAGCCTGACTTTATAGGGAATTGTGGATGTCAGGTGCCAGATCTTAACAGTATTCTGGGTTTCCAGGATTAGACCCCTTGCCAGAACTATAATGTAGATATAGGCAGAAAGTCACAGAACTGCAGAAGTGTTGACTCAAAGGCACCTGGATGTCATCCCGTGCACCTCCTACTTGAAGGAGGACTTTCATCAATACTCTGTCAGGTCATCTGTGGCTTTTTCCAGCCTCGTCTTCAAAATTTCCAAGGATGTATATCACAAAACCTCTCTGGGTACCTGTTCCAGTGCTGCCCTGCTCTCTCAGTGAAACAGATTTTCCTAATGTTCAACCTGAATGTCCACAGCCACGCTCGGTGGCTGTTGCCAGTTGTTATATCGTTGTACACCACCAAAAAGAATTTGGCTCCATCACATTTGTAACTGCCCTTCAAGTAGCTGCAGGCTGCTGTTAGGTCCCCCCTCAGCCTCTTCTCATGCAATATGTGGTCCAGCTCCCAGCCATCTTGGTGGCACTTCACTGGACCTTCTTCAGTTTGTCCACATCCATCTTGAACCAGAGAGGCCTACAACTAGATACAGTGTCCTAGTGACAGCCTCACCAGTGCCAAGGAGACAGGTATAATGGCTTCCCTTGATCCGTTGGCCACATTCCTCCTAAAGTGTTGCCTTCTTTGCAATTTTGGCTTGTATTCACCCCAGAGTAAATAATCCATCATAAAGCCCCAGTACTTTTCAGCTGCAGTCAATGTGATTCTAGTCAAATAACTGGTTTTAGTAAAAGCTTTAGTAAAATATATGACATTATTTTTTCAGGCATAACAATAAGTTTGTAATCTCATGACAATCTAAACAGCATGTTGCACAGTTCAGTACAGTCTTTTCCTTTAGGAACTGTTTGTTTTCCTAACAGGAGCACAGCAACCATCACATACATAGTGAAACAAGGTAGTCCCTGCTCCAAAAGAAGAAACTTGGGTAACAGGAGGTATTGCATGGGTACCAAAAGCAGATAGGCAAGCATGAGTTGACAGTCAGATACTGATGTTTTATATGAAAAGCAGCAGTTTCAACATCAGCAGCCTAGCCATTATATTTTATTGCTGTCTTCTGTGTCTGGTCAAAGTAACTGTGGCTATAAAGGTGCCATGAAGAAACTCCTTTGGGTTTCCAACCTCACATATGATGCCCTTTTTCACTGAGGCTAATACAAAACAGCATGGCTTCCGAACAGGACAATAAATACCACAACAGAAAGTCTTACCAAGGTAAGTCAATTCGAAAGAAGGAAAATCCCAAACATCCAGGTGCTCAAGCCATTCTCTGGAGGTCCAGGATGACATTCTGGGACAGTTCCTGGGGATTTGCTAGCCGGGACACCTGCACTCACGTCAGGCAAGAGGGCTGATCCCACCTAAGGAGTTAGCTTTCAGTTCGGGACTCCATTCCCAAGAGCGCACCTGGAAGCCTCTTCCAGTTACACGGGATGACACTACCTTCTTAACCAAGCTCACTGATCATCCCAGCAGAAACACGTTACTGCAATTTCTGAAAATCTCATACAATTAAACCTCCTGTTGACACAGGCCCTAGCAGTTAGGATGACTGGGGGTGAGAAGATAAAGAGCTGTAACAATTTTTATGTTAAATATCCATGACAATTTATTTTGAAAATTTGAATCGGGATGCATAATGTCACAGAAAAATCAAAAGTAGTGAATTTTTGACACAGCTAATTTTACAATATTTACAGTATAAAAAGAGGAGGCAATTATTCAGAGGATTAGTCCAATCTGTCTCAGTGGCAGCAGAGCACAATTTTCCTCCAAAAAAAGGGCTATATTCTTAGGAATCCGAATAAATTCAGGACCATAAACATGTTACTACATTCACTGAAAAAGAAACAGAAAAAGCAGTCTAATCAGATCATATTTCCAACACTGAATAAGTGTGTCATAAACTGTGAAACAGGAAAAGGTAAACTCTATGAATTTTCTCTCTGCTAACCCAGTTTGTTTTTAGCAATGGTAGAAAATAAAATTACTGAAGAATAACAATTTTTTTAGACTGGTAACATAAACAGTCTCTTGCTGCAAATGAATCTGAAAAGTGCAGCCACTGCATTTTCCTCTCTATGGATAGAAATCATTCTGCTCCTGCTCTATTTGCAATTAAAAATCCTGGTAGCTCTAGCAACTGGGCTACTGAATGTCCGAGGCAGGCCATATAAAGTTCTGAGAAAGATCCCAAAAGCCTGGAGCAAACAGAGTTTAAAAGGGAAGCATTCTTCTTCACTCCTTGACTACTATCTTCTTGTTGCTGAGGAAAGAGGCAAGTCTCCTAACTCCCAATATGATATCTCTGTACATTAACTAGTTAGAATAAAGGCTAAATTCAAAACTAAATCACTCAAGTAGAAATTCAGTACCTAATTTACTGTAATATTAGGCCCCTGGCTCCTATTCTCTTCAGTTCATAAATGCAGATTGGCTAGAGGGACTGCAAAACACAAAGCAATAACATAAAATAAACTATTAAAGCAAAGGACATTGTGTTCCTTTGATTCTCACACACACCCACACACGTATGCCCACGCATACACAAAAGCTCCTCAGGAGTAAGAATTCTGAAATGTGAAAAGTCCAGTATACAACAAGGCTGTAAAATAGACTTATTCCTTTTTTATGTATATGTCCTGTGTCATTAAGTAGCTTTTCCAGAAAAAAGGCCATGACGTCTACACAGCTTTTTGGTACCGGAGAGGTAATCATTTTTTCAATAGAAGTCATTTCAAGCTACTTGCTATACATTGAGCGACACACTGGACAAGTAATTTTGTGTTCCCACAACAGCAAATTAGAAAGGCAGCAGAGCAATAGAGTAACCATAAGACAATCCTTCTCTCCCCTTCAAATTATTGCCTAGAAACACTAAAAGAAATACAATGTCCAGCTATTTATTCCACAGTGGAACATATTTCACCTCAAATTCTTTTGCAACAGTTCATGTCTACATTGGACTGTTTTTTCCATTTGGAAAGTATTTCTTGATTATGTCAGGGGTCTGGTTTGCCCTTCAGAGTTTTCCTGCCTTACACTAGCCCTCCGTTCGGGCATCCAAATTGAGTTGTGAGTCCCATTCACCAAACCCTCAGCTCAGTCTGGTAAAGTTACTCCTGGATAGTACTTGTCTTCTCATAGCACGTTCCAGTGATACCATTCCCATGTAAACGGGGAATTGTCTGCACCAGCAAAAAATGGCTTCCAGCAGTATGACAATTCTTCCTTTTTTTTTTTTTTATAATTTTTAAATATAAACTCAGCTGTCTAGAAGCCACAGTGCCTGGATCCTCACCCTCCTCTTTAAAGCATCTGGTGTTTTCGGACAGCTCTCCTGCTAGCCCACCTTTGCAAGCATGTGGCTATGTTTCCATCTGGAGCTCACGCTGTAGCTCTAACTTGCCCTCTAGCCACTGCTGCTCTCTCCAAAAAGAGTTGACTCTGCAAAGACAGAGGGCAGATAATCCCAGCTACATCATTTGCATGAGCATAAAGACACGTATTTGTACATGGAAGCAAAGCAAAGCTTTTGGGACCTGGAAAGCTTGAACAGTTCTGAATAGGAGAGAAAGGACTGCAGTGCTCCTACTGAAAGGCAGAGCAAAAAAGGGTAAGAAAGTTTGGAGCTGTTGCCTCTATACTGGATGCTACAGTGCAGAACTGGATTCAGCGTTGAGCTCAGATTGCACCATTCCCCACATTTCATAGTGAATGCTTTACAGCACTGAGAGAAAGAGAGCTGAGGAAGGCCAGCTAACATCAGTTTATTCAAAAGCATGATGTTTCTCCCAAGGATTCTTCGATGTTCAGCTAAAACTGTTTCAGTCTGCTGAGGAAGGGAAAAGGAGTTAAAGTAGGTTTATTATTGTGTGCTCCAGTTTACTTTCCCTCCTCATCCATGTCCTCTTTCCCGAAAGAGTGAAGCACACGTGGACAAAAGGAGGACAGATCCTTTTGGAGAAGGCAGTTTATTTTCAAAACGTGCATTGACAGTCATAAGCACACAAAACAGAAAACAAACGTTTAATATTGAAAGTAAGCAAAAAGTACTTCCAAATGCATGATTTTACAGGACAGGCAAACAGAACTTCTTACAGAATAAATCAAGGCAATGAAAACAGAAAAAGGAACATGCTGAAACCCATACTTCAGTACTTAGATAAAATACATACAAAATTTAGAAAAAGCTTTGCAAGCAATTCAATAACTGGTTGTTCAGATTCCATGACTTTTCATAAATAAAATGACAAATATGTAAGGTAAACATCCAGATGCAGTATGCCGGTTTTTCCATCTGCAAATCCAAGTCCAAAACAAATTACTTGCCTTCTGTGTTTGGACTCAAAATTAGAAATAAGTGGAGCTGGTTCACTTTTGGCTCAAGGGATTGGCTTTGAATTGGCTTGCTGAGATACAGAACAGCAATAAGCTTTCTGTTTGTAGAATATAATCTTAAATTTGGCACTTGTTCTCCCTGCAGTCCTCTGGCACAATGGCATCTATTCAGACCGCCTACTTTAGTTGCCTAACACAAGTGCTGAACATCTCAAAACCGGATGCCTGGCCGCAGCAGGCATCAATAATAAAATAATTCAGAGTACCCAGCTTAAGGCTACTTAGCTTGTGGAAAGAGCCAGGCCTGAAAGAAGGCCCCTGAGGAATGATTCAAAGCACTAAAGAAAGTGCCAACCTCCCCCTGCTGCCTCGAAGCCCCTTAACAACGAAGAAATAATCCTGAAAGTTTCCTTGGGAGAGCTAGCACATCGCTGAACAGACAACTGTCCAAAGGAGAGGAGAAGGTGGGCTCCCAGCAGGTGCTTCTCTGAAAGCTTTGCATTCAATGTTTGTGTCTGCATGAGTTTGGAATGACCAGCCCTCTCCCGTGGGCACCACGTGGCCAAGGTGCCCCTTTCTCGTGCTGCCCCAGCGAGCAGAGCCCCGGCTCGGGGTGAGCAAGACCTGCTGCCTCCCAGCCCCAAAACCAAAGGCTAAGCCCCTCGCCCCCTTTTCCCAGGGATGTGCTATTCGCTGCCTTCTTAGAGGTCCTCTAGCATCGCTCATCTTCGCTCAGTCTCACATAGCAAGGCAGCACAGCGGGGACAGTTCCCTGAGCAATTTGTTACTTCAGTGATGTAGCCTATATTCCAGCCTCCAGCTGCAAACTAACAGCTGATGCACTGCCGGCAACACAGTGAAACTTTGTTTTCATATATCCCATAAAACATGAATATACATATGCTATATATTTATATAATCTATAATATATATAATAAAGGTTGTCATACATGTTACAAACAGCTGCATTTATTATAAATATGTATATATTCTGTATAAGCAAAATCTACAAACTAAAATCTTACTTATTCAGAAAAAATATAATTCAGGTTTTTTCAGTCTTTCTGTGCTGCATTCTTTAAAGCACTTGTCTCTGCAAGAAAACCTTTAACCTCAGAATAAACAAATTTACTAAAGGGGTTCAATAAAATACAGTGTTTCAGTAAAAATCTCATCAAGAGCTGGAATAATATAAGGCAAACAGCTAAACTTAGCCTCTACTTCCTCTGCTTCCATTTTTAAGCATGAGTAAATGTAGCATGAATGTAGAACAAACATAACTCTTGCAGCATCTCCAATCCTGTCTCCCTAGTTTCAAATTAAATTCTAATTGAACAATGACTTGGTTTTCCCAGTATTGCTAGTCTAAATCAGTGCAACATACAGGCATTGCACATTAAAAAATTGTGAAATGTACAAATAAATTCCATTTATAGTTACAGCAAGTGACATTAAATCTAAGCTGGTCTGCCAGATAATAGCCTGTAAAACATCAGAGTGAATTTTACTCTGTTAGTATAGGCAAATATAGAACAATTTAACTGGAATCAGTAGATACTCTGAGCTTGTATCATCACAAGCAAGTACAGAACATGGATTACCACCTAATACTATTAAGAAAGCTTTAGCAGTATCTTGCCCATTTGATGAAGTCACAAACGTTTTTCAGGTTGCCATTGGTGTGCCAGAAGAAGACTATGAGACCCACGGCCCTTTTCTTCAAGAGCAACAGTGTGCAAAATGTGACCATACACCCTCTGACCTGTGTCAGTCCTTATATTCACCTCTGGAGTCTTTCCACTGCATCTTCTCTAAAACTTGACTTCTCCCTGTTTCTCTTTTCCCATGCAACAGCACTTTCTTCCCTTGTGAAGTTGGTTTTTTAAACAGCAAAGCTATCAGAACATCTGGGGCAGTATCAGAAAGCGTTTTGTGGGATTTTATGTGTTTTGGCTGCAGGTTATTTTCTCTCCCTGGATGCTACCAGCCTTATCAGCAAGTAAAAAAAACCCCAAATGTCCAGATGTCATAAATGTCTGTTTGTCAAGTACAAACATCCCACAGATCTGGCCATAATAATTTGTGAACTCAGTGTCTTCCGGGCACCATAAATAAGGACAGGAACCAGAGGTCATAAAGAAAACTTTGGATGATGCAAAGTACGGCTGCGCACCTGCTTAGCAGCACAGGTCGCTTTACCCTCAAAAACTAGCAAATGTAGTGTAGAGAGAAGGCTATAACTTACAAAATCATGCGATTCAAATTATGGAGCTTGTAAAAAGTGAAAATTACCTTTGAACATTAAGTCACAAATGTAAGATGATTGGCATTTATGTGCCACTGGTGTCCAAAGCAGTATACAATAGCTGAGCTGAGGTAAAATGAAGAACTGATCATTACACGGAGTCAGTTGAAACGCACAGCTCATGCTCCAAGAAATACAGTACAGCGGGCCGTATTCTGGCTGCAGATTTTGATCTTGCTTATTTGCCTCTTCAGCCATGCCCAGCTGAGGCATGCATCACCCTGCCGTCGGGGATCGCCTCCTGGTTGGTATGCGTTTTGTGCCAAGATACCCATACCTCAGTGCCAGTACCCTGTGCCTACGATCTCTGCTTGCTCACAAGTCACCACCAAGTCCTCCAATTCCTCCACCTCATGACTGCCTTTCCTCATCAAAGCTTTTAGTGGCTTTATCATACAAAAACATTGCCCAGACTAAAATTAATCTTCAATACCACAGAGGCCTGAAATTTGATTGTTGGGGGAATTCCTCCAGTTTTGCGGCATTTAAATTCTCAGCCACAATCCCATGTTAATGTAGAAGTTATTGTGTCTTGAATAGGTTTGTGCCTTCCCAGAACAATGTTAGATGAGAGCTTAACACTTCTGTATCACCCAGCTTCTTGTCGCATGCTTTTTTTTTTTTTTTTCCCAAAAGTAAATCCAGCTTTACCTAGTACATACTAATGAGTCCAAGCTTCCTCTGTTTACATGTTGGGAGTTTCCTAAGGCTTATGTTACAGGTTGGAAAGTCTACTGTGTAGTCTGTTTAAAAGAAAGAATGAAAAAAACAGAGTTGAAAATTAAGTCCTTAAGTAAAAAGACAAAACTAAGATAATTCCCCACCCCTCCAATTAAGACCTTGCTCATTCAGGCCTCGTACATTGCTGGCAGACTACACGCTGATAAAACAATTTTGGATTACTTAGACTTGAGCAAAAATTCTGTGAGTTTAGGTAACCAGCATGAAAATCACTGGTATAATGACAAGCTCCAGCAATAAGAAAATTCAATTAAATCATTACACAGAAACATAAGCACTGATGGAATTTCCACAACTTTAATGAGGCCAGTATGGAGTTCACGACCCTCTATGAAAAGTGTGTTTAACGACAATGGGCTGGGCCATTGAGTACCATTATTTATTTAAAGTCCTAAAAGGGACCTTGTCTTGCACACCGGATGAGTCTAATCAGCAGTAAAAAAATGATAGCCTAAATAAAAGACATGTCTCTGCCTCTTTCAGCCTCCCCTTTACTAGCACCAGAGAAGAAATAATGAGTTTTTCAGCATTCTCATAAACTGAGAATTAGGCAGCTGCTGGTGAATGAAGGGCAGAGTTCAGCTCCATCCACAGGTCATGGCAATGCTTTAAGGGATGCGGAAGGAGGATTATTTTCTTACTTCAACAATCGCTAAGGAAATTATCAAAATAGAGGGAGAACAGGTGAGCTGGGGTTAGGGTTTACAAGAGAAAGAGCCATGTACGTGGGAAAAGAAACAGGGCAGGCAGCTCCCAAGTTTAGAAGTAAAGCAGAACCAGATAAATCCAACATATAACTAATGATGCATTTAATGGTGGACAGCTGAAAATCAGAAAGGCTATGCCTATACTTTTAAATCAAACAGTACCAAGGCACATTTCAGTCTCAACACTGTCAGGCTCCATTCTTTACACCATTAAATTGTTAGTGATCCCTGGTATAGTTCAGGACCGTTTCAGCTAACACTACCCAAAAATTTCCAGTTATGGTTCAAAAGTTAGCACGGACAGGCAGCTGGCATGCAGCAGCTTGTTATTAGAGAGGAGGATGGTTTAGCAGTGTGGATGAAGAGTGTCCCATGTCATTCAGTAACAGCACCAGGCAGCACTCACAGGCAGTTTCAATTAATTGCCGTAGATATAGCTAGAAGGTCCATCTCTCTTGCTCCAGTCATGGGAGTTGTACCTGGCCTCATTTCTGCTCCTGAAGGGAGAGAGCAGGAGGGCATGAATTTCTGCCCCAAGTCACTGCTTGAGAGTGCAGGATACTGGTATCTGTTGCAGTGCCCAAATTGCTGAGTTCTGGGAGTATGGTCAGAGCTTTTACAAGAAATTAAATCAAAATGAGAAAAAAATCTCAGCTGAATGTGTCACGAGATTACTTGTGTGGTCATCTTTACTTCATTTGGTTTACTTGGATTTCAGATCAGCTCTTGAGAACACAAAGTACTTTGGACTTCATATGAGTCCTCGAGTCAACATGTTACTAAGATAAATTTGAACTCCCTCTTTAGGGAGTAGACAAAATCAAATCCAACACCAAGAAGGAGAATCACTTACTTCAGTACTCATGGGAGAAGTGAAATGCTACTAAAATAAATGCACAGCAGGTAAGCACAGCTCCTCACATTCTCTCTCAAACTGCATTTTTAGAGAAATATTTTATTAGGGTTAATACTGCTCTTAAAGTTGTTGTGGAGAGCTGAAGAGAAAATAACCCTTGGCTTTCAAAAACTTGTGCTTTGCAGCCTTCAGAGGATCTTTTCTGATTTTTGAACTTTTGGTGCCTCCACCTACCTCTCTTCCACACACAGCCAGGAACTTTGGTTGAGTGTTTATTGAACAGGTATACGCTACTCTGCCATATAAATACTCTTCCATTGACATTTCCCATGCTAAATAAGCCTTCCTTTGGCTGTTTAAAATTCACCATGTAATAGTCAGTGTTTGTAGAAAGGTGCTAAACAAAGAGGAGAAAAAAAGAAAGGGAGAAAAATGCTTCAGGCAAAGTTTCCCATCATCTTCGTCTTACTGTAATTATCACCCCAAAGCATAGCAAAAAATGGTCCAGAGCAAAATTATTTATCTAACATGGTAAAGTAATAAAGGCCTGAATCTGATTTTCTGATATTCACCGGTATTAGTAAGAAGAAAGACAGCTCCTCAGTATTTTACACTCTTCTCATAACATAAATGACAACACAAGATTCAAAAGAGTGGGGACTGACGCATTTGCGGACATTAACCTTATTCTCTCCCAGACAGTGATCTGTTTTCAATGTTCCCACTTCCAAGTAAGCACTCAGTCGTGCTTTTTTCATCAGCATCTCTCTTCTCAAGTGCCTCCATGCTGCAGGGGACAGTTTGCAGTCAAGAGAGTTTGCTCAGGAGGATGCTGTATATTGTGCTGACCACGGCCTCTCCTCCCTCTTTAAAGAGCAGAAACATCTGTGGAATAAGCCCGATTTTCTGAGGAGCTGGAAGTTATTACTAAGAGAAGCAAGGCAAGAACAGATTAAAAAGTAGGATAGGTCCAGGAGGGGACATAGGAGAAAAACAAGCCCTGAGTTTCTGCACTTTTTTATAGATGTAGAGGGATTGCCATTTAAATGTTGATGTTTGCCAAAGTAAATCAAATATTTATTAAGGAAATCGCCTGCTTGGGTGGAAAACTGGAGCTCTTCAGAAGCGATGATGTGCTTACCTGGAGCAAATGGAGATTTTTTAAAAAATAAACACCCATTATAAACAAAAGTAAAAACCAGACCTTGACACAGCATAGTCAGAGCAATTACTCTGCACTGCAACATTTGGAAATAACCCAGGTTTTCCAACATTTGATATCTAATGTAGCTCAGTGTCCTGCTTGTAATTCTAAATGAGCCACAGCCACTGCTATAGGTAATGCCAGTAAAACAGGTTATGTTGCACAATATTCTGATGGGAGTGATTTCTGCTTTGTCTTACTGCTCTACAGCAGATTGTTTTGTAAGTGCTTGCTGCAGTCTGATTATACCTGACTGAAATATGAAAAAAACCTCAAAACCATAGTATGTCCTTGCCAGGAACCACAATCATCTAAAACATTCTAATTGCTATGGGTTTTTTAATCCCCCCAAAAAAGGAATCATGCCATTTTAGTTTGAATGCCTTTACTGGAAAAAAAAAAAAAAAAAAAAACAACTTCTGTGAGAGAAAATCCCAGTGTTTGTTTGCTTTGAAACTGCCAGACTTTATCAATTCTGCCCCAGTAATATCTCTGCTGCAGACAAGCTCTTTAGAAATCAGAAAGCAGAATACAGAGAAAATCAAATGACTGTTGCATAAATGTCTTTTTCCCATTACCCAGACTGGAAGCTGTTCCCACAGATATTTTCCCCCTGCTAGTTAGGTGCAGAATCACCTTGGGGTTTTTGTCTATTTGTGAGAGTCCCTGAACACACACTGATGCATTTCTTAGAAAAGGCTCAGGTCAAGGGTATTTACACATTAGCTATATATCACACGGTTTTCAAGCACTTGAACAGCAGATTAATTGCAATAAGGCTTTGGAAAAGAAAGAATTTTCTACAGCTGTTCTTCTCTGATGTCATTATTTCTTGTAGTTTCCAGTTCAGCTTATTTGTTATGTTATGGAGCATGATCATGAAAGTTCTGTTGTTCATGGTCAAGGAAACAGCTGTGAACAGACGGCATATTTATGACCATTGTTATTGCAGGGTCATACAATCATTTGTGTGAATTACCATCAGAGCTGAAAATTTTCTCTTGTCAATGTGAGTTGACAAATGTTTTGTCTTTGACCTGTAATAGCCTACATAAGAGCTGGACGTTTTTGTCACATTTTGAAAAGTACAAAGAAATAGTGACGAGATGAACAGTTGAAAGAAATTAAACCACTGCAGAAGTTCAGGTGTGTGTTTATTTCAAAATGTGTAGCAAGAAAAGATTTGATGAAAACTAGAATGATATTATTTCTATAGCTATAGCAACAGCATTAAGTAGTTGACAACTGTATCTCCAAAGTTATCTAACATTTATACCAGGGTACCATTCCTCTTTTTTTCCATTAGCTTGTCTACCCTCCCACTTCCACCTCCGTTATAAATATGGTTACCTTTACTCAGCCCTACACTCCTGCCCCTCCAAATTGCAGGCTCCCTCCCAGCCCTCCTAAACGTAGCAACTATTACCTCTTTTTTCCCAAACAAATCCTTGCAGCCCAAGCCACGCCGGCCCTGTCCATCCCAGCTCTCCGCATCCCAGTTAGGACCACAGCCTCCCGGAGGAGTTCCTGGCACTTGGCCTCATCCAGACCTCAATATCTTCTCACCTGTTATCCAGATCCCTCCACATCTACCCGGCTCGCCCCAAAAATCACTCTTTTCCAGGTATCACTGGGGCTTAACCCTTCCTGCCTCCATTTCTGGTGCCACCGACTACACCAACATCCCCCAACGGAACTGTGCACCCCTGCCACCACCCCCCCTCACCGCCCCTGCCTTGCCCTTCCACTGCTGGGGTTGTCCACTCTCGCCTGACTTGCACGTTTTAAACAAAAGTGGTGTTCACAATTATTTTAAAATGCTTTATGATTTAATAGACTTTACATTGTTATCTTCTAAGCTCTGTCATCAAAATTCCTGAAGCGGCAGAGAGAGAAAATATTAAAAGAAAAACTTCTGGCTGTGCACCAGCACAGCCCAGCCAGTATTGTGCTCCTATTTTTCTTGTTTAATGAAGGTTGATGGAATGTGGCCCAGCTGTATACACATGAAAACTGTATATCTCATTAGTTGATAACCCTTATAAATGTGTCAAAGACTATAACTTATATTAATGTGCTAAGGAAAGACTTCTATAATCATTACAAGATAATGAAGACATTGCGATCTCAGTTAAATCTATTCTAGGAAGATAAAATGAACTAAAACTAATGTGTACTAAAAAAATGTGAAGGCTATGTGTCTTGAGAGTTTGAAAAATGTAAAGTCCTACGAGCAATGTCCAGACAATATAACACAATGAAATTTGAATAATATTTAGATGCCAAGAGAAGGCAGAGTGCTCTACTTCAAAATGAAAAATACCAAATTACAGATTTCTATAAATTCTAGAGCAATGAGAATACTAACCAGATAAATGAGAGGAAAGGAATGAAAGGGGAAGAAATTAATTTCTTAGATCCTTATGATACAAAGCTTTGCATGCAGTTTTTCTGGTTTTACCAGCATTTTTCTGGGACTTGCTTTGGTTTGTTTTTTTTTTCTTTTGGCTCCTCCACCACAAGTATTTTGATTGTTTACCTTCTCCAAATTCCTGAATGACATTGTCTGAGGTTTAAGGAATTCCGTGAAGATGTTAGTATATGCTGTACAGCTCTTTTTCACTTAGAAAGGCATGCTGCAAGAAGACTCTGGGAAGAATGGGAAGAACATGCCTACAGAGGAGTTGGGGCAGCACCCTAGAAGTCTTCTGCCTTTGAAACTCACCTTTGGGGACACCAGCTCCTGACAGCACGATATGCTCCAGCAGAAGCGCTGTCTCACTTGCAGCAACCTCACGCAACAAGACATGAGTTTCCCTTGGCCACTTTTACATCCCACTGTTTCCAGAAACAATGGTGAGGGTGCCTTTGAAAGCAGCGAAAGGTGCTTTGAAAGCAGTAAGACTGCCCACCTCCACCCTGGGTTGACGACCAGGGAGGCCGTGCCTGGGAGAGGCTGTAGCCCTACGCATTATTACTGCTCAGCATAGTTTGTGTTGGTCACCATACGACTGTCACTGCCCAACTTCACTGCAGCTGCACCTGTCCTTGGTAATAGCATCAAAGTGCATCAAAATGGCAGCCTTTCTTCTAGCCAACAAAGTGATCAGAGGTACCCTTAGGCTACACAACCCCTGAACCTCTTGGATACGAAGCTAATGGAAGTATGTAGTGCAGGCTCTATTCTGTTAACAACACACAGGGCTGGCACTAGACTGATGCATCAAAAATTATTTATGTCCAAGCAAGCAACTGTGTTGTGTGTGGTAAAACAAACTGTTCTGAGGATCGCCCCATACCCAAATAACTCAGACCTTGGCACATAGCGCAGATCTCAGCACCTCATGCATCAATAGTTGCCATCTCTTACCGCTGCCCTACAAATACGTGGTCATACTGCTGCCTTTTCCTCCTGCAATGCTCACGCTCGCAAGTAACCGTGCCTCTCCTCTCGCCGTCTCCTGCCTAATCCTCGGCGCTGGCTCACCCATGCACCTTCTGCAGCCAGTGAAGGTGTTTCCACCGAGGTAAATGGCATAAACTCAGAGTAACTGTGGCTGCAAAGGTGGCTACCTTACCTGAAAACTAACACAATACTGCAAAGGCACTGCAGAAACTATCGTGATCTTAGCAGAGGACAGCTTGGCCTCCTTATTCTTCACAGTAACAACAGGTCATAGCCGTTCTGAAAAAAGATAAAAACTAGAAAGATGGTTGCATTAGTTAATGAAAATATCTTCTGAAAACCTAACACCATTAAATCAGTAGTAATATAATAAGCCTTAGTAATTCTGTACAAGCTAAGCCAGCCAGAAGGATTCTGAGAAGGATTTTCAGTGTTTGCACTCTCATAAATTAATTGTTACTTCCTAGGAATAGGATTCTAAATATAACCAAAAAAATCTCAACTAAAGAGTTTTACGGTGCCCTCATAAAACTATAAAATAACAATGCAAACACGCAAGCTTTTTTTTTTTTTTTTTGTTAAATGTTTCACAGAATGTTGATGTGTAAGAGTGGAATTATGTTCTCAGGAATAAATCTCTGGAACCACCTCTGGATCTATCCACTTATGTCATATTGTATCCATTACAGCAGCATTTGAACACCTTCCAACTACTTACAACACAAATAACAATCTCCATCTCCTTTCCCACAATAGGATTGCATTCATATTCATTTCTATGCTGGCGGATTAGTTGGTTTGCGTATCTGGTGCCTGTAGAGTGTATATCCCAGCTTGTCCAGTGTCTCTGGGTACAACGTACAGTAAGTATAATAAGAAGTGAAGTAACAGCTGGTTTGTCTGGTAATACTGTGTGTATACACAAGCCTTGGAAATTCAACAATATTGCATTTGCTTTTGAAAGCGAGTATTATTTATCACACCAGCATTTCTCTCATTTTGTAGAGGCAGATTATCATCTCTACTCCTGAAGATTTTTTGTCACACTGGTTCAACGCCATGTGCATCTCCGTGTAAGATAAACCCTCCCTGAAATACTGGTAGCGAGATTTTGCTTTTCACAGTCATTTAATAAAAAGTACTTCATTATTCATTCTATAGGAGTCTCTCTGGAAATAGCAAGCTCTCTTTTAACAGGGAGATGCTTCAGTTGTAAATCATAGAATACCAAACTGGGAAGATTAAACTCACAACGAACATTTAAATTAACAGAGAGTGGATGAACAATTCATAATTAATTATTTGGGAATGAATGCCACCTCAATTTATCATCAAATATTTGCAAAAGCAGTACATGCACTTGTATGCCTTTTACCATTTTTATAGGGTCATTACTGAACGCTGGCCCAATCCATTCCAGTATGACTGATAGAGTCAGGTCATTAGTCCTTCATCGACTTCTCTGTAAATTTATATGAAGGATAATGTCAGTAATAAACTAAATGCTCATCTTCTTCGAGGATAAAAGAACCAGGACTATCAAAGCTTGTGCCTATTACCTCAGTGTGACTGGCTGTAAATGGTTATGCAATGATTTGTAGAAACTCTGTATGTACAATTTAAAAACAGCTTGATATTATGAATTCCCTATGCTTAATTTGTGAAGACTGCAATTTCACTTCATACACAGCGTTTATCTTCCCTCTCTATTGGTTGTTTTATCTCCTTATTTTTATTTTGCACTGAAATTCTCGAGGATGGTGATTCAGGGCTAACAGCTGAGCAGTGATGCCATCTTTCTGCCAGCATGTGTCACATAACCTGGTATGGAGACATTCAGCAGCTATTCACGGCTAACTTTCCCACTCATATAATCACACATGCAGCATCTTAGGAGCATTAACAAGGTCCTTCCTCTACCATGGTCACTACATGCACCATCACGTACATCACTTCTGGCAATGTGGTGGGGCTGTGCACATGCATCAGGTTTCCTAAGTGACTTCACATGCACATCTCAGACCACAGCGAGAAGGCCCTGAGCAAGTCAGCTGCAATAAATACATTTCATCCCCAGTCTCATGATGGAAAAGCCCACTCAGCCTTCAGGCGGGAGAATGGCAAGGAAGACCCTGTGAGCTCCCAGAACAATTCATCCAGCCCACTTCAGGCTGTCTCCCATTCTCCAGGCTACCCCCAGGAAAGGAGGAGTCAGGATGCAATCCACAGACAGGTTGAACTCTTCTTGTCATTAAATTTTTGTCATGCTCTGTTCACACAGAAATTTCATGGGACAAAATGTTCATTATCACACTGGTCAGCTGCTTTCCTAAACCTAAATTTCAAGAGAGAAGAAAACAAGCAGGGGATTACCTAGTGGGGACCTGGATCATCCGAGAAAGCCAATAGAAGGTTTAATCAAGTACTTCGGTCTAAGTAGAGAAGCAGAGGTGAGTCTGGGAGAGGAGGCAGAAAGATAGCTACATGCCAGAACAGAGACCCTTTAAGGAGAGGAGGTATCATTGCTGCAGGAGGAGGATTCTGGTCAGCCCAAGGACAGTTTTAGAGCAAGGAGAAAACTGAGTACAGGTATATCTGAAGATACTCTGTTTCTGATTTCTTGTGCAAGGTAACGTCAAGAATTACCATTTTCTGGAATGCTTGCCAAAACTGCATCCCCACACAGTCAGAGCTCTGAGAGAGTGAGCAATTGCATGTGAGGGATGACAAGGGATCACCATTGCTCCTGGCTCCTTCAGGCTTCTAGGCATTAAAGCCCAGCTTCTGAGAAAGGTGCCCAGCTGCCACATAAGAAATTTATTGAAGAGTCCAAAGAAACAATACCAGGGGCAGAAAGCTTAAAAGCACACAGGATTATCAGGAGCCAACCCAGCAGCATGACATGCACGCAGCTTCTTTAAAAAGCTTGGTTCAAAGTTCACATCTTTGCATCCTTCAGGATTCTCAGAATTTAGCTGGGACTTTAAGCCAGAATGCCTCAGTCACATGCAACCCAGATAATGAGACTCAGAAGCAGCAATTCATGAATTCTCAGAGGAAAATATGTTTGCTTTTAATGTTACAAAACCAGTTTCTGTACAAAAACATTTTATTTAGATTTACTAAAAATATTTTGAGAGTTTCCAACACTATTCTATATCAATGTTTGCCATATCCTGAGGTTCTCATTCAACTTTGATTCAGTTTGAACCCAGGGATGAGGAGAGAAATTGAAGTGAAACCTTCAGGATTTGATGCTCGGTGGGAATTTGCATCTCCTAAACCAGCAGTATCTACATGCTGCATGTAGACCATTCCTCTGGGGTTGCATGCAGCTAGGCTCTCCTGGAGAAGCCCTTTTTTCTGATTTGGGAATTTTTGGTGCAGGAAATCTGAGGGATATATCCATTTGTCCAGGGTTTCTGGACTGCTATATGTGAGGAAGTTCCCAAGGTTTTGTTGCCTATGCATAACCCAACTCAACAGCACCTGCTCAGCTGACTCTAGAACTAGATAGGGCTGCTGGAGAAGCAGTATGTTTGCTGTAGAACAAATCTCATATGTCCAAGCTGTCCTGGTTTTCCTATACATAAGTAAATCAGCGGTACCCCCATAAACAGTGGATCTGACCTTTCTTAATAACAGAGGCCTTGCTGCGCATTTACCATACAATGTATAAACACATACTTCTGACGTTTCCAAGACTCAGGTTTCACCTCTCCTGCCCAGAAGCAGAAATCAGCTTCCCGTAGATCACCAAAAGTCAGATCCCACAGGCAAGAGCTGAGAAGACACCGAAGGCGAGGCTGATATGACTCACCTTCCTCAGCCTTCACACAAACTTTCTTGAGGAAAGTTGTTTCCTTTCTTATGCCCCCATTCCTAGGGAGACCCCGCTGTGGTGGGTCCCCAGGTACTTCTGCACGAGAACAAACTACACTGAGAGTGATAGCAAACGTTTCCACGAACACTTCAACCCAGGAGAGCATTCTCATTGAAATAACATAACGGAGGTAATTATACAGAGAAACTGGGTCCAACTAATGATTAGACAAATAAAATAAAAAAAACCCTGTTGATGCTCAAAATATTCAAACTTTATGAACCTAATACTTTTTTTCCTGATTACTCATTCCTGCTGCAACAAACATGCTATTTATTCCCCTAAATTTCAAGTCACTTTTTTTTCCTTTAAGTTGTCCAAAATATGTGTGTCTGGAGCATTGCAATATCTCTGGCAAAGCCTGCAGAATGGCTTGCCAAATAATGTCTGTGCACACATACAAAAGCTGGAATGAAAAACAAAATGTCGAAGCTGGCCTATAAACAGCACTTGGGCTTTCAAGGTCAGCGAGAGGTAAGTGGTTGGTTTGTTCTCCTGGGGGTACGTATTAAGCCTCTGAGGCTTAGAAGGGAATTAAACCCAGATGTCTCATTTTCTAAAAGTGATGTACCTAGCAAGCTATTCTATAATCAGAGGGGGCACATTCATCATGACTTTTCATTGCCACCTAAAAAAGAGAGAAATGCGTTGTTTCTTGAGAGAACAGCTGCAGATAAAGGTGTCTCCACACTGTGGTTTCTCCACCTTCTTCTCGCCTACCTTTAAACACATAGCAGAAGTAGCTAAGCTTGTATCTAGGCCTGGTCTAAGGACAATGGAGGCAGCCATTTCCAGAGAGCTTAGCTCAGAAGCTAGGTAGGAACTCTCTCTCCCGGAGATGCAGGACTTCACTGACTACAAAGGAAGTACAGGCACTTCAGCTGGAAGCTTTAAGCTGGTAGAATAAACACAGGTACCAGTACAAAGATTTTTCAGTTAACTCCCTGGGGACCCAATTGTCTCTCTGGGTTGAACAGAAAACCTCAGACATGGCTTTCAAATTCGGCTCCCACCTTGTGGATTAACCATCTAAAAGTCATGCACTTATGTCCTCTACTGCAGCTGTCCTTTTTTCCCTCTCCTCCATTAGTGAACTCCTGAGTCAGTTTAAAGTTTCACAGGTCTAATTTGACTCCTAAGTGATTATACCCTGGAAAACCTCAGGAACCCTGTAAAAAGAGCCACGTGTAACTCCTGGACTACAGGACACTTACGAGCAGTTCAGATGTGGCTCTTCCATCAAAGCCATACTTCTCAGGGTTGTGCTGGTTCCACAGCCCATGGGTCAGCCAAATCCTTGGCTGCTAGAAGGAGGTGCTGAGACTGGTTGCAACCAGTTCAAGAGCCATTGCCATCTCCTGTCCTTGTGTCCAGAACTTTCTGCAGCTCTTGGAGCAGTGCAACAGGCATCTTGTCCTTCTCAGACCTACGGAGACTGAGCAATGCATTCACAGGCTCAGGCAGCCTCCCCTTACTTGGGGCCCGCCAACATGAGTACACACCTAATCTATATTCTGCACTGCTTCTCAGTGCACTTCTAGTCTCAGTTGAAAGTATCTGCAACTAAAGCCTTTCATAGCAGAGGATACAGATAGCACAGAGAAAACCTTTTGCCTTCTCAAAGGACTCTTGTAGCAGGAAGATCGGTCAGCGTGCTGTGGTCTCTCTCAGGATGTAGGTGCAGCTATGTGTATCATTATTATCACCTATTGTACTGAGCACAGCCATTCACAATGGCGGAAATTCAAAAGGTCATGGAAACACCACCAGTGAGGCAGTCTGCAGTAACAACTCAAAGCGAGAGCGAGCTACGGCTCACAAACAAGCAGCCGGCATTAATAGCTGTGGACGCAACAAGTAGGTAAAGAAATATTAGAAGAAAGGAAGAAAAGAAGAAAGATCACAGAGGGCAACGCTAATAAATCAAACAGCTACAAGGTCCGACCAAGTATGCAGCTGAGCGATTTTAATTGAATTCAAAGTGTTATTCAGCACTTCTGGGACTAACCTCTGGTCAATCAAAGGCTGATTTTTAAGGTTATGCAGACGTTAACATGTGCACAATAATGAACAAACATGATCCCAAGCCACGCAATTTGCACAAACTCTTTCCACATATAGATGCCTATTAATTTTGGTGGAATCTGTGTACCCATACCTCTAAGGCAGCACATGATATTTTGAAGACCAATGAAGAAATTCAGTGTACAAATAAAAACAACAACAACAACAAAAAAATTCTTTTAGGAAGCCAGCTATATCCTTAAAATGCTGTGTTTGTCGAAGCAGGAGAAAAACCCCCACAACCCTGTATTAAAATGCTGAATGTTATTTAGTCATCACCGGTTATAAATCATTTGCAAAGTCTTATAAGACTAACATACAACAGAGTGGATTAGATATTAGTTTGGGGCATTAACTTGGATACCAAGAGTTTTGTGGACTGCATTCTAATAATTAGGGGGGTTATTTCAGTATACCTATGTGTGTGTCCCATATGCATTTGGGAATCTTTTGGGGCTTCCTAATGTTACCAAAAACAGAAGGGGAAGGGCAGTAATGCAGACAGGTACACTACTGGTTTAACCCACATGCAGTTTGATTCAGCACACTTTCTTGGGGCCACATTCAGGCGTGAGGAGTTTGTATTACAAAGACACTTACTTTGTACACAGTAGCACTTAAACCAGGAGAATTGCTGATGGTGGGGAAGCTATTCAGCCTGGACAGCACAAGCACAGGATTTACTGGGAGACCCGGTCCCCTCCCGCGCTGCTGTGGTCACAGCAGTTTGGCTGCACAACTTTTCCCTGATCCGATCAAGGCACTGAGTCTGTTCTTGGGCAAAGGAATCAAAACCTGGCCCACATCTTCTGAGGTCTTCCTTCCTACTGTGGCCTCTTCACACATTACCCATGTTTAAATGTGTTACCTGCATGCATTTAAAGCACTTCTGACACTATTAATGAGGTTTCTGAATTAAAAATAACTGATGATGAACATCAAACAATTCAATTTTTTTCTGTACAAGAGAAACAACACGATGTCATCTGTACTTCTTAATTATAAACTTTAAATGCTGTTGCTGTATGATAATGCCAAAATTAACAAAGATACATAAATCCAATTACTAAAGACCAACAGAATAAAATTCAAAGACAAGATGAAAATGTATCATTATAATGTTCTATTGTGTGTGTATGCTGCATAAAATTACCACATAAAATTCTTATCTAAATCATCATAAGATGCTAAGCCAAATGTTCCAGCATTAAGCCTCCAGAAATGGAAATTTTAAAAAATAGCTGAATGCTGTCTTTTTTTTTTTTTTTTTTTTTTTTTTTGCTTTTCAGACCCTGGAAATCTGGATGGCACAACGTGCCTTTGTTAGCTTTATGAAAAAGGGAGACTATGTGCCATCTGAAAGGTAAGAGAACACAGCATATTTTAGCAAGCCAGATGTAGAGTAGTCAGGGCTATTTGGCCAATCTTTTACTCCTCCAGAGCAAGCAGTTCAGACTGCCCAGCATGGCTGTTTCAGGCAGAGGATTCTGTATTACCATTTACAATGCTGACATCTATTGGCTTAAGTGGGATTTTATCTTTTGTAACCAGTGTTGCCACAGTTCCCTTTATCAACTTTTATAGTGTTTTCTCAGTGGGATTTATCTGGCTAAACACACACACGTGCAATAAGAGCACCTCGTGAGAACTGCCTCAGGCTTCCTTGAAAGTCAGTGGAAGAAACAAGCACTTTTGTGGTGTGATTCATTTCACCCCAAAATAGATAACCAACATGCATCAGATGAACAGCACTGAAAAAGCATTAGTGTGCTCTGCCTGTGGCTATAACGGGATCTGAAGAGTGACTAGCTCAGCTGTAGGCATGGCTGTCACACTGTAAGTAAGCACAGAAAGCCAGCAAAAGTAATATTACCTCCTTATCCAGTGGCGAAAGTCTTCAGAGGTGCTGCTGATTTGTAATTCATTAACTTGTTGTCGTGGTTTTACCCCAGCCGGCAGCTAAGCACCATGCAGCCGCTCACTCGCTCCCCCCCCCATCGGGATGGGGGAGAGAATTGGAAAAGTTAAAGTGAGAAAACTCGTGGGTTGAGATGAAGACAGTTTAATAGGTAAAGCAACAGCCGCGCGCACAAGCAAAGCAAAGCAAATCAAGGAATTCATTCACCACTTCCCATGGGCAGGCAGGGGTTCAGCCATCCCCAGGAAAGCAGGGCTCTGTCATGCGTAACAGTTACTTGGGAAGACAAACGCCATCGCTTCGAATGCCACTGCCCCCCCTCCTCTCTTGCCCCAAGCTCCTTATAAACTGAGCATGACGTCATATGGTATGGAATATCCCTTTGGTCAGTTTGGGTCACCTGTCCTGTCTGTGTCTCCTCCCAACTTCTTGTGCTCCCCCAGCCATCCCGCTGGCAGGGCAGTGCAAGAAGCAGAAAAGGCCTTGGCCCTGTGTAAACACTGCTCAACAATCAGTCCATAGAACAAAAACATCTCTATATTATCAATGCTGTCTCCAGCACAAATCCAAAACATATCCCCACACTAGCTACTATGAAGAAAATCAACCCTCTCAGCTAAAACCAGGACACTTGTACCCACGCACAATGAGGCCACAGGTACTACAGAAAAGAGGGATTAACTACATCTAACTTTGGATAAGAGTGATGACATTTGGTCCAGAAGACCATCTCCACTTCATATTTTCTTTGGCAGTAAAACTGTCTTTAAGATGTTTCTACCTCTCCCCTTACTCAGCCTCCAGTCCCTTCTCAGAAAGCTAGAGTTAAGTAAAAGAAGTCTCACATGTAGTTTCCTGTACACAAACATACACCCCAGAAAGGAGTATCAGTATTTTCCTATAAATCTTATGAATTGTACATTCAGATTATAGAAAAGCTAGACCCAAGTAGGATTTGTTTTAATCCAAAAATAGAATTTGCATCATGGTTGAAAATCTGCTACAAATAATGTAATGTTAAATATGATTTTGTCTTAACAAAGGACAAACAGAGTCAATAATTTCAACGCTTTGGCCAGTCAATAATTAGTCTACAGTTCTAACGGTGACATTTTGGATTATGCTTAACTCAGTAGAGCAACACTACAATAACACAATCTTTGCAAAATAATGGTCTACATACATATTTGCACAAGTTTAACACATTTGGGTGTGACAGATGGATACTTCTTGAAGAGTGGTACAAGAAAAAGAGGTTACTGCCTAATTTCCAACTTCCTCTCATCGCCCCCCTGTGCTGGAAACTACCATTCTTTCAGAGCTGATGCCCAGAATGCTCTTTTCGGCTTATATAAGTAGTAAAGTGTGTTGCAGATTTAAATTGTCTACATTTTTTTTACAAACCTCCAGTCATTGCACTCCTTGCTTCTTAAAGCACAAGTTAATTAAATTAATTGGCTAATTAATTAATCTGAGTAGCTGACAAATGCTCTCTAAGATGTCTAGACTTGACAACTGCAAATGTTGTTTCTTATGAGGAAATTTCTCTACTCTAATGGCTGTTCTAACATTTCATTCACCTGCCAGGAAACATCACCCTTATTTTCAGCCTGGTTCAAGACTAATGTTCAACCATTGGCGCAACACTGAACATTGCAAGGAACACAGCTTTGGGAGAGTTGTTCGAGAGGGTCCTGCTGCATTGTGGGACACCACTGATAAAACTGGTCAGTAAGACCAAACCTCCCCTGTGATGTTTTGGCCCCAAACCTGAGAGGGAAGATCTCGCATTGGAATCAATAGGAGCCACCCATTCCTCACCAGTGTTAGCTTTGGGAAAGAAATCGCAGGGGTATTCACTTCACTCTAGACCCAGTTTACATTTTTTGTCTTTAATGAGTGTAGAAGAAAAGGATTTACAAATCAAGAATTGACGTGAGACCTTCACTTCTGTTGGGTTGTATGAGGGACCACACAAGAGGGTTGCCTTTAAAAAGCAAACCTTTCTGCCAAGCTGCTCCTTCTCCTCTGACAAAAGGTACACTTTAAATACATGAAAGATCTACACGGGCTTCCAAGGAAAACACAGCTGTTACAGCAGCAGATATTTTGTGAAAGTGAAAGATTCAGAAGTGATGCAGTGAAAGTGATCAGGTGAAACACAAAGAAAGAAATCAATCTTCAGCAGGCAGAAAGTACTGATCTCACTGCTCACAAAAATGCATATAATCAGAGGTTTATTTAATGTGACATTCGTGTAGATCCCATAAGATAGATAACTTTTATGTGCTTCCACAGAGACGATAATTGTGCAATCGCAAGTATGCATAAGTAAGGCGGGTAGAAGGGAATAAGTAGGAAGCAGTGAACAAAGAGAAGGTACATTTCATAACAAGTAGTACTACCCAAAAAAGTCCTCTTTTAAATTGAAATGTTGGAAAACTAAGAACAGTACAATCACATTTTCAAAATCTACACAGCAGCATCAGTAAGGTGCTACTTGAAGTCTTTGCTTGAGATTGATAACCTTAATAACACCAACACACATCATGCCTTTGTGCAGTTTGCCTTGATGCCTTTCTCCCAAAGCACAGCAGTTCAGCAATAATGCACGCCTTCATTTTAATATATAGGTAACATAAGAATCACTTAGTTGAGTCCAACCGAAGGACTCTCCAGTCCATTACACTGTTTCTGAGAGTGGCCAATGTCAGAGTCCTCAGGAATAAACAGGGCAAGCACGCAGCAGGTCTTTCTTAGTGCACAGGGACTTCCCAAGCCAGAAGTGTATCTTGATGACTAATAGATATCCTTGTATGGTTTGCCTAATATCTTTTTTTAACTCACTGACTCTCTGAGTTAACCTAGATGTTCTGCTGCCCACAACTTTCAGCCATCAGTTTGCCATGTGTAAAAGCAAGCACCAGTGCGTGAGCATAAAGCAACCCAGATCTGTCTGTACCAATACACAGGTCAGAGGGGAGCAAGAAAAGCTTGAAAAGTCTTTGAGTGCGTTGGGTGCTCATGAGAAGAAGCAGGATGGCAATTGCATCATACACTTGCCTTGGAGACAGAGAGGCTGTCTACAAAATGTCTTGGCCACACACGAGGAAATCACAAAACACTTGTGATACAGGGGCTGAACAGGACCACAGTTAAAGTCCACTGCAGTATCCAGACTTCTCAGCTCTACACAGATGCCCAGCTCCCATAGGAAACCATACAGTGATGGAGTAGTTGGAGGAATATAATACATAGATGATGGAGGAGCTGCTAGTGTTTTAAGAGGGGTGATTTACTGCTCTTAACATGCTGAGAATGTTCAGTATATTTACTTCCTATAATTAAACTCTTGCATGTTTTACTGCAGGGCCATCATTGCCGGACTACCTCCTCTAGCACCCCTACCATATTTGTGCTAAAGCAGTAAACTGCTGCAGCAAAGTGTATACTTCTTCGAATCCGGGATTTTATCCTGATGATAGCAAATAAAGCAATGTCCAGTTTTCTGTATAATTATCTGAACAGACCAGATATAATGGTATTATCCAAATGCTGCTGATGAAAAAATGTACATCTCAATGTGAGGACCATCAACTGCGCTGCCATGCAGTTGGGAAAGTGAGTCAAATTCAGTACATATATACAAATTGGTTTAGATCTGTCCACTCTAAGTATCATTGCTTAGACAATTCAAAGTGATAGGTATGTGAACCGGGCCATTGTTACTGTTGCAGGAGCCATAAACAGAATCAGAATGATCTCAGGAAAGAAGTACCGACGGGTACACCGGACAGGACGGGTTCGCACCACCGCCTCTATGAGGGGCCGGCGGCTACATGGGGCCGCCCCCTCCCCGAAGGAGACAGTTGCGCTGCCGGGGACCCACGGCCGCCCTCGGGGAGACGGACCCCCCGCCGGCGCCTCCCCGCAGCCCCACAAGATGGCGCAGTGGGACCGGGGAGGGTCCAAGCGGAAGCGGCGGGAGGAAGCTCCGCTCGCTGTGCCGTACCGCACCGCACCGCGCTTGTCCTCGCCGGAAGGGAGGGAAGAAGCACTGAAGGCGGCTCCGCTCGGCTCCCCTTGCCCACCGGAGCCCCAGGCTGCCCGGGTGGGTGCGGGGACGGCGGTGCCCCTGCGCAGGCTACGGCCCAGGCCTCCTGCCTCGCTGGGCCGCGGCGGGACGGCTGAGGGAGGGGCACCCGGGGCGAGCGGTGGCGTGAGCGGGAAAGCAAACGGCTCGGAAGGGAGTTTTGCTTTCGGCGCCCGGGCGCTTGACGGGGCCGAGAGGTGGTGTTTATGGCACGCACATCGGCTGTAGGGGCTCAAGGGCTTTTCCTTTCCTCTGCAAAATGTCGGCCTCCGTCCTGAGCGGTGCGGGAGTTCGGGCGAGAGGGGTCCTCCGTGTGCTGGGGGTTGGGGCCGGGGTGAGCCTGGGCGTAAGGGCTTGTTTTCCTGTTAGCCCTTAGATTTAATTGTTTGCCCTATTTGGCAGAGGTGAGGGCTGTTTGTCGGTTTTGTGATCCTTAAAGTCACTGACCAGAGTCTGGGCACGGCATCCGGGAGACCAGGAAATGAATTTTGCCTTCAAAAGCAATAGCCTGGAAGTTTCATCCTTTTACTCGTTTATGACTAAACTGACAAGCCGTATATGAAGCATAAGCTAAGTGGGGCCACTAATAATTGCACAGCACTTCACTTTTGACCTCTGATTTTTGGCCCGAATAGCTTTTGGGTTTGTGTCCTCAATCTCAGAGAAGACAGACCCTCTCTTTAGGAGCAGCAGAGGATTACACTGTCAGAGGCTCTGCTCAGGTCAAAAGAGCCGTAATACATATACAAAGCATCTGCGTGCTTTGTTTGCAGGTCTAGTGGTTAAATGTGGATTGTCCCTGCATTGAACTAATTTTCTCTTGTGTGTAATTTGTTTCCCTTCCATTTGCAGGAATTACTACTACTGGTGTAAGGACACTGGTGTGAAGACATCATAGTGATAGGTAGGTCTTCGCAGCTCAACTGAGTCTCCTGTTGGGATGACAGCCAGCCATAACTGTATCCTAAGCGCTGGACAGTGTATTTACAGCCGTTCACAAATAAGAATGCGTTGTATAGTGTTGAGAATTTTTACCCTTTCTTCTTTTTAATGGAAATACTTGTACTGCCAACTGTCCCGGCAATCACAGGCTTAAATTGCTGTGTGACTGTAACTAGGGCACTTTGGTATTAAAGTTAACGTCGTACACCAGCAATGCACAGTATTAGTCTGAAGCAGAGAGTGTCAAAACACTTTTCAGACATTTCCCTCTTCTGGTGGTAATTCTGCACCAAGAGTAAGCATTAGAAGTGTAAAATGAAATAAATGTTTGTGGGAAGATGCACACTGTTGATGTTGTTACATGGCATGTTTTTCTTACTGAACTCTTCAGATATTTTTTAAAAGCACATAGTAGAGTTCAAATTACACAGTGCAAATTCATGTTTAACATCTTAAATTGAGAAACATACTGCCATGGGTTGTTCTGGAAAGACTTAGTATTCATGGGTTCAGAGAAATGATACATTCTGGCTTTAAATGCCAAAAACAGTGTGGAGCTGAAAAAACGTATCTGAACTACCACTTGCTGAAACCGGGAGGAATGTACCTAGAAAAGTAATTCCTGTATGCATACTCTGGTGTTAATATTTTACTGAGTGTTCCTTACGACCCATTGCCAGAAACTGGATACTGAGTTAGGGACGTCTAGCCTGACTGAAGAACGCTAAAGGACCAGGGACAAAAGCAGCAGTGGGCAAAGCATGTGGTCAGTTGTCTGTTGTTTTGGGCATTTCTGATTTAAACATAGTTTGTGTTTTCAGAAAAGCTTTACACAAATGTTTTTCATTGAAATCTGAATTTATTGACATTTCACCTTCCTATAATAACATTTTATATTTTAATACCATGCAACAGGTTAGTTAATCTTGTGCTCATCGGTATTCTGAATAAAAGTCAAACCCTCCTTAATCCCGTGTTGGTAGGTCTTTCTGAGCTGTACCTGTCACCCCCAGTATGGCAGCCATGTGGCAGCACAACAGCCAACACACCACTAGAGGGTTTTGCTCACAGGGTATGAATTACATTACCAAGTTTTAAAAAACAGTATTTCATCATTGTGTCTTGCAGTATGACAGACATTGTCTCAACTTCCTTTAACTCCAGTGGAATTAAATGCTGTCATTGCTTTGATCAGATTTATTTATTTTCACTAATGCTTACTTGCCTCAATTTGGTATGGAGACAGGCATATTTTGGTGAAAAGGCGTACATCCATATTTAATTATCAATGGGGAAATATTTTAAAACTGAGAAAAGTAAGTAATAACTTTTATAAAAAAATAACTTTTCCATCATTAATGGTCAGCATAGGCAAACAAATCTCCTGATTTTAAATTTTACATTTTCTGGTGAGTTTCATATGTTCAGTTGCTTCTATATTTTATTTTTTAAAAAATATAAATTATAGAAGTAGAGTGATGATATTTATTTTCTGCTTCTTGTCATGTTTCATATTTTATGTAGTTTGGAAGAGTAATTCAGCTGAAAATAAAACAAACTCATTCTTTAATTTAGGGTTGCAACTTGCAACATTGTTATGCTCTGCTTTATATTTGTTGTCTCATGTTTCATTTATGAAAATAATTGAAGTTTCTGTGTTTGGAAAAACAGGTTTTTCATATTTGGTAAACTAAGATAGTTGGATAGTTTTGCCAGGGTTTTTCCCCTCCCCCTTCAGGGAGCATATGTACATGTTGCGTATTAATAATAAAGTCTCCGACTTCACCATTTAGTGCTTTAAAAAGTGTATTTACATTAAGCTCTGAACCTGATTTCTGTATATGCTGAAGCTAGTTCAAAGAATATTTTGTCATGTAGGAGTTAGAGTGACCACGAAAATGAAACGCACATATTTTTTCTGAAGTGGAAAATGGAAGAATTGGCTACCATGGACTTAGGTTTTTAAGTATGAGAAAAAGATACTACAGCAACCTTGACAGTATCCAGATGCATATGGGAAAGGGACAGAAAGTATATTTGTACGTCATGAGAGTGAGATAAAAGTTTTGAAGAGCGCTAGCGTGGGAGATGGGGTGTTTGAAATGAACAAAGAAGGATAGCCCAGGAGTCTTCTATATATGTGTGGGTTTTGAGTGTTACAAGTCACCACGGTGCTTTAGCGACCTCAGGGCTGGGTTTTCTTCTTCCTCCAAGCAGGAAGGTGAGAATACAATGAAGTCTCACACTTTGGTTGCCTGATTCCTGATCCTACAATCCTTTGCTCGCATGAGTCCCATTGATTGCAATGGGGCTGCTCATGTACGTAGGACTTCTTGTAGATGGGTTGGTGTGACCAGGGCATTATGGGTTTAGCTTGGTGTGTGCTTTACAAAGGACAATAATTTGCCTTTGTAGTAGCTGCATGATTTACATTTTCTTTGAACATGGCCTATCCCCATTCTCCTTTCATTTGGTATGACTTGTCTTAAGAGGCAAAAAGTTGCTGTTTAATCAGTATTGTTAAATATGAGGCAGAACACAACTGGTGTATGTACTGTATTCATAGGCATTTTGAAAAATCCTGGTTTCATGCTGGTATAAATCTACAACAGTTTTAAGTGCTGTTTTGGCTATACTCCAGTGTTGCTGGGAACAGCATTTGACCGTGTCTTAGGGGTAGCAATGGCAGTTTAGCGTACTGAATTTCTGTTAGCGTACACTGGTACTCACCTAACATAAAGTTCAAGTTGAAGCTGCGAGCATCAGGAGAAATATGTGGATGAAGCAGCTAACATCTTAGTGTAATAAAATCACTGTCAGGTAGGGAGGGGATTCAGAATCTATCTCAGTGATTCATGCTGGTAAATGACATTGAAAATGATGGTAATTATAAATCCTGCCTGGTGGTTATAGATATATTATTCTCCCTCTCTCCTCCTCCTTTTTCTTTTTTTTTTTTTTTCTTCTCCAGTTGCCCCTCTTCCTTTCACCTTTTCCTCACATTTAAAAAATGTGATTGCAACCTGATTTGGCTTGTTTTCTTTATGGGAGGCAGGATCAGATGTCTGGAAATAAAAGAGAAATAAAGTGAAAGAAGGGATTGTACACAGTTCTAAGTGCACTATAGGTTTAAACAGAAATCTTACTACTTGAATGGAGTCAGGATGGGTTTAATCATTTTATGGTAGTTGCTTTTTTTGTAGCTGTCCCTGTGCAGGCACCACTAATGAGAGAGAACAGTGTGTTTCATTTAAGTTTATGATTTTTGTTTGGCATTAATTTGGAAACTAAAGGTTGTAGAAACATAAAGCATAGGAGAAAATAGAAAAGGGTAATGGGAAAAAAAAGTGTTCAGTCCCAGCATTTTAGGCTGCATTGTGCAGAAGGCTCCCTTTTAACCTTCTTACTGTAGTGAGGAATTTTAAGGAATGGGATTTTTACTGATGCTAATCAAAAACTATAAATAAGAAACTTCAACTAGCCACAACAGAGAAGGGATATTTAATAGCTGTAGGCCATAATACTCAAGTTTAAAAAAAATATATTTGGTGCTTGTGACCATCTTAATACATATATTTTTAATGAATTAAAAAGCTACTGTTTTCTTTTCTAGTTCACCTTGATCACCAGAACAAATTCCACAAGACATGGTAAGCGGTCTTTATGGCTTTCTATGTGACAACTTAGTCTCATTTTACATACAAAATGCACATAAACACTTTTATTGAACTGTCAGTGCAGACGTGTAGAAATTAGATGTGAAAGTATCTAAATTGCTTTGAAAATAGAATTCACATTACAACAGTGAGCGATTTGTCTACTCCTGGGAAGACTCCAGAGACATAACAGGAAAATAACAGAGGACTCTGATCATTTGCCTTAGATTTATAGCTTTTGTTTCCTTGAGGAAATCTCTTATTTCCATTTATTCTGCAGCTGAAAAAGCACAGACATAGAACTAAGTTAGACTTTAAAGTGTTCTTTTCCCTTTTCTACCCCAATGTAAAACATTTCTGTAACTTCTTTTTTAACAGATGTATTTTTAAAATTCAACTGTAAAAGAGGTTTTCAAGGGTTACTTTCAACAAAAAAGCCACAAAAAGTAGTTGGACAGGCACCAGCATCACAGTTCCATCTACATGAACTGGCTTTTTGTCTTCCTTTCCCCTAAATTAACAACTGGAGCTAGTCAGCTAGACAAATCAGCCAGCTGGATTCCAGAGCTTTCAGTAAAGTCATCAAGGCCCTTTTTAGAAACATTTTAGAAGAACTGGAGATATTTTTTGAGCTGTAAAAGAATATGTTGTCTTCTTTGAAAATACATAGAATGTAGGAGATACGTGCTTTTGTCAAGCTTCATGATGTTTCAAAACTGGATTTTTAAGTAGTGGAAAAAATAGACAAAATGTTCTGAAAGTAACCTGTGAACGTATCAGATTTGACAACAGGACGTTCTCATCTGGCTGCTGAAGGATGAGGAGTCACTGTGACATTCTTAAGCAAGAACAGTAAATAAAACATTGTTCATCCCAGCTTTTAGGTGGTTGGATGATTAAGAATGAAGAAATTCCATATGGAAGGCAGATGCTTTGCTTGCACCCACTCATCTTGGGAATAAATCTTCTGAAATGCATGGTCTTGTAGCAGCACAGTGTTGAACCAAGAAGAAAATCAGAACTGAGTTTCGCTTCCATGAATTGTTACTTTTTAGGAAAGGTAATTTGTCTGGACTTTTAAATCACGTAGCTGAGCCCCACAGCCCTTCACAAATAGGGTGCAATTTTTGATCAGAAATTCTTAAGGAATGCAAGTTTGTTGTAGTGGGTTTTCTTTATGTACTCTATTAGCTGGAGGTATGTTGTTTCTGAGAGAGCTTACCAATGACCTTAAAAAAGAGGGTTTATAGATTTAAGAGATTTATAAATCTCTTATGGGATAATGGGCTCAATTTTGCAGAAAGAAAGGAAACATAAGAGTTACAATTATTATTCCAAACTCTCTAGCATTTGCATTATTGCCTGAGAACTAGAAAGTGAAAACAAATGTAAGTAAATGAAATTAACCTCTCTTGATATTGTTAGCATTAAATGGAAAGTATTTCTTAGGTTTGTTTTTTCTGTTTTGTTTTGGGACTTTTTTTCCCAGAAAATCATTCTTTTAAGGCTATGGAATGGTGCCAGTGCAGATCAAAAAAACATGCTTAAAGAAAGATTTTTGTCTTGTATGCCCTTTTTTTTTAAAAAAAACCCAAACACAACACTAATAAAGGACTGTAAATGTCACATTCATCTCTGAAAACCTCAGCTAATCTTGCCATAGTTTTGAGTGTTTTCCAAAACATGGCTTAATTAAAATCTTCCAATTTAAAGTACAGGCATTCTATTTTGGCCTAGATGAAAGATTTTTTTATGGAAAATAAGATGTGGAGGGGAAAGAAAAAAACATTTGCTATTTATTTTACTTGTTCTAGGCTCTAGTTTACTTTATGGCCTTTTCTTAAGATCCTTTATTATCCCCTTTTCTTGAGAGTAGGATGAGGAGGGAGATTAAACAGCCTGTAGGAAGGGGGCTTAAGGCTAGATGGACTGTGGGGCTTTGTCGTTGCTGGTGAAGTCTGAACAGCATGAAACTGTTTTTTCGGGAAAACTAAGATTAGCTGGAAGACAGGAGAAGGTGTGTTACTGTATGGTTCATTCTACAGAACTATTTTTCCGTATTTATCAGTGGTACTTTGTTACCCCTTTTCATATATTGGTTGCTGGTGAGTACAAAAGGGAGATTTACTGGCAGCTTGCACTTTGCTAAATACAGTCTTGTTTTTGATCGAGGCCATGATGGATATATGAACTTGGCTGAATTGCCATTTGACCTTTTCTGAGACACTTATTTTGGCAGGCAGATGGAGGAAATATGTTACTGGATAAAATGAATGCCTTTGTTTAATATGGAGGAATTTTAATCTCTTGTGTTTTCTGTCTGCGGATTTGGAAATCAGGTGTAGGTGTAATATATACACCTTGGAATGATTCAGTTCTTACAACTCACATGAGCAGCTAAGGAATTGTGGAATATATCCACACGGCATAGCCCGTAAAAACAACTGATTCCCACTGTAGTAGCACAAACACTTGGAAAATACCTTCTAGACACTGCAACTTCTCTAATTCCACTGGTAGTTGTGTTGATGAAAAAGCAATCTCTTGTAAGAGTAACGAAGTGTAGTGCACTTGCACTGTGCTAATACTTGTCCTCTTTCAGATCGATATGGTTTATCATAGGAAAAGGATGACTAATGATTAAAAGGCAAACTTTGCACTTGTGTTTACAGTGTTTCTCCCCTGAATTACAGTTTGTTTTCTCTCTTTTCTTTTTTTTTTTTTCTTGTGTGTGTGTTCTTTCCCTCTCCCCCATGTTTTGACCACAGGAAGACACTGAGCCATGGTATTCTCAGCGAGTGTACGCAAAATACTGGAAGCACTATGACTTAGCCATGCGCTGGATGCGTAGGCACCAGAAAGCCTACAGGAAAGCTGTGGAGTCCTTTTATCACCTACCGTGGCATCTTTTTGCAGCTTCTCCAAGTAGCCGCTACTCAGATTGGGATGGGAATGATCTCCCACATACCCAAAACTACTCTTCCAGCTATAGGCCACATGGCAGAGCTCAGTACCATGGGGGAGCTCAGCACTACACAGACACCCACCAAGGGAGGGAGGATGCTGACGGGGACTCCGAAATGGAGGAGGACTCTGAGTCTGAAGGGGAGATAGAATATGACTTGAGTAACATGGAGATCACAGAGGAGCTTCGTCAGTTTTTTGCCCAGACAGAGAGGCACCGGGAAGAACTGCGTAAGTCCATGCTGGTTCCATGTTTTCTGGTATTTGGTGGCCATCACATTGAGTGATGGATGGCTTCAACATTTACAGGTTTTTGTAACAGTTTGCAGAAATAGGTACCGCAAGTGAGCAAGCCAAATAGAATGAAGCAGGCAAAACTGGTGGGTGCACCTAAGTACTGTTCATTAGAAATAAGTGTCAGAAAATGTTTGAAGGTTTTTGGTTAAGAGAAAGAAAAAATTATGATTGCAAAGAGAAAAATAACACACTTGTGTCCAAAAGACAATATTCATCTTCAGTGCTGAAGGAAAAACTCCAGAATTTTTATGGTTAAATCTAGTTAACATGCTATGTGTCTGAGAGAAGAACCCAGAGGAAGTGCTTTACTACATCACTAAACCCTAGAGTAAGCCTCAATTTATTTTATAACACAGAGCAGCCATTTTGTTTGTTATTTTTTGGCTAACCCAACAGTAAAATTTCGCGTCCTTTTTCTTCTCCCCCTGCGTCCCTAGGGTACTCTTTATTCTGTATTATACCATAAGTTTCTCTTTGTTTTGCATCTTGATCTGGACTCAAGTCCTTAAGCAGGGAATATAAGCCAAAGACTTAAGATTTTTCTCAGGTCTTACTCCTCAGAGATATTGGTCATCTTTGTTTCTGTGAAATCCTTAAAAGAAATAAAATATTATGCTGTACTTTATTGACACTTTACTACATATACAAATGTTGCTGGCAAATTTATTATCTGTTTTAAGAAAGCACCATGATAAAAATAACTTTTCCCCCATGACTCCAATAGGAAATACCCAGAATGAATGTTTAATAGAGCTTTCTCTGAAAGAGGGAAATGTTCTAAAACTGCATAATAAAGGCAGTGATTGGCAGGGAGAGATAAAAACTGTGTTATTTTAAGTTCGTTGATCAGAGGGTATCCAGTGAGCTGAAACACTTCAACTTAACTGCACACTTCTCATCAGTATGATGCACAGTTGCTCTGGTTAGCAGAGAAATGTCAGTTAAGGAGCTCAGTGGTGGTACCTGACACGCATCCCTTTTTCATCACGGTTTTGCAGAATCAGCTTGGTGTTCTCTGTTGAAATGTTCCTTTGATGAGGTACAGGACGCTTTAAGATGCTCGGCTACTTCTGGAAATGCATTGCACTTTCTTTGGATTTATTTTGTCCTTATGGTTAGTGGTGTTTAAAGGTGTGCGAGTGATTGATGTGGTATCCTGGAAATTGGGAAATCTGGGCTTAGAAACATTCTCTGTCGCAGATACCCTATATGACCTTGGTATAGCTATTTAATCTCTTCCTGACCCCTCACTGGCTGCTCTTGCTAAAAATATTATTTGATTCTTTATGATGAGCAGGTGAATTGGAAAGAGGTTTGTGACTCAGAATAGAGATTTTACTTTTGTTCCTTCCACCACAGCTGTACTTGGAGCCTTTTGGAGTAATTAGGTCTCTGCTGTGTGCCATGTACTAGCCTAGTTCTAGCTAAGTGTAACTCCATTCGCTTCAGCAGCACTGTTCCAGATCTTTGTGCAAATTTAAGCAGAATGTGGTCTTTAGCTACTACATGCCTCAGTTTCTTTAATAGTTTCCCTGATGAAGTAAGGATGATAATAATAATCATCTGTAAGTCCTCAAAGCATGAAAAAGTAAACAAGTACTTGATTTAATTGAAATTTAAGTATGCCACAGAACTCTTGGATGAACGGTGCTATCTAAATGCTGATTTTGTGAGTAATTAAAAATACAATATGATCTTGTTCAGAAATATTTTTTCTTGTGTGGTGGGGGAAAAGGAAAATAGAATAAATTTTTAATTCTCTTGAAGTTTTTCAAAAGAAGAAACATAGGCAGCAGGAGGAGGGGAAAATCATTGTTTCCCTGATGGTGTGGAAGTGAGCTGGTATGAAGACCACGTTGAAGGCAGTATTGCTCTACTTTAGGAGGGAGTGTTATTAATTTTCCTGGATGCTGTTTGTGAACAAAATGAATTTTAGGGGTTCCTTAAGCTGCGATCCATAATGACACTATGATGTTCTATCTTTCATACTGTGCTGAGGAGTGATTGTTGTTCTGTATTGATGCTCAAGAAGATGAGGATAATGCATCCACAAAAGAAACCTATGATTACTTAAGTTTTTCCTCTCTGATGCCTTTTCTTTTAAATCCCTGGGCTGCCCTACCCCCACCACACACACGTCAGGAGCAGATTTGTAGAGAAACTTGGGCACTATAAAGCTCAGTAATGCCTGAAATTTAGGCATCTATCTCTTGAAGAGACATTTGTAATCTTGAGGTAAGAGTTTTAAATTTTCTCTAAACAGAACAAGAATATTTGGGCATGTCAAAGGGGAATACCAATAGTGACCTTGAGGATCAGTTGAAGTATAAGCTAGCTGTTAGGGAACGTGAAGGGGAAGGCTGTCTCGTGTTTTCTTTCTCTGGCATAAATAAAGGGCTCCAGGTGGGGTTCACAGCCTTTCACCCCTGCACCTTGATATGCACTTGGGAGCAGACACCTGGCTTACTCTTTGAAAATGAATGCTATGCAAGAGTTTGATATATGTTTATTGGCAACTTGCTGAAGTGTGAGACACATGGGAACAGAAGAGCAATGGGACAAATAGAAAGGAGAATTTGGCACATAAGGAAGGGGATACTAGTACAGAGGGTGGAGGTCTGATTGTGAAGGATGAGTTCCATTAGTCTGGTGTTTTTCCAGCCCTGCATAATTAGGAAATACTACACAGCATTGATGGAGCTATTTTGTATTTTGGACATGCATAATGCGTGTCTTGGTTTACCAAGTAAGATATAGTTGGTTCCCACACACGATCCATGTCTCATCAACATGTAGAAGGATAATCAAATGGACTAAAATAAATCCTAGCTGATGACAGACTCTTCACTTCTAATGCCTGCTCTAGAGTCTGCTGGAGATAAACGTGATCACAGACATCAGAGGATAAGATATTGCAAACTTTGAAGACTTAAACAGGCCCGAGATGTAGGCGGGAAAGGCATTTGTGTCTGGATGGTGAAATGCAAGTATTAAACACTAATTGCAAAGAAAATAGTTTCAAAGATAAGAAAGCCATCATGTCAGACTAGCCAGAGAGGAGAACTTCAAGTTTATTTCATATTTAGTAAACTACCACAAACTTGAAAAACAAGCAGATTCCTAACTACTGTAGCGATTTTTTTTTGTTTTGTTTTTTTTTCACAGTGGGCGTTTGCAGTGATTGGCTGACTTGCACAGTAAAGCCTTTGAAACTGGCAAACTCTGAGCCTTGCTGCATGATTTAACACTTCAGCAGTGATACAGTTGCTCACAAACAACCTCTTTTAAAACAACCTTTTTTTTTGCCTTTGAATTCATGTCAAATTCTTACTAGTTTTTTATATTCATGTCATGTGTTGCAGTGAAGTTATGTGTTCCTGGAATGCCCCGAAGTAATTGCGAGCAGAGTTTTACTGAGGCTATATGAGCTCAGACATACTAATGCACTACAAACTTATCTCGTATTCTAGATATACTGTGCATTTGGTTCAAATCCCTTATAGACAGTTTTAATTCTTTCCTCTTCAGATGTTTTTTCATATGCAGTCGTAATTATCTAGTGATTCTATTCTTAGGGGGTTTTCTTGTCAGGTTAGTGTATTATTCTGGTTCTTCATGTAACTGGTGATTCTAATGTACTGTGCTTCTTGAGGGCATTTTTAGTTGCATTTAAAAGTCTTCCCTCTGGCTGTTGAAAAGCATAGTTATTCTTCTGGGTTACCATACCTGTCAGACCTAGGTAGTGTACTGAATTCTCCACACATCTTAGATGTAAAGGACACAATACAGTAAGTTGCCGTTTCATATTTGCAAGAATTAAAGGGCAAAAACCCAAGAAAGGAAGATTCACAAGCCTAACAATTCTGTAAATTGTCTAATTGCACATATTTATTATACTTTTAACTTTAGCCTTTGAAACATGTAGTTTATCCTTATGCAGTTTCTATTTGTTCTCTTTTTCATATAAGAGAGCATGAATATTGTAATTGAGTGAATACAGCATTGGGAGTACATTGAGAACCATTCTGTAGTAGTCAACAGGCAATGAGACAGTGTCCTTTATTTAAAAACAAAGAAAAGCAAGGGAAAGTACCATCATGTCAGTTCATTACTGAAGGATAATAGTCTGTCAATTGTTAATGCTATGACTAGTTTTTTCCATTAAAGCCTCTGTATTGCCCACACATACCCTCCAGCTTTTCCCAAAATAATGTTGTCTCAACTTAAAATTTTCATGCCAGATGGAAGACCTTTAAAAAAAAATGAAAGGAAATGGTGAATGCAGATGTTTGTTTCAAATCTGCTATTGTAGGGTTTTTCCTTCAGGTTTTTTTTTTTTGTCTGAAAGATGACAGTTGCCACTGCCTCTTCCGTGAAGAGAGAGTAATGGAATTTTCCATGTTTTGAAACTTCTTTGAATAGTACCAGATCCATGAAGCTTTTGGTTTTGTTTAAGGTCTATGTGTTTCATTGGAAAATGGACTTTCATGCAGGTTTTTTGCCACCGTGTTTTCCTTCTTTCCTTTGGTTTTGGTAAGTGCTTCTCCCTGTTCTTCACATGTCTTTTTCTCCATCAGACTGTAGTTCAAATTCTTACTTTTGGTCACCAGCATCTTTTTCATTTCTTCTTCCCTACCCTAAACTGTCTAGGCAGTGTGGATGATGACCTTACAAATGTCTGCTCAACTTCCTTGGCTTTGTCAGCCTGTCACCTGAACTTTTCCCACTATCTTCAGAAATTGAATTGCTGAAGCTTCTGAGAAATATCTGTGAAATAAGAGTGCTCTCTGCAGTATGTATGCGTGCTTGAGAGATGCTTTTGAAGCACGTTCTTTTGTGAACTGAAGGAGAAATGTGAAAGTTTCTCTTTTTGTACCACATCTCTGCCCTTGATTGAACCTTTTATCATGTAGCAGCAGAATTTTCTGAAGTGCACACAGCGTCCAGTGTAGAGGCTGTGTTATTTGGTATTGGAAGCCAACAGCTGAGAAAATGCTTCCTTGCCAGAGAAACATTGTAAAATGCCACAATTTTCACCGCTTTAATATCGATAACTAATTGTGCTTGCAAAAATAAAGGGTCTGAATTGCACTTGGAGAGCAACAGTTGGGCTAGTTTTATATCTGTTTCATAAGAGACAGGGTTATCTTTGTGCTGAGCGTATCAGTTTGGGAACACAGCCATTCCTAGAATACGTGATAGTCAAGAAAATGTCCTTGGATCTCATACTAGAGAGAGAATTTGAGCTTAGAAGAATGTATAGCTTTGCAATGTGAACCTAAGTCTTTTCTATCAATCCAACACATTTTGCAATGAATGGACATTATGCTGTACAGGAGTACTTGTTGCTACAGGAACTAATGGAAGAGCGACACTAGAAAGCTTGAGGTGCTGCTGAGGAAACAGTGTGATTTCTGTATCACTGGACCAGATGCAGTCAGAAATAGATATCCTCTGCTGCATGCTCAAGAGAGTTGTGTGAGTATTAATATATTGAACTGGAAATTACATGTAAAGTCTTTCTTATTTGTTATGTGCCTCAGGCTGAGACTTTGACAGTGTTGGCACCCCCCAAAAGTATGCAAGTACAACAAGCCAGACTTGTTGTTTTGCTGCTAAGGGATGCCCCAGGTGGCATACACTCCCATGCATGCAGCCTGGACAGTTTTGTGAAGCTGGGGCCTGGAATGCCACTTCCCTGACTGCCAGTGGCTGTGCTGGGCTCAGTTCTTCCTAAGCATGCTGTGGAGTACTGGTGTTTGAGTTACAGCAGGTTTGTAGCTAGGAGCATGGGAAAAGAAGCTCATGTGGTTCAGTGTAATTGCAGTGTAGACCTTGCTTTCAAGAGGAATGTCAAGATGTCAAACACCTCTGTTTCCTCTTACATTTGATGGAAATGAAGAATGCTTCAATAGCTGTCGTAATACAAAAATATATATTAAACTTTGGAAACTTGTTTGAAATTGTCACCCTTTATTTATCTCTCTAATGTGTTCCTGTTGTTATAGCGGAGATGGTACATACTTCAGGTGGCTTGTTGAGAGATTCAGTTTGTTCATATTTATAAGGGATTTTGAGTACCTCACCAGGAAGTAAGCAAAAGCCTCAAGTGGTAGAAGAATGAACAAGATGATCTGAGTTGTTCATTCCAGAACTTTTGCTTAAGAGTTAAGTTAGATGTCATCACTGTGACCAAAAGGCATCCTGTCGACGTCATCTTTGCTGAACAAATACAGGATTTGAACTACCCTTTCTGCCAGACAGTTATTATCCCGAAGTTATTCATGAATCAGTAGGAGAAGTCTGGTACTCTTGTGTTGTTGCTGCTCTTAGTAAATCAGTGCTGTGGTAAAATTCCTTCTGACTGGACTTATCTTGAGGATGTGAGAATAAGATGTGCAGGACAGAGGCAGATCATTGCTCCTCTCGGCTGCCTTGTCCCTCGCCATCCATGTGCTAGATCTGCTTTTGATAGCTGTTTCTTGATAGTCGCTAGTCTTGGAAGGATCCCGTGGAAAGAGTCAGTAGCTTGCTGTCACATACATGGTCACTTTCATAGCTGTGATGGATTAGCTATTGGAACTTCATTTTTATAAAGAAAATACATATGGTAATTCAGTTTCAGGTCAGACAAGCAGAGTGTCAGTGCCTGTTTTGTGTCTGTGCAGTTTCCAAGGCTTACGGGCATTGCTGTGACGTGCCTGGGCTCTGCAAAGCTTTGGCAAAGAACCACCGGGCAGACCCCAGGGCTGAGAGGCCATGTGTGGAACAAGGAATCCCTCCCCGGTCTTCTTGTTAGAGCAAAAATTGCTTTCAGAAGGCTGTTAAGGAAGATTGCTTCATATGGGAACATTTTGATGTGGGAGGACACAGACACTCAGTACTTACCCTCAGAACTCGTGCTGGTAATTTTTTGAAGGCAGGTCTGCCTCCTTGCTTCTGCCATTAGCATCTGCAGCAGCTCTGAGTGGCTCCTCTAGCCTTCTCTTCATTCTTTGTCCCTGCAGGGGAGCCTGTGAAACAGCTGCAGCTGCTGTGGAAAAGAGCAGGTGAGGCCATGCTGACAGACACACCTCTAGGGAACAGTGGCTTAAAAGCTGCTCTGTGCTAATCCCTTGTCTCTGGCAGTCTGTCTTCACAGTTTATGCACTTTTCCATTTCCCCTAAAATTCCTTGATCACTGGTTCCATCTAGGTGCCATATGCAGCATTTCTGGATCTCTAAATGATTTTAATTAGGAGAGACCTCTGACTCAGTTCTGTGCTGATAAATCTGAATTCATCCACCTTTAGCATGATATTCTCAACCTTGTAAGTGGACAGTGACAGTGTGGGCTATGAATTAAGTGTTTTCTAACACAACCTTTTTTTTTTATCTACCTGGGGGAACTGTTGCAGTAGCAAGAATGTTTAAAGTTTTGGGGTATACAGCACTGGAGTGATTATGAAAAGCGTTGTCAAGGACCAAGATGGAAAAGGATGTAACTGTGTTGTCTGCTTTCTGTGCTCTTTATCTACAAAATCTGCTCAGAATCTGCAACAGACCATGGCAGCAAAATATCTCTAACGTTACACATTTTAGGTCTTTCTGTTATAAAGCAAACTTCAAGTACAGATTTGCTTGGAGACACGTAATTTACCCCTGCTAATTTTGATGGGGTTTTATTAATGCCAAGACTTCAGAGGCACCATTTGCTTTTCAACAGCTCTTGCTGTGCCTCAGTTTTATCAGCAGCATCCAGATGGAATTCACGTCCATTGTCATTAGGGAAATGTGGGTGCTGTGGAGACAAAACTGAGAGCTCAGAGACTTCCATCTGCCTGGGTCTTTTCACAACTCATTTCCTTGTATGCGCAAAATCAAGTGAGAGAGACAGAGGCTGTTAGGCTACCCATCTCAGACTTGGGTGGCCTTTACAGACTTCCATCATGACCTTGGACGTGCCGTTTGGGATTAGATCCACAAAAGCTTTCAATGTGGGTGGAATTTATAAACAGATATCCAAAATAATAATGTGTCTCTTTCAACCATGCCTTTCAGGAAGAAGGGAGCTAGTCGTTTATACCCGAAGGATGATGCATCTTAAACCCCAAGGTGGAAGGGAGCATTGTTACTCTTACCTTTTCCAGCAGCTGGGTTGAGCACCTGTGCCACCTTGTGATGTGATCTGCTGAGAAGCCCATTCTGAGGAATCTAAAGCACCTCCTGCTCTAGGAATTTGTGTCCATTTTCTTTTTATTTGGACCTGCAATACAGGGGTGGTAGCACTTCCTCGTCTCTCAGGAAAATAGAGAACATTGGTATGACAACCCACCAAGAAACAGTTGTGCTGCAGCCATATGAAGTACTCAGTATGGATTGATCCAGCTGTGCATCAGTGTTAGAATTGCTATTGGCCTCCAAAGTACCCAAACCAATTTATCTGGATATCAGAGCTTCCCCCTGATATTTTCAAGAACATATGTCTAAGTTGTCAGAACGCTGCTCTGCAGTACACTGAAATCATGGAGGCAATGTGAAATGAAGAATAAATCTTAAATTGATATTTGTACTGAAATCAGGTTTGTATTGAAACAAATAAAATGGATGTTACACTATTGATTGTTATTGTTCACATTTAGCTGGATAAGAATCTCCTGAGTTTAATTTCATTTGTAGTTGCTGAAGTGGTGGTTGCTGCTCTAAAAGTCAGCTCTGTATACACAGAAATTGGAGAAACTTTGCCAGGGATTGTAGGTCTCCAAAGAGCACGCTGGGCCTCAATTTTAATACGGTTCTTCAAATACTAACAAGCCGATGCTGTTGTTCTCTCACTCTGCACAAGCCTTGCAGAGCACCTTCATTTCTAGGAGGTCTGCAATTTCTGATGTGGTTGCTGAGCAGAAGGGTCGGAAGACTTGCCTTAATATTCAACAGTTGTTGTCATTGCTTTGGGATTTTTGGCCACTGGTATGGTTGGAAGGAGGCTGAAAAATTGTAGAAGAGTCCCGACTATGGAGGTTGCTTCATGTGTGACACATTGTTGGAGGAGGTGTTGAGGTGATAGATAGCAGAGCATCTGGCTGGCTTTGGCGGAGTGCTGGAAGAATTATCTGCGTTTCTCTGATTTCTGCATTTCTCAGTAGGTAAAGCTGGTGATGCGTAGTTATTTGCATTCCCTGCTTTTGCCTTGTTCTTCCCTTGACATTAATTACTGACCTTTGTCGTGAACAGGCTGTCAGGCTAGATGGGCTTTTAGTCTGATGGCTCTCCTCATGTAGTCTTCTCTTCAAGTCACTTGAACACTTCTGTTGCATGTGAATTGCTTCATTCAGGTGACAGAGGGGGAGACATGGAGCTCCCACTTGTTAAGAAGTACAACTTAGCATTCTGAAGGGCAGGATGCCAGCTGCCTTTTTGAAAGGAGACAGTGCTCAGACTTCTACTCCTGCAACCGACTCTGGAATTATTTCTAGCATCAAACATCTCCCTTTTGCGGAAGGTATGATAGACGCATATCTGTAGGTTTTCTCTGGCATGTTTTTCCAGTGTTTTTTGTTGTGTGTTTAATACTGGGCATAGTAATTATCCTTGTGTATTTAAGTATATTTCATTTAATTCATTAGAATGCTGAAAAGAACAATGAGAAACTCAGAAGCTCAGAGGTAAACTAAGTTTCCAAAGCTATCCCTCAGCCCTTTCTTTTACAAGTTGTGATATATTTTGCTGATTCCTTTAGTTTGACCCTCTTTCCACATGGCTATTTCAAAATGATTGGTCACACACTGTAGTTTAGTAACAGTATGGAAAAAATGCATATTGACGTGCTGAAATTAATTTTATCTGGATCAGAGATTGTTACTTAATGCCACATGTCTGTGGTAATACTAACTTATGGACCTGCCGGTTAACCAAAAAGTTAGTTCACAGCCTGAGTATGCTTCCTTTCAGAAAATCAATGACATGGTTATAGGTTGCTCTCAAAAAATTTTTTCAAATGTATTTTATAAAGTTGTAGATTTCCCTGCATATATTAGCGAGTTGCTGTCTCATGTCATACAATAAAACAAAGTTGAATTCAGCAGTGTGGTCTGTGGCTGGAGCCAAGTAAGAAATTTCAACGTAAAGTTCGAATGTGTGAGTTTGGTTTAGAAGACTGGTACAGGCTACTTCCTTTTTTTCTTTTTTTTCTTTTTTTTTTTTTTTTCCTGAAAGCACCAAACTTTCAGTATGATTTAGGTGTCTAGCACTGTATATCATGGAACGCTTTCTTCCAAGTGTATGTGCTTAACTTCTATTCAAGGCACTCGTGTTTCTTCAATGTGCTGGTTTGCTTTTAAAGCAGCACTTTTAAATTTGAACATTTCCTTGTTCGGTCTCCTCTGAATGTGCCAGATATGTATGTGTATATATGGATGTATGTGTATATATGGATACAGTTATATATAGATTTAAGTAATCCTTCTGTTTACTCTAGCACTGGTGTCTTTGTCTGGCGTCAGCATTGTTGCCATCAGCGACAGATTGGACTTGTTTTGGGGGATGGGAGTGCAGAGTCAGCTGGTCTGTATTTAATCTTATTGCTGTAGACTTGATCCTCACTAGAGGCAGCTGCCAGCGCCTGATCCTGTACTAATTTCTAAGCAGCAGTTGGTCAGCAGCTTCCTGGCTGTTTAATTCTGTCAGATGGCACAAGCGTACAGCCTGGACGCCTTGGTGTCTCTGCTGTGATACAGACCCCTGGTTACACTGGGTTTGCCTGTGTGTTTTCTGTCCTCTGTAGAGTTTTCAGAGATGCACATATACCCGATTATCAATTACATTTAGAGCATTCACATTTCTAGAGCAGGCTTCCACTTGAGGTTCCACTGGGCTAGCTGGTTGCTTCATGTTTATGGGGTTTGATTGTTTCAGTTCATTTTCTGGTTCAGATAAGAATATCCTTTCTCAAGGGTTTCGTTGTGGAAGGTAATAGAAGAAAATAAAAGAAAGGTGATTTGTTGTTTAGCTGGGCAGTAGCCAGTATAGCCTACCGCTAGTGTAAACATGGGCGTGAGGGCTTGTATTGTTTCCATCTAGGATCTTTGGCAGTTTGTTTTGCAGACCACAAGACAACCCTTCTTGGTTTTTAATCCTATTTCTAGAACAGAAGTCAGCTTCTTTATTCTTCAGTTAACTGTGTAACTTTCTGCCAGTTACTTAACCCACAGATTTCAAAATAATGTGAGATAATTAATTCTTTAAAGCTCTTTGTCAGGTAGAAAATACTAGATTCATTTTACAGATTCATTACAGTGAGGCATGTGGTTAATTAACTTTAGAGTGATATGTACCACCCAGTAACAAACCTGGAAGTGGAACGCCTTGGTTCTAACTTTACTTCCTGGCATTCTATAAATTTTGATTTCAAAGATAGTTTCTCTCCACTTGCTGTCTTGGTAAGTAGTTTCATCGTGTTGCTACAGAGCTGTCCTCTTTAAAATGTGTAGAAAATATGTATTATTGTGAAAGAGAAGGTGTCGAGCAAGTACTTCAGATTTGCAAAATCTGTTTGCTCTCTGCTTAGACAGCTTCTTGCAACTGCATCTTTCTTGGGGAGCACGCTCTCTTGCCTTAGACTATTTCCTTCTTTCACCAACAGATTTTCAGTCAGGCTGTGCTTCAATGAACACTTCTCAGTGCCAAAGCCAGGTTAAGCAATTTTTCTTCCTAGCCATTCACTCGTGCTCCAGTGCTCCCTTTATTTCAGCATGTGTGGTGCCAAGACACTGAACTGTACCAGGATTAAATATAACTTGTTGGGGTGTTTTGGGGTTGTTTTTTTGTAACTTTCATTGTGTGGCCCCTTGGACAATTGTACTGGCACCCTTGAGGGGCCTGGGATCTGGAGTCTGCAGCTAAGGGAGAGGGCAAGGAGCAGAAACTGCATAAGCTTGTTTTGTAGCTGAGGAGAGAAAAATGTCCGTGGAACCATGGTTTCAGACTGCCACAAGCCTGCCAAGGAATCACATCTGCTCTTACTTCAAAGCCTGTAACAGAACATTTTCTTTTTTCTTGAGAATATTGCATTGCTTGTAGATATATGTGGTGAAATATTCAATTTCTTTTAACTCATTCCCTCCTCAACTAGCAGATGAAAAACTTGTCTGTGTAGATACTTGGGGTTTTAATACCTTCAACATTTGTGGTAGTTTTCTTTCATGGTGGTTGTGACTCTGGTGAGTGAGAGCTTATCATTGCAGGCAATTACGCCCCCTAAAAGACACTTTTATTCCAAATTAGTGTTTTCAAGCCAGCTAGAGCATTTGATTTTTTTGCATAGGCTGGACTGCTGCTGTGTTAAGATACAGCATAGCTGTCTTCACTTCTTTGAAGAGCAAACTTCTGTTGTTAAAAATGGGAGGGGAGAAGTGACATTGTGTCATCTATAATCCTTTTGTTGCATTTTTTGAAGCACAAGGTTTTAAGTTTAAGGAGAAATTTAAACATAAATCTATTTTCCTTAAGCAAACTTGCAGCTAGAGTGAGGCTGTTCATTCCGCGGTAAAATCGTCACTCTTCTTTCAGTACATTTCCACAATTTCTGTAAGTTGCAACCCTCTAGCAAGCGAGTCTGTACTGTTTTCAGCAACCAGGAACATTTTATCTTTACGGATGTGGGGGTAAGCCATAATTGTTTGTATCTCACAGGCTCCCACTGATGGAAACTCTTGTCCTGCAAAGCTTTGCACTTGATAAAGAATAATGCTTGAGATGTCAGCCCTCTGGAAATCCAGAGCTCTGTAGGAATTAAACTCCTTGAATATCCTGTTTACAAATCCTCAGATTTAAATCCTTATTTTGTTGGAATTCCTTTAGGCAAAGATTTTGGTTTTCCCCACTGTATGCCTGGTTTATGCAAGTATGGGCGTAATAAAATGGTCTGGCGCTGTCACTTCAGAAAAACTCATATGTTAAGTTTATGGTAAAGGTACTTAGATTTTCTAAGGAGATGAAGAAGCTGGCATTTTGCGTTGAGAAGCCTGTGTGGGCAGAATATTCAACACGGCAGATAAGCTTGTGGGAAGTGGCATTCAAAGAGAGAACTAGGAGTTTTTAATCAGTAGAAATGGGTAATGTTTTTAACTGTTAGTGTGGGCTGCTCAAGATCAGCTCAGGTAGCATTTGAGACGAGATGAGCAAGCTTAGAAAGTGCACGTGCAGCAGTAACAGGAAATCATTCAGCATTTGAAATAAGCATGCAAATATGTGAACAGTGGTATAGGTCAGTCTGAAATCATGGAAAAGAAAAAACAGATCAAGACTGGGGAAAGTTCAATATTTCCTTGAAGAATAATGTGCTAACTAAGCAAGAAGCTGAAAGTCAGTGAAGGCCATTTGACACAAGCGAGCCTTTGGACTCTTGCCCTACATACCATCGTGTGGGGCAGAGCCCAGGAACATGGCAGACTGCAGAGTGTGTGCACCTAGAGAACTGCAGAGAAGGCTGCCTGTATAAGAAACGTCATCAGCTCGCGTATGATCACTGGCTACAGTGAGCTAAGGGTTGGATGTATAAAGATTAAGAGCTAAGAATGGTACAAGAAACCACACAATGCTGGGTATGAATCTTTCATTCAAAATCCAACATAGATAATTACCCTCACTGCTTTTATCTCCTTTTAATGTTGAAAAGTCTCTCCATGGAGACTTTTCTCCAAATAAGGGAATTTATTTGGATTTTGGTTTTGAAGTTGTTTTTTTCCTTTTTTTTTTTTTCTTTTAATAAGAAAAGGATGAATTCCAGAGAGGATTTTTTTTTTTATTACTACTTAGGCTTCTCAAAGGATATTGCAAAGAAGGACAAACTTACGGAAAGTATATGATGTTCTCCTTTTTATAAAATAACAGAAACGAGACATCTGAGTTTCTAAGGGCCTATGGGGGAATAGCTTACATCTTGAAGGGCTTAGGCCATAGTTTTGCTTGAAAGTATGTAAGAGGGTGTTTGTGCGCATATGAAATAGCTAAGATACTAGTTACTGTTTAATCTGCTTTTGGCAGTCCCTGAGGATGGAGGTAGTTGTCTATATTTGTTCACTTTTCTTTTTAGCTGGTATACCCTAGATCAAAAGTCATACATATAGTGGCAGGGGGAAGGGAAAACCAGCAACCCAAAGCTTTCTTGCAGGGGGCCCGGAATCACTGATGATGTCCCAGGATGCAGTCTGAGTTAGGTAGAGATCTCAGTATTCCTATGAAGACAGAAGGTTATTTACTGTTTTTGGAAAAAAGATGTCTCAACTGGTTTTTGGCCAGGTAACTATGACTTCCCAGCAGAACTGGATTTGGTAGGAATAAGTTAATTCTGAAGAGAGCTTCGAAGAGAGCTTCAAAGACAGGAGGAGCATCTTTGGGAAGAAATGGAACTGAGCATTTAGGAAAATGTCAGCAATGCTTTTCCTTTGTGTGGGAACCAACCACTGCTGCAGCTGCCTGCCTTGTGAATATTTGCAAAATACTGTTTCACGATTGGGGAAGCTTGCCAGTAGTTGAAGCTGAATGCTGTAAAAGAAAGCACATTTATTTTAGTCTGTGTGAAGTGAAAGGAGGAACTACTTAGAATTGTGTAAAAATTATTTGTTTCACATTTATAACTTGGCAGCACAGTGACTTATGAATTTGGAGTGTGAAACTGATTTGAGAATGAGCTGGGGACTTCATTGCTGCAGGCTGAGAATTAGTGTTTTGGTAAACCTTGCTACCTAATTTGTGGATGAGTATTTGGTGCTTCAGAGACATTCTCATTGCCCCCATAATGTTTATGGCAATAGTTTATAATTTTGTTTGGTTTTTCCAGTGTCAGATGCTTGTTGTCATCTTTTTGATGAAGAGGTAGTCGCAAATTTAGTTCAAGTTGCATTGCAAGTAAACTTTGAGGTAATGGAAAGAACCCAGACTGCTGGAAATAAGAGCAGTTCCACTTCCCAGCCCCTGCTCCACCAAAGAAAGTTTAGTGTGCATCTCAACAGGACAAAACTTTCTCTGCTGTCATCTATTGCTTATCTCTATGTTTGGCTGGAAATACTGCTTTTGGAAAAGCTGTAGTTTACATACCCGTTTTTATTTCCATGGCTTCTCTTTCCTTGATTGACCATGACAGCAAATAGTGCCGTCACTGATGGTAGAGTTTGTCATGGTACTATCTCTCCGCACATAACTGATTTGAAATTGCAATGTATTCCACACAGCTGCAGTGGTATTACCAGCAACAGCTGCCATGGTGTACGCTCAAATTCGGTCTTCGGTACTAAAAAACTGTGGGTCCCTGTAGCAGATTTCTGTTTCTGTGCTCTGTAGAGCAGATTTACCTGTCTGAGACTCTGTAATAGAGTCACTCCAGGAATTTTTTCACCAGCAGCTATGGAATAGTAAAAGTCAGGTTAGAAGGTCAAGGGCAGTACATCTGATTAAAGTAAAACATATACTCCAGATGTTCGTTAGGTAATTTTGAGAATGAAATTTAAATTGATATTATTTTGATAGTGTTAGGATCTGCGGGTTTATGAACTAACTCTGCACTACAAAATGGAGATACATGCACACTAAACTGTAATCCACTCATCCATCATAAAGCTTCTGCTAGAGACCCATTTAATTTCCAAACAGAAGAATTCATTATCTATCTCCAGAGAAATTAATTTTTCTTAAGTGTTACTGTGTGCAGTGAGCTATCAGAGAGCGTTTTATGGCAAGCAAGTGAGGAAGCAGCTGTCTGTAGCATGCAGCTATGGAAGTAGTGAATAAAAATTTTCCATGGGCAATGCAGAAATACAAGGAATTATCTTTGTGGCCCAAGAGCGTCAACAAATACGGGTTCAATTCATCACCCTGCTAGAGTTTCGCTGTGCAACTGACAGCGGGAGACATTGGTTTTCCAGCCTAGATTTTTGTTTTCTGTCTAATGCTATTCAGTGTAATTTGCATCAAGGTCATGCTTAAAAACATGTTACCTAGTTGTGGGCAGTCTAGTGTCCCAGGATGTTTGTTTCAGTGGAATGCAAGTAACCTGTGTAGTCACAGTTTGGGTGCTACAGCCTGTCCTCAATATTGCTGGGCCCTCTGTAGGCAATGTTAGTTCTTTTAACTCAGACCTTCTGGTTAAAATGGCCTGACACCAAATAAATCTGACTCTTCCAAAAACACATATGGACTCTAATGTATATTTCCTCATGAATTCTGGCAGTGCAGACCACTTCAGGGGTGTGCCCTTAAAGCAAAATCACAGAAAGTGAAATGGCTCTCTGGAATAGATTGCTAATAACCCGTCAAGCACTCCTTCCCTTCAACTTCCAACATAAAACCGGATGGTGTTTGAAATGACAGAACAAAAACTTTCTGTGTCCCTGTCAAACAGATGCCAGAATTGAAGTTTCTGATTATACTGTTTACAGTATCTATTTTCTGTGAATGAAGTACAGCGGATAATTCATTTAGTAAGGCTGACAGACGGTTGGCTGCTCTGTACAGTACTTTCCAGTGTAAAAATAAACTGCAGATGTTTGACACGGATATGTCAGGATACTTAACTTTGGGTTAGGGTTTGCAGATGTCATGTGTTTTGTGGAAGCTAAATCTCTTGTCTTAGGGGAAGGAGGGAAGAGGTACAATGGCACCGAACACTGAGAAGCATGTCCTGTGTGTGACTAATGCATCCTGACCTGTGGATGCTCTGTCCTTTTTTGATGTTTTTTTTTTAAAAAAAAAAAAAGTGCTGTTGGTAGTAGTGAACTGTTTCTGTGATGTGGTTTTGAGAACCGTCATTTGTTATTGGTAGGCGGAGGAGTTCAACAACTGCCAGATGATTTTCTTCATCTTGTAGAATTGTCCCTATAAGAGGGGAGTCTTGTATAGCACTTTACTGTTTTAACTGCATAGAGCATTATTATCCATCAGAGCAGCACCCGGGAAGTGGAGGTATGTTTGGGCATGCAAAATCAAGTTCTTGCTTCCTGATTGGGCTTGTCAAAGAGGATTTTTGATGACAAATTGGTCCAAATGTTTCACCTCTCCAAACTGTTTTAAATCCTCTTCAAAAGATGTGGTGCAGGGATTTATGTTGGGTGCTGGTTTGGTTTGTCTTCAAAGCAATAGCAGTAAGGCTGTCAGTTTTGAACTTGGCAAGTCTTGAGAAATGGATGAGGTTGTCTAGTTTATCTAAATGCAATGCTTACAGCTGTGTTTCATTGGATGCACTTGATGGCAGACACATACATGACCGATGTGTTCATTTTCAGAGTAGTAACTGCTCTTGGCTATGGTTCAGCTAAAGTTGCATTGTCCTGTGCATCGTTTCCTTATCTCAGCTGCTAAGTCATGATTTTGGAAAGAACTTTGTTCTTTGGGGGTTTTTTGGAGGGTAGCAGGGTGGGGTGTTTTGGTTTTTTCCCTTTCCAGGGCATGTGTGTGTTGGGGAGAAATGAAGCAATGCTGACTTTTACTTGTTATTACTAATACGGATGTTTTCTACAGTTCTAGGATTCAATTCCAGGGTCGTCTTCTCTTCTCCCTACTTCTTCCAGCCTGGCTTTAACATGCTGTTTAGTAGGAATTTGTCATTATGCATAATAAGCACACCAGGATAAGTAATATGCAATTTGTTTTGTAAGCTTCAGAAGTTGGCTGTTCCCTAGAATGTGTGGATCTCAGCCCTCTAGACCCAGCACAAATGTGAATATGTTATATTTAAAAAGTCAAAATAAAACATGATTGGTTGATAGCTCAGTAATTTACATCTCTTGTGGTTTATCTGTCTAGGGAGACAGCAGGAGCTGGAAGCTGAGGACCAGTACGTGGAGGCTGATCAAGACCTTCATAAAAGGACGGGGCGTTCTGTGCAGCCGCCTGCGGAAAGACCTGGGGAGAGGCGAATGGCAGAAATGAAGAAACTGTATGGTGCTGAAGCTGCCAAAATCCAGGCAATGGAGGCTGCCATGCAGCTAATCTTTGATAGAAACTGTGACAAAAAGCAGCCCAAATACTGGCCCATTATTCCCCTTAAGCTGTGAGTACCTGGACTGTGCTCTGATCTGGCACAGAGCTGTACGGATGGGTGCCTCAGGTTGTGCTGCTGAAAGAATAAATTGCAAATGTTAGTTTCAGTTGGGCTTTGAGGCAGAGGCTAGCAAGGGCAGCATGTTTCTTTACCCTGTGTTCCTTTTACGCTGTCTGTCAGCAATGGTCACAGTCCATTCTACCTACATACAGTAATAGGAGGGACAGTAATATCAAACCTGTCCAAAGTCATAGTTTCACTCATTTGATACCCACCTGCCTTGACCGTGCTTGCAAGAAACATAACTATGTCTGTACTCAGCGAACTGGGAAGGCTTAAAGCGATGCACAAAAGAAAAAGAAGATACCAGTTGTCTGCTCTTTCCATTTACGAAATTGAGTAGTCCCAGTTTTCAGTCTTATTCAACATAGTAGCGTTTGGATCCTGTTTAACACAGCACAGCTTGAAGTGTTATGTCTGCAATCTTGGACTTTTTGAGAACCAGGAGCCCACTGGCCAAGATACAACATATCAAATTACTGTAGCCATTTGAATTCTTTTTCAAAGCTTTGTAATAAAGCAGGAAGTTTTTCTTCCAGACTGATAACTTGTCTGGCAGGAGTTTGACTTTAAAGCAAAGTTATATAGAAAAATGTTTTAATGAAGGGGGGGGGGAGTGGTGGAGAAGCCTGATATGGCCCTGTTAGAGGTATGTTCAGCAGAAGAGAAGCTTAACAGGACAAAGCACTCTTGGGGCCTGTGCCTACAGTGATTTTTGCCATTCTAATAAAAAAGCATCTAATTGGTTTGAAGCTTTAAAGAAGATGTATTAGTTTGATAGACTAAGGTTACATCTGTACGCTGTATATGAAGGCATGGAAGCCATGTAGCCCTGAGGGCTATGTTTATTTTGGGTGCACCTTTCCAATGCCCACTTGCGTATTACGTGCACAAAGCTTAAATACAGGCAAGTTAGATGTGCCTGTGTGTGTACTCATCTATCTGCACAGGCTGTTGGGCTCTGCTTCTGTCACTCTTTATTTTTGGTCATTCATGCTTGCCCCACTAATAGCTGACCAGGCAGAGTGAGGCACACAGACGGTCTGTGTAAGAGGCAGAACTGGCCCCTCAATACTGGTGACTCCTTAGAAAATGGTACCCTGAACACTTCCAAGGACTCTCTGTGAAGCGCTGCTGCTACGTCTCATTGTGCGTTGAAGGGTTGTAGTTTGAATTAAGCAGCACTTCCACGCCGGGCAAAGGAACGTTATGCTGGTTTAATTGTGACAAACATTCATGTGTCTTTTTGGCAATAGAGGAAGGTCACAACTACAATTCTAACTTCAGTTCATGCACATTGTGTCTGGTGTATCTCTGTAGCATGTGTCGTTTGCAATGCACACCAGCAGTTGCTGTGCCCTCTGCAGCAGCCACCTGCACCAAAGAAGTCCGCAGTGCAGTTTGGAATATTTTTGGTTTGACTAGCAGTTGTTATGTTTTTTCAAAGCAGCATTTTCATTTCAGTTCCACCTCCTTCACTTTAGATGTGATGAGATGGAGTTAAATTGAACACTGAAATTAAAAGTCCCCAGTCTCCAAGACTTCTTACTGGTATGATTAATCTGAAAAACATGCATGAGATGGGAGAGGGAAGAGAGTTATCAATAGTCCTGTATTTGTCTTCACTCATGTTTTTGGCGGGTTTTGTCAGAAATTCAGTGTTTGGGTTTCCTTTTGTTGACCAAATAAATTGTCTTCATAACACCTTCTAATTTTTTTTTATTTTTTTATAAACAAACTTCCATACTTCAGCACTCCATTTCTCAGATGCTAAAGCTCTCTTTTAGCTGCTGTATTGTTTAGAGAAGGTTGAACTTAGAACAAGGACAGTTTTAACATACTGAGAAGCACGAAGAGTGTTGACAGGACTTTAACAGGAATGCCAGTCAATACCACGCACACATGGTATGGTACAAAATGAATAGGAGGGTTGTTGTACCCACTGGGGGAAAACCTCGTCCCAGATTAATGTGCGTAGATGTCCCTGTTCCTATTTGAAATGTTTCCAGTGTGGTGCTGGTGTCTCCCCCATGCAGTACAGTACAGAAGAAAACAAGGATGGGTAGAACTGGGCTGTTCTTATTTTTTCAACCGAATTCCCAGTTCTTGGCTGTGGTTGTTTCTGCACCCAACTGGTTCTGCTAGCAAAAGCAGAAATTCTAGTCTCCAAAAGTATTTGTAGAGACCTCATACAAGACAAACATTGAATTCCTTTCCTACTTCAGATGAAACATATGATAAATTTCCTTGTGTTTGGTTCTTTTAACTATTTCTAAGAGGGTTTAATATGTTTCATGAGGTTGGAAGTAGAGAGAACTGGATGAAATGTTCCCTAGGAATTACGTACTAAGGTCTGAAAGGGAGGAACACACTGCTGCAGAGTTAGAGTTGCTGCCAAATAATCCCTGTACTGCTCCTGAATTTCAGGGAATGGGCTGTTGCTGGTAGTTGGCCAGATGTCCCATTTTGCTGGTAGTTCAGTGGAACTTGAAGATTTTGTTGCAGTTCTTTTACTCCATTTCCTGTGTCATTTTACATTTCTAAGAAACGTCTCTCATAAAAACATGTGACCGTGGAAGCAATGCAACTGCATCTCAAAAATGCCTGTTCAGTTAGAATGTCTGTAACATTCACCTTTCTTGCACATACGTATTATGGTGCAATCCTCAAACATGGGACCATGTACACTTTCCCTCCCCCGCCTCCCCCCAATACGATGTTAGGCCAGCCTCTTGACTAGAACACAACTGTGATCCTGCAAACTTGAGTCTTCCTTGTCCAGAATGTCGCACCTTTGCTTTCAGTTATGTCAACTCCTTGTACAGTCCTGCCCAAAGGGAATTCTTCACTTGCTGGTGGTGCTGTTTCTCATGAGCTTTTTCCCAGCTGCAGTAGGAGTTATACCCTGAAGTCACCAATACAAGTTGTCATACAATTGGTCTTAATTTCAGAAACTGTCTTCCTCATTTGCTACATGCAAATATGCAAATCAGTCTCATGTTCAGAAGAAGAGTTTGTGATTGGTTGAAAACACTTTGAAGATTGGAGAAAAATGGCAATAGGTCTTTCTTACTGAAAGCGTTCTTAAATTTTAAAAACCTGTCAGAACTGGCACAGTATAAATTTAACATACAAATGAAGCAATGACCTCTATGTTTCCTACTGAAAGAAAAACTGCTTACTCTTGTGCATTGGGGACATTGTCAAGAACGCTTGTCCTTTTAGAATTATTTCCCCATAAAGCAGTTGACAGTTTAGTATGCCTGTGTATACTAAGAGCAGAGATTGAACAGTTTGATGAGCATAACTTTTCTTTTAATCAACCTTGTTGGTAAGTACTCATCCTTTTTGATGGTAGTCTTGTATAATGGGTAGCTGCAAACATCTCCTGCTTAGAAGAAGCTTTAATAAAAAGCAACCTAAATTTCAGAAACAGCCTTTGTGAAGGATGAACACATATATAATCCATATGCATTTGTTCACTCATGTCTTTTTGCAAAAGCTTCTCATTCATTATATGAAATATATTTCAAATATTGGCATCTTCATCTCTTGTTGCATTAATAGGAGTCCAACTCTTTGAATAGAAATTGAGAAAAGCAAGATGCTTTGATTCAGCTGCTTAAATTTGGATATTTAAGTATGATTTTTGGCATGCTGGTCTGAATATTTTGGCTGAAAGAATTACAGAGGGGCCAAGATCATTGCCCAAAATGTGAAATACAGTCTGTCAAAAGGAAACATCCAGAAGCCTGTTTTCCTTCTGGTTTCTGAAAAGCATAAGTTACTGGGGAATAGACTATTTGATAAATAATACATTTATGCTGTGACAAAATTCTGTCTTCATGTTTGTGTGCTAATTCATCAACCGTCTGCCCTAACCTGCTCTGTTGTCTCCTATGATCCTGCCTGGATAGTCCAAAGGAAAGAAATTCTTACGGGCTTTCTCCGAGGTAGAACAGCAGCCTGTGAGGGAGTCTCAGCTGCTCCTGAAGGGTGGTTATAACTCAAGTATGAAGTTGAAGGCCTCACATCCCTTTGTATATTCTTAGATAGCTGGAATTGCTGAGCTGGTACACGGAGGCATGTGCAGTGGAGCTCTGGGTGGGTAGGTGATAGACTGTGACATTGCTATTCAGGTCTGCTCTTGGAGACCTGGCTATTGTAGCAGAAGAATTGCTTGGACGCAGTCCAGTCTTTGAAGTAGGTGAGTGCACATGCATCAACTTCTGCTATTCATTCTGGTGGGGCAGGAGCAGTGCAGAAGTCTTGCTCCACTTGCAGAAGTGGAGAAAGACTTGCTCGTCTTGAGCTTTGAGTGTGTAATTGAGATTCCCTGTGGATGGATTCTATTAATTACACAGTCACGGAAGGATGTTTTGCCCTTTAATCGTGAATCATTTTCTTCTAAGAAAGCGAGCAAACAGAATAAGTGAGAACATACGTAGTTTTTACAAAGAAAATATTTTTCAGCCTAACGATGCCAATCCCACTGCTGGTTTCCTAAACTACACTGAGATCTTTTGCCTACAAAGCCTTTCAATAAGCCAGAATACACAAAACTGTTACCCCCCTGACTGTTGTTCACAGCCATCCAAAAGAAATACCTTTGTGGGGAGGGATGAGAAAAGTGGAAAGGATTGGTAGGAGTTTTATCCAAATACAGTTCAGAGTGGTCCTCCTTAATTTTTAGACTTTGTTTTAAATAAAAGCAACAGTTTACCAAAATCTGGGTTTAATAAAAATGTGAGGAAAAGTCTATCGGGCTATTAAAAATTGAGTGACACCACTGTCTTGGGATGTCCCTGAGCTGCACCTTAGTGGAAGCTGGGAAGGGGTAACAAAATATTACTTTATTCATGGAATTTTCTTGTATTGTCTGCTAGACAGCTGCCACTGGGTGATGGCATAGGAAGCTAACTAGACCTCTGATCTATTTATAGCAATTTTTAGAATTTCCACGTGCTTACACTGAAGATCAAGATTGAAATAATCAGTCCTGAGGTTCAGCTTTCGGCTATCCCATGCATCCTTTTTCCTAGGTACAGAAACCACCACTGTGGCTCAACTCCACCAAAGTTTACTGCCATTGAGGTCTGCCAGCAGCTCTTCATTGCACGATCACTCCCTCGCTGTAAGTCAAAAGGAGTCAAGTTGCCTGCTGCTGAGATGTTTAATGTAACCCAGTTCATTTGTAGTGAAAAGGATTAAGGGGACCACTCGCTTGCACAATTGGATGAGCACATCGATGGAGGTAGCAAACTCCATAGGCATGAGCATTCATAAGGCAACGTTGCCACCTCTAGAAGAGAATGTATGAGCACATTTTCATAGTACTCAGTCTTCAAGGATTTTTCCTGCTTTGGTATAAAAACAATCCCTTTACATTTCTTTTATCAGGCATGTTAGCCAGCTTTCTCTTATCACAAAACGTCTAGGAAAGCGTGTGTTTATTTTCCTTGCTGAACACAGAAGGTAACACTCATTTTGGGCAAACCCACAGAAGGGTTTATATCGATTACTAATGATTTTTTTCATTGCTACTTTCTGTGTAAAAGTTAAGTGTCTTGAGTTTGCAAGTTTGTGGACACTGTGCCAAGGAGCGTACTTGCACAATTCAGGTTCATACCCTTTGCTTTGGTGTGAGCTGTAGCAGGAATGGGATGACCAAGATTCAGTCAGCCCTTTCAGTCTAGACATGTACGAGCATCCAGCAAGAAAAATTCCGTGCCTTGTATTTCACTAATTTTGGTTCTTACATAGCTAAGTATTGTTCCCATCATTTGCACTGGACAGGAGAAGATCTCCTGGGTCATCATGTCTAGTTTTTGCTACCTCCAGCAACCACATCATCTAATCCATTTCGGAAACTAATTAGGCTCCACTTTAAAACAAATTCCATTTCCTGTCACCCCCACTTCTGCTAGTTAAGATTGCATGGCTCACTGCTTACTTGCAAAGCGTAATAAAATACCAAGGCTGCCCGAAGTTTAAGTTGTCCTTTGTCAGAGAGCTCCAAAAATTTAAGTGCAGGTACAGATTATGTATCTTGGGGTTTTTTTGGTATTAATTATGGTACTACAATATCCTCTCCCTGGACAGAAGGAAAGAAATTACTGTTGTGACACAAGTAAATGCTTGAAGTATGTTTTTACTTAAGAAATAATTCATCAAAGGCCACGCTTCTGGTCTGTAGCATATTCCATGGAGTGGTTGAATAATAACCGAAAGCTCCCATCCCACTGTCCTTCTTTCACGCAAAGTGGTGAGGCTGAGCTAAAACTTCAGCCAGTTATGCTGCAATGCACTTGAAACACAAATTTTGATGAGTTGCTCAAAACAGAATAATCCTTACATGACTGCAGAATATAAATCTGAAATCTGTAAACCAAAAGCAATAAAAAAAAAATAGGCATTACATAATTATTTCCTCTGGGAAGATGGTAATGCTCATGACTTTTTAACAATTTTCTACATATCTGTTGATGAATTTACGATTTCCAGTAATGCCAGATCACCCTGCGCTAGAGACAAAGTATTTGTTATACTGAGTCTTCCTGAGCATAACAAGACTTTGTCATTTGTACCACTGTGCCACGGAGCTGTCTCAGCAGTGCCACAGCTGGGTTGTGGTCCTGTTTTGGTGCCACCGCCCTGGGTGTTCAAGGGCTACACATGAATCCTTGGCACCTCCTCTGACAAGCCCTGCAGCTGAGCAGCACTCAAGGTGGCGGTTTTTATCATGATGTATCAGTCCTGTGCTCCTCATTATGTTATCTTTTTTTGCTGGCCATTGAACTCAGAACATCCAAGCCTTACTACCTGTTTCGAGGCTTGCTCTTGCTCTGAAAGCCACGATGCTGAGTGCATGATGTGTGTGACATGATTGGGTGCCATGGCAGCAGGTCGTGATATCATAAATGCCAGATGATTAATTCATTTCAGGGACACACCAGAAAGAACAGCTGCATTGTGCTGCAGAAAGTCCCTACTCCAGAACTGCTCTCCTCTACCAGCAAAGAAAAAGAAAAAGGCTGACAAAAGTGCTTAGTGCTCCCTCCTTTGCTTGTCTGTTGAGCAGATTCCTCTTCAGGTCATCAACAGCTCCAGTGTGAGAGCATAAGCATGTATCTCTAGAGTGCAAAAGTGCGTCTGTAGAGAACTTTTAAAGACATTAGTTATTCGCCCTTCACAAGTGTGTTTTACTACGCAGACCTGCTCTAGGAAGATGTCCTATACTTTCCCTGACAGCAGCAGTTAAATCTTGTTTGGAAGGGGAGGAAGAGCTGCCTTACTGCAGTCTCTTCCTTTCCATAGCTCTTTTAGTCTACAGTGTTACTTGCGTTATTCAAGTCTAGCAAAATGAAATCTGTTTCTATAGCATGGCTATAGCTAAAGCTTTTTTTTGTGATAAATACATTGATAATAATTAACTGCACTAATGGATTGTGTTACATTGTGGAAACTCATTCCAGGCATAGCCTGCAGCGCGGCAGTCCCTGTCAGTGAAACAGCATTGCTCGCTTCAGTCCAAGAAGATACCACATCCTACTGGAATAAAACATACCAACAGTTTATATTGTTGAAACTTTAAAATACCATATTAAAAACCAGTAATTGAACAATTTTGTTCTGCTAGTATAATTTCCTTCGTGCCAGGCTTCTGAAGCGTGAAATGATGTAAAACCGCTATGATGCTAGGAAACATACAGCAGAATCTCACATACAATGCAGATTTATTTTTTTTAGTAGGGTGCCAAAAATTATTATAATAATAATTGTAAAGAAAAAGTGTCAAAAAAAATTGTGTAGGGTTTGCTGATTTTTTAATCTTATTTTAACTTCCTGGTTTCCAGAAATAAAATTTGAGGGGATTTTTTTATACTCCTTAGCGGAGCAACCTTTAAAATGCTGAATGGCTTAGCAACCTCACTTTGCAGGGCTTGAAATAACATCTGAATGCATACTGAATGTAGGAAAAACGCCTCCACTGCCTCTCTCACTGCTGCCATCCCCACGAAGCTACCTGGAATTAAATGGCTACGCACTGTGATGCATTTTTATGGTAATGTCTGTCATACTTCAGATCTCCGAGGATCCACCTGAGCAGTTTCCAGGGTTTCTTTTTCCTCAGTCATTTTCAGTCCACCTATGCTCTCTTCCTCCTCTCTCGTCTTCTTTTTCACAAAGGCTCCTACCTAGCTTGTATCCTTTCACCCCAACACACGCTCTTCTGCAGCCTGATTCTGCACTCTCATCTCTCAGCTCCTGCACTCCACCTCCCACACGCAGGGCACGAAATATTGCCCGGACACTCAGTAGCCAGCAGAGCAAATCAGAAGGACTAAGCTAGATGACCAGAAAAAAAGTCAGTGCCTCTGGCACCATAAACGCTGAAAGCAGAAAGTACCGAGACCCCACAGCGTTGTCCCCCAGCTGTCGGTGGCCAAGGGAAGATCACTCTCTCCTCTTTTCCTAACTAAACCACAAAACTTCCTCACTGCTGTGCAAGCGGTGGGAAGGGTGTCACTGCCAGTTCATCTCTCCCCACTCTGGGTAGGCTCCAGTCAATCATCCACAGTAAATATTCCCACTTCTCTTAACTACTGACCAAAGCCTTTCTAAAGTTGCAGTGCAATGAAACCGCCACAATCCTGTTGAGCACCAGGGGAAGCTTTTGTACGACTTTCCCCTAGCGGGAGGAACAATTACTGGATACAGAGCCTGGACTTCACAATCCATCTGGTTAATTTATAGTGTATCTCAGCAGTACATCTCTGTCAACTCCCATCTCTCCGACGACAAGGCGTAACTGTAATTTAGGAGCTCAGCCATCTGAAAGACCAACCAGGCAACTATGATCTATTCTCACCCAGCAGATGAGGACATTGCTAAGGCAGTTTCTGAACTTAAGAAAGATTTTCTCTCTTTCTCTCTTTTTTCAGCCCTCTTTGCCACCTGGCATCCAGTTTTCTGTTTTTCCAGTGGGCATTGCTTCAGCTCAGCATGATCCTTTGGAGGAGGAGCAGTAGCTTATTTAGAGCTTAAAACACATAGAGATTTACTGGCTGGAACCCCAGAGAACAACCTAGCAAGAGGCTGATGAGGGCACTTAGCCAAATCATCTCCAAAACACTACTGTTAAAAGAACCTGATGTGCATGTTAAGTAAATATCAAATATGCAAAACCCAGCACATGTAACATGCAGATAATAGCATAAGGTAATGGGCCCTGTCTCCAAATAAATAACAGTACTTTCGCAACCACAGGCAGTTCCAGTATTTTCACTTTCAGCATCCTCTGAATGGGTCATATCTATAATATAATAAAACTCCCACAGGCTCCAAGCAGGACTAGGATTTAGTGTTAAACCCTGGCTAAAACGAGGGGAAGAAATTTCTCTTGCACACAAACAGGCAAAAACTCTAGAATAAATGTGATCCGGGAAGGGATTATATAAAGGTGTTGATAATTTCATTTGCATATAAAATAATAACAACAAGAACGGAAGCTAAATTATCCCACATATACAGAAACCCTGGGTGTTCAGGATTGGCTACTCATTATTCTCTTGTCATATAAAGCAATTCAGTCTGCAGCTGCATTTCTCTCTTACAAATCCAATTCAATCAAGAGAACCGAAACATCATTAGCAAACCCACTGATTTATCCACCAGTAAAGTGCTGATACAGGCTTCTAGTCCTGCTGCTAATAAATTCTCGACATAGCGGTGTTTGCTCTCTCTCGGGATCTCCCATTATTCTAATGGCTACAGGTTTCTAACTTTACCACTGGAATTTTTAAGCCTGAAAATCTGTAATAGCAGGGTCCAAAGCCTGTGGGAGTCATAGGAAAGAAAGGACACAAGCCCAGAACATGTACCCAGTCGCTACAGAGATGCGGCTACGTGGAACTGCAGGTGAAGCAGCAGCTGGTGCCCTAAAAACTGCTGTAGTAAGACCTTTTTTTTTCCTTTCTGAAAGACAACCATTGTCTCCCGGTTTGCTCATCACTTCCTCTCCCCATTTCCCCCCGTGGGGTTGCCTCCAGGGTCTTGCCTCCCTCTCTGTACCTTTCCCTGCCTCCTGCTTGGTTTGTTGCCTTAATTACCAGCTCGCCGGGCTCGTTCACCTCTGCTCCAGCCTCTCTTCTGCAGAAATGCAGCAGCTCTGAAGGCCAAAGCTAGGTGTTGTCTCCTGTCCCTCGTGCGCATCATCTGCCACCAGGGTTCCAGGCAGTTACCTCTGAGCTCATCACAGCATCATCCCGTTGCTGCTTTCATATGCATGAGCCCTTACACACTATGTCAAGGCCCGGGCACACGCTTCTGCGTCCTTTTCAACAGGGAAGGCCCAAGGGCTGCTAGAAGTGCCATTGCCTTTTGGGAATAATTTCCCAAGCTGCAATTTCCAGAACTTCTTTAAATGGTCCTGGGTCATTTTGTCTACCAGGTTTCATCTTTTAAACACAAAGAGTTTATTTCCTTGGAATATGAGAGGCCAGAATTAATGTTCTAGGCTATATGGCAGCTAAGAAACACTTCAGTTTGGACTGAACTTAATAATAAATAAAAAAAAAAAGTACAAAAAGTAAGAATCCAAATCCACCTATGACAGTAGCCCATGTTTCATATAGCTTTAATAAAAAGTTTTATTACATTCCTCTCTTGGAATGGTATTATTTTTCTACTTGCTGAACATGATATCCAAGATAACAAGAGTCTAAAAAAAGAGATTTTTATTTAAAAAACACAGGCTCTCCAATCTATCATGTATGCTATAAATGAAATATAAAATGATTACTAATGTAAGATGCTCGACACTTCCATTTATTTACTTTGATCTCTCCTAATTGGAGAATGGAAATATATGGGTGACTAGTGTGTTCTGCTTTTTTATTTTTAATTATATGCTCAAGCATTTGCAAAACTTCAGCATCTGGACTGAAAATAGGAGAATGCTTGTGTTTAGAATAGCTGTTTGGAATTTTTAAAGAAAAAAGCCACCATGTTTATTAGTCTAGGGAATGAGATGTTAAACTAATCTGCCAAAACGAAGATTTAATGTCAAACGTCATCTCGTTGTTATTTTTCAAGTTCCTCAGTTGCATTCATCCCGGTTGGGCTTTCCTGGAGGGCTCTCACTCATCTGACCAGAGTGGCTTGTGCTTTTTTATTCCTGAATGTCACATTTCTGGCAGGTCAAATATGTTTGGCTTTCTGTGAAGTCAGAAAGAGGTGGAGCGTTTCCATGATGCCAGCAGACCTAAAGCCACACCTTCCTTCCAAAACCCCTCCTCACAGAGCTGCTGGAGGACTCCCTTGTGTCTTAATCCCATTTCCATCATCTACCAGTGCAGACCCTGCAGGGTCGCCCCAGGCGCCGTGGCTCCCGCAGCCCAGGACGCCCATTCGTTCTCTGCAGCCTGTCTGCACCATGCTGCTCCGCGGCTGGGCACGCCGAGCGAGTTACACCACTGCCGAGCTACCGAGTCATTCCCACCTTTTCTCCAACACATTGCATTTTTTGCCACAAACCGCAACTCTGAGTATAGCCATTTGCTATAACGGGATTGTGCGAAGCATGAAGAGCAGTACAGACGCAACAAAACATAGTGCGTGCAAAGGAACGAGAGGAAACCCCAACACAAAACCCAAACCAGCATTTTTAAATGTGTATTAGTAGAAAACTAAAGCTGGGTAGCCCATTATGCGTGAATTTAACTCAGCTTTATGACACAGTTTAAGTCTTAGGCACCATTCATGTTTACAGACCAGAATTAAAACCTTCTGTAATAAGTTATGAGCTTGTGCCTATTGACAGAAGTGAAAAAATGAGAACTAAAATGAAATCAGCTGGCTGTTACTCAGCCTCCGCTGCCCAACTGGATCAGGCAAAATGTTAAAATGAGTCCTGCAATTTTTTTTCCCAGCTCTTCGAGTCTGATTTTCAGTTTGCAAAAAAAAGGCACCTGAGAATGTTCTTAAACACGCTCTGTGCCTGCCATCAAAAGAGTTTTCTCCTTTGGAAAAAGAGAGCGAGCCTTGTCTCAAAATGTACTTTTGCCAGGAATTCTGTCCTGATTAGGCTGCCTTGGAGCACTTTCTTGGGTGGGTGCCATACTGAAGTTATTGGCTGTCAGCCATGTGTTCGACACTCTTAAAATAAAGTCTATTCCCTTAATTTGCAACTCAACATAAAACTTAGGTTAAGTCTATTGATACCCCTGGAGGGTGGGGCTAACATACATATGTATGCAATTATTTTCAGGATGTTGCAATGAGTACATATACGCTCCCACAGAAGTTGCTCTGAAGTTGAATACTAATGTTCCTTGGGTATGCATTTTGCCCCTGTCTGGTTTCTTCATCTGCAAATTATTCCACATTCGAATCTCCCCACTGGTACTCATGAAAATCTTGGATAATCCATACATTTGAGTCAGCTCCTCCTAAAGACACTAGGCTGGCCTCTCCAGCCCACACCATCCTACCCCACAACAGGAACTTAACAAAGCACTTCAGTAAATATTTATATCCAAGCCTGCTAGGCTGAAGCCATCATCTCTGACCAAAATCAAGTGCATTTTTGAGCCTAAATGTTTTAGAATGAGGCATGTGGAAGAATGCCTTCACCAGGATCATTTTGCCGTGACTCACATAGCAGGAGGTAAGACTTTTCTCTCCCTCACTTGGAGAAAGGGTAGTCAGCATTTCTCATCCATATTTCACAGATCCATCGAGGAGGATGAAACGAAGTGGGCTGCATACGGAAGGAATACTGACTTGTATTTTTTCTGTATAACAGACATCTGTTTTCAGAGGTGTTAGTTTACTCTTTCACTCGCAAGCTTTCCGCTTTGTATAATGCTTTACTGAGACCATCCACGCTCTTCCAGACCTCCTATTATCTCCTGCATGGTTCCCTACCAGGTGTGGGTTACCTACATGGCATGCAGCGAGAGAAAGGCACAGAAACAAGTGTGTTTATCCAGAATTAAACCAGCTAATACCATTCCCTTCCCTCTCGTCTCCCCCCAGACTTGGATCTCTCTCATGGACACTCACAGAATATCCACATGCCTAAGTGCAAAAGACTGTGCTTAAGGTAATGTCCCTTATGTAGAGCTAAGTGAAACATGGTTCTTTAGTTGCCAGAGGTCCTAATCTAAACATTAATCCTTCATTTTCAGTTATATCTTCTAATTATTTTTTTTGTATCTTTAAAATCACAAAGTGACATTGGTTATTCCACAAGTGGCTTGGGGTATACGGAACAGAGATGAATCTATCTTTTAACACTGAAGATGTATTTAGTACGGCGTAATTAACACCAAAATGGTAATCACTAATTTTCAGATAAAATTAACTATGGTTCATTGGGGAAAATTATGCATTCTGTTGAATATATAATTATATCTATTCTAAAGCAATCACTGCTCATATTTACATATTGAGAAACGGTTGCTGGAAATATGACCTACTTGGTAATAAGAAACAGTTTTGGTTTTGAAGAATATTTATTCCTTACACTATCATACCCGAATGTTGAATTCCAGGAGGAGTATCTACATGCTGGCTAAGCTATATCAAATTACTTCTCATTTTTTTATCTTTTCCTTTCTCTCTTTTCCCCCAGACTACATAGTACCAATGATCTGAACAATTTTGTTCAGCATTTTGCTGGATGAACTTTGCAAACAGCTCTCTGCAGTGAGCACTAAGAAGGGGTTTTGGTAGCAGCAGTTGGAGTCTAAAGCGGATCAGCTTCACATAAAAGGTACGAACGACATAGGAGAGCATGAGTCATTCCCCTTAATCTACACCGAGATACTGAGTTCAAAACACAGAAAGGTCACCTCTTCTTTGCACGCAGATGGCAGTACAAAGTGATCCCATTGTCATCTTATTTCTCTTTAACATGCATGGGCTCTGTAACGCCACTTTGAATGGAAGATCACATGGGAGAGAAAAACCCCAGCGTGCCTTGACTCTAAGTGGAATCACAGAAGCTCAGGACAGAGAGGATGGATGAACCCCCTTGAGAAAGGCCACAGAGAACACTCACTGCAACTAAAATCAGATTTTGTCACTTCTGATTCCCTTAACTCTAAAATACATTTGTGTTAACATTGAAAGGGAGGCTTTTTTATGAGTCCCTGATTTGATAAGGTTTTGGAGAGTCGCAAGATTTTTGCAAAATCAAGCATAGGAGTGGCACCCCATACACTCACTCTAGTCCTCTGGAAACTGGCAATGACTGCTACCCACTGACACTGCCTGTGTGGAAGTCAGAAGAAGTAATATTCATGATTAACCATTAGCTTCACTATTAGGGGAGGAAGCCATAGGAAGGGGGCTCATATACAGCCAATGGTAGGACACGGTGTGAACTGAGAACCCACCAAAGCAGGCGTCCCACTAGAACATCTTTTTATTAAACCACTGTCTTTAATGCAAGTAAACGTTTAGTCAAAGCTAAAACATTAAGTGGAAACATACTGCCTTTGATTTTACTTTCAATTTGAAAGGTTTCTGTATCTAGTGCAATCTGTCTAGTTAGACAGCCTGAGGAAAGACAGTAGGAGTGGAAAACAGAGATGAGCAAACAGGTAGCGGCATCTACCACATTGTTCCATCCACCAAAAAAACAGGGATTTGTTTTAGAGCTAAGATGGTCTCCAATGAAGAAGTGGGGAGACAGATGGAGCCTGGTAAATTAAGACAAAAAAATGCAACCAGCCTTCATTTGCTCTCAAAATTTGTATCACTACTGCTTGCTGGAAATGGTGAAATGTATGGTGAAATATGGAGCTTCACACTGATACTGTGCCCTCAGTTACAACTGATGAGACCCTCCCTTTCAATCTTACCTCTTGTTGACTGATCTTCATACTGAAGCTTAGCTTCACTTTTCTTCTGCGAATCAGATGGCCTCTTTAAAACGTCTCCAGAGAAGAACGCACTGCTCCAGACTAGGTTAGGAGATACACCAAGCATATTGCTACAGGGAATGAAAGTGTTTCTTGAAATACCTGGTATTATCACACTAGCATTAGGATAACACTACAAATAGAGAAATGTTTCCAGGTTGTTACCCAAGCTATGGAAAAGCTTTCAAGCACCCAGGGTAGACAATAAATGTCATTAATCAATTCAGAATTCTAACCTTCCCCTTCTCTTTTATAGACCAAATTTGCAATGCCACGAGGTCATTTTATAATCCCTTGATGCCAAGATTGTCTGGATCAATCTGGTTTCCAGCGTAATTTACAGCAGGCCTTTAGCGCTACCCTGCTGCTACCAGCTACAGCACCCAAGGAGCCTTTCAGCTACGGAGATTCGCTGAAATGCTGCACACTCCAGCCTTTCTCCTTTCCGATATGTACTAGGTAAAAGAGTAAGAGCATGGGCCAGAATCCAGTCATAAGCCTTTCCCAACTAGGCAAGGACCTGTTTCTTCGTTCCTGAAATGAAATCTGTTAGTTTCTACTATTACTAGTAGAACTTCCAGCTATGTATTCCTGCCTCCTTGACCTCATTTGAGTATTGTAATCTCCTTTTGCTGAAGGAACCAAAACTTCTGACATCAGCCCTGTCAACTTCTCTCTTCACTTGTCAGAGACTCGCTATCTGTGAGTGGAAATCCCCATTGACTGCTGAGCCATAACCAATATTTGGACAGCTGTTCTTTGCTTTACTCTTTGGAGAGAAAAACGACCAATGTTTCTGAGGATGACAGAAAGTTAATAAAAGACAGCGAGTCCCTCCTCTCATTGCGTATGTGGTAATATGGACAACTCCTGCACTACCATAGGAACGTGCAAGTATGTAAACCAAATCCAGACAGCACTGACCGTGTTGACCAACTTCGCTTGAGCAACTAGTCCCACGGATTTCAACGATGCAAAGTTATGCATAAGGGCAAGCGCAGTCAGAATCAGGGACATATTTTTCAGCTGATCCTAATATGAATCAAGGAGTATGCTGCAAGAGCTTCACGGAATATACATTTAACTAAAGAAATTATTTTAAAAAATAAAATGAATTTATACCATCACCAGCACATAGTGCTGCACACAGCGGGGTGCTCTTACCATTTGCCTTCAGTTCCCACCATATTTCAGTGCTGTTTAGTACCACTCTAGTTAAGGGTCATGTGCCATTTCCATAATTAATCTAATTTTTCAAAGGTGCATAGCTCATCTTACTTTAATTCCCAGTGGCGACTGGAAGCAGCTTGCTAGTGATCAGCTTCAGTATGAATTTTTTTTCCTATCTATGCGAAATGGCTTAATCAATCAATCCGCTTATTACCTCTTAGAGAAGAGGCATTTACTCCCTGATACCGCAGTGCTTGTGTGGTGTTGGGCCTGTAGTCCTTACTGGAAAAATGTATATGTTCCTTAATCAATGCGAAAGCCTCAGATGATTTTGGCCTGAGAGACTGAGATTTTTCATTTAATGGAAAACAAACCACAGCTTTAACGTTGCAACTTTTTATGTGAGTGCAGACACACGCTGCTTCTGGAGCAGGGGCCAGAAATTGCAAAGTACAAACTAATATCCCTGAAAATTAGTGTTCACACTTGTGTCACTCCTTTGCCTTCATGCTTCATTAATATGTTCTTAAGCAATTGATCTCATTTAGAGGGGAATAATATGGTTACATAATTTAACAGATCAATTTATTAATAATCATGGGAGAAGCTGAAATATATCCTTATACGCCACATAAATAACAGAAAATGAGGATACTATTATTGTGACAAAGGCAAAGGAAATGCATGCCAAGGGCCCAAGTAATGTAAATCCACACAATCTGATTGGTATTAGTCACCGTAGATGCATTTATTCTGACTAAAGAGCTGGCCTTTGCATCTGAAGCAATCAAATCACTCTGATGGTAGAAGTCCAACTTAGAAAAGCAACTCAGCTGAAAAAGCTGACTTTGCCACTCTCTTCCATACCCATCATCTGCATCCGTAAAGGCTTGCTCCCGTGCAACACAATTATTTTTGCCTCCTACATGTCTAGGTATGGAGGGGTTTCACTGGTAAGCTCCTCGCAGAGAAGCCACCCATGCACCCCCAAACTACCCAGGGGTCCCCTTCACTGGTTTCCCCAAAAGCTAAGACAAATTTCTCACAGTGTTTAAAGAAATGAGAGTCACTGCAAGAACAGTCATGCAAGGTTGTGTGGCTGCAACATCATTCAAGTGGCAGCTACCGCAGTGCCATGTAACGCTGTGCAGCAGCATTCACAGGTTCAGAAGAGGCAGTGAAAATAAGAATCACATTGTTGAACACGAATATAGATATTAACGAAGTAATGTTATGTTTGGGTACACAGTGCCCTTGCCGTTGTCAGGGAGAAACATTGCGAAGCAGATGCCTCTGAAGGTCACAGGTGCCCTTAGCCCTGACTCCCAGGCGAGCACCTGAAGGGGTCCTGCCTGCCCGGGGTGCTCCTTCCTGGAAGCCTTCTGAGGAGGAACGGTAAAACACCGGAGGAAAACCGGGGCCAACATAAGAAAGCGAGCCCTAGTTCCAGGGACATCCCGGCACCAAGGCCCCGCGGCGGGGCGGAGGCGGGCGAAGGCGGCGCGGCTGCCCGCCCGCCGCCGGGGCTGCCCCCGCCAGGCCGCGCGGCGGCGCTCCGCCACCCCTGCCCCGCGGCGGGCCGGGCCGGGCCGGGTCGGGCCGGGAGCCCCTCGGGTGGCGCAGGCAGGCGGGGCCGTCCCCGCCCCTCTCGTCGCGCCGCAGCCGCCGGAGGCGAGCGGAGCCCGCCAGTGTGTGAGCTGCTGCCGCCGCCGCTGCTGTCCACCGCGCCTCCCGCCCAGCCCGGCGCAGCCCAGCCCATCCCGGCGAGGCACGGCAGAGCGAGCCCCTGCCCTGCTCCCCCCGTACCGCCCGGGCGACGAGAGCCAGCCATGGGTAAGCGAGCCGGACTGCGAGGGAGCCCCCGCTCCGGAGCCGCAGGGGGAGCCGCGGCTGCGGGGAGGGTGGGAGCGGGGGCAGGTGCGGGGCAGCCCCAGGGCAGCCCCGGGGATCGCGGCGGCCCCGGCCCGGCCTTTTTCTGCGCGGCGGGGCGGGGGGTTGGGGGGGGGGGGGAGGCAGCAGCCTGTTGAGCGCCCCGGCGGAGCGGGCCGGGGGCGGCCGCCCCTCTCGCCCCGGGCCGCTGCCACGGAAACTTGGCGAGGGCGGGCGCGGGGGTCTCTTGGCCGGCGGGGCATCGGGACCTCGCCAGCTGCAGAGCGCTCCCTTCCTTTAAAAATAATTATTAATAGCAGTACTACAGAGTCCCGGAGCTATACTTTGTTGGAGGAGGTTGTACGCAGCCGGTTCGGAGTGTGTCTTCTGCCCCGGTCCCGCTGAAGCCGGGGAGAGCGGTGCGGCTGGGGGACTGCGCCGCACGCCGGAGGCAGGGCGGCCGTTGGGGGCCGGAGCGCCGCAGGGCGAGGGGAGCGCGGCGGCCGTTGGCGGCCCCGGCTCTGCCCGCGGGGCTTGGTGCCGCCGCTCGGCGCTGCCGGGCGACTCGGTCTCGCCTCATCTTACCCTCGGGGAAAGCCGGGGCGGGGAGTCTCGGTCAGCCCCTCGGCGCCAAACCCGCGTCCCCTCGGGTGGGGTTGAGTTTTTGCTAGGGCGTGAAGTGTGGTTCGGGAGAGGAGGAATAACCCCGAGGGCCAGGGAGGAGAGTGGACGCGCCTTCTCAAGATGGGAAGTGTTGAGTAGGGCTGTGTGCCAGGCATGATGGGTTTCGGTGAGCTTTAGGGCATCCTGTGGGCTATTGAGATAACACAGTGCGCTTTTCCCTCTTGGAGCTCAGGGTCTGCGCGGTGGAGGGAATTGGGCGTCGATGGAAAGTGGCGGCTTCTGTTCCCAAACTTACGGGGAGGGTAGCGCTTGCGTGAGTGTGTTAACGGGAGAAAAAGTAGGGAAGGATGCGTCATGCACATGGGTCACTCGGTAGTCAACGCACGTGTTCAGCCTTCGCATCCTTTTAGCCTGGGCCTTTCGGCACGGGCTGCTTCCTGCGAGCTTTCCTTTCAACCGACAATAGACCCAAATGAATTAAACAGTAATGAAAGTTATGAGGTTTGGAAAAAAAAAAGATAGAAAAATACAGCTGTATCTTTGGTCCAGTTTGCCAGTGGCGTACTACTGCCCAGAGACTGCAGCTGCTAAAGCAGAGCTCTGTCAGTGTGTGCCTGTGTGTTAATATGCACATACTGATGCTGGCACCATCTCTGGTTTTAATTAAGAAGGAGAAAGGAAAAAAAAAAACCAAAAGAAAAAGAATTAATTACTCGACCAAAGCCAAAGGAAGCTGACAGAATTCCTATGCTTGCTACTTTGTTAAATTAATTCGCATCACCTAGTTCCTTAATTTCTAAATGCTTATTGACTGGTTTGTCCCCTAGCCTAGTGAACATCAGACTCCTTGTAGTATTACGGTCTTTTTATTAAGCTTTTTTGAAATTTCCAACACCCCTTTCAATGCATGAAACAAACAAACCAGCTGTATTACCGGCACTGTTTTTTGTGTGTGTATTCTGATGCTCACTTTTTAGACTATGCTTTCCCTATGTGAACTTCTGATATGAAATTAAACTGTAAAGTTGACGGCCTCTCCCATGTCTATATCTTAGTATCCTCCTTTTAACATAGACTTTTACTGCCATGGATTGATGTCAAATAAATCTTGGAATGGGGATGGAAGAGGGAAAGAGAGAAAGGAATGTTTTCAAGTGTCTCATTAAGAAAAGTGTATTCTTTAGATTACAACATCTTATTTTGGCAAGGAATAAAATTTATTAGATAACAAATGTAAAATTGTTCTTAAGTGTCTTTGCTTCTAAGTCTATGAAATAGATTTTTCTTCAGTAAATTGAGTTGCTAGGGGTTTGAAACCAAAAAGTTGTGTGAAATCTTTGTGGGTGATTCATCCTGAGGAGAAGCCAATCTTTATTTTAGTCGAAAATCATAGAAAAACACTAAAGTTAGTCTCACAAGTTGTAGACCTGCAACAATATGCAAAATGGATGTTTTATGTCCGTATAGAATGTCTTGTCCTGAATGTAACAGTTGGGAAAAGGGGAGTGAAGAAAACATTTCTTGAAGATTTTGCTAGTAATGATGATAACAGCACAAACCTCCAAAGTCTGTTGACTTCTTTGCTTAGAAATGTTGGATGATCAAGCTGTGCCTGACTGGGTAATGGCGGAGAGGGGACTTCTAGCACAAATTTCAGATGAAATACTTCGAAAAGAAGTCACAAAAAGAAGCCTTTGTCAGCTAGGGATCCAGTCCTTCATGAATACAATGTTTTGTTTATGCCATTGCATAACTGCTGCTTTGGCATTAGGTAGGCTGAGGCTGATGTGACCATCTAACCAGGACTTGTTCGGAGCCCCGGTGCTGCATCAAGCTTCCTGATCCAATGGCAGCAATGTATTTGACCGGTTCTCATTAGCACCGTTTGAATTGTCCTTGCGCACACAAAACTTTTGTGTAGGACTGGTATGCTGAGACTGATTTTTTTTTTTTTTTAAATTTTTTTTTTTTTGGAGGTGCTGAGAGCCCACCATGGCCATTGATGTTCATTGGGCTTTTGGCTCACTCGGCGCTTCTGAGAGTCAGGCACATTGCGCTCAACACCAGTGAGGGTTTGCGTCGGCTGGAGAGTCATCAGTAATAACCAGTGCAGCGCATCTTGTGTGAGAAGACCTACTCGTTGGCGTCTTACATCGTGGCACATACTCTCCCAAACGTAGCGTCCCATCCAGGAGGTGGGGAGGGGGCTGAATAAACAAAAATGCAAAAGGGTTTTGTTCCTAAAAGTTTGAAAAGCATGATAGAGTGTGATTTCTTGAGAACTGTGTGGTTTTGTAATTTTACACCTTTTCCTCTTTGTACTTCCCAAACTGTTGCTTTCAAGTAAGAGAAGTGGTTGGAGCAGAGTGGGCCCATGTATTATGTTTTAGTTGGCTGTTTTTTTAAAAAAGAGATACTGGGGAGAACACTATGCACAAAGAGGGGATGAAATGATGCCTGTCTTCACACAGATATGTGTCCCGTCTCCCTGCAGTCCCTGTGCAGGAACTGCTGCATCGTGGAGCCAGCAAACCCAGGAGTTCCCAGGGCCATCAAGCTGTGCCGCTCCTTCGTGCCTTCTGCAGCACGTCCAGCTCCCCCAGCAGTGCTTGCTCCTGCATCCCCACAGCTCTTCCCTGCATCCCAGAGCGAACCATCCCTTCCTCGTAGGCAGTAACCTCGGGAGTTCCACCTTAGGGGCTTCTATCACTCATAGAAACGGTCCTCGCTTTTATGTGAAACGTGTCCAAAGTAGGTTCAAATATTCCCTGAACCAGGCTTTCTTCTTATAAACAGCTGGGGGCAAATCCTGAAAGAGAATCACTCCTCTTTCTTTCTATTCAGCTATACACTTTGTTCAGGCGGGAGCTGAAATCTTTTGTGTGACACAGCAATAGTAAAATCTGATTAGTATCAGTCATTAAGGGTGGCTGGATTTCAACTGCTAAGTGGTGTAGTCCATATATTGTTAAATCTTGCACCTCTTAAATATGTTTAACCTTGTTCCTAGAAAAGAAGAAACTAATATTAAGTTTATCTTCTCTTAGAACCTGTGAAATACAAAATTTTGTACGGCTGCCCTTCCTCTATCTCCACAACACCTGCTTAGGCTATTAAAAAATAATTTTTCCTTCTCACTGTAATCCTTCTTGTTTGAGAAGGAGGCAGGGGAGAAAATGTGCATTTTGGATATTTCCCAGTATCTTAAACAATCTGTGTTTTCACCATATTTACAGATTCTCCCTCTTGCTCTCTTTGTAAGCGTGTGGTTCAGTAATACAGGAAATCTGCTGTCCCGTATGTGAGTTATGATATGTCTAATGGATCTTGATATGTTACATTTCAGAAAAATGTACTGGGTCATAGATTACATCCCTGGGAGGGCTGAACTGTGGCAGTGCCTGATTGTCTTTTTCAGAGTGTTTCTAAAATTTCTTAAACCAATTGAAATCTGCAGGTCACTTTCAATGTTCAAAGAACTTTAATTATTTTTCTTAAGCCAGGTATCTTTTTTCCAAGTTTGCTTCCATGTGTCATTATTCCAGCAGTTGTCATGTTGCAAACATTGTTTTCTAATACTGTATTTTTTCTATAGCCTTTGTTTTTCAAGATGAATGCTGTCTAATCATAAAATGGTTTGGGTTGGAAGGGACCTTTAAAGATCTTCTAGTCTAACCCCCCTGTCATGGGCAGGGACGTCTTTTCACTTGCTCAAAGCCCCGTCCAGCCTGACCTTGAACGCTTCCAGGGATGGGGCATTGCAACTTCTCTGAGCAGTATTTAGTAATATCTGAAGTTGTTACTCTAAAAACAAATAAGTCCAAAGTCCACTTCATGATAAGGTTAAACTAAATTGAAAATAAACCCAGCAAAGCCCACCTTCTGTTATCATTTTTATTCCTCGTGTCATCCCTGTGTGGGTGCGTGTTCTCGTAGAGAGGATTTTGTTTTCCCTGAGATATACAGCTGGTACAGCCAGACGCAGAATCACTGCACGTATTGTACTTCCACTGATGGTATTTGGATGTAAATGCGTTGTTATCCTTCTAGAAGTGTGAGAGCATCGTACCCAGTGATATTTCACTGGGGTAACGTGTTTGCAGAGGGAGCTGCTGTGGATTGTTACATTACCACGCTCCCCACGATGGCTGTTCTTCCGGGGTTTCTCTTCTTTTTGATCTTCCCCATGGGCATCCCACCTGTGCCTGCCCTTCACCCCTCCCCAGACACGCACGCACCTGGTCTCTGTGAATGCATCCCCAGCACTTGCCCGGGCTGCACATCACCTTGCTCCTCCCTGCAGCTCCTTGGGCCGTTCCTGCTGGGGACCAAGAGCTTGCATGGAGCCATGGGAGCCACCTTCCTGCGAGCTGCTTGGGTTCACCTGCAAAAAATTTGAACCCTTTGTGGCACCAGAGTGTCAACGCTGTGAAGGATGTATGTATTTGCTTATAGTGTACTTCTAACATGGGTGCTTTTCACCCTGGAGTGTAGGGTCAAGGCTTGCTCCCGATGGAACGCATGGCATCTCGATGGGGTGCTGGTCTGGTGGGGTGTGTGGTGGCACGTTTGGGGAGTCATTCTCCAGAGTTTGCTTCAGTGTGCTTGTGGCCGGATTGTTTTGAGCCATCCAGGGAAACCGAAATCCTTTCTGTTCTCCTGACTGGTTCCTTAAAATCTGTTTGGGTACGAGTGTCTCTGGGTTTGAGTTGTGGTGAGCAAATATAAGGAAAGATAGTTTAGTCCCCATGTGGGACATCAAACATGGTTGTATTAAAGTAACGGGTCTCAGCTGAGCCTTGCGGGGCTCTGTACAGATGCAGAAGCCTGCACTGGGAGGATTACTGGGTCAATACCCACAACGGGCAAAGGACGAAAGAGAGCCATGTTGGCTCTTGTCCATCACGTCCATCTTGTAAGGTGGCTTCTTCCAGGTTGTATGCAACGTAGCTTGTGGCCTGGAGGAAGCGGACTCAGCGTGACAGTACTGGGAAGGAATCTGTGTCTCCCGATCCTCTCACAACTTTTCTTCTGCAGGCAGATGTGAACCTCTGACAGCGGGGGTGCCGGGATGGCTGTGCCTGTCAAAATTCCCTGTCACCCCTCCCCTGTAAACACAGTAAACAGCAGTGGAGGAGATTTCACTGTCCAGTGTAACAGATAGCATCGTATGTACCACTTGGTCTTCCGCTGTTAGCTACTTTCTGTTGCTGCTCTGTCTTGGTGCTTTGGCAGTCTCACTCTCCATAATTATCTGTCTCTTGGGTTTTAGGCTCAAAAGCTTTGCATGTGGAGTTGCGGCTTGGGAAACATTTACAAGCAACGCAAAGAACTATGAGAATTCAACATCTTTTGTTCTCCTTTTTGGAGCTGTTTGACTAGCAGCAATTTCAAAATGTGAATGGAGCTTATGTTTCATTAATAGAAAGATGTGCCTGATGCAGAGCTATTGAGTGGTACAAGCCTCAGCGCGTTGCTGTGCATTGGTTCTGTGTGTGTTTGTTTTATACTTTGATAGCTGAGTTCATGAGACACTTGGAAGTTTTAGCCTGAAGTTATATGTACAGAAAACAACTTTCAGGATTGTGTCTGTACTTGATGTTTGGGTTTGGTTTTGGGTTTTTTTGCCTGGGGGGGAATAATGTTGAAAAGGACTGTGGTTCAAAGATAGCTGGGACCTGGGTCATGAAGAAGACTGGACTTCTTGAAGTTGTGAACTGATTTGGAGTATCCAACATAAGACACAACCTTCATAATTTTGTGGGAGTTTTTAATGTTTTATTAAGAGCATAGAGCAATCATTGCATATTGCAGCCTAAAACTGTCTTTGTGTACATTCCTTCAATGCCAATGAAAACACAAGAATTGCCCTGCTCTAAACCATACATAAATCGGAGAGTGGGATTGCACTGAAGGCAAACAGCAAAACTTGCTCCGTTAGTGGCTCAGGAGTAAGAAAGCAGCTGTTTTGCCTTCCAGGTGCTGGTTTGTGGGCTGGCAGGCAGAAAGGACACCTTGTGTTAACAATGCAGCTGGTTGGGAGATCCAAAAACCAGAGTAAATGATGGGAATCCAGCCAGAGGAGGATTACGTTTTGAGTAGTGCGCTGGTTTTCTTAATATTGGAAACATACATTTAGGCTTATTGGCGGTTTTGCTGAGCTGGAGCCGTGGAGCCTGCTGCTGATGGCTAACTGAGGAGGAATGTGTCTCCCTTGTGCTGCCAGCAAGGCACAGCTAACTGGGACTCTCCGATATCTGGGTTTCGTTTTACATTTTAGTCTACGTTTTTGTCAGCTTGCGTGCTAGAAAATTCATTGAGGGTTTTTGGTTCTAATGCTGAGTACACTCAGTGAAGCTGCTGGGTGAAGGTGAGCGGTGGCTGCCTGCAGGCTCCTGCCTGCGCCCTTAGTGAGCCTGCCTGGGAGAGCAGCTGCTGTTCGACCTTACTCAAGAGAGATTTCCCACCAATTTTTTTTTTTTTAAATTCTTTGGATTTATGTGTGTTTTGCTTTCTGATGGGGACACGAGTGTTTTGCAACACAAGAGAGTGCTTTCGTCAACTTAAGACATCTTTTTAAAGCTGCTTAAAGTCTAGATTCTGGGAACTTCTGTCAGGATTTGCTGGAATGAAGTCCTGGGCACGCACCGTGCTGACAAACGGCACGCAAGTATGAATTAGTGTAGAGCTCTGGCTGGATCTTCATTATTTTTTCCTAACTTCTCAACTGAAGTAATTTTCATTTTCTTTTCCGTTGTTTTTTGTGTATTTTTGTTTGTGTTTTGGTTTTTTTTAAGGAAAAACTTTTGGAAGGTTTTAAATGATTGCTGTTTGTGTGTAAACTTATGCTTTTGTTACCAGAAGTGTGTTGACATAAATGTCATGCACTTCTCCAAACAAAAGCACAAAATGAGTATTTGTTAGGCACACAGCTGAAAATAAGTTTGCCACATGGAACTTCCCATGTGGGAAATCAAATGCTTTTCTTGAGCTGCTTAGGCGTGTTTTACACAAAAAAAAAAAAAGTCAGGAGGAAAGAGAGATGACTAGTGGGAGTATTTGGAGCTGAGAACTTTCGGTGCGAGCACAGGGATCTGCTTCAGCACATTTGTCAAGAGCCCACAACTTGCAAGGTGTAACAAACAGTTACACTTCATGCAACATCTACTTAGGCTCTGTGATGGGCACTGCTACAAAAGCCTTGAAATATCTTAAAATCTCCGAGATATTTATCATACCATCTCAGGGGAATGTAACAGAATCTTAGTGCATCATCTATTATTGCCTGTTCCCCAGCCAGTGAAATTATTAAGTACTGATGCTGATCACTGTTTCACTGAGCCAGATTTTTATGTAAGCAAATTCAAGGAATGCAATGCAGAGGGGGCTTTGCTATGTGCAACTGATGTAGCCCATGTTAGTCATTATTTCCCTCATGCAGTGTATACCTTTGCTCCATAGACCTTTTTTCCCATTCTGTGCTGAAATGAAAGTGGCAATTTTTCATGCTTGGTAATTGTGTGATGAAAATCCCCCGTGTCAGATAATGTCTGGAAACTTAAATAATGACATGGAATGAAAAATAGCCAGTTAAGTAATTTTGGTTTTTATAGCCTGTAATTTTTAGTCCCTCCCTGTGAATTATTTTTAAACAGTTTGAAAATACCTGTTTTTCTCCTCAAAGTTGAGCTATGAAAAGCATGTAATAGATACTTAATCCTTAACCTCCTCCTGAAATTCTTTGAAGTTTTTCGTCCTATCTGCCACTAATATGCTTGCAACACCATGTTTGAGAAATTGTTGTGATCTACCACATATTAAATTCTTCTTATTCCTCAGTGGAAACCTCAGAGAGGCAGAAAAGAACCAGGGAGGGGTAAAAAAACTCTGGAAAACGCTAATTAAAGTAGCCATGGCAGACTGAAGGTAAGCATTTGGGGAGTGGGTGGAACTGAAACAAAACTCAAATGAGGTAGCAGCATTAGTCAAGACTCAAATGATTTTTAGCCTTAAACTGTCTGCAGATTTCATTAAAATTATTTTATTTTCCTGTAAAACTTTATTTCTGGGTTTTCTTAGGTTTCCCGTGGCTGTTGTCATAAAAACTACTGAATGTTTTCCCCATTACGATCAGCTCCCCACTACACCCCAGCATGGTTTAGGCTCTTTCCATCGTCCTTGCAGAGAAGTGCCGGACCTCATGGTCAAACCTCGTCTTTCCTTCCCTCTAAGCTGTTTTCTCCCAGGTTTTGTGGGCAAAGGCATGTGTGTGGATAGGTGGTTCCCTGCCTCCCTTATTCCTGTTGGCATTTGATCCTCCATGGAAGACTTTCTCCCTGAAATGGTGGCCAAGAGCGCTTGCCAGTTTTGCATGCGCGATGAGCATGGCTGTGACACCATCCAATGGTGCGCTGGGCATGTGCAGGCATGTTTTACATAGATGATGTCTTTCTGTCATAGCTGCTAGCTTTTATCTGTTTCGAAGTAAGTGAGGTACTTCTGCTAGAGATGGAAAACAGTGGGGATATTGGGAGAAACAGCTTTAGGAAAAAACAGAAAATCAGGAGACACTCGCTTACAGCAAAATGAAGTGCTTTACTGGAGGGAAGTTGGAGGCTTGGCTTTCTGTTTCCACAGTGACAGAAGGGCACGGCACACATGGAATATTAAATGTTGCTGCTGAGGCTAATGGGAATGTCCCAGCTGCTGTTGAAACCTGATGTATAAATGTGTTAATTACTGCACACTGGATCTTTTTTCTGTTCTTATAAGAACATACAAAGAAAAAATTTGGGAAAATACCAACGTAGTTACAGTCAGCTCTATCTATTTCTTCCCCTTACAAAATAGGTTTAGTTGATGAAATGATTTTGTTTCATGCTTGACTAGTTGATCCTAGATAGCATGGCTATTTTTTGTACATAGAAGTACTTGCCAGATTGGTCAGTATGCTGGCTGTGGGGTGGCAATCTACTTTCTGAAGTTCACCTACCCTCTTAAAACAAATTCTGTTCAAATGGGTTACAGAATTAGGAATATTCCTTGTTTGCAACACGGTTGTTGGAGTTTAACTGAGGGATGAGAATGGAGGCAGTACCTGAGTTTCTGTTAAAAAACCCCAAAGAAACAAAAGAAACCCTACCAACTACTTGGAAAGGTGTTATCTCTGTTCATTACTTCTTCCACTGGCATGCTAAATGGGTCCCTGAGCAGGACTCCTGAGGAGGGTCAGGAGTCCAAATTCATAAGAAGATGCAGAAGGGGAGAGGCGGTTATGTAGCCAAAATGTGAGTTCCCGAAGCATTCCTTCCTCTTTCCTGTGGTATAAGACCGGTTTATGGATTCAAAAAATGCCATCATGCCTGCTTAAGTTCTCATCTACTGTAATCTTTCTTAAAATACTTGATCCTTAACCCCTTGTTTTTTAGGGAAGAGGATGGTAAGATTAGTAGGAGTGAAGCACGCCTTTTTCCTTCCATACGTGTTTGTGAGCGTGACTACTGTGCCTACTTCCCACATGGTCAGTAGTCTGTCTTCTTTTGCATGTGTGAAATGTCCCTTATGTTCTGTCCTGTACCTTGCAAATGAAGTGTTTTCTATTGCCTTATTCAAAAAATATGTCAGGCTTTTTGTTGCATATGTTTCATTGCTCCAACACTTGTGCTTTGCATTTGCATCTGGTTATTAGATCTCTATGGAGAGAGATTTCTTCTCTTTAGCCAAGTTTAAACACAGCAGAGAAATCATAGAATTATCATAGAATTGGGTTGGAAGGGGCCTTAAAGATCATCTAATTCCAAACCCCCTGCTGTGGGCAGGGACATCTTCCACTAGACCACGTTGCCCAAAGCCCCATCCAGCCTGGCCTTGAACACTTCCAGGGATGGGGCATCCACAGCCTCTCTGGGCAACCTGTTCCACTGCCTCACCACCCTCACAGTAAAGAATTTCTTTCTAACATCTCATCTAAATCGACCCTCCTTCAGCTTAAACCCATTACCCCTTGTCCTGTCACTACACTCCCTGATAAACAGTCCCTCTCCAGCTTGCCTGTAGGCCCCTTCAGGTACTGGCAGGCCGCAATTAGATCTCCCCGGAGCCTTCTCTTCTCCAGGCTGAACAACCCCAACTCTCTCAGCCTGTCCTCACAGGAGAGGTGCTCCAGCCCTCTGATCAGCTTCGTGGCCCCCCTCTGGACTTGCTCCAACAGCTCCATGTCTCTCCTGTACTGGGGCCCCCAGAGCTGGACGCAGTACCCCAGGTGGGGTCTCACGAGAGCAGAGTAGAGGGGCAGGATCACCTCCCTCGACCTGCTGGTCACACCTCTTTTGATGCAGCCCAGGACACGGTTGGCTTTCTGGGCTGCAAGCACACACTGCTGGCTCATGTTGAGCTTTTCATCAACCAACACCACCAAGTCCTTCTCCTCAGGGCTGCTCTCAATCCACTCATTGCCCAGCCTGTATCCATGTTTGGGATTGCGCCGACCCATGTGCAGGACCTTGCACTTGGCCTTGTTGAACTTGCATTTATTTGCCATTTTAGTAGTATTTTCTTGTGTCAGGCTAAATCACTGACATCACAGGAGTATCCCAAAACTGAATTGATCCCGAGCTGCTATGTGTGGTCCCAGAGACATTCAGGCTTTTACTCTTGGGCACTCAGGTGACTTCTGTAGTCACAAATGGACTTGCAGCAGGAGCCTTTGCTCTTTGGTGGCAGACATTGCTGAAGCCGTGGCGCTTGAAGCCTTCAGGCTTGGCAGCTGCTGCGTGCCACCCTTTGTCCTGAAGAGGACAGCTGGGAAGAGCACCCCAGTGACAGCCTGCATTCCAGGTCTCCCACAGCTATCAGGATAGACCATGCTGGTGCTTCCTGCTAGGAGATACTGGCAATTAATTTAAAATCCTTCCCCTAGGTCATCACTGCTTTTAAGGAGCTTTTGCACTTATTATCTCAGAAATTGCCTTTCTTTCTTGAGCATGACCTGCCAAGACAGCTGTGTTTCTCTTAAGCACTAAAGTTAATGATGCAAAACATGAAGCCTGAGAGGAGGACAGCAGGATTACAGCCCTTCTTCATTGTGTGTCCACTGCCAGCATCCCTTGTGTGGGAGACCAGCACGATCAGGGGCTTTTGTGGCTGCAGGACAAAGTGTAAGGCATGGCTTGGGCATCTCCGATACTTTCTGCAAGGGGTTTTTGAGGATGATGCTTCTACAACCTTACTGGGCTTAGTGTAAAAGAAGGCAAGCTTTCTTTTTTTCTTTCTTGTGTCTGCTTTTTTGTTTTGTTTTGTTGTTGTTTATGGAATTCAATGGATATAATACAAAATATTTTCTTCAGATGTAAAAGTAATATTGCATAAAAGGGTCCTCCTTATGTTTGTGTACACTGCTGACGTACACTTCATTTATAATAAGCCCAGTGGAGTAGGTGGCTTTGTGTCTGAGGGTAATCACAACACCCCTGTATGCACTAGGGCAAAAATTGCTCAGTGTGGATGTCTGGTAGTGTTCTGTCTGGGCTGTATAGCTTCTTTCCTATCAGGGTTCATACAGTAACCTAAACTTGCCTCTGTTCACGTGACCTTAAACTGGCTGTTAACTCGCTCTCTCACACACTAGCATACAGACTTTGTAACTTCCATCTTTGCTTGGGAGCTCCATCTCCTGCTTTCTGTTTTCATGAAGCTGTGTGTGGGCTCACCTGTAGCATGCATGGAAAAGCCTTCCCAAACATTATCCCTGGCAGCTGTGCCCCTGGGGAAGCACGCAGAAGAGGCAGGGCAGCAGTGCCAGCAAGCTTCACTGCCATCTTTTGTTTCCCTCATGGCCATGGTGACCCTGGATGCGAGACCAGGAATGTATGCACTGGAGCTGATTTAAGGAAATGTGCAGCACTACGTGCTAATTAATTCAGGTCAGGACACTCGTAGGATAAGCACAGCAGCTTCCTGGCTCCCGAGTGGTTGCTGCGTTTCTGATGTGAACCCCTTTGGCTTATGCCAAGAAAAAACCTGTGTAGTAATTAAAATGAACTGCTTTAGAGGAGCCTGGTTTGCACTAGGACATGAATATTAGCTCTAGCAGTATTTGGCTTTGCTAAATCTTTCCTTTCCATGCTGTTCGTTCCCTTGCCACTCCGTCAGCTCAGTAACGTCTGCTGGGGTGGTATCTGTTTAGATGAGACCCCTCATCTCTGTAGAGAAAACAAGGGCTTGGCTAACACGTACCGCAAGCCTTGGGAGGACTCTGTCAGGGGTGCGGTGCCACTACAGAGCTTGCTGATGGCTGACAGGGCCTTGTGTTAGCCCACCTCCAGAAAGCCAGGACTACGTGAGCAGAAAATGGGGAGTGAAAGGTAACTTCATTGCACACATAACTGTACTGAATGCTGTTCTTTTCATGGGCATCTGAAATAGTTAAAATCAGGCTGCTTGGAGTTACTGCATTAAATCCAAGTCCTTTGGGTTTTGAGGACGTTTTGTATGTGTGTGGGAAATTCAGGAAAAAGCAAGAGTACAACAGAGTTTTAATCTCAAACCATGGAAGCTCTGTCAGTTTGAGGGCTCAGAGTCCCTTATGGTTTTCTTTCACACGAGCAAGATGATGTGCCTATTTTTTCTTTATATGTAGATGATGCCATTTGAAAGAGTATCTTCAAAGCCTCTTTGTGGGGTAAATTGTGAACATGGGTGTTCAAGAAAAAAAATATGCAGTAAACGTTTTTGGAAAAGAAACATTTTGCATCAGGTTGTCTTGTCATCAGGTCACAACTATGGAGCACTAGTTTCAAAGTCTCTCATGTTACAGCTGTGCTACTTGTTTTCCAAGGCATTTTTCAGACAGGATCCACTGGGAGCTGCTGAAATGGTTTCCCAAATTCTTCTCCAGTAAAGTGCCTGGATGCCCTGATGCCCCTGCCGTGTTCTGCTGTGGTAAGGCTCTCCATGTCTGTGACCTCTGGTGATGGAGCAAATATTCTTTTTCACCGTTGTTTGTTTTTACAGTGTTTAAGTTGATGTTGGCAGAAGAACAAAAACCAGTAGGAATTTTTTTTTTTTAATCCAGACAAGCAGGGTACTTATACTAGAAAGGCCTTTCTCTCATAAGAAATTGAAACGTCCTTTGTGGAAAATATGTTTGAAGTGTACATTATGGTATGCTGCCTTTTTTTTTTTTTTTTTTCCCCCCTCTGAAAGAATTGTCTCTGCTGTGAAATGAAACCAATCCTTAGTTTGAAGGCTTGTATTGGACATCCCCTCAGCTTGGGAGTGATTGGAAAGGAAAGCAAATGTATGAATTGTACATATGAGAGGCTGTGCTGATTTTCCCTGTTTCTTCCTCTGAAGTTCTAATTTATCTTTGGAAAGTCCAAGAAATTAGAGATCACTAAACATAATTTTCTGTGGTCCTGTAGAATGATTAAGCGTTCATAATCTCTAGATGTGACAGTTCTTCTCCCTTTTTAAGAATCACATTTTTGGAAGATATCATTAACCTTCACTACCTGTAAGATGTCTCATGCTCTTTAGAGATGGTCTCTGCTGTCCCCTTACTTTCTGTGCAGGAGGTGGATCAGCATCCTTTGGAGAGCCGCTGGCATCTAGTTCTTAAGAACCACAAAATCTTTGCTCTTGGTTCCTGCTCCTATCTAACCATTGTCTGTTGTAGTCCTTGAATGCTGAAAACAATCACAAGACCTGCTATTATTTTGGAGGCTTCTGTTTACTGTTTGGTTTCTGAGCACTGAGTGGCTGGTACTTATTTCAAATTTTCCTTCTTCTGTGGTGATGCATGGAAATCCACTTTTTTTTTTTTTCTTTTTCATAATAAAAGATGCAGTTTTTCATGCATGCTTCAGAACTGGGACTTAAGTTTGGCACCAGATTTTGTTAAACTCAGTGACAGTATTGCAAGAGGCAGTTCAAGTGTAGCTAGCATGCCTCTCTGCCTGCATGACCGGAGTACCTTTGCTCTTGCTTAGGGAAAAAAAGGCTAAATATGTTCCACACTACCTGCCTCTGCTTTTTACACTCTTCTCTTTTGTATGAGGTTTACTGTTGCAAGTCTATAGGAAAGCACCTAGGCAAACCCTGAGCCTACAACACATATGAAAGACCTTTGTGTTAAGGAAGCATATCTGAAAGAAAACTGTGGAAACAAAATGGGGATCATTTTTTTGGTAGGTGATACCTATTTGGATAGAAGTGCCTGGAAGAAAAGTGTTGTCCTGTAACATGGGGATGGTACATTTTAAATTCTCAAAATACTTTGTGCATCTTCCCCCATCTTTTCCCTGTAGTGAAACAAGATCTGGCTGTAAATTTATTGTTCGCATTTGAATGATGTAATAAGTCTGTCTGATACTTCCACGCATTCCCTGTTTGGTCACTGAAGAGGCTTCATCAGTTGTTATGTCTTTGTTACAAATTTTAATTTAAAAGCAATAAATTTGAGGGTGGGGGAGTGGGGATCTTCACAGTAATGCTGTTAAGGAAATGTTGCAAAACTGACATAAGAGTCATATTTTTTTGGTTTGCAAGCTCTGCATTTTTCAGGCAAACTTTGTCGTAACAGAGCAGTTAGGAAGCAGTGGTTAGTGGGTCAGACAGGCCCAGGGGGCTAAACTGGGTTTTGTTCAGCCAAATGTTAGTGCTTTTTAATCAACACTGAATTCCGCGTATAACACTCTTCCTTCCCCAAAGCCATAACAAAATAAAAATGGGTATTCAATTGGGTCATGCACAACATCTGCCCTTTACTAAAACAGTTAGGGAGTTACCACAGCAAGGGAAGAGAAGCTGCCTGTAGTTACTGTTAGAGCATCATTTTGCCACCGTGGCTTTGGTGGTCTGGTACAAGCAGCTGTCGAAGATCTGTGCACAGTCTTCAAACTGCCTTTAGAAGGAAGAGGAGAATTTTCTTTCATGTTTCATGCAGCATTTTTACAACAAGGTGCAAAATTCCAATAAAACCGTGTCCTGAAAATTGGCAGTGCAATTAATTTACAATGCTGTGAAATAATTGCATAGATTTCTTTTCGCCCTGTGCAGCTTCCATTGGTGTTAGGCTACTTCACATTAAGGAATTGTTTTTTCAGATCTCACTGCTGCCACCTGTTCAGTCTCTAGTAAATGTAATTAATGTGATGGTAGAAATGCTGGAGGCGTTGGACTTTTTTGTCTAAATGGCGTATGTATTCTCTCCTGTAGACCATGTGTTAGTCGAGCTAGCCTGAGAAGTTTCAATTTGCTTCAATATAGGTCTTTTTTGACGAAAGGATTCATGCAGGCCAATTTTATTTTTAAAAAGTCCATTGCGTAAAAGAGCCTCAGTGGACATCTAATGCAGGTGTCTTTGATTTGAAGATTTTACATTCAGCTGAACTTCTTCCAGTTAAAAGGAGTTTATTAAACTCTTCATCCAAAGAAAGCTGAGTCGGTGCTGTATTTAAAGTTAAAAATTAACCATGATTTACTGGATACTTATGGGTGGTTGCTGTAAAGAAACTTAAGAGCAAAAAATGATAATTTTCTTTTTTAAAGTTCTGAAGCAATTCACTATCTTCCATGAGAAGAAAAAGGAGGATCTGAGCCAGGTGATGTTGCCTTAATGTTGCAAAGAACAGGAGAATTAACTTGGTTTTGTCTTGGTTTGGGTGAAGAGCTTAAAAAATAAGAGCATTAATTATTTTTAGAGGGTTATTTTCTACAGAATATCATATTAGTGGATGAGTTGCTCCTGAAACTTCCAAATACAAATAGTTTTAAAAATAATGAAGATCACTCTGAAGTGGATAACTCATCTCTGGAGACCTAGGACTTGTCTTCTTAAAATGCTTGGAGTTGGCCCCTCCTTCCCCCATTACATGGCAAGCTGCAGAGAGACAGTGGGTGCCAATGAAAGCATGAAGTGCTTATTTGAAAACAAAAAATAGGCTAAAATGTGAAACCAAATGCACACTTATTTAAATAACTAATTCTCAGAGGGGAACTGTGTCTCAGGATGCAGTCTGTTAGTGGCACATACTCGTTAATACGAAATTTTGTCCCAGTTCAGAAATGCACTAATATACGTGCTTCTCCCTATATGCATTGACAAGCAGCCTCATGAGCTCGAGAGGCAATACTTCATGCACTTAGCTTTAGAATGTGTAAGTACATCAGGGTCTGTGCATGTTTGTCTTAAAAAGATGTGGGAAAATACACATGCACAGCAGGTAAAATTTAGGTGATTTGAGACTTTGCAGCAGTGTTTGATTACCATTGCAAATGCTTGCTTGCTTTAACAGACAGGAAAAGTCATATTTTGTATTAGACTTAGAAGTAGGAAAAAATGGTTTGGGGTTGTTCATAAAGCATGACTTGGAATAATTTTGGTTTGGCTGGCACATTGCATCGAAGACCAAATGAAATATTTCCTTAGCTTCATCTTTCAGGTAAGCAATTACAGAAATATGCATAGCTATTTGATAATCCAGGAAGCAACTTTTGATTATAATTAGATCTACAAAATGCATTTCATGCTATGAGCATGATCTTGGAAATTGTGATGAAGATCGCTACCATGGTAGTTTCAGGGAAACGAAGTGTGCTGCAACTTGGATACAAATGATTAAGTTTATGTAGAGAAGTGGCATATAAAAGCATGATTATTGGCTTCTAACAGATGTTTCAGGCTAGCAATGGGGTAACACATGTAGAAGTTTTGTCTTGGAACTTTTTTTTCCCAGAACCTCGCAATGCTTTCTTTTTGCAACTGTTGTTACCGCTGTTTTCCATCTTGCAATCAAATGCATTGTAATAAGTAAGAATTTGGTCTGTGGTAAAGATTATAAGTATAATTGCAAATTTTATAGTGTTTCATAGTTGCAAAATATGTCAAACGTGCTTATACTTAATTGAAAACAGGGCTTCTGACAGTCACGGATGTGTTGGGAAGCACTGAATTGATTGCCAGGACTGCAGGGGAACATGCTGGTTGCATTTTCGGAGTTTCTGTAAAAAAGGCAGAGACAACCCCAAATGCCTGTTATTTTTTCAGTAACGAAGTGTTAACAATTTAACCGCAGCCTTCCTGGATGATTCCTCTTACACAGATAGCTCCCCTTATATGTGCATTTAATGGTATAAACTAATGCTGTAATACATATACTGTTTCAAAACTATGTTATATTGTGAATAAACTTTTATCTCTGAAATGCTGAAACTCCTTTAGATATAGGCATACATAAACCTACATGTAGCAGCTAGGTGGCAGAAACTGTGCCTTTTTAAAATAAAGCGATACTATAAATGCAGCAGTGTTGCTTTGTAGTGACTGTTCAGTTTCTTTACAAGAAAGAATTTTATGATACCTTTGTATTGCCAGAAATGTGTCCTTTGAGAAGACAAAAGTAAGCAACTTCTGTTTTATTGATGGTGTCTAAATGGTCAGAAATAGATTCTTCTGTTGCATATCTACCATCTGTGTGGTTTAAAATAAAAATAGCTGAGAGATGTCACTTTGTGCTTCTGCCACTGTGGCTTTCTTACCATCTGCTGTCAAGTCATTTACCTGTTGTACCTTGTCTAACTATACATACACTGATGAAACTATTCTTGTGAAAGAAGGTTTGGTATGTGAGTGTGCCTGTGTAGAACAGAAGCGTAGAGTGTAAGTATTTGGAAGCAGGGACTGTTTTCTTGATTTGTGTATCGCTCATTAGACCTGAAGCTCACCCTAATTATGTGCTCTAGGTCCTTTTATAGTGCAGCAATTGTGGGGGAAAAAACTTTCTCTATTTTAAGATGTGCTACTGTTTCAAAAAGAATGCCTTATCTCTTAAAAGTAAATCAACCTAAAATGGAAATGCAACTAGTAACAAACACTCTGCCCTGCTAGGAAGTTCTCTAAACTCAGTTGATTACTGCAGTTCCACATGTGGCTTGTTCCGTCCTTCACTGGGCATTGCTTACCTGCAGAGGTGGTAAGTTGTTTTGGTGTGCTGCTTTAAATTCTTTGACCTTCCAGCCCTTTCTTTGTAGTATGTGACTGATGGCCCCACTGTGGTTTGGATGGGAAACCAGAGAAGACTTAAGCTCAACTCTGCATTTATCTCTGAACTTTGAGACAGAGCCATCATTTGAGCAGGCAGCTATTAGACTAAAGCATTGAAGTGGTTAGGCTGAAACCCTCGCTTTCCTGCGTAAGAAACTTCTTTAGGGTTCTTCAGTTATAGTGTCATAACGGTGATACGAAGAACAGTCATGTGCTTTGATTAGAGGAACTGTTAGAAAACAAAGCAAAAAAACCCTCAACAGTTTATGAGCAATGGTGGCCCAGTCTTGCGGGGTTTTTCCTCTGTATAAAACATTGGGTCAGCAATGTGTGAAAGGGCTGTCTATCTTCAGGCTCCGTTCCTTACAGCAGATTTGCTAGTCTGCAAGCTACCCGTGCTGTGTCAGCAGCATAAAATGTACTTTTGATGCACCATCTTATCAAAGTTACACAACTTTGTTTTAAGAAGAGTGCAGTAGAGTAACTGAAGAACAGCCAGGTTATAATGTGTGACAGGTTGGGAAATAAATGCCTTGTTACAAAACTGGGTGTCTGAGAAAATGCTTGAGGATGCAGAACTTAGGTCCTCTCTAAATGAACACTTTGTGCACAACAGCTCTCTTAACTCTTGAATTTCCCAAAAGCTTGATTTATTAACAGTCAGGTCTGTGGGAACTTGAAATGTAAGAGCTGCAAGATAGTTCATTTGTTGTGATGTTTAAACTTCATTAAATGTGACACTAAATAGGATAATGTAGTTTTACTAGACTTGAAAGACAACATGCAAGTTTTCCTAACAGATAAAATTGTCGAGAGCATGGTGTCCTAAACAGTAATGAGAGGGGTCAGTGGATCTTACCTATATTGAATATTGAGGAACACAACTCTTATGTAGCAGTTGAATCATTTGTAGGGTTACTGTAAAGCCCTTTCAGTCACTCTTGCTTTTTAATATCAATTTTGCACATTAACATTATTGAGAGAGCATTATGGTTTTGACTACAGAAAGTGCCGTCTGATGAAAGTGTTCCTGAGAATCTTCCCAAGTGCATTTTTTACAGCAACAAACATATTGACTTAGCAAAATGCTAAGCTGTTCATTAAGGCAATATGCTGTAGTGGCAAACATCATGTGATTTACATGAATTTCAGGTCGTATCTGTACCCGTTTCTTGGTTTTATGGCTTCAAGCAAATGAGTTGAATTCTTCTAGCTCACTTCTCTTTCATTTGCTTATGTATTCAGGATGCTTAATGGGTAATTATTATCTTTAAAATGCTTCCCTGCCTAAATGGAGGGTGATGCTGAAGAAGTTTGTCTGTGGGGGAAAAAAAATGAACTAGAGTTGCAGGTTTGATTCATACTTGTTCTTAGCATTTTCAACTTGAGTGTGTGTCTGCACCCTCCAAAAGAATGTCTGAAAATGCTCATAAATCCTATCCCCCCCCTTTTTTTTTTCCTGTTGCAACCATAAAGCAGAAGACTGGAGGAAGAAATGGGCTGTGGCTAAGGAAAGAGACATTGTTCAGAAACCAATGTCAAATTTTTCTTGCAGTTTAGTTTCCTTCCAATGCTCTCCAGGCATGTTATCTTTCCTCCCTGTCTTTCCATGTATGTTTGTCTAAATATGAAAGACTTACAAGTTTTTATCATTTAAGAGGGGAAAAAACCCAACCAACCTTCAAAACCAACCCTGAAAATTAAGCAAGAAAAAAAACCTGGAAAAGCCCATTGCCACTTCATTTTTTTTTGATCTGGAGCACTCTGTGGCTCTGCTACCTCCAGAGCTTCAGCAGTAAGAAGCATGCCCTGGCTACAAACCAGGCCATTGTTGCTTTCTGTGCTTACATTGGAAAGCTGAGTCGCATGGTCATCCAGGTGACGGAGGGACCTCTGCCTCTGCTACGTGTCTGAGGAAGAGCTGGCTGACAGGTTTTAGGGTTTTGAGAAGAGTAACCGCATTTCCTAGAGTTTGCATTCTTGAATTGAGAAGCTCTTCTACTCTTTCCTGGCCCTGAGACATGCAGTCCCTTCCTGCTTTGTCTGCCTATCTTTAAAGATGTATTTTTCCTTGCGCTCTGCAAGTAAAGTTAGCTGTACCCTGCTAATGAAGGCAGAGACCCTGCAGCCAGAGCAGGGAAGAGGTGGTACATTAGCCCTTGCGAGGTGCTAATCCCTGCTCAACTGGTGACTGAGTGACCCGGGCTGAAGAGGAGAGGGAGCGGGCGATGAGCGGGGGGATTAAGGCAGAGGTGGGAAAGGCTGTATGGGGGGGGGGGGGGGAAGTGGAAAGTCGTGGGAAAAGAGACGCTTCTTGCACGTGAGGTTACAAAATAAAAAATGGTCTACATGGGAAGTGAGTTCAAATTTGTGTTTGTGACCCTGTCAATCAAATACTGATTTATCTTCTAGTGTAATTTGTGTATATAATTTAATGTATTATTACTCTATGGATGTCAGTATATGCATTTTATTTTGGGTACATAAGGCTAGTAATGGAATGTGGCATAAATAATCTGGAATTTAAACTCACATTGTGCCCATTTCACAATTTAGTACTCCTTTCCACTGTTAAATTACTATGATTTAATATCTGTTGGGACAAATGGGGCTATGTGGCAAATTGTGGGAAAGTGTGTGTGACTACTACTCATTATGCTTTTAACCATAAGTAATCTCTCTTTGTCTTTCTCCCTCCCCCATTTCATAAACTAGTCTCAGTCTTAGCTTCAGAGCCACCGATTTACATGTATGAGCAGTTTTTTCACCTGAGCAGCCTTTCCTTCTAGCCTCAGGTAATGTTTGCTTATGAAATAAATACAGGATTCACAATCTGGTTGAAAAGAATTTGGGAAGCTTTGTCGATAGTTTACATTTTTCAAGGACACAGGGCACAGTATTTTCAGGCCAGATTCTGATACCCTTTCTTAATGAACAGTTTTCACTGCAACAAGGTCCAAATCAAAATATTGAATGTTGCGGATCTGATAAAAGCAGCAGAATTTGACCCCTTTTTGGCTCTTACCGTGTCCGCTGTGAACATCACTAATGGTTTTGCATGATGTTTGTGAGATATTCACATTTTTTTTGCTGCTTGATTTATTTCTAACAATTCTGAGGGCCAATGAATATGGTATTTTCTGGCATGAAGTGTGTGTTTGGAGGCTGGGGGGAGTGTCAAGCTGGTTTTTGTCCTTTTGTTTTTAACCCCTCTTCCATAGAAGACACAGTGTCCTACAGACAGATAGAACAATGCTATATTCCATTTTAGCATTGAATCACAAGCGGGGTCTTTGGAATTAAATTTGGCGAATTGCCTGGATATGTTCAGTTTTTAACAAGCACTGCTTTGTGCATTAGCACCCTACGCTTCCTCCCTCCCTCCCCCCGGCGCTGCTACTGAAGAGAGGAGGAGAAACAAAAAAAACCCCAAACCAGAATAAAAGCATCTGTTAGAGTGAAAATGGGGAAAAAAGAAGGGATGAAAAGAGGAGAAAAGATGTATTCCAGAACAGCTGTCAAATTTGTCAAAAGAGCTGGACATAATTTTTAAATTAGTCGCACTCCTCAGTATCTGATTACATATGTAGAATTTTTATTGGTTTTTTTTTAACGTCAGGCGCAATGTAGATGCAACACTACTTTTTGTACAGAATGCAGCTCAATATTCAGCAGAATGTTTGAGTGCTCATTTACCAGGACTTTGAACCCAGGCATAGGAACATGAATATTTGACACTACCACATTCTTTTTTCATATGCGTGCAATTGGAGATATGCTGCAGTGAGGAATATACATTATTGTTGAGCATAGTAGCTAGGTAAAGCTTTGACAGACTTTAAGGTACATGTTAAGACTGTATTTTATTGAACGTTAATGTTTGTGCTGATTTTCTTTTTTCTTTTTTTTAATTTGCTGAAGGATAAATGGAAGTGTCAAGCTCAAAAGATTATTTTCCTTGAAAAAGATCTGTGAAAATATATCTCACGATCTGAAGGAAAGTAACCTGTGAAGTACTGTCCTACTGTTGGTAAGATAGTTATTAACTTATTGACAAAATGGTAGGTGAAGACCTCTTTCCCACCCCCCGGTACCCCGTTTTAGTTAGGTCAAGCAGTGTGATTAATTGCAAATCACTATTAAGGTATCATTTTTGCTTAGCTGAAAAATGTTTATCTATTACGCTTTATGCAGTGTGTTGTTTCAGTCTACTGACAGAGCAAAATTTCTGACTTAAATGAATATATATTCCTAAAATTGTGTCCTGCAGTGACTGCACGCAATACTGGGTTCCGAAGAGGAAGGAGTCCTGAATAAGTGTGCAGATAAGCTAACCTTTTAATGAGATGGGGAAGGAGAGAGAGGAGTCCAGAGGAGACAGCCCTTTCTGCTCCCCAGCTGTGCTAAACTTGTAGGAGCTGGGGTCACCAGGCAAAGCTGTGAAAATTGAGAGCTGTGAAGCTGAAGGGAATTCTTGTAATTCTTCTGAACTGCAGGCAAAATTATTTCACAGTGAAAGTTGTACCAGAGGAATGTATAAGCTCAAATATTTTAAATTTAGAAAGCAAAGGGAAATCCGTAGTCAAGTAAATGGCCGTAACAGATGGCGGGTGTTTCTGCATTCGTGTTTTATTTTTGACCCAGGGATGGGGCTCTGAAGCAAATCTCATTTATCCTCATGCTCTGTGCTTTGGTTCAAATTTTGGTGCTGGAGCATGCAAACCGGGTTCCTTTTGGATGAAACTGGAGTGCAACGTGCCCCCCAGGAGGGCACCTGGGAAACTCCCACCACCGAGGGTTGCTCAGTCCATGGGATGGGGCTAGAGCTGGCTCGGAGTCACCTCCTCTCCCCGGACGTGCGTGATCTGTGGGTATTGAGGCCTCAGCAGCAACCATTTGCCCTGCGAATCAGCTGCTATTGCTTTGCAAATTTATTTCTTGGTTGATTCTCCAGTGAACACTTAAAATGTTGTTGATTGAGCTATAGATAGACTTTGTGCTTAATTTGCACATGGTTTTGTTACATGTACAATATGCAGGTCTATTTTAAGAAAATACATAATCTGAGTTTCTTAATTTATTAGAAGATGGAGGATGACTGTTTTTAAACAATGAATCAGTTTAAAGTCAGGTGTTTGAATGAAGAGCACATCCTTTTAATGCCCTCCAACACCTTCAGTATTTGTTAGTTGACTAAAACAAGGCTAAATAATACTGTGTACCAAACCTGCCTTAAAAAGGAACATGTATAGCTAATAAGTAGAAATAGTTGCATCCGATCACTCCTGACTACATTTATGCTGTATTTTAAACCCGCGTGCAATCTCCCACACGCTGCCAGCAATCGACACTTGTTTTGACACGAGTCTTTATGAGAAGGTATGGGTCTGAGGGAAGCCGTGGAGGGGGGGGAGCAGGGGAGCTCATGCCTGTCCCCCCTCCGTGCAGTCCCTGCCTCTCTCCTTTCTGCAGCAGAGGTGGGCAGGGGCAGGCATGGCCTCACCTTACCTCACTCCTGCCTGCTGCGGGGCCGGTGAGGTTAGATATGGCTTGTGCTCGGGCTGTCTAATGCAGCCTGGTGGGGTGCTGCTTTGGGCAGGATGGTTCACAAAATTCCTGTGATCGTGGCAGGGACGTGCAGGGCCGGCTCTGGGGAGCACGTTGTGGCCCCGTGGGGAAGGTAATGGTGGCTAAGGTTGGGCTTTTTTTCCAAATCTGAATCACTCTCTCAACTCTGACTGGGCTAGAAGATATATCAAAATGAGGGAAATGTTTGCACCACAGCAGGAAAATAAGGATTTAAAGAAAAAAGCCATTTCAATAGCCTCTAATTCTGGGTGCTTAGCTAGTGACTGCTGCTAATCTGATTTGTCTGTCTTTAAAACCTGACAGAAAACATAAACTATATGTATATGCTACACACAGTAATCACGTAGGTGATATATATCAGTGTAAGCCTCAGCATAGGGTTTCAAAGCTCAGAAGTAGTTTTACCTTTGAAGAAAACTAAAGGAAGTCTTTAGGTTTTCAGTTTACCTTTCTGGTATGTCCCTCCCCACACAGCCCCCCAGCCATGCTTCGATAGCTGACTGGGGTTCAGAGCAGTGTCTGTGCTAAGGAAATGGTGTGTGTGAAAAGTCAGAAGGTAAAAGGTATGCCCCAAGGGAGTGAAGTTACTCTGACTTATTTCACCTTGGCTTTTAACTATATGGTGCTTTTTTTGATTTGTAGTAGTTTCTGTAGTTCTCTCTTTAAATCGTGTTTAGGTTTGACAGAGCAGGCTTCAGGAAGATGTAAAACAATGAAGTGATGCTAAAACGGAGTTGAACAGGCTGTAGCACGACTTCTGAGCTTCTAGAGTGCTTATTCAGGTAGAGTACTGAAGGAAATACTTTAATATTTTTATCCAGGCTGGACACATACCACAGCTTGCTGCAGCTGGGTAGGTGAAACCCACATCTCTTGTGGAGCCTGGTGAGAGCTGTGGCTCTCATGCAGCTGGGTCCAGGTCTGCACAGAGGGGAGACTGTACACAACCGCTAGACGCAGCCGGAGGTGGCCATGTCCTACATGAGCAAGTAGTGAGGCTCATTAGGGTTGGATCTGTAGGGTGAAACTGCTGTTGATAAGGTCCCAGTGTCCTTGCTGAACGTGTTACTGGAGGGTGGAGAGTCATGTCAAATTAACTCTGGTCTGAGCCTGAAAAATGAGTGCATTTACACAATTGGGGCATGTTAAATGTGCTCCTGGAGCACACGTTTTGATTTACTTTCATTAAAAAGAAAGCCAGTTTGTGTACTCTGAGACTACACCACAGTGTGGGACAAGGTGTGGTAAGGGGGGATGACTGGGAGATTTGTGTCAGAAGTGCACTTGTCATTTCATCTAAATAGTCATTTTTAGATTTTTGTAGTATAGATGCTCCCTAGCTGTTCAATCTCTGTGTGTTTTTGTACGAAGACAGTGCTAATTTTGCCAGTTTTGTTCAATTTAGCATTAGTGTTCCCTGGCTATTGAATGTCTTCCTGTAATGTCCCTAGCTTGCTTGCTTGTTTGTTTTTAGCTGCAGCATATCCCTTGGTTATAATTCAGATGATATTGTCCATCAGTACTAAACTGCAGCGTTGCCCTTGTCAAAACTTGGCTCCAGCTGTTCACCAGAGTGGTGTGAATGGTTTTTGAGTGTGCACATCTGGTCATTTTGGAACAGGTTTAGTACATTCCTTTTGGTGCTAGAGTTTAACTTGCAGCTGGAAAGCAGACCAGCACAACACTAAATTACTCGGTTTCAGATAAATGCTTTCGTTGTGACTGCTTTGTGAAAATGATTTATGGGAATACTCTGCATCCTGATGTGTTTCTTCCCCTTCTTCTGCCACCTGCCCAGAGTCTGACATCCTGCAACTCGTGTGTTAGTCTTTGCATCTGCTTGCTAAGTATATAACCATTACGTAAGCTGAAGATACGGACCGTATAATTAAAGCAATAAACTGAAATATAAATTTAAATTGCATACCTTTTGGCAGTTGTAGGAATTGAGAAGAATGAAAAATTGAACTTTTGCAGATGAGGACCAGCAGCTTGTCTGTCCTACGCTTGAGGAATGTTTTTGTAATCTGTTTCAGTACTCTTGAAATAAAACTACTCCAAAGTAGGCAAGGGGACTTTCACTGTCTGGGAGAGCCAGAAATTGATTCCAGGCAAGCAAAACTAGATTGTTTCCTATAGAACTTCAGTCGAATGTGTTTTGATCAGTAAGGCCATTTTGCGGGGGAGGCGTGTGTGTGCGAAGATAATTACTGATTTGGTATAGATCTCAGTGATGCTTAGATTCAGCAAAGCTCAATTTTCAAGACTTACAACAATAAACTGAAAGTACTTGTTTTCCTTTGCAGGCTGAGATCTTGACATTTCTTTCTAAGCAGCAAGTGGAGAAGGAGAAATGGAGGGTGCCTTTTTGCCACAGTTGCAGCTTTGACTCTGCTCAGCTGTTGACCTTGTTATTGCTGTGATGACTTTGCATCTTGCATCTTCTATGAGTGAAGATCATAAGGCTGTACTTGTTTCACTATTTCTGGTTTCTAAATGTAGAGGATCAGGCTACTTTATTTTCCTTTAGTAATGATCAGCCCTTATTAATTTGATTTTAAATCATTGTAAGAGGAAAGTATCCTTTATTCATGAAATTTGAGCAAAGAACTCGTCCATTGTTAGTTACCTGTATTGTGGAAGTGTAAACTTTTTTTTAAGGTGCAAAATGTCTTTGAGCGAGTTGTTGGACTTTTTTTTTTTGTCCTCCTCCTTCAGTTCTCAGTTGACTGGTTGAGAATGCTTTTTGTCCCACCTCCCCCCAGTCTTGTCCTACCTGCTTCATTGCTAGAACCAGCTGGTGCAAGCTGTTTCCTTGTAATTATCAGTTTGCTGCTTTAGCAGTTCTTGCGACGGTATGCACAAAATAAGTGATATTTCCAGGACCAGTCAAAATTGATGCTGAAGTGTTAGACAGAGAGACCATGGGAAGTGTGGGTGACTTTCTAATTGCCACCTCACTTAAATTGTTGCACAACAATATTACTGCTTTCTGTCTGGGATGCAGGAGGAGACCTTACTGCCATTTATTTGTAGTCTTATCTAAAACCCCTCTCCATTTTATTTTGCTTTCTAAAATGACTTTGAAAAACACCTCATCCAGTTCCAGCAAAGAGGAAGCCACCTAACTGTTTATTGGTTTCACCATTGGGAAGATGGATAGTTGAAGTGGAAACACAGATGTGCTTGCTTTGTACCCCCATGAGCAAAACTGTTCAGGCAGTATGTGGAAGAAGCTGCGTATTTGAATTCCCTCTGGACATGTATCACTGTGCACAGTATCTCTTGACAAACTTTCTAATAGTGTAAAAGTTATTTCCTTTGTGCAGGCATTTTCCCTCTGCCTTGAAACAACGTGAGTGCATTCACTATGATATCTTTAGCATTATACAGCTTACTTATTTTCTATCTTTTCTAACTTAATTTAGCGAACTACGTTAGCAAACTGCTAACTTAAAATGATTAAAATGTGCTTCCTAAATAAATCACTCAAAAATACTCTACCCTTAAAAAAACCCATAAATTACTACTACATGCTTTCCATGCGATGTAGGTCAGTTTGAAGCCTCATGCTTTTTGCAGGCTCCTGATGGAGAGGTAGTTTGTATGAAGAGAAGTACTTACTGAGAAATTTATTTTTTGTTTTGAGCTGAAAGAGTGCTATACCAATGTGGAAGGTCATGTTATGTTTGTTGGGAGGGAGGCAGAATGCTGTTTCTCAGATTGCATTATGGAGCTGAGTCTGGACTTGGACTGTAAAATTGTATTTGTTTGCAGGAGACTACTACTGCTATAAAATCAGTCAGAACACAGACTTCTTTGGGTTTTCCTTCCTGTGTAAGCTAGTGCACACACTCATATATACACACACATATAAATATAAAAAAACTTTCCTACACATTCAGAGTATTTATCTAATATTGTAATCCCTCTCTCGTGTCTTAACATGAAATGCCTATGTTATATTTGCTGGAATATTTTATAAAAATTCCTGTTGAACTCGCTAGGTGTCCATTACAGCTCATAATTAAAAGTAAGCTCTTACTGTCCAGCAAGTCTGTATTTTATCCAGATGCTGTCTTCATGTAGCTTGATTTTTTTTTTCAGTTTTTACAGTGCTTTTTTTTTTTGTCTGTTATGGTAGAAGACTTTTGACAAGGGTGGTGACTCTTAGCGAGAGGACAATGAGACTGAAGTTGTTAACCAACCTAACTGTTGGAGGAAAAGAAGAGCATGCCTTTTCGTACCTTGTTATGGTCACTGCTTGTTCAGAAAGGGATTTGTTGGTGCTTCTCTCTATGTCCTGTCCGTGTAAGAACCACTAAAATTCTCAAAGTAGATTAATAACGACTCGTTGCTCCTTGAGCTGCCACTTCTTTGTAACTGGTTTATCTTGGATTGACAGGTCAGAGAGGGAAGTCCAGCAGAAATCCAGTGAAATCTTGAGGGGACTGGAGCATAGGACAAAAGCTGAGGGGAAGGAAGAAGGCTGGGGTTGGGGGCTGGATCTAATCCCCAAATCATAATGGCAGTGTTGTAGAGAAGGTGGAGATAAATACTTCTCAGATGTGCACACCAAAAGGACAGGAGGCAATTGTCACTTGTTGCAATAAGAGAAATTTTTTATTGGACATGACAAGAAAAACTGCGGCAAGAGTGGTTAAGTGCTGGAAGTCGCTCAGAGAGGTTGTGGAAACTCTGACCTTGGAGATTTGCAACACTCAGCTGGGCAAGGTGGGAGCAACCTGGTCTAACTTTGATTCTAGACCTTTTATAAGGAGGAGGTTGGACTCATTCACCTCCAGAGGTCCCTTCCAAATGACTCTGACTTAATTTGCACAGTTCATAACACACCTTTGTCGGGTGTGTATGGTCCCGTTTCTTTCTCCATTTCTCCTGCACCCCCTCCAGGGAAATATGGATACATAACTGTGGGAGAGAAATCCCTGGCATGAAAAAGACTTTGTATGCTTGTTATCTGAGTTACTTGAGAAGGTCCCGTCAGACAACTGGTCTTTCAAACTACTGCCAAACTTTACAGGGAAACTTAATTCAACTGTGATTTGTCACGACTTTGTTGGTTTAAAAGATCCAAGTCAATTTTTAAATAGATATTAAATATCAGTGAGAATGTGTTCCTATAACTCTTAAGCAGCTGCATGTGACCAGGTAGTGTCATACATCACTTTTTGCAATGTCCTGCTGCAGGGTGAAGACTCTGCAATGAGGTCAAGTTTCAGCTCTCATTTAATACACACTTGTCCTCTCCTCCACCCTTATCATGTAGTCTTATAGCCTGTTACCATTTTTTGTTGGTGGCAAAAACCTAAGTACTTCATTAATGGAAGATTTAGTATAAGTGCCTGTTGTTTAAGCATTATTTAATGAGTCAGGCCATTTTATGAGAATTTATGGTTGACTCTGTGTTCACGGCATAATGCAAAGACTGGGCAACCAAAGATGGAAGATTGAAGTGGCATCAGTCAACATAAGACAATTTTCCGTTTTCACTTTGAAATAGCAAACATTTATTTTAAAGGGTTGATGAAATTTTCATCATTGCCCTTTACATTAGATAGTCAAATTAATTGGTTCACCTGTTAATATCTTTGCTCAAGCATCAGGTCACCATTTTAAGAAGCCAGAATAAATAGTACAGCCAGTTTTAGGCTTTTTCCCCAACTTGAAAAAATATTGTGTTTAAGCTAAGGGATTTTTATTTTCTCCCACTTTGAATAATCAGTGACTCTTGTGTTTCAGTTAAAAAAAAAAAAAACCAAATCAACCCTCCCCCCAACCAAACAGGATGCCTATCACAGTGCTGTTTGGGAGTCAAGAAACGTGGTTGGGAGCTGAGAACTCATTAGCTCTGCTCAATCACGTACTTATTTGTGTACTCTCAGTGAATCAAGGATCTATGGTAAGAGCATCATGCTCCTTTATATCACAGTTGTCTCGGTGCCACCATTCTCTCATTAGGCACATTAACTAGCTACTAAGGGGAGAAACCAGGGAGCTGTGGGTGCACCTTGGTCCTCTGCCCTCCATGGATCTTCTGTGTGTCACCGTAGAATTGTCCAACTCTACAACTGCTTCCATGTATGAATGCAAGTGTACAACATAACCTATTTTATAGGCACACATAAGATGTTTGAAATTATTATTCCACATTATTGGATTAAAAGCAGTACAGATTTTCAAAGTGTTTCCGTAGACACTCATTTTTTTCTGATGTTGAAGAGAGCTATTGAATGTTTTGAACCATTGATACTGTGTTTTTAACTCCTTGTAAAAGTGAGTCTAAAATATATCTAGCGGTTTTTAGGCAAACTGTCATTGAAACTTATCGTTGTTATTTGGCTAAGGTTATTGTATTGTAGGCTCATAACTGGACTTTTCCTGAATGGAAAAATTGCTTTTAAAAAGCTGATGACCAAACAGAACAAATACATATGTTGAATAGTTACATTTGTGGAGCGTAGCCAATACCAATGTGTGGAAAGAATTTCATAACTCTTAGGAGATACTGGAAAGATCTGGTTAGTAATGAACTATAAAAGATTTTCAGAAATTCCTGGTATTATTTTTAAATTTCTATTGCTTTCTGTGACAGCTTTAAGGACACAGTTGCCAAAAATCTGTGAATAAAAGCTGTTATGCATTATCCAGAGCATTACTGTACCATTTATTTAACTACATAGTCAAATAAAGAAAAGCAATGTCTACAAAATTTCATTTTAAAGTATTAATATATATGAGCATGAAGAGGAGAAGAAAAGAGTTTAGTTGTACTGTCCTTGAGTCAATAAAAAAACCAGCGTGATTAACCTTCTTTTACTGACCTGGAGAAATAATTGTTATGCTTTCAAAATATTGATCTTTATGACTGAACAACAACATACCAAAGAAATTTTTCTCTTCTGTCACGTATCATCCAGTAAAAGATAACTGGCTAGCTGAAATTGGTGAAATAAACTTTATTCCTTCTCACTCCTTGATCAAAAACAAAATTGCAATGTCCCTGTTCCTAAAACCCTGTCAAATCCCCCTGGATTGCTTTGAAATTGAGGAGGTGTTGTCAGGAGGGTAGCTCGAAGTCATGAGACTGGGCAGTGGTGAATTGTTGAAGATAAGAGCTTCTCCTCCTCTCTTCATACCTTTTAAAAAGTCTTAGATTGCCATTCACCTCTGGTGAATGCATTTCTTCTAAGTGGTAATCTCCTGTCAGCTATCTAACAGATACCTGGATGTTGGTGAAAGCACTTGTAAGATAAAAAGGGAATTAAATCTGGTAATCACAACGCTGTAAGAAAGCACACTGATACCTACCATCCATTGGTTCTCTCTCCCCCAGCTCCTCGGGGTCCCTATGCAATGCCCAGCACAGATTTGTTTCGCCAGTTCTGAAAAACCTCCAGGGACTGACGCTGTGCGCACCTCTTGGTGACCTGTTCTGGTCCTTACACCTGGGGCGGGTGGTTGTCTCTGTTTTTCCTGTTGTTCCTCTTCCCTTAACCACTGCCTCCCTGCCATTTCCTAATAGCTGGTCTAAATTTCTTTTTATCATCATTTTAATCCAACTGTACTGTCTGTCCCTGGTGAATAGGGAAGATAATATGCTCTCATCCTCTTTGCGGAAACCTTTCAGATGTTCAAAATCTTTTGTCATGCTGCCTTCTTTATAGACTATTGATCTAGTAACAGAGGTCTATCTGAGTCTAAAAAATAAAGATATCTGCGAACCCGCGGGTGTGTTCGATAGCAAATACGTAGCATAAGCATTTGGGAGAAAGCACATGTACGCTGTCTTACTGTTTATCACTCTAACCTTGATTTATGTGGCTTTAACCTGTAATGCTCAATAACACATAACTAAACAGTGAAGAATGACTTAGAAATAGCTGGCAGCAGTAGTTAGCTGCAGTCACTGGTTTATTCTTGCCCATCAAGTCCAAGCACTGCCTGTGGGTGAATTGGAAGGGTGGGCTTGTGTTGCGATAGCAGGGTTTCATGGCTCTCTGACATGCACCATCTGGACCTGAGCACTGCTTGATGCCTGGGTCAGTCTCCGCAGAATCTGTGATGAAACACCCCTCTGCTTGAGCCAGACTGGGGGATTTTAATCTGGCCTCGCTTGAAGGCTGCTGTTCTCCTTTTTATGGAGTGCAGAGGACAAAGAGATGCCTTTCTACTGTTTTGGTTCAAAAGGGCCTGCTGGTTCCGGTAAATGCCCATGCAAGATCTAGAAGCAGTGCCGGAGAGCCAGGGTTGAAGGTTTGTGGTTTTATGGTTTCTCTTAAAATTATATTAATGAGGTGAACTGTGCACTCTGCTTACAGAAGTTCTAGATGGCATTGTCTGAAAGCTTTCAGGAAATAAAAAATGGCTTTTTAATGAAGGCTTTTGGATTAAGCAAGAGCTTAAGATATTTTTAAGTTCCTTCAAGCCTGATGAGCTCGTGTACGTGCATCCACTGGAGAATGTTTTCTATGTGGTGTCTTTGCAGAATCTGCCACTGATTGTGTAAAGCTGCACAATTGGTATTTAAACAGTTTTGTACTGTTGTACTTTTCTTTTTTACACACACCTTTAAAAAAAAAACTTGTATACATTTTAGAAGTTGATGGATGATGCTTTCTAGCGCAAGTCAGAAAGCACACAATTTTAGGAGTTTCTATTTACTGGTCTACAGTAGCAAACGACTTAAAGACTTGTGTATGACCAATCTTGGGGCTGTGCTAGCACAGGAATTGCCAGCTGCTAAAACTTCTGGCTGTGGGAGGAAGTGATCTCCTGTGCTTAGTGTGGTTTGGTTACTGTGGGTTGATGGATGCCGAGGAAAGGTCTGTCCTACCATAAGAAATGAGACTCACAGGAAATAGTCTCTGAATGATTACTGGGACTTCTCCTTGCCTTGACACCTACAGCTGAGACATGTCTTGTAAATAATGACCATACGTGCAATAATCAGTACCTAGCTTTATTTGGATCTATAGTCAGTAGTAAAATAGAAATAAAAAATACTACTAGGAAGGGAGGTTTTTTGTGTGAGGAACATTGTGAAAAAGCAATAAGAAAAAAGGAGTAGTATTCAAGTGTTGTGGTAAAATAAATGGTCTTTGTAGACTTACAGGCATACTGCTCATCTGCTGATCCTCCCTCAAGCCGCTACATGGAAGTATGCATAGGTAGAAAAGGGAGAGTTGGAAGATTGCTGCAGTATTTGAAATTGCAACATTGCTTAAGTATTTCAGTAATAACAAGGACCAGATCACCTTGTTTGTAGCTAGTTAGTTAACCTTTTTTAATTTATGTCACCCTACCTAAGTCCACTTGTCTTCCTTCAAGACCATCAGCCAAAAATACATCTATTGAATATAGCTCCTTTCCACAACTCACCTACAGAAAATGTACCATGCAAAATAAGCTTGCATTTCAGACTGGAGTTTACATTGGTGTGTATAAGCTCTGAAACGAATCTTGGCTTGAGCTGACCTGGTCGCACTGCATTTGTTAGCCCAGTGGCAATTTATAACTGTTAAATTGAAGCAACCTTGTTTGTTGGTACAGATCTGGCCCTTTGCATGTTTTCTGTGTACTTTGTTTGGACAGTAGCTGTTCCTAAGCTGTTTCTAGTAGAAACAGGATTTGGCATCAGTAGACGAGGCTTTATTGTGAACCACAAGAGGGTATAGGGATGACAGCTTAACTCCAGCCTCTCTTGGTGAAGACCGACTGGGATTTCTCCTTGCTGAATGCCACAGCACTTTGCATGAGGCCCAGGAAATAGTGTGGTATCATTTACCATTTTTTCACTTGTGCTGTTCTGAGTAATAATGAGCTTTAAACTGGAGGGGAATAAAAACAAAACTGTGAATAATATGTGAAGAGCTTTGATGACTGCCAGTGATGAGGCTTGCTTTGATGCCTTGTGCAAACACTGGTCGAGACCTAGCTGAAGCCCTGATCCCATCAACCCATGCACCTACCTGTGCAACTGAAAACCTGCTCAGTTGGGTTTGTGGTGGCCTCTACTGGTGGTGCTCTGCAAAGGAAAGAAATCACGAGCTCTGCCGTTCAAGTTTGCTCCTTCAGAAACCTAATAGTCCAGAAAATCTCTCCTTTGTAAGTGAAGTTGGGGGATGGGGGTGGGTGGGGGGGTGTTAAGAAAGTGCTTCTAGGGCATCTGCTGTTGTGGGGAGCCTTTCGAATCAAGAGTACAGCTCTTAAAGCTGCACGCGTTCCTCTGCTGAATGTTACGATTTTATTGCCTTCATGAGCAGATGTGGCCTGGGAGAAACTAGTCCTGAGCCTCACAGCAGAGCTCCTGCTGGCTTTGCCTCTGGGTTGCAACTGCCTGTTTGTAAAACCCTTTTGCCAGTAAATCGTCAGTGAGGTAGAGGGGATCTGTGGGTGGTTTGTCCATCAGGCGTGTTTAGTTTTTGGTAGCAGCTAGAAAGGTTACCGAGCTCCGGGATGTGCTGGTCCCTTCCACCAGCTGTAGTATGAGGAAGGTGTGGGCTATCTTCTTGGAGGGTTTTTTTCCCCTCAAATGCCTAAAAGTTGAGCTCTGGAGCCAGTAGAGCAGAGCGTCAGACCTTCTCAAATCAATCTGTGAACTCATCTGCTGGGTTTCCAGCCATGCTTACCTAGCTCATGAGGATGGCGGTCTGATGCAGAACGTCAGGCTGTTGGAAAGTCATGACCCAAAAGCACGTGGTTTGTTTTTAAATTGTGGGCTTTGTGTTCATCAGTTTTGCCTGTTTGTGAATTGGTAAAGGTTACATTCTCAGGCTTCTTCTCAGAAAACATGCAGGCTAGAAAATTTGATTTGGTTTAGTTTTTTTTAAACAGCTTACAACAGAGGTTTAACAGTTGAGAAGCTGAAGCCCTGATAAAAGCACTGAATATCATGAGATTTGAAATAAAATCATGAGATGGCAGTGTTGCTTTTAGCAGCTGATCTTTTTGGCAGTGCTTCATTTTCTAGGTCTCTGTGCAAATGCTTTTTGCTTGCTAAAAGCCCTATATTGATAAATTACAGCCAAGACTAAATGCATGATTATTTCCACCATCTAACCTGTTTATCACTTACATGTCGCTTCTGGATTTGCCAGTTGAAGTTTTCACAGGCACAAATTAGTGCACTTGTTTTCCTGGCAATGCAGAGATTTTGAATATGGTTGAATATGCTTACATTAATCTGACATCTGGAGATGTGGGTAGTGGGAACGCGTTTCTATGTTACCAGCTAACTTTAGCCTCGTAGCTGAGGAGGTTTTCTCTAGGTAACCGTGCGCAGTGGCAGCAGGGAGCTCACAGAAGAGCCCTTTGGAGACGGCCGGTGTCAGGTATGCTCTGGCAGTGCTGGCTGTTGAGGGACTGGCCTCTTGACTGACGTACTTCAATTTAATCCAACCCATTTCAACCACAAGGGCATCGTTGGCTTAAGAGCAGCCATGGAGCTGTCTCTGACAAGTTCAAGTGATCCTTCATCTCCTGGCTGCTTCTGTGCTTAGCTTTTAGCTTGAGGCTGTTCAGGCATGCTATGAAGGAGGCCATCGTGAGTGGGTGTGGGTGTACCCTTGATCTGGAGCAAGTATGCTACGTCAGGCTATTGCTGGTGGTGCTTTGCAAACTTGTGTTCCAACATTTAGTTGTTTGAGACCCTGCCTGCATAGGCTTGCCAGGTGCATTAAAACTCAGCTAACCTTTGCCACCAGAAGAGGTTTCTGTGAAGCCGATGTCACATGTCGCTTGCTTATCATAGTCTGGTGGCACTGGAATAATGCCGCAATGCTTCCATATTAAGCTTAAAAAAGGTATCAGCATACTTATCCAACCCTTTAACTAGGATCTAGTCCCAAGCAAGATCTTTCTCTGTGGAGTGAAGGGTAACTAAACCCTTTATGTACTTGTTTTTTCCCTGGGCTTTTGTTCTCACCCCAAAGCTTTTCTGCAGGTTAGTATACTCAAAGGGGTGTTTTTGGTTTGGTTTGGTGGTTTTTTTTTTTTTTTTGCTTTCAACTGAAATAATGGCTGCTCTCGCTAAACTTGAATAATGCTGATGTCCTTTGAGCAGGGAGAGGCAGAGGCATTTCCTGGCTAGACAGTAAACCAAACTGGCGCAGGGATAAGCTTTTAAACAGCTTGCTCGCTGTGGGGGTGACCTTCTCCATGGACTGCAAGGGTGGGAATTTAACTTCAGTACGTGGCTTTTTTGCATAGAAATCAACAGTTTTGCTTAAAGCAAATGTGTTTGAGAGAATAAGGCCTGGGGTTCATTATTGGCTCTTGACTGAGGCAAGTGTCGTGGTAGCAGCTACTTCCCTTATACTCCCTGAGAATTTGGAAAAAGAGCTGCAAAAAACAGCCAGACTTGCATGATCTTTGTAAATAGCATCTGCTTTTGTCGTTCTCTGAATCAAAACACTAGGCTAGATGGCTATTGCTCTGACACAGCTGGGCATCATTACTTGTATTTTTAAGCAACTCGAAATTCCTGTTCCCATGTTCCCACAAACTTCACGCTATAGATATTTTTTTCTCTGTGTATACATATGGACATGTTTATTTCCTGGGGGATGGATGCACCCCCATAGTGCTTATCTTCCCATGCTATTATTTCAAGACTACTTGATGGCTGCAAAAGTTAATTCCCTGAACAGGAAGATGTCAGGTCTAGCTTCTTTCAAAGCTTGTCTCTGGCACACTTCTTAGTTGAGGGGAGGTTTCTTATTGTGTAATGTGGGGCTGAGGAATCTGAAGGGGACAGCAGAATGTTTTGTTGCTCCACATAGAAGAAAATAATTTTCTCCACCCAATTGCTACACCTAATTTTTTCAGTTAGGTATTTGCATCAAGATATATGGATATAATCTATACTGGAGACTGGATATAATCTCCATGAAAGCTTTCTGAGTCATCTTGTACAGAGTACTTTAATGATAGGTTTGTTAAAACTTTTGTCACCTTGTTCTCAGAAATGTCAAGCAATGAATTTCATCTTGATTTTCTTAAGTAGATTAGCCCTGGCTTGGCTGCAATGCTACTCAGTCTTCAAGGTGCCTTCAAGGTTGTAGTGTCATAATGATGTTAGCAACATCTCTCAAAATGTGCCTGCTAGCAATCTTCAATATTAATAATAAACAAAATGAAGTGAATCCATATAGAAAAACTTCTGTTTTCTGTCTTCTATCCCTGTGTAGAAACTTTTAGCTGATGTGCAACTTTTAGTCCTTTAACAGTAATGGAATTTGGTTTTTTAGCAAATGCCCTGTTTCAGAAACTGTTGCAGCTGGTTGACAATCAACATGTCAATTCAGTTAGTTCTGGAACCAAAATTCTAGTTCAAGATTGTAAAGAGCCAAGACACAACAATGTTAAGGTGGGATCCTCTAATAACTTAGGGCATTTATGGGCAAACAGGTGGAGGGAGGGAGTGAAATCCTGTGCTCAGGACAGATGATTGGGAGCCTGACTTGGGTTCTCCTCATGGGTTTGTGTCACCTTGAACTTCTGTGTTGGTCCTCTCAAAACTGAGGATGGATAACACTTGTTTCACAGATGAAAAAGTTTTGAGTAGATGTTAGTTTAGATGTGCAACTTCCACAAACAGCGTAGTGCAGCGTCTGTCAGACTGTCAGGTAACAGTTGACAGTGTGTTGCAGAGCGTAGATAAACAAACTTCACACCTCACTTTAAAAATTGTTAAAATTACTGCTGTTCTCACGCAGATGTCGGCTGTTGCAAGCCCACTTTGGCATTACAGCGTTATGATTCAGAGATGCCATCATATCTCCTCCAGTGCTGTTTATCCATTTGTGCTGACAGTTTTCTCCTGACTCCGTACAGGGATGAAAGGGAAAGACAGAAGTCTAGATCTGATGACTGGCTCTATCATTCTCATACTTCAAAGGCTATTGCTTGCTCTCGTCACCTCCTGCACTATTTATGTTGTATGTAAATCATCTGATCCACGTTGTGCTCCTAATAATTCTCAAGCTACTTGCCAGAGCTGCTCATCACTGTCCTTGCTACCATGGAAACAAATTGTTCCCAGTTTCATAGGAAGAATATTTTCTTTTTCCATGACAGCTTTGGTTATGATGCATCAGAAATTGAGAGGCCAGGCATCATCCTCTATAACCAGGTGCTCTTGGAAGAGTTTTTGGAGAAGCAAAAGGATGGATGATGCTGCTTAACGTTTGTTGTTTGTTCTGTTTGGGAAATCAAGTGAAAGAAGCAGGGGGATGGGCATTTGATCATATTTGCTGCTTTCTGTTAAGGAAAACACTGCCCAAAAGTCTTGCTGCAACACGTCATTTTAAAAAATGAATGACTGCCATTGTCTTTCCCCCATCCTTGGCGTCTTCATGATAGTATGACTAGTGTGTTCCCATTGACTTTTTCTGTGACAACATTGAGCAGTTGCTACTTATTTAAGCCACATTTGACCTTTGCAACCTTGTGAACAAGAATGATGAGGGGGAAAAAACCAACCCCTTTTCTAATTGCAGTATCTATGCATACGCTAGTGGGATTTGGTAACGATATATGGTGGTACAATGCCAACTTTTGCCTGCTCAGAGCTAACCTGCTGCTGGATTGTTACTAAATATGTTCCCAAAAATTGATTAAAGCATTTTTCCTTTTTTATACGTGTGAACAGGCAAGGTATTTTGACACCAACTTGGTCTGGATGTGAATTCTTGCTCAAACAATTCCGCTTCTCATCGTGAATTTTTTTGCACATACTTTCTGGTTCTTCGTAGCACTGCTGTGTGGAAAGAGCTCCCTGTCTGGAAAAGTGATGCTTAGCTAAACATCCCTTTTCAGAGTGCACCTACCTTGGTAGTATCAGGCTGGCCATGATGTCAAACATCTGATTGAAGTCTCAGATTTTGATAAAATGTGTTGTGGTTTCACTATTGCTTTATCCTTTTAGTTGAGGGATGTTCCCTCCCATCTGTTTCTTTTGTTCAGCTCCTGCAACTTGTCTATATAGGAGAGAATTCAGTCTAGGATTACAGCAGTCTGCTTTCTTCATTTCTGACGTGCCTAGCACAGCAGGAGCCTTCTCCCTAATTGAGCCTTGTAGGTGCTAATGCAGTAATACTTTTGCTGATCGTGACAGCTGAAAGCATATGGTTGCTTCTCAGCAGAATAAGAATACAGAGCTGCAACAGAGCTGCAAGGTGGGCAAGGTACCCTCAGCAGGTCAGTTGCATTTCACCAAGTGGAGCAAACTTGCATCAAAAAGGCTGTGGATTCCCCTCCATGCGACCTTTAGTCAATTTTTATTTTGCTCTTATTGAATATCTGTGCTCTAGCTTTCCTGTCAGTAAAGTTGTAGCAGTGTTTGATATTGGATTCAGTGGGACACACTGTTGGTAGACTGAGGAAAAGAGAGAGAAAACAGAGGAGATGAGGATCATATTGACTTACTGGGCTTGCAAACCAGGTCATGAATGACAACTGAAACAGAGGAAAATGAGCTCACTCCTTTCCACTCTGTCTCCCCCTTTCAGTGGTTTGGATCTTGAAGGTACATTGTTATAAACTAAGTGCTCAATTTTTCATCCTGACGTTTAAATTTGTAGGAAATGCTCTACAAAGAATGTGCTGCCTGTTGCAGTTGCTGTGACCAAAAGGGACCCAAAGGGTTTTGTGGTCATGTAGTTTGCATCTCTGAGAGCACCTGCCTTGGGTGAAACTTGCTTTCTTACAATCTGTTCTCTGTGGATTGAAGTACTGCATTGATCCAGGTAGAGCTCTGAGTCTACGTAACTTTTTCAAATACAGGTTGTGGGGGTTTTGGGGTGTTTTTTAAGACATTTTAAGAGCCTGCTGAGGACAGACCACAATGGAGCCTTACTCAGGGAGGATTTCGCAATTTGCTGGTGATGGTGGACGAGGCAGTATGAAGTGCATTACAGTCTGCTGCCATTTCTTTATTCTCCTGATTTATTTTTTTTTTTCAAGCACGTGCCTCCGCAGACTGTATGTTACAATAAAAACTTAGAAGAAATGTAAGTTGGCTTTTCCTACACTGAATTCTTACTTTTTTTTCCCCAGAAAAAACCCATAGGTTTTTCAGTATTGAGGGTTTTAATGTAAAGAGGAGATTTCCAATAAGGACAGAAAATTCGCAAGCAAATAATTAAATTACATGCTAGACAATGTTCTGTGCCTGTCTCGTACTCCAGCAGTCGTGAAAGTAAACGTTGGTACTGGACTTGGAAATGAAAGTGAACTCTTTTTTGTGGTCTTCCTGTGATTTACAGCCAATGAAACTTGGCGGTGGAACAAAAGAAGAAGAGAAAGCTATCAAAAATACCCTTTTGACTAACAGCATAAGCAATTGAGAGGTGTCCAGTGCCCTGCCAGGAAGATTTTGGTTGCATGGTGTATGCTGTGGTTCTCAGCCATCCCATTTTGAGGCAGATCAGGTGCAGAGCTCAACAGACGCTTCGGAGCACTAAGTAGTTGGGGGCGAGCGGGTGAAACACTGACTGACTTGTGTTGGCAGATGGGAATTCAGGGATTCATTAGTCATGCTGTAGTCTCTTGTTTTGCAGTGTGTCGTGATAAAAAGAGAGAAAAGAGTTGCCTTTCGATAGCTGGGGAGGGCTTTTAAATACTGCGGGCCGAAGGCTGCTGTGCTTGTACGATGTTGTTTTCCATAGCAGTTGATCACTGAGATAGTCCTGCAGGTAGGAAGACCTTTTTCAGCTACAATATAAACATACAGTAATATAGTTCTTGTCTTACCAAATTAGGATCTATTCCAGTAAAAATCAGTCAACCGGAAGATAAACACCATTTTTTTCCTAATGCATCTTACATAGTGGTACCTTTATAATACCAAATTTGGGTTCTACATCTATCTTATGTCACTCTCTCCCCAGGATGCTGTAGTGTGCCTACTTCAGAAAAGATTTGCCTTGCCATCCTTCAGTGGTTTGCTTTTTTGGGTGGAAATTGGGTCTAGACCTGTGCTATCTGTCAAAGAAGTATAGGATGTGTGAGGCATGCTGTCCTGGTCACATCATTTTAATTCTAGATCACAGGAGGGAGGAGGAAGACAAACAAGTCTTTCCAGCCACCTACATCTTCAGTATTGAAGTCACAAATGTCTAAAAGGGTGTTAGTAGGAATGATTAGCAATGAAATCATCCGTGTAAGTTAATAGACAGGTAAATATACAATGAAGTGAAAGGTGCCATAAAATTAATGGTTGGAGACACGTGAGTATTTGTAACCTTGCTAAAGTCTGTAGCAAAATGAAGTACTCTTGAATAAATTAGCATAACAATGAGAGGAGTAAGCTTATGAAAAGTTTGAGGTATGTTCTGTCAAAATTGGGCAGCGTTTCTTAATCAGGCGTATCTCAGAGGTATGCTTCTGCCTGCGGAAACACGGACAAGCCTTGTGAAACAGTCCATCCAAGAGGAAACAGACTTAATGGACACCAGGACGTTTTGTGCCTCTTGGTAAAGGGAGGAGTGTGAAAGGCCTTCACACAGTGAGACCGGCTGGAGCCCTCCGAGCTCAGTTTCACGTCTTCTCCTACTGAAGTGTAGGTAAATAGAAAGGATTAAAATAAGTGTTCCTCAGTGTAGTAAGTGCAGTCACCAAAGTCCTCTCATATCTTGGTTGCCTCCGAAGACCTTAAATTTTGTGCTTTCCCCATGCTCTCTTCTGTCCCTGTTGCTCTGCAAGCATTGGAAATTTTTCATGGTAGAAGTCAGCCATTACTCTTTGGGTTGTAGTGCTGGTCACAAACACCCTTCTGGCTCTTAAAAGAAGGGACATAAACTGCGCTTTTTTTGGACAGTTCAGATAACCACGGTATTTGGAGGTGATCCCAGCCTGTGTTGTTCTTGACTGAACTTTTTTTGTTTCTTTATTAGCTGTGAGTGTCCGACACAAGCAGCTGACTGCCGAGCCTTTCCAGGAATGGTGCCTTTGGGATGCCTAAATACCAATCAAGGGGCCAGGTTTGCTCATCTCTTAAGAGGCTACTTCTGCACAAATATGGCCAGCATCCTCACAATGCCATGGAGAACTAGCCCCATAAGAACTGAAGCCCCATCTTTGAATAGCTTCTGGATGGATGTACAGTGCGGGAGCAGCTTTTGTACGTGTGTGTGGGGGGAAGAACTGAAGCATTCGGTATTTCCAAAATGTTCTAACCATACTGTCAGTGTTGCTTAGCAGCACAGGGTTTAAAATAGCGGTATTACTCAACAGTGTGAGCCACATTTGCACATGGTAATGTTCTGTGTCCTGTATTGACTTGCTACATTATAAAAGTGCTAAGTTAATGTAAGGAAAGTGAAGATAACTCACCTCCTCCTCTCTTAACTTGATAATCAAATGGCTGAACAGTGACATGTCTTCCTTATGGTTTCAACAAGCAAATGTCCAGTACAGGACGTTTTGGTCATGCCACAGATGTGTGCACACAGACCTCACTCAGGTGTAAAGGCCTTTCACAGCCCCATTTGCCTGTGAGTAACTTTAACTTTCAACCTAGCAGCCCGTGCTGGTGCCGGCTAGGGCTGTGCTATTAATGCAGCATCACTTGGTTTGGGGGGATGAGCAACAAACAGTAGGGACAAGAGCAAGTGCAAGTAATACTCAGTGACCTCTCGGCAGCCCAACTTCCCAGTCTGTGTCAGTGCATGCTCCGACTACTCATCTGCTTCCTGGGTGGTTTGGTCTTCTCAAGTGATACTGAGAGTATCTGAGGTGGAGGTGTCTCTTACCCACCGTCTGTGGGAGTCCCAGCATCCCCCGAAGTAAGTCAGAGGACTTGCAGGACTGCAGCTGTACTTGCTGTGTGCTGCAGAAGAGTGGAATTACAGTGATGAGGGCAATAGATTTATGGTGGCCAAAGTGAAAAGTTTGATCCAGGTATCAAGAAGTTCAAGAGTTTTGTCCTCTACAGGATTAAACTTAAGGGCGGATGGTGATTAAGTTGTATGGTAGCTTACTGAAAAATATTATTTGCTGATGTAAAGATGGGCAGCCCAGTGTATTACATGTTTTACCTGCTTTGAAGAGCTTCAACGCTTACTTTAGAGCTGTGGAAATACTCCTGTAGCATTGCTAATGATTTTCCTACCAAACATGACTATGTATTATTGTATCAAAATAGGGCCATATTTTAAAGTCCTGAAGTGAATTAAAATAGCAACTGGATCTGTCATTAGTGTTTTGTGCGTCGTACCATGGAAATAAAATGCAGATGTTTAAAAGCTGACCTTAAAATAAGGAAAATATGTTCTTAAGCAGATCTCTCAGGTTTTTTCAGTATTTAAAACCATGGCCTATTTCTTCAGTGAAGGCTTATAAACAACCCATCTTAATTGCACAGTTAGAGCATAATATAAATTTATGGCTATCTTATTCACCCTTTGCCTGAAGCGTGGGCCATTTTATCATAGGCATTGCCTCAGCACACAGTATATGACCAGTGGAGGAGCATGGCCGTTAAGTTTTAATCTAAGACTGGGCTGTGTCTTAGATTAAATACTTCACTCAACCACTTGCAGTTTGCAGGGTAGTGTTTCAGAAAGAAATCTGGTAGTGGTTGTGACAAATAGCACAGTATAAATTGTGGGAATTAGTATTAATTTAAAATGCTAGTTTAGTGTTTTTGAGGAGGAGAGCCAAGCTCTGTGCAAGTATAAATGAACTGTTTTGGGTTGGGGATAGCAATGGATTTAATACTTCCATAGACTTACCTGCCATTGCTTTATCTCTGTAGACACTTCAGATACAAGAGACAAGGACACTGAAAAAAAATTATGCCACTAGTTGCTGGGAAAGATGATGATTTTCAGTTGTTAAAAGAAAACAAAACAGACATCACATTTTAGTCAGAAAAAGGACACCTGATGTGCCAAGGGCTGACGCATTTTTTTTTCCCCCAAATGATTATGAAAGACATGAAGGTCATATGACAGACCTCGTATTTCCCTGCACACATGCTTTGCACTTCAGAAAGCAGCAAGTCTCATGAGATGTCAGTCGCTAAGAAAAATAAGCTTCTGTTTTCAATTAGGCAAGTGGGGTCTTGTGAAACTGCCTTTGCAACCTCCCGTAGCTTTGTTTCAGAGTTCCTGTTGGTGGAGGTGCATTTGCAGGAGCCCAACTTGCAAATTCTTCAGGTGCATAGGAGATGGTGCAAGTCGTTTCTGCACAGCTGGCTTTTCACATTTGAGCCATACGTTACCCAGCTGATGTGCCGCATGCTGCACTCAGGCTGAGGATGTTGCTGTCCTGTGCTGGCTGGTACGCCTCTGAGCTGGCAAAGCATTTTAGCGAGGGTGATTCAAGGGCAGTGCTTAAGGATGCACTACAAAGAGGAGAGAGCTTTTTCAACTGGGATCTCTGTCAGTGAATTGCTCTGAACAGATCCTCGACTGGAGGAGAGCAGAAGAGGGCGATGGGAAAGTGCTCGGTACAGCTGAGTGCTGCATAGATATTATTTACCACTTCTGATTAGTCCCTAAACAAATCTTTACATGTGTATGCCCACATGCTATAGCAAGGCCTTGAAATGTTTATCCTGTATTTCAGAAGTACCTTGTTCTTGTGGTTTCCAGTAACAGTGTTTATCTATGACCTGTTCCCTGGAGGGTTTCCAATGAAAATATACTTAGAAGAAAGCAGCTGAATGAAAATTAGCTGGACACATATGCAATATAGTCCTTTATATGACTGCCTGCCCTTACTGATAAACTTCACACCAAGATGAGCAGGATTTCTTCTATTTGTTGTAGATCAAAATCTTGCTAGAGCTTGAAGTTATTCACGAGTGTGCAAAATTATCTGTTAGTAGCCTTACAGGACTCACAAAGGACCAAATCCAAGCCCTGCTGCAGCCCAGGTAAGGGTTTCTGTACGTGTGCTTGAAATGCATGTTGTCTCCAGGCTTGCATGTTGCCTGACGTTATCAGTTCGTTTTCTCAGAGACCCGTTGACTCCATGCAGGAGGAAGGATGCGATGCCAATTCTTTCTGCCACCTTCCATAACTGTCCTAAAGGTTGGTTTCCTCGTTTTTTTTTTTTTTTTTTGTGTCTGTGCTTGCTTAGGATCATGAATGCAAACCTCTCAAGCCGGTTGCTGTGGAAAGGAGGGAAAAGCTCTGCATTCGAACTGCTGCTGGCACAAGCCCAGGTTTGCCATGAGTGTCTCGCATTAGGCTCTGAGGCCAAGTCAAGCAAAAAGATACATTTCCTGGTTCTCTTTGGCTTTACAAACTAGTTTTACATCTGGATAAACTGCTTCCATGAAATGCTTGTTCCCTTTGGGCAGACGCAGACGTAGACCCTGCACACAGGCCACGTACCAGCGCCCGGATGTTTGTTACTCTGCTCAGCTGCTCGTCTGAGAGCTCCTGGCTCCTGCGGGGTTTGCACTGGCAGACCTGGGGGAGCAGCACCCCTCCTACTGAGATGTGGGGTGATGAGCCCTTCAGGGCAGGCACCTCTTCTTAGTGGCATCCAGAAAGGGATATTGGTCTGCATCTTCTGTTATCTCTAGGTGTGCCTAAGATTCATTTTGCGGTCCACCAGCTAAGTGATGCATAGTGAACGTGGTGGTGTTTCTATTCGTGACTAAGTATTGCATAAACTACCACATAAATTACATTGCTGATGAGGCCCGTGCACACACTTGACCTAAGTGTCCAAACTCTCTAAGGTCTGTTCTTGTGCTTTCACACCTTGCCAATTCAGCATCTAAATAATGAAAAACAGATCTCAGGTGCATAATTTTGACTTCACTTCCCTGAAGTTTGGTGCTTTCGCATGTCAGGCTGGCATCACACTCTTTGCCAGCCCTGCAGGTAGTCAACAGCTGTGGGGAGCTCTTACACGTCATCTCCTGTTCTGAGACGAGTTAACCTTTTGCTGTTCCTGACTTTCCCTTCATGTTTTGAAGGGAATTTTTCTTCTTAAAATTTTCTCTATGGCCAAATGAACAATGTGCTTCCTTTTGTTTGTTTTTGTTTAATCCTAGGGCTTCTTCTTCCAAACATGGATCAGCTTTACTCTGTTTTGCTACCCTGGAGCAGCAGTTGCTGCTACCTGAAAGGCATTTAGCCCTAAGTGCTTCATTAGCATTTGCTGTCTGCATGCAATTCAGGGCAGGCTACAGCATGGTGAGGTGTGACTTGTTTGTATTCTGTTGCTTTGCTGGTTGCCCGATATATGTTTACGTTCATCCCTCTCGGTCTTCCTTGTTGAGGGAGAGCTTGGGGTGTTGCTCCAGTGCTACTTCTCACCTTCCAGGGTGCTCCATGCAAGTGTGCTGCTGACAGCACCTGTGTGCAAACTGGTGTGGTTTGGTAGGAGAAGCTCAACCTGATACAAAGCTGGGATCCACGCTTAACTGCTGGCTGAGGTGTGCTGTTTAGTGCCCTGTTTCTTAAGTCTATGTTTTGCTTTTGGTGGGCAGAAGTATATTGAAATCGATCCAGGAGCTGGTATTTGCAAAAGTCAAGCCAGTGCAAAGTCCACTTATCTGGTGGATACTTTTTTGGTCTGTCTGCATATTTCCTGGTGGTCTTTCCTCTGCAGTTTAGATGTCTCGGAACTGCCAACAATTAATGATGTGTACGAGCTGCAGGATGGGAAGGGTGTGAGCAATGCAGTCCTAGATATCTCCTTGCTGCTTCCTGCCTCCTCCAGCCTATCTCATGTTGCTGTGGCAACTCTGAGCACCTTCAGGCATGGAGCAGTTGCTGCCTATCCTTGCCTTCATGCTTCCTAATCCTCATATTTCTATGTCTCTCAGCTTATCACATGTTGTGGGGTTTGGAGGTTCTTTTGACCAAGGCTAGAAACTGCTACCTTTTTAGGATGCCATTTGTCTAAGACAAGATGTCTTAAATTACTTTTGGCCATGCTGGATATTGCTTTGCATTTGATTAAAATTCCTCAGGCTTCTTTTCTGGGTAAAATGAAGCATACGGTCATGCAGTATCCCAGTCACACGGTAACAAAGGACTCCATTGCAACATTTCATTAGAAGTCTGTGTATATCACAGTTACTTGCATGTCCAACAAGAAACCCACAAACGACCCAAGGGAAAGTCAAATATGTATACGCTGTTGTCCAGCTATCTGCAGCTGGCTGGAAAGTGTTTTCCAATCCCCAGCCTATGTTTTGTCAAATATTTTCTTTTGCTCTTTTAAACTATAAGACTTTTTTTTTTTTCATTTATCTAATATTACAAAAATTGAGAATTACACAGAATGTATTTTGCTGTCATTTTCTTCAATTAAATACTTTATCTTCCTCTAATTAAGCTCTTTATCATAAGCAATTACTGTTGTCTTATAAAAAACAATTGCCAAAAGGTTATCGTCCTTTAATAAGAGAACAGGAAATCGTGCTAGGGATTACAGGCCCTGTGGAGGTTTGCCAATAAATCTTCTGCATAAAATATTTGTAGTTGTAATTGCATACTGTACTTTGTGCTAGTGCAGAATCCCATTCTTCCCTTGAGTTCATGGTGCCTAAGTCTTAGGACTTTTACGATGCTTATGTGTTTAACATATGCTTGCTGCTGCAGCCCAAAAGTAGATTTAAATTACAGAGGAAAGAAAATGTCCTATATTTTGCTTATCTCTGTTACTGTGCTCTCTTACTAGTAACACAGATGCAGATAGAGGCCAGTGGAGGGAAGGACAGCATGCCTGATGGGCTGTGCCAATCCCTGTTGCTGGATATGGCTGCGGAGAAAATGCACACCAGACTAAGGAGTGTCAAGTCAGACTCGTCAAAGTAGATTTGGTTTCATGGGGGCTGCAGTGAAATTGTGTTTTGCCCTTTGTTTCGAATGAAATGCACATGTACTTGAATTTGTACAGCTTGTTCTTGCATCTCTTTCCTTGTGACTTGACTTGTGGTTAATAACTGCACTAGCTAGAGAGAATCTAATTTGAGCATGTCTTCCTGGGCTACCATCGTGCCTCTGACAATAACATGTGCTGGAGAAAAATGTATGAAAACTGTATGGGTCAGTATGCATTCCTCCAGTCTTTCCCCCCTCCCAGCTTACTCTTGTTAAGTTCTTAGCTTGGCTATATTGTTCTAGCCAGCAGTCCCACAAAAATAGGCATTGAGTATTGGAATATAAACAAAGCTTTTTTGATTTAGATTCTTTTTGAATGAATGGAATGCCCTTGATATTTACGATTTATTTTTTTTTAAAGAGTCTCTGGAGTAGGATTGTTGATTTGATGTTGACCCCAAAGGAACAGAGGTTTGGTTCAAAGAGATCTTACTCTAGCAAACTTCTTTCCCAACTTTGCCAATTGTGCATCCATCTACAGAATGGTTATTGGACTCTTAACATTTAATTGTATTTGCAGGCACACGTCTGAGCTCTGTATGTTCTATTTTGATTTAATGCAGCAATAATGTGTCTGATACATTGAACCTGAAAAAAAGGCTGGTGCTGTAGCAGCAGGGACAGTATTATTGTAAGGTACAGTAACTTCAGGCCAAACCCCACAACTGAAGAGTCTTCAGCTACCTAAGGTCGAATTTACAAATATGAAAATCCCTTCTCAATTAAATTCAGAAAACTTGTAGGACCCCATCTTTATGCAGAGGAACCAAAGGAGTTTTCTTCTGTTTAAATCTGGAGCTCTGGGCAACCTCAGTCCCTTTTCCTAGTCCTGAGCTGTGTGCCACCAAAGTCAGGGAGGGATGCAGAAGAGAGTTTACATGTCTCCTATGAATGTGGGTTTTTGAGACTGGGTACCTGGCATCAAGCACTGATGACCACTGTGTTCTTCTCAAACGTCGGTGAGCAGGAGGGCATGGATGCAGAGCTCCAGGCATGGACCGTGCTCTCACACGCAGGTGTGTGTTCTTGAGTATGTAAGTGACTCCTGCTACTGTCACCCCATCTGTTGCCTTCTTTTCACGTGCCCAGCAGGTTTTGGAAGAGAGGCTCTCAAGAAGTCTTCCTTGGCCAGTTTTCTACAACTGGGTCTGGAGTGTGCAGAAGTCGTCACCTGAGATTTGAAAAAGCTTAGCACCAAGGTTCTCATCACACGACGTGATGGTGCTTCTGGGTCCCAGCCTGGCTGCCTGTCTATATGCAACAGCCATCTTCTGCAGAGCTTCACTGCTGGCTCAAAGTACTGAAATCCAGTTATAGGTACTAAAAGTTGTCCTGCTGCTTTGTCTAGGCCAGGATGGACCAACTGCAGCCGTTAGCCATGTACAGCAGAAACACATCTTTCAGTGTTGTTCAATTTGTTGTGTTACCAGCAGTGAGGCAGTGCCGGGAGTAGAGGTGCACAGTGGTGGGGTGCAGGGGGACCCCGCTGTGTGCCTTGCATAGCAGATCCATTCTGCGCAACCCTTTGGTTCTGTTGTCTGTCACTTTGCTTTTCCTCAGCTTTCCTTCACAGGTAACCTTTTGCTCCAGTGCAGGTGGGGTGGCTTTTGGCTCTTACATGGATTAGGATTTTGGTAGGCAAACTGCATTCAGGAGTGTTGTCTGTCCCTTGATCCAACTCGTGTTCTTTAGTATGTAAGGAGCTTTCTTCTCATGTCATACTTGTTTAAAAACTAAAATACAGCATTTAAGATTGCCTGCAATAATCCTGTTCCAGTGCTTATCTGAAGATACAAAATCAAAATAAAAGCTAAATTTGATGTTTATAGTATATTACTTAAATACAAAAATAACATTTTCCAGCCTCAGTTGCAGACTTTTGAGTCTGGTTCTTCAGTGTCTCAGCAGGCCCCCAAATCTGCTATGCTACATGCAAAATGAAGCTACCAGTTACTCTGAAGCCAAAACCAGTCATTATAAAACCTCTGTAAGCTGGCTGCCAGCCTCGGAGTTCATTATGTGGGAGGTCATTCTTCCTTACAGGAATGAATGTAGCTTTTGAGTACATTTTAAAAGTTTCATTTAATCACAATGTGGATGAATTGTTTTAGCTGTGATCGCCTGATGGGAAACTAACTTTCTTCTTCCTGGAGGAAAAAATACCGTGTTGATTCTTGCAGCAGCTTTTAGAACCACAGGATGTGATTTCCCTTTTTTTGAAAGAGTTGAAGATTTTGGCACTAACAAAGGAAATTTTTCTCCCTCTTCTCTGCTTTTTCTTTAATACTGAGTAGTCAGTTTTCTTTTGAAATCTGTGAATGCACAGAATAAGGTCTTTAATGGGACTCTTTCTGAAGCATCCTCTCAAAGTGTATTTTTCTACAAATATTTTCAGTTCTTTCATAAACATTGGATGATTGCAAAATGCTTTGAAGACTGTATCAGTTTTGTGTTTGGCTAAAATGTTTTAAATGGATGGAAAAAAGTGAGTATACTTTTTTTTTTCCCCATGGTGGATAGTCTTTCATACCCTAATGGAAAGGTTTGGAGAAGCCAGGCTCACCTTGTAGGTGCATGGTGTTAGGATGAGAAACCACGTCCTCAAGTTGGAACAGGGGAATTTCCGATGAGATCCAAGGAAATATTTTTTTCTTTCTTTTTTTTTTTTTCTCCCCTGTGAGGGTGGTTATGCACTGGAAGAGGTTGCCCAGGGAGGCTGTGGACACCCCATCCTTGGAGGTACTCAGTATGGAACTGGACAAAGCCATGAGCAATCTGCTGTAACTGACCCTGCTTTGGCCAGAGCATTAGACTAGAAACCACCGGGAACCCTTCCAACTGAAATTATTCTGTGATTTTGTGAAATTCATCTTCATTGTATGTGCAATATCTATGGTATCGCATGAGTTTGTCATTCTAGTATATGATTGTATTTTCTGTATGATTGCTGACAACCACAAAGAAATGGATAGGGGATGGTCTTGGTAGAGGTCAGAAGTCTACAGCAGCAACTAGTTGGTGAGCAACTTGAGGTGAGGAGGCCAGCGCAGCAAGCTGCCGCACGTTCAGCATGTTCTCCTCCTGCCATGAAGTGGAGGGGAGCGTGTGTACGTTATTCCTTGGCAACTGTCTGAAGATTGTCGTATTGTAAGTAGCTGTGAAGAAGTATGCCCAGGAGTGATTTTCATTATGTGCATAAAAATGTGTTGGTGAACAGAAATAGTAAATTTCAAGTATTGTATAGCTTTACTTTCCCTAATATAAACCGTTTGCCAGGACCAGTTTAGAAGAATCCAGTCTCATAGGACTAGTCCCTGAATGCTGAAAAAACCAAATAGCAGCAAGTTCAAACACCTGTCTCCTCCCAGCCAAACTCCAGGACTTGGAATTTCCAAGTAAGTACTTGTTTCAAAACATGTTTGAATGTTAAATTTTCACATGGCTTAAACTAAACACATAAAGTAACAGGGATATCCAGTTCTAATCCTCTTTAAGCCTTTTGATTTACTTTATGGTTGTTGGAGAGGATATTGATTGCCTGTTGCCAGAGAGATTCAAGATGAGCAAAAAGACATGGTATTGTAGATGCTTCCCAACCCATCAGGTCAGAAGGGGAAAATTCCTTGGCATTAACTAACTTTAAATGTTTTGGCAGAAAATAAATGTGGTTTCCAGAAAACATTGTGCTCTCTATTCTAGATGTTTCCTTTCTTGCTATTCTGAAGTAAATAATTAATTCAGATGTCTTAGTTTTTAACACGGATGTGTCAGTGCTATCCTGTTGCGGGTCTGGAGAAATTCTGGGCCATCAATGTCAAAAATTCTAAATCACTTAAGCATGTGGTCCAGGTTGGAAGGAGATGGGTAAGAGAATTTGGGTTCTTGTCACATTCTGCATATTGGTGACCTTACATTTATTTTTTAAAGTGGCCGGTGACTTGAGGAAGAGTACTAGGCAATGGTCACTGAAAGACAAAGTCTCTTGTTTTGGGATACTTCTGAAGAATCTTTTTTTTTCTGGGAAGAACTCAGCCCAGTAGTGTTGAGATGTATCTTCTATACTGTGCAAAGTTGCAGAAGCCATTTAAAACTGTCACGCTGCTGAGCTGAGATTAAAATCTTTGTAGCTGTAACTCAAAAAGCAATACCTGGATTTTTTTCCTGCCTCCCATCACCCCTAGAAGTGGAAAAGTAATTCATTTAATGCTAGCTGTCCCTGTTGTACCTGGGCTGCATAGTCCAACAAGTCTAATTAAGGGTGACTGTTACATTCTTATTAACCAATAAAGAAAAAAAATGCCTAAGAAAATCTTGGCAGCACCATTTAAACTGTAAATAAATGCTATTGTGAGTGAATTATACATGACATAAAATGGATTCCAGTGGGCTTCAAGTAGATTTTTTTTTTGGGGAGGGGTGGATGGGGAGAAAAATAATCTCTTTTTTTAATTAATTCAACCATCCATATGTGATGAAGATAGAATATTGATGAAAATAAAGTAATGAAACAGTTGAAAAAGAGATTGTATCTAGAAACCAAATGTAGGTCACAGTCCAAGAGATGCAGTTTGAGAGGCACATATAGTTTGTGATGGATAACAGAACATGAGCGCTCAGTGTAGTGTACTCCATAAGGAACGCAGCTGATCCCTGATTACAGGAGTGATGAAGATTCAGTACTGTGTGAAAGAGTTTGATTCACAAGAGTTGCAAGAAGTCTAGAAAAGCTGTGAGGGAGTGAGCTTTTGCTTTGATCCAAGAAAAGGTTAAGATGTTGCCAGGTCGATCTCTATGTAAGAGAACACTTCTGCCAGTGGACAGAGATTTGGTTCATAAGGCAGTGGCATAACAAGATTTGGTGTCTGGAAGTTGGAACATAAAATGCACGCTACTAATAAGTAATACTCTTTATTATGCTGATGATTCATTTATGAAAGAATGAAGGTGTAAATTTGGTAGGTTCCCCATCTGGCCGAGTCTTTAAAGACATCAGATTAGCTGTCTTTCTCTGGATGAAATGGTATAGCTTTGTAGCAAAGGTAGACGACAGAGAGATGATGCAGGACTCACTGGGTGAAGTCTTGCGGGCTATAATAATCTGGAAGCTTTGTGATCTGGTATAAGTCTGTCAGGAACTGGAGTGAGGCCATCAGGTTTTTTTCAGATAGGCTGCTGAACAGCTGTCAGACAGTAGCTGCCAGTTAACATAAAGAATGTATCCTACGTTGCCAAAATGTCTAAGTGGTTTTGGCAGTGGAAGGAAATGTGGGCTTGCTTCATAGTCTTTTCACCACAGGAATGGATGATGCACATTATAATCTGTTCTAGCAGAGCATTTGTTTGGGCATCAGAGGAAACGAAAGAAAATACAGAACAAAAATGCAGATCAGTGCCCCGTGGAGAAGAAAGGGCAAGACTAGATCTTGGAGGCTTTTATGTGCGGTTAAGTTGGATTCTTCAGGAAACTTTTAGAAGTAGCTTACTAAATCATGTAATGTTTTCTCTGACAGTTCTGACTTGTTTGAAGCTGTATGCGTCACTGTTTGAGAGTAGCTTCTGCTGAACTCACCAAGGTTAGAGATGGGAAATGTGCCTACTTTTATATTCCTGTTGTCCAGCAAGCCTTTCTTCTCTTTGCTTAGACTGTGCCAGTTTGGGGCTTAGCGCCCTTTCACAGGTGTCAGAGCTGAATGTCATCATCCTTTACACCCAAATGGGTGCTGACCTCATGCTGACTTGGGTGCCACCCTTTTCCCAAACCTGACCTCCTAGGAGGTCTGCTCTGCTTATGGCAGGTGCGTGTGGTTTGAGATGCAAAATGTAGACCATGCAAATGTTGAGAGGCAAACTGAAATCTCTTGTACTCCGAATCTTTTATCTTGATTTTCTTCACTCTCTACAGTACTATTTAAGCACACGTCCTGTAGGTTTTGGGAGTACCAGACTCTGTCTAGCTTGGCAAGTCTCTGTGTGGTATGTATTACCTCCAATTAAATGCCAATAAGAAAGTTATCTTCTGATGTTGCACTCAGTCTTGTCCTCCTACCTCTCTTGTGACACCCTGACCTACTATAGCACTTTATGACCAGTTGTTGGGCCAGTTCAGTGATTTGTCTCCAGCGTATTAGGGCACACTGAGATCTACAGGTGCCAAATCTTTCTCTAGAGCCTTCCATCTGACTGTCAACCATGTTCAGTGATTCTTCATTACTAGCTTGTTGTCATCACTCTTTGCAACTTTTGAGAAAGGGATAGAGATGGCACAGATGTCAAACAAACCTTGAGCTCCTCAGTTTGTAGAGGTCTTGATACAGTCCATGGACATAAAAATAAATAATTATAGGGAGTCCCAGATTGTACATAGACCACTGAGTGCGGCCTTGTTCCTGCTTGAAGGTACCTCATCTGGAGAGAGGCATGAGGAAAATACCTATGCTTGGCAACAGTGATCAGCTGGCAACAATTCCCACCTTCAGAAGGAAGCAAGGAATTATACTAAAATAGTGACTACTAAGTAAATACTAATCAATTGGAAACTGGGAATTGAGAAAGGATGAATATACTACTAAAGCACAACATTATTCATATACCATAGATGTTTAAAACATAACTTTTCTACTAACACTGAGAATCTGTTGGAAGTCAGTCTTAGAAAATAATCCATTGCAATGAAACACAACAAAGAAGTTAGAATTAGTTTCCTCTTGTAATAATCAGTAGATATATGTAAGTCGTAACTACTCACCTCTGTGAGAGGCTTGTATCTCTAGCAAAACAATTCAGTAAAGCTGACAGGGTTCACATAAAAGAGGGGTTCAGTGCACTTTCAAGTAAGTTTATTTGCTCAGCTAAAAATAAGCATATGCAAACATTACAGGGTTCAAGGGGAAACCAGTGAACCAGCTAGCTTCTAAAGGAAAAGATCTGTTGCCCATCTGTTTCCACAGAAAAGTACCTTTACCCATCACTGTATTTTGAAGGGCAACTGTTGTTGGGGATCTTTTTGTTCTGTAACTGGTGTCTACTCAAGAGATACTAAGAGAAGTTAAAAAGTTCTTTTATAGGAATTCAGGAATAGTTCAGTACCATCAAAGAAGAGTAATTGAATTGGATGCTATCACTTGAACGCCTTTTCTTGTTGCTGTTAAATCCTCACTCCTTTCTGTAAAATACCTGCTTTGCTTTTCTGAAAATTCCTCACATTTCGCATGGAAGGTCTTGTCCCCCACTAACTCCAGGCTGTGCCTGTAGGTCAGGTCTTTCTCCTTACAAACTGGCAGTTTGCATCTCATCTGATATTAGGAAATTCTCACAAGCTCCATGAGTTTGCTATGCTTTTCTGCAAATGGTGCTATATTGCAAACTTCTGCATAACATGGCTATATGTGAGATGATTACTTCCAGAAGCTTTCCTTGAGTTTGGTGAGTAGCTCTCTGAGCCTGGCAGCATACTTGAATTGCTGGCATCGTAATGCCTTGCTGTGGGCTGTGATGGTGCTTTTGGAGAGTATTTGAGGTATTGCATGCTGGAGGGAAGGAGGGGAGCACCCTTCTTCCACTCGTAGCGAGACAACTTGCTCACCAGAGAAAAGTGAGAAGAAACCCACTGGCAAGTTTGGGTGTGTGTACGCTGCTACACCTGCCTTTGCAATAAAGAGAAATTTATCTGGTCATGGGCAAAGGAATTAACTCTTCCTCATCAGATGAGATGATTCACAAAGAGAGTGAGTTTCTACAGCACAAGAGCATTCCTGCCAGAGGATGGATTTTTGTATCAGATGCATTGAACAGGCTGAAATTATATCTAATTGATGACTGTATAAACTGGCCTTGTGCTAGAAGGCCATATGTTCGCTTGTGTAGACACGGTGAAGACAGGCAAACAGCATCTGCAGTGATTATGGCTCTGCCTCAGAGCTGCTTACTCACTGTGAAGTACTTGATGAGGAAAGCAGCCCCGGTGCCAACCACCTGAAGTAGCACTGATGCTCGCTGATAATACATGAAGAGATATAGCAATATATCAATATTCACGGCCTGTTGCTGTCTGCAGCGTTTTGTTGCTATGAGATGGGGTCATCAGCCTGTTGACTGGTTGGAGGCACCTCATCTGTAGCTGGGTTGAATCGTTGTACAAATGCCTGGTTACTAAGAGCAGCCTGTGTATGCAGCACTAGCATGGCAGATAGTGCATAAGTGCTTCCCTTTCAGGAGAGAAGGGAAGCAGGCATGGGTGGGAAGAGCCCCCCCTATCTGGAGTAAGAGCTGGGAGCTTTTCTCCAACCCTTGGTAGCAAAGTGTCTTTCATCCCCAGGTCCACAAATCCTGAAGATATGTGCCAGAGGTAGCAGGAATGTGTACGTGCATGTACCTCTTCTAAGTATAATTCTCTCCAAGGAGTGAAGGGAAGGTGTGTTTTAAAGGTGAGCAGATAGTAGCTCAGTATAAAATCCCTTCTGGAAATCTGTCTCAGCTTTTGAGAAAGTACTGTGAGTGCTTTTTGGCTGTTTTTCTTTTCTGCTTGAGGACCTTGATATCAACAATAGTTCCAGGAGTGAATAAGAGACATTGGGAAGGACCAGAGCACAGAAAATAGTTTTGCTGTGATCCATTTTGGTAAGATGAATGGTGACCATTTACGTTTCACCAGAGTTGCGTTGTTTCAGTGGAGAGGTGATGCCTTGGATTGCGTAGGCAGAGTCTGAGAAACTTTCAGTGAGCTGCAGGACAAAAGGCATTTCTTTGTCCTTGAGGTGTTTTGTATTTCTGTGATGAAGGACAGGTCGAACAGGCTAAGTGTGGAAAACTAAGAAGTCCCAGCAATTTTTCTCCCCTGGCATTTTTGCCATTTCAGACAGCTCTGTCTTTCTAATACCATTTTTGCTCTGACTCTTACTCTGCCAGAGGCCAACTCCTACATGGATGGCTTCCAGCACTCTTCTGCACATGAAGGAGAAATGTTAGCCAAGGAAGGAGGCAGAGAAGGGGTATTGTTCAGCTTCATGGCCACATATATCCTCACTGTCTCCAAACAGGAGCCCTTAAATCTTCCAAAAGTGAGGATTTGTGTTAGAAGATGGGAAGGTTTGCAGTTACTTGCAGTGATCTGGAACCACTTTTATATCCGCCTGTATACCGTCAATGGGGCAAGTGGGCTTTTCTGATCAATTGCAGCAGAAATTGGAGACATTTTAGTTGTCTCAGTATCTCTGTGGGTTTAGTCCTTAATTATCCTTTTGTGGCATTCAGCTGAAGCGTGTTTGTTAATCGCTCCAAAGTACTTTAGCTTCTTTCAATATATTGAATTCCACTTGGATGCTTTTAAAAGTGTTTGCGCAGCATATTGCCTTCCTTAGGAGTATGGGAAATATCCACAGTCCGAAACAAAAGTACAGTGTTCTGAACTCGGGCATCCATGTTGTTATCCCGTAAATTAGTACGTTCTGTGCCGTTACGTAAGTTTATCTCGTGTCAGAATAATAAAAGCTGAGTGTGCTAAAAGGCTGATAAGCCTGCCATGAAGGATTACGTTGTTCAAATTCTTCTGCCTTAAAATAACACCTGTTGCTTTACTGACTGGTGCTGGTAGGGTAGTCTGTCTTGAGAACGAGTATAAAGTGTAAAAAAAAAAAAAAAAAAAAAAAAAAAAAAGGCTTTTTTTTCAGGCAGTTCAGATCCAAGCCTTAGCAGCCTTGAATTTAGTATTGTCTCTGAGCTGCTCTTATAGAAAAAGGACTACCAGAAAGCACAGCTGTTCTATATTTCTGGATATTAAAAATGGACAAAATGACTTTTCAGTAATACTGCCGTAGCCTTGAGGACCAAATGCAAAAAACAAGTGCTCCTTTTGTTGGCAGGTGGGAAGTTCAATCCTTTAAAATGGAAAATAAAAAATAATAAAGTAGATGGTTGTGCAGATTCTGAGGGTAGCCTGCAATGAGGGCGAAGGGACAAGCACCCCACAGCTGCTGGTGAAAATCGCTGCTGGCAGTGTGTGCGCATAAACTAACAGCGCCCTTCCAGCAGCCCTTAAATAAATGGCGGGGGGGGGGGGGGGGGCGGAGAAGAGGGGAAGTTCATCCCTGATACCACGGTTCTGCACAATGATCCCTTTTCTGGATGCCGGGGTCACAGCTGCTGTCTGGAGATTATGTACAGAAGCACTCTTCTTCTCGGGAGAGTGAGGTTTCCTGGAGGATTAAGCACAGGCTGAAAGCAGGAGGAGTTATTCAGGAGGGAGACAAAGAAAGCAAAGCTCGCGGCCATGACAGACGACAAGCATCAGGGGAGGAAGACCTTGAACGAGAAGACAACTACTGGTAGTTGCTGCTTGCATGGGAGAGGCTCCAGTTTGGGTCCCTGGAGTCATCCAGTTGTGGGGTGAAACCCACTGTGGGTTTGGCAGGACCCTGCCTGCTTGCAGGAGTCGAGGCGCTGCTTTCCCACTCGCGTGGGGGTGGATGGAGGCTGACAGAGCTCTGCTGCCTCCTGCATCTGAACTGAAGCCATTTCTTTGCTCACCATCTCAAGTCCCCTTCAGTCATTCAGAAATAGCGATCAATGTGGTAGTCTGAATCCCCACGTAAAGGTGCATTTGCACTCCCCGTCTGCTCAGAAAGCTATACTTTTTCATTTTCCTCTGTCACAAACGTGGTGTCACCGTGCCCACCATGCCTTCTGAGCCTGCTGTTTTGGTGCTTCCCTCTTCCTTCTGAGCTTTGTGTATTATTTGGGGTTTTTTTCCTTCTTTTCTCTCATATCCTGCTATTTCACCTCTTGGGTGCACACATTCCCGGGGAAGTACCCAGAACAATCCTTCTACCCACATATCATGTGCCAGCACCTCTGTTTTGTGTAGGAAGGTCTCCTATATTTGAAACCAGGGCCATCTGCTTTGTTCCTAAAAAAAAACCCCCCCACAACCCCCCCCCCAAAAAACCCAACCCAAAAAACCCAAACAGGTTTCTTGTAGTTTTCTGCAAGGGCAGTGGCTACAGTTCTTCTGTATAACTTTAAAAGGAAAGTCCAACCTGTCCTATAGTAATAATATTCGAAACTTCTTTCCTATTTATCACTTCTAAAGTTGAGACTCATTTCACTTACTGGATCAAATTTCCCACAGATCCCATATGCCAGCTAGTTCTTTTTAGTGACTTCAGAATCCACTAGTGCTTTTTATAATCTGAAACAAACGGGTGCTGCGCATAATGTCGGAGAGGAGAGGTGGAGGCAGAGGAGGCTGACAATGCATGCATTCAAACGATGTGAAAGTGCAAGTGGGAAAAATATGACTGTGTCAGTAGAGCTTGTCGCAGGGGGTTTAAGGCATACTGTGTAGTAGCAAATCCTAGCTATTCTGAAGGCAAAAGAACAAAACTTAAAAGGGACAGAATTCCAGAAAGACAGTAATCAGTAAGTAGTGGATACCAGTGTTTAAATGTAATGTCATAGTTGCCAGTTATCGTCCCTGCTGCATGGATATTTCTTAAATGCAGTATGAGTCTTAACCATCTCACTTTTAAAACTGCTTTTCTATTTGCCTCTGGCTCTGTAAAATCCCCTCTAAAGAGAAATACTGTTGGATAAACTGGTAAGATGTAAAATACCGCTGTTGCGGCTGAAAGTAGTTCACGCTTTTGATGTTGCATTTAGGCACAAACATAAATAAATGGTAAATGATACAAAAGCTGTTGAGAAGAGAAACCTGGTATAAGGTAAAAATGTAACCTGTGATGCTCACTTCAGCCCTTGGTTGATATTTTTGTTAGACCAAATGCTGAAGAGCGCTCCCTTGCCAAGGAGGAACTCAAGCCACTTTGGTATTTTTTTCAATTGCAAGTCCTTAATGTGACGAGTACTGCTGATGACTGCCCACATCTGGTGAATTGGATTAGAACCTAATTAACATGAGTTTAGGAAACTTTATAAAAGTTTCAAAAATAATATGTGAAAGAAAGAAATAGCTTAGCTAAAAATTCAGAGAAGTATTACTGAAATGTTCCTTGGACATAACTTGAAAGTAGCTTTTCTGCTCCTGAAGGATGTAGCACACATGAATAGTAGCTTATTTTGTTAACATTTGCTGTTCAGATAATTTGATATGTTTAAAGATATCTGTTTTATTAATGGACCCCTGTAGTTTAGAGTCCATCTAGAAATCTAGGCACATACTGTGAAAGATCAATAAAGTGATTCTGGTGTTTGTGAAAGCAGTTTTCTGGCCTAGTTTATGCATTAAAAAGGATAATACACCTGTCCTACATTTGTGAAGTATCTCAGCAAACACAAAAGGACAGTCTATTCAGTTTATGTACTTCCTTTTCCAACACTGTGTTGTAATGGCATGTTTCCAAGCAAAAACATACTTTCCCCTCTCATTTCATTCACTTACATGCACATCAGCTATTTTGTATAGTGAAGAAAGGTTAAATTCAAGCTGAAATGTGGTCTAAAGGAGAGATGGAGGCAGAAACCCTTTCTATAATGGTTACTATAGAAGCACAGAAATTCTTTCCCCATGTCTCAAATTTAGGGTTTACACCAGCACTGAGAAGCAAAGGCTTTTCAAAAAGAAAATGACGAGTTATGCAATAGAAATTACAAATATTTTAACATGGAAATAGCTGCTTTTATGTCTTCCCTCTCTGCCACAGTTCTGACTATCTACCAAGCTTTAGGTGTGCAATTTCTTTTTTCCGTGGAATTGCAGAGGGCTTATTTGCACAGCATATTCATAATGGTGCTTTAACTCGTAGGGGTGGGAAAGTGGGACTCTAGGTATTGTTAGTAGGTACTTTGTGTCCTGAGGAAAAATCTCAATTGTTATCAGGATGGACCAGCATGCCTAACACTACACCAGATGATTCAAAACTGTGGGAAAATTACATGTGACCTAAGTTCCGTATGGCATTGCACATATTTGTTTGCTACATCTTGGAAATTTTTTTTTTGTATGATGCTCTAAACCCTTTCTCTTTGAAATATTTAGGAGAGAGATGAAATATTGTCAACAGCTGTGGTGATGTATTGCAGTTATAGCATAGGTATGAAGGAAAGAGAAGCGTGGCTTTTGAGGAGAGGAGGGTTTGTATATTTTTAAGTATGCAGGCACTTGAGTGTTTCTGGAGTTGCTACACTTCAGAGGCACATCTCTATGTGGAAGCTCCTCTGTAGGAGAACACAGGCTATTCCTCCCCTCCCCAGTTTGGGATCAGGTCATGCAGTATGCCAGGGACCTGCGAAAGATCCCTGTGGGAGACTTCAGTGACTGAATGACAACCTCTGTCCAGGCACCACACTGCAACTAGGGTGGAGTAGGATGTGTAGGATGAAATGCGGGGAAGCACTTCCTCCTCTTCCTCATTCTGCTCTGGGCCAACTCACTTTGCTCTCCTGATCTTGGTCATGATGTGGCTGGCAGCCCAGCTCCAGTATTTGGTGTTCCCAGCTCTCCAGCCTTGACTTGAAGGGAGTCTTCTATTTTATGTGGCCCTGTTCTTCTGTGCCAGGGCAGCCTTGAGAGCCCAAGGTGCTTTCTGTAACATCTGTGTGTGTATGTGTCTGAACAAGTGCTGGGGCTCTTGCATTTAGAGCAGAAATTTTAGACTAGCAGGTTTCTACCATATCCTGAGAAGACCGAAAATCACCTCTGCCTTAACTTCATACCTTCAGCCAGGTTCCCCAAGTCAGGGCAGTGTTTAGAAAGTAGTAAAAATAGTAAAGAGCCAAAAAGACAATTTTGTTAGACTGAGTTAAAAGGACAGGAAAGGAGACATGAGGGACTTGTCCCACTTCATAGCAAATCAATCTCTGTTTGAGTGCCAGTAGTTTTGGGGTTTGTTTTTTCATGAGATTAATATAGAAGGGCAGAAACTATTTCTGTTTGCAGGAGCATGCATAGTATGTCCTGAACACTTTCCATGGCTTTCTCTTCTCACTGAAAGCTAAAGCGTGAAGCATATTCTGAGATGCTTCTATGTTGCTCACTTGCACAGAAGAAAATAGCAGTAGGTGGGATACTGAAAAAGTTAATAGCACTTAACTCAATGTGGAGGTGAGAAGATAGTTTTGTTTCAGCAAGATAAGTGACTCACGATGCCAAAATGAATGTAATGAGGATGTTTTTATTTTAGCTTAGATAATATATGTACCTGTTGAGATCTAAGAAAATGCAAGCGAACCTTTGGTAGGAATATTGTCAGGGTTCAACACCCTGTAGTGATCCGAGTTGTAAAAAGCTGTCTCATTGCATGAGAACAAAGAGCGCTCTTTCTGGGGCTTTTTGAAAGGAAGAGTGGTGCTGTTGTTGGTTGGGTGCTGCCCTGTGCCAGAATGCCACAGCGGATGGCGGCATGTGCTGTGTATTCATCGTTGGTCTCAATCCAGTGAATCTGAAGCATAACTAGAATTTGAGAATATTTCCTCGATTGGTAAAGTACTGTGGTCAGGTCCCTTTGGTGCATTGGCAACGTGAAAGGCACTGCTGTACCCTGCTCTGACTTCTTTCACTTCCTTCCTTCTCCATGTCCCAGCCATCCTGAGGAGAAATTCCACAGGTGAGACTTAATATCTCCTAATCAGTGGAGGGCTTTTCTTCTGAGACTTCTATTTTCTTGATCGAAATTCAAAGTTATGAGACTATTTTACTTAAAGTTTCTGTTGATAGATCCCATCCCCAAGAAGCCTAAAATCTCATTGCTGAGTTTACTGGACCTTTTTAGTCTCTCTTACCACCTTTTTGTGACCTATAAGAACTGTGGTGGTGCAAGTACATCCGTTTGTAAACGGAGTTTTATTTCATTTTTTGTGCCAAGCTGCCATGGCGGTTGATCGAACAACACTTTCAAAGGACTCAGAAGTAGTGCTTACAAAGTGAAGTTCTGCTCATCCTAGTATGAGTGAGAAAACCGACCTCTGTTTTGGCCTTTAATTCCTCTGTCTCCTGCCTAGACTGCTTTATTACTCTTATCCACCTGTTAATGACTGAATGAAGGCCTCTGAAAGGCATCATAAGTCCTTTCTCCTTCTGCTTTTGACGCGAGACCTTTCTGTGGTGACATGTGAAGGCCTTGTCCACTGTTTTGGTACCGAGATGTGAAGTGCCTCGGAGCGTGGGAAAATGTGTGTCCAGCCTTTAAAGGCAATTTACAAGTGGTGGTAGAGAAACATTGCCAAATAATGCATAGTAATTTCTAGCCAGATTTCTGTAGCCCCCTTTGGTCAGAAAGTCACCATGTAGTCACGTGTAGCCCAAAGTGCAGCAAACACATCAATAAAGGCAATGTATGGCTATCAGAGATGATGAAAAAGCTTTCCTGGGGGGAAAGTTGGCTCTTTACTGGCTGAGCTAGTGCATCAGAGGAGAATGCGAGTCATTAGTGGACGGACCCTTGGGCTGTAGGCGCTTGATGCTGCACAGGAGGTTTTGGTAAGAAGAGTGTGAGAACATCTGTCGGAGGGAGGGCTGCGTCTACTCTTAGACCTCAGTCGCTGCTGCACAGTTGCTGCACGGATGCCATACCGCATCAGCGCCAGGAACTCTGGCTCTGGTGGAAATAAGTAGGTGAAACGCCTCTCCTGCCAGGTAGTGCAGATTTACAAAAAACACTGGGTTGGCACTCTACGGGAGGGAGCATGGTGCTGTGTGGGCCGCTTGGCACGTGGCAGGGTAAAAGTGGATGGTTGAGAGCGAGGTGCTCGTACACAGCAGAGACTCATGAGTATTTTGAGCATTGCTGCTAAAGAAATCAGGGAGTGGAGATGGATCCTGGTCAGGAAAATTTCCTGAAACAGAACAGGAGAAGAGTCTGAACAAAGCAGACATTTCTCCTACAAGACTCCTTCTGCAGGCTGCATCTCAGGCTTTTTTTCTGAACAGTTTTTATATCCACCTCACTTGCAAGCTGCCTGCCTGGGATCTCATTGACATTCTGCTTTTCTGCTGTAATCTCATGTTGTTAAGGAGCGTGATTTTTGTTCTTAGCTGTGCCGCATATAGAAGATTACATAAATACCTTGGAAATCTTGGGAGAGGGAAGAAGAAGAGGAAGAACCCCCCCAAAAAAACACCAAGCCCTTCCTCTGAGAAGCATTTTGACCTTGCAATCTTATGTCTTCCTCTCAGAGAAAATTCTGTTTAACATAGGAGGAAAGCAGACATGCCTCTTCACCAAGAAAGCCACAAACTGGCTTCCTAATGGTCCAGCTGTGCTAATGAGCAATTACAGACCAACACACGGAGCTGAGGTAGATTTGTTCTCTCAGCAGTTGCTGCCCAAAGATGTTTTGATATGGGAGTGCTTTTCCCTCCTCTTCTCCCATGTTGAACTCATGTCATTTCCCTCTTGTTCCTCCTGCCCTCCTTTCCCTGGTAAATAGCTATTCGCTTTCTAATTTGAAGCTATTTCATAAAGGTCGTACTTCTGAGGTTCAGCTCTCCTGTTCGTAACCCTCAAGTTGAACCAAAGGATAATCCCGGGGGCGGGGGGGCTGGTTTGTTTCTCCTTGCAGCACAGCAGTTTAGTTTCTCATTGAAAACTGGTATTTTCAGCAGTGTGCTTGGTGCAGGGGGAAAATTGAGCTGTGCGTACAGGACCCTTTATATTAGGTTACTGTGAATGTATTTGAGTCCTGAAATCCTCCATGACAGGGTCCATGCAACTGCTGGGGGCAGCCAGACAAGCTCACCGGGGGGTGGACCCCGAGCGTGCAGTTCAGTGGAAACGCTGCATGGATACCGTATTGCTCTTTACCACATCAAGAGAGTGGGTTTCCCCCCCCCCCCCTTTTAAAGCCTGAAACATATCAAATAATGTAATTTGCTAGAAAATATTTGATCATTTGTGCTTTCTTCTTTCTATAAAGGGTGAAAATTTGTTAAATATGCTTGCAACTCGGGAGAGAGAGGGGGAATAAAACTTCAAACGGCGCTGCTAAAAACAGCCTCGGCTGCTTTTGTTTGGACTTTCAAAACGCAGCAGCTTAATGCCTCCATTGTACGCAGGGGGAAATATGCTAATTCGAAGCACATTTCCCATCAGAAGCCCTTTCAGTCCTGTCATCGTTGAGATATGAAGGATGATAAAAGCGGGGAGAAGGGGGAGGCCCGTATTATGGGAGCGCGGCTGCTGGTTATTGTGCACGGGGAGCGGGACTGAATAGGGCCGACGAGCCCAGTCACCCGTGAAGCCCTGGGGCCGTGCGGGTTCCCATGGGCGCCGGCTGCCCTCCACCCCACCGGGACCCACCGCCACAGGGGCAGGCATCCTCCGGGGCGCTCCCTGCCTCAGTCACCCCACCGCCAGCCAGGGCAGGAGCGGAGGGGCTGCCGTCGAGATTTGCAAGCGCCGGCCACCATCACCCGTCCTGCAGCCCTACGCACCAGTATTTCTTTCTGAGTAATGTGGGTGGCTACTTTCTGTGCGCTTCAAGTACAGTTTGAGCCGAAATAACTGATTTTTCCTGACAAGGCCTCCGTCGCTTCCTCTGCGAGCTGCTGGTGCCTGCAGGGCAGTGGTGCTCGCTTCACTGCTGCGCGGTGCTCAGCTCCCGCAGTAACCAGGCACCTTTGACTTGGGACATGGGTGCTGCTGCTGTTGGGGTGGGTTTTTTCTTCACAGTTACGAAACAGAACAGAATCTGTGAAACGCTACTTAGCCTGTTGCCACTCATTTATGTGATTATGTTTTAGGGTGAAATAAATACATTCGTCAGTGTTTGGTATGTATGAAAAATCTGTAAGCACTACTCTTTAAATTCTGCATGATGTATACAAAAACATATGGTTTGTTTTGGTTTTTTTTCTTCTCTTTCTTGAAGTCATGAAAGGCTCTTTAAATGGCCGGTTTTGTCTCAGGAGTCTTACCCTATTGGTCTGGAGCTGGGGAGATGCTCGGTTTACCCAAGAGGACTACATTTTCTGTTTTCTTTTTAACAGGTGCTAGTGTTGTTTTATTGTAGAGAATTTGGGATCGAGGTTCTGATAATGTTGCTATGATATTTGCTTGGAAACAGTTTGAAATGGCAATGAGAATTTAGTTGTAGTTGTTTGGCTCTGTAAACCTGCAGTGTACTAATGGCAAATTAAACTAAGAAAATGGGCTTTTGATTGCATTTGCAATCTGGTGATGTTCTATCTGCAATAGAAGTACGTGCTACACTCGAACACACAATTAGTTTAAATATTTCTGAGGACCATAGCTGGAATTAAGTGCTTAGAAATACTTTTAAAGTAGCAGTTTGTCTTCAGTTTCTTCCCTGTGCTAATAAACTTGTGAACAGGCAAATCAGACTGGTTGATTTTGGTTGGGCATGAGAAGGCGTGATCTTTTTCTGCAACCTGTGGACAAGTCTCTGATCTGCAATGAGAGGAGCTCTGTCCTACATTGAGCAACATGCCTTTGGTCGCCTTCGGTCACCTTCAGCACAGCGCGCGTACACTTGACGTAGTACAGTTTTTTGATACAGAGACACAGTTTCTCCTACGGACCAAGAAAGAACCTTACCTAGAGGCTTTGGTGTTGTTTCTGCCCTGTGCTTTTCTCCAACATCTTAATTACTTTTTTTTCAATATATCCATCCCTTCTCCCTTTCCCTGATTCATTAGCTCCTTTCTTTTCCCCTCCAGAAGGTGCAGAAAGGTGGAGCAGATGATGGTACTTCAGGAATCGGTAATGGTGATAGATACAGAAGATGTGTCTGTAGTAGCACCGAGAGCAAAAATGCCTGGTGCCATTCTGAATAACAAATGCAAAGGTCTCCAGAGCAAACACATAATGATAATGCTTTGTGTTTACACTTGGGAAGCTCTGAGTATAAGAGAAATGGCTACAAATGTGCTGAAACCCAGAGAGCAGAAATTAAATGGGATGGGAATGATACAAGGAACAGATGAAGAAAAGTAGATGCTAAATGAATTTCACTCTGACTCATGACAAAGTGCAGAAATGATGCCTTTCAGCCATTTAAAACAAGTGAATGTCATGTTTGGAAAGAAGCAGAGAAATGGGGATGTAACTAGGCAGCGTCAGGGTGGGATCGCTCAAAAGAGAGCCTGGGTGGTTTTCAGGCAGCAGGACTAGAGGCCGTTTCGGAGGCCGGGATGCTGCTCCTGGAGACGCTGCTCCTTCTGCGTCAGCTGCAGTGCCGCGCCTCCGAACCTGCTGGGCTGCAGAGTGGCTCTTCCCGCCAAACGACCAAGAGGCCCCAAGCTCAAGACACTTAAAAAAATTAGGCGAGACAAAGTGTTGGAAATGTATACTCTAGGGAATAATCCTGCCCTGGCAAGGGATTTTACTCGACAGCCTATCTGGGAATCCAGGCTAAAAGCTGCTACTTTGTCCTTAACTCACCCTATAGTGCTTTTGTCTCGGAGCTCGCTTTGTATGCAGGATCACCCACTGCTGAGGTTCGGCAAAAATCGAGGCGTGACATGATCCAGACAGAGCTCCAACCGTGCTCGTTGTTGGCGGGTTAAGTCATTCCCTGTTTATAAGGTAGAGGGTGGGTTTTTTTGGTTTTTTTTTAATTGCACTGAAGTCTCCGAGTGCACACTTAACTTTTTATGGGCGTAAGTGAAAGACCTGTTAAACACTTCAGCAGCCGTTGTTTGTTGTCCACCAGCGGCATTCTCAAAGGCATTGTAAAGTGCAGAAAGAACTGCTACTTTATACATGACTGGGATCCCAATTGATGCAACTAAAAGAGGGGATTGGAAAGCTAGGCCAGTCGAAGTTGCCTGGCACATATTTAGTCGATGAGTTAATTGGACACCCTCAAAGTGGAACTTGTTAATGTCCTGCCGCTTTCCTAATGAGGATATCTGCTCTTGCAAAGAATACAATGATTAATTGGGGACCCTTTCGTTAGTGTCTTAACTGAGGATTTCATGACTAGTGTCTTGTGTGTGAAAAGAAACTATATTTGCAATTCAACAGGCAGTCCAGAGCTTCATGGCAGAACCGTTCTAGGATCTTTCCCAAAGTATATTTTAATTACACTGGAATGGGAATTTTCAGTATCAGGGAAACAGCTGAAGTAATGGTGACTTACAAGGTGCTAAAACTTTGAACACTGAATTTCAGTACCTTGTACCAATCATTATTTTGATACTTTCTTTTACGTCAACATTTTGACTGTATCAACATTTTGACTGCTGAATTACGTGGGCTTTTCAAAACACAATACACAACTGCCCAATAATCCATGAGTGGGTCTTGGAGCGACGTATGGCTGAGCCTAACGTTGGTGGCACCAGCCTTGCAACCCGGGATACTGAGGTGAGCGGATAACGGTGCCTAAGAAACTGTGCTCTCACTGCGTGGTTTAGCTCTGCCATAAACTCCGGTCAGACGCTGAGTCACTTGGTTCTGGGCCCTGAAATCTTGAGCCGGAGGAGGCTGTAGCACTGGGATGGTGCTTAGTTGTGTATTCACTATCAAACGTAATACCTATTGCATGACTCCATAGATTAGTTTGCATTCTTCATTATGGTTCTGATGATGCTGATAAGGTTTTCTGCTCAATAAAAATATGTATATAATTATATGCATATATTTTCTTCATGTACCCACATATACACACACATACATGTTTTCTGCATATGTATACGCACACATCTATATCTATGGTTTATGCATGGAACCCCTTATGAAACTCAGAAGGAGTCTTCATCCTCATCTCTCCCCATGCCCATCCAGTGTGGGGAGCTTTTTTATAACAAGTGCCCCTGGTTTCTTTTTGGGGAGCTGTAGGGTTTTGTACTTCTTTATATTTCCCTGCTTTTTTCCACGCTTTGTGAAAAGACTGGACTGAGGCCAAGACTGAAGAACAAAACGAGCACTGAATAGATGAGAGATTGTAGGTGGGTTGCTGAAGTCTATGTGAAGAGTGGGAGGGCAATTTTGAAAATCAGAACTGGATGTTAAGTTAGCACAGGACTGCCTGATTAAATCTGACTTTGTGGAGCAGAAGAATAAGTTTGTGTAAAGGCTGAACTCAGTGAAGTTTAGATTTATTTATAGATAGAGAAAAAAAACCACAATAAGTAGCCTCCCAGTACCAATCCTATCTCAAACTCTCATGTGTTTTGAGACTAAGCAGTTGTATTAGCAGGAGTGTATTATAATGATACCTTTGCTGCCTTCTGAAACTCTGGCAGAAATAGCTCTTCTACAAGTGCAAGAGGCACTTCTACTTAAGTGCTAGCAAGTGCGACATAAATATCTAGGATGCTATTTCAGTATGTCCAAGTATTTAGGAACTCTTGTTAGTCTTCTGAGATGGCAGTAGGCTTCGGCAACAGCACTGGAGAAGAGGGTTCATAGCAAAAGTAGGTTGGATTGTCTTCAAGGCGCAGAATTAAGGGAATGAAGACAAAAGACCTGAGCATATCATTTTCCTGCTGCACTGCAGTGTTCCTGCTACTGCCGAATACGTGACTCAAGGCAGAGGGATGGAGACGCAAGCATGACAGCTGAGAATCTCCTCTCTGCTGTGAAGGTGACAGAGAGAGCAAAAAAAGGTGGTTATGTTTGCCAAAATCAAGAACCTTGCCGTTAAAATGATGGAGGAGTGTTTGAAGCACTGTTGAAGGGCTTCATATATTAGTCATGTATATGAGGATGTTGCCACTGCTGAATAGAAAATGTATATAAGATTGGGTAACTCAAAGCCTTGTTTTCCTGCCTAATTTTAAATTTAAAGCATTTGAAAGTTGCCATGCGTTACACTTGTAGGAAACTATACATATTGCCATAAAATTGTTGAGCTGGAGTAGAAGCTGAAGACGACCATCGGGGCTGGTGCTCTGAACACTGCTTGCTGAATGAAAGCTACTTCTGGGGGAAATGCTAGGATGTCTTTGCTTTTGTTTCCTATATTTCTGTGCTCTTTGAGCTGTAGTATAAATGGGTTCCAGTTCGTCAACATATTTCTCTCTGGCTTGCCAAGAGTGTGGTGCTACCTACTCCAGGCAGCCTTGCAGGACAGAGGTTGCAGGAGGCATTGTTAACTTCCAGCTTGGTTTCAAATGTAGCCTATTTTGTTTTCATTTTTATTGTTTTTCCTCAAAAGTCTTTGGCATGGTTGAGATACCTGTGTTCTGTCTATCAATTATTTTCCCCAGGTCTGTTCTTTAAATAACACCCACAGTTTTTACACCCAGAAAAGAAACTTTAATAAAGACATTAGTTAGGATAAAGAAAGAATATCTAGCATTTTTTTAAAATCAGTTTCACGCTGTTGACTGCAGAAATAGACCTCTCGGCTATTTAAGAATATCATCAACTTTTGCTTTCATTTTGGCTTTGATTGTAGCTCTTCAGGCTTTTTTCTTTGGTAGCTTTCACATCTCTGCCATTTGAGTCTTCTTTGAGACTAGGACTTGATGAGACTTAGCTACTGGAAAAGCTGTACAGAACCATCTATTCATTCTTTAAGGGATTTTTTTTTTCCCATTTACATTCCAAATAAAGGTTAGCCATGTGTGTTATGTTCTGGATTTAGGCTCTTTATTGCCTTTGATTCTTGCCAGTGGCTGTGACTGCGATGGACTAGAGCAGTGGTCCAGCTGGAAGCTAGCAGGCCAGCCAGAGAAGAGTATGAAACCCAATAACTCAACACCATCTATTTTTCCTGCCTGCTAGCCACCAGGCATTTAGCTTAGCAGTAGTTATTGCCATCTTCATGTGGCTTTAAGGGGGTCACAGGACTGGTGCCTTTACGCTGTTAAGGTCTGCTCACCCTCTTGGACTTACCTGCATCAGTTAATGCGGTGATTTTCTTTGGTTGCAGAGATAACCACTATCCACACTTAAGCCTTTAGTTTTGCCCTTTCTACAGAAATCCAAGATTGAGGTCTCAAAGTGCAGTGCAGACTTATGGTTTTCAGTAGTCTATATTTTATGCTGCAGTAAAAGTGCAGGGTTTTTTCCATTGTTATTTATTTATTAATTTGGATTTCATTTTCCTAGTAATTTAGTATGTCTGAAAGAATGGGCCCCAAATTTTTTTTTTTTAAAGTACTTACCAGGTATATGACTGCTGCACAATTTAAAGCTTGTTGTCGTGCTTTGATTTTATCCGCATGGAAAATTTGCCTGCTTTTGCATAAGCATTCAGATTGGGTTTTATACCCAAGTCTTAGGTAACTAGTCTGAATGTAAGCAATTACGTTCAGAGACACAGTAAGTGGCTGCATGTTTATTTGTTCTTGAATATTTTTGCAAATTTCCTAAAAAGTAAAAGTATTCTACAAGTTGTCTTTAAAATTAGTTGTTCGGAATATATATCAGTCTCATTTGAGGGACTGTCTCTGTATTTTAACTTTGAGTCTTGGATCTCGTAGGCTAATCTCAGATTGCTCTTGAAGTATGTGAGAACTCTTTATTACAGCTCTCTGAAGCCTTTGTAGAAACGGCAAGTGTGTATTCATCTCCTGAAAGCTTGTGAAGAATTTGCTGTAGCTTATGATAGAGCTCCTCAGCCTTCAGGAATGTAAACTACATTCAGTGACATTAAAGATAGATGTTCACAAGGAATTGGCACATGAACTGAATTGGGTTTTTAATACCTTTTTTTAACTTGTGTAATTGTGCTATTTTAATTGACTGAGCAAAATGATTAAATGTTTTTTTATAAAAACTTATATAAATTAGATTAAAACCTCTTTTTTTTATTAAACTATTTTGCAGTGAATGTGACTTGGTCTGCAGTGCCTTCACATACTTTCATCCTGAGGTTTGGCTGTAGGATTAGAGCTGTGCTTAAGCAGCAGAAACCCTTACTGCTCAGCCCCTTTCCTCATTTTCATTTTTATTTTGGTCTGCAAATAAAATGCTGTGCTGAACTCTTGAAATGCGACTGGCCGTCTTCCCTGGTTGCTGGTTATCTAAATCAGCCTGGTCTGTACAGTAGGTTTTTGCTGAATATCAGTGTTTAAAGATTTTTTTTTGTGATTTCTGCCTTTGTGGCTTTGTCTTTTGCTGTGTTGTCATAGGCTTAGACTTGATGTCTCCCAGTCTCATCATGTTTTATGAAAAGGATGTATCTGATTAAGGGAGGGAGCATTGGATGAGACACCTTGGGCTGAGATTAATGCTCGAAGCACCCGTGTTAGCACTGGAGGAAATAGTATATAGTTTGGTTTATCTGCTGTGTTTATCAATGATAGGACAGAGGTTTGGAGTTTAAGAAATTACTTAAGATGATAAGTGCTTAAAATCCATCATATATTACAGCAATCTGGAAAGTAGTAAGAAGGGAGGGGGGGAGGCTTTATGCTCATGCATCACTTGAAGCTTTTAGAAGATGATTTAGTAGGTAGAATTAATGCTTTTGAATAGTTGGGACTGATGGCTTCTGAAGTCTCCAGCTCAAGCTCTTGTGAAGTTGTCATTGCTCATTTGGGGAAGGGGTTATCCTGGGAGGAAGTAGGGGAAGGAGTCTCCCAGCCTGTTAGTTTTGTGTTTGTAAAACATCTGCTCTGAAGTCCTGAGCCTGCTGAACAAAATCTGCTTGCCAGCAGGAAAGCATGCAGCTGTTTGAAGGAGTAGGTCTTGCTGATACAGAGTGGAGGGCTTCGTTAGGGGCTTTTCTCCAGGGACAGGCTGTAATCAAAGGTACTGTCAATGTATTTTCTGTTTAAAGAAAGAAAATTCCAGATGACGTTTTGTGGTGGGTTGACCCTGGCTGGGGGTCAGGTGCCCACCAGAGCCGCTCTCTCACTCCCCTCGTTCACTAAACAGGGGAGAAAAAGTACAACAAAAAGCCTGTGGGTCGAGATAAGGACGGGGAGAGATCATTCACTAATTATCGTCACGAGCAAAACAGACTGAACTTAGAGAGGGAATTCATCTAATTTATTACTAAGCAAAACAGAGTAGAGCAATGAGAAATAAAATCAAATCTTAAAACACCTCCCCCCACCCCTCCCATCTTCCTGGGCTCAACTTCATTCCCGGCTTCAACCTCCGCCCCGCTCAGGAGCACAGGGGGACGGGGAACAGGGGTTGTGGTCAGTTCATCACACGTTGTTTCTGCTGCTTCTTCATCCTCAGGGGGAGGACTCCTCTCATCGTTCCCCTGCTCCAGCATGGAGTCCCTCTCACGGGAGACAGTCCTTCACGAACTTCTCCAACGTGAGTCTCTCCCACGGGGTGCAGACCTTCACGAATTGCTCCAGCGTGAGTCTCTCCCATGGGGTGCAGACCTTCAGGAGCAAACTGCTCCAGCGTGGGTCCCCCACGGGGTCACAAGTCCTGCCAGCAAACCTGCCCTGGCGTGGGCTCCTCTCTCCACAGGGCCACAGGTCCTGCCAGGAGCTTGCTCCAGTGTGGGCTTCCCACGGGGCCACAGCCTCCTTCAGGTGCCTCCACCTGCTCTGGCGTGGGGTCCTCCACGGGCTGCAGGTGGAATCTCTACACCCCCTCATCCTTCCTCCATGGGCTGCAGGGGGACAGCCTGCTTCACCATGGTCTTCACCACGGGCTGCAGGGGGATCTCTGCTCCGGTGCCTGGAGCACCTCCTCCCCCTCCTTCTTCACTGACCTTGGTGTCTGCAGAGTTTCTTACATCTCACTCCTCTCTCCAGCTGCAAAAAAGCTCTCTCTAACTGTTTTTTCTCCTTCTTAAATATGTTATCCCAGAGGCGCTGATTGGCTTGGCCTTGGCCAGCAGCAGGTCCGTCTTGGAGCTTGCTGGCATTGGCTCTATCAGACACAGAGGAAGCTTCTAGCAGCTTCTCACAGAAGCCACCCCTGTAGCCCCCCCCGTTACCAAAACCTTGCCACGCAAACCCAACACACGTTTGTATGTTCTGTGTATTTATACTGATAAGTGCATTAATATTATACCACTTGAAGGAGTTTTTGAACAGGCCTTTTGTAATTTGGGGTAGTCAGAAGAGAGGTTTCAACCTTTTAAACTTGTAGACCTTCCAAAGTAAGCCAAGATCATTAAGAAACGGGGATCTAGACTATGACAGCAGCAAGTACAAGTACCGACTGAACAATAAGTTCCAGGAAGGGAATTTTGATGTCAGAGGCAATCAACCATTTTGACCAATAACTAAAATTTGTGTGATTTTCAGCAAGTAGGGTATGTTTGCTGTGGATTTTCAATCTTACTGATGTTAAACATGGAAAAAACCCCACTCTTTGTAGAACATTTTCTTTGTATAATCATTATCCTAGTTGTAAAGAAATTGTCTTTCCTTTCTTGACTGTGGGATTCAAACAACTTTTAGTAATGGTTAGAAGACTATGGCAAACATCTATGGTTCCGCCTTTCAGCTGCTTCCTTGAAGGAGTGCATTTGCATGGTCTTGCTGGGCAGGGATTTCAGTACACGTATGGACTGATGTGTCGGCATTGGAGAAGGAGATTGGAGAAACTCCTTGCACCTGGGTTGAGGTCTCTGCTGAGGCTGCTGATTTGATTACCTTCAGGAACCCAACCCATTGCCTCACGTTGGTTCCTGAGGATACTTTATCTTCTCTACAGATTAACTTCTTCCTGCTGAGGTGGGAGCTTCAACTGCAGACTCTAAGAGCAACTCTTTATCAGGGAGTGTAGTGATCGGACAAGGGGTAATGGGTTTAAGCTAAAGGAGGGTCGATTTAGATTAGCTGTTAGAAAGAAATTCTTTACTGTGAGGGTGGTGAGGTACTGGAACAGGTTGCCCAGAGAAGCTGTGGATGCCCCCTCCCTGGAAGTGTTCAAGGCCAGGTAGGATGGGGCTTTGGGCAATGTCGTCTAGTGGAGGGTGTCCCTGCGTGTAGCAGGGGGGTTGGAACTAGGTGGTCTTTGAGGTCCCTTCCAACCCAAACCATTCTATGATTTTATTCTATGGTTCCTGGGCTCCAAGAAAGCCTTTTAGGTAAATGCTTGACATCAAGTTTTGACGCTGTGATATGAAACCTTAGAATAAGTCCAAGACCTCTTGGCAGCTGGGCTGAAGCATATGTCTGAGCAGTAATGCCCAAAGCAAAGTAACAAGTATGGTGACCACGGTGAGAAAAGAGGATTTCTGCACTGATTTTTGCAAGAGAAGAGAACTTTCTCTAAAGGTTGGGTCTGAGGTTTTTTGTGCTTTTCACTAGGCATCCATAGAAATAAAAATGCGCAGCAAAATTGTGGGTGTAATAACTTTGATCAGAAGAGGCTGAATTGCAGCTTTGGACTGCTTCCCTCTTCCCACTCTCCTGGTTGAATCTGTTATATGGAACATGCAGTGTGTAGGTTTTAACATCCCCAGCATTTGCTGAATCTGCTAGTCGTCTTTGCAGCCTGCAGGACGGGCTGCGGCAGCTGGACCAGCGAAGCCTGCCAGACCGCAAAGGCCATTACTCCATGGTTGCTCCATCATCCTACACACAAAAAGGGGTGCCTTTGGGCACGTCTGCCCAGTGCAGTGTGGCATGCTGTGAGGCCGCTGAGACAAGCGAAGTGATAGACAAGGTTAATTAGCCTCAGTACAGTACAGCTTTAAATATGTCAGTTATCTTGGGGCTTGGAAGGTGAATAATACCCTTGCGTGGTGTTGCCTGCTCTGTGGCTCCCCAGCACGGGGCTGCTTAGAGCGGGCTGGGGACACCTAAAGTCACCTCGTGCAGTGCAGTGTAGACATGTCCTGGTTTTGTTGCCTCCAGAGCCGGGTTAGTACAGCTTGTGAGATCGCACTGCAGTCTGTCTCGATTTAGGGGAGTGATCAAACGTGCTTAACAGCAACTCTGCCCTCACTTTTAAGCATGGCTTTAAGTCTCTAATGGCAGACATCCTTTTAAAAACCCAAGCTGTGTTTTCTTAAACATTTTATCCTTTAAAGTATTGCATGTGCATTTTAGGTAATTTGAGCTTGCTTCCTTTCTGCTTGCTTGGATTTTTTGTGTGCTTTTTTTTCCATCGTTCTTGCTAGTCAGAGAAAGAATTTACATTTTCCATGTGTGTATATATATATATATGCCCACTTTTGCTTTTATGCTTCTCTGACAAGAGTCTTTTGCCATGGGTGAGCGGAACTTAGTCGGCACAGAAAGCAAACAGAGAGAACAGACCCATCGCCCTCCGCCCCTTGAAAGAGCAGAGGGCATGTGGAATAAATCAAAACGCAAAGCATAATAACGAGGTCCCATGGGAAAGGGAGCCTTGTGATTGTGTGCCGGCGTGCACTCCCCTTAGAGACGGGCGACTGGGGGGCTCCTTTCTTTCTTGCCCACATCTCATCTCCCAACGTCGCCAATCCATTCACCGCTGAGAGAATTGATTAACATTCGCCGGGAGCCTTGGGAGACAGGGAGAGAGGGGGAGAACGGAGGGCAAGGGGAAGGGGGTGCAAGCTGGTGATGCCAGTCCCCACGACGCGGCAAGCCGGGGCACGGTCGGGCACAGGACGGCTATTTTATAGCTGGGGACCGTGGTGACGTATGGCTGAGCACTCGCTGGCACGGCTCCTCGTGGACCAGTCAGCGGAGCGAAATTGAAGCTGACAAGACTTTTCTGGCGTTTTGGAAAGGGCTGTAATCTACTGTAGGGGAGAACAGAGCCGCTCAATCACCGCCGCCGTAAATAGGAGACGGAAGGGAGTGAGAAAGGAGGCGAAGAGAAAAAGTGCTTGCTGGGGGGGGAGGGGGGGGCGGCATTTTTGGTGGATGGTATGAAGCCAACCATGGAAACTGCAGCAGAGGAAAATGCAGAACAAAGCCAAGAGAAAAAAGGTACCCAGGGGTCTAACAATAGCCTGTTTAAATCTTTTCATTCAGGGGGCTTAAAGAGGTTTAGGCCAGTTTTGTCACTTTTTCAAATAGCTCTTAAACAATCATTACTGCATCTTCGGGCTTTCAGCCGTCCTTTCCTGCATGGCTCGACAACAAATTAATAGAGCGGCAATCTTTCTGTCTGTGTCTGTATTTGCTCTGAATCTGTCCTAACTCTACTAGAAATGATGTTTGCAAGAGAAGTCTTGTTATTGCTGCGTCTTTGATGGATTTTGGTAAATTTGGTTTACAGAGGTAGTGTGTGCCTGTGTGTTTGCATGTTGTTTTCAGAGCCATAATCTGGTGTTTTCATCGAGACTTGCCATGTAGCAAGGCTTTGCAATGCAGTGTGGGAGACCTAGGTTATAATAACATGTAATAGATTATAATATCACACAACCTTTGTGTAGTTAGCTTGGTGCCAAATGCTACTCTGAATTTTAAATTCCTTTTCTATGGTGTCGTCTGTCAAATTTTGCTTATGTGGAGATCTGCCTGTGGTATGATAACGGAGAATAATGTGATGAGTTTCACAACATTAGGTTTCAGGATGTGTTAATCACTGAGAATTGCTGCTTAATGGAGAGAACAACTCCATGGTAGCTATTCTGCAGTGGGGAGATGGCAGCGCAGGAAGAGAGATGCTTCATCCATCCCAGCCTTACAGGTGATTTATTTGGTCTGGAGTGCAGAACTTCAGAGGGTAAAATTCAACTAGCAAAGGACTGTTTTGTTTCTGAATCATATAATTAATACCAAAGAAATGTCCCTCTTCAGTGTAGCAGACTGCTGTAAAAAATCGTAGCAATATTTTTTTGCTAAATGATACAGCAGTAACAAAATTATTAAAATTTCCCCTGCCTTTTTACATGAGTCATAGTAGACTTTTGAACCTGTTGTGTGACAGCTAAAGCAATCTGAGTATCTCATAGGCATACGCAGCTGATACACAACTAATACATTTCCCCAAGTAAAATTGTTTAATTTATTGTTAAGCAGTTCAGATGCAAATGTAATGATAAATCTTGGTACTGTCCAGTACCAGATTTTGTTTTCCTTCTTTGAATCTGATTCCTCCTACACGCTTTGTATAATTCAAACCTAGCTTCAGTTTCAAGTAAATGAAATTTGTCAAGTGATTAGACATAGTACTACATAATCCCTTAGGGATTTCACAAAAGGAGGTACACTGATGAGAGATTAAACTCTGAAAGCCATTAGTGTATGTGGACAATAACCCACCTCACTGCACATTTTGAGTAATTAATGTACAAAATGTCCTAAATACCTTGGCTATAAAACCACCTTGAACTCATAGATCATTCTTCAAAAATTACAGCAATTTTTTTCTTCTGATTGATGAGTTTCTTTTAAACTGATAGAGCTCATGTACAATAAACACCAAAGTTATCCGTATGCATTAGCAGCTGTGCCAAACGGCATGTGTTGCTGAGTGTGTTTATAATGAGTTTATGGTTTCCATTTTATTTTGGCAAGGATGAAAGCACAACATGTAGAACGGTAAATCTGTTACCAAGTCAAGGTGGTTGATCTGTTGCTTTCATAGGATGCAAGCAGGGGAACTTCCTATCTTAATTTTACCACCATTTCCTAGTTTTTCTGTGATAATTTTATACTTTGGATCTGTTACATAGGTATGTGTATGTAACACTTCAAGGCTTTGTTCTTGCCAGTTCCCTAATTTCTGAAAGTAACACATGGTCTCTCACATTATGCTTTTTATTTCTATTCACTTAAATTCCCAGTATGTTTCACAGCGAATTAAAATGCAGAAAGCTGAAACAGTCCTACTCCTAGTTTCAGTAGCAAAATAAATAGCCCAGATCCCCCTGCAGTGTTACTGCCATGAAGCAGTGATGTAGGAGGCATATTTGGGTTTGGGGGGCAGATTTTCCAAAGTGCTGAGACTGTCTAGCCCAGTCGGATTTTTAGATGGGCTCAGCAGGCATCAGGTACCTCTGAAACGGCAGGATTTTTCAAAAGGGCTCTTTCACCACCAGCTCTCATGGAGAAAAATGAGCTTTTTCTCTGTGTGAGGAAACTTCCTGGAAAATGTTGCCACTTCGCTTTGGGTTGTAAAATGGAAGCTGACTCCTTCAAAAATATGTCCATTTACTGCCTGGACTGGATCCTCCTACCTGCTATGCCTTACAGGCTTGCGGGGCTTGCAACGCTTGCTTCTTCCTCTAAGATCCCACCTGGACTTAGTGTAATGGCCATCCCTTATGAGATGCCCTAGATCCAGTGATTGCCAGGCAGCCACCACAGCTTGAAGCCATTGAAGCGCTGTCGCTAAGTCTTTTAACTCTTCCTTCCAGAAATGAATTGCGAAGTCCAAGGAGATAAACCAACCTCAGAGGGGGCTTGGGGGATGTCGTTATTGCTAAGACTGAACAAGAGAAGACCCTGAGCGTTTCACTCTGGGTGTTACAGTTCTTGCACTGCCAAGTTCAGAGGAAAGTCTCTGCGTTTAACTTATTAGCAAATTGTACTTTTCAGCTAAGAGGTTTTTTTCCCTTTACCAGAATTTTATACTACAGGTCTCCAGATTGTGTATTTAATGTAAGGACCTCCTTAATGTTGTACTCTAATTGTACAGAATAAATACTTGGAGGAAGCTGGGCTTGGACTGCATGCTATATCTATCTACAGGGCTCCCTGTGCTCTGGAGGAGAATTGCTGGAAAGCAATACTGCCCCAGCACCTGGGATGAGCAGCGAGAGCTATTTTCAGTTTTAACACAGTCAGATCTGAACAGTGGTGCCACATAGGTACTGGTTTGTGTTTCCCATCCCTGTGGCAAGTGCGGATGGCCAGCTATTTTGGATTGCAGCGTAGCTGAGACAGTTTACACAAGCTAATGTGCTTTGTGAATATTTACTGATTGATAAATGAAAATGATCGACCTTATTTAGATTTTTAAAGTTTGCTAAATTGTATATAACTGTATAAAATTTTATATTTTAATAGTTATTTTCGTGAATCCCCTGCCTGATTCAGGCAGTGGTACTGCCCAGCTGATGGATTCAGTGTTTATCAGACATTTGTTTCTCTGCGCCCAGATGAGTGGCTGCTGCCCCAGTTTTTTTAATTGGAAATGGAACAACACCCATGTTGATGGAGATAAGAAATAAGTCAGCATTATACTGTGTATCAGCAGCTCTTATCAGAGGAGAACACCATGAGCAAGCTGAAGCAAAATGTTTAACAGATACTTTACAGGGCTGCAGGACAGATTGGATGCATTTTAAAGATGAAGGTTTACAAATTATTACAAATGACAGGGTTTATCTTGCAGGCATTAAATTAAATCAAAACGTGAGGACTGGGCAGGCAGGTTTACTGAGGTGGAATAAATAAGAAAAACGAAATGCCGTTTTGCATCAGCAGTGAAGGATATAGATCCTGATACACATTAACAGAGACAAGAAGTTTCCCTTTTCATTTAACTATGAGAAATACTACCACGTTGCAAAATTAAAAAAAAAGCACAAACCAAAACAAAACCCCAACTGTGGATGACCATGGTGAATTTACCAATTACACATGGGAGAATGGAAGAAAGCCATTCCACTACGATATAGTTTCCTTATATGAATACATATGATGTTCAAATTGTATACGCTGTGCTGAGGAATAATGAAAACCAGCCTGAGCAGCTGTACCCAAGGTTCCTTTTAATTGGCTCTTCCCTACTAATGCGCTCTCGATGAAAGAAGACCTCGTGCTCCAGAATGGCTGTGAGCTTTATTATTTTCATCGTATACGAAGTGATCTTTCCGATTTTAAACTCTAAATAGACAAGTATATGCTAGTCAAAAATAGAAGGAAAATATTTCTCTCGAACGCAACCGTACAACTGTGTGTGGTAGTGTAAATGGAGCTGCTGAAGTGTGACGTGAGAAAGGAGTGAATTAATGTGCAGTTTATTTCACTTTTAGCGAAGTTCTTGTTGCGCAGTGAGCTTACGACATCACAGACAGATGTATTTTTCATTGCAGCAAATTGAAAAAAAAAATGTCTTTTTAATATATGTGTCATGGTTATTAGCTAAAATTTTTAAACGTACTCCCTTAATGTTAGGCTCATGTAGTGATTTCAGAGCTGTCAAGCCATTTAAAGATTTTTAGTATGCTGCGTATTTTTTCCTGTTTCAAGCAGTTTACTGGTGTTTCAGATCCCCTGAAAACAATAACTACTTTAAGTCTCTGAAGAATATGACTGTAGGAAGAGAGGTCCAGCCCAGGGAGAATCTGGGACACACGATAGTCTGGGGATAATAATGTGGCAGGCTTAGTGATTTAGGTTTTAATGAATAGGATTTGGTTTCTAAATAGGAGGGGGTTGAAAAACACTCGGAGAATGTACTCACGCTGGTCTGAACGACCTCATGAAAGCAGAAAACCTAGACATATGTGCCACAGGATATGGTAACGGGAAAGAAACCCAGATGGCACTCTACGTGCACAATGGATTCTGCAGTGGGAGCAAAGGGGCTGAAGAGGGTTGGGGGGAGAGTAACCCCCTTGGTTACTCTGATCTTTCCCCATTTTCTGGCCAGCCCTGCTCCTAATGCAGTATTCATCACCAGATCAGAAATGACCAAAATGATGACCCTCTCTTCGCTCCCGTGGACTGCTTCAACAGATGAACGTCATAACTGTTTGTTTCCTCTAAAAACCGTACGCTAAAGGCAGCAAGCATGAGGATGTCAGGCCCCAGGAATTTGATTACAGGCGTGCAAAATGATTCATCCTGAATGAATATTGAACACCACAGTCACCATCAGTGTGCCTGCATGGTGTGACATGAAAACATTGTCAGTCCTGTAGCTGCTGCGTCCGGGCAGGATCGAGTACAACCTGGCTCAGATGGGAGGCCTCAAGCTGTATGAGCTTGGCTGTGCAGGGAGAGTATTGTAACCTAGACCTGGGAATGCAATTAGCATAGTTAGTTCCTCAAAAAGCAAGAGATAAAGAAGTCATTTAAAACTATTTCCTTTCCTGACTATTTGGGGTACAGTGTTTAATTCACACTTACCACCTGCAGTAGTTGTTATGCCACTGAAGGCTTGTGGGGTTATTGACCTGGTGGTGATTTTTCATGAGTGTGCCTTGGTGGGTGCCAGTGAAGTCACCGAAAGATACCCTTCAACTTCAGAGGTCGTGCAAGGCATGCAGTGAGGGCTACCGAACAGCCATTGCTAAGTAGCTCTTTGCAGAGCAGTGGAAAAATTGCAATTCCTTAAGGAGTTTGAACCATCTCCTAAAGAAGAGAGCCCTGTTACTGCAAAACCAGAAATTACTAATTAAAAAAAACCCAACAACTTCACAGAATATTTTCACTTACAGAAATAACGCTACAAAGTTTACGTGCTATCTCCACGTTTCAGGGTTTGCTGTTTGTCCCACCGCAGACAGTGGTGACTCCACCAGCGTCCCCTCAGGCTAAGGCAGAAAGCCAGCTGCCTGCTCTGAGCAAGGGGGTTTTGTAGCCGTTGCAGGAGAAATCTTGAATTGTGGGTTCAGGCCTGGTAGGATAAAATCCTTTTAGTGCCAAGGGTTTGGTCTAGATGCTGCTGCAATGCAAATGAAGATTTTTTTTTTTTCTTCCCAGAAGTCTTTGCAGTTGGTTATTTTTAATTAAAAAAAAAAATCTGAATCTGTTACCAATGTCAAGTTAAGTAGCTTCAAAAAAACAGGGAGCAAACAGTCGAGAGGGAGAGGGGAGACGGTATGCAGTACTAGCGAGCAATTCTGTTGTTTTCCATTTTGTATCAAATTAAATTATTATGGCGTCTCTTGTGATCTCATAAACAGGATTGTTCCTGTGTAAGCAGAAGGAAATGATATCATCCTGAGCATGCACAGTCATTTTGGAACGATGCCTTCAACACATTTTGAATACGCTTATGTTTGTAAGATGTGGAATTTGGCTTTCCTAAAAGGAAGGATAAGCTGTAAAAAGCAAAATAATACCTTTTAGAAAAAATACACTGCCTGATACCTGCTTGCTGATTTGTGTGCGAGTTACAGAGAGAGGAGAAACACCAAGCCAAAAAGGATCCTTTAGAAAGCCATTGATACTAAGTTTTGTGTCCCAAACCCAAAAGACTGTTTTAGTACTGTAGTTGATTTGCTGGTGTAGGAGATGAACAAATTCTTGTTTCAAACCTCTAGATCCAACATGTGGATTCAAGGCCAAGATTTTTTCTCAATGTATGTGAATGTACCTTTGCCAAACTTCTTGTTGCACCAGCAGCAAAACCATGAGAGAAGGACCAGGTCCAGGATCTTCTTAGCCCCTCACAGGCCAGAAATTTATGGCATTCCTACTCCCCCTGTGCCCCAAAATTTGTCTCTGACCTAGTCTACGGTAGATGAGTTTTCAGCATCATAACCTTTGCTTCCTCCAGCTGCTCAAATGCTGCTGAACTGGATTTATTCTGGCTGGAGATGATGGTTACTTTCTCATTTAGCCACTGCAGGGTGGGACTCTGGTGCCTGTTAAATAAAGATCTGTCTGTGTCACCCTGACAGCCTTGACAAAGCCATAGCAGTGCCGAGGGGGGACATGTAGGTTCAAGAGTGGTTTGATGTTGTTTTGCCAGCAGCCTCTTTCAGGGAGCTTGGAAGCCCTGTGCCGATGAGTGTGCAAGCGGGTCAGGCGTGTTACTGCACGTGGGGTCTCGTTGCTGAACTTCATCTGTCCTCTGAAAAGGCGAGAAGAAGGGTAACTGCTCTCCTTCATTGTAAACCCAGAACAAGTCTGTTTTAACACACTTGGTCCAGATTTTTGGATGTGAGCAGAGCCTATGTGAAATAAAGCCCACGACTTTTTTTTTTTTTTTTTAAAATGTAAAAAGGTAATGGAGCAAACTCGTGTGTTTGCCCTACCTCTGTGTATGACAATAACCATTTTCTTTGACAGATTTAGGATGTTTTAAAAAAACCAAACAGGTAAAGTGGTTTTCCATGACTTTGTCTTCCTTTACTTCTGGAGCCAGAGCTCTTTGCCATGGACAAAGAGAGGGAGATGTGAGAGTGGGTGGGGGGGAAAGGAATAGAGAGTCCTTACCGACTTGTTTAATTCAAATCCTAGGTGGAGTTTTAGCTATTCTTAACGCCTGTGTGTCTCCCTGTCGATGTCCCTCCCAACCCCTCCCTTGGATTGGTAAAGTTATGTTGTTTCAGTTCTGAAACTACAGCATGTTTTTCTGGGCTCTTATTTTTAAAGTTAAATGACTGAAAGTGCTGAACTAAAACTTGCTGGTGACACTGACTTTTTACCACCTGAAATTGGCAGTGATCACCAGACCAGAAATGGAAATTGGCAGGTACCACTGGATGTACAGGAGTTCAAGGCCACACCGGTACCATCATGTGCCAGCATTGAGAGGCAATATTAGTCCTTTGGGGATTCAAGGTAAATAAAGGGCTGGGTGAAAGGGAAATGGAGAGTTCAGAAATGGTAGTAGCATAAATCTAATGCTTTGCACTAGTCCTAACAATTTAAGATAAATGTTCTTCTGTTTTTCTTGTTTTGTTTGTTAAGGCTGTAAGGAGTCTAGTTCTTTCGTATGATTACTTGACATAAATTTAAATTTGGTTGTTCATGCTTGAAGGACAATAAAGTGTGTTGAGGGACACCTCCCTTTTAACTCGGCTGCCCGATAGCTTCAAAACTGTTTACAGATGAGACAGCGTAGTATGATTTTGTATGCAGATGAATCTATCAAACTGATCAGTCACAAATGCAGTAATTGACACTAAAGCAGTGACAGCACATCTCATTTACTAGTTGCCTACAATATGCTTCCTAGACAATATTCCGTGGTATTGTTTGCATTTTTCCCTTGCTAGAAGCAGTAAGTGCGTATGTCAGAGTCTAAAGGAGGATTTCAGCTGAGGCTTTAAAAATGCTTTGGTGATTCCACATGCCTGTCCTTTCAATATCTGGCTTGAGACCTCAAAAAGATCCTATTTTGATTTCCTGAAGCTTCATTTTAAGAGTTTGGGGGGAATTTAGTTTTGAAGCAACTCAGGTACCTGAAATCAAGCACATGATTGATTGCATTGGAAAATTCCAGTCTGACAGAGGGTTAACTCAGTGAAGGATATAAATGCTCAGAGATAGCATTTACAACTAGCTCTACCTAGCAATCCTCTTCTCTTTATGGAGCTGATTGACTGAAGCCTGCTTGACAGCTTGTTTGCTGGAGATGCCTGCCTCCGCATCAGAGACTTTAACAGCAACTGCAGGGAAATATTCACCAAAGCTTGCTGCCTAATCCTTCCCTTTTCCATTATATTTTCACACACAGTTCTTTAGGTCTTTAGGATTCAAATGTTTATGGTTTGGTGTTTTGGGGTTCTTTTGGGGAAGTACTCAAGTTTCAAATCATGATCTCCATCTTCAATATCAATGTTAATTTTGGCCATATTTTATGACAAATTACCTGGGTGACAGACTTGGGGCTACCACAAGACATTCCCAAACTTCAGATCAGTGCACGTGGGATATTTTATACATGGGAGAAATGCTTCAGGAAGGAGTGACAGATTATGAGTGCTGCCTTCCTGGGGAGGAGGACGTGGAGGGAGCAGGCCAGATGCCTGGTTATCAGGATCTTGTGCCTCATCAGCTGTCCCCAGTGATGAGACATGTCCATATGTGCTGGCACAGATGAGCCAGGAGGCAGAGGAGACGCACAGCCTTCTGTCGCAGCAGCCGGAAGTCTGGCACCTAAAATGGTGCTAGAAACCCTTGTTTAGGCCACTGAACCCTATGCAGGCTGTCTTGAGAAGCTTCTGAAATAACATACAGGTAAATGTGGTGCCCGTCATGGAAGAATTGAAGATGAAAGGATTCTTGCTGATGGCAGTAAAAAACCCAAAACACCAACAAAGCCCAGAAATACCATTTCAAGGGAAGGTGCTTTAAATGGCTGCACTTAAAGAAATGAAATGGTTTCTAGGCAGCAATAAAACTGCTCTGAACAGGTCTGGAGTAAGACCAATCTGCCAGTGATGGATTAGCCACAGTGAAAATATTGGTCTTTGCTCCTTTCCCTTAGATGGGAGGGAAAATTTCACTTCAGTCACAAGTCACAGCTGTAACATGCCTCCCCCCAGTACTGGCATACAGCTCCCCACTGCTGGGTGGCATTGGTTAGTGCGTGGAGATAAACTCTCCATTTCTTTGATAAGCCACACTATTTCTTGGGTGCCTTTGCCATGCGAACATTTCTACTTTGTCTCCTTTGTCAGTGTCCGAATGGACATCACTAGGGGAAGCACCTCTGTGGCAGTCCTGGTGGCATCCACCTCTTCTCCCAGGGTTTCCACATACGATGTGATCTGTCCTCCCTCTTCTAAGCTTTAATCTGGCACTTGAGCAGCCTGGCTCAGTGTGGGATATTCACTGCACTGCTGGAGCCAAGACATCCCCACAACACCTGCAAACTTAATGAGCCTTTCAAAACACCTAAAACCATTTTTTCGCAGGAAGCAAAGTACTATCTTTTTCTTTAGTAAGAGAAACTTAACAATGATTGTTTAACATGAGCTTAACTGTAGGCAGTCTTCCAGGCTGGGTAGGCGTTGTTTGCCTTATGGGAATCTTTTTTTTTATTTTTTATTTTTTTTTTCCTCTTAACATGCTTCCCCCAGATGCTAGGAGGTGTTTCAGTTGCTTTGTGAGCACATAAGGGCATGTGAATGAGGAGTATCTCTCTGAAACAGCCTGCTCCCCTACTGAAGCAAGCTTAAATTTTGAAAATGGTGTGGTGAGGACTCAAGTGGGGAAATACCTGCATGAAAGCTGTTGCAGGGCAAAGGACTTCTGCAGTTGTGGTTCAGGTTTCTTACTGCTCCTCTAGTTCCATAGTTGGGTAAATGTTTGGCAAGATCTTGGCAGCTTCATTTATCTCTGAAATGAAGAATTTACCTCCCAAACCTTAGATCCACCAGGCTGAAATCCCCCCACGCGCTGTTTTTGGCCTTCAGCTCTAGGGAGAGAGAGGTTGTGTTTCTGTTTGCTTCTTTGTAGCTAGGGAGGAGTCAACTGGGGAAGTGGTTGGTAGCGGTGGCTGAAATCCTGTGTGGCAAAAGTATTGCTCTCCTGCTGAGTGCTGAAGGCTGATGGAGAGTGAGGTGAGTTACAGCTGCCAGAAGGGTGGAGCTAAGAGTCTCAACTCCCATCTTCCAGGTAAGATACTCACCTTTGATAAAAGTCAAGTCAGCCTTAAAAATGATGTCAGCCAAATACAGGTGGGTCTGGAGGATGACTGAATCAAGGAAACTCAAATGTCCTTACAGAAGGTTTCACAGAACTGCTGAAGTAGCCCGGGGGACTGAAATGCTTAGGTGCTTTTGTACTTCCCCCAGCAAGCTTGTCTGGACCTTCAGGCATTTTGAGTATCTTTGGCAGTCTGCCCATCCCTTCATCTGTCTTACCTCTTTGGCATGAGTTTGTCCGAAATAATCTCCTGGGCTGGCACCTACTGAAGCAGCAGTTCTTGCATGTTGACTCTACTGAGTCTTTCTCCAAGAAGGGAAAAATAGGTGAGGTCAGTGTGACGGCAGAAAGGAGGAATGTCTTTAGACACGTTGAGCAGTGAATTGTTGGTATGTCACCTGAGAGTTACAGCCACAGTTTGGACCAGAGGCTGCCCTTGCTGGTGCAATGTATTTGCACTTTGAGCTCTGCCTGTCCACGAGCCCTTCTACATATTCAGGCTGTGCAAAAGTCCCAAGGGTTATTTTGGATAGTAAAACATGAGGATGAGTCTCCAGGAGGAATAATGTCAAAGTTTATATCAATACTGCTTGAGTTAGTCCTTATATAAGAAGTCTCTTTTAAATCATCTACTTGATTTTTTTCAGCAGAAGTAGCTTACAGCTGAAAAAATATCCATCCTCAAGGATTCCCATATAAACCTGTTTGAAATAAGGCCTTTTCCAAAGTATAAATTCAGTATTTTTCTTCTGCTGTGGTTTCCACTGTTTTGTAGGCCAAAAGTAAAACAGAGAAGATATGAATTAAAATAAACCAAGTTTTGCCTGACCTTTGTCCAAGAGCAGTAAGCCCAGACAAGAGCAATTCTGTAATCGCACTGTCTTATAGGGCAGTGGTGTTCTTCCCATCAGGTCTGACTCCTTGCTCTCACACAGCAAACGCCTGGGATGGGCACTTGCAATAAGCATGGATGGAGTGATTCACTTTTCGTAGATTGCACTGTCTGAAAAAGACACCTTCAGAACACCCGTGAGCTTAATGAGCTGGGAATGATATAGATGGGAAATGTGTGTATTCCAGTACATTCGAAGAAGATAAATTAGATAAGGCCTGTAAAGGACCATTCTGATCATCTGTCCTCACATGAAACAGGCTTGATTCCTGCAGTGGGAATGCTAGGGTTTTTTTCTACAAGTGCTGGTTTGGGCCTGAGATTTGAAGAAAAATGGGCATTATGTTTACTGCTGTCTGTTCTTAGAGTCTTTTCTGTCTCATTTAACAGCATCCAGAAGAGAGAAATCTTGCCTGGGTAAAGCAGCCTTTTCTCCAATTTGAACGTCAGGTTTTCTTTAGTGAAAGGAAAAAAAAAATAGCTGTTTCTGTTGATGAGCATTGATAACCTCTGCAAGGTGGTTTGGTTTTTTTTGTTAAACATGTTAGAAAAAAATGCACATGATTTTAAATCTATGTTTACTGTATTTTTACTGGAGTATTAGGAGCAGCTTATCATCATTACTCATGCAGTACCACAGAGATACTTGGTGCTTTGTGGATTTAAAAAGGGGTCTGCTAATGGTGCTTCCAGGCTGAGATGCTTGTTCTTCGTGTGCACCGGTTCTCCTGGTTTCTCTGCGCCCATTCCAGCACAGGAAGTATGAGCAAGGACTTTTAGTTCCATGCTACACAAGAATATGGAAGCATCTAATGAAGTTTAAAGATGGCAGGCTTAAAACTGATAATGGCCAATAAAGACCTTCTCAGAAGTGGGCAGTATGGCAGTGCTGAAACCAAATATCTGATATATATGTATCAAGAGTATCTGGAGAAGTTGTAATTAATTCTGATAACCTTCAGTAAGGAGCTACTTGTTCTTTGAGGACCCCTGAAATAGTAAAGATTGGGATGAGACTTATTGAGTGAATCAGACTACCCCAGATCTCACTGCATTTCACTTGAATGAAGCGTCTCGTGCTAGCCACTGCGAAGGGTGAGAGCAGTCAGCTTGCTGGATTTCAGGTCCCGCCCTTTGTGGCAGCCCTGATGGCTGTGGTCTCCAAAGAGCACATCTTCTTCATGACAGATACTATGCTGGCTAAGAAGGCTTATTTATTGATTTACAGCTTTCGGAGAGGGTGATGCAAATGCAGGGGGGAGATTACCGATCTAGCTAGACTAAAGTGCCCTCACGTTAAGTTTTCTGGCTGTCATGAAGAGTTCATTTTCAGTATAAGTTAATTTCACAACTTCTGATTTGGAGAGCACAAAAAGGCAAAATTAGGGAAGGTTGAACTTGAAAGGAAGTTTTCTGTGGATGAGCTTTAAGAGGTTTGTGGGAGGAAAATAAAGGATTTTTCTCTATTTGAGCTCATCACTTATTTAGTCTGTTTAATGTACTTAAACCAAAAGTGTGGTGAGTGAGCATTTATTGTAATTAATAACAGAGGTTTAAGCTCTGTGTCATGTTTTGTAAATTGGCATGTTTTAAGATGAACAGGAATAGGTAAGAAAAAGAGCTTCAGCAAAGACTTCCAAGTGATTTAACACACAGCCTTTTTATTTTAGTGCCCCTATTAAAGTGTGGAGAGAAATTTGTCACATGCTTTAAAGTTCCCCTTGTAACAGTAAATGTTTTATCTTATTGTACTGTTGCCACTGACCCTTGGCTGCTGGTGTGGGTGATAGATGTGAGAAGTAAAGTTATCTTACTGCCAGGTACTGGCTTATTCTCACACAGGGAAGAAGGAGATAAATTCCATTTTTCCTTCTGAGGTATTGGTGTATTCCTGCATCCCTCACTGCTTCCCCCGTAGCTGTCAGTCACACTGTAAGGTATGAAAATGTACATCCTAGCATGCATAAGCCATTCAGAATGGAGATTTAAAAAAATACAGTAGGTGGCAGAAAGTAAAATTGGCATTTGCTTCCATTGACATAAAGTTCACTTTCTGACAAAGGTCCGTGGTGGTTTAGTACTCCCGTGGTATTATACACATTTGGTATTGGGTGATCTTCAGCACTGGGGAAATAGGAGGTGAATGTAAAGTATCAAGTTCTCCTCTTACATTTATTTGTGAATTGGGAGTAACGCTCCCAACACCAGGTGCCCGTGGATGTGTAATAATGAGCCTGATTTACATGCGATGTCTGCATTTAAGATGTTCTCTAGTGCTTTTTCTTTCCTTAGGTTTCTTGCAACCTTCTTTTTGTTAAAACAATTCCTCCACGCAATGCTCCCTGAGCTGTGCTGCTGAAGCCAACAGAGATTGTGGTTCTGTGGTGAAACATGCTGTGTAATTTCTACCACATATTAACTGGACAGGTGTCCAACATGCCAAGGTTTCTAAAAATGCGTTACACAATTACAGGAAGTAAGTGATGAGAAAAAAATGGTGCCCATTGCTTCATCTTTCAGAACAGCAAGACAGATTTATGGGAGGGGAAGAAAAGAAGCTTCTCAGGAAAAAAGGAGTGGAAACTAACTCAGAAAACAGCCATGGGAGCCTGGAGATTTAGCTCCCTGAAATAGCAAGCTTTTCAAACCGCCTTTCAGATTTTCTTTGTTTTCTTTCCCTTAGTTTTTTTGTTCCATAGTGACCTTGACTGTGGGATAAATGGTTCGTACCTGAGATACATTTAGGCACTAGTTCAGCCTAGGAGGAGGCTGGGACATTAGAGGACAGGCTGGTTGTCCGGGAGGTGTGGACACTCTTCCCTTACATCATGTTTTCCATCCTTCGCTTTGAGGGACAGCTTTGTGACCATGTGTCTCTCTCAGCTTTACAAGTCTGGGCTTCAAGAGCTGATGTGTGAACTTCCTGGAGCAAGCCCTGGGAATACTCAGGACAGCTACCTGGTCCCATCACATTGTCTTTTGTCAGTTCTGAAGCACAGATTTTGTCATTCCACTCCATCTTGACCTTAGCGGGATGAGTTAGAGTCTGAGAATTGCCTTTTTTCTTCTTCTTCTTTTTTTTTTTTTTTAAGACCGCTTTCCATTAATTCTGCATTTCTGAGTTTAAATCTTAAAGCTGTACTTAATGTACCAAAGAAGGTTTAGCCACACAATTGCCATTTGACATGGGAAATTGAATGGCTAAGCCCCTGCATATATGCAGTAGCCTGTACACTGCTGGGTAGATTGTATAATTGTTCTTCATACATTAAGCAACCAAATTGCCGATTTGTGTACATATGTAGGTTCATCCTTTACCAATTTCCTGTGACTGATAGTTTCTAGGAGATTAAAAGAATAGTCGGTTCCTGTTTTTTCCTCTTCTCTTTATTTTTGTCCTTTAGCAAGAATATTTGTGTGTGTATGTGTGTGTTTAATAGCATTAATTCCCTAGAGAATAATCTCAGTCCTTGTTTTAGCTGGCCTCCTTCTGAGAGTGTGTTAAATCTGTAGCCAAGATCACAGGCAGCTCTGGGCAAATCATTGGGCTGTTATTAACCTGCCTCCATGGCAACTGCTGCTCGCCAGCCTGAGGACAAAAAATGTTTTTATTCAGCTGAGTTGCACAAAAGGTTCTAGTGATGCCTTGCACAAAATGGCCATTGAAAGGGGAGATGCAGTGATGTGTGTTTGTGTTGTACAGTTTCATATTTAAATAGGTTTACACTGTTGTGTTAGAAGTGGATATACAGCTGAAAAGTTCAGCATGTTGGCCATATGGAAAGTAAAAACTAGCAAAAAATTGGATCTAAAATTATTTTAATATTGCTTATTTTTGTCAGCTTGAGTTCACAGGCCTTCAGCCTGCAGTTGTCATCAGTGCGTTAGCAAGTTATTTTGTGAGCCTGAACTAGGCAAACATCATAATGGCTTTTCAGTTGTACCGTATGAAGAAACTTGCTGACTTGGGGTAACAGAAAGAGAGAGATCATAAAGCAGGTTTCCTGGAAAGCTTTCATTTTTTTCAGAAATCCTCTGATTTGCTTCAGTGCTTGTTTGGGGAAGCTTGGTAAGCGTATCTTAGTGCTTGGTGAGCTTCACATTTTAGCTGGTTTTGAAAACTGCTTCTGGCAGTACTGTTTTAGGCTTGCTTTAAAACAAAATTATAAAACCAGCTATTTTGCTCAGGCTAGGTGCAGATTTAAGCTGCTCATAAAGAGTGTTCACAGTGGGATCTGTTGGGGGGTCTGGCAACCCCAGCGCGGTGATGAGGTTGTGTCCCACAGTTAGTTACCCTCTGGCAGGAGGCCGTGTAGCTCTGCTGTCAATTTGGGTGCAGAATGACTATGTGCAGATGGACGCTGTCTCTTGGAAACGTACTGGTTTGGGATGCTTCCTGCACTTGCAAGCTGGCAGCATTCTATTTTCCTGTGAACTGAAGTCCCTCTGCTTCCTGCTTTAGTCTTGGTACAAGGGCGAGTAGTTTCTGCAGTTCCACATTTGAGCAGTTTTCTCTGCCTTGCTCAAAATAGTGTTGTTGCTTTAGTCACCTCTTAGGGCATCCCTTGGCGGTTGTCTGCACTGATAAAACAAAGGCCACCCAAATATTGTGGTGCCTTTTTCTTGGGCTGTAGAAAAAGACATAAGGAGTATGGCCACAGAGATGCTATGCGCAGCTGCCAGTCGCTGGGAGTTGAGGGGGGTTTTGCCACTGCCGGCTTGTGTTCGAGGGTCTGTGGATTAGTGGCAGATACTGCCATGCATTTAGGTAAGGGATCTGACAGACCCTTCAGGGCGAATGTTCTGCTGGCGGCCTGGAAAGACAGCTGTGCAGTGTGGGGTACCAGGAGGAAAGCTACCTAGCTGTGGGGGGTTAATTGTCAATCCTGGATCTATACCTGGTTTTAGACTTCTGTCAAGCAGGCTGCCCCCATTTTCTGAAACCAGCAGCGTTTCTTTCGGACCTCACCAGTCCCATGGCTTTGCTTCCAGCTGTTTTTATTTCCTTTCCCTTATGGGATCCTTCTGCAAAGCAATCTGTGGATCAACATGCTTAGGTGATTGACCTCCTCCACGCCGAGCAATGACCTAGTGTTTAGTCACCTTCTCCTATAGCAGTATGGCCCGAAAGGCCGTTTGTTCTGTGCTGGGGCCAGATGCGTGTGTTGAGTGTTGCTCGCTGGATTGGAGCGTGGTTACTCTTGGATTATCCTTCGCTGCTAATCCAGTGCCAGGTGCAAGCGTTTCATGGATTAACTGTGGGAGGTTTGGGCCTGACCTGGGAGCAGATGCTGCGGAGGCGAGCCAGGCTCATGTGAACGACTGCTGTTGCGTCTGGCTTGTAAGCTGCATTCAGGCAGATTCCCCAAAGCAGAGGGTCATTCTGCAAGGTCTGGTGTCTGAAGTTGACTCTGGAACTCTGTGATAAGAAGAAAACCAGAGATGATTTCCTCTGATAGCATGCATTTGGATTTTGTTTGCCCTGTCACTGCTAAGCTGCAGTGTTTGTTCATTCAGCAGTATTTTTGTCATGAAGATAGTTCCTACTGAGTGGAGTCCAGCTGTGGGCTTGACTATGAAAGCTTCCCAGGCTTGTTTCTGTACAATTAAATCTTGTCCGCAGTTAGCGAAGTGGCGTTTCATAAGTCGTTTCGGAGAAGATAGTTGCTTAAGCCTGACTAGGACGCTTGCTAGCGACTCTCTAAAAGAAGAGTTTCCCACTTATGAAATGGGAAAGCTTTCAATTATTGGATGCATATTATTCCCCAGTGCTTCACAGAAGTGCCTGCTCTGCAACTCATTCATTACTGAGAAAGGGAGGGGGATAAAAATAAACTTGCCTTATGTGGCGGATGGAGACTTGCTGATCTTTGTGAGGAATTTTTGGGGTGGGAAGATGTGATGTGATGTACGTACTCGGCAGCTGTCTCCCTGTCTTCAAATGCTTTGTCCATTTAGCACCTTCCCGTAGAAGCAGCGGACTGTTCCTGCAACATGCAACACTGGTCGCTCCATTAAGCGTTGTCTTAATGGCTTGTGTTTTGCACAGTTGTATGAAATGCACATTAATGGAGACAGCTTAATGCCATCACCCTGAAGTAATGAATTGGTATGGATTGCCATTACCATTATAGCGCAGTTAAAAGCTGTGTTTGTTTCCGATTTACATTTCCCAGCTCCGCAAGCAGATGGGTTTTCAGGCCGTGCGGTCGGGAGGAACCTGGCAATTCAGCTGCAACCTCCTTATGACAGGGTTTGTAGAGCAGCAGTTCTGGGGGGGTGTTTTGTTAACTCAGAATGCTTAGACAATACATTTAATTAAAACTGTGATTATGCTACAGCAGACTGTATTCAGGGATCACTGTAAATCCAGTGTATCCTACGAAGCTGGAAATGTATTGTCTGTGTAACACAGCTTCATCGCACTGCTGTCAATAAAAATTGCTACTCTTTGGCCTCCATTCAGTTTTCTTGTTGTTAAAATATCTGTATCCCTATAACCTTATAAGGATTTATACAAATGATACTCGGGAGCCATGGGAGATTATAGTGTAGTTAGGTTTTGCAGACCTAAGTGTGTTCCTCTTCCAATGAAAGTGCAAAGTATCTTTTACTTTTCCAAAAGGCTTCATTATCTTGAGTGTTTGCTTGTCTGGCTTCCTGAATGGTGCCAGCATAGCAGGTGCTCCTGCCGTTAGTGATACTGAAACGTGGTGAGCTCTGTATGAGCAGCTGAATCGCAATGGATCACTTTAGACAAGTGATTTTTTTTTTCTTTTTCCATTTCATAGGCTGTCTCATCGATCTCCTCTTGATCCTGTAAAGATAGGAGCACTCAGCCCACTTTCTGGGCTTTGAGTCCATACCAACAGATCTGTAGGTCACTGCTTTAGAGGATGATGCTGTCTTGCACCACCTATAGATTTTTGCTTAGCATGTCAATGCCTGGGCCTTTTTAGTCTGCGTGGCTTTTACCAAGTGGAGGACGAATATTCTCATCCTCATAATTTGCTTTTTGCTCATAATGTTTCTTTTGCTTTCTCTCTTCTGCTTAGGTTGCTTTGAATGTTGCATTAAGTGCCTAGGAGGAGTGCCATATGCTTCGCTCGTGGCAACCATTCTCTGCTTCTCGGGGGTAGCGTTGTTTTGTGGCTGTGGCCACGTGGCGCTCACAGGAACCGTGTCTATCCTTGAGCAGCACTTCTCCACGACTGCCAGCGACCATGCTTTGCTGAGTGAAGTGTAAGTATACCTCCCATTGCCATTATTCCTGATAACATCTTCATGCTAAATGAGTAGAGATGAATTCAAACATCAGCCTCCATCTCTGTGTATTAGGTTGCTCGTTTGTCCAACAGCACTCAGTGGGTTTTGATGTTCACGCACGAAGAACCAGAGTGTGTATCCTGCTTAACTTGCTTATATTGGGACCAATACTATTTAATATCTTCATCAGTGCCATAGACCATGGGATCGAGCGCACCCTCAGCAAGCTTGTAGAGGACACCAAGCTGAGTGGTTCACTTGATATGCATGAGGGAAGGAATGCCATGGAGAGGGACCTTGACAGGCTTGAAGAGAGGGACCCTGCAAGCCTCCTGAGGTTCAACAAGGCCAAGTGCAAGGTCTTGCACATGGGTCGGGGCAACCCCCCAATATCGATACAGGCTGGGGGATCAAGGGATGGAGAGCAGCCCTGAGGAGAAGAAGGGCTTGGGGGTACTGATGGATGAAAAATTGGACATGAGCCAGCAATGTGCGCTTGCAGCCCAGAAAGCAAACCGTATCCTGGGCTGCACCAAAAGCAGTGTGACCAGCAGGTCGAGGGAGGTGATTCTGCCCCCACTCTGCTCTCGTGAGACCCCACCTGAAATTGCTGTGTTCAGTTCTGGGGTCCCCAGTACAAGACAGACATGGAGCTGTTGGAGCGAGTCCAGAGGAGGGCCATGAAGATGACCAGAGGGCTGGAGCACCTCTCCTGTGAGGACAGGCTGAGAGAGTTGGGGTTGTTCAGCCTGGAGAAGAGAAGGCTCCGGGGAGATCTAATTGCAGCCTGGCAGTACCTGAAGGGGCCTACAGGAAAGATGGTGAGGAACTGTTTATCAGGGAGTGTAGTGACAGGACAAGGGGTAACAATTTTAATCTGAAAGAGGGTAGATTTAGTGTTTGTTGGTGACACAAAATTTGAAGGGATGACAGGAATAACAGGGAAGTGTTGTTCTGTCCATCCCCCCTCCAAAGAAGGTGGACTGGTATTGTACAAATGAGAAAAAAGAGAGAGAAAAGACTGGAAAGAGCTTAAATGTTTGTCTCTGCAACCATAGCCTTTTGAAATCATAACCAGTGAAATGTTCAGTGCTTTCATGTTCCTGAGGCTTCTCCGTGACAGCAGAAGGGCTGGAGCCCCACGTCAGGGCCCACAGTCAGCCCCACTGGCGCCAGCCTCTCCTTCCCTGGATGCTGAGGGATGTGCGAGTCCCAGGCCCTGGGCCAGTCGTCCAAACATGCTGGGCCTTATGCATCCCCTCCAGCTGGACCCCCAGGCTTTGAAAAAGCTTTTGTCCAGCAGCACTGAGGAATTTCCCTCAAGTTGGGATTCATGACAACTGAGGACTGGTGTCGGGATACTGACTGGGTCTGGGCTCAGCCTCCTGCCCGCCGCTTACCATGGGGCAGCTCTGGCCACAGGCACCGTGTGCGGCTGGCCCTTGGAGACGTCTCTGTCCCAGGGCAGGGGCGTGGAATGAGAAAGGGCAGCCAAAACCTGCTGAAAGCCGCCTGAGGGCTCTGGGCAGGGGTCCCTGTGAAGAGGGGGCCCATGTGGCATGCACTTGTGGGCCAGTTTCCATGCACTCAACCTGAGGCTTCGACAACTGTCCCCTTCCCGTCCCCTGGGAGTGCTGGCGTCAGTCCTACAGCACCATGTCAGGACTTTGCCCCCTTGCAGGACCCCCTGTGCCCAGACCTGCCGTGCGGCTCTGGGACTGCACCCCACTGGGGTCCCATCCTCCCTCCCAGCGCCACAGTGTGACTGGGCACCTCGGCCCCAGCTCCAGTGTGTGAGCCAGAGGGACCCTGCAGTTAGCCACAAAATTTAGCAAGAAACTAAGCAGCTGTTCTTCAGCCACCAACTAACAAAGCGTCCTTGTGCTTGTATTGGTCCTTGTTTGAGCAAAATAGAAGAAATTGTGAAAGCAGCCATAACAGGCAGCAAGTTTTACATTTCGGAGAATTGTAGACAACGTTTCTTGTCAAGTCGGTGTCAGCAGCTGGGGAAATGTATAATTCGTACCGAAGCAGCTGAGGTCTTGGGCTCTGTGGAGGTCTAACAAGGCAAGGAAGAAGAGGTGCTAGAAAGGGGCAAGTAATTTAAGGCCAGAGAGACATAAAACAAATGAAAAATACGCTAGTAGAGCACTCTTTATGGAATGGATTTTTAACCAGGTTTCATATTCCTCATTTCTGTTAACACGCATCAAGTTCCTCCTACAGTGTTAAGTGACAGCGAAATGAATTCTTCTATTCTCTCTCATACACTGACTTAATTTTTTTCCTGCTTTACAGCACAGGTGCAACAGATTTATCCTCTTATTTTTAATCAGTTTGGAAAATAAACATAACACTTCCCACATGTAATTTTAAATAAGCAATATCCTATTTTGATACAAGGGGAGTGCTATCTGTCTGGATAACATTTAACTATATATATGGTAGTGATCAGTTTTCTTTAAATTAAGCTAAAACATGCAGATGCTCCTGGGAGATGTACATGTATGCTAGCAGCTACTTAGTGGAGAGCGGTAAGAACTGAAAAAAACATTCGAGGAAAAATACACTTATCGTTAGAAAACTGGCAGTTTGAATGTATAAAATTAACCTCTATGTTCTGTGAATAGTTTCATCCAGAATAACCATCCCAACAATCCAGTTACGTTTAAAGAAGGTGTAAGTAGTTGGAGTAGTTGTGCCAATAAGCAGTATGACTTTTGGAGACCAGAAGAAATGTCATATGAAAGATACGGCCTTCTGGTCTTCCAAAACAATCAGGTTTAGATACTGAATCTGATTAAATATTTAGAAATTTTTCTTTCCATTTACCTATTCTAGCCAGAGTAAAAATACCGTAACAGTGTCATTGCAGATGGTAGATTTTTAAGGAATCAAGAATCTTCTCAAATCATGTCTGAGGGAAGTGCCTGTGCCACATGCCCTGCAATCTTCTTCCTCTGGACGGTTCCAGAATACCTGAAATGGAAGCATTTCCTAAATATTTTTTTCAGTTTTTTAAAATTTAATTTGATTTTGGGGAGCTCAACACTGCTGTGATGTAAGGTGCTGAAACTACTTGCTCACTTGGAAGTACCCTTCTAGGCTGTGGAGCAAACTGTTCCTCAGGAGAAGTCACTGCACATTTGCTGAGTTTTGTATTGGAGAAGCATCGCTGAATTAGCAAATTTTTGCAAACATACGTTAACTGGATTTTGCAGGTGGAAACAGTGAATTTCAGGGACTTTTTAGAGATCTTTCCCTAAGCCAAAGGAATCTCCATGGAGTCTGGTAGTTCAGCCAGCAGTTCAGCTCCAGCCTTTGCCATTTCAAAGCCCTATGTTGTCCCTGTCAGACATTCCCTGAGTTAGGTGTCAGGATTGATAACAGGGAAAAAAAATAAATCTCGATAGTGGAGGCATGCAATTGCAGCTTCAAGCTAGTGACTAATACCAGTCGGTGTTGGAACTGCAGCACAAACGGGATGCTTGAGCGGATGCAAGACTAATGCACATCAGGATTGCTTACCTGTAGCAGCGGGACAGTCATACCGGCGTGCTCCTGCAGCCTGCTTGCTAAAAATGCATTAAGGAGCCTTGAAATGGATTTCTAGAAGAGGAGTTATCTCATACCTATTATGATTTGGGAGGCCTGACTTTGTTTTTATAGGACTAAAATCTAATTATATCTTTTTTTCTTTTCCATTTTAGAATACAGCTAATGCAGTATGTAATTTATGGCATTGCATCATTTTTCTTCTTATATGGAATAATCCTTTTGGCAGAAGGTTTTTATACAACAAGTGCTGTGAAGGAGCTGCATGGAGAGTTCAAAACAACAGCCTGTGGCCGCTGCATCAGTGGAATGGTGAGTAGCATCAGAAATAGGAACAGTCGCCTTCGCTTGCTAAAACCTGTTGGGTTCGGTTTGAACCACGATGAATTGCTGCCGCCTTTGTCCACCCATAAGGAGTTAAACAGTCAATCCCTGTTGCTAGTTCCTTTTTTGAGGATGCTTGGTCAAAGCCAAATTCTGCATATGGACTGTCAGGGTGCCTCCATGGCCTCCCCTGTCATAAAGCTGAACCCACCAATGTAAAATAAGTTGATGGAGACTGCTAATTTTAAAAGACTCAATGCGAGACAAAATGAAATTTGTCCTTTTAAACATGGAGCACATTAGTGATGATTAAAGGCAGACTGTAAAATGGCTGTGGTTTGCAGAGCTATTTAAATAACAAACAGCAATGCCTCTGACTTCCATAGTCAATTCTGCTTGAGGATGTCTGGGTCCTTCAGACAAACAGTCATGAATGAAACTTCGCTACATCTTTGCACTTGAATCAAGTATTGCTGTCTTGCTTTTGCAGATGGCAAAATGCACACAGATACAATTGTGAGTCTTTCTTGCAAAGCTGAAACACTTAAAGCCTTAAAGTTACAAGCCATCTTCCCTTCAGTATGCTTCTGTATTAGAACAAAATTTAAACAAAGTTTAACTAAAAATAAAACTTCAGATTCTCACCCACGTTGTCCCCTAGGGCACACTCTGCAAGAACAGAAACATAACTATGTTTCTGAGACAGGATTTCAAAGCTATTTCTGAAAATCTGAATTCAAAGCCCGTAGTTATGGAGGAAGCTAAGCAGTATGACAGATCGCCCACGGGAAAGTGTGGGTGAAAAGAGAAGAGGCTTTTGATGTGATTGTTGCATTTTAATATACAATCTATATCCTGTACTTAAAAAAATAGGTACTTTCAGCTGGTTAAATACAAAGGAGATGCATGTTTATTTTCAAGAGGGTTAACGTTTTTCCACTGTGCTGTTGGATACTTACTGAATTTTTCAAGAGCTAATAAAAATAAGACATCTGATCATTTTCCAGTTAAGCAGCTATTCACTCATTCTTTTTCTAGCAAGTATGATCTTCACTGAGGACCAAAATTAGATCTAAAGCAGTGTTTTCCAAAGATCCAAAATACAGCAGAAACATACACATACCTGCATCTCATTAGTGCAGACAATTGCTTGTGCAGTTGAGTAGTTGCAGGCACATGATTGCCAGCTGCTTATACAAATGCCAGCATGACACATGGAAATAGGACAGAAAAAAAAGTTTTCATGTTTGCTATATTTGCCCACACAATAAAGGAGAGAATTTAGCAGCTAAGTAATGGCTTGGAGCTCTGGTAAGACACATCAGTGGTTAGTGGTGACAGCCATGGTGTAAAAATGCTTGTATGCCGCTGTGTAGTGGTAGAGCTGCTTAAAACACCAGGGTTAGAACAAGGTTTGCAAGGAGATATAATATCCTAACAGACTAGGGGCTGCAGCTGCCTACAGACAACAAGCTTTTAGACATATAGTGATTTTTTTTTTTGCCTCTTTGATCAAGAGCTCCTCTACTTCTTCCTCTGTTACATTACTGAGTGAGGTCCTGAAAGGCAGTCCCTTCCATCTTGCATAACGTTATTACAGAAGACAGACTTCCAACTTTCCTAAATTGTTTGTGTTGGCTGTGGTCATGCAGAATAGCCATTTCCCACAGTTATCACATTAAATGTGAGAGTGAGTGCATTTTTTTCCCTGGCTATTTTAGGAGTTAAAGGCTTTGTGTACTTCCTCTCCTGCACACTTCCATGTACACATATGCAAAACCACATTTTATGTATAGTGTATTTATAGAAATCCTTCCAACTGATCTACTTGGTCCTTACCAAAATCCAAAGAAAGAATTCTCAATTCTTGCGTAAAACATACAGGTCTCGTGTGGCACTATCTAATGTAAACTAGGATATGTCAGTTTAGTTGTGCATAAATTAAAGGCTAGCTGGGGTTTTTATGGGCCTTAGTTTTGCAAGCACATCCACCTCCCCGCGCGCACCACCTTCGTTGACTTTAAAACCCAACGAGTCGCTCACCCTTTGCTATAACGTTTGCAGTGTTGTTCAGCACGTCCTGACAAAAACCTCTAAGCGTGCAAATGTGCACTGCTGTAGCATGAGTTCAGTCCATCAGGTCTGGGTCGCTCTGAGACAACCTGCCCCCTCAGAGCCTTTCCATCCTCGCTGTTCTTCTCTGGTACGCAAGTTTTAAGTGAGATATAGTACAGCACCAGCGCTTTACTGGAAGTAAAGCCTTTCCAGTCCACCTACATTTAAATAAGAGTGAAAAGGGAACACGCAAGATGGAACAGCATTCCCCTGCTTTCCAAGTAGGATCCAAATCCTAGTCTCACCAGGAGGAAGGAGTTAGGAACTAATGCCAGAGCTACTGTTTCACCATAAAACTTAAAAAAGAAGATGTTCAGTAGGAAGGGGAAGCTGGAGATTTCCAAAGCAATGAGCGCCATACCTTATAATCTTACCAAAGAAAATGCGTGTAATTATTATTTTTTTTTTAAAAAGAGCAAACCTAAACCAGCAAATTTCAATGGAAAATCCGTGGTTCTCTAAGGTGAAGTAACTAATTTTCTTCTTGACAATGTGTATTAGATCAGTTGAAGCTTTCTGATCTGCTGTAGCAGTTGTGGTATGTTCTCAAAAATAGGTATTATCAAATGTTACATTCAAAATTGATTTCAGTAAATCAGGGAGTATGGGAGAGCTCTGTGAACATCGATTCACTCTATTGTTTTGATTCGCAAGTTGTATAGAAAAGCTAGTATGTTACAGTTAATTAAAAAAAAAAACTCCTTAAATTGATTTTTGTTGGGGTTTTATTGGTTTTAGCCTACAACCAGCACTCCTGCTTCACTGAGAATCTTGAGAAATTAATGGACTGCTCTTTTAGGAGGGCAAGCTGTTTATTCAAGCAGGCTGATGAAAAAGGAAATGTCCGAATTACTTTCTCAGTAGCACTTAAACTACCAAAGTATTTGTAATCAATGAGAATACTGATTTTATTTGTGCTTAGAAATCAAATGTTTTATTACTTGATTTCTGAAAGTATGCTTAAAGATTATTTTGAAGCCTTTTTAAGGAAAATTCAAGTATTCTATTCAAAGAATAAACGTGAAGTGCTTGTGTTTTCTCTGCCCAGTTTGTTTTCCTTACCTATGTGCTTGGAGTGGCCTGGCTTGGGGTCTTTGGCTTCTCTGCTGTGCCTGTCTTTATGTTCTATAACATATGGTCAACTTGCGAAGTCATCAAATCTCTTCAGACAAATGTGACAGTTCCAGGGGACCAGATCTGCGTGGATATCAGGCAATACGGTACTTATTTTAATCCTGATTAAATGCCTTATCCTTTCTCCTTGGTCTCTCTTCGGTAGTTTTGTCTCAGCCTTATCAAATGAACCAAATGCGAAAGCATCTTGTATCTCTGAATGTGCTATTACTTTTCTAATTAATTCAGATTACACTGATCTCTTTCCAGATGCAATCAATTTAACTGAACTGGCAAGTCATTTATCTAAAATGAGTTTGTAGTGGTTTCCAATACTATAATATTAGGTTTAAAAATAGATCAGCCTCAAAATAAACTGCTTAGAAACAGCGCTGAGAAATAGATAACAAGATTCTGGGTTTTGAACCCATGTGCATGTATTCTTTCCTTTCAAAAAACCTGGGTTTTATGAAGTTAACACTTGAACTTTGCTCTAACAATTACTTTCAGTTAAAAGATCAGAAACCTGCAATCAAGAGTCTGGCTTACCTATTAATGAATTAATATTGCTTTCTGATGGCACACAGAAACCCGAGTGGGTGCAGGTAGCAGAGGAGTGGGACAATAGTTTAAAACGGGGCCAGGCTTTTCAAGTAGTTCATTCCTTAAGGTGAGTTTTTCCTGAAGTTAATCTTTTCAGCTTCCCTTGTGCAGAAGAGCTCTTGTCACCGTTACTTCTGGCTTCATTTTAGCTAGCAATTTCTAGGAATGTTTCTTTCTTTGGACTGTCATTCAAAGCTGAGAAAACAGATTCAGAGTTAAAAAAGAAAGCTTGGTTTTGCTTTCCTATCCAGGCTGTAAGTCCAGTAGAAGAAGATAAGATATACTAATTTTAAAAGCAAGAAGTCCCAAATCGGTTAAATGTTTGCATCCTATTTTAGCAACTGACAGCAAGAAGGCTCGGAAGACGTTTTCTTCAGCAGTAAAGCCTAGGAGTGCAGGGGGAAGATGTGCTCCTCCGCCTTTCTGCTTCTCCTGGTTGTTTTGCAGTTGTACGAGCACCGTGGAGGGCTGTGCTGTTCCTCTGATCAGTAAAATCATTTGGGTTTCAGTGAGTGATGCGAGAGAGCAGCTCCTTAACAGGCAACTTGTGTCACTGAACTATCCTCCTGCATTTTTGGGTGGAAGCGATAGCTAAAAGGCTTCAAGTATATATTGCAGTTGCAGAGAAGAAGCTAGCTTTGAAGTAAATCCTATAAAATCTTTTTGAAAGCCATACCATCCCAAGATAATTTCAATGACCTGCCCCTTACAGAGTTGCTAATTCCAACCAGCTGAGTTACATGGAGGAGACAAACTGGTTTTCTCCTGTTTCAAATGGCTTTTGCTGAAGCGTTGTATCTGTTGTGGGCCTAAAAGTTTAGGTTATTTTAAACTTTCCAGATCCTGTCAACTTTTCAGATTTTCAGTCATGTAAGAAAAGTAATTGGGAGTACATGAGGTATGGCAGAGTGAATTTTCTTGTAGCGGTGTTCACTTAATGTTTTTTTACCTACTGGAACTAAACCAGAAAGAAAAATCCTTCTGTAATTCTTCCCCCTAGCTCCGTATTCACACTCTTCTCCAGCAGTTACTTGTTCAAGTAGAACTTAATCTAGTAAGTGCTATGCTGAAAGATGCCAAGTACCTCTGAGATGCAGATTATCCCTTTCGGTGCTGAGTGGGGGAGTAGGCAGTGTGTGGCTGGACCTGAAGTGCAAAAAACCCAACCAACCATTTGGCTGCCATATGGGAAAACCACATCTGAGAACATGTCTTGGCAGCCAGCCTTGGTATAAGAAGGCACAACTTGAGCGAGTTGTTTTAATTCCTCCTGCCAACTCAAAGCTGTACTGGTCAGCGCGCCGATGCCCAGAAGGGGAACACAACTGGCAAGTGGGCGGAAAAGATGAGAGAGGAACAGAAAGCGTGTGTTGATTGCTAAAATGAGTGGTTTCTTTTGCTGTGGTATTTCAGGTATTATCCCTTGGAATGCTGTACCTGGCAAAGCCTGTGGCCCGATTTTAGAGAACATCTGCAACACGAATGAGGTACAGAAACGTAACCTGCGTGCAGCTTTTGCCTCCAAGTCACTTGGGCACAGCGTAATAAATAAATTGATCAAAGTTTTTGGAGAAAACTAATACTAATAGTATAAAGAGATTGATTTAAACACAACATTGAAATTATTCTGTGTTAGGTCATCCAAAAAATGAAAATTATTTCAGAACATTTTTATTTTCTAAAGCTTTGAATACCTTGCTATGCAGACAGTTTTATTATCCTTATTCTCTAGCACAGTTGAAATGCATTTTATACTATCCTCAATTCCTTCAATGTTTTTAATGTGTTTTTTCTCTAGTTCTACATGTCTTATCACCTGTTCATTGTGGCTTGTGCTGGAGCTGGTGCCACTGTCATAGCATTGGTGGGTAGCATTTTTTGTTGTTTTATTGTGTAACATGTTCCTTTCAGGCTTAAGATGCTTTAAGATGAAATTTTGTGTATCTGAGAAGTAGTGATACTGGCCATTAAGGAGGGCGAGCTCTAATTGCCGTTATTTGCTGCTGTGGTGTGGTCATTGCAGGTCAGCAGGTCCCGAACTTTTGCTTTAAGAAGTCACCTTAACCCACCTCCCCCACCCTTAGAATAAAATTCCTTGCGTGTCCTTTGAAAATCCTGCTTCTCCCCACTATTTCTGTTTTTATGTCCGCTATTTCTTTTCATTTTTGTCGTTTTTTTTGATCAATCGCTTGTAACCTCTTGGGTTTTTTTGTCTGGACGCAGGCAGTTTGACTAGTCCAGCTCCGCAATGCCAATTACAGGTAGCAGTTGGAAAAGGGGACATTAACAAGATGACTTGCTCCATATGTTTATGCTTCCTCTAGCTGCCAGCTTCTAACCTCATGTCAGCCAAATCCAGGTGTACTAGTCATTACTTGTTGATGAAATAGCCTTAGGTCTGTATGTAGGTTATCCTCTCCAGATAAATGGCAAGTTATTTCTCTTGCATCTTCACCCTGGAAGAAGCTCAGAGTAACATCTGTTGTAAAAGTATCGACAGTTGCCCATGTGGGCTTGAGCCGTCTCGCCTTGTTGTATCTTACTCTCCTGTATTTTGTTCTCTTCCACCAGCTGATCTACATGATGGCTACCACATATAACTATGCTGTTTTGAAGTTTAAGAGTCGGGAAGATTGCTGCACTAAATTCTAAATTGTATAAGCCCAGTAAAGAGCTGCATTGCGTAGCCTGAAATACCACTGACACCCTAGGCTAAAAGTCTAGCTTTCTGAATTTTGTTACAGTAATTGTAAATAGCTTCCGTAAGCATCATTTAGCTTATCAGATTAATGAAATGACTTCTTGTATATGAACTGTGATGTGGATGAGATCTGGCTATTTTTACATGTCGAGAGGATTCAGTTACTGTAGGGGTGTTTATAAAGCATCCTCTGAAGATGGGATGTTTCCATTTCAAGTCTCCACTTGCTTTCTAACATTCATCTCTAAAACAAATACTGGAACAGTTCAGGGTCAGGATTAGTAATTCCTTCTCATCCTGAACACCAAATAGAACCCCCCCCCCAAGCACGCAAACTCTAGATGATGCAAAAGAAAAGGAACAGTAAGGTAGCGCCAGTCTCCTTTGGCAGAAATCAGAAGCCCACGTATTATGAATTAGTTGGCTTCTGCTTCCAGTGCACAGATGATAAAGTGGGTTATTTTCAAATCACACTCTGGGAGGAAATACATCCTTGTATTAGCGCTGCGTCAAACAATCACGTCCTTTTTTTTGGACCCTGAAATAGTAAGAAATGGCGTATGAAACGGCATATGAAAAGCTTCTGGTCTTGTACAGCTTGCACTTTAGTAACTGATTTCTCAGTAGCCAGATCTCAAAACTGTAAGTACGACTGCCTGGGAAGCAAAACCATGCAGAGATCATACAGGCCTTTTTACACTGTTGGGATTGAAAAAAAGGAGAGGGGAATCGGTGTTTTGAGATGTAGATTTTTTTGCATGAAGTATGGTGAAAAGAAGAGATGGGAAGAGATGAATGCACGAACTAGAAAAAGTCCACACAATAGTTAAAGAACCAGTTGCTATGTATGATGTAAAACTCTTCACCTGAGGTTGGACAATGGAAGTTTCAAATGTAGTTGTAAAAATATAAGATGAAGACTTCTTAACTCAGAGATTGCATGCTTGTGCTTAGTTTTGGGTTCATGTTTTGTTGTTTTAACTTTTCAATATGTCAATGTAGCCTTGGTCACGTAAATAAAACTGTTTACAGTTTCAGGCTTTTTCCGGGGGAGGGTGGAATTCTCATCTGCTTGGTGGGGGAAAAGAATTACCAGGATCTGGGCTTGGTTATGCATAAACACCGCAACCCTAGGAAGCAGTTCTTCAGAGCACCTCGTAGTTTACAGAATACATGTTTTGCCACACAGAAAACTTCTGTCCTGCTTCCCCCATTCTGCATTTTAATTGATCCGTACAACTCCGTAGCTCATTTTATTACCGTTATACTAACTTTCTCTAAACTGTGAATAACCACCTGAAGTATTAGCATGCCAAACTCTAGAGATCTTTGAAAATAGCCCCTGTGCTTGTTTTAATAACAGAATGCTTATTAACGTAGAATAACTGGTTTTTTGGTCGTCGTTTTAAAGAGCGTCTATTAATCTAACTAGCAGCTTGCTTTGCCTCTTGACATGCTCACTAGCCATCATGCTCACCCTTCTCTTCCAGATCCACTTCCTCATGATACTGTCTTCTAACTGGGCCTACTTAAAGGATGCAAGCAAAATGCAGGCCTACCAAGATATCAAAGCAAAAGAAGAGCAGGAGCTTCAGGATATCCAGTCTCGGTCAAAAGAGCAACTCAATTCTTACACATAAATGTTTGCCACAGTAATTCAGCAGAAGAATTCTGTAGCTCTGACAAATCAGCAAATAGCTGCTCTGCAGTACAGATGTGTGTCTACCAAACAAAATTAGAGAGAAGTGCAAAAGCTTCACATTCCAGCTCCTGGAACACATTCATAGGGAAATCTTCCCATGGGTAATCTTCCATCCTTTCATACAGAGAATGGAGGTTTTATTCTAGGCATTTTAAAAGGCAACACTTCACAATAAGTGACCAAATTATATTCTTCTTCGAGACTTTTGGTATTTAGTATTTGCCACGTTCTACAGCGTGACGTCCTGCACAAAACCGTGGCAGGAGCTCCAAACCAGCAGGCAGTAGATCTCTGCACAGACCTTAGGCAAAGGCACGCGTGACCACGTGTGATTCAGTATCTCCATTTATATACCAAATGAAACCGTGGCTGGCTAAGATTTCCCACAGCTCGTGCTTACGCGACAGCACGGTTGCAGCAGTTCCTAAGTTGCAACAGGGCCGTCTCTGAATGCTCTTTACATGGGCCATGGGAACAGCACTCTACTTTTGTGCCACACTTTTTTATGATGAAGCAGTCATGCTCCTGCGCTTACGTGAGTGTTGAGCAGATGTCCCAAGTTTTAATCTTTTTATTAACTATTTAATGGAATGTAGATCCCTGGATCTGGATAATGATCCCCTTCTTTGAAAATAAATGTCAGCTTTGCCTTAATATTTATTTTCTATAAATGTCTTAGCATTTATATAGTGGCAGGAGACCATTATCCTACATTTTAAGTAAGTGAAAAGTGTTACCTTATTAAAATGACACTGATCTGACTATTCCAAATGAGCGGATGAGAAAGTTTGCAGAGTCTTAGACAAATGATAAAAATTACAGCCATAAACCAGAATACAGGATGTCCACCTTTCTCTATCTTGGTGCTTAGCAGATTTATAGTCAGTGCTTACGTGTTTTCCTTTTTACAAATTAATTAGCACATTAAGAAAACGTGGTGTTCAGAAAAAAAAAACAACAAACTGGTGCCATTTTAAAGTCATTTCCCATAGGAGTCTGCCTTCTAATTAATGGTTTTTTTCAGAAGCATTCAGTGATATCTTGAGTATTAGTGATGGTATATTTGGTGTTTGTTCTATATGATATATATATATAAATGTTGGGGGGGAAGTAAAATACATCGGTCATTTAAAAAAAAATTAAATATTCAAGTCATACCCATGTTAAGCTGACGTGTGGTTTGATAGTTTTGACTGTTTGCTGAACATAAATCAAAGGAAGCACAAACTTCTTCTTTGAGTCAGTATTAAGAGAAAAGGCGTTTGGGGGGGGGGGGGCATTAACCTCAAATATAACTTCTTGTTTTTGGTTAAATATTGAAGTCTAATTTGACAGTTTCAAAAAAGGGGCAAAGTTGATCAATGTAGAGCAAATATGACAAAATAGCCTAGTGTATGTTCGTACCTGTTGCATGAAGGAGACATTTCTACAGCAATGCAGGTGATGTTCTAGCCCAGTGTTTGCATAAGGGTAATAATGGAGGCAGTGTCTTAAAGCCTAATTCTTTTCTAATTCAGTGTAGCTATTACTGGGAGTTTTTGAAGTTTTGTTTAAGTAGTCTAATATTTTTATGTAAAGAGCATTAAATTTTGCTATGTATAAATTTTTGTAACCTAACAGTGAATCAATATTTTCTATCAGTGCCAAGGGCTTCCTGTAGTTACATCCAAGTGTTAAAATAAATATTTGTAGATAATAGACAACACTTGTGTACGCTTATTTGAAACCAGACCTACAGCTCCTCCGTACCAGCGACTCTCCAGGCTTTATGTCTCTCTCTGAAGCTGAATGTGTTGGGTTTGGTAGTGCCCCTTCGCTCCTGTATGGGGAAGGACGGGCTGTAGGCATACGCTTCAGCGTTGTCAGTCAGCAAGTGGCTCTAGCATCAAGTGTTGGTAGTTGTTCCAGGCCAGCATAATGCAACAAGCACGGCCCATCCCATTCCTGACCTCACACGGAAGGAGTCTCGGAAATTTTGCACATGCCAGCAGTGCTGCAACACCAAACTGAGCAGCGTGTAAAATTAAGACTGGCCACCAAATCGCTTTTTATCTTGTGAAGTTTGTTTCTGTCACGTTTTTGGCACATCGGCTTTCAACGGCCAGTGAATTCAAGACAGAGCTTTGGTTTTTGCCCTGAAATTCTGTCAAACTTGGCTTCGTGTTCTTGTAGTCAGGTCAAGATGAGCAGCCTCAGATGCAGTGCAAGTTGTAATATATGCTGCTGCCCAAAATTACTTCATTGATTAAAAAAATACTGTATTTTATACTGTAAATAAAGTTTAATGATCTTGCCTATAATCTACCTACAAAATACAAAGCTTAAATAAAGATGAGTTAAATAGCATTTTTTATTTGAATCTCTCCATTCTGGGCTGGTTCATACCAAGAAGGTGACACACAAGATAAGGCTGCTTTTAAAACCATTTGCTTCCCTGCCAGAGCAGCAGAAGGGACAGGTCAGCTCTGGCCTGTCAGGCTGTGCTTGCTCTCCGCAGGACATAACTTTGAAAACGTGATGATGACAGAATTTGTTTGTTCCCTGTACACTCTTACTGTGACGTGCAGTTTGTAACACCTGGAGGGGAAGGGGCTGGGGGGGGGGGGGGCACCACTTGAAAAGCTGTCGAAGTTTATAGGCCTTTCCCTGCTAAAGCCTGAACATGCAGATTCATTCCTTTACAGAGCTTTGTCCTTTCTCTCACCCCCCCCTCAAGGGCCTCCATAGGGATTAATAACACATCAGGACTCACTCTTTGAAGTCAGTGACTGAAGTGATGAGACAGCTCAAAATCAGCTTTATTAATTTATAATTATATAGCCTGTGCCTTTATTACAACTTTTTACAGGAAGAAAGCTGATTTAAAAACATTTTTATTGTAGTAATAATAATAAATAATAATAGAGTAGCTAGTGTTCACCAGAAGTTTTCATCCACGTCTCCCTGAGAAATGCCTGCAGTGCTAGATTAAGGATAGGAGGGAGGGAAAGAAAGGGCTATGAGTCCAAAGTAGTTTCTTATCTTCACTCTTAAATATAAACACATGTTTTAAAAAGCAAGTTAAGCAAATCTCTTGCATTTCAGTGAACAGAAGTAAATAAGCAAGCCTTGAAGGGTGAGGGTTTGGGCCTTCGTGAACAGAAAGCCGTCTCGTCTATCAAAAAGCGGTACTCTCTCTCCACAACTTTTGTAGTCTTTATCCAATGAAAAGAACACTACCCAGATACAATGCAGGAGCACCGGGCTAGGATCTGCTGCATAAAACAGCACTTTAAAGGCATGGGTAATACTGAATCGTTACTATGGTTAGTGTAAGCATTTAATTTTTTGTAATCACTCCATATTTTTGGCTTATACATATTTGCAATTCTACATCCTTAAATAAACTGAAAGATTTGATAGAGGGTGGTTGATTTTTTCCTCTTAAGCAACTAAAAACCACATATCCTTATTTTATCGATGTCTGGAGAGAACCAGAGGAAATGCCCCAGCTGTGGTAACTCAGCACAGGCAGCCAAAATCAGCGCAGGTCCAAATCCCACACAGTGTTTAACTTACCTGTATAAGAACTGGAAGGATCCTCAATTTTTCCAACACATTTGCTCTTAAGTACTAGTTTTTTTTGCTTTTTAAGAAGGCAGATGTCTCTTAATCATAATTCATACTATCATTATTAATATGGAGTAATAGAAGTGATTAATAGTAATACATGAGCCTTACCTGTCATCCTTTCCACTAGACATAAGTCCCTCTGTGAGTGAGACTTCTCCTATTTCTTCTTTTTTTGAATCCTGGCAATCAAGAGGAAAATACACCTTCTGCAACTGGTTCTTAAGGTTTAAGTGACTCTAATAATAGTATCTGGATTTTCAGGCACCTAACTGAAAATAAAAATCTTCTGAAGGAGCCACCCTATTTCTACAAAGGCTGTACTGCATCTAGAATAACAACACTTTACAAAATCAGGTTTGGATAATGTCTGAACAAAACTACACTGCAGTCCTTCACCAGAGTAACATTCACCTGTGTACATACTTCATCTTTAAGGTCAAATTTTCCATTTTGCCAGAATAAATTCTGTCAGTTGTGTTAGTGGAATACAAGTGGACCTGTGTAGATTCAAACTGTACTTACAATTCAAAGTAAAAATTGAGGACATTTAAATTTAAAATACTGTCCTAGTACCTAAAAAACCTAACCCCCCCACACCATACCAGAACAAAAACCCTTATAGAAGAAAGTTTTCAGGTTTTTTCTTTTGAATCAACATATTACTGCAATACAAATCCAAACACTGCAGGTTGTTAGATAAAGCTTTCTGAATGAAGAGGGGAAAAAAAAAAAAAAAGTATTTCATTCTAAGCATATTTAGCAAGAAGACACAAATTCAGTCAATAGTATTTTTGGGACCCAGTTTTAAGAGTAATCACCTTGTTTGCCAGTTCCTGCTCTCTGCGCTGCTGAATTATTCTCATGTATTTTTCTAATGGATTTGGAGTAGGATCCTTTATATTATCTTCAGCACCAGAATTACTGTTTTCAGATTTTACCCCCTCCTTATCTTCTTTTTCTTCATCTATTTTCATTGAGTCTTGGATCCACTTTAAGACAGAAAATAAAAATTAAATACTGATCAGCTCAAGAAAAATACCTTTATCCCTTAATACCTGCACTACATTCAGGATTTCGTGTTAACCTCGGTAAAATACGCAAGTTTAAACAGCATTAAACTTGTTACGTGCAGTTCAAGATGAACTGTCGAGCTATCGCTTCAGTTCAAAAAGTGACATTGAAGAAATCGCACTCTAACCCTGTCCGGATGTCTGTGATGCTGTGAGGCCTGAGGCTTCTACATATGACATCACACGTGAACTGAAGAAGATGAGCTGGCACAGGTATGCAAGTTTCTTGAAGGGCCTAGTTTGCTGGTGTGAAGGGCAGCACGAGCACGACTGATCAGTACCCCTACACTAAATCAAATTAACCCAGGTTTAAGGGTGGGAAGGGGAAGACGAAATGGGAAGGAGCAAAAAAGCCAAGTTTTATACAGGTCCTAAAAGTCCAGAACACTACTTCAACTCATGCCACATCAGCTCAAAGGGATGTAAGCAAACTACTTAAGGTCTCCTTAGAACTCCTCCTTCCAACAAAGTGCCCTAGATACCCCGATACAGGCTAATGAACAGGTGAACACGAACATGTTCTGGTGGTGTCCCACCAGCAGCGGCCCAGACCAGAAAGTCAGTGAATGCATAGCTTGTTCCAATAGACAGCCTGGTGACAGCTGCCTTCGAAGTTCTGGCCATAAAACTGCAGCTTCCACTTACACGAAGCATGGAAGAAAAAGCATCTGCTTCCAGTGAAAAAGTTACTTGGCATAAAGAGAAATTCTAGTGAGACTCTTTGGTTAATTGTGCTAATACATTAAAGAACTTAACCACTACTACTTTCACTGAAAGAGTAAAAGCTCTTTTTAAACAAGTAACGCACAGAGCAATCCTAAAATACATGGCACTACAAAGCTGCATTACTGTCAGAAATTAAAATACTAAATCACCACCTCTTTGTTAAGCTTTTCCACTTCTTTTTGCTCTCTTTCCAAAGCTTCCTGGTCTTCTCTCTCTTTCATTTTTTCTGTTGCTTTCCTTTCTTCTTCTAACTTTTTCTCAATGTCTCTATTCTGTTCTTCAACATGTCTTTGATCCCGCACCGCTGTGGAAAATCATTTCAACATCTGTGATTTGATTTATGTAGTTCAGTAATCTACTACAGTGGCATACAAATAAGTAACAGGATCCTGTATAACATCAATAGTAAATGAAAAACAACTGGATATATTGTTTATCCATATACCAAAGTTATTCTTAGGTATCTGGTAACATTTCTTCCCACCTCTATACATTTTTAACCTGATATATGACTCACGAAGAGTTTAGAGCCAAAGTAGAGGCCACAGAGTTGACAAATCTCCCTATGCGCTTCTCATTCCTACCGTGGACCTTCTCATTAAATCTCTGTTATCCTGTTCATGTTCATGTTGCTATATTCTTTCCCTCTCTGCAATATGGTTGGATACAATTCTTTATATTTATAAAGCAAAGTACTTAAAACCCCTTTGAAAACCCTTATTGCAGGACACACTGCTGATGTGACGAGTATATTCAAAAAGCTGTGTAAGTAGAGCAGTATTCGGACAGTAATGAGATGGGCAAACTAAATACTGCAAATGGTTAGAAGCTAGAAAGCTCTTCTGTAAATAATCATAATGCTTCCATCTAGAACAATTAGAAAAGTGGCATATGCTGCACTGAAATCCCCATCTACCCGAAGAATTAAACCAGCATTGTGATAATACAGTTTGCAAACAGAGTTAAGAAAAATGAAGAAAAATCCAGACACACAGTACATAAAATACTTTTAAAAATACAAAACTTTTCAAGTCTTATCTCTATCAAGAGCAGAAATAATATTTAACAATTATCCTAATGAGAAAAGAAAAAACTAAAATTATCCCTCCAGAAGCTGAACAGGGGGGTGGGACGGGTGGCAAAAGTGTTTAAATTAAAAACAAATTTAACCAAAACCAGCGTGAAAAAGTCATCCTCATAGAGTAAAGCCAAAGAAAACATTCCTTCCTCTTCCTCGCACTTTTGGAAAAAAAATTCCAATCACTTCAGCATGCATACCTACAGACTGTTAAATATTTGCCTTTTTGTTTTCTACATTTGACATTTAAAAAGGGTATTCACTTTTGTTTCTGAGCTGAGAACTCACTTAGGTCCTGCAGCGAAGTGGCTGTTGGTCGCATAGTGGCTGTGACATGGTTTCCATTGACGATGTCCCCAGATGGATACAAGGCATCACTTTCACACTGCTCTGGAATGTCCCCCTCATCTGGAGAAGAAATTTGAACAATGGCTTCATTATTTTGTAATTACAATAGCGGACCACAGCAATGGACACAAAGTGTGGGAATGGTTGAATTAGAACACATAGACATCAGCACTAATTGAGCATTTTCCCCTTCAACTTGACCCTTTCCCTGAGGATTAAGAATTATCATAGGCTGTACTTGCTTCTTTAATTACAGAGTTGTTAGTTTTTAAATTAGCTGTTGGAACACATCTGTTAAAAAACTGTAACAGATTAATGAATAAATATACAACAGAAACCTAGAATGTTTTCATTTCTTTACATAATCAAGATACAGGTCACAGAAAAATGACATGTCCAAGCTTAGCTCATCCTTTCCAGGCACATAAAACAACCTTTAATTATTTGATCACATACTATTTCTTCAGTGCGCAGGATGGATATTGCTAACTCAGATATTCTACATTATATTTTCTTCTCCCTGTGCAACGTGGCTCTGAGTTTACAAAAACACAATTACTGTGGTTCCTCTGTGATCATTGCTATGATACTCAACTTCTTAATTATTTATTTGCAAAGTATGCAGACTGCTATTATCTCAATTTTATGGCATAAAGATATAGAGAGATATAAAAAGAGATAAAAAGTCAGATGTAGCCACTATCTCTAGGTAGCCAAGCTGAAATACACAGGACCGTTCTCCCAAGCATTTAGTGTAATATAGTAGAGATAACCTTTTGTATCTCCTTAAGTTTGTGGTAAAGGTTTAAAAAAAACATCAATTTCCCATCCTTCAAATATTATCAAGGTTTCATGCATTTTTCTTTTCCACATTGTGATAAAACTGAAATATTTTGCAAGAAGGAAAACAAGACACCCAAACCGATCAGCCTCTCAGAATGGTCTGAATCTATTCAAATTAAAATTCTTTTAAAGGAATTATAGATGAAAGCATCACAGAAAATTTCTGCCAAACTGTCAGTCTAAATTATGAGAATGTTTTCGGTTTCTTACAAAAGCAACAGGAAGTCCTTGCAGCTTCCCTAGGAAAGTAACTTCCATGTATGTTTTACCTAAGACCAAAATAATGCGCCATCACACTCAGAAGAAACTCTATTCTGGTTTTTTGCTCTCTCTTTAACTTTAGGTTTAAACTAAAAGGTTATCAACAACAACATTATTTCCATATGAGGCATCAGTATGTTTCGGGGTATGTAATATCTAAATAGTCAAAACATTCTTTTCACAAATAGGCTCCTATTAAATATTATATCTAACGGTCTGCTAACCACACAAACAGAAAACCCAAACCCAAACCAATATCGTATGAATCATCTTGACATTAACCATACTGCAAAGGAAAAAACCAGAGGTAACACTCTTTGTACACCTTCACGCCTTTATGTCAGGGTGGACAGCAAGAGATGCACTATTTCCTTAAGACGGAGCGCATCAACTAGAAGCTATTACTGCCAATGGAAATTCCAATCTTTTCTTGCTAGAGCTCACTCACAGTAGGATTAAAAGGCTTTCCATCTCCTTTTTTCTGGCTTCTCCTTCACTCCATTGTTTTTTTCTACTCTTATCAACTTCTTCCTTCATTGTATCTTATTCTACATTTCCTTTTTAGATTTTACATTCTTATTCCCCAATTCTTCCTGGGTTACCTTCTCCTTTCTAGCTGTTGTGATTTCCTTCTACATACCCAGACTGTCTTTTGATGCAGTCTGATTTAACTGAAGTACTGTTGATTTAGAAATCATTGGTATATGCAAACTTTTCAATTATTCTTTTCACTACCACACATCACTAAGTGATACCGTGGTAACTTATTTGGGCACAGCATCTACTCAGGCCTAATTGCCAAGAAAATGCCAGTCTATTCTCGTATGTGATAAAAGTGAAATATGTGATGTATTCCTAAAAGTCTCTAATACAAAAGTAAACAAATACATCAAAATCTAATTAAAATATGAGTAGAAACCACTAGTGGCTACAGGCTTGGTTCACATTCAAATAATGCATTTAAAGCTTATAAAAAGAAAACTAAATAAGGTAAATTAAAAAACAAGTGGACTGAGTAAAACTTCGCAGAGAAACGCATAGATGAGTCATCAGTTTCTGCTAGTTATCGCTAAACACTATCAGCGCATTTGCTGTTTAAACAAACAGTATCTTTTTTGTTTGGATTCTTTTAAAATACTGAAAGCCATATTCTCAGGTTCAGGAGAGGGAGCAAAGGCATCACTCCATCTTCCATACGACCTAACCACAACAAAAAGAATAAGCCAGTCTCGGACCCAGGAAAACACTCACACCAGTTCGGAATATTTTCTTTGAAATCAGTGATTCTAACTCTCCTACACAATAATTATAATCTCTTCACCAACTACGTATTTAATTATACCACCCAATGACATATCTCCACCAGTCTCAAGACTTTACAGACCTAACAAAATTTGGAAATGGGAAAGGTGTTTAGCTTACTGTTCACATCTTTCTCATTGACAATTTCACTTACTTTAAGCCCACAGTTTCATGTGCAATAAGGCTGCTCAGGTCCAACATTAAGATGTCACTCAAATGCTAAAAACTAGGATATAAAGCCTGTGCTTCTATTTCTCTCTCCATATACAAATGGCTATAAAGTGCATTAACTTTTATTATCCTCCTCTTTCTACAGTACCTTATTTCTAACACGGACCCTGCAGGCTTGACAAGAAAAGCAAACATTTTAGAGCATGCAATGCAAAACACCACCTAAGGACAAAATTCTTCCTGCAATCAAGAGAGAGCAGAAATGTAAATAAATAAAATGCTGACCTCAGAGGAAAAAAAACAAATCAGGATAAAATTCATGTTTCAGTAACTGAACCATATGTTCCCAAATACTCAGAGATGCTGAATAATGACAGCATAATTGCAAGTGTTCCTCACATATTTACACACGCTTCTAAAGTAACTTCTAATTACTAATACTACTTAAGCCTCAGTTACTGAAGGAAAAATCAACAGGACTATATGTAATGGCTGCAGAAATTTATCTTCAGAATTATAACTTGGTAATACTGCTCTGCTATCAGTCCATGATGAACACTCCCTGGAGTTTTACTTCATGCAGCAAATATAATAGAGCCTCCAGTTCATTCATGTACTAGTACACTTTGCTGTTTAAAAAAAAAAAAAAAAGTCCTACAGAGTTTTAAAGAAAAAAATCCTACGCAATTTTAAAACATTCTGAAACAACTGTCAGACCTACATGTGTTAATGAGAACAAGGTTATGCAAGATTTCTGATCGAAAAGTATGTTCCCAAATTTCAGAACCAACTTGATTTTAGTGTCTACTTATTACTAGATACCCTTCTTCTCTAAAGATGCAAATATGAAGAAAATTAATCCCTCATCATGAGCCAGTTTTTTTTTTCTTATTTCCAATATCAGTCAGATTTTTTTCGCTCCAACTACAGTCTTAAACTATCAAGACAATAGTCTTACAACTGTTAAGCCCTAAGGAGTTAAACAAACTGTCTAAAATGCACTAAAACTTACATTCAAGACAAGAAATGTGCTCTTCAAGGTCCTCATACATTAGTTTCTCTGGTTTGGGGATATCACTCAAATCTTGTTTGTCTGTTCGTTGATTATGAAGTCTGAAAGAAGAAGGAAGAACATAAATAATTTAATAAATATAAATGCTAAACTTTTAGGCAAATAATGACCTCAGATTTAAATACAGAAATTACTTGCTTAGTAACAGACTAAACCAAACGTAAAAATCATGCCATCAAAATTCTTAACTTTCTGACTCAAAAGTTAAGGTATTTAAATACAGTTCTCTCACTTTTACCAAAAGTCACCTCTATCTCTCTGATAGTCATCTCCCCGCAGCCCTTCCCCAAGGTCTATATGACATAAAGGCATTACATTGAAACAAAATACACTCTCAAAAAGCATAAAAATAAGGGGGAAAAAAAAGAAATAAAATGAAGTGTGACAGTCAACTGAAGTTAAAAAAATTTGGCTTTTTAGGCTCTGTGTTACAGTCTAATTCCCATTTTGATGTCATCTTAACAGATGTGTTTGAAATGTATTAGGATTAGGTGTCTGGCAAAACATATATGCAGGGGTGAAAATCTGGGTGCTATGAAAAATGGGGTTAGTGCCCTCATTCTAAATCCCCATTTATCTCATCAGAAAGATAATGTGAAAGAACAATATCTCCCACGTGACCCAGCTACTAAACTCTGACCAGAACCAGAATAGCAAAAGGAGTGCAGGTCACTAATGAAATTCAGCAGCAGCACTTCATAAAGGAGCTTACTTCACACCAGCTGGTGCTCTTCACCCCGGCATAAATACGTTTGTGCTTACAATTTCTAAGGAATTCATGTCTTCTATGGGACAAAAGTGGAGAACAAACAAAACATACCCCCACAATGAGACATATACAATAAAAAATGTAAATCTGGGGACAAAGAAAGAAATCTACGTTGTCAGAAGGATAGTTCAGAAACGTCAGTGGGGAAAAATACTCTGTCGATTAAATACAACAGAATAAATGGAACTTCAAGTTTTTGGAAGTCTGCTTCGTGTTTTTAGTCTTTCCTTCACAGAAATGGTTAAGTGTTGAATAATTCCTAAGGATGCAAGGTTCAAGGACATGCATGCCACTCTCCTCAATACTGTGTCTGGCTAGACAGGCTAAAAAGACACTGCTCCAGGTTCAGCACACAGAAGAGATCTGCCTCGTGAAGACCAGTAAACGCATGTATTTCCAAACAGTTTTCAAAATTCATTCCATCAAACCACATCGGCGACCAAACCCTGGACTGTACCTAATGACAATATTCCATAAAACAGTACTAGTGTGCAAATCAACACCAGATGATTAAATTGCATGAGTTATGTTTAAAATTACCATTAAAGCTTAAACAAAAAACAACCATCTAAACTATTTTATTAATATTCAAAATTACTTTTTTAGCCTAAAACTGGTAACAACCCTTACCATCAGTTTCTTCAGCCCTAAACAAAAAAAGGAATGGTTTAGATAATAATCTGCCTTATATCTCTAGTCTTCCTGTCTGTGTTTGTTGGCTTCCATCATACCACTCATATCTTGAAACACAAATAAACAAGGAGCTCCTATAGTCCCAGAAGCAATTGTTCTTCCCCACTGACAGAGGTCTAATTTGTAATGGCTTACTGGTGTTACAGCATCGTATTTTCTTTACTTTTATTTTTAAAGAAGTTCCCATTGCCTAATAATGAGAGTAAATAACTGGAAAAGCCCACACATGCATTTCTCAAATATTTTATGTAACAGAAAACAGTCCAAAGCCCAAGAAATTAAAAAATACTCAACAAAAGAATGTTTTCCCTTTAAGAAAGTCTTGGGAAAGCAGCAAGTTCAAGAAAATTATTGGGACCTCATACTCTTGCTTTGTCACAAGGAACCCAGGAAAGCAACTACAACCCATAGCTGCCTGCCCAGACCCTGGCCTGTTCTCTGCAACGCAACTTGCTCAAACTGTTCACTCTTCAGGCAGCGTGGACTCTACAACATCCTTCAAAGAAATACAGTCCCTCTGAGTATTAGAGCATTTTCCCCTGTCACCTTAACATGCACAGTTTACATTCAACCTCCACTTTGTAGGGTTTGTCACAGGAATACAGGAAATCTGAGACACGCTGTAGAAAATGTGAATGAGCAGGGAAAGGAGAGACAGCCACTTACAGGAACTAACCTCACAGTCCCTAGAAATCCCAGTAGCTTCTTTTCAAGGCCAAGAACATACAGGTTCTCCCCAAATTCTAACCACAAAAGAGACCCTCTCTACATTAAATGTGCATTGAGGACTTAACAACAAAATAAGAAAGCCCTATGAATGCCTGCTAGAGCTGCCCCACAATAAACTTTCTTCAGCCATCAAATCTGGAATGATGGCTATCAGGTTAAGGCCAATTCAAGTGTCTCTTCTTAAGAAAGAAACATCAAAAATTAAATAGCTGAGCTTTTTCTGAATCCTATTCAGGACTCTCAGTTTTGGAGAGTGGAAGCACCAGTGACCATTAAGAACAGAAGAATTACGTACATGGAAATAGGAGATACAGAGAGGAAAGAGAAGTCATTTTTATGCAGCTTAATTTTGCCAAGTTATTAATTTACTTAAAAGACATCTTAAAAAAAAAAGGAAAAGAGTAAAGTTCTGCTACCATCCCCTTCCCACAGGCAAAGGAGACTGGAGACTCCAATTCTAAAAATAGTTATACAGGCACATGAACAAGCTCTTCAGAGAGAAAAGTTAGCATTACAGCTTGTTAATGAATGAAGGGAGATGTACGACTGCCTTGATTTAAATTCTCAAACAGGCAGCAGAAACTACCGAGCTTCAATCAGCAAAAGAGCAAAAGCTCATCAGTCAGGTCACAGATGTGAAAAATACAGACACAATAAAAGAGACATAACTTTGGTCAAGGAATTAATGGCCTTTTTTTTTTTATTAAGGTGTCATGGTTTAGCGGCAGCCGGCAGCTGAGCACCACATGGCTGCTCACTCAGTCCTCCTCCCCCCGCAGTGGGATGGGGAGGAGAATCAGAAGAAAAAGGTAAAACTCGCAGGTTGGGATAAGGACAGTTTACTGGGACAGCAAAGGAAGAGGAAAATAACAACAGCAATGCTAATAAAACAATATACAAAGTAGGTGATACACAATGCAATATGCTCACCACCCAGAACTCGATGAGTACATCCCTGAGCAAGTGACCCCTCCTCCCTGGCCTGCTCCCTCCCTTATATACTGAGTATGATGTCATATAGTATTGAATATCCATATATTCATATGGACAGAGGTGAAAATGTCAAATCATATTTGCCAAAGGTGTTAGGATTTGGCTAGTTTGGGTCAGCTATCCTGGCTGTGTCCCCTCCCAGCTTCTTCTAAAAATTAACTCTCTTCCAGCCAAAAACCAGGACATAAGGGTTTTTGTGTGCATCAAATATGACCTCAGTAGCTTTTGAACATCAAGTGTATGCAAAAAGCCTGTTCTGATATGGGAAAGATAAAAGATAATCACTACTTTGGACAGGAATTTGTGATGAGCTTGTAGTTTTACCTTTTTCATGAAAAATAATGTCAAGTCATTGAAATATGAAGTTTACTCCCCTAAAGACCCAACTTTGTCTTCTGAAATGAAGTTTGTTCTCAAATTAGTCTACAATGTCAGCAAGAGTTCTCGTTAGCCTTATCAGGATCACATTTATATGGATGGCACAGAAGCCTACTAGAGGAATCAAAACCGTCAAATCCCAAAAAAGCCCATGGCAGCAAACTACTAAAAATACGTTCACATTCAGGTAATTCATACAAGGGTGAAATGTCTGATAGGATTGTTGTAAACAAGACATGCCAAGTAATAGTCAATTGGCCACTGTAGTACCTTCGTGTTCCCATTTGCAACACCGTACAGACATTATTCTTACTCCAAAAAAAGAGTATACAGTCTAAATTTTTAAATTATCAATATGGTCCAAAGTTACAGGACACCAGGAAAAGTCAAGATATATCTCAGACATAAGCATACATTCCTCACATGTTTAAAAAATAAGATTTTTTCATAGATAGTATACATAGGCATGCAAGTCAGTGGTTGTTTAACTCAGATTTACTTTTAGGAACAGATTTTACATTTTTAGGAAACTTTTAGAAAACATGTTTTCTGAAATTAGTGCTTGTAATATTTGTTAATTAACAATGAATCTTTCATTCAGCTGTCTGAAATACAATGAACTGGAAGGTCTACACTGATACAACAGATTTCAAGCGCTGCAGAACTTGCAGCTCTCTTGAAATATGAGGATCCACACCACACCTTGCTTTCAAAAGTTTGTCAGGACACTGACACATGAAAAGTAGAAAAGCAAAGAAGGGCAAAAGCAAAAGTTTATTGCTTAATCTAGAGCTACATCTGAAAACCAACAAAATAAATCAGCCTCACCTGAGCCCAGGAACTTCTAAACTTTGTATGACTTGTATCTGTCAGGTGTGCCTTAGTGGTGACAGCACACAGCAAACGAACTACCTCCTATCTTTGAAGCCACGCACGGTAACAAAGCAATACTTACATTGGTTGAAGTAGCACAAACAAAGTGCTGAGAAGCACAGTTCTAACCATTAACTAATATCCTGAAACAGCAGAATTTGAGCTAAGTTTCAGTGATGGATATTTATCAACTTGCTGTATCTGCATTAAACCAACATGTGCTTAGGATGCCTCACATTCTCAGTCTCCAGGCTTTTCAGCACTTTGCCTAGCACTTTTCCATGGATTTTTTTAGGCTCTGGAGCTAGTGCTGCCATTATCATTTCTCCCTAACAGAGGGAATCTTTGGAATAACCTTTAATCCTTGCTCAGATACAACAGTGAAACGACTTTACAGGACATTTTGTAAATCATGAAGTTTTACTTTGTCATAGGGCAGTACTATTTTTTTTTTTGAAAAAACATTGCACTCATCTGAAGTTTCCAATGCACTTGAGGTTTAAATATTTCATTGCACATAACTTTGCACTGTAAGGAAGCACAAATTTAACAGAGGTGAAAATGTTAAACCATATTTGCCAAAGGTAATTGGATTTGGGAGAAGGGGAGTGTTTGGGTTTTTTTGTAACTAAGTTCCTCTCGAGGCACGATACTCAAGAATGGAAATCCTATCCATCTTTAGAAAAATTCTCACTTATAAAATTAATGGCTTGCTTGAATTCTAAAAGCAACTATCACCATGAACAGTTAGATAAATGTTTCTTTAAAAAGCAGGTTAAAAATGTTGCTTTGTAAACAACGTTACCTGATTTTCTGGCCCCGACTGGATGGCGAGGAAGGAACAGACTCAGAAGATGAAAGTGTATGTGGCTTTGAAATAGGAGAAAGCACCTGGTCAACACTCTGCTGTGAAGAGGCAAGGTATGAGCCACTGATGTCTGCAGAATAAAAATCCCACAATTTCTATTATTCAGTTATTTGTCCTACCACTTCTCAGACAAAGCTGTTTTTTACAACACATGCATAATTGGACTGTGCAGGCACCACCACTATAGGGCAACTAACATCCATGCCCTAACATGAACTTTCTCATACTGGTTATTTATTTATTTATTTTTTACCTCTCCTGTATGGGAATTCTCCTCTACAAGGCTTCAGCATCATAAACTTACTCCTCAGGAAGCCTATGACTATCATCACCTCGTAACATGTCTATGTTCCCTACAAACTGCAGCCCCTCTGCCAAACACCAAATAATTTCTCCCATGCTGGGCATTAGAGGAAGCAGTTATGGACCCAGATTTCAAGCTAGGGATGTGCTTACTAGCCAGCAAAAGATAATGCTTGAGGTCTCCCAAAAGCCATTCTTCGTTAGGAAATTTAACTTGGAGGTTTCAGTTTGTACAGATTTGTGAAAATGAGTGATGAAACAAAGAAGAAAATCTTTGAAGATTTTATCCTCTTACCAACAGCTGTAAAGTTATCAGGGAAAGAAACAGACAGTATGACTAGAGAAGTTTGGGGTTTCTTAAGAAACCCAGGTAAAAAACCTCAAAACCCCTGCATTAAATAGACTTTTAATCAAACTTGCAAAGTCCAGCACTTTGGTTAAATTTTGCTTTGCAATCTTAATTTTCCTTTCCTGTGCAGCTGCACAGGTCTTTCATTACTGGACTATGAATTATTATTTTTTCCACAAGATATGGCATTTACTCAGTAAGCAGGTACTGTTGTTTTTCTTCTCTTTATTGACCAAATAACTTTTACTGTAGTCAGTTCTAATTTGGCTCAAGAGATAGACGAAAACCCATTATTAACACTCCCATACCTGAAGTTATTTCAGGTGGTCGTAGAGAAGTGCACCCCTTTCATGGTGCGCGTCACACTGCACAAGTCAGGATGCTTCAGACTAGGGGCTGCCCGTGGATTTTCATCTCCAGGCAGTCCCTATGCCCATGCAACACAGACGAACACCCTCTAAGGAAGCTGAGCACTAACAGAAAGGGACTCAGCAGTTATGTCATACTTGTGTATCAGCAGTACCAGTTCGTGGTGGGAACCCTCAGCCTGCCCACATCCATTTTTTTAGAAAATAAATTTTCACATGCAGAACAAGTGGGCGAGAACAGCACGTAGTAGTTACTGCATGTACCTCCTCAGCATAACACATACTGCATATCAGGACACAGGTGACACGCCAGCCATCTCATACAGTAATTTACTGCAACCTACTACTATTTAAAAATTATCTAGGATTGAACTTACTGATTTTCTACTAAAAGACAAATAGCTGAGATCTTTGGCTCACAGCACGCTGTCTGCAAGATTAACCAACCTTGCTCTTTCTCATCAGAAGGTATGAAGTTTGGTCAAGTAATGATCAAGGTGAAAAGTACTGATCAAGTAATAGAGAGCATGGGTCAGGTGGCAATCCGAATTTTTTTCTCAGTAACTATTTCTTGATCCGGGTTACTGCCCAGAGATTGGAGACAGTAAGCAGGGGATGACAGAAAAGGATCCTGTCCTACTTTCAGTTGCTCTTACAGAAACGGGCATACTCCTTCCCAGTAGAAAGTCAAAGCCTGAAAGATGTCCAACATGCATGGGCTCGAGAAGGAAAACAGTCAGATACAAGAGCTAATTTAAAGGAAGAGAAAAAACTGCATACCCTTCCACTGGCAGAGGATTATGCAGTAAAACAGCTGCTAGATCTGCCAGCTGCAAGTATTTACAGGAGGACACACTTCTTCCTTTCATCCTTTGAAGATAGGTGCTGACAACTGAGCTACAGTTGTCACTGAAGTATACCTCACTTAAAGGAAAAAAAAAACCTCTCAGACTCATGTGCATGATATCTTTTACCTCTTAAAATTTATTCTGAGCTGTTCAGACTAGCATCTTCAACAGCTCTGAAAAGCTCCATGGAAGCTTCCAGAATGACTTACGGTTTTCTAGTAAAAACACATCTGGTGCTTCAGCCATCTCTAGCACAAAGGATAACATATATACCAGTATAGAAACACTCCTTCTCAGAAGACTCTTGAAACAGAGATGACATGTAAGTGGGGAAGCAATCTAACTGGAAGCAGATAAATCACTCCACAGCACATGAGCACCAAAGCTACCGTGCTTACTGTGGCAAGTATCGCATCACTTCACTTTGAGAACATATCATCTAGCACCAACCCGGTTTCCTACACTACATACTGCTCAATTTCTCTAACACCTAAGTCAGGTAATGCCCTCCTTTGTTATTCAACTCTTATCCCTCTCTAGAGCAAGTCAGTCTCCTGCATTAAGCAAAGAACAGATCCAATGGAAAAAAAAAATAGATCAGCCATCATGTAAGGAGCCTCTGACAAGGTACAAAGACAGAGTCTCTTGGGGGACAGTCCTGAAGGGCAAAGGAGTACGGGAAGGCTGGACACTCTTCAAGAAGGAAATCTTAAAGGCGCAGGAGCAGGCCATCCTCATGTGTCAAATGACAAGCGGGCAGGTAAGAACAACTCAGGAAAAAAAAGGAGAGTTATCATCTTTGGAAGAAGGGGCAGGCCACTCAGGAGGACTACAAGGATGTCGTGAGGTTATGCAGGGAGAAAACTAGAAAGGCCAAAGCCCAACTAGAACTTAATTTGGCTACTGCCGTAAAAGACAATAAAAAATATTTCTATAAATACATTAGCAACAAAAGGAGGGCTAAGGAGAATCTCCATCCTTTATTGGATGTGGGGGGAAACGTAGTGACAAAGGATGAGGGAAAGGTTGAGGTACTTAATGCCTCCTTTGCCTCAGTTTTTAGCAGTAAAACCAGTTGTCCTCTGGGTGCCCAGTCCCCTGAGCTGGAAGACAGAGACGAGGAGCAGAATGAAGCCCCCCTAATCCAAGGGGAAATGGTTAGCAACCTGCTACACCACTTAAACACACACAAGTCTATGGGGCCAGATGGGATCCACCCAAGGGTACTGAGGGAGCTGGCAGAAGTGCTCACCAAGCCGCTTTCCATCATTTACCACCAGTCCTGGCTAACTGGGAAGTCCCAGTTGAGTGGAGGTTAGCAAACGTCACACCCATCCACAAGAAGGGCCAGAAGGAGGATCCAGGGAACTTACAGGCCTGTCGGTCTGACCTCAGTGCCAGGGAAGATCATGGAGCAGATGCCAGAAGTAAGATACAAGTAACACCCACCTTGACCTTTCCCCAGTCAATACTTTTTTTTGGGTCCTCCTGACAAGGAAGTTTTATTCCTGCATCCATACTTGTTGCCACAGAAGCAATAAATTCCACAACTTACTCATGGTATGGAAAAGTACTTCCATCTCTTTCCTTTCAATTTCACAGGATGCTACAGTCTGTGAAACAACGATTAATCGATCCCTTTTCACGTCACTCATTGCTTTGCAGATTGCCACAGCCCACCTCAGCCAACTCTTTTCCAAACGAAGCTGCCCTTCTTGTATTTAACTTTTTTTCACAAAGAAGCTGATCATTATCTTTTTTTATTTTTGCTACTCTTTTTTTCATCCTATTAAATCCACTTTGAGCTAGGGTGACAAAAATTACATGACTCAAGAAGCAAATGTACTGCAGATTTGAAACAACGTAGTGCTTTTTTAATTTTCTTTTCTATTTTATTTGCTTTTCTGAGTACTGCCCCTTTAAAAAAAACAACTAAGTAATTATTAGACACTGTGAAATTAATGGCAAATTACAATTTTCCAATCACAACCAAACACTAATCCCCTCCCTCTAACCACTGTTCAGGAATATTTGATAAATACATCACAGCAAAAAGAACAAACAAAAGCAAATCTGGACCTTTCAGATTGGAAAACTCAACTGGAGAGAAGCCAGACGAAGCAGTCTTCTGCTGCACACATTAACTACAATAGCTAACTGAAAGGACAGGAATACAGAGGGAGGGTTATTGAAACAGGAAATTACAATTAACATTGCAAAGCAGTTATACTTAATAGCAACTTTTGAATGAAACTTTGCATATCATACGGTTAGACCTATAGTGAATTATATGATGTAGGCTTCTCTTTAAATTCACCTGAACTAAGCGCAGGCTGTTTAGCCTCCCTCAATGTACTTCTCCAGTACTTGTTTCCATGAAGAAGCAATACTCCAAGCAGTTACCATATTTTGTCTCAGACTTCTCATGCCTCACAGCAAATAACAAATTAGTGAAAGACTATCACTGCTAAATCTTTCTCTTCCCATAGCGCAAAAGGAACAATAAGGAAAACCCAGTAACACACCACATTAACAATCGTGACTTACCATCTGAAATTTTCTTGTTACTGAGATCTCTTTCCAATTTGGAAACAGGAGTAGAAGAAAGGCGTCTTGAAGAAGACGTTCCTCTGTGTGGTGGCGTTAAGGGATTTTTAAAGATATCAACCTGCCCAGCTCTTTTGATGTATTTTTCACCTCTTGGACTGCTCAGGGGAGAATGCTGGGAGCTGGGATTATCCTCTAGAAGTTCATGCTGGGTAGTCAAAGGGGGTCTATTAACAGCACATGGTAGAAGTAAAGGGGACTGCATCTTTCTCGGTGTTCTGCTTGCAGCCATACCCTGCATGACTCTGTGCTGGTAGTTCCTATAGGCTTCTTCCAAATACTCTGCCTCTTTTTCTAGTTCTTTTATTCTAGCCCGCGTCTGCGCCATACACTCCAAGTCAGAATCTGGAGAAGCACTGCGTGGCTGTAACTGTTGACGATAGCCAATTCTTTGCACAGCATTTACCTTCATCACATCGCTCATAACCTGATTCTTCAGGAACGTGCTATCCACATAAATATCATGAGGTACAATTCTCTCACCAGTGAAGTCAAGGACAGAGCGATCGACAAGCGAAGGCTTTGGATTCCGATACACTTCATTTTCCAGAGCTAAATGATAGCAAGAGAAAGTGAGCGACAGTAAAGAGTGAGAGAGGGAGACCCATAACGAAACAGAAACAGTAAAACATGGCATTTAAATTCCAATTTGATCAAATTTATTTCAACATGGAATCAGCTTAAATCTTGAGAGTTTAATGGGTTGATTTAAATATATTTTTAATGTAGCTGCATAGCTGCAAATTATCACTGATATTATTTTTTTAATATATAATCCCTCCATGTAAATCTACCTGAAGTATACACTCTACAATGTTATTTCTTAAATTACATTTAAATAAATAAATAAAAACATCACCACTTTGGACACATTATATCCAATCATGCTGTTAAAGGGTGAGGGACACAGGGCAGGCCACAAGGCTTAACAGTTTCCTTCTATTTGGAGAAAAACAACATAGCACACAGATAATGTTGCTGGTTTTTTTTTTAAAAAAAAAGTAGTTCTCCAAAACTATCAGTTAAATTGAATGTTTCGGGGCTGTCTGCTTCCTGGCTTGCACTTGTATGCTTCAGTAAGCCCAAAAGACCAATCTATAGGGCTGTGTCTTTCTCAATGAAATGGCAACCTTGCTTTTATTCCACATAAATGGTTCTTCAATGACATCCTTAACTCTGATGCAAAATAAAAAAGTCTATGCAGTATTTTCAGTCATTTAATTAAAATATCTATTTGCTATTTTGACACCAACAAATTTCCAATTCCAAATGGTACCGATACTTGTACCATATATGAAAATGTACATATTGGTCTAGTGAAGAATATAAAGTATTGCATATATTGAACCATGGTGCAACACATGCTGTATGTAATGTATAGTCATTGCAGAACTCAGTTCTGTATTTTTAGATTAAATACACATCCCAAAATTTATATTTGTCATACCTGACATTAACAATTTGTCAGATAGGCATCTTTAGAACTACATTTCTTCAGCAGACTGAATTGTTTTACACAAGTGTCTCTCTCTTTCTAAAGTCCCTATGAGGTGCGTAAGTTATTACCCTTGACAACAACTGTTAAAAGTTAAGGTTTAAATCTGTGAAGTATGCAATACAACTTCAAATCAATTATTCTTATTATGAACATTCAAGAACCAAAATTCCTTAAAACACCACTTGCCTCCTGGAAAACGGTGATTATGTTATCACCAAACGTTAATGTCTTCATGCTGAGGAAAAACAGACAATAAAAACATGCAAGTATTCAGGGAGGAATGTATTCCTTCCCTCCTATGCGTTTGCTTTCTGAAAAGAAGGGAAGTTGTAATCAGTCTGCTTTTTAAATTGGGCTTTTAAATAGATTTTGATTTTAAATTTGAAATCTACTCACTGGTGGTATATTAGTTCTATGCAACTGCAGCTTTTTTAAGCTTCTGGAAATTCTTACACTGGTTAGGTAAGTGAACTTCATAAAGGCCTGCTCTGGTGTAAGATACAGACCTGCCTGTGTTTGGTTCACCTGCAGTTTCAGTTCTTCAACCTGCACATTTAACTTCCTGACAGTAGCTTCAGAGTCCAACAGTTGGGTCTTTAACTGAGCACAACGCTCAACCTATACGAGACCAAGAGAAAATAAAAAAACAACATAATTCAAACAAAAAGAATAATCTCAACTGGCTGAATAGTTGTTTCTAAACTTTTTTCAGGTCCAGTCAAACCATATACATGTAGTATCCTACTGAATGTCAGTGCTGACAACTTAATGACTAGGAAAGATTTACTTTGGTTATGTTGGGTTGAGGTTTTTGTTTTGGTTGTTTTTTGGTGCTGTTTTGTTTTGTTTTCTTTAGAGTTGTTTACATAAAAATAAGCAGAGTACAAACAATCCCCATAACTACACACTAAACAGCCTGCACAGATACATAGATAAACGTGAACAACATGACAGGAAGAAGAAAGGATTCAAATTATTTATAAAGAATAATTTACCTCACTTTGTAGCTGTTTTTCCAGAATCTGCCTATGACTTTCAAATTCATCCAGCGCCAGCTTCCTAGAATGTTCCACTCTCCTCAGCTCCACTTGGCAGGCCAGGTGCTCTGCCGAGGGCTGGGACAGCTCTACCCAGAAAGAGAAATACCAGACACTCAGCCATAGAAGAACGAGTGTGCACTTTTCTACATGATACACCTTCAAAACGTAAAGCTGATTTGTCTTTAGGAACATAACAAGGCTTTGTTTGAATAAAGTACTTAGGGATTTTTTTTCTTTCTTTTACAAAGGACCAACATTTTTGTTGTCGTAGTCATTTAAGAACTAGACCCAGACTGTCCTGGTCTAAAAGAAAAATACATATCCCTACCTTATGTAACTGGGTGGACATCTCTACTCTCCCATTATCTCAAATGCACATTAAAAATACTTGGCATTTTATAACTATAGGCAAGCACTTAAAAATAACAATGCAATTTTCTTGTACCATTATTAACCATACGGATGCTACAGTTAGAAATATGGCACTGCTTTTTTCAAAGGGTGAAAGGGATATTCATATTATTATAGCTACCGCTTAATTCAGGATTTCTGCTATACAGACATATTAAAGAAAATAAACTTATAATGTCAAGGACTGCTTCATTTTACACAAACATTAGTTAGGGTTTAATGCAAACTACTAGTAAACATAATACAAATAATGTGTTTTAATGAAAATTTATTTCTAAACAAATACTTGTAGGGAAACATAAGCAAGAAAATTACTAAATCATTCACACTGACTGTCTCGAAGATGCTGGTTCTCACTGCGAGTCTCATCCAACTGTTGCCTAAGTAGTTTATTCTGCACTTGGAGCTCCAATTTCTCCTCCTTTAGCAAAGGATAGTCCGATACCTCTTTCAGTTTTTCTGTCAACAACTGATTCTGTTTATTTACCAACAGAACCTGGGCCTTCACTGACTCCAAATCCAGCTGCGGATAAAGAACAGTTTAGAAGCTTATGAACTGCTGTACTACTTAATTATTTTTATTTCACATTTTCTTTTTTTTTAAATGTACCTCAAATGCATTAATTAGAATACAGCTTCTTTAAATTCATGTTTACAATTACCTCAAGCTCTTTCGTGCGTGATATAGCTTGCTTGAGTTCCTCCTTTTTTGAATTAACAGCAATGGCTTCTTCATGCAAAAGCATAGCCTTCTCTGCAGGGAGGATTAAAAATGCTGCATTAAAATTAGCAGAGTATTACAGTAAAAAACTGTATCAGCAAAAAACAGTTTAAGCTGCTAAGCACAACTTTCAATTTAATTCAAGACATAAAAATGACTGTCATACACGCTCCTTCAAAATCAGGTAAATCACACTGTGTCTATTTATATATATGCATACATACGCTCCTTTACAATTAAGTAAATCAAATTCATATGCACATGATATACCATCTCTTTCACGTGTCCCTAACTTAAAATTCTAAATAAGTTATGTGCCCCAGCTCTCTTCTCAAGCTCCAGTTAAACATCCTGTGCACAATAAATGTAGAAACTGGCAATCATTCAAGGGTACGGTACCAGACTGTCCCAGAGTTCAATTAGAGAATGAACGAGCTAGTAGGACTTCAGAAGGAGATGGGAAACTGAAAAAGCAGGATGCTTTGCAGCCTTTGTGCAAAGCAGCAGCTCATGGTTCCCACTGCATTCTGAACAGCAACGAGTTACTGACCTGTCACTGGATCCTGCTACCTGTTTTCAAAATCTATTCTGATGGCTTTTCTGTCACTTATACCACTGTTACTGAACACCATGACTGTTTAGTAACAACATTTTGATACCTGTTAGTAAAAGCTCTAGAGATAAACAGCTACTTCATTAATCTCAAAGAGATGGTTACCTTTATTTTTTTTCTCATCTTCAGTAACTTTATTAGTTCTGGCTATGTATTCTTCTTTTAATTCAAGCTGATATCTAGAAGTAAAAAGAATTATGCACTCCCAAAGTATGCGTGTGCGCACATAAGCATACATTTGCATAAATTCCAGACTAAACTACAATCACACAATTATTTATTGACAAAATTAGTTATTGCAGAGCCACTGAAACAGTTGGAAAGTGCCCTGCCAATCACCTCATTCAACCACCTGCTCAAAAAGCAAGACCACCACCAAGTCTAGAGCAGGTCAGCTGTGGCTCTTCCTAGCCAAGTCCTGAAAACCTGAAAGGATGTATATTCCACCACCTCCCTGGATGGCCTGTGCCAACGCTGCACTACTCTCCCAGTAAATTTTTTCTTCCCCATGTCCAAGCTGAATCTCCCAAACCATAATTTACAACCCGCCATATGAACTCAGAGGTCGCATCCAACATAATTATCCTGACAGACCTTTACTAGGCCCTCTCCAGTTTCCTCATGACTTTCTTGAACTGGAGAGCCCAAACCTGGGCATGGTATTCCTAGCACAGCCTTCACCAATACCCAAAGGGGATAATAACTTCCCTCAGCCTGTTGGACACGCTGCTACTAATGTCACCCATCATGCTGTTTGCCTTATTTGCCAGAGCACGCTGCTGGCTCATAGTCAACCTGGCAGCTCCTCAGTCAGTTCCTTTTCCTCATTTATACCTCTTCATAGGGATATTCTGCCCCGAGTGCAGAGGTTTGCAGTTCTCCTTGTTAAAATTCCTAAGATTTATGTTGGCACAATCCCCAACCTTATCAAAGTCTGTCTGAGCTGAAACTCTGCCACTTGTTGTGGAAGCCATTCCCCTTAATTAAGCCTCATGTTTAAAGTTGTTGAGGATGCCCTGTGTCAACGTCCAGATCACGGATAAAGGTATTGGACAATATGGGTCCCAGTACTGGCCCCAAGGGTTCTCTGCTCGTCATCAGCCACCAGCTAGACACTGAGCGCTGCCCAGGTACATCACTATTCACAGCCCAGCAGTCATCCAACTTCACTGTTCAATTTTACTGGAATTTACAGGAACTAAGAAAGCTCAGTATTTTGCACGACTGGGACAGAGATTATGAATGTTTTCTGATATTGCCATATCCATCCTCCTGCATTTTTGCAAATGGTCCAGACCACTCAGATCCTTCTCCCAATTATGGCATTTAATGTTCACCATAGAAATAAAAAAAAGCATTTTCTAGCAAGCATCATTATTTCCAGACAATAAATAGTAGCTCTTTGATGCTTTTCATCAAGGGTTTGGGACAAAAGGACATGGATTTTATCTTTCTGAGTATTTGCAGTGTGTCTAAAATACTTTGTATGTTGATAAAATAAGCTCAACAGCAGTTCATCCTTGAAATAATTTGCTTCTCTTCATGAACCAAAAGCACTTTACAAGCATTATTACAAGCATAACTACCTGTTATGGACTAGGTAAAATAAGATACCAAGCAGGTCAATTAGTTGCATTTCATTGTTCTCTGACAAAACCCTCAAATCTACTTAGTTTCAGCTGCAGCACCATTCCTATCAAAACCTATTCTTTACATCTTTCCTCTGTAATTTAAATAAAGACGCACTAACACAGATAATACTTACTGTTCACTGGCTTGCAATAAAAAGTACTGATACATCAGTCATTTGATTTAACTGCCTAACTGGAAGACTGGTTCATGCCATCAAATACACATGAGTAATAACATGCCAAGAGCACCTGCCTGCACTGAAGCATCAAGTAACCCTTCGAGTGACCAAGGCGCTCCAAGAAAGTACAATAGCAAAGTTAGGATATACTCACTGCAACACCCCAAAAGCAGTCGCAGATGATGTCTTATGCTTTCAAAGAGCATTTCTAAGCAAATGCTTTGAAACCATGTTCAAGCAGATGGTAGTCAATAAAAGAGGGTGATCTGTATCAGAGAATGCCTCTCCAAAACTTGGGACGGGTTAAGGTAAGAGCCAGTCTATCTGTACAATGGGCTAGTGTGCCCCTCACTCTTTTCCCAAGAAACCTATAACATCTCTTTAATGCTAATTTCCCCTCCATGCCTTTTCTCCGTTCATTAAATGGTCAGTTCTTTTAATTGTGGCCAAAGAAAGTTACTAATATTGCTTCAAATTCTCTTGTCTACACATACAACTAATTTTGCATCTCTTCCCCAGATAACAACATAGAATTTAAATTACAACAATAATATAACCTATAATCAAAAGTGAATTATTTTCCATAGCAAGCTTTTTCTGAACCTGACAGAACATTTTGTCTTACTAGCAAAGAGTTAAGCAATAACGTGAAGAATTCAAGCTGACTAAAATAAAAACATGAGTGCACATTTTCAAAGTCCCTGCTTTGTTACACTTTTCAGAAGAAATCCCATACAATTTATTACTCTGTTTTCATAGGAAGTAGCATGCATCCTATTAGAGACAAAAGAAAAAATTTACTTTAAGAGTTCCGTCTTAAGTTTTTGGTCATATGTCTCCTCTATGTTCTTCACAGCAACTTCTCGACGTCGAAGTGCATCATCAATAGCTTTATTTTTCTCTTCCTGAAGTTTCTGAGTGCTGAAATATCCATAAATATACAGAGTTATAAATATACCAGTCATAAAGTCAAAACTTCAGTTTTGGGGCTTTTTTAAAAATAACATTTAGAGGTATCAAAGGGTAATGTGTTTGCTTGGAATGCTGTAGCAATTTAAAATTATCATCAGAATCTGTCACTGTAATTCATTCAGAACAAGGAGATGTGACACACATTAAATTGCCCTATTTAAAATCCAGTATCAATCAATTATGCAGCTATCCTGGGTTAACCCTAGCTCAGTTTCCCACACCAGAAAGGCTTCAGAGGAAATAGTGCTGACCATGCCATTCTATCAGCACCCTCTGCTGGGTTGTTAAAAAACCCTGAGCTTTTGCTAGCGGGATACTCATTTTGCTAAAAAAACCCACAGATGACAAAGTAATTACATTAAGTAGTATTGAAACAAGGCCAAAAATGGTTTGGTTATTTTTTTATTTAACCAAAGAAAATTGATCTTACTAAGTAAAAAAAAAAGACAAAAAAACCAAACCAGGATTAAAGTAGTAAAATATTATATACATGCCTCATCAGCGCTAGGGTTACATACTGTGTTGTTTGGGGTTTGTTTTTTAGGTTTGGGGTTTTTTTGGTTTGTTTTTTTTTTTTAATTTAAGCACTTCAAAGCAAATATCTGTTTCCTTGCCTCCAAAGTGATGCTGCACTTTTTGGGTTGGATGAGGTGGAATAATAAAAAAAACCCAAAAATGTCTTTTTGTATGGGATATCCTTGCTAATAGAGACAGTACACAATACTGCTTAAAATGCAAAACACAACTTCTGGTATATACAATCTATTTCAACATCATACAGGCAGCAACAACTTGAAGCACACTTTCCAGAGAAAGGACAACAGCATCATTTAGCATTGTATATGCCCTTCAGCAACTTACACTTCAAATGCCTCAATTCTTTGCTTCAGTTCCACCTCTCTGGTCCTTATGACTTCAATATCTTTCAGTAGACTTTGTCTCTGAGCGTATACTTCCTTGGCTTCTATCTGAATCACAAAATATTATCTCTAGTTTTACTTCACACTTTATACAGGTGTTTACTGTTTAACACGTTCAAACTTTCAAGAATCTTCCTCAAGAATTGGTCTTTATCAAATAAGTATTATTTATATAGTCATAATTTGAAATAACATCCAGAATTCAGAATTGATTGTAATTATTTTTTTTTATTCTCTTTCTCCTTTTACTCCGAGTAAAAAATGTTTTAGATGGAGTCACTACTGGCTACCTTTAAACACTTTTAAGAAATAGTACTGATTAAAACTTTTGTAAAAGGAAAAACTGGTTTTAAATTTAGAGAATAAATATGTTCAAACACTTGACTTTATTTAAATAAACAATACTTTTGTATGCTCTTCATAAAAACAAGATTGAAAAAAAAAATGCCAAAACCCCCCTGATAAACCATGATTTAAAACTGAAACTGAGTAAAACAGAAGTCTTTCACTTTTTGCAGTTTAACTTAGAGAAATCAAGCAAACTGTAAAAGGGATTCTCCAAGCAATGAACATGCTAATAGCAAAAGTCATATATTTTCTTAATAATAAAAAATAGTTTTTCTTATCCTTAAGCACACAAGGCATTATTTCTCTCCAAAGAAATAAGTGCCTAAGAATAAGAAAACTATGATTTTGTCGTATGTGTGCTCATATCAAGTTTGTAAGCCATGTGCATTTGACAGTGCTGAAATACTTAGCTGCTGCTCCTGGTGCAAAAACCAGAGCAGTTTGTCAAGCTGTATTTCCTGGGCATAAAGTTATTTTAGTAAAGAGTTAAATGACCTTCTACCTTTAATGTAAATGTACTTCAACTCAGTACAGCTCCTGATCTCTGTTAAAAGAGTCCCCGGGTAAATAAAGCATATACTTTTCAGGGAAGTGCAGAAGCTGACAAGAGCAACCAAATATTCATACACAATACCTGATAGATATGCTGACCTAGTTATCTTTTTTTTTTTTTTTTTCCCGAATTACTGAATTAATTTCATACCCACACAAGAAGATTGATAGCATAAAAGAGATGATTTTCTTGTAAGCTTCTAAGGACATAACCATAAAAGAAATTCATAGCGTAGTGATAAAATGTTTAATTTTCAGATTGGAATTTTCAGAGACCAGTATAATATATATAGAGACCTGTATGATTGCTTTGTTAACCAATATCACATGCCCGGCAGGGGGTGTGGTGGAACAAACCAAACCAAAAAACCCACACCAAAACAGAGAAAAAAATGTGATTAGCATTTGTGGACGACTACTATTTGGGTAGGAAGGTCTACTGCAGACAGAAGGCGGTTGGCTAGGCAAACAGGCAACAGAACAGCAAGCAAACTCTTCTTCCAAAAACTGAGAAGTAATAGAGATTGGGAGAAGCAATTTAGAACTATATACATATTATTGTGTGCTGCAGTAACAGCAAACTGTTAACTCTGGCAAAACACAGAGTTAACAGCCCAAAGGAGTAACTCATCAACAAAAAAAGTGTTCAAAGAAAAGAAACGAGATGCTAGCTTACAGTGAAGACAGTGACTACTAATAATATTCAACATATAATGACATACAGAAATGGCACATCCATACCATACAGACTATATATTCCATTTAGTTTTGAGTCCTCCGTAGCAACTGAAAGAATTTATAACTAAAAGCTATGTTCAACATTCTGTTAAAAAAAATCTCAGTGATCTGAATTCAGAAAAGTTATTAAAACAGATTTAAAAATATTTATTACATTTAAATGCTTCAATTCTAGGTTGCAGAACTGTTCCAGCCAGCTCTACTTAGGTATTTACACACATTCATTCATGCAGTTGCTAAATGTGTTCCCCTATGTATGTGAACAAAAGTAAATTCATAGTTTTCACTAATAAGCCAAGTAAGATCAGAAGTTACATCTCCCAAAGATAAAAGAACAGTTTAATGAACTCACTACATCATTTTGTACTAGATTAAGAAAAAAAATATACGGAACTTTACCTCTTGTTGCTTTTGAAGCCTCTCAATAGCATTCTTTTCACGAGAAAGCAAAGCTTCAGACTTTGCTTGATGTGTCCTCTCTAACTCATGACGCAGCTCAGAGATTTCTTTCTGGGTCTGCACTTTCTCCTCCATTTTAATCTTTGCTATTTCAATTTCTTTAAAATGTTCTAGCTTTTACAAAAAGAAGAAAGAGAGGGTTAAGTAGGGCCATCTTCAAATCGACAAAGACAATCCTTCCTCAGACAATTCTAAATTTCACCTAGAAATTCTTGTTAGGAAGCGGTAATTCGATGAAAATCAATTACTGTGATAAAAGTAGCTTAGCAGCACATACAATCTGCATGTCTCACATAGTTCTCTAACAACTCTATGGCAACCCAGAGCAGATCTTATACAAAACTAACAGCTTTAGACATGAGCAAAACAGAGGCCTATGAAGAAAACCACACTGCAGGAGAGATACTCTGCTTGCAACTAAGGAATGGCCACACTCTTGAATTCCTCCTCTGACACTGTCTCTATTCTTGCCTCTTTCCCAAAGAACCACTTTTGACTGGTGATGCAAGAAATGGCAGAAGCAGACCCATCCTGAATCACCCGGGAACAACAGAAAGTCATGCAGACACAAAAAAAAAAAAAAAAGCTGAACATGTTAAAAAATGCAGAACATGTAACTCCACGTAAAGAGGGTTACAGAAACGGAAGTCTTGACTCACAGACTTCTTTGCACAACTGAAAAAAAAAAAAGTGAATGCATACAAATGGGAATGTACACATCTTGCAACCGCACACAAGAATTGTAAGCAACATGCCTCCATACAATGTGTGAAGTGCAATATATGCAAGAATAAACAGGGTTATAAAGAATTATAATAAAAATTTGCAAGAAAATGGAAAGCAAGCATACAAGAAAAAATGTGACAAAAATGAGCAAAAGTCTAAAAAGAATGATAGAAAAATTGTGAGACTGGAGAAAACAAGGAGGTTAAACAGAGAGGAAAAAGCACAGCAGGAATGTCTGAACAAGGAATTCAGGTCTGTAGGCATAAACTTCGTGAAAAATTAAAGAAATGGTGAGACAGTACAGCATCACTTGTACGTACACAAATTGGATTAGAAATGTCTTACAGTAATTCACATCACATTGCTAAGAAATCCATGTAAAGTTAATTGAATTTAGAAGTGATTTATATTTGGTTAAGATTCCAATCTCCCTTGCTACAACTGCTTTGCTTAAACTGAGACAAACTTAACAATACGCAAATTAATGTGGTTTACATACTGAAAAGACAGTGCTTGTTGGGCAATGAAGACTAAACGAAAAATGAAGGTGAAACATATTTTAAGTTTTAACTCTCTGTCCTTATACTTGTCTAGCTGAATAAATATGACTAAAATTATTTCCTCAAACAATTTACATGCAGATGAGTGCCTTTAAAAGTGTGTCTAAGAATACAAACTGATTATCAGATTATCATTTTTATATCCAAATAAACTATTGATCTTGACAGAAACTCATGGGGGAAAAAACATATTTAAATGACCTGCAGTTAATTTGATTTTTTCTACCCAAATAAATTGTTGATCTTGACAGAAATTTAGGGAAAAAAATATTTAAATGAACTGCAGTATATTCTCTCTGCTTCATTTTTCAGCCATAAGGATTATGTGACAAAATGAAAGAAAAGTCTCTAAAAGAGCTGTCTTGAATTATAGGAAGAAAAAAATTCCCCAGAAATAATTCATAGTATTGCCTGTTATGATTTTTGTGTTTCTGTGTAATGTTTTGAAATACTATGCAAATTCTCATCAGTATTAAAAATTAACTCAACTCTCCATCAAGCTGCACAGCAGCAATTCACACCTCTCAGTTGCTATACACTATATTGAAATTCAACCTTCAAAAAATCAACTGGGAAGGAAAATGAATAGTATGACTAAGCACAGTAAACATTTCTCCATAAAACAAAATAATCAAAGAGCAAATAAAATTTACCAAATTAAGACAATCAAAACAAGAAAAAGTTGTGTTACAAATTCACATCAGAATAAAAAGCTTAACAGCCTGTGCACATTTAACAAAAAGCAGGAATGGAAAATATACACATGCTATATCATCAAATTAACAATTGGCATTGGATTAACTTAGACTTTTGTGTTTGTTGTAACTCCCTATTAGATCTTCTCCTTCAATTTAAGTATTAAAAGTTTGTAACATGCAAAGTCAAAATTAACAAATAACTCCCTCAAATTCAATGACCAGAGTTATACCTTTTGACACATTTCTGCTTGAAGCTGCTTCTCTATTTCTTTTCTATATTCTTGAAGTTTTACTTCTAAAGATTCGTATTTCTGATGCTGGGGATAAGAGTCTGCAAACTGTTCATCAATCAGCTGAAGCTTCTCAGCTATAAAAAGAGCAACATATCCATCATAATTTACAAACAGTCACCACAGTTATCCTGCCAAAGACTGCAGGAACCTGTGTCTCTGTAAGAATTTCTTTAGTTTACCTAAGTAGCACTGTCATAGAAAGACCTGAGTGGTACAAAGGCAGAGGCAGCACAGACATGCCATTTATCAGCTTTATGCCACACAACATATACCTAGGAGGAGGCACTTAGCTGTTTAGGCACTATTTGCGCTATTACATAGTTATTCATCCTCCTTCTTATGGTTGGACAAGAATTTTCTTTCAGGGTTTTTGTATTACTAGTAGTATGTATATTACAATTCAAGAACTCCCAATCTATGCCTAACTTTCACTGAAACACTACCACAGAAAAAGAAAGAAGGCATACATTTACAATTATGTTTTCCAGAACATATTTCAGCATATAACATTTCCAGTCCATCTAAGATGTTATAGCTCTTAGCTAAGAAAACATCTGAGTGATTAAAAAAACCCCACAAACACATTACAAGATTTTTGCCTTATTTTAAGAAAGGTTAGAAAACCAATGTGATAGGTATGATTTTTACTTATTATTAGTTTAGGCTGCTTTTGAGTAAGTGATGAATGTATACCATTTATACAATTCACAAATCCATACCATTTACCAGTATGAAAATATCTGGGGAGACTTGCTTGCAGTGGTTGCACTTACCGAGAGATTCTCTGTAGGGAGGCACTGAGGTTGTCTGAGTCTCTGTGTCATGAGTTTCCTTACTTAGATGATGTTCTGTAAGTCCGATTAAAATCTGCATAAGAAAACCTATCAAGATCAAATATATTAGTTAGTTCTGATTTCACAGGAAAACTGAATTTGAGCCTGTAATTAACGAAGTCATTTTCACTGTACAAGAAAACCTAGTCAATTTACAGAAAGAACCAAGTATTTAAGTAAAAATCAATACTAGTAAACTATTAAGATTTTATTATAAGCATAATCCAGTCCATCTCATCCTGCAAAAGCTGTCCTTTTGCAACTTTTCCTTTCATCCATGTCTCTGACTTGCAAGGTCATTTGAGAGAGCAGATTATTACTATTTAAATTACAAGGTCATTAGGCAACAGGGGGTTCTGAAGATCACACTACTTTAGGGTATACAATATAGCTCGGTTTCATCATGCAGACCTAAGAATTACTTCTTATACAAAACAATGGAAAGTCACTTCAATCTTTAACTAGTTTTTGAAGTACATTACACAAGCTAATACAGTCAGTTATAAACATACACCAAAATTTGAGTTTGCCAAAGTTAGTGTGAAAAGCTTCCAAAGAGCATTATATTTAATACCTGATTACAGATTTTTTTCATATTTCTAATGTTCAAGACATTTATTTTGTAGGTGAATGTTAACACTTAATCCACACCACAAATAGGAGTTGGATAATCCTGAAATATAATGTTAATCATCCTGGTGTACTGCAAGTTTCAAAATCTGACTGGATCCGTATTACTCCATACCAACATACACTCAAAAAATTTGAATTTCTACTGCTCACATCTTAATAAAAATGAAGCAAACACAATTATCCTTGTCTGCATCATGTATAAACATCTTGTACCTTTATTTTCCTTCCGAGTTCCCGAAGTCTGTAAGAAATAAAAGATGTTTTAGCCAGTCTATTTTCATCACAACTTTAATTTAAGCTTATTTTCAAAACCAAAATAACTTTACCAGTGATTTGTAAAGACTGGATTTTGGATTGATCCTCATTAATTGAAGAAGATCTTGCATGGTCCACATCTTGCGTGGGGGGGTGGGGGGGGAAGATAAGTTAGAAAAGGTTAACTAATTTAAAATAATTTCAAATATGTAATAGGCAGTATTTTACAGTTGTAGAATGTTTTCCATTCAAGAAAGATCTACTTACTGCTTTGTAAAACCACCTTCACAGGCCTGCTGTTCTAGTACTACATTGACTTATCTCCACTACCTAAAACACACAGCAGCTAGCATGTAGTTTGATGATCAACTGAAGCTGTGAAAAGAGACAGGTTTGTTTCCTCCTCACCCTGGATACACTCTCCTGCTACTTTCCTCGCTTCTTCTCTTGATTTATCATACAAATCAGATGAGCTTACTAACCCAAGTGACTAACCGGGTCAAAAACTTAATTTTCAGTTAGAAACACCTTCAGCCCATCACATACTCATAGAGGAGAAACAAAGAGAGGGCAAGGACTGCCCTTTTCAGCCACAGCTTGTAGTTAGAACAGCTTAAACAGACCATGAACCACACTTCCAGGGAAGAGAACTGCCAGACAAGAGGCTAGCTTTAATCAGGATCAGTTCCCCAAGTGCTCTGCCACACAGCCTCACAAATGGTCATGCCAGACTGCGGCTATGGGTGAAGCAAGTGCAAGGTTAGGCAGCTTGTGCTATGTCTGTCTAGAACAGCATCATTAGCTTCTTGGCAATTTAAAGTATTCATGAAAATGGCCCTGAATAATGAAATCTTTTACAGAGATAATCAGAACCTGTACTCGTGTTTGTATTTCACTACCACAAAAGGGGATTTTTTTCAATTCTGTTGGAATGTGTTAACTCCCAGAAAGCAAAGCTCCTAGAAGTCTTAGAAGAGGTAAATTACTGAACTTACCTTCTTCTTCTCTAATCCACTTTCTGGAAAGAAAACAGAAAGTGAATACTCATAGCCACATCTCTGTAGATGATCTGCCACCAAACTGTTGGACGCTGTGATCAAAAGCGAACTGTCATCACTTGGAACAGCCTGTGGCTGAAGTTCTCCACTTAAAATTGGGTGCATTAGTTCATGGATTAGCTGGTTTCGGAGCTGTGTCTGATACAGAAAAGACATTATATTCTCAGGTCACACGTTATTCAATGAGAGGTTTTATTTTTCAAAATTCACAGGGAGTGTCATTTTACTTGTGCATGTTCTGTTACAACCTATATAACAGAAATGGGCAGGCTAACTTTGGCAAAACTTAGAAGGCGGCTTGGGACACTGTGCCTTTCTTCAAAACACTCTAATGGTAGCTACAGTGATCTTTGACTTTCCCTCAAGATGCATCAAATGCAGGACTGCAAAGAAGTATTGTTCTCAGTCAAGAACTCAGATAAACTCCACTCTAGTATCCCCAGCTTCATTTTTAGATCACTGCTTTCCTGTTCCCCTTCTCTCTGGCTTAAATAAAGCCTACCTGATACTGCCTCAATTTCAGGTGTACTTGGAAAACTCACAAGTCCTTTTCTGAGTCTCATATCAACAAGCTGCTGATGCCATCACAAAAGCAGATGGGAAAATAAACAGGAAATTCAATGTCTTTAATATCAATTATTTTGTAGGGAAGAAAAAGAGCACTAATAATAATTAAATTGTATTTTTTATTATTTCTTCACATTCTATGAGTTACAGTAGAGAAAAAAAATAACCTAAAATCAGAACGTCTCCCTCCTGTAAAAGGAAGAAATAATAATTTTCATTATATAATTATACAAGTTGTTCATAGTGTACTAAAAGATCACAACACAAATAACGTTTTCAGCTTTTAACAGCAGGTATGCAACAGGGACAAAGTTAATTAAAGAAGTAGCATGTTATCAAAAATGGGATGAAATACTTACCAAACTTAACAAAGCTAGATCATCAGACTAGCCTGATATTTTAGTGTGGCTTTCTACAGAAATTAGGCTGACAACAGAAACAAAGACAACCGAAAATTGTTTTGCTTATTAATTTCTGAACTTGTCCAGTTTCAACCAACTTTGACAGAGATGACATTGTCTCAAAAACAACCGAGACCAGCAACCTCTTATACATCTGGTGACAAAATGCAAGTGGAAAACACAGGACTAAATCCCCATCCCTACAACGGGAAAGGAAGGCAGAAATCGGTTGTCATGTGTTGGCCGTTCAGCATACCTGTAGCCCCAGATCCACTCTGCCTCTTACTAACAGAGGCAGTCAGATAAGACCAAGAGAAAGTTGAAAGTATTTTCATTAGAAGATGTAATCCGTAAGATATCCTTAAGAATCCATAAGAAACCCAACAGTATTAATTCTTCAGCTCAGAAAAGCTACAAAATCTTTAATATTATGTATAATCTTCTAGACGAAAATGAAGCAGGAAAACAGATTTAAACAGCATGCCACCTGACAGACTATTAGTTAAGTCAAACAAGACGAGAAACGGTTCAAGCACTGAAAGTTTGGTATAGAAATCACTGAGGGAGAAACAAGTTGTCCTGAACAGGGAATTCTTGGCCACAAGATTATCAATGGTATTCTTAAAATATAGATCTTGACTTTTTTTTTTTTTTTTTTTAAACAAACTTGACATAAAAAGCAGGAGCTAAAAAAATTTGCTAGTGACATAAAGATGTGTATAGAAGTACAGAAAGATCAGGACATCATAAAAAACTGCAATCAGATTATGTTTAAAGACTAACAAAACTGAAACTACATGAAATACGTTTCAGCGTTTAAGGCCTGATATGAATTTCTGCTGTAACGCAAGGGATTTATTGTTTATTTATTGTTTGGAAACAGCAAGATGTGGATGTGTCAATCAAATAATGACTAGCACTACAAATGTAACATGTCTCAAAAAGAAACATATGCAGCCTTTCACAGACATTGCCACAAAAACAGGGAAGAATTAACACCATTCTAAACTTTGCGTGCAAAGCTCACAACAGCCATGATCTACTTCCTTTAAAAAAAGGAGGAAAGACTTCAAAGTGAGGACCACTGGGGTAACCAGCAATGAGAGTGCTGCACCTTGACTTGCTTAGCATTGTAGAACAGAATGCTGAAGAAAAGGTATGACTGCTGCCTATAAATCAGCAAGAGGAGTAAGAGCTACTTAAACTGAAGGATGCTTTCAGCACAAGAAAAGAGACCAGAGCAACCATAAATAAACCCAGGCTACAAATCAGAACAGTTTCACTCTTGAACACAACCATACTCTAAGACATTCTCCTGAATGAGCAGACAGGGAAAAAACAGCTCAAATAGTTTTAAAACAGAACTGGAATATTTTAGGAGGGTAATTCATATAGTGTGCTTACTTACAGTAGGTAATAAACAGACTCTGTGACCTAAGAGATCCTGTATTCTCATTTATTCCCCTCTTCCCTGCTTGACTTTTTTCTCAAGCATGAAAATTTTCAAAGACCAGCTATAGGCCTTTAACCTTCCTGAAAAAGACTCTGAGATTAATCCACAACGAAAAGCACTTCTGTTTAGAAAGAATCTCATATCTGACAAGACAAAAAAAAAAAAAAAAGCTGAATACGATTTAGGCTATGGCAAAATTAATACGTTTGGGGACCGTGGGAAACATTTACTTGGCATGAGTTTCACTGCTTTCAACGTGAAGCTTTCAACAGCGAATCACCGGTAGCACCTGCTGAAAATAAAACACACCTTAAGTGTGTCCAGTACACCTCGGTTCTTAAAGGTCTGATAGAGCCTTTTCCGGAGTTCATCTTGGGACAGTGTCTCCCTTTCAACCGAAGCCATTCTGTCCTACAATACCAGGGAACAACAAAACAAAAACAAACACACAAAAAAGGACATTATTGACTCCCAGCTCGATCCACGGCCAGCGAGACGGCGAGCGCCCAAGCTGCTCCAGCCTCCCCCTCACGCAGCCTCCCCGTACCCACAGGGAGAGCGGCAGGCCCCGACCCGAGACCGCGCCTGGGCGCAGCGCCTCGGTCCCCTGGTTCCTGCCTGAGCCGCGGCGGGCGTTCCCCGCAGCCGGCAGCCCGCGCCGCCAGGCTCCGGGAGCGGGCGCAGCAAGCGCGGCTGCAAAGCTACAGCTCCGTGCACGGCTCCCGGCGGACGCTAAGGCGTCACGGCGGCGCCGGATGCTGGGGCAGGCAGAGAGGAGCGCTTCCGGGCGGCCGTTGGGAGCCGTTGGAGAGCTCGCGTCGCAGGGTAGGCGGCAGGCCCGGGGCGGGCCCCTGCGGGCCTAGACCCCGTCCTTTCCCTCCCTCCCTCCTTCCTTGTCTCCCTCCCCCACCTGTTCCGCGGGCAGCCCCTGTGGTGCCCAGCCCTTCCCCTGGAGGCGGCAGCCCCGTCCGTGCACAGAGGAGCCGCCGGGAGCCCAGGCCGGCCTGAGGGCGCTGGGGCGCGGCAGAGTGGTTCGCTCCCCTCGGGTAACTCTGGAGTCCCCGGGGCCGAGCCGTGGGACTGTCCCGCGGTCGCTGTGTACGAGGGAGGACGGTGCCTGCCATCTGCCATCCTTCCCCTTTCTACTGCGTGTTTATAGGGCCCCCGGGGAGAGGCAGATGAGGAGATTGTTCGGAGGCTGGTACACCGCGTTACTTCATGGGATACTTGCTGTCCAGGCTGTCAGGGGTTAAAGCATCAGGCAGTTGTAGAGCAAGAGTTTTTAGGTAGTAGTAACTAGATTCACTTCCAGGAGATGTTCCACTTTCTAAGTTTTTTTTTCACTTTTTAAAATATAAATTTGCATACCTAAGAAAGTGGTTATCTCTGTTCTACGGGAAATTTGAAGTATGTCTAGGAGCACTTTCAGATGGATGAAGAGTTTGTGTATAGACTCATCAGTAAAGCATGTCTATTTTATTTTGTTTTCTAAGGAGCATTATATTGAAGAATGTCTGGAAGTTTCTACTTTGTCATAGTTGGTCATCATGATAATCCCATATTTGAAATGGAATTCCTACCTCCTGGAAAAGTAGAATCCAAGGTGTGTTTTTTTCCCCATGATACTCCTATGATGTAATTATGGTGCATTTTTTGATAATTTTACAGTGTATTAGAAACGTGACCAGCATGTTGTTAAAAGTGTTACTAGTATCCACTGTTTTCTGGGGTTTTTTACAGAAACTTTATCATAATGAGTAGAACCCTGGAGTGCTTGAATCTTTTAAAATTTTCTTTGCCAGATCATACTAATTCTTCATAAAACATGGTTTCCTTAAATATCCGATGCTTTATGGTGAAAACTATATATTCTAGTCATGCTTTGGTCATTGCTCTTAGTATGTAGAGGTTTTATAATAATGGTTTATTATTTAATGCTACTTACTGTCGTTCTCTAAGGCATCTGTATACAGTAATAAGGTAAAGTAAGGAACGTGAATTTGAAAGCTCTATTCAGTCCTTTATGCTATAAAAATCTTAATTTTTAATAATCTTTAGTCATACTTGCTTTTAAGTAAGAAAGGTATAAAACCTGTATTGATAAATACCAGTTTGAAAATATGAGAAAGGTAAGACTACTCAATAAGTAGTGTTTCTAGTGTGAAAGAAACAAATCTATCCATTGTGATAGTACATCAAAGAAAAAATAGACTTCAGAATAAAAGTGCGTGGATCTGTGAGGGCATCCAAAAATGGAAGTATATGCTGTCACTGATTTGAACAGCATGGTGTCACCTGTATTTTGAACTAGTGTCCCATAAAAGATTGTAAATAAGGCTAGTTGGACTAAACTTAGTGAGTGTGAGGATGCGTCAGATCGTGGAAAAATTCGTTTTCTCTGTTCTGCTAATGGAAATAATGGCTGAGGTAAGCTTCTTGTCTGACTGAGGTTGAAGTACTAAATTTTCTCCTAAGAGAGAATCTAAATTCGATGTGCACTGAAGGAGAACTAGTTGATACTGATATGTTTTGGCAACTATCACTTCTGTTTCTGAGACATGCCATTTAAGTGTGAATTCAGTGCAGATGCGCAGCTGCCTGAAATAAGTGGTTTGCATAATGTATGTGGTAAATCAGCACAAGCTTTTGCCCCTTAAACTTCACTACTTAGTCTCTTCCTCAATATGATTTAATAGAATTTACAAAGCTGTTAATGCCCTGAGTCAAACTTGATTTGGGGGAAAAACATAGTGCACTGAGAGGTGTGAGAGTGGCATTAATAGTGTCCCCATATTATGAGAAACAGTGCAAGACTACCTGTGTTTCCAGTCTAATAGAAGCTTACAGTATGGTTTACTCTTGTGTTTCTTCTTGGCAGATGTTCTCCGGTGTTTTAGTTTGTGTACAAAGTAAATGGCTCTTTGCCTACACAACTCTTGTAGTGTTAGGGCCTAACACTGTGATCACTCTTATGAAGGCCATTTGTACTTTTTTATAGGAAGAGGTGCAATTTACATCTGCAAGCATATATTTAATACTAGTTACAGGATGTTTTTCTGCACTGGGCTCTTGGGAAAAAGAAAACCCCCAAAACCAATAAAACAATCCTATGTTTCTAGGCAAATAACCTAAAAAACCAGAATCTTTAGGTGATAATGTTACCAGTATATCTGTCCTCTCTGTCTCTCTGCTTTCCCTATCAGTCCCCCAACTTTTATATGTTGTAACCTATTGTTCAATTTCTGCCAAATTTGACAGAGATGTTATGGTCAAAAAATGCTAAATTGCTGTAAATGTCACAAGAACAGGTGACTGGAAAGTAAAAAAAAAAAAAAAGACTTTTATCAGGGCCTCTGTTGTGGAATAAGTTTGCAGTGGGAGATTACCCACTGGTAAACAAAAGGAATCACGCTTGAATTCATTCCTGAGGTATAAATATAGGCTTTATTGGTTCTGCCGCTCTCAAGACTGTTTTTGTGATGACCTTTTTTTTATGACTGTTTTTCTCCCTTGAAACCAAGTATCGTGACAATATATACTACTTTCATTTAATTACAGGATGGCACATATGTGGCAGAAAAGAAGGGTGTATATATAACTTTATGTAACTTGAGCACTAGTTGTTTAGCAACTTGAGCAAATTATTGTTTATATTTCATTTCACTGAATTATTGTTTATATTTCACTCCTTTCACTAAATTACTAAGCCTTTGTCTTCTGGAAATGCATTAGGATGATCATCGCCATCTCAACCAGTTCATTGCCCATGCTGCACTTGACCTAGTAGATGAGAACATGTGGCTTTCTAACAACATGTACCTGAAGACTGTGGACAAGTTTAACGAATGGTTTGTTTCTGCTTTTGTCACAGCTGGCCATATCCTTCCCTCTTCTCTTTCCTTATATTTATATGGGACAAGCCTTTTGCCAGAAAGGGACCAGCCAGATAAAAGGAGTTTGGAACAGATTTCTCTGGCTGTTCACCACTATTATTGTTAGAGAGTCACCAGCTTTAGGATGAAGTAAGTTGGGAGGCACAGCAGTTGTTTAAAACTGGGACCAATTGGAAAGGTGGATTTTTCCTTTTGGAGGAGTTGAAATAGCCTAATGAAATGTGGAGCTCACATGGAGTAGAGGAAAGAGGAATGAGAGGGAAATAATATGAGAGGGTCTGGGCACGCTTATACGATTCTCTGTTCCCATCTGTTTGATAGTGATAGAGAGGAGACACAGTGATAAACATGCTTGGGTGTCCATTACATCATCTTGAAACGCAGCGTCAGGGCTTGATCTTGACTGCACAGACAGTCATAGAAGTGTGTGTTGTGAAATGTTTCGTATACACAGCAAGTAACATCGAATGGCATTTTAAGTTCAGGGGTATATGGCAAAGTTGCTGAGGGTGTTGTCCATGTTCAGAATTGTATAGCTTTAAAAAGAATAACCTTGAATAGAGAGGTGATTATTTCCAAATAGGGTAATTTTTAAACATAAAGGTAATGCTCTCTAAATTTCACTGCTTCAGTTACTTCTTTAAATGCTTCCTCATATAGAGTCACTGCTATTTCATGTACAGCTAAACATTGTAAGTATAGGCAGAATTAGGTGTAGATGCTTATCTTGGGATATGTTAAATATGTCTTCTTTGTAAAAGCTAATTTTTCCTTAATTGCTTTACATATGAGATTTATAATGCTTCATGATATAAGGCAAGAAGATGGAATTAAGAACTTCTTTAATGATGTGTATGACTTGTATATAAAGGTAAGAACTCACTTCTTATGGTCACACTTTTAAGTGTGTTCTGCTGTACATGCTCAGGCATGCCTGTATTAGCCTGCTTTCTCCTGGGGGCCTCTGTGAGTGGAGATGTACCCATGCTGACCACGTTAGCCAGAGTTGATAACCTGTGACATAAAGGCCGTATTTTCCATTAACAGAATAGATTTTTATAAATTATTATCAACTGTGGTATTTCAGAATTGATTTTCACTTTAAGTCCAGTGACTTTGGGCAGTCTCGTGTCACTAACGGTGATAATGAAAGCCAAGGGCCCTTTCTGCCGAAGGCCAGTGGAAGCGCTGGGTGCTCAGAACAAGTAGCCCGCGCTGTCACAGCCTGGTGGTACTGCCACTAGATGGGGCAATGGCAAGCGCAAACTGGGAGATGGCCACCTCAGCTTCCTACCGGGAATCAGATGATGCTGATGTCCAAAACGGAAATTTCCACCAGTGTCGTGATGGATTTGTTCTGAGGAACTGGTACTAAGGGATGGCTGTGCATGTATATGGGGAGAACGTAAGGGCCTGGAAAGCAAGTGACTGCTTAGGAGCTCCGTGCTCTTAAGTGGCACTAAATAGGCTGAGAGCTGATCAGTTACCATTTGAAGTAACTTTTTCCAGTGCTGGACATTATGCTTATTAATGAGTTTTTTCTTCTTTTCTCAGTTTGCAATGAATCCATTTTATGAACTCAATTCTCCTATTCGATCCAGTGCCTTTGAAAGGAAAGTACAGTTCCTTGGGAAGAAACACCTTTTAAGCTGAATAAATACATTTCCTGAATGAGTGCTTTTACAATACTCTCCTGATTATTTGAACTGTAGTTCTTCTGGTTGGTTCTCAGCATGTTTGATATTCATCTTCTGAAGATAGACAAATTGGATGCTGGAGAAGCTTTTTTTTTTTTCTGATACAGATAAGAACAACCAAGCTTCTCTGGTTAAAACATGTATCTTAAGAAGTTTCCTTTTATGTGCTATGAAAACCAAGTTTAAAAATGTCAGGGGCTTAATTGGTACAAACTGAAACATGTGGGTGTCAATGCGTATGCAAAATGTAAGCCTCATATACAGGGTGGGAGGAAATCGGATCTAAACGCAAAAGACATCTCTACTCGTGATTTAATATGAGCAAAAGGGAATTCTTGACTGTTGAGCCTAAGTGGTTGATTTTGTTAGGAACTTTTCTACATACAGTCCTTCGCTACAGAACTTAGCAGACTAACCAGACTAACCTTAGTCTTTGTGGTATTAAATCAGGTCTATATTTATATTGTAATATGTAATGTATGTATTATAAAGTGCTCAATAAAAAGAAAAGAGGATGTATCAGCAAAGCTGTGTCTTCAGTATTTCAAGAAGTTTTGAGAAAAAAACCACTTTGTTTTAAAGCTTAAAATTTCAGATTTACCAGATGTTCAGTGCAATACGTGTTTAGCTGCAGTGTTGCATCAATGAAATGAAAGTAGACCAGAACAGCTATGTCTGCCCTGACTTCAGCTCTAATTCACACATGGAGAAACTAAACTAAATGTACATGTTTAAGCCCACTTCTTTCCATTATCTCTGCAAATGCTGAAATTTTCTTTTTGAAAATGTATTCAGAATGGGATCTTTGAATTATGAAAGTCTATTTGTTGAGGTTTCAGAGAGGCATTATTTGCCCTGTGTGGCTACTATTCCATTGTAAAATGTGGTTGGGGACCCTTTTGCAAAACTTGCCGTCATTCCAAACTAGTAATTTTTAACTAGGTCATTTGGCATATATGCACCCAAGGTTTTGGTTGGTTTCACAATCTTTTAAGTAGTCTGTTTCCTTTTGCAGCAAATCTGTATAAGCTATCTTGGCCATTTTTTTTAATGTCTGAAAAATAATTTCCAAAGGAAGTGGCATGCTGTTCTAGGAAGTACATTTTGCATCGTCTGTGTAATTGAAGGGACCGCATGTGTATGTGCTTTAAATGTCTTAGTCATTATTTCTTTGTAATTTACACTTACTGCTAAACTGTCACTGTAAAATAGTCCATGAGAAAAAGAATGTGATATAAAAATTGCAATATTTACTGTAAATAAAATGTGGAATGATGCAGTATGGATGCCTGTTGAGTATACTTGAAATGATTTTGGAGAAAACTAGATGATCACAGTAAGGCTCCCTTTACTGGTAGGGTAGCAAATGAAAATAGGAATACTTGTCCTTGCAGAATTACTTCATAAAAAACACACTGTACAGCATTTTGATAATGTCATGTAATCTTATGTAAATCAACTGTTTGGAGTTTTTTTTACTATATACATGAAAGCAACAGAAACACAGTTGAGATAAAGCGTTCTCGTTCATATGATAAGGAGCCATTAAGTTGGCACTGTTACCCTGTTTTCTGCTTCCTCCTCAGTAGCATCATAGCTGGAAAAACACTAACAGTTAAGATTCACTGATGAAATACATTAAATAATCATATACGTGGCAGTCAGACAAGGTTTGACAAAGGACTAGTGCTGAGTTTCCACTTTTAGAAACTGGGTTTTTTGATAATTGCATTCTTTTCTGCCGGTACATAGTAGGAGGTTAGGTAAAATGAAAGCATTTTATATCTGGCCTGATCTCTGAAGGCAGACAGCCAAATGGTGCCTGTTCCTGTACCCCCCCTATATCTTGCCTCTTTTCTTCTGAATATAGGAGTTGTAAATGGGAAATGCAGTCTTACAGGTCCATCTAGGCTTTATGAAAACAGTCTGTTACTGGTCACAGGAAAGAGAGAATTTTGTCCTAACTCATCAAATGAAATCCGTTGTGGTATGAGAAGGCAGCAGATAGCTGTATTATGAAATAAAGGCAACAAAGTTTATGAGTTAAAGGGACTGGAATTACCCTAGATGCTACAAAAATGAAGCATAAGGAAATGAGAACATTAGCACAAGCTAAAAACGTGAACCAGCCTTAATAAATCTAGGTGGGAAATGCAACTTAGACTCAACTTTCTGCAAGGTTCTGTTACTGTTCAGGCCACCTGTCATATGACTTAAAGTAAGATCTGATTGAGGAACAGAGCAGCCGTTAAAACAAGCGGCCTGGTTCTGGCAGCAGTCTTACACTAAGCATCTATGTACTTTGCTGGAACACAAGCTGTGAGCTGTCCTAGCTCCTTTCTTCTGCCCTTTCCCATTTTGCTGTCTGTTCTAACACACACAGCTTTCATCAATCCTGCTGATTTGCCATGACAGTATTTTTAGTTCCTTGTTTTAAAGAACATCTGGAACTTTGCATACATATTACATAGTATGCTCTGTCACTCTACAGAACTGTAAATATTGCTAACAGGACACCCTAGTACTTAAGGCACATCAGTACTTGAAATGAATCAGTGAACTGACACATAAGCCCCAAGTACCTACCTTACCTCCATATTGAATGGGAGACACTCAGCTTCCACACAGTACAGAAATGCCCATTTGTTATTGAGCAGCATTATGGCGGGGTTTTTTAACCTATCATCTACATCTGCTTGTCATAGGACTTTTGCTTCTTTCAAGTATATGACAGTCTCCCTCTGAGGCCAAATCCTGATCTCAACCTAATTCCTATACTGTCTTATTTACTATTGCATGTAACCCCCCCGTTATCTTTACTAGCCACTTTTGTGATTAGCATATAGTTGTGGTACCACAGCTCCCAGGGCACAGGTAATACACTTCTGTTGTATTAAGGTTTATTTAACTTTATTAAACCTACTTCTCAGGTGGAGGCTTGGTAACCATGATGTTACATGGAAAGGGGGCAGATGGGAAAACACAGGTGGAGGCTTATGCACAAGACAGACCACAATGCTTCTCATCCTTAATTGTTTCCTTTCAGCAGTCCTACTGGAATCATATCTATAGTATTCTAGTCCTGGCAACTTCATCTCCTGTTTAGTTTCAACCTTAACCTCTGCTAAAACAAGCATTAAAGGAACGTTTAAGTAGTAAGGTAGTAGTTTTACAACTATTTCACCTCACTAGTTTAGTAGCTTCGTAGCCCCCAATCTTCATTTTTAAAGCTTTTTGCTCCCTCAGCTTAATCATAGGAGGAATTTAGCTAAGATTTTCTTCACAGATCTTTTCATTCATTGCCCAGAAATTAAACATAAGTAGCAGCTCAACCCATATTTAGCTGTTAGGTGACTGAAGCTTAAAACACAGTTCTGTTGCTGCATATGCCGGACTGTAAGAATGTATTATACTTAGGAATGTGCAAAAGGTAAAAAGATGTGACTTTGAAGCAGTAGGTCTATGGAGTAAAGTTGTCCTGGACAGGTTCAAGCAAAAATACAATACATTCAGAAAAGTGTACTAAGAGCGACAAGAAGGGTTTGTTTTGCAAGCTTTACTTCCAAATAATTACACCTGGTACAGACTGAACAAATAGGTTAAGAGAAAACTCTCGCTGTTACTGTACTCTCAAGAAAGGCTTTTCTACTGGAACAAGAAAGTTGCTGTACAGAAAGCAGAGTTTGTGTAGTTCAGTGAATAACATGGCCTGTCCTATAGGCCTCAGACTTTCTTTTGATGTGTGTATGTGCATGCCTGTTAGCAGCCAGATTACACATTGAAGCAACAGTGCGCTATCAAGTTTGCTATTACAAGGACAGTGGGTACTCTGAGAGCCAACATTCAACTCGTCACACGAGTATTCTACCATTTAACTGCAACAGAGAGCCTCGAATACACCTTCTGTGGTTTCATCTGCATTATTGCAGAAAGACTGTCCATTAAATACAGAATTTGCTTCTGTTCGTTGTCGTGTAAGGAGTACAGTAATATAAAAGACATTGTCTTGAATGTGTAAGTCCATATCCTAAATTAGCAAATTAAATAAGAATTGAATTCAGTTCAAACACTAGCTGTAGCTATTTCCTTGTATTAGGGCTGAAAGCTGTCACAATCTACTGTAAGTCAAGAGCTTCCTGAGTTCTCTACATATTGCCAATCCTTAGTTTCACAGTGCAGAGATTACTGGTAAACACATTCATAGCTCAGGTTAACAGGAACAAGACGTTTGGAACTTTTAAGGCTGTATACTAAAAGTTCTCTCACAAATCTGTCACAAAGGATCCCTTCAAGTGCTATTAAAGCTGACTGAATAAAGCGTATCTTTTTCATAACTAAAAATGGTTACACATCAGTTAGATTTTTTTACCTTATTGTCAGAAACATGCTAGAATGGGACTTAAGGCAAAGACACATATTAACTTAAAACATCAGCAGTATCTTGCATTAAACTGCTGGAAAAATTAGTACAGCATTAGAATAGCAAATGAAAGGAAAATAGATGTTAAATATGTAGGAAATGTATTTCCTACTTAAAAAACCTACACAAATTATAGCAACGTTAGGCAATTAGAGAAGACCTGAAGGTAATTTATATTAACTTATTCTAAACACATTAGAGATGAAGTACCACTCACAGCAAAAGGAATGTAGTGAGACTGAAGTTTAATATCTAGCATTGTTAAGAAACTGACTTCTAGTGAAACAAAAATGGAATGCTGATTTCATAAAAATATACACATATAAAAGTATCTTTGTGCCTGAATTCCAGAACAGTTTCTCCAAAGTAGTGCTTCTAGAACTTTCAAGTTTTAATTATATTCAAAGTATTTATCATTTGAATAAACTTGGCAAATTACATTCTTATATTAATGTTTTTACTTGACACCTTCCTAAATAGAAAGTGTCACTAGTTCAATAATGGGTCACTCACGAATGGAATTTTTTCTTTTGCTCCCCCAAGAAAGCAGCAGAATATTACAATTTTAATATTAGAGTGAAACCCATTTGTTATTTTATCTACTACACCTTCCCCATCCTTTTATAGAGCAAGCTAGTCAAAAGTAATTTGGCCAAAAAAAAAAAAAAAAATTAAGTCAACAACAAGATGAACTGGGTTTTGGTTTCCGATTAAGGTTTACTGTATCTGTTTGAATAAAGTGATCTGATCTATCTTCAGAGGCTAAAACTCTTCTAACGGCTTCTTCAAAGGCTGCTGCAACGTTAGTGGCATCTTTCGCACTGGTTTCAAAATAGGGATGGTTGCCATTATTCCTGCACCAGTCTTGGGCTTCTTCTGTAGACACTTGCCTTTCATCGATATCAACTTTGTTACCCAGTATCACAAACGGAAAACTTTCAGGCTCCTTGACATCTGCATAATAAATGAATTCTTTCTTCCAGTTGCTTAAGTTTTGGAAGCTTTGAGAGTCATCCACACTGAAGGTTAGCAGACAACAGTCAGAACCTCTGTAGAAAGGAGTCCGCAAGCTCCTAAACCGTTCCTGACCTGCTGTGTCCCATATCTGCATTGTAACAAAGTGTCCATCGACTTCCAATTCTTTATTTAAGAATTCCACACCTATTGTATGAAACAGCTGTGCATCAAACTTGTTGGTGACGTATCTGTTCATAAGGGAACTCTTCCCAACTCCACCATCTCCTAGCAGTATTACTTTAAGGAGTGATGATTTAGCTGCCATTGTTATGGGAATAAATCCTCCTGGTTTCCTAGACCTGTAAAGATTAAGAAAATCATTAAAAAGGAAAGAGTTGCGAGCACAAAATTTTACACACACAAATATCTAGAAAGTGTTAAAGTCCACCAACATCAAGTTTCACATACAAAAGCAGGAGAACAATGCTAAATAGGTGTAGATACTCGTAGTAAGAATACCCACTCAAGAATAGCACCTGTTTAAGAGATGCCTCCTCCACAGACTGCAGTCTGTATGGCAGTCTAAGCAGTACACTGCATGAATTACTGGTCTGTCACTTAAAACACTGAAAACCCCCAAAGCCCCCAACGTTTGTGCAGAAGGGATATTGCATCACATTCAACAAGTGCAGCAATTCATTTATGTCGGCTGAAAAAGATCCACAGAAGAAAGTGGAGTGAGAGAACTTTATAGAGCACATGCCTTGAACTAGGCACTTCATTGTCGTATTTCATTAGCAAAGTTATTTTTTAACATGCAAAAGTGAATAGGAAACTTGAAGAATAAAGCAGGACACTATCTGTTATACTGGAATAACTGCTGCACTTCACCCAAAATTGCAACCAGACAAGGAATTTAAAATCAACTCACAGGGAATACAGTTATCTATAGAACAAATGCAAATGCTGTAATTAAGTCAGGTGACTAGGTACTGGTACACAAACACTCAATATTTTACAGTTTACTCCTTGCAGAACAGCTGTGATGAATGGAATACTGTTACAACTACTACAAAAGCAAATTCACTGTTGCTACTTCAAATGGTACTCAAGGTGCCGAATACTGAGGCCAAGCCTAGACTGACAGCTCAGTTAGTAGGTGTCAACTTCCCATAGTAAAACTGTCAAAAAGCCTGAAAGTGCTAGTGAATAGTCTGGCTGCCAGCGCAGGGATGGTGAATTAATGGCATCAATGAAGCTTTTTTACTGTCAGACTTAAAAATAAAAAAAAAGAAATCCTTTAACACTAAAGTAGATAGCTCATTAGTGTTTTGTACCAGCCCAAGCTTTGCCCTCATTACAGTGTCATCTAATATTGTAAAGTGTTTTAATTGCTTGGGGGGTAAAGTTTCATTTTAAAGAGCCCAAACTTAAGTTCCCATATGAGGGTAACTACTGTTCCTATACCTGTCTGATACTAAAAGAGCTCAAAGTAATTCAGCCAAAATGGGCTTCTCTGAAAATAGCATCTATTTAAAATGGAAATGGGTCATAAGTTGCCTAGTCCATCTCCTCTGAAAGAAGGAATGCAGTCTTGCTAGCTGTAATTAGCGTTACTGGCATATACATCACCCGCAGAGTATGGTTATGGAATTAATACCTGATACAAGCTGGTATGAGAGTCATATGACTCTGTGCTGCCTTAGAATCAAGGCTTACATTAGAAGCAAGACATTTCAGGAATTTTTTCATCTCTAACTTTCCATCTTTGAATGCTTATTTGTTAGACCCAATCTACAGTAAGATAGAAGAAATGCTTTATAGTTTGAGAGCAGCTGAAGCCTCAACACAAAAAATTTCAAAATATACGGAACAGTTGCTGCTTCCATTAAAAATCTGTTCAGAGCGAGTAATTTTATGTATTCATACTGTGTAATTAAAAATGGTGTTTATAAATCCTTTATTTTGTTCATGTTTGTATCACAATAATGTTAAAACTGCTTAAGAGCCACAAGTGAATTGTTTATTTACCTTTCAGAGAACTATGGGATAAGTGCTATGGCTCAGGATATAAACACACATTTTTATGTACATGAAAAGCCTTATTACAGTCACAGAACTACTTGCACATGCATTTCAGTTTCATGCTGAAATCTTTAAAATGTTTCAGTGTCTTCATTTATCTCCCCAATTCCTACTGTTGGTAAACCAATAAGTTACCTGAGCTACTCCATTAGATAGGAGCACCTTCTTAATAACTAATGCATTCATGAGAACAGAGAGTACTGAATGTTTTCCTGTTCTTCCACTTCAGAGTTACGATTTATTTTTTCTGTCCTACTGAAATCACAAGACATAATGTGAATAAATAACTGACTTAAGTAGCTCTGACTGGTACTATGCACTTGTTTCTTTAGCTTCTACAGTTTGAAGAACTGCAGTTATTATCATTAAATTGTCCACGAAGCCACATTTTAAACAGAATACAAGTAAGGAAACTCTGTTAACAGTATCATGTGCATCCAGAACCTGAGAAGTTAATTTGCACTATTTCAGGTACATGGGCCATTACAGTGAAGTCTAGGAGACTGATGACCATAAAAATACTTTTACTGGGCAGACAATTAAAGACCAGCCACAAACCATTAAAAGTGTATTTTCAACTAGAACCAAACTGGTCCTTCTACACAAAGGCTATAGAAACAGTCTGCCTAGGACTGATAAGCAAGTCGCTCAATGTGATGTAGGCAATGTCACTTTTCAGGACAATCAGCTTCCACAGTAGAAGCTGTCATGCTTAGCTAGCAGTTTATGTTTTTGTAAAGCTTTTAATACAAAATAAATGCGATATATGTTCAGTCATTTAAATACATGCTTACAAGCTGGATCTGAAGCAGCAAAGAAGCATGTTTAGACTCACAGAATGGTTTGGGTTGGAAGGGACCTCAAAGACCATCTAGTTCCAACCCCCCTGCTACAGGCAGGGACACCCTCCACTAGACCACGTTGCCCAAAGCCCCATCCAGCCTGGCCTTGAACACTTCCAGGGATGGGGCAGCCACAGCCTCTCTGGGCAACCTGTTCCAGTGCCTCACCACCCTCATAAAAAATATTTTTTTTCCTATTATCTAATCTGAATTGACCCTCCTTCAGCTTAAACCCATTACCCCTTGTCCTGTCACTACACTCCCTGATAAACAGTCCCTCTCCAGCTTTCCTGTAGGCCCCTTCAGGTACTGGCAGGCCGCAATTAGGTCTCCCCGGAGCCTTCTCTTCTCCAGGCTGAACAACCCCAACTCTCTCAGCCTGTCCTCACAGGAGAGGTGCTCCAGCCCACGGATCAGCTTCGTGGCCCTCCTCTGGACTCGCTCCAACAGCTCCATGTCTCTCCTGTACTGGGGCCCCCAGAGCTGGACGCAGTACTCCAGGTGGGGTCTCACGAGAGCAGAGTAGAGGGGCAGGATCACCTCCCTCGACCTGCTGGTCACACCTCTTTTGATGCAGCCCAGGACACGGTTGGCTTTCTGGGCTGCAAGTGCACACTGCTGGCTCATGTTGAGCTTCTCATCAATCAGTACCCCAAGTCCTTCTCCATTAAGAAGCATTTTTGTTTGGAAGCAGCGAAGACTTTATACAATTATAGGTTTCTTTGACTATATAGAATCATAGAATGGTTTGGGTTGGAAGGAACCTTAAAGATCATCTAGTTCCAACCCCCTGCCATGGGCAGGGACACCCTCCACTAGACCACGTTGCCCAAAGCCCCATCCAACCTGGCCTTGAACGCTTCCAGGGAGGGAGCTGCTACAGCTTCTCTACACAACCTGTTCCAGTGCCTCACCACCCTCACAGTGAAGAATTTCTTCCTAATTATCTAATGTACATCTACCCTCCTTCATATAAGGGACTCATCTGCGGCCCACTGATTATGTGATTTAGAGTATCTGCCAAACCAGAATAGTAGTTTTCAGCACAGTAAGCTGCTGCATTTTTTCTACTTACGCATCTTTAAATAAGTTCAGATTTTTAAAGAGCTCAATCTTTGTAATTTTTTTTTTCTAAGTTATGAAGCCTTAACACGCCAACAAATAAAATAACGATAAAATCCTCAATATGCTTGGAGAATTAATGCTATTTCTCCTATTACACACTTTGAAATTTTTGGAAGGAACAGTCAATATCTGATATAATATTTCTGAAGATTTATTACCTTAATTGTTCAGTTTAAATCATCATTCAGCATCTGAAAACAAAACAAAAAACTGAACTCCCAGTGTGCATCTGATTGTTTTAACCAACATCAGGAACTGCAAGGCACCACAGAATCACAAGTAACTATTTGTTCCAGTTATTTCTTCCTGTGCTGCACAATTAATTTAACATAAAAGTAGTCTCAACCTAGTACAGAGAAGAGTCTGTACAGAGAAGAGTCTGTAAAGAGAAGACTTCTCCCTCGTGTTTCTCTATCATTTCAATATTCAAAGAAAGTGAGAGCAAACAAATAAAAAAGCAGTCCCACTCTAGTCCATTTTGATAACTATTTCTGAATTGCCTCCACCTTACAAGACCTCAAGCTCTTACACCACTGACCAATATTCCTGTTAAAAGCAGGAAACGTTTTCCACTAAATACTATTTCTAACATGATCATATACCATAATACAAAAAGTAATTTAATTGTTTAAAAGGGAGATTCTGGGAGGCAACAGTGAACTGAATTACAAGTCTGAAACATTTCCATTAGCAGTTCAAACACTTGCTGGCAACACTAAAAACAACATGCTAAGCAACTTCAAAAAAATCAGTCTGCATTACAAAATCTTTAATTCCCAGCCCCTCAAAGCTTAGAAAAACACTACTATCTTGACCAATCTACCCATCTAGATTTTCTTAATTCCATGACTGTCAGCTTCATAGCTGCCTTTTTGAGTGCAGTTACTTCTTTTAACACTTAGGTACTGAGGCAGCACTCAAAGAAAAGTGAGATTTCTCTGTCTAGAAAACCATAGCAGCAACACATAAACTTAGTCAAAGAATTTGTCTTTTTTTACTATAAAAATAATTTAATAGATTAAGGAGGACCAGCTTATACCAGAGTACTGAAGACAGGTGCTGAACTCAAGTTTTGTCTATGGAAAAACAGTGTTAGCCAACATGGTAATTGCATTATATCTATGATGTCAGCAAGCTACAACCCTACTTAAACTATTAAGCAAACTAAGTCAATTGGACCAATTCATAGTTTCACTTTTACCATATTGATACCAGGCACAGCAGCACACCACAAAAAAAAACCCCAAACAACTGAAATATCACCTTAGCCTCCCCCCCTTTTAAATAAAGGACACAAAAAACTGGATCTGTCGCAGTATCACCACTGAATTCCGTCAGTATTCTTGAAGAAACTGATGTAAGGGACATTTCAGATTTCTCCACTTGTACCCGCTTTCTGATTTGGAAACAGGCAAGAAAAGTTATTTCAATCACCATTTTCAGCCAGTGGCCACTGACATGAAATCAAGGCTAAACCCTTCCTTGAAGGTATGCAGTACACTGTCCTTTAACTAAAGCTGTTAAAGAGCACCCATTTGAGAAGGAAAAAGAATCCAAGGTAAGGCAGACTCAAGTTTGTTCCAACTAATCATGTTTATTTACAGCCTAATACGCTTTCAGTCAAGACTTCTTTAAAAAAGGGGCCATCTTTGTTAAAGATTTAAGAAAAAACACTCAAAACTACTGTAAAGCAGAATTAGCAGTTCTATAACTAGCATAACAGTAATACTGATCATGTTTCTTAACTTCCTATGTATTCTCAAATTTACACATATACAACACATCCATTTCAGCTTTGAAGCTTATCCACAATTTTCTTTGCTAAGCCATCTTTGTTAAACCACAGGTATCAGACGTTAATAGTTTAAAAAGGCACACCAACACTTCAAGTATTTTGTCAAACAAAACCACTCACCTTTCAATAACAATATAAACTTACTCCCTCATTAGTAATTTGTTTTCTTAACACTGACAAAGCATTTGACAACATTTACCAGGCTAGTATAGAAAAAAGTTGTTTCCTGTGGTTTGTTACTTGCAGTGGCTCATCAAAAAATGACATCAATTGCTTCTCTGTAAAACGTTGGGAAAAAAAAGTCCCCAAAACTATCAGAGTTGCAGCAGAAGGGGCAGAATCCAGGAAGCACGTAAAGTAGTTTTCAACACTTACTGTTTGTGGAGTTTTTACATCTCTCAGCTCTCAATCACAACAAAGTAGTTATACTTGTCACCTACAGCAGATTTGTAAGTTTCTAGAAATCTGAAAAGAAAACACAGAAGCAAATCTTCTCCCTTTACTCTGCTTAGCCAATCCTTGTTCTTGTATTCAGAAGGTACTGGTTTACACCCTGGCCAAATAGGTGGCACAAGAATGGGTTTTTAGTGTGTAACAGCCCAGAAGCCTGTTTGACCTTGAAAGATTTTTCTTGGAATTCAAAGGGAAACATACAGATACGAAGTCAAGATGCTACACACTTTGTAGTTTTAAATGCATTACAATCTTGGACAAACCAGTCAGCCTCCAAACTAGCCTTCCCCTCCATGGGGTACCAACATAAGAGCTGTGGATCAGGAACACCCCTTTACCGACAGCCACTGTCAGCTGTCTAGTTCTCCAGAAGCCTGGAAGCCTTTCAATCATATGGCTCAACCTACTGAATTCCTAAACATCTTGCAAGTCTTCCTTTATCTACAATTTCACCACTGCACTCTGAAGTAGTTTGTGTTTTCTGACAACAGATTATCTGAAAATTGCCTCTCACTGTAAGCAGCCTAGACATGCTTTATCTAACAACAGAATATCACTAGAGTTTATTCATAATAATTTGTAATACAAACACAGCCCAAACTGAACTGACATACAGCTGATGCCACTCATTTGTATACCAAGAAGCTGTATTTCGGTGTTTCTTTGTAAGGTTATTTTTAACTCCTATGTAGTTCAGGACTAACTCAAAGTTGCCTGGCATGACTCAGGACTATGAAAGAAGCAGCAGCCAAGGGAAGGAATCCCTAAGTCTGCTTAACCCCTGGATCATGAAATCATCCCAGTACCTACTGCCAGAATCACTTCATTTATTCTAACTTATATCTAGCCACAAACTCAATCCGCAAAACTTGTCAGGATAAATACCTACATTTTTACCGCTGCTAGTTTAACCTTGCAGAGACCTGGCCTTCACTTTCCATCTTGTTCCCCATGCTCAAGTAGAATAAGCAATCTATTATTCATTCTGATTTAATCAGAGTTGACATTTCTTAGCTGCTCACAGTTAAGCATCTCCCAAGTTCAATATTCTATTACTTTCAGCCAACTTCAAAATGCCCTTAGGTGCTGCTGCTCTTGGTCCTACATTTCTAACAATTCATGAGTTAACTGACATTCTCCTTGCAACCTACTTCTCTGTTACTACTTCTACTCTTTCAATAACTTTCCAAGCAATTATTTCTGCTCATATGTGCTCATCTTTCTCCCTTACATTAGTTTCCCTTTTCTTCCAGGGACTCTTAGCAATAGCAGCCTCTATTGGTCAGGCTACATTGTACATTCATATTCTTCCCAATATAACTATGTGACCAAAGCCCATCTCTAAGGGATTAAGTGGGTCACACTGTACCAGGCAACATACTGTCTGCTCTGTAGAGAATGAAAACAAAAACAAAACACCAAGGAGGATTAATATTATTTAAAAAAAAAAACCCAACCAAACAAAAAAAACCCAAAACAAACCCCACCAACTGATGGTTTGTTTGAACACTCAAAAGCAAAACAAAGACTGCTGGAGCTTTTCTTTTTTTACTACACACCCCCTATTTTTAACTTAACAGAAAGGGCTTTACTAAAATTAAGGCAACAAACAGACCTCCATACCACCTGAATGAAGACAGAGAAAAAGAACAGTTAATTAGAAATTCCACCTTGATACTGAAACACAAAAGTAGTTGTACCATCCTTTGGTTAGGTTTCTCTAGAAATAAAAGTACCAGGAAAAGAAAGTTTTTGATACGGCTGAGAAATAGCTCTCCCTCCAGTCTGACATTACAGCTTACTACCTTATAAGCTACTGAAAAGTTACAAAAAAATCCCCCCCAAAGAAGCCACACATCACCCTTACTCTAAAAAAAAAAAAAAAAAGCAAGCACTGACAATTTCAGTGTTGTACAACACTGTAAAAGTAAAGACAAATAAAAACCACATGCTTATTTAGCAGAGCTGTAAATTATTATGGACAAGAAGGAAAACAACACGTAGGGCAGCAAACTGCACAACAGCTATCTGCAGACAAGCAAGTGGTTTAATTCCAAAACAAAATTTAGCCAAGACATTCCCTACTTGCCTACCCCACCCAAGTGAATAAAATTAAGTGCTCTCCATCTATCTACTTATATGTAACCTTACTAGAAAGGCCACTAATAAAAGTCTTTAAAACTAGTTTTCTTGCACTATTCCATATTTGTTGAATTATTTTGCACAAGTTACAGTTAACATGGAATACTTACACTGAAAACTTCTCATTAACCACTCAAGACATAAGCAAGTCAACAATCTTAACCTAAACCTTTTGGTCCTCTAGCCATCACCACATTTAAGTTTGCATAGCCATCCGTCGCGATTAGAAAAGCAACCGGCCGTTGCAGCAGAGAGCTAAATCAAGTCACTGGTTCAAAAAAGAAGAACTAAACCCCGCACTGCTCAGGATCCCCTTGGGAACACAGACGTCCTTCTTCACCAGACAGCAACAGGAAAAGGCGATAAAGGGATTATTTTGGGGTTTTTTTCGATTGGAAAGGTGTTGAGGAGACGGGCACGAAACCGAGTTTCACCCTAACAGACCGGAGATCCTTATCAGCGCTGAGGTAGCACTATGGAGCCGGAGACTGATCATGCGCCGGCTGGGAATCGCCTGTCAGGAGCTGTTTCCCAAAGGAGCCACCGCCTGCCCCGGAGTCACGGGATCCCCGGTCACGCCACACTTCCCCACCGCCCGCACCGGCTCCGAGGAGCGCCCGGGGCGCGCTGGGGGGGGGGAGAGGCGGCCGGGGCTCCCGCCCCCCGGAGGTTCGCAGCCGGCGGTTCCAAGCAAGCACCAGGGAGCCGGCAGAGATGGGACAGCAGCGGGGGTGGGGGCGGAGAGGGGGGAGAAGGCGGAGCGGGGAACGCGGCAATAAGCGGAAAATCAGGAGGAAGGAAAATAAGGAAACCCCAGTCAGCTCCAGACCGCTTCCCCCCACCAAGGCTGCCGGGGTTGGAGAGCGGCGCCGGGCAGAGCGGCCTCCTCACTCCCCAGCGGCGGGCGAGGAGAAAGCGCTCGGCACGGGCCGCCCTCCCCGGGACGCCGGCCCCGGAGCCAGCGGCCATTGCTCGCCCGCGCCTGCTGGGGAAAAGGGAAGGGACGCGGCGAGGAAAGCGCGATCCCGCCACACCAGCCGATACCTGCCCGCGGGAAGGAGGCTACCGCCGGTCCCGAGCCCGGGCTGCGCCACCGCCCGAAACCGCCGCCAGGCGCTGGGGAAGCAAGAAACAACATGGCGGAGCGGGTAGGGGGCGGGGCCGGAGGGGATCACGTGAGCCGAGCCCGGGTACCCGGCCCCGCCCCCTCGAGGGGAAGGGGCGGGGGGCGCGGCTCGCCCCACCCGCCCCTCGGGGCCCCGCCCCCGGCCAGGGACGCGGGTGGCCCCCGGGACCGGGACGCGCCGTGAGCGCTGGCCTCTAGCGAGGGACGGGGGGTGATTGGGGGGGGGGGCGGTGTTGAACCACGGACCTGCTGCAGGCTTTGGACTTGGCAAGCCCGGCCGTGGGAACGGCTTTGCCCCCAGCAAGCGCACGGCGCTGAGTGTCTGTAGCGAGCCACAGCTCTGCTTGATCGCTGGCGTGTAACATTTAAGAGCAGCAGTGCTGTTCCACCGCAAGAGGATAAGACTTTCATTTGCTCTAGAATGCTCTGAATTATTAAGCTTTAAATGTCTTTATGTAGTATCACAGAATCATAGAATGGTTTGGGTTGGAAGGGACCTCAAAGACCATCTAGTTCCAACCCCCCTGCCATGGGCAGGGACACCCTCCACTAGACCACGTTGCCCAAAGCCCCATCCAACCTGGCCTTGAACGCTTCCAGGGAGGGGGCATCCACAACCTCTCTGGGCAACCTGTTCCAGTGCCTCACCACCCTCATAAAAAATATTTTTTTTCCTATTATCTAATCTGAATTGACCCTCCTTCAGCTTAAACCCATTACCCCTTGTCCTGTCACTACACTCCCTGATAATATTTGCAGGTCAAAATTATTTATTAAAGGCAGTGGTCTCACTGCACTCCACGTCAAGGGCCCCATGTAAGCAAAATCATGATTGTAAGGCAGCTTCGCTTTACAGGTAGAGACATTTAAAAATATACATGGGTCAATGAAGGAACTAACCCAAATCCCAAGTATGCTATTTAAAAAGCATAGTCAGACACTTTTTTTCTGTAGCAATTCAGAATAACATCAACTTGACTGTTTAAACAAGATCACAGGAAAAAAAGTCTAAAGCAGCTGGTGATAAGAGTCTTTTCTGTGCTCTTACAACTCATCCTGAGGATAGGGCAAAATGTAATTAAAATGAAAAGAGCAGATATTACTTAAGTGTATTTAAAGAGGTTCCCACATCATCAAGAGAAACAGGCGATGACAGGCATAAGGAAAGAGCATTTGAAATACACCCGTTTGCTCGAGCAGTCATCACATGCTTCCCATCACAAGGGAGATGCAATCCAACTGGAATTGCCACTTGCACAGTCATCTTCTTTTGGATCAGATTTACAACACAGCCAAAGGAATGGAAAACAAGATCTCAGTATCATCAAAAGGAAATGTCTCCTACTGACAGGAGCAGGATTACTAAAAGGCAGTCCATGCTAGAGGGAAATTTGATGATACTAGGCCCATTCTTATTTAACAAACCTGGACTTTGAAAAATTTTAAGTACTTTTTTCCTGGAATCTGCTTTCATCTAATGTTAAAGTAAAATAGAAGTAAGTGTTGGAGGGGTAGACAAATGGCCTATTTAAATAATGGTAATTCTAAGACATAAGTTCTGATCAGTTATGGCACTATTTTGTGATTTAAAAAGAAAAATATCTGCATTTAGAAGTGGAGGAAATAATTACTCTGTTTTGCACTTGATACCTTGTGGGATGAAGCTACCATCATTTTTTTCTTGAAACAAAACTTGTACTCAGGTACTTGGATACATTTAAGGAAATCTAAAATCACAGAATCACAGAATAGTCTGGGTTGGAAGGGACCTTCAAAGATGACCTAGTCAACCCCCTGCAATGAGCAGGGGCATCTTCAACTAGATCAGGTTATTCAGAGCCCCATCCAGCCTGACCTTGAATGTTTCCAGGGAGGGGGCCTCCACAGCTTTCTCTGGGCAACCTGTTCCAGGGCCTCACCACCCTCACAGTAAAGAATTTTTTCCTAATATCTGATCTAAATTGATCCTCCTTCAGCTTAAACCCATTACCCCTTGTCCTGTCACTACACTCCCTGATAAACAGTCCCTCCCCAGCTTTCCTGTAGGCCCCTTCAGGTACTGGCAGGCCGCAATTAGATCTCCCCGGAGCCTTCTCTTCTCCAGGCTGAACAACCCCAACTCTCTCAGCCTGTCCTCACAGGAGAGGTGCTCCAGCCCTCTGACCAGCTTCGTGGCCCTCCTCTGGACTCGCTCCAACAGCTCCATGTCTCTCCTGTACTGGGGCCCCCAGAGCTGGACGCAGTACCCCAGGTGGGGTCTCACGAGAGCAGAGTAGAGGGGCAGGATCACCTCCCTCGACCTGCTGGTCACACCTCTTTTGATGCAGCCCAGGACACGGTTGGCTTTCTGGGCTGCAAGCACACACTGCCGGCTCATGTTGAGCTTCTAATCAATCAATATACCCAAGTCCTTCTCCTCAGGGCTGCTCTCAATCCCTTCACCCCCCAGTCTGTACTGATACTGGGGGTTGCCCCGACCCATGTGCAGGACCTTGCACTTGGCCTTGTTGAACCTCATGGTTCCCATGGGCCCACTTCTTGAGCTTATCCAGATCCTTCAAATTTTTAAAATTCTAGTTAGAAACAAAATTCTTAAAACTTCTGAGATAAGATGTATTTTTATTTCTTTTACATGGGAACATGAAAGAAAATAGAAAAGGACATGCTGTAACCATGGCCTATTATGCTTTTGATTTTATAAGCATAATGGAGTATCAGTAGTTACTCTTATGGGTAAAATACACACATGCATGCTCGAGGATCAGGAACCAAAGGTACTTTTCCCTTGTACCCACCCTGTTACTATTATTCATGTATGTGACTGTCCCTGCACACCTTGTCACCCACCCTCTGCTCTTGGCTCGTCTCCTCTGGCACAGCAGCCCACCCTTGCTGCTCCCCGATGTGCATGTTCATCTGAAAGCTGACCTTGCACCTTAAGGATTTTATTCACAGAGCTGTATTCAAGAAAAGATAATTGTTGTTATGTCACGTGCTAGCAAACAGCACAAATAACATCCCAATGGCAAATAAAGGTCAATTTTGTGTGTGTGTGTGCGTGTATGAGAAAGTTCTGTATCAGCAAAGCTCTCCTGTAACAGAGTTTGTGAATAATGCTTTTTACCATCTGTAGTTGGCAAGGAGACTTTGTTCTATCCTGGGAAGTGATGACATGGCCTCAATAAAACATGACTTTGTCACCTTCTGGCTGAATTACAGCAGTACAAAATACGGGGATATGAAGTCATCTGCCTTTATGGCTCTGCTAATACCAGAATACAGCAAGCCAGCCCCCAAGCAATCCAAGAAATTATCAAAGTGCTCTTGTTTCTTTCCTTATCTACAAGGCACTCAATGAACCCTGAAGATTCCCTGAAGGACTGTAATTAAACGTATTTGCTCCTTAACCGCAGCCTGTTACCAGGTAACTTTTGTTTTTGCCAGAAAGAGCTGTACTTTTTTTTGTTTAAAGAGTTGCAGTTCTTGGCTTTAGTAACCAATCTACCTAATACAGCAGACTGAAAGGAACACATTTTAAACAAACAATAAACAGCACCATTTTACTCTTGGCTTGGAAAGGAAGAAAAAAGTTCTAAACAACAAAGGGCAGCAGAGTACCTCCCTGAAAAGGGCTACAGTAAGAGGGTTATGAGGGAGATACAAAAGGCCCTCAACAGAATGGAATGAAATGGATCCTGCAGTGGATCTCCAGCAACCCGAAGGAGATTTGTCACTGGTGTTAGGGGAGCAACATTGACTCCTATTTAACAGAGTACTTCTCAGAATAATATCTTCGCTTTTACATTGAAAGTTGTGTGAAATTAATTGTTAATTCAGCTCTCATCTTCTTAAAACACATATTACAAGTTCTGCACCTACAGGTTACTTGAGTTTTGAGTGCAATCTACATTTAAGACCTTATTGCTACTATCAAATTGTAGGAGTCAAGCAGCAGCTGAATTTACAGTGTCTCTGGAAAACCCAGTGAAAACAAATACAGACATTAGCCTTATTCGGCATACGTTTGTCGTATGTTTGTGTGGATCACCTCTAACGTCATGCTCCTTTGTGCAGCAGCATCATGGATATGCTAAATATCATACCGAAATTATTATTGTCTCTGCTTAAAAAAGATAAGAGATCTTTTTCCCATCTGGAACACACTGAAAAAGGGCAACTTCAACAACATAAAAGAATCTCACTTTTCAAAGCTTTCCTTTCATTCTTGTTGTATTATCTTGTGTAGTATTCTCTGACACTCCCTGTACTCCAGTAATCCAGACCCTCCTGCCAGCGCTGTGTAGTTGCAAGCTGACTTTTTAGAGCCATTTTGAGCCAAAGTATACAATCTTATCTGCTCAAACATTTTAAGCCTGTGCAGTTACACAACCTGGTTAAGGGCAATATAACCTATTGACAAACTGCAGCCTGGAGTAGTACTTTGCTTAGTGCAACTACGACCACACCTTTTTATATAAGATCAATGATCTGCTTGAATGACTGTCTCTCGTATTTGGCACTTCATGCCTGTACAGTATTCTGATATATAATGGCACATGATGCTACACATCTGCTTTCTACTAAACCCTTCAAGAAATGAGGGTTGGATACAAACATAAGTAAGCAGTAAAGAACTGTGTTAGGTGAAAATAACCAACGGCATAAGATGATCAAGAAAGTAATACAATGATTCACGAGTTTGTATACAGTCTCACTAACTGTTAAACGTTGCGAGCAGCATGTTTATCAGCATGAACTAGGCATAAAGTGAAGCTGAACGTAGATGAGCCTTTTCACCAGCCCTGGAACAATAAAGCCTCATTTCCTATAGATTTGTGTCCTCAGCATACTTGCCATGGTCCCAATTCGCCCTCCCTGCCTCCCACTACTATCTGCTCCTTTCTGCCAGTATTCCTAGATCTCCTCCTTGTCTCAGACTACTATCTGGGCAAGCAGCAGGGTATTTGGTGCCTGGCTTTTTATGTAATACTACGACCTAGCAACTATGTGTGTGTTGAACCAGCAGCTAAGTAGCTTAGACTAGGTAAATCCTGAATAAAGGTAAGGGCTCCATCTCTTTCCATAGGAACAGGAATTGTTTTCATGATTACTGGATTTCACAAAATTTACAAATATATTCTCATATTTTAATGTCTAGCTTTAACTGGATTTGTTACAAAGGCAGCTCTCGGGTTCAATTGTTATTGGGAAGGCAGGCAATGGAGGAATGCCTGCTCACAATGTATTACCATGGAAAACTACTTTAAAATGCTGACTTTACAACCACGAGGGTACCAAGGATTTGCCTTGAGAGTTCTGACTGCTCTTGGTTTGAAACAGATTGAAGAAAGTTAAGGGATAGTTGTAAAAGGGACATGGTTATAATCCATTTTTTGACTATTTGTAGTCACTGACAGTTGTTTTTATACCATAAGCTGCAACTGCAGTTGTTAGTAACTGGATTTCATTATTTCCACATCTTAGAAGAAAGGGCAAGATATGAAAGGCTAGAACCAAATGTCTCTTGCTGCTGCAGGTACAGCTCACGTTTGCTCAATGATTTGAAAAAGTTTTAAGATACCCGCTGTTTATGTTTTCTTAGCTGCCCAGTAAATATGGATCTGTAGAAAATCCCAGTCATGTTGGGGCACATAGCTTAGCACTATACATTCAGTGATGGGCAGTTAAAAAAAAAAAAACCCTTACATATTATGCCACAAATGTAGTCAGTATTACGGCTACAAATTTTACCCTTGAACTATATTCTATCAAAACCACCATCCACGCCTTGTAACATTTCCTGTCATCAAGACAAAACTTGGATGAGCTGTACATAACTGGAGCAACTTCAAAACCATCTGCAGGCAGAAATTATAAGTGTCCATTGTTTACAGCTAAAATAAAGTCTCCTGCTACACAGCATTCTGACACAGCACAGTACTGGCATACAGCTCTCCTCAACAGGATCATGACCTCCAAAACGACAGCACACAACTCTGTCCTTACTGTGAACCAGCAACGCAAAATAATTGTTTGCTTTCCTATGGGTTTACTGAAAGCTAAAAGTAATGCTTTGCACAGAAGTACTTCCACTTAAACAAGCAGGACTACTTGTAAGCATCAATTCCAGCACATGGGTAAGGGCTGGGAAGGAAGGTCAGATACTGAGTGGTTACACAGTTGAACACTGGGGGTCTGGCCTAATGCTTTAATACTTTACATCAGTGCAGTTCCACTAAAACACACATTTTAATATGGCAAAAATCTAGGTAATGCCACAGTAAATCACACTGCAGAAAGTTAACTGTTAACACTTTGCAGAATGGGAAAGATTTTTCTTGGCTTTTTTCAGTAGGATAATAGTAAGTGCCTCTTTGTAACATCAGGTTACACATCCTTTTCACCATATACAGATAAAGGCCTGTCTTCTGTTTTATATTTAGTCCTGGATGGCTAAGCTGTTCACCAACAGCTATTTTCTCACCTCATGCCCCCAAGTCCTTTCTCTGACAGGTCTTGTGGCTGGAGAGCTCCAGCGCAGTCAGCACCTCAGCCCAGAGAAGCCAACCAGCCTAAGCTGTGTTACAGCTGGGTGGGTGCAGGAACTCTCCTTAACTCCTCCAGCAAATACTCACCAGGTTTTTCTGCTCAGCTGATGCATTTTGGCCTTGAACTGCAAAATGCCTGTTGTGCATTTGTAAGAGACATCTCCATTAATGCCAAGGATGCAGTTTTATTGTGCTTATACAAAGCACTCTGTGCCTAAAGCATGGCTTTTGGCAATTTACTGACCCATGTCATCATCTCATCTGTACTCCAACAAGGAAACTCATTGTGAAGGTTATGTTTCCAAACAGTACTACTGCTTTGCTACAAGAACCTATCCACTCAGGCAGGGCAGACTTATGCTTCACTGCATTTCCTTAGGCCTGTGAGTTCACACATTCATGTGCTCAGAAAATTAGGAGTCGATGCAAGACCCATTTCCTCTCATTTAAACATTTACAGTAACTCAAAACCAGTGAAGAAACCAAATTAGGAACACACAGTATGAACATAGTCTTCTACAGACCAACAGCCAGCTGTGAAAGATACCCAGACTTGGGTGGTTCTCCCAGCTCAGAAAAGAAACATCTCCCTGACTTCTGATATATATTCCATTAAAAGTATTCTGAAGTAATTTTAAGTTTTCCAGAAAAAAAAACCAACAGGGCTATTCCTTGAGTGAGAAGAATGCCAAGGTGATATTTTTTGATAAATAAATGCTTCTACTCTACAGCCAGTTAAATCCTGTTGACTGTGGGGGAAAAAATGTATAAAAAACATTAGCTATTAGATTTCCTTCTGTTTTTTTCTGAGTAACCTGCACTACATAAAACCATTAATTTGCTCAGTGCAGGACAGATGTCCCAGTTCAAGAGACGATATCCATTCAGAAAGTAATTAACTCCTATTAACTTCATGCCTTTATTAAATAAAGATAAATTTCATAATAGATTTACATAATTTTCTGAAATAAACCATTGTCTGATCCTGCATTAATTTCCTAACAGTTGCAGGATGCACCATCTTACATTGCAAACCTAAGGTGCCAACAGTAAGACTGTCACAAGTACTATTTTCCTTCCAATAGCTATAAAAAACTAAAGCAGAATTTCATTTTTGTTTTCATTTGCTAGCTGCCTTCTCCCCCTTTTATGCTCTATTTTTCACCCCTTTTTTTCCTTTTAGACATTACCTCTCAAACCAACTTAATAATCTAACGCTTACTTGCAAAAAAGTGATTTAATTAAGGAGTGAATCCATGCAGAACATTCTGTAATGCATGCAAGTATGTGAACTGCAGTTTTGGAAACAGTTTGTTTACTGTAAATGAAACTTAGGTTCTGTGACAGAACTGCTGAAGATAATGAAAATTCCAAGTACTCAGTACCTTGGGGAAAAAAATGCAGCACTTGGAATATTTTTAATGAACTTACTAGTGAATATTCCTCTCAGATGTTACCATTTTTTCCCTTTTTTATTTCTTTACAAATTGACATCACTTAAAATGACATAGATTTATTCATCTTCAAAAATAACTTAGCAACTTTTTAAAAACTGATTTTGCACTTTTTAGTGGTAGCATCTACATAATATCAATACAAAAATTTAAATTACACAGTCTCAACAGGAATATCTTCTCATGTCTGTGTTTCTGAACCACTTATTAAAGAGCATTACAAACAAATCCATCTACTGTGATACCACTGTTCTCCACATTTGTTACAAATAACATAAGTCAACATTTGTTCATCTGGATTTGTGCTTCGTACCCAACCTGGAAGAAAGAGTGTTCCCCTGGCAATCATAGTGACAGTGCAGTCAAATTTTTCACAGCGCCTACACTTTATTTTGTTTGTCTGTGTACCATTAATAACTTGTGGAAGCTGATGTTCCTGAACAGATGATTCTGTGTACAGAGCCCTGAGCTGTTTCAGTTCATCGTTGGCCATTTCCATCACTGTCATCTCAGCAAAAGCCTTTGGACTCAACGTCCCTGAAAAAAGGTTATGTTTTAAGTGGCAACTTTTAGGGTTCTTCAGGTTAGAGATTTTGCTTCTGATACAATTTTTATACTTTTTGTCATTTTTAGCATGAAGAGCAAAAATATGTTCTTCGATTTCTTTAGATAGCTCTAGCCATTTATCAGTTCCTTCTTCGTCTTTGGCAGAACCAGTCAAAGCTTTATAAAGAAGATCTGTACATTTACACCTCAAAGATGTCATCGGAGCCTGCTGCAGACTTGCTTCATTAACAAGAGGTTTAGAATCTCTATTATCAGTGTGTTGCTCCTCAAAAGATGAAAGCTGATTCATGCTGCCTTCTGTGTCATTATGTACCGCATTTTTTACAGTTTGCAATGGGACCAAAACTTTAGAACTAGTAGCATCTAATGCCTCCTGCTGAAATGGTCCTTCAGACAGCAACTGCTCTCTAGGAACCACACTGAGATGTTCAATTTCCTCCTTCACAGACACAGAAACTGACTTTTTAACTTGCAGTGATTGAACACAGTTATTCTTGTAAAGTCCTTTCCACCTTGATAATAACTGCTTTGCTTTCTTTTTCAACTCTACTGAAGGGCAGCTCTTGAGTACTCTGTATACAGCCCTGGCAACTTCTGTCCCCTGAAGATATTCTATAGTCATATCAACATCTTCAAGTTCTTTAAGATGATCCTCGATATCTTGGAAATTGTTCTCAGACAGTAGTTTTTCAATACAATGGGCTCTGTGTACAATATTTTTCTGGTCAGACATTTTTGAACCTGAAAGCGAAAAATGTTTATTGTATTTATTGCAGTTATGACATTAATTCACTTTCTGTATATTCTCACAGTTTTCTTTTATGTTATTTTACACCACTTTATTTGTGTACACCACTGGTTTTGCCAGCTTTTTCTTGAGGTAGTGTATAGTAGAGTTAGTGGAACAAATGCAAATCACAGAGGAGCCTGGGTCCTGGAAAAATGCAAGTGGGCATGCTGGTCTAACTCATGCAAGGAAAATACCGACAGAAAGGACAGCCCACAGGGATTTCTGCTGGAGTAGAGTTAACAATTTAAGAAGTAGGGTATGACACTAATTTTTAAGGAAAAGCAGTGTCTTGCCCAAAACCACACTAACAAAGACACTACTAACATAATAAAAATATTTGTCATACTTGTTTCTCTACACATGCATACCACAACAGAAGTTCAGAGGGAGATTCTCAACTGCTACAAGAAGGTAGGCAACTACACAACCACTCTGCTGTATGAGATTACAGTTAGACTTTGCAGTCTTTGTGCATTAGTAGACTCCATAACCACTGGACTACCAAGAAGCAATGAGTTCTGAAAATCAGCATTTTTCACCAAAAGCACCAGATGATCACCTGCTGATGTTTAAAATCTAGACACTGTTATCAAATTATGCGCTTTCCAACAGATAAAAAGCATGCTTTATAGGCAGTGTATCTCCCCCTCCTCACACATACAGAGAAACAATAAAAATATCAGTAGGGTTTTTACAGCACTGGTGTCAACAAATTGAATTTAATAAGAATGCTGTTTTCAGAAAATCAGTCTGTTTTTCTATCACAGAAATTTAAAGTCTATTAAAAAACATGTTTGGGACCTTCTGCTATAACAGGTATTTGAATAACATAATGATCTCACACTGTTGAACACATTCTTCCCAATAATCTCCAGAAGCAGATTTGTAAGTAACCACTCCAATAATTTAATCTGAAAGGTGCAATGATATGGAAGTTTACTGCAAGACTCCAAATCCAGGGAGATCATTGCTGTCATCTTTCAGAATGCATTCGCAAAATAACCCTCCTCAGAAAAACTGACTTATGTCTCAGCTTTTGGGAGCCTGTATTTAAACCTTTTTTTCCATTTTCCACTGTTTTCAAGCATCTGACTACAAAGGAACTCAGTACAAGTTGCAATGATACAGAATAATAGAGAAGTGGGTCAAAAAACTCCACATCGTAAAGTGCTTTTTTGGTTGTTGGGTCTTTGGGGTCATGTGGTTGGTTGGTTTTTGTTTTTTGGGGGTTTTTTAAAAATCAGTCATTCCTATAACTATACCCTAATTTACCAAGATTTTTCCACAAATCCTTATAATAAATGCTGAGACATTTGGTTAATTGTGATTTTGTTTTTAATAAAATCTGCAAGTTTCCACTTGGTTTCTCAAAACGAACCCTTTAGTTAAAATCAAATATATAGGTTTTGTCATTAGAAGACTAACTTGGAGTAGGGACCAATGTGTAGCACAGCTATGATTTTCAAAAATTTGTTTTGTTTTGCCACTGTCATTTGTCTATGTTGTAGCCTGCATAATGGAGAATCATTGATACATGTAGAAATTAGATATATGCATTAAGAATGACCCATAAAAAGTTACATAGTTTAAGAAAACTTCCATACTCACATTGGTTTGGTTAATAACTTCTACAGCAGACAAATGAGATGCCTGTGAATTGTTTTTTTTTTTTTATTTCAGACTTTTTCCTCAAGCCTTTGTTACTTCAAAAGAATAAAATTAAGGAGCTAACGTGACCATGGTAACTGACCAAAAACCACTGGCCTATATGACTTCTTCAAGCACCTGGTGGAGACGTCAGTTTTCAGGCCTTCTGAGGAACTTTTATATGTTACCATAACTTGATATAAATGATATTAGGGATTTCTTCAATTACTAAACAGTAAGTAGCTGAACACATTTTATTGGGAGCTGCAAAACAAAGGTTTGGGGCTACTCTGCAGCAAATTTAAGTAAGTGAGCCTGACATCACTCAGTGGATCTTAAGCCCAAAAATGCCATTCTGGTTCCTACGTGACCCTCAACCTTTCACTTGCTATGCAAAAGATCATGTTACATCTCTTCCAAAAGCTTCTCTTTAGAGCTGCTAACAGAGAAGCAAGGTGGACTAGTAAACTTTCAACCAAGGTCCCCACTGCTGCCCTTTCCCTTGCCAGCTCTTGCATCATACAAACTCCTAATTTCTATTTTTGCAAATTCTTAAAAGTTAAAGACACATCCCTTTATATTCTAAAAAGTACCTATTTTCTTAAGAGCCGTAGCATTATTAAAGCATGCTCCCATATATTCTGATGCATTAAACGGAAAGAAAAAGGGGATTTCGGAATGCAGAGTCTCATAGCTTGAGTTAAGATTTCCTTTTGATTCCTTTTTATTAAGCCCTTTGACCAAAAAATGCTCCATGCATTGCTATGTGCAAATTTACACACAAAACGAGTTAATACTACTAACATTATTCTCCTGTTTGCTGAAAAGGAGAATTAAATGTAAATTGCAAAATTAAATGGTGTGTTGTGAGTGTCAGGTGTTCCTCTTTTCTTATGAGTTAGTCTTCTAAATTTGTGCACAAAACCAGTGTTTTGTCTGAAGCTGCGTACATCCTGATTCTACTCTAGAAAAAGTGATCTGCCTGATAGAGACTGATACAACGCTAGCAATACAATACAGATACAATGGAGAGATTTTTGTGGGGAAAGCATTCTTGGAAGGGCACTGGCTCTGTTGCGGATACCCTAGTTTGCAAAGGATTTTAAGATCTTTCAAGATGAAAAGTAGTATGTTCATCTGAAATACTACACTAACTACTCAATCATAAATTTCATCTCAGATTCCAAATGAAAAGGCAGTGTGGTTAAAAAAAAAGTTGTTTGTGCATTTGTTGCCCTATAAATCAAGTGAGGACTAGACTTGTCACCAATGTCGACAGAGACCATTATTTTACAGGATCAGAAATCAAACAGAGATTCCTGAACTTATAAGGTTATGAAACAGTTCATTTTACTACTGCTGGCTTCCTTCAAAGGATGAGGCAGAGCTCTTTAATACTGGGAATCCTGCATAGCGTTTCATATTAAGTCAGCATGTCAAGGACTTGTTCTGCTTCTCTCATCAAGGCACAATATGATTTCCTCAGACAACTGTAGAAAACACATTTTCCACGTTCTTTTAGGGAAGAAACAAGAAATTAGTGATGCAGTGGTAATACTGGAGTGTATTTTCTAGCCAAAGTTCACTGGGAACCTAAGTATAGCAAGCCAGCATTCTTTCCTGCTCAGGCTCCTTTTCCTTGAACTCTGATATTTCTGCTATAAATCAAGGTTTTGCTGTTTGTGGAGTGATGGCAAAACCTCCAGGTATGGGTATGCTTTATTTTGTTACTTCATAGAAAGAAAAGTGGAAGTCCGTGATACTCAAGACAGCTGCCGGATCTCTGACTGCCCACTGACAAGGGATTTTTGAGCTTTCTGCTATGTCAGATAAGCAAAATCATTGATTCAGATAAGAGTTATTAAAAAAAAAAATAGAGAAATACGAGTTTAAAACAACTCGAGGCAGTCCACAAATATTTATCATTCTCTCTAGCTCTCAGATGACAGAAGTGACACTTGCAGGGTGAAATGACCTTGCCCAAGCTAGTTCAATAGGTCAGCTGCAGAACGAAGACCATGATCACAACCCTTTAACCACAGCTCTACTTCTCTGGTAATCCCACAGTAGTAAGCAGCTGTTGATAATGGCCAACATCTGGGGGGTAGGGGAGTGTACAACAAAGAGGAAGTTGGAGGAACCTCAAAACTTTCTGAATAGAAAAAGCAAGTGCTTCCCAGACAGCTGCAGTTTCAAATGGAAAAATATTTTACCACTTGAGGGTGCTGTAGTATCGCAAACACATGCAGTGTTCTGAAAATGTGCATCATGAGAAACTCCAACTTGTTAAGAAAGAAAACGATTTCCCCATGATCTTTAGGAGACCTCACATTTTTAGGGTGCCTATTTGCCTAAATTTGGCCAAAAAAAATTTAAGTACAAAGGTGCTGGGATACAGACAGGAGGGAAAGGGTGTATCCCCATCCAGTCACTGGCCTTTCAATTGATATTTTTAAAATTTGGAATTTGGTCACTTTCCTACCTGATTTAATGCTATTTGGAAAATGCTGCTGAAAAACTGTGTAAAATTAACTGAGTCATGTACTTAGTCTACACTGTTCTGCTGTCTTCCTAGTTCCAAGAGGTACGAAGTCTAAGAAAAAGGTGAGTATACAACATATGTTCTTTTTCTGAAATTACAAAATGCATCATGTATTTTTTTTCTTAATTGTAGAGACAGGAGAACAAAAGTACAAAGGATAGTATCACAGTTTTGTGCAGTACAAAATAAGCATCTCCATCTCTCCTACAAATTACACCTGACATTTCCATCCTGCTTGACTTTAGCAATGGATGAGAATATTCATTTGAATTCCAAGTGTCTGTTGAAGGTTACAAGGTAGAAATCGACTCCTGTTTACAATTAGATGGTGTAATACTGTGCTGATGAGGTACTTTCTTGCCAAAGCATTAGGACCTCTCACACTGACTGCCCAGTACGATGAGTCACTTGGGTATACAAGAATAAATGATGGTGTCAATTTGCCCCTAAGGAAGAAAAGATCAGACTATCTCAGGTTTAAAATATGGTCATCTTGTAATAATACCAAATTGAATCAGGACTTTTTAAATAGTAAAATGACTAAACAGGAGAAAGCAAACAAAAAACTCCAGCCTGAGACACTTACTGCTAACTGCAAAGCCAGCCCCTGGGAAAAACACTGTCCCCTCCAAAACCATTTGGGGTAAATGCCTTGTCTCTGCTATATACCTTGCCTGGTTCAAAGCCAAAGCCTATCTTGCCTTAGCACAGCTAACACCCACTGATAAACCAAGACAAACTCAAAATGCATCCAAGTAAGTGTGGATGAATGTCTTGGAAGAGTAGAGAAGGCTGAACATCAGTCATCTTCTCCCTCATCCCAACCTCAGATGATTTTTTTCTCCAAGGAATTCTACATAATCAGAAGAAAATCCAGACTACAGCCAAGATAAAGATCATAAGCAGCCAAGTACTCCTAATGGTGTAACAAATTTTCTGCCAAAAATGTGGTTAATATTATAGCAGAGATGATGGCACAGTACTGGAAACACCAGGTTTTATCCTTTGGGCAACCTAAATTACAAATAAACAATGAAAATGATCAAATGTTATTTTAAACTCATAGCAGAAGAGGAAATCAGAAAATTCTCATAGCCAGCCTCCAGACCCAAAACCATTCCTTCATCCCATCTACAGCAGGAGAGTGGATATCAAAGATGTCATCGACAAATCACCTTCTGAGGCTTTTATTTCATCTTGGCAAAAATCAGAGCTCTTCCTGCCTCTCAGCAGGACTGCCTTCCACCCCTAAATATTTCTGAACTTTACAGAAATTCATTTTTGAAGAACAGTCACATGAATAAAGCTAAGTTAATACAATAATAACTGAGATAATGTAACAGTACTATTGCCAGATATCCATGACCAGACACCTCACTGACCAAAGAGTCACCTCTTGGTCAAAGATCCAGAAGCAGCGGAGTATGTGAGCTCAGAATTATTGCAAAACCATTCCCCAAAAATCCCTACTTCACTTGTTGAACTCCATCACTGTAGCGCAAGAAGCAAAATGCATCTTTTATTCTTCTGCACATAACAGAATAGAGCCACAGCGAGTAAGAAAAGGAAAATTAAGTAAGACTACCATGTGAAACATTGTTTCAAGAAGTTTTCCAGGACAACATCTAGTGAAAGAGTATGTGAATAATAAAAAAAGGTCTGATAGAGCAATAGTTTTGTTCTGCATCTTTTACACCAAAATGACTGCTTGAACTCCAGTGCTCTTAACTAGCCTGGAGCTATACTGTCCTTGTGTTTATCCCACTGGCATCATTCTCCCACAGCTTTCTTCCCAAGAGAGAGAGTTTGCAGGGGACAGACGGCAGAGTACATTGCATTCATATGCGGACACATATAGTATCCTCTCTTACTGGGCAAATTTTTAATCCTGATTTGGAGTTCCTTCTCCTACAAACTCCATTTTTAATTAAAAGAGAATTCTTATTAAAAAAAAACCAACAAAAACCAATAGGCTGCGTAATGAAGTTATCGAGCCTCAGAGATCGGCCCCAAAGTAGAACTGTCAGCACATTTTGCTGATAAGATCAAACAAACATACATGGATTTAATGAAATAGGAAAAGGTGTCGCCTTTACCAGACTGCTTAGCCACTGGCTTCGTTTGACCTCAGTATATAAGCTGGAGCTCAGGAAAAGACTCAGAATATTACAGCTACACCCAACAAATAACACCTTTGACTTGTCTCACTCACAAAAACTAGCTGAGAAAATTCCTTATGAATGGAACAGCTACAGCTGGTTTGAGTTCTAGGAAGGTCCAGCTGATGTTACAGTGGATGCACGCATCCCAGCAGAGATGTTACCTTGCTAACAGTTTCTTTTAATAATTTAAACTGATTCTCGCTGGAAGATATTTTATATTTTCCTGTATCTTGTCTGCCTTACCCATGTGAATTTCTCTACTGAAATGACTGGTTATCTGAGTTAGACAAAGACCTTAAACCCTGAAAACATTACAAGTAATCCATTATTCTACTGATTTGAAATCTTTATCTCTATTGACATGGCTGACCTTTTGAACAAAATACTTTCCACTGCTTGCCAGTATGAGGTACTAGCTGGAGGTTCCAGCAGGTCAAAAGCCAGGCTTTTGGCACACAGGGTACATTTTCAAAACATGAACTTGGCCCCAAGTAGCAAATACACATAGGAAGAGTACTGAACGATATTTAAGCAGATGACTCAGATACGAATTAATGCTACCTAGCTATGGTGGGGACACAGATTGACATACGTATTTTGCGCTAATTAAGCTGACCTGCTAGAGTGAAGTTTATCAAGGGGTTCAGGCTTTTGGGGAGGCTGCACACAATTTTTCACAAATCATACAATAATTTTTGTGATTATGAATTAAGAGTCCCTTGCAAACTAAAGAGTACAGCTTATCATCTGCATAAAAAACACCCCAAGCTTGCTAGAAGTACATTTGGCATCTTCCCAACATGCCTCCATCATGAAAAGCAAAGCTTAAGCTAGGACAAGTAGAAAATGCTAATACCATTTCTATAGTATCACCTACCTTAATATCCCATCAAAACTTCACTGTGTGAAATTATTTTATTTGCCCTTTGTGAAAAAGATTGCTTCATGTCCTAACATACATGTTTTTCCAACAGTAACAGATTTTAAACCAAAAATAATTTATTATATTTGAAAGACAATATGAAGAATATTTCACTATTTTCCCACAGTAACAGGATGCTATAAACATTCCTCCTCATTCAAGACACATACTAGCCATTACCAATATGATTTAAGCAGCTTTGTGTCATTGTTTATTAATTAACTACTTTCATTCAATACAGTTTAGTCTCCTGAACTGTTCATCTGGACGGATGCAAATGATCATATTCATACTTCCAATCACTTAGGACAGCAAACCAGCTGAATAATTTCAGCAAGGCTGTGACATCTTTCAAGGGGAAGCTGGTTTCCTCCACATAGCATTACCTATATAAGGCAATACAGTTAACGTAACTGTTCCAGTTCATGAAGCGCTCTCTCTCGACACCACTGGGACTGTATCAGGCATCTGGACTGCTCCCTCTACTCAATGTCTGTGCCCAAGAAGCATTCATAATGCTGTCCTCCAAACACTGGGAAATCATAATTCAAAATCCCCATTACACTGTGATTGGCTTATACACTATAATGCTTTTAGAAGTAAAAAACTGGGAGCTGTTCTGCATTTCTTTTAAGGCTGGTAAGCCTCTAGTGTTCCCATCTTTCCACCACAGACAAAATGATTAGGAGTTTACTTTTCTGAAAAAGAAAGGTTATGCTATCATGTACAACATCACTCCAAGGATCAGTACTTGAAGAAATCAGTTTTGAGCATTCTATTGTAACTGTAAAAGACTGACAATACTTTCCCTGGTTACCTGGAATAATGGTGCCTCTCATGTTCCTGCTTGGTATTAGCGCTTTCCTCCAGTATTTTCTAACTTCCTTTTTAATTTCTTGTTCATTTACCCAGGCAGGATAAATTGAGTGGGTTTGTTGTTGTTTTTTTTTTTAAACCTACTGAAGTTGAGAACTTGTTGTGAAATGCAGGTTTAGAACTGGCTTTTAAGTGACAGATCTCATCTGACATTCTTGCACATCCACTTATTTTTCAGTCTCCATAAATACTGTTTATATCTTCTTGCAGATGTACTGATTTGAAACCTGGACAGTCTCAATCTAAACAAAGCTTTCCTAAGGTAGATCTCACACCCTCCTTTCAGTTAGCTTCTACACTGGCACAGAAGTTCAACAAAATAGACTGGCTTGCAGATAGGAGCCTAAAGCAACAAGTAAAAATGTACTGAAGGCGTATCTATCCAAAATATGTTTGTTCACTTAATATTTAGAAACAAAATACGAATAATTTTGGAGAGGAACAAGCAATTCTTTCTCCTGAATATATTTTCTTGACAAAATAGCTTTCAAGATTATTCTTATTCATGTAGAGCTAGCAGAGACTTCAATTCTAGCACTATAAGCAAATGTTCAGTCTGCAGTGTCTTTTTATGGCAAATTGTGCTGTAAAATTAATATAAAAATGGAACATGTAAGTAAAGAAAAACATGTTTTATGAACTTTTTTGAGTTTTTGATAATTTGATCAGTCAGATGAACACAGACTTTTTATTGCTTTAACGTTCAGTTTCTAATTAAGCCTCAGTTCAGTACTATTTCTACTTGTCATTCCATTGTCAGGGACATACTTACATTAGATATCACTTTATCATTCTTTTACAGGTTTTCCTCCTTTGAAAATAAATCCTTTATATGCAGAAGAGCAGATATGTTCCTGACTCCTCTACAGAGAAAGCAGATGATATAATCAAAGGGTATTTGTAAGATCTTATTAGTGTCTGCTAAAGTTCCTTCTGCTAAAACATGAATACTTCAATATGAAAGTACATAACATCTCAACATTTAAGAGTCTTGATCAAGACACCTGACGTACTGACTGAAATAAGATGTGAAATATACTTGAAATGAAATGTATTCTTATATAGTTAACTATTTTAAATAATACTACTTTGGAAAGTGTGAACTCTCTAATTCCTTTCTATATTAATGCCAGTATTTGACTTAAGACATCAATGCTGCATGGAGACCAATATAATACCTAAAAAACTCCCACAATACTACCATCACATATATCCAACCCGCAATTTTCAAGGTCAGTCCCTCCCATGAGTGGGAATTACAGCCGCTTATGATATAAATCAGTAGGGTAATCACAACAGCTGGGAGAAGCAGCCCAGTTATATGTATCTGCCTGAAGCCAGCTGTGGTTTGCCTGAAGTGGAAGCCAGCCACAGATGATGTCTGGTCTGGAAAAGGTTTGGAGTCAGCCTCATGACGCCAGCAGCTGACCAACACTACTGTAACCTGCACCTCAGACACCAGCCCAAGAAACGCGGTGAAGATCAGCCTGCAAATCAGCCTGCAATCACTCCCATAAAGTGTGGGCTAGTTCACTGAGTACCCGTGCTCCAAAATGCCACTCAGTAATGCCATGGGTACACCAACTCCGTGTTTTTTTCTCTAAATCCTCCATGGAAACCTCCTCAGGTCTGTTCCTCCTACACATCCTCAGACCCATCTAGCTTAAGTTTGATCCACTGCAGTATTGCTTAGGGGCGAAATGTCGCCCTTCCTCAGACTCCTGGCACACCCAAGGCAGGAGAAGCAAGGACGGACCTACCTACCAACGCCCCACACGCCTTAGGGAGCTGTTACCGCTGCACCCTTTCCCCTTTGGCCCCCAAGGCCTGAGCCGGGGCTGGCACGGTACTAACGGGCAAACGGGACCTGAGGAGAAGCGGGGCGGTTTGTGTCCCCCAGCCGTGGGGCGCCATTTCACGGCGCTGCAGGGAGCCGCCGCACCGCTCGCTCCCGCGGCCCCTCCGGACCTTGCCCCCAGCGCCAGGACACGGGGAAGCGTCTCCCCGGCATCACCTGACAGGCAACACCTTGGAGGGGGGAGCTGCGCGCCTCACTCCCGCTGCCCCTGGCGAAACACACAGCGCTACTACTACCCCCTCCCTCCGGTACCCCGGGAGCGGGGCCGGCGCGTTACCTCCGCAGCAGGCCTCAACATGGCGCTTTCCGCCCTCTTCCTGCTCCGCGCCGCCGCTAGCTCTGCTAGCGGGCGGGCCGGACTGCAGGGGTGAGCGGCTGCGCGCTGGCTCCTGCTCGCGGCTCCCGGTGAGGCCCGGCGCCGGTGTAGCGCCGTGCTGCGGTCGGCAGGCCCCGAGCGGACAGTCGCCTCAGAGGGCGGGCAGCCCCGCTTGCTGGGCGGAGGGCGCGGGGCGGGAGCTGCCCACGGGCTGAGAAGCCACGTCCCGTTGTCAGACAGCCACGGGCGAGGCGGGGCGAGGAAGCATATTCAGTACGAGCTGTTGTGCTGTCTGCAGGGCCACTGCAAGGGTGAAGACACCCCAGAGACAGCATCAGCCGCGGAAATAACTTGCTTTCCTAAGCAGCCTCAGGTGCGAAGGCACAGCTTGCACAGAGGCTGCCACCGCGTTTTGGGCATTGCTCCATTCTGGCATCTGACAGAGCCGCTGGGTGACAGGGGCGCCGTGCTGCTGCACCCCCCGTGCTGGACACGGCCTCCCCCGGTGCCCGGCGAGCAGGAAGCGGGGAGGAAGTGAGCGGGAAGTGGTGATGGGAGCCCCGCGCCGTGCTGATGGAGCCGGAGCTGGACGCAGGGCTTGCGAGCACCGCTGGGGAAAGCTGGGAAAGCTCTTTGGCTCCTCTTGGCCCTGAGACAAATGAAAAAATAGATGATATTCATGTGATTTTAAGCTTTAACCTCAGTCATGACATGGTCCTTCTCGAACAAACACAGCTGGGGAAAGGCAGCGTGACACACCAAGGTGGGGAAATGCGTATCACGGCTAAGGCTAACGGAGAACAGAAAAAACACTGTCAAACTTCTCATTTTCAACATTGTACTGCGTTACTTTTGGTACAGCCAACTAGTCTTTTGGCTGATAAATGAAGCTATTGGTATACACAGGGTTAAAGAAAATAAATATTATAAAACTTACTTCACAGGGTAACAGCTTTTGGGTATAAAGAAGCGTGCTGGGCATACCGGATTATGCAGTAAACACCTAAAAGCTGATGTATTTCAGTCAAAGCAAAGGTATTTGTCATTGCCTTTATTGCTGCGCTTTCCTCTTTCATGTATGTTTTGCATAGGGCATTGAAAATGATTTTGTAAAAGATTAATACTTATAGAACTTCGGCTCTACAGCAAATGTACAGGTGTATGCTGGGGTTTATTCTCATTTACAGTAGAAATTCGGTGTGATTTTTTTTAATACATATTTTTGGTTTTATTCACTAATGAGGCCTATGTTGCCCTCTGCTGACAGTAAACTGAACTTACCTACCTGAACTTGCCAAATACGTTTCAGCATGAACATCCCCTGCAGCAGACACACTTTTTTTCTCATTTTCACATAATGAACATCACCAGTACTAATCACAAAGGGAAGAAAAAAAAAAAAAGCCTTGCTTGTTGCATAGGATGTGTAAAAAGTCACATAAGCAATTTATTAAATGATTGTGATGAACTAGTGATCAGTGTTAGTTATCGAGAGGTATCAAACCTTTCTTTGCCAGTGCTGCAGTGGTTGCATTACACTCCAATAACTGAAGAACCCTAAATGATTGCTAACTATGTTTAATACTTCACTTGCAATGTATTTGTGTCAAACTCATGAATTCATTGGTGATTGAACGCGTGGTGCAATGGTTAGCCCTGGCTAGCTAGAGGCCACAGTTAAGATCAGGCTTCCTTTTTGCCTCGTCTTTGTGGCTCACACAGCAGCACAGTGTTTGGGACAAAAGCTACCCCAAAGAGTCCGTAGTTTTATGAAACAAGAGATGAAGAATTTGAAGCAGGTGACATGACTGTCCAGAACTGGCACAGTAAAATAGTAGCAGAACAGGAACACAGTCCAACCCTCCCAGGTCCAAATGTGGCATGTCATGCAATGGCATATCTTACATATTTGTAAGTATTTTTGCAGCATAGGTATGTCATGAGCTCAGCAGAGGCACAGAGCACCCTTGGCAGGAGGGCACAAGAAAGACCATGATCTGCTCCCTGTGATTAGCTCTCCTTTGAGTACTGATCAAAACTGAGGATGCTCCTCCTGGGGGTGGGTTCCTCACTCAAAGGACTGCTTGGGTGTCTTCATTAAATTGTCTTAGATCTAGTGAATAAGGGATCATTATTCCAGTTTCCCATTTATAAAACAGAGACAATAATGCTTTCTCAGTTATGTCTGTTGTGGTTTAACCCCAGCCGGCAAGCAAGCCCCACACAGCCGCTCGCAACCTCCCACCCCCCCCACCCCCCCCCCCCCGGTGGGATGGGGGAGAGAATCGGAAGGGTAAAGGTCAGAAAATTCATGGGTTGAGATAAAGGCAGTTTAACAAGTAAAGCAAAAGCCGTGCACACAAGCAAAGCAAGACAAGGAATCCATTCACCACTTCCCATGGGCAGGCAGGTGTTCAGCCATCCCCAGGAAAGCAGGGCTCCATCATGTGTAACAGTGACTTGGGAAGACAAACGCCATCACTCTGAACATTCTCCCTTCCTCCTTCTTCCCCCAGCTTTATATGCTGAGCATGACATCATACGGTATGGGACATCCCTTGGGTCAGTTGGGGTCAGCTGTCCCGGCTGTGTCCCCTCCCAACTCCTTGTGCACCCCCAGCCCACTCGCTGGTGGGGTGGTGTGAGAAGCAGCAAAGGCCTTGGCTCTGTGTGAGCACTGCTCAGCAGTAACGAAAACATCCCTCTGTTAGCAACGCTGTTTGCAGCAGAAACCCAAAACACAGCCCTTCTCACTATGAAGAAAATTAACTCTATCACAGCCAAAACCAGCACACTCCTGAAGTAAAATAAAACAAAAATGATAAAAATTACATACCCATTATATTCATACATATGTGCATATGTGTGTAATGATATCTACATACAACTTTGTGTTTGCATGCTTTTCCAGGATAAAATCAGTGCTACTCTAACAAACCACAACAACTTCCTTGAGACTTCAGTATTGGCTGTGATAAGTATCTGCTTCTCTAAAAACACAGTCTTCTGTTCAATGAAGTGAGATATTCTGCCAGCTGATAAAGTGTTAAATAGCCACAGAACTGGTTGGAAAAAAGTTGGTCAAACAACATTGTAAGGTTCTTGCATAGAATAGTATCAGTTTCAAGTAAGCTTCCTTAAAAAAATTTTTTCTAAAACAATGGTTCTATTTAAAGAATAACAAAATCAAAACAAAATGCTTGGGTGTTATTTATTCTATAAAATGAATTGTTGTATTTTAATTTTATTTTTAAAATTATGTCATATCTTAATGTCATAACAGGCTGCTATTTTATCATGTAATTGACTGCTTTGTCATACAGTCTCACAGTGGCACAACACATCATTTTGGGCATACTATAAAAATTTAACATTTCTGAGTTTAAATGAGCTGTAGGTTTGCATTTTCTGCATATGATCTACATAAAAGGCAACATTCGCATAAGAACGCATGTGAACAGTTCTGGCTTGCCATCGAGCAGGAAACATCATGCAAAATTGCCACAATTATTTCTTTGTTTATTTATTAACTTATACCCATATCTATGAAAGCAGGATAGTGATAATGCACTTTCTTTTAATGAAATAAAAAGCTTTTTTAATGAGTTTTGAAGATGATGTGTGTCGATAATACATTAGCAATGAAATACTGCAGAGATGTACTCCCATTCGCAAAATATTTGTCATGTAGTTATTTGAAACAAAATATGTGTGAGTTCCCTTAAAGTCTTCTTTCCTCAATTTGTTTTACAAAGGATAAGCTTTGGTCTCTCCTTTTTATTGTCCATTTTTGGAATTGTAACAATTGCCTCTTCAGGATAGCTCAGGCAAAATGTGTTGCGGTGGGAAGGACTGACGGACAGGCATTTCCTCTAAAATCCCTGGGTACAGGCACTGGAGCCGTGGTTTGAACTTTCTGAAACTTCGTGCACAGGTGGTGGCGGCAGCTGGTCCTTATGGACTGGAATTAAGGAAATTGTATCCTCCCTGAAAACCTGAACAGGAACTGGTACATGGTCGCTTGCTAGAAAGGCTCCTGGACAGGCAGGCAAAGTCAATGTCAGCTCTTCATAACACCGGTGTAAAGTATCAGCAGTGAAATCAGATGAGTAAAAAATTTACATAAACGTGGCTGAGAACAGAATGTGTCTCCTTACCTTCAGCAAAAAGCTTGAATGCCAAAGTTGTGATAAATGATTAAAAAATGTTCTTGCCTCATGAGAATCAAAGAAAGGCAGAATTACAAATATTATTATTAAAAGTACCATTAATCCTATAATGAAGCATCATCTTTTTTGATTTATACCTCATACAGTCTTTTTTATAGGTTTGTAAAGCACCGAATTGGCTAAGTTTTGTATTAAATGTCCATGATGATATGACTGTAGAGACAAAATGAAAGGTGGCAACAGTTCAGAAACTCTTTATTGGCATAGCTGAATAAAATGGATTTGTTCAGAATTATGGACATTTTCTGGCACTGACTTTAAAACATGATTTTTATTACTGTGTTTCCTGCCTAGGAAGAATTATCCTTGAAAATCTAGAAAGCCAAGAATGATTAATCACTGAACAACTGAGGAGAAGGACCCCCAGATGGCCTAGTGTTCAGGAAAGGATGTTCCCGGAATAGCAGAGCTGCAGCAACAAGCAAAGAGACAGGTACTGCAAACAGCAAACTAGTGAAGTTGGAGGTGTGGAAGGCTACTAGGAAAATATCCAGCAGTGATTTTGAAGACTTCTTTCCAACTGCTTGAATTCCTGTGGGAAACCTGAGTGGCCAATATGTTCATGCCTCAATCTGTCACTGGCAGGAGATTTCACGTCTTTGCAATTGTATCTGTCTCTCAAATCCAACAGACCCTAGCTAGATGAGGCATCTGTCTCCTGACAGGGGAATGTACATCAAAAGAAGACTTTGCATGCGGTTTAAGTGGAAGTATACAGTTATATCTATTCTAGCATAAAACTCTCAAAATCATTTCCATTTTGTGTGGGAAGGCAGCTGGGATAGCAGGAAAAGCAGAAGTACACAATACTTCCAAATTCCTAGAATGATAGAATAGTTTGGGTTGGAAGGTACCTCAAAGACCATCTAGTTCCAACCCCCCTGCCATGGGCAGGGACACCCTCCACTAGACCAGGTTGCCCAAAGCCTCATCCAACCTGGCCTTGAACACTTTCAGGGATGGGGCATCCACAGTTTGGTTTGTTTATTTAATAATTGAAATGATTGATTGAGATACCAAATCTTGTAGTAAGAGGAAACATGAAAATATCCCTCCCTATATTCCTGCATTAGAGGTTGGCTTTCATATTTCTCCCATGCTCCAATTAGTGAGCCTCATCCTGAGTTCCCTTTCCTGTTTTTGGGTTGCCTAATGTCGACTTCCTCCAGTGTTTAGTTATGTAGTGGCCAGTTTGCTTCAGTGGCTGGATACCATAACAAGATTTGTGATCTCTTAAGAGAGGTGCTCAGATCTAGCAAATTTTGAAAGAAATAAAAAAGGGCTCACAGAAAGAGGCCCTCCCTATGGCATTCATTTTGTGGTCCAGTGCTATAGTTCTTTCTGGAGAGCTTTCTTCAGTTTGAGATTTCTTCAGTTTGAAGGTTATTTTGTCAGTAAGTCTTGAATTTATATTGCTTTTAGAGTTCCCAGAAACAAAGCCAAAATCTGTCTATTATCTAGACATATGATTCAGTTCATGAAAAGGCTCCCTACCATTCTGCTAGCAAGTAAGGGAAAAAATGACATAATGTGAGCACTATTAAGTGAATCATTATAATGAAATGAAATGGAGACCAAAGTGTTTTAAACAATCACCTCTTCCTCCATCCTTAATGATATGTGGAACAGAATATACACAAATTCTACAGAAATTTCATGCCCATAGACTGTGGAGATCCAAGAATTGGTCCATACTTTGGTACTCTGACAGATTTCATTTTGTGAGAGTACCTCCCCTCACAGCATTTGAAGTGTATTCATTCACACAAAGTAGTCTTGAGGGGCTCTTTCTTTCAAGGTTCATTTTCACATTTTTTTGGCTCTGATCCAGTTTTGAGAGGGAGATGAATCAGGCCCACAATTTCTTTAGGCCAGCTTTGAACATATGTGTGATCAGATAAAACCTTCAGAACAGGCGGTGGATGAGTTTGGCAGTAACACTGCTCACCTCTCCTATTAATGGTTGCTCATGCTCTTTATTTCCACGTGCCCCAGCCACTGTGGGTTAAACCCACTCCAGCTTGTTCCTGGGCACCAGGTGGGATGCTCATACGACTGTGACCCACCAGCTAGTCCGTCACAGCGAGGGTAATGCTTTCATGTCTTCGTGCATTGCAAAACCAAAGCCTCTCTCCTATCCTGTGTCTTGGCACGCTGGATGCAGATGGCTGTAGTCGTAGTAGTCATCTCTTCTGCACGCAGTAATTAACTTGAGAGAAATTGAGATAAACACTTCTCTCTCTCTGCCTCTCTTTTTCTGCTATACATCCACAGCTGACCAGTCTGATGTTGGTTAGTGAAATATGAATTCGTTGTGCGAGCCCTGGGTTTGTTGACTGACATAGACACAGTGTTCTTGCAATAGTAACTAGATGCTGCAGAAGAGAGCTCCCAAACTGTGATGACCACCAGTAAGTCCATTGACTCTCCTTCTTAAGGAACCAGCAAGTAAATCAACCACTAAGTGGTCTTGTGTTCCACCACTGCGGGACAGGGTGGACAGCAATGTCAGTACAGGAAATATGGGAAAAATATATGGCAATTGAGTATGGACACAGGGCATTTACATGCTTGAAGTGCTTGGTTTGGTCTTTTTCAGTGCAAGTCAGCATTTCAAAGGAAAATGCAGTTATTCTCAGATCATGTTCCTTAGAGGCAGTAGCTGATTTGGAGCCACTGACTATATAAAGAAGATTACTTATTCCTAGTCCATTACTTTGCAGTCACCCACAATTAATTTTCCCATCCCATTTTCTTGCACGGTCACCCAGTATTGCAAGATTCTTTGCAGTCAGCTTTCGGTTTGACTGTCTTGAACCATGAAGGCAAACTTTGTCACCTTGCTATTCACACTTTCACTCACATTTTCAATAGCGCACGTAGTTGGGCCATTCTTCAAGTGCCCCCTTGCCTCTGTGAAATGTGACTATTTTAACATTCTGGCAGTTTCAAAGAAGGCAAAAAAAATTAGGACTGCCTATGTTTACATCCTGGTAATGTTAATGGGTAATTCACTGTAAGTGAACACGTGGCTTTCTTGAGTACAGGATCTACTCTAGCACTTTTAAAATCTGCTGTGAACATTACTTAGCTTACAATAAAATCAGTTCTTGAGGGAAAAATAGCTTTTTGGTGTGTTTCACAGAATCACAGAATGGCAGGGGTTGGAAGAGACCTCTGGAGATTTTGAAATATATTGTTTCTGATTGCATTATGGCATGTATTACTCAAAGTTTTTTATCATTATTTTCTATAATTTTATCCTGTTTATGACTTCTGGTTTTTTAATCGTATAATTGTAAATTGAGTCATGTTTTCAGGTGAGAAGACAACTCCTGATGCAGTGCACAAAAATATCACTTATTAAGCTATCAACTATAGCAAGAAAACTATAATACTGCAGTGAGTCACAACACAGATATTACTATAATTGTAATAAACTGCAGTGAATCAAAACACAGAGATTTAATGTTAAACTGCTATCGGCCTGAAATCAAGGGCCAAATTCTGATTGCCTGCTTTACCCGCCTGACTCAGATTTACTGACTGCACTGCACCCCAGAAGTGTCCAGGTCAGCAAACAGATTTTGGGCATCAGTTAAGCACTGATGTTCCCTGTACAGCCTGCAGAAAGCAACGAGCAATGGAGCAGGGCGGTCAGCTCTGGAAGAAGATTTAAAGCACCTGAATGAGCTGCTAACTTTGCTATTATCTGCGTACAGAACGAACGGCAGGAAATTAAACTTGCCACCTCCTCCTGTATGCCACAAAAAAATGGGGCTGCTGTATGCAAACTGCCTCCTGGGAGTGGTTGGTTCCTGGAGGATTTTGACTCCCAAGCTCTGCCTGGGAATCATTTGAGGGAGTGCTTGGAGTTGGGCCCTGACTGTGGAGCTATTCAGTGCTCCTGCATGCCATCTTTGCCTGGAAGTAAAAAGAAGTCTATGAAGAAAAAAGAAAGAAATGCTATTTTAAGGCAAGTCTAGGGAAATGCTATTTCCTTTAACTCAGACCTTATTTCTATCGATATCAAATACACTAATTGTTTATCATAAATTGTATTATTCTATATAATATTTAGCTTTGAAATATTTTTTATTTAATTTTAAAATGAATTAATGAAACACTTGACTTGTGGGTTTAAAGTTATATTTAATCTGAGGACCTAAAAATCCCTGTTTCTCAAGTCTATCTAAGGAGAATATTATTGTCAGGGGTGTATTTGAAATAGAAATTGGTATAATGCATTACAGAAATATTAAGAAATTGCGAGATTTTCAGACAGAGTATTAGGCTATTTCCTTAAAAAAAAAAAGGGAAAGAATCTTCTAAAACATTCAATCATGCTTTCGTGCTTTACTGAATCACTGAAGACTAAATATTCCCCAAATAAAAAATTATCAGTCAGTGTTCTCTCAACAGTTCTATAATGTGCACTTCCTGATGAGTTGGGGTTTGGAAGGGGGAAGGTCAGAGAAACTGAATGCCAAACTTTGTTGAAATCAAACTTTAATGTCAAGTATTTTAGAGGTTAATAACTATCAACATTAGAAATTCTTTTCCATCAAAGATCTTTTTCTGTGATGAGCTTTTATGCAACAGTACACATATGACCAAATAAATTATTATCCACATGTTCTTGTTATTTGCCTTTTCATTAATATATTGTCATGAATTTCAATACCTCCAGTACATGCAGATGTATGACTCTGTCCTAAAAAATACAGCAGTGATGAAGTAATTATGAGTGGCAATCAGTCATTGAAAGCATCTCTTCATTATCTTCATCTTTATGATCCTTAAAAATTGCAGTGGGAAATCCTTATTTAATGTATAAAAATAACATCTAATAGCTGGAAAATGTTTTAAGTTCCTTTCAATTGCAGGTTACATGATAATCATCTTGTGGGAACATGTCTCAGCATTTCCATGTATTCACAGCTGACAAAACGAAATGTCTCCTTTAATTCTTTTGGCAGTTGAAGAGAAGTGATCGAAACCTTTTGTTATCCAAGATTAAGTGTTGAGTAGTTTTTGAAGGATGTAGTATAGATTTTGGTAATTAGCTAGAAGCTCTTTTTTTCCATTAACTTGTAGGCAGAGTACCATCTCCAAAGTTTACTATCAGACTTAAGAGTCGCAAATGATGTTATCAAAGTTCAAGCCACTTGATTATAGCATACTTGTAACATTTTCAAATACTCCCAGTGCAGTTTCCTTGCTGTCTAAAATAATCAAGCAGATAATGGATTTCACATTTCACACTAATGGAAATCTCTCAAGAAGATTTTGAGGCATTAATGACTGTGGGCATAATACGCCCTTTAACTGTCTTCATCTGAAGGAGAAACATGCAGCTTTTGCCCTGAGCAGTTGCATCTTTTGAATGAATGTTGCAAACAGTACCAGTTAATCTGCTGATGCGCTGATGTGGTTTATACGAATGTCTGTCCATAATGGATTTATTTCATTGCTTCTGCAGAAGCTATCTTTGAATTTATTCACAACAAAAAAGGTTTCAGTTTTGCTCTTCAGATCTCATTATGCTAGAATTATTTTTATGATCTGCTGTGATGCAAGTTAGCTTGTATCTGACAATCCATTGCAAACAAATGAGAAACAACCTCTGCATCTACAACAGAAAGCCTCGTGGCAGCTATTGCAATCTGTACTAATCTGTGCAAATAATTTTCTTACTTGTTCCATGAAATGCAAAATATTTTCTTTTTATCTTGTCTTTTGGATGGAATGCTGCTGCTAAAGTAATTGTCACAGTCATGATTCATGACAGGCTAGGATTCAGCCAACAACAAATAAATATCAGCATATCTGGCACCATATCAGACCATGTTCACTGTGTTTACTCTCTATTGTTTGTCTATTGAGCAAATAGTCTTCAGATATTATGCCTTCCACAGGCAGTATTTATTCTTCCATGTCAAATAACTGCACATGCAAGAACTGCCTCACTGCACTTTTTTAGGTAGACTCGGTTTACTCTGAATATGTATTTCAGATATATCATTTGTAATGTAATGCTCGAGACCGTAACGATTTTTAGGTTTCTTAGGCTTCATGGGCACTGTGTATGTGTAAATTATTGCTGTTTGAAGCTAGACACAGAATTTGATTTCAGTAAAATTGATCTTTCATTTTCTCAGTCTTCAGTAAGGGTAGTTCAACTTCAGAGAGTCAGACGAGGAGGAGTGAGTCCAGAAAAATACTTGTTTCACTTTTCTGCCTCATTGTGACCAGGTTCTTCAAGCATCCTGAGATCACGGTCAGCATCCTATCCACCACTGAGGGAACTTTCCCCTCACTTTGAAACTCCCAGAGTCTTTGCCCTGGGATTAAAGAGTTTGGTTTTCTCAAGCCCTTATTCTGTCATTTCCTCAGCACTCCAAAGACGCCAGGAAAGAAATTCATGTGTCAAAGCTGAAGTCCATGTACAGTTCTCAGAGCACCTGTTTTGGAACATAAACCAGTTCTAACAAAGAACAAGAATTCCCTGGTTACATAGCTATTGTAAACTTCCCAGACATTTCCCATCTTGCTCACCCTTTCCTCAACTGTGTGCAAAGTACAAAAATACTGTGTTTCAACAAGAAATGTCTCAAGCATCCCTGACTTGCTTCATAGGTGCAATTCAAGGTGTTTGAACTTTTGTAGTTGTATTTTGTTAAAAAGCTTAGGTTCACATAGGTTGAATTCTTCAAGGTTCTTTAGTGTTGTTCTATAAAATTCTTTTCAGTGGTTTTGGATGTCGTCTTCTTCATACAAGAAACAGAGTCACTAATAATAATCAACAAGCAGTGAACCTAGAAGGGGATAAACAGTGCTAACCAAGAGGAAAATGTACACACGCACGTTTAACTGAGCGTTGCCTGAACCAGGGCTTCTCCATGGGCAGCTCTGTCCTCTTGGGGTTCAGATCATTGGGTACTTTCAGAAGAGATCACAAGATGGAAGAAGATGGTCTTGTTCTCCACAGCATTGTCATTCAACGTCTTTTCAGAAAAGGTGGAACCTGGATTCTAGACCCTCCTCAAACCTGTACATGTATGTGTACGTGTACATGTACGCATACAAATGTGTGTGCAGGGGTGAGTGTGGTGGGGGGTGGCAGCTCCCAGTTTGTGGGAGACGGTTCTGCTCCCCTCCCAGCTCCTGGGGATGGCAGATAGTCTCCATCCATTTTGCTGAGGTTTGAAGGGACGTGAGAGAACTTGCAACAAAGGTATTTTTTTTCCAGTTGTGTAAGAAGGAGCCTTATTGTGTGGCCACTAGGCTATAGTGTCTACTGGAAGATGAAAACCATTCTTTCACACCTCTGTGGGGTAAAGTAGGCCTGCAATCCGGCAGGAACCAATTTGTTCCTAAAGATCGGTACATAATGTGAAGTTTCTTAAGTGCTAATAATGGGTCATTCTTTTGGTTCTTTTTTTCAGTGCCAGGTGGTAACATCATCTGTTACTGATGAACATTAAATGCTTACAAAACTCTAAAGGGATGATTTCTAAAGAGTGATTTGTGTGACACAAAGACACTGATGACAAACAAGGTATTTTACATACTTTATTAGTAATGAAAATACTCCTCAAAGACGTAACTCCACTTACAGCTTGCTTAGCTCCATCAAGAAGGAGATAAAGCTCCTCTCTTTCTTCTTACTTGTTGAATAGATTGAATATCTACACACAAAGTAAGAAGTTAAAATTATGTCACCAGAAGTAGTAACATCCTCTTAAATACTGCTTTATATTCTTGTGGAATAGAAGAAAAGAAACAGAAGACTTAAGAATAGCCTTGAAAAGAACTTTAAGGAATAAAAGCATGTAGAATTTGTAAAAAAGCTAGACAAATAATACTTTAGAAACCCTGACCTTGAATTAGAAAATACAGTAGTGCGACACTCAAAGCATGTATTAGAATAACTCAATAAAAAGTGTACTCTGCATCTTGCACGTCAGTTTTTCTGTTTGCATTGCTGCATTAAGTTCAAGGCACAGCTTTTATGGTTTTGGGGTTTGTTACAAAGGAAATGATACAAAAATACACTACTAGTAAGGCAAATATTAAAAATAGGATTAAGTCTGGTATACTCAGATAGCCATTATCAGGTATCTTCTGGGCATAGACCAGAAATTAGTATAACATTGTCCACTCCAATTTCTCCGGTTTTGCCCTTGCCACGTTCTGATTCAAAAGTGACCTGCCAGAAGAAAAGAGATGTATTAACAGTGAAAATGTCGTTTATCCAACCATTTAGTAACTCTTAATTACTTATAATGCTAAATCTGAGGAATGTTTTATCACAATACAGGACTTAATGACTTAAATCCTTGCAGTTTTTAGAGTTTCTGTGTATTATTTGAACTAGACATAATCCTCTGTGCAGATTTACAATATGAAATGTATTCCTTTAATAAGATTACTTATTTTCATTGTACAAAGAAAATGCAAATCAAGTGAAATCCTATTATAATAATGTAGTTTTATCACAGTATGTGATGTTAGTGCACTTCATTTCTTGAAGACATTACAACTGTTCATTTTCAATCTATTTGGATCCTTAGGTTTTGGGTGTATATACTAAATATACATTTACTCTCTTTATATAGTATGTGTGTATATATATAGAGAGAGAGAGTATAGTATGTATACTATACAGAATTGGTTCATTTTTATGAATAGGATGCCTGGGGTTTTATTTTGCAGTCTGATTCTCATTTATGTAAGGGCTTTTCTACATCGTTCCAGCAGTGCAAAGAACCTTGAAAAAGGCTTGCATTTCATTTATACTCACAGTATTCAATTATACAGTAGAAGCCTTTACACAGCACTGAAAATGTTCAGTCACATAAATGAAAACTAGACCCTAAAATTTCAATGAGAAATTCATTGAAGTCCTGACTGAGGCAGTTTTCAGGGATACATCAGTACACAGTGCTCCCTGTTGGGCAGTATGTCCTTCTCCTAAGGTGACTGCCCACCCTTGATTATACACAATGTCTCCCTTTGCTGTAATGGTCTGGTTCAGTGTGGTTTGAGAGCATCCTCCTCTATGAAAAGGAGAATTTTCATTTTTACAGGCATGTATGTATGCTTCTGTTGCATGAGATATTAAGGAGAGATTTTGATTGCTTGTGTTAATTTACGATCTCATGCAGCTTTTTTACAAAATGACAGGATTACTGGCATCAGCGTCCTAACCAACTGGAGTAATTCAGTTCTGACTTTACAACCAGATAATAACTTTTCTGTCTCCTAAAATGTGTGCTCCTGTTTCCCATTTCAGATAAGCCTTTCAATTGCCAGGAAGTGATGCCTATAAAACAGTTGGCGGAACACTTGAGGATTAGGAAATTAAGCTGTTGTGTCAGTTATGGCAGTTGGCTTAAAAATTGTATTATACTTACACTGTTGGTTGTTTCAGCCCCCTGAAATATCTCTATTTTTCCAGTTCTCCACCTTTCATCTTTTCCTTTGTTCTGCTCCCAGACAGGAGCAGTTTTTTTGTTTGCCAGGAATACTCGGAGTTTCCCCACTCTCTCACCAGCAAGCCGGTAACTGAAAATCAAGCAGTAGCTGCTCTTTGGTTTGAGGCTGGTGAGGAGAAGGGTTAGACGCCCCATATCCTTCTTGTGCCCCACAAAAGCTGGAACTGCCATGTAGTACCCATCGCCTTTTAAAAAAAAGAAAAAGGAAAACCCATCTTCAATGGACTTGTGTTATTTATTAGCAAATTCAATACCTATTTGCTAAGAAAATACATGGAAGCTGCGTTACTTGATTAATTTAGAATCAGACTGGAGAAAAGCAGCAGGGAGTGTACTTTACAAGGAATAAGCTTGCACTGTTGGCAGTCAGATCAGTTTACAGAGGAGATGAGTTACTATTTCCTTGGCAATTACAGACATTCTTCCTTGCACTATCTTTTAAAGGCAAAACCATCTCAGTTTTTCTAATGTAACAGCCTGAAACATGCTGCTCTGCCTCTGTGGTCAGACCATTTCCAGTACCTGAGGTAGCTCAGTACTCTCTCCACTGTCCTCTGCAGTGATGACAAACTCAAAAAGGAACTGATAGCTTATTCCCAAAATCCTGGATGACCAATGAAATGAGAGAGACACACAAAGTGATAAAGGGATAAAACATCTGGGCCCATAAATAAAGTCACAATCAGCAGATCTAAGTTTGGAGAGATGGGGTAAGGTCAGGGTAAGTTCTTCCTGGAAGTGACAGGACAGAGAACAGAACTGGGGAAAAGAAAATACATGGAGCAGGAGAGGAAGGATTAATTAAGAAAGACTGGGATGGAAAGACTGAGGGAAGAGGGAGAGAATGTGTGTAGGAACTGGAGCAAGTGGCCAGCAGGATCTGCAGGATCCACCAGTCCCTACTGCAGCAGCTTCTGCAACATTTCGTGTTGCAAGGGAAGAGACATCCTTTCAAACAAGTTTCTTCAGCCACACTTTTTTATATTCACCCGCACAGCAGTCGCACATTGCACTCGTGGAGCTCTTTCTCAGGTTTTAGCAGGCCTGCTGTCGGTACCAGGTCAGGTATCGGTTGTTCTCGAATAGCCCCCTGCCCTTGGCTCATTCTGAGGAGTGCCATCACTAGTTGGTCCTGCAGAGTTTGAGATTTCTGAGCAGTTACCACAGTGCTGCCTCAGCCCTGTGAGTGACTACATTGCCTCATCCAGCTAAATGGCAGACGTGGGGTTAAATGCCCTACCAGTCTTGGAGAGACACAACGCGTAACTAATAACATTTCCATTGCCTTGTACCTTGCAATTCTGAACAGTTATATTCTAATAATTTTTCTCATCTTTTGATTCGTTTATGTTGAAATATGTTGCTGATTACCAGTTGCCACTGGATATTTCAAAGACACAATTTCCGCTCCCAGCATTCCCTGACTCCTTTTTTCTTTTATAAAGATAACCCACTAATAGGAAAGCTAATTACTCATTCTCGTTTCCCCTCCATCCCCCTTTTTTTGGAGGCGGTGAGCCATCAAATCAAAGCATAGCTAGAGGACAGATATTTAAATACCTCTATCTCGATCAGCAGGATTCCAGTCAAAGTCATCATCAACATCTTGTTTCCAGTCGCAGACCCCTCGACTGAAGCTGCAATCAACTGGAAAAAAAATTGGCAATGGAGACTCAGAGATAAGAGGAACACTATCACATAAGTACGATTTGTTCTTTATTCAATCAGTTAGGAATGTATAGGTCATTCTAAAATTATCTACAATTTCAGTTCAGATAGTGTTGACCTAGATTAAATTGCAAAAAAGCAAAACATTAGAATTTATGTAGCAATTCTTTCTTTTAACTCACAGGAGAATCTGTTGTGTCTTTTTACTGCCAATCTTCCATCTGCACATCAGTTTATATGCTGTGACCTCTGTATATTGAGTGCCTGCTGATCACCAGGTATAGTTGGAGGTGTTAGTTTTGAACTCTGGCATCATAACTGGTTTGGGATCTGCCAACTTCAGAGCTTTCCTCTCTCCATTTGTTACACTGCTGTAGTTGTAATCAGCTCAGATGCTCAAGCTCCAGTTCTATCCATTGAAAGAGAGAAGCTGGCCTCCCATGAGAGGAATCCTTTATGTCAGCACCTGATACTCATACTACATGGAGCTGGGAACAGCCCAAATCAGTTGACCTTTAGAGTATACTGAAAAAGGGTGTCACCCAGAGCGCACCACAGCCTTCGCGACTGTGCAGATGAAAAGCATTACATACACAAAGCACCACTGCAATGCAAGCATGACAGATCAGATTAATATGCAGCCATCTGAATTTCCTCAGAAAGAAGCATCCTTTTTGTTCTTTTCATGTATCATATTTCTTATCGTGAGACAGAGAAGTGCACTACATGGCATTTAGAGAGCTTTACTGTATAAATCCATTGTTTCTGAGATGAGTGCTTTCTGAATTGGAAAACCCCCAGTATCTTATTCTTAGTGTCAGCAAGTACATCTGTCAGTTTTGTTTTGTTTTGTTTTGTTTAAGGTTTGGAAGTATCTGTGGATTGTTTTGGGGTGAAACCCACCTTGTCCTATAAATAATCTCAGGTACAGCCAATCCCAACATTTCAGCCCCTGCCCACCTGGCTGGTAACTCCCCAGGAGGATGCTGCTGCCCTGTAAATGCATCAGCTCAATACGATCTCTCAGTCCCCTCCTTTTGGATTCTGCTTTTTTCCATGGCTCTCATAAGCAAGTCCTTATAGTCACCTTCATGATTCTGTCCATCACAGGGAAACTGCTTCTTACCAGGAGAGAGGGCGACAGTGCCCTTTGATCTGCCTTTATGCTCTGCTTTGACCAGAGCTACATTGCAGTCTGCTACAGTTCCCAACAGGCAGTGAAGTTTTCGGTTTGAAAGTGCGTGAAGCAGTTTCATAAGGCATGGCAGAAGCTTAAGTTGTGTACATAAATTGACAGGTCTTGTCAATTTGTATGCTCCCCTGAATGATTTTACAACAATTTCTTAATGTGAGAAAGAACAGGTAGTAACATCTTACTCTGATATCCATAGGACTTACTGATAAACTGGGAACTATCATAAATTCATAGCCAGGCTATTTAAGATTCAGGGTAAATATTTATTCAGTCTTGTTCAGGGGAAACTCCTATTGACTTCAGACAGAGGACCAGGAGAAAAACCAAGAGAATATGGCTGAAGGACATTGGCACATTGTTACGTGCTATGCAACACTCTTCTAACATGATTTCATTTTGCAGATGATAGAAATGACTATTTTTTCATGACTATGAAATAAATCAAGTGAAATTCAATTGCAAGTCAAGTTTCAATGGAGGGGAACTTTCTATACATGGCTTATAAACAGTTAAAAGGACAAAAAACCAGCTTCTCACATTGGAACTGGCAGAATGGTTTGGCCAGATACTGTAGGTATGGCACTCACCAAACTTTTGTTTTATGTGAAAGGCTTTTAAACTGGTTCTGGCTTGGCTAATATAGGTTGTCATGAAAACATGCAATATGCAGGAAAATAAATACTGTAGAATAAAAATAATCTACCTTCTTGCTCTGGTCTCAACACTGGAACTTTCCTCTGTGCCAGGACAGGGCCGAAGGCAGCTGCTTCTTTCACCTTGGGAACTAGGGAAAACAACTTGTCAAGTGCTGAGTCATCACGGGAACAGAAAATGGAACTTTATTCTTGTATACCAGTTGCCATCATTTATTTAAATAACTCAATGTATGTGTTTTCCACTCCACCACCAAACTCACATTCCTAACCCCAGTTAGCTGCTAACTCTGAATTTTAAAATTTAACTTGCTGTTTTCCACAGCACTGTGCCTTCTAAGCTGTGGGCAACGGAGCAACGAGATTCACAGGGTCATAAGACATTGAACATGATCTTTCTTTGGCACGGTGATCTGCTTTCTTGCTACAAAACTTCAACTAATGATTGAAGTACCTGAACTCTACCAGACAACAAAGACAACGACTCAACAGCTTGGCAGCACTTTGCCAACAGCAGCCTCAAAAAATGGGTAATGTCAGAGACTTTGTGAAAGCCATAAACATCAAAGGCCCACAGCTTCAGGTAAGTGATAGCTGGTACTGCTGTACCCCAGGAAATTATTTTTCTGAAGCTGTACTCTCTGCTGGGGTACATGTTCTCCTGCAAACCTGATCAGCTCTGCTGTCTGTTGGGAAGGAAGGGTGCAGCAACTGCCCTACCTCTTTCTCACCCTCCCTGCAACAACTGACAAGCACAGCCTGATGCTTTGATAACCAGACCTGGTGGAAACCCCCAAACAAGTTCTTTTGTAAAAACTGGTTGACATGTCTTGTACCAAACTGGAAGAGTGGGTACAGCAGCACAGTCAATGAATGTTAGGTGCCCTCTCGAAGATAGAAATCATAGAATAGAATCATAGAATCATAGAATCATTAAGGTTGGAAAAGACCTCTAGGATCATCAAGTCCAACTGTCAGCCCAACACCACCATGCTTACTAAACTATGTCCCGAGGTGCCATGTCTACACATTTTTTGAACACCTCCAGGGATGGTGACTCCACCACCTCTCTGGGCAGCTGGTTCCAATGCCTGACCACTCTTTCAGTGAAGAAATTTTTCCTAATATCTAATCTAAACCTCCCTGGCACAACTTGAGGCCACTTCCTCTTGTCCTATCGCTTGTTACTTGGGAGAAGAGACCAACACCCACCTGGCTACAACCTCCTTTCAGGGAGTTGTAGAGAGCAATAAGGTCTCCCCTCAGCCTCCTTTTCTCCAGACTGAACAACCCCAGTTCCCTCAGCCGCTCCTCATCAGACTTGTGCTCCAGACCCTTCACCAGCTTCGTTGCCCTTCTCTGGACACGCTCCAGCACCTCAAAGTCCTTCTTGTAGTGAGGGGCCCAAAACTGAACACAGTACTCGAGGTGTGGCCTCACCAGAGCTGAGTAAAGAGGCACAATCACTTCCCTAGTCCTGCTGGCCACACTATTCCTGATACAAGCCAGGATGCTGTTGGCCTTCTTGGCCACCTGATACTAGCCTAAAGGAGGTAGTTACTCAAGAAGCACTATTTTTCAGCAGCAGCCTCAGAGACCAAAGCAAAACCTCTCCTGTCTGATGAACTACAAAGCCACAGAAGCTTGTTGAAAACTCTTATTTATTTGAAGTAATACTCTAAAATACTCTATTTTTAAAGTTCTGTGATTAGCTTCTTTTGTACTATTTTCAGTGATTAATAGAGAAGTGCATTCATTAAAAATAATTATAGTCTCAACTTCTTTGTGCAGAACCTGTGTAAGTAACTAATCATACAGGAGACAAGGGAAGATCTGCTTTCACTGGCAGAGGATTCTATCCTTTGCAAACACATAGGCAGATGATATCTATGGCATATACATATACACCTATGAAAACAGGAGGAGCTTAAATGTGCCATTTTAGAAGAGGAGGGAGGGAGGCTCCTTTGGATTATTGCTTACAGAAGGTGTTAGTGAAAAGCCTGACAGACTGAAGTTCACTTTTCAGCCACACCACATGGGCAGCAGTGCTAAGAAAAGCTCAGGCTTCCTCGACAGTGCCAGATGATAGGGGCTATGGAAACGGCAGTTACTTTTCCCTACTCCACATTGTATCATAGATGCTGTTAGAAAGTCGCAAATGCCAAATATTTTAAAAGTCATTACTTTCACATGCATGCACATTTGTTCAGTGCGCAGTTTGTTCCCATGAGTTCCAGTGAGCTAGGGCTTTCCACTGAAATACTTTAACATACTCACAGTCGTAAGCACATACTCAATTTTAAGCATATACTTACAACCCACTGCAATCCAGAGCCTCCTAGCACCATAAAGACTATGCCATCTACTTAACCTTTCTTCTCCTTCAAAACTGTCAAAAATTGCCCTGCATGTACACCAGAGAAAACACACGCTAATGAAGAGGCCCTGGAGGCACTTCCAGAGGTGCTGAATTGAGCCGAGAAAGGAGACTCATGCAATCTTACGAGCTTTCTGATGAACTGCCAGGAGCGTGTCCTCTCTTGTTGCCCTTGCAGCCTTCCCCTCACCCGGACCATTGCTTAAATCACCTGGATAATATTCTTACTTAAGGCAAGGATTAATATATCTTTCTCCAAATTAATATATGTCTACATGTACACATTTAGGAACAGGCACACAGAGATTAAGTGTTAAGTTTACTGTCATGCCATAAACTTGGCCTCATACCTAGTGAAAGAGGCTCAGGCTGTGAAAACGCTTGCCAAAATGAAGAGAGCTATTAAAATATGATCAGTTCTGGAAAGAGTGGAGTGATTTAACAGAAGACAACAGCTGCCAGAATGATTTATTCATTGAGTTATTGAATTACACTTGAATTCACTTGAGGGATATACATGCAGGTGTAGCTGTGTGCTACAGATGCTTCAAGTGAAGAACTGTCATGCACATAAAAAGAGCCAAATTTTGTATCCAAATCTATTTTTGTTTTCAGTGTCTGGCACTACACTCAGGTTCTCTACTTACTGGAAGATATCACCTGTGTATTATGAGAAACTGTAAGTTTCAGCTTACAGAAAGGTTTCATTGGACATAGCCAGGATGCAAAGTTTAACCCCTCCTAAGTACTAGGCAGGACTCAGCATGGCTCTTCTCAGCTCTTCTGCTGTCAAGTGGTGCTTGCAGAAAGGCATGCCTCGTCTCATGTTCCCTAAGAACATACTCTCACCAACAAAAGCTCACATACATCCCACTTCAGGCACACCAGAGTCCATCCTTCCTTCTGTACCCATCTACTTATCTGCAGCAACAGCTACTACATAATCTCTACATATAAAACCCTTTGTATCATGGTGCCACACAAGATGTAATCATAATACTCTTATGAGGTAAGATGGGTTGATCTTATGAGCAGGAACTAGTGGCAGAGAGAACTAATGCCCAGGTCTTCAGAGGTACCTATGTAACTACCTACCACCAATTCCATAGGAGCTGTGTCTATGAATGTCTGTAAAGAGCTGAGCATAAGTAAATTGGTGACGTTCTGGTTCTGAGAACAGCCACCTTGTTGCTGACACAGGTTCTTGCATTTGCAAGAAATTCAGTGTTGCAATCTGCGACATATATCTGAGTATTGCCCTGGTTCTGAGGAGGAGGAATCTCTTTGAGCCATGTTAGATGCAGTTTGTCAATTGTATTACACATCAGGAACTGCAGCAAGGAAAGAGACTTTCTGCAAAATAGAACAGTCTCAGCCAACTCTATCTAGCTAAAACTACTTCCATAAAAAACAACGGGACTCACATAAACCAACTCTGAAACTACTGAGGATGTCTGCAATCATGGAAACACTCCTTAGCAATAACCTCAGAAAATGAGAAAGCAGTGTTGAAAAGAAGCATCGAGACATTGATCTAGTACACACGTGCCTAAATAGACTGCCATGAAGGGAATTTAGAAACAAATTTATACGTGAAACTAGAATTACACTTTAAAAAACACCAGGCTTCCAGGAAGCAGTGCGCATAATCAAATAGATGAGTTTTGAAAGCCACCTCCTAGCCATCCCCCCTGTCAGGGGACCTTTAGATTGCTCAGTAAAGAAAGATAACAGACTGCCACTAAAAGAGCAAAAGAGCTAGTTAGGTTCAAGCATATCCTTTCATACAGAGCACAGCAGTGTCCTCCTAGAAGTGCAGGCAGGCACCAGTTCACTCCGCCTGTCAAACAGGTTTGTTAGCACTCGTCTGCCAGTTGCGCCAGCTCTGACTGACTTCTTGTTTGGAGCTGGCTTGCACCTGGCTGGCTTGGAGCACAACTGGAGTGAGCTCAGCTCCGCCTGGAAAGTAGAATCATAGAATCATGGAATGGTTTGGGTTGGAAGAGACCTTCAAAGATCACCTAGTCCAACCCCCCTGCAATGAGCAGGGGCATCTTCAAGTAGATCAAGTTGCTCAGAGCCCCATCCAACTGGACCTTGAATGTTTCCAGGACACGTAGTACCACGTAGATAGACCCTCAAGTCAGTCTACAAGTCAAATAAGGGCCAATGAGATCATGAAAGCAATAGGAAGGTTCAGGAGCACATCTGGAAAAGCACTGCTTTGTCTAAACTGCAGTATTAAAAGGTTCAAAGTGAAAGAAAAAAAAAAAGTAAAAAAAAAGAAGCCAAACTCCCAACAAGCTCAGTAGAATAGGTCTGTGGAGCACTGTTTTATGGGCACCCTTCAGAAACAGTACAAAGGCACTCGTAAGCAACTGGTAAGTGATTCTGTGGTGCTAGAGGAGCTTACGGAAAACACATAGATTTTCCTGTATGTGCACTTGGTTTCACCTCTCTGCTTTGCCAAGTGCTGTATAAAAAATTACTTATAGTGCATTTGGAAATGACTTTTTTGTCTGAAAAAATAGGGCTTGGTTTATAGCTTGGAAGTAATTTTCTATTTGTCTGCAGTAATGCATGTGCTATCCTTAAAGCTTTAATTCCTTTTTTTTCCTGTTAGTGGGACTGTATTTCTTATTAATCATCTGTGGCATCACACTGAGCTCTTGCTGAGGCAGCTATACTGGAAGAACAGATATATAGCAGAATATAAGTACCCGTGTATTTAAGCGTGCTAGTTGTGGGCAATGTGGTATATTTTTATTTCTTGTTATGGCTGGCTGATTTTTCTCTCCCCTGTAAAATGCCTGTGCCTGGTTTTGCCTAGGTAGTGTAGTTAGTCTAAATGTAAAAATAACACACAAAATTTGGGAAAAGTAACTCACCGTTGGTAATTCTAATACGTAGAATTCTAAAGTGCCTGAAACTGCAGGATGTGGGAACTCTCACAAAAATGGTGCTCACTGTCTTTCTAACACTGCTCTCTGATGTTCAAAGCCCATAAACCCTCCCCAGAAAACCAGAGTGGGCACTCTAAAAAAAACAAGCAGAGTGTAAGAGGCAGTAAAAAGAAGACTAGTTTCCTATATATATGGTATATCACTATGTCAGACTCAAAGGAGTATGCCACATCTCTGCTACCACATCCTCCTCTGAAAGAATTACTTTTGCCAGATGTCTGACATCTTTTGAGCCTTTTATCTATAGCTGTGGACTGAGCTGTGGTCTGAGCATTATTCACTCACACAGTGGTCTAATTATCAGAAAAGAATAAGAGGAAGAGCAAACATGCTGACTAACTAAGAGAGTGCTCTTGTTCAGAATTAAGAGTCTAGAACCTGTAAGAGGAACAGTCCACTTTTAGTATTGCCAAAGAAACCAGAAACCCAAAAGCTCTTTATCGTTCTTGGTGCTATCAAAGGAAGGGGCTCTGTAATTAACATAGCTGGCTACACAATACTATGGGAATGGTTTAAGCACGATCTGAGTTTCATAAACTGGTAAAGTACAGAATATGGAATTTAGTTGCAGTTGGCAATACCATTCTGGATTATGAATGGTACACGAAAAGCACCGAAATGTTAGAAAATGACAGAATTAAGGTTGTGCGCTGGAAGTTCACCTCTAGTTTGAGTGTAGCATCTGTACAGTCATTGCTTATATAAAGAAGCACTTTGGTCCACCTCTCTGTGTCTTCCTCCATATGCAGAAAGGACATTTCTCATACAGTGAGGAGCTTTCCAATACTTTGGTTTACTCTCATTTTCTATACATCTGCAATTTTTGCCATCAGTAGGTCAGAGTCCTGTTTATTAAACTGCACCTCGTACAGCAGGACAGGTTCTTCCTTCACACTGAACAAGGTAAGGATCCTATGGAAAATACTCATTTAAAGTAATTGCAGGCTGTATCATAAGGTATTAAAATATAAGAAGAAAAATTTAAGTTATCACAGATGACCTTAATTTTGACATTTCTTGAATGTTGGGGCCTTTGCTTTGCTATCTTTAACTACTGTGCTTTTAAAAATACCTGTGAGTAGTAGTTTTCATGAAGGTCCTGTATTTTGATAGTTGGCCTATTTTAATAATTTCAGTCTCCATATAATAATTCCTTTTTTCCCTACAGTATTTTTCCATGGCTCACTATATATTTATTATGTAGTAAAACTACTATGATAAAATAATACATAAATGTAAAAATAATTAGGATCTCTGAAAAGTGTGACCTGTCCATTTTTTCTGATTAACTACTCTTCCTAGAAGATAAACAATACCATTATTAATAATACAAAAGGCAGATGCTATGTGAATACTTGAGGGGATTATATGGAGGAACTTAATGTGGTAGTAAAGGAATCACTGCTGAATCGATATCAGCAGAGGGGGAAAAAACCCATGAGTAATTTTACGAGCTGTAAATTTGCGCTAATCATGTACTCCAAAGGATCATTCAAAATCATTAAAAATGAAAGTGTTTTTAAAGCCAAATGTTCAAGCAATTAAGTGCCTAAATCATGACTGAATTTTTATAGTAACAAGGATCAAGTATAGGATATGTAAATTTAAAAGGAAAGGAAACACAGTTAACATATGCAACCCATCCTGAAAGAAAAATGCAAATGGCACAATACCTTAAGTCCTATACATAGCTGGTATCAAACAAGAAAGCCATAAATAATGCAGAGTTCACATACTTAATGAAACTACATCTTGGGCATACTAGTATCCCTGTAGCAAGACGCACACCAACCTTCTGTCAGTATCCCCTGGCAAAATAAAATCTCTCTAGCATGTTCAGCATAAAAATCCCTTATATTAATAATGGAAAATTCCAGTCAAATGTGACTGGAACAAAGACAGTATAGACAAAACTACAGATAAAACACAGTGCTTTAATATTTTCAAACAATACTATTCATTGTGACTGCTGTCAGTTGTAGTGGCAATTTTGTAGAAACAAGTAGTCTCTGCCTAGCCTGGGTGTATGGTGTTCAAATGTCCTCGTTTGGTCGAGAAAGTCCTTGAAAAAGAATCTCACCAAACATCATGACAAAAATCTCTTGTATATTATTTGACTTTTCCTATGGACAAAGGATTTTCCCTGTGTGCTCTCACTGAAACTGAAAGCTGAGAAATGAATGCATTCCAAATAGCGTAGCACCGAGTACTCAACAGCAGTTGCATCAGGTCACGTAGCCCAGTACAGGAGAGCATGTTCCCCTTGTATCACCAGGCATAGAGACCAGAGCCCTATGGCCTTTTTTTCCAAAAAATATGGTGACCGTACTATAAGGGCACTATTTCTGGCAACCCTTCCCGACCTGTCCAAGCAGGTTACAGAAGAAACCTGTTGATATGTCTGAGCTACCTCCCTCAATCCATCCATCGCGGAAAGGCAGAAAGGGATAGGAGGACTGACTTGCATGATTTTATTTTTTTTTCTAACAGGCTGCCTTGCCTCACAATTGAGGAAGCAGAAAAGCCCACAGTCCTTTATGGCACAGAATTTTGAATAAATGTATCTATAACTAATAACAGTATTACTTATAAATATTTAATTTATTATTTAAGATAACTGTTAACAGAACCTATTAGTAGTATGCCCCTGCAATTCTGTTTGGAAAGAAAAGTTTTTTGTCCCAACAGAAATCACAACTACGAGGAAGCACACTCCTGCTGAGGGTAAATAGCCTTTCAGGTTCCACTAGCATTTTGCAGTTAATGAGTCAATCTTTTTGAGTCCTGCCCAGTCTAACCACATTTAGCTGAACACATCTGGTATTACTAGTGCTGGTCAATTCGCACTAGTCTTTTGGCACATGCAAGCTTCCCATCGACTTACCTTCGAGAAGAAGCTTGAGCATCTGAGAACCTAGTCTTAACAAAAGTCACCATATATATCGCAACTGTCTTCTGCTCACTTTCTCCATACTTTCTGCAAAATTATGGCCAGCTTTGGATCAATTAGCATGATTGGGAAGAGTCCTTCTTTAGGATAGTATTTCAGTGGAAGTGTGTGTGGAACAGAATTCTCTAAGTGTAAAAGTATGAGATTGGCCATCAGAAGACCTGGGGTTTATTGCTTCTTGTGAGAGAACAGAGGCTGTACATTTTCAAGAAGACTCTGCCTGTGCCTTCCCTATATAACCTTCCATTAGACAGCTGAAGACAGCTACAAGATCTCCCCTTAGCCTTCTCCTCTTAAGGCTGAAAAAAGAGTTGCTCTCAGCCTCTCCTCATGTACCATGTTCTTCAGGCCCCTGACCTTGGTGGAGCACTACTAGACTCATGCCAGTATGTCCTCATCTGTCTTGCAATGGAGAGCCCAAAACTGGACACAGCACCTCAGATGTGCTCTCACAAGTGCCAAACAGAGGGGAAGAATCACCTCCCTTTTTCTGCAAAGCTTCTTCCTAAGCAGTCAACTCATGTCTGTAATGTTGCACGAGGCTTTTCTCTCCCTTTGCATTTGCTTTTGTTGAACTTCATTACGTTCCTGCCAGCCCATTTCCACAGCCTGGCTAGGTCCCCCTTAATTGCAGCGCAGCACTTAAGCGTACGGGTCACCCTCCCCAGTTTGGTATTGTCAGTGAACTTGAAATATGCCATAAGCACTCACTGTTAACATTTGCAGGAAGGGAGGAGGCTGGTGAACAAAGACCCGACTTCACTCTGTTTATCAGCTTGCTAGCATGATTTGGGGAAGCAATATTAGTCTATATCCTTAGCCTGAACTGAAATAGACCAATTACCACTGAAAACCGAAAAAAAAGCAGTTCTAGAAGTATGCCTTTGGCAAAAAAGCTTGTATTCTCAAATGTATTTAGGTGAATAATCACATTTTTTTCTTGGCTTTCTTACAGTAGCACTATTACAGACCATTTTTCCAGAGGATTTTAAAATGATCTTTCCTTTAAAAAAAATTATACTTATGTGTCTTTTCAAATCAAATAACAACAATTTGAATGCTAACTTAAACTTCAATTGTGTTCATTTTATCACTATGAAATATGGTGCATAATTTTAATTACTGTGGGATAGTATTTATTGTTTTTCTATACTTTGGAAAAGAGAAAGTATCATGAATAAACTGTTAGTAGGGTGTATTTTTCATATTACATGTTTTTGCCACTACCTTGAAGAATGTTTGACTGAGACAGATGTACTAAAAGCCAATTAAAATGCTTTTGAAAACCTTAAAGAACATGGAAAGAAATTGCATAGCATACCAGATGATAGTTGGAAGAAAACACCTGAAAGCAGACTGAGGAAACCTATGTCAATCTTCCTGATAAATGACTAATGTCAGAAATTAAGCAAGACTCCTGCTCAAATACCATCAAACGCTTTAAATTGGAGAGTGTCCATTCAGATAAACTCCCACATTTAAACAAAAGGGATAAAAAACCTCTCTGTGATTCACATCATTATTTTTCTGTTGGCAATGACATGAACAACAGTCGTGCCTATTATATGGTCTATATTATTTGAAACACAAGGACACCAAAGTCTATGTTTTTCCTCTGAACAATGCACACTACTTAGGATGATGAGTATGCCTATCATGAATCAAAGCTAATTATTGTCTTATTCATAATGAAGCAGCACACTATCTTGTTTTGCTGGGCCTTCTGCTAAGAAAATGGGGAGAAGCTATGTGCTATGTCTAAGCTGCTCTGAAAGCACAGCCTGTGGAGCGCCGGTCAGGATGGTGCACTCCCTCTGTGATCACATTGACTGCAGATTCCCCTAAAAGGAAGATTCCAGTACCTTTAGTCTCACCAGTAGGTATGTTAGCTTTTCATTTTCTACAAGTAAATTCTGATTAAATGGCTGTAATGTTTTGTGATGATTTTGTTAGTGTTTATATATAATTTTACATTTAAACTAGATTTTTTTAAAAATGAAGAAACTTACAAAAGACATCTCCTCTAAGGCTTCGCTCATAGTCAATTTGATTCTCAAAAGCTTCCTTATCCTCTTCATCTGACTCTTCTGCCTTCTCTTCTGGAGTAGCTTCAGTTTCTTTCTCTTCCTCACTGTAGCTCCCACCAAGATCAATACCACCTTCATAGTCCAATAACTGCAAGTGGGTCTTAGAAGATGGTGTCACGGCTGGTTCTGGGATCACATTCTTGATTGTTTCATGCTTTTTCACACTGTTTTTATGTGCAAGAAGTTTCTTAATTGTGTCCTTAGCTGTTCCAGGGATTCTTGCCATTTCCTTCACTAACTTTTCAGGGATAACTAGAACCAAGAAGAAAATATTAAATATTCCTCTAAGGAATCATTCAGCAATGACAACATTTATAAATGGCACTATTGTGTCCTTTACAATGCACAGAGACCCATACAGCCAAATTCCCTACTATGAGACATAAGTTAGGCTCTGCACAGAACTGAATACGCATGCATTTAGCTCTGGTTGTACAGGCAGCCCTCTGAGTTGCAATGAAAAGACCAAAGCGAAACCTCTGTTGTAACCTCATTTGGACTCCTGTGTAACACAGGCTGTAGAGCCCCTTACGATAATTATTTTTGCACTGGAGATTCTGTAAAAGAAAAATTTAAAAATCATTCTTTCTTCTATTTGTGGACTACTAAAAAGTGTCCATCAAGGTGTGATTCCCTGCATAACAAATGTCAGCCCACTAGCAATGAGTATTTTTATTAGCTATCTTTTGTGAACTTCTCTGACCTAACTTTCCTTGCATGACAGGCTAAAAGCCACTAAAATGGAACATATTTTGAGAGGAGATACATCAAGCTTCTCTGTCACATTTCATTTAGCCGTAAGGGATATTTAGTCCTAAGGAGTAAACCCCAAAAATTCAGAGAGGCATCCAAGAATGCCTAATTATTATCTTCTTGCAATTCCAAGGTGGACTAGAACATAAATGTAAAATTTCCCGAGATTTTTACTATTTTATGATTCCTCTTGGCTACAAAATACTAAAAGGATAACCAGCCTTGTAGTATCTTGCAACTTTGGATTCTGCTTAGAAATACAAAGGCTGCCAGAAGTGAAAAACTTAAGAGGGGGATAAAAGTCAGTCAAGATTGTTCAAATCTGTAAAACAAAAGGAAAAAATCTGCATTTGGGGTTTTCCCTATTATGAAGTATAATGAAGTCAAATATCCTCTATATCCAGGCAAAAGCTTCAAAACATTAATTGGTAAAAGGACATTTTTACATTTACATGGCAGCCCCGATTTTCAAATCATGCCTTCCTTGTCAATGTATTGAGTTTCAAGACACAAGCCTTTTATGTCTTTTAAAATTCTATTTTTCTCTTTCTACGATCATCAAACTATGTTTGGATGCTTGAATGAGGGACATGTTTCATAGGAACTCATTTGAGGTTGCATTTCTAGGGATGTGGGGAGGCAGGATTAATTTTTCACCAGTGGTGGGATCCAGTAGCAGCACACAGGGCTCTTTTGAGACAGTATGTTGGCCAGCTTTCTCCATGTTCTCTTAAGATAGGAAAATTATCAGTTTATATGAAATGAGGAGAGATTTTAGTTACATATTATGAAAAACTTGCTTACTATCCTTGGACAGTAAAACACAGGAGCAAGCCACTTAGCTTATTTGAACTGCGTCACTAGAAGTTTCAAAAAATTGTTAGGCTACCATCTGTCATTAATATGCTGGATATGATCTGCCTCAGAGCAAAAGAACTGACTGATCTTTTTTAGTCCCTTCCAGGCGTACTCTTCTGCCATCTGACAAAGACTGATGGCTCTTTGTGCTGATGGCCAGATGATAACTGAGGGTTAAAGCCAGGACTACTTCGGGTCAGTTTGTTCGAGGTATGTGTACAGTACAAAGCAAATACAAAGGAGAAATTATGGCAGTACTGCAGGTGTGCGGCAACATCAGTCGAGGAACACCACTGTGCAAAACTAGGTCTGGAATGGTTTGTGTGACAAATATGCAAGTTTTAGAGAAGACACAAATCTGAGGAGTTCTAGTTTATGAGATGATCCCACCTCACCCTAAGGATTCCACTAGAGTTAACCAAGTCCCTACCTGTCAGAGTACCAGGGCTACTGAGGCGGAGAGTGTCCTTGGGGTTTAACATCCAGGCAATGGACTTTGAGCCTTGAGAAAATGAGGCTTTGGAATCAGCTCAGGATTTCGTGACTGTTGTGACATGACCAGTCAGTATGCAATTATATACTCAGCCCTCTAGTGCTGGCCACAGCCTGAATCTGTGTGGGTGAGGAAGAAGGACTGGTAAGCAGGATAGCATGACCATGTCAAAAGCTACTGACAGCCTTCTGCAGTTTGAGTCCTTTACGTGAAGTACCTAGGAAATAACGAGAGCCGAACAGTTCCAGAGTGCTGTACAAAAGCTCCTCCATTGATGGAGACTATCTCCACCAATGAACAGCCTTATATACTGCTTCCCATCATTGATTCTTGATCAGTATTGATGCTGCAGTTCCTACAGCCTTTTTGGATTGCAAATGGTGGAAGAAATCAGCTATTTTTATTTCCCTCTACTTTTGCTGTCTAGTGATTGCATTATCAGGGCAAGAATATGTTCCTATTTTGCTCCTCACTTTGTAATAATAAAAAATTCATAGTAGTATTTTCAGACAGATGGACTGGACTTGTAACCTTGGGTAGTACTTTTTTTGTGTGTTTCTTTTCATAGAAGCATAGCAGAAGAAAAAACACCAGCTAATAAAATAGAACCATAGTCTAGTAGGAAAAGAGGACAGTTCCCTGATTTTATATTCACTCCCTGAAAACACAATCCTATCACTGTGAATTTGTCACATTTCATTTATGGTAAATGCAACTGCATGCTATTTAGTATCCCAGGAACAGAATCGGACTCTCTTGGTGTACCGGAGCATTCAGGATTTTTGAGGCTGCAGTTGGAGGTATAAAGTAAACGGATGCCAATAAAAAAATAAATAAAAATTGAGGATTTTGTTATTCTTTCCTTTTGGATAAAACTTGTATCTTTGCTTGTCAGATACTTGCAAGTAAACTCTTTACTAATACTCCACTAAGTGAGCCTTTCCTCTGGAGGATGATGTCATGAAGGATGTAAGGTTCTCTGGGTCTAAACTCAATGCAGCAATAAAAATTAACAGGAAAGCTTCATTGCAAACAAATTTCCTCTTGACAATCAGTAACAAGAAACTTCAGGCTGTTAATAAAGAGGCTATGGAGATTTTCAAGCCAGGACTGACTGCTCAGCAAACCTGAACATCTGCTTTTAGTTTCTGCTTTGAAGTCTTCCTAGTGAAATGAAAAATTCTTACAGCTCAACATAATAACCTCTGTGGTGTCAGAAAACCAATCTCCTTGTATGCGCAAAACTAAGCAGTGCGGAAAATCAACTGTCAGGAGTGACAAAAATAGGGCAGTGAAAGTGTATAAATTCCCACACGCTTGGAGACTCCAGTTTGCTGCTGCAATATGAAAATCTGCATGCCCATGGGGACAAAGAGGGACTAGACACCAAGCATATTTTAGGATGTATCACTAGTATCCTTCTAATCTACGTTCAGCTTTAGAGTAGCCGGAGGTGCGGATTTAAGGCTTTTTATGTCTACCCTTAAATTGCAGGAGGAATAATCCAGTGTAAGGATACACCCCCTTAAACTCAGTCTGTTCTGTTGAATCCACTGCCTGTGGATATGCCTGAATGAACAGCTCACCTCCTCTGAGAATCTGGGGTGCTACAGCTGAGGCAGTGATTTTTCAGTACGCTTCGCCCCAAGACACATAAATAAACGCACAGGTGTTGCTCACAAACATTTGTGCATTTATCCGTCCATGTGATTGCATAGAGAATTTTGGAAAGTGAAATGAAATGTAGTGCATTTCATCCCAGTTTTTCTTTATGTATCTTCCATCAGGAAGCATGTAGATTAATGCCTCCTGCTCTTATACAGTTTGTTTTTATTGCCCTAGTATGAAAATATCTCAGCTTTCAGAGGTATTTTATTTCTTTGCATTAGAGAGAATTAAAGCGAGAGGTGGAAAAACAAAGGCAAATGGAGACTGAGGGCTAAAAGTAAATCTTTTCTGTCATGAGTTGCTGTACAAGATTATAAGACCACAGAAACGGCTTGGTGTAGGATGTCTAATGACCAAGTTGTGAATGTTGAGTTGTAAAAAATATAGAGAGAGCAGATGTCATCCCCTTGTCTCTGTGCTGCATTGTGTAAAGGGAAGTACTCAGGGGATGATACAGGAGAGGGACAGACAGTGATCCGTTTTCCTCCCACACACCCTGTGACCGTAGCTGGTGCTGGCTGGGGCTCTGAACATAAGGGGGCTGCAAGAAGAGACCGCACTGCTTCCACCTTCACACCTAGGAATATATTTAAAAACATGGTGAGAGACAATCCTAGGAGATTGGCTTACAAATCCTTTTGTAGCTTCCTTTGTAGCTTCTCTATATAAAAGTTGGAGAGGGGATAAGGCATACAGACAACTATTTACTACCTTAAGGGGGAGGCTATAGATGCGAGTAAAGATTAGATTAGCAGGACATAGTTTCAGAAATCATTCTAAAAGTTCTCAACCTCTTTTAGATCATCTTAAGAGAGTCTGAAAGCTTTCATAGATAGGTTAAAACACAGATTCTAGACTATTATTCTCTTTTAAGCACCATGGAATATCATCTACTGTGTTGGGTTTGCGTGGCAAGGTTTTGGTAGCGGGGGGGCTACAGGGGTGGCTTCTGTGAGAAGCTGCTAGAAGCTTCCCCTGTGTCTGATAGAGCCAATGCCAGCCGGCTCCAAGACGGACCTGCTGCTGGCCAAGGCCAAGCCAATCAGCGCCTCTGGGATAACATATTTAAGAAGAAGAAAAACACTTAGAGAGAGAGAGAGCTTTTGCAGCCGGAGAGAGGAGTGAGAAGATGTAAGAAACTCTGCAGACACCAAGGTCAGTGCAGATGGAGGGGGAGGAGGTGCTCCAGGCGCCGGAGCAGAGATCCCCCTGCAGCCCATGGTGAAGGCCATGGTGAAGCAGGCTGTCCCCCTGCAGCCCATGGAGGAAGGATGAGGGGGTGTAGAGATTCCACCTGCAGCCCGTGGAGGACCCCACGCCGGAGCAGGTGGAGGCACCCGAAGGAGGCTGTGGCCCGTGGGAAGCCCACGCTGGAGCAAGTTCCAGGCCAGACCGGTGGACCCGTGAAGAGGGGAGCCCACGCCAGGGCAGGTTTGCTGGCAGGACTTGTGACCCCATGGGGGACCCCACGCTGGAGCAGTTTGCTCCTGAAGGTCTGCACCCCGTGAGAGGGACTCCATGCTGGAGCAGGGGAACGATGAGAGGAGTCCTCCCCCTGAGGATGAAGAAGCGGCAGAAACACCGTGAGATGAACTGACCGTAACCCCCATTCCCCGTCTCCCTGTGCCGCTGAGGGGGGTGGAGGTTGAAGCCGGGAGTGAAGTTGAGCCCGGGAAGATGGGAGGGGTGGGGGGAAGTGTTTTAAGAGTTGATTTTATTTTCTCATTCCTCTACTCTGTTTTGCCTAGTAATAAATTAGATGACTTCCCTCTCTAAGTTCGGTCTGTTTTGCTCGTGACGATAATTAGTGAGTGATCTCTCCCTGTCCTTATCTCGACCCACAAGCTTTTTGTTGTACTTTTTCTCCCCTGTCTAGGGAATGAGGGGAGTGATAGAGCGGCTCTGGTGGGCACCTGGCCTCCAGCCAGGGTCAACCCACCTCATCTACCAATATATATTCCTATCCTGTTTCATTTCTAAAATTCTTACCATCTTATTTAGGGAAGGATGCTTTGAGAAATCAGGGCAAGTTCATCATGTCAGACTATGCTTAATACATGAGTACACCAGCCAGCCATGCTTCCAGTAGGAAATGTGGGATGTCAAAAGCCTAAGTGTTATTCATTCATTCAAGGATGACAGCAGTATTTGGCTCCATACTCAACTGAACTGTAAGCATCTCACCAGTGGTACGATCAGAATCGCTTTTTAAGCTTTGAAATTTTATTATGTTAAACCCAACTTTTCTCAGGACTGGCGAGTTAATAAGAAAGCAAAATCATGTACAGGGTTTAGAGGTTACCCTACGAGCAAAAAAGGAACATCAGTAATACGAGAGGCACAGAGAGAGTTGGCATGACTTTGCATTTCCCTTTAGATATCCAGCAAAGCATAATGCAGAATAGTAACCTCTGCTTCCAGCTGGGCAATAACAAGAGTGACATCCTTGAGCTCCTTAGAGTGATGCCTGAAGGTTGTAGGCTTCAAGTTAGTACTGCTTTTTCCTGTTATTTTGTAGTTTCCTACCAAAAAACTGAGTCAAAAATAGGTTCATTTTTCCCCCAGGAATCCTAATTGCTTATGGAACCTTGTGACACTCTATTCTTAAATTGAAGCTGAAATACACATAGAAGCATGTGGTGAGGGAAATGTGGTTTTTTAAATGCACAATAGGAAATCAGGAAACACATGAACCTGAGAACAGCAACAGATTGCAGCAAGATAGAGGTCAGATGTGGAAATAGCTAGGACCCTTTTAGGGAGCATTTGAAAGGTCACATCTCTATGGATTCTCAAATGAAATGTGTGGTAGAAACAGCCTCCAACACTTCATGCATATAGGAGTGTTGAATGGCAAAAGGGTCTCTGAACAATCACAGGTCGTACCCATACAAGCAGCACTGTTTTCAGCCTGGTATTTCAGCAGCTTTCTCCTAAGTCAGTATATTGACATACAAATTAAATGAAAGAATTTCCTCCAACTTCTGTGCAAAGGTGAATTTTACATTACTTCACTTATGAGGTTATTTGGTAGCATGAGGCGATGTAGCCATAGAAATTTCATTGTAAACAATGTTAGTTACTCTCACTTCATACTCTGAAAATTAAGCTTTATATTAGAATGTTTTTTGTTTGTTAGAAAAAGCTAATACTGCTGCCATGATAGCCACTTTGTTATATACTAGAGACAATTGCTATAAAGAATTAATGCTTCCCTGTGAAAATGGGATTCCCACACTGTGGGAATAATTATGTGGAGTACTGAGGACATATTTAAGAAGCCTTTCATCTAGCTGTAGCACAACCCCAGGCCCATCTGTTGGGAGCTGGGATGGGCTGCATGAGCTGCAGCCACTGCCATCAAAAGAAATGTGAAGCCACAGCCTCCAGCTCTCAAATTGCCAGGATGGTGTTCTCATCCTATTAAACCCAATAGCAAAACTTCCTGTGGCTTCAGTAAAGCCAAAGTTTTTCCACAATTGCCATATGACACGGAGAACGCTTAGTGTTTCAGTGTAGGCTGACACATCTAATTGGTGTTTGTGTCACTAAAAAAAACATTTTTTCCAATAGCAAAATGCATGTCCTGCCCCCATCAGTTACACTGATCAGACTTTTTTGAGGATTGCAGTAAAAATCAGCTATTGAAACATTCCAGGTTAAAAGAACCTCCTCCTCTTCCCTTTAAAAAAAAGGTGGGAAATACCACCAGAGAAACCAGTCTCTTTTTAGCAGCACTGCTTTTCAGGTTTTACCTCCCATCTCTGTATTTTTTCCCCCTCTACTGTTGTATACATCTTTCTAGCTAGACCCTTGCCTTTTGACCTTCTGCCTATGGCTCTGATTTCTCTCATTATTGTGTGTTATTCCTCTATCATCTCTTGTATTAAATCTCTTTTCTGTTTAGTGTGTTCTACTAAGTTTATGAATACATGGCTCCTTCCTCTTCTAAACAACTAATGGTCTTCAGTAACTGGAAATATGACATGAGAAAGTATGCACAGAGAGAGTAAACAATTTAATAGAAACACCAGTGAGAAGATAGAAATCATCTGTCCTCAGCACTGATTTTTTTACAGTACTAAACATTAAAAAATGTGTCATAGCCTCTCCACAAGCTAAAATATTTCCTTTGTTCATATTTAAGCACGCATTCCTGTTGAATTGCTTCTGCTTGAGGAAAGAATATTTTATATGTAGACTTGGTCAAAAGGAGATTTTCCTTTGACATTTTCAGCTTCTCATTAAAAAAAACCCAAACAACCCAGACTTTTTGCTCAGAGATGTATTTCTTTAACATTTCATCTGTGGTACATTTTGTATTAACAGAACCATATCAAGATGTGTCATGTCAGTTTGCTTTGATAGTCAGACCTCAAGCCCCACTGCATCCTTCCGCCGCAGTAAGCTGCAGTGACATACCACAGGGATGTGGTTTGGCGAGGAAACTGGCTCGTAACATTGAATTTGTGCTTGAAGAACTTTCTAAAGAGCTCTGCTGTGGCAATCTGTGTCCAAATGAAACCTTTCAGCACCAGTCAGGTTTCTGTGTGTTTAGTTTTTCTCGTTAAAAGTCAACATTTTTTTACTGAAAGTAGAAACTTAATGAAAATTTAACTTATCGATGCAATATTGGAGGTTTCGATTACTATTTTAATGGGAGTAGGAACATGAATAATAGACTCATAGAACATCTGTGACCATGAAGTATAATCATAATACATATCTGATCAAGGATTACTTCAAAAAGACCCAGGAAAAAAGGTTTCTGTGTTATGTAGACTTCATCTGCTATAAACAAGAACTTTTTAACAATGTTTTCACATGTCTTTTATTGAAAATGTTTGAGTGGGACACAGATGTCCTCCTGAGGAAAACATCTCTAATGATGTTGCAGGAGAAACCTCTGCCAGGTTTAATAAAGGTATTACATAAAGAGATTTGTTTTAAATATAAAGACAAGAACAGCCTTTATTTCTTTCTTTTTGGAGGGTCATATTCAGTTAGAACCAGGCAATCACATCTTTATAGGAGGTCTTCAAAATTCAATAGACAAACAAAGGCAAACTATAAGCGAAAACAGTTCAGCACAGAAGTCACGGCTTTCCTCCTTCCTCTCACTTTTTGATAAGCTAGCTTGAAACTCTTCTGGAAGGGACTGCACAGCCCTCCGAGGAGCTAGCTGTGGGAGTTCAAGGAAAATACATGTAGACTTTTTAAAGCTATTTTCTCTGTTTCTGCAGGACAAATCCTCTTCTCTGTTCTACCTGCAATTCCTAGTGATACTATGAGACTTGGGGACTCACAGGCAAAATGAATTTGAACAAATCATACTTGTATTAACTATGCAATGACTTGTACAATCAATGTATTATTTTGTGGAGAGGTCTTGCATGGTTGGTTGCAGCACTGTTCAGCATGACATTTCCTAGAAAATGCCTTATAGCCATCAATTATTGGATAAAAACAATATAGCACTGTCATCCAATGGTACTCACCAGCACAATCGAATCCACTTCCTCGGTAGCCCTGTTTACATTTGCACTTGAAGGATCCTTCGGTGTTGAGGCAGTCTGCATGGAGGTTACACCTGTGTGTATTTGTCACACATTCATTTACATCTAGGGAAAGATATAAATGCCTCAGTGAAAACTGCATTGAAACTCAAGCTTCACGACAGCCTGTCTGTGCCGGACATCTGTTTCCAGGTATTGTAAGCACTAGTGTTAGACCAAGATGGTCCAGAGACCATTGGAGGTAGAAGAATTCACACTAGGAGAGAATGCTTAACGTCAGCTCCAACTGCACAACTACTGGCATATGCATCCATGGAAAATGTAAAGCATCCCAGTAAAGACAAAATGAACGCAGTGATTTTCTGACTAAGAACAGGATTCAAACTGTAGGTTGTACACACTCTTCTATTAACAAAATGCAAAAGGCACCAAGAGAATATGTGACATCAATTAAAAAACAATTCACCAAATCTTCCTCATTCTTTCATTCACTCTAGAAGAAATGCAATGGAAAGTAACCCTGAGCATGCCAAGGTGTTGAGATCTTCTATCTACCTCTAACATTCCAGCACACATATGATGCTGTATGAAAAAACTATAATTAGGAAAAATTAAGTAGAAAAGACTATGTTCAACTGACAGCAAAATGTACAGACATCAAGAGTAACTGATTTTGTTCTTTTCTCTTATTTTGCAACATCACAAAGATGTTTCTGGTTTCTCCCACATGAGGGAGCCAAGTTGGTGTGCAAATTTTTGCACCACTTGCGTTTTATCCAGATTGCTTCATTTTAGCAGCGGACAGGTCTTCTCATAATGTAAGTCAGCTAGGAGACAAGTAGCAGGAAGACTGACTCAAAAATATGGTACATCTGAGAGTGAGATTCAGGTTTGCAGATAAAATCCCGACTACTCCAGTTTTTTCCCTATGCACGCATATTGTCTGAAAAAGTATTTTTTCCACTTTAAGACTCTCAGGGTCTGCATACAACAGGAAATGCAAACTTGAGTCTCCAAAACCTGCCTGATGATCTCCCTCCCATGCCTAACTCCCAATACCAAGTAAATATAAACAAAACAAATGAATTCCCTCTTTTGGATGCACTTCTTATAGTAGTTCCAACCCTTCTAGGCCCTCATGTAGTCAACTGCTTGAACAATACTGCTGCAGTGGCTGCTGCAGTAACATACTTTGCTGTTCTTCCACCATTCAGCTAATAGATTGAAACAGGAGTAAAGGTGTTTTGACATCTGTTTTAACACCTCAGCATGTCAAGATAACTTTTTGCCTGTACTTATTTTTATTTGGGAGAAACTTAGGCATGCAAGAGAGACCTGAAAAGTAATTAAAACCTCCTATTTTCTTTTTTTTTTTTAAATTTCTGTATTGCCCATTCAAACAACTGTTTTTACAGTCATGAAGGCACTTGACTGACATTCCTCATTACCAACACAAAAAAAAAGAAAAAAGATTGTGGCACTGCTTGTTCATCACAGGTTGAAAGCCAAGAGCACAAAAAATGGCTCTTTAACTAAACTTGTACTAGAAGTAGCACTTCTTTGTAGTCAGCTGTTGCTAACTTACTACAAGCCCTTGCACATTTTGACTTGGTACAATGGGGCAATTTAAAGTGCAAGTGCCAGTGATTAGGTTTTTCATAAGGCCACAGAGAAAACCCAGAGAAAAATTCACAGTGCCATCAAGAATATTCTTAGTGTGACATCTTTTGTCCATTTATGAGGCAGTATTCCCAGACTAGGCCAACATGCTTCAGGCAATGACAGGAAAAATGCACAGTGGGGGAATGAGAAAGAATGAAGAAGGAAAATTCATAGGCCAAATCTTACCTACACAGTCGTAACGGCCGCTGATGTATTTCAGTTCATAACCAAGCTGGCACTTGCAGTAGTAGCTTCCAAAGGTGTTGACACACCTGCGGTTGTAAGAGCAGACAGCTTTGCCAGTGGAGCATTCATCTATGTCTAGAGTAAGAGAAGGGATGCTGGTCAGATCCATGAGAAGGTAAAATGGGAAAGCAAGAACTAGCTGGGATTTGCACGAGAGTGGTTTGGTCTTGGCCATCACAAGTTGTTTAGTAAGTCCTATAATTTCACACTTGGGGATAGCTTTTGCATGTGCTCATATGAATGAAGCAGCAAAATGTGAAGTAACTTTATGGAAGATTTTCAGATATGGCATGGTAAAAGCTAGGGTAACTGGCAGTGGGGATTCTCCTCACTGCGGACAAAGATTTGCCCTAAGGTCAGGACCAGGGTCAGAAGAAACTCCACAAATTCCTTTACTTTCCCAAGAAAGGACATGTCAGAGAACAGTTTAAGAGAAAGTCCCAGAAAGAGGAAACAGAAAGCAACAGCAGCTCTTCTACTGAACCTCTGCACCTCCCCTTGCTGGGCTAAGTCAAGACATAGTGAGGAGAGAATGGCTAGACTGGAGCGGTCTGCCCAGCAAGGTAGATGACAGGGACAGACATTCTGGAGAGAGAAGGAGGAAGCTTGGTATGGGAGAAGCCTAAGAACATTATTCAACAACCATTGTAATTAAATGTTACTAATTTGATTTGCTTTGTTGTAATGTAAAATTAAAAATAGTGTGGATTATGATATTTAGCACTTGTTCTTCCATAACCCATTTTAATACATAGCAGTGACTTTGCCCTTTACAGCTTAGAACGGCTGTGAAGTGCTGCTGGACACCACAGGCGGTCTTTTTACCATTTCTACCATTCTTTCACAGTGCTGAGGTGACCGAAGGGAAGTGGACAAGAACAGAAAAATATTTAAACAAACCTGTAGTCAAAAATCCCTCCTTCTGGCCATGCTACACATTTCTGATGGAGGCCTCTGTTCCCTAGCCTCCAGGGCATTCCCAGATCTCTCCAGGTTCTCATTTCCCCATGCCTCTGCCAGGACCAGGGTCTGTCACAAGCTAAAGGACAAGCCTGCTGCACCCAACCCTAGCATGAAGGTTATGTCTACAGTGAACTCTGAAGGCTCACTGTACTCATAGAAACAACAGGTTTAGGTTTAATTTAAAATTTTGACCTATAATTGTTATTTTTTTCCTTCACCTACACACATGTAGAAGAGGAAGAGTGAAGCAGATCAATGTGCTGCCCTGCCGGTCCAGGAATAATGCAGCTTCTTAGGAGGATTAAGCTAAGACTAATAGCCAGGGATCTTCAAATACTGATCTGTTTATAGTGTTTCTGTGAGTAATAGCAGACTATTAGAGTATCTTATAATATATTAAGCATCTATTATACTATACAGCAGGAAGATGCTATCTCATTTTAGAGATGGAGAACTGATGACATACCACAAGTCATGTAGAAAGAAGGGATCTGCTATTTCCAACCACTGACATACCTTTTTGTCTATTTTACCTTCTTTCATATGTATCAGCATTCCTCCAAATCCATTTGAGGAGGCAAGGTGAATAAAAATAAACTCAATACAAAAGAATAAAAATAATTGTCTGAATAGTTCAGTAAGAGATTTAAGAGAACCACTTACATGGTCTATTACATTTAAATACAAATGTCTACAATGTTCATCTTCACATAGCTCTTAAATAATTTAAACAAATGTTAACTGTGACTGGTGGTAGTCCGAGAACCTTGCTGATTACTCAAAGCAGGACAGTTCCAATTACAAACTCATTTCATTTGAAAGAAAGAAATATCATTCTCATGTTAGAGTCTTCATAGTTTGGAAGTTGAGCCAAGTTTCCATATGGGTTTATTTGATAGCTCCTAAAAGTGATAAAGTAGTCTCAGGCCATACAATCTTCATATGTGACTCGGTATTAGTTGTGTCTTAAAGAGAACAATTCATATAGTAACTGTCCTTCTACACAGCAATGTCTCTTGGTCAATGGATATATTCAATCTTTTGTTTGAAATATTAAATATAATACTGTTTTAGCCATTGGAGCTAAAATTAATTTTTTTTTATTTTTGAATGTTAAACCTCTCAACATCTGAAACATTCTTTAAGCTGTAGAAATCATTCAACCAGTGTGTATTGGTAAGCAGCATATGAAAGGGATTAGCTGCTATTATTCTTCTTTGCCTGTAACGTATCATGTCCAAGCTGCCCTTCATGATCTGAAGCACTTGCACCATTGTGACAGAAAGAATGTAAAATAATATTGATGATTTCACATATTAGGTATGTTGCTAAAGACATTTTAGAAAATAGCGCTTGTTGCAAAAATTTTTTTCACAGAATGGTTGAGGTTGGAAGGGACCTCTGGAGGTCATCTGGTCATCACAATAAAAGAAAACCCCATCCAAACACAATGCCCAAGTCCTGTAACGCCTTATGTCAGCAGGACAGCTTCCTGAAGGGAAAGCATTGTATTTAATGGCCTCATAGCAATAGGCAGAAACTGAATCTGTTAATGACCCCAAATCATGTCAAAACATTAAATTATTTACTGGGGATGGGACTTGCCCAAAGAATTACATGGCCCATATTACAAGAACAGTTATTTAAAAAAGGGTGCAAGCTTTACATCACACTGTGAGTAACAAGAAGCATTATTCAAGCCATTGAGGAGGGCTAACTGCTTCTTAACCTTTCCCCAGAATCTTTAGGGTTTTGGGATCCTATAGAAAAGAAGCTGAGAGCGAGCTTTCTAACCATACCAATGCATGTCCTTCCATTTGGTCCCAATTGAAGGCCACCTGATGGACAAAGACACTGCACCTCCCCTTTGACTTCTTCACATCCATATTGGCAATTCACCATGGCACATGTCCTAGAACCTGAAAACAGTATTTAAAATAACAAAAAGAGCAAAACTGTAGGCCAGGATCACACACTTAAAATTAAGTTAGATCTGGATGAATGCAGAAAATTAATCAGAATGACAAAATTCCATTCATCATAAATCAAGCTGTTTATACATTAACACATTAACAATTCAAGAGTCTATGAGAGAGATCTTACGCTCCCCTTCACTTTGTTCTCTCCTTATCTGTCCTTATTCCTCCTTTTTCTCAGATCTCAGTTCTGTGACTTCTTACTACTGCCTTTTAGATTCAGACACAGAACTGCTCAAAGTAGAAAAATGGTGGGGTTTACATTTTTCCACTGAAAGAGTTTTACCTTACAGAAAACTGCTATTCAGTAGAGAAATGTTTTCACTGCTTACCATTAAATATGCTTCTAGTATAGAATTTGATTTTAAAAACATTTAGCCTGATGGACTTAGAAACTGCACTTTATTTTGTTCCTTTATGGAACAGATATCTGAATCTAATGAGTCACTAGTCAGAATACAAGCCTTGGTCGTCACAGGTTGGTTAGGAGTCCAAATTATCAGAGATGATTTTGATTAGCCTCTAAACAGAAACGTAGGGGTCTAGATCCTGTCTGAGACACCTATGCAAGACTACAAAAGTAGAAGAAACACATTAAGTATGTAGGGAGATATTTCTAAAATCCTGAAGATATACAGGAAGCATTAGTGTTATGATGACAGGGAGAAAAGTAGCATTTGGAAGTGTTTACTGGAATAGATGGAGGTGTGTGCAAAGAAAGTACGTCCAGCTACTTCACTCTGGTTGTGTTAAGAGAAGCAGAACTGCATGTAGGTTCTTTGTAAGTGGACAGCCTGAAACAGTTGTCAATTTATTAGAGACAGAAACCAACTGCAAGAACTGAAACTGGCTCACTGCTTAGGTAGAAAAAGATACGAATTTTATATTAAAATGCAACATGTTTATTGTCAGAGGTACCAGCACTTTCAGAATGGTGCATAATAACAGAGTGTATAGAAAAGACAATGATGTGTGAAGGTGCATATATAGAATCATAGAATGGTTTGGGTTGGAAGGGACCTCAAAGATCATCTAGTTCCAACCCCCCTGCTGTGGGCAGGGACACCCTCCACTAGACCACGTTGCCCAAAGCCTCATATAGCTATAGTCATATTATTTGTGATTTGAATACAAAATACAGTGCATATTAGTCCTGTGTGCTATTAAAATTAATCTGTTTAATCTGTGATAAAATTATTTTTCTTAAGGTGGTTTGTTTAGAATCTGTGGCTAAGTGACAAATATTCAAGGCCAAGAATTTACTGTATTTGCAAAAGCATTTTACTTTTGTATGGATGAGAACATACAGGAGGCAAGAGTTAAAAAAAGATGAACTGTAAATCATAATACTTTGGCATATTATCTACTTCCTAAGTGGGAATAAAGAAACTTACTAAAAATTATTCTTCTCTAATTGGTAATTGTCTGTTTTCTCTTTTGTTTGAACCTGCTATTCCTGCCTTTGGTTAGACACAATATTGGCTGAGATGAACTGCTAATCAGATCTAGTATAGTAATTCCTGCAGAATTTGGGTGATTTTGTGTTAGGTACTAACCTACTAACTATTTTAAGCAATGGTTCTCTGTGGCCCAAGCCATTCTTCCGATACCCTTCTTCCTGCTTCACAGTCCTTGCATGGCTGCCAATAAATCTGATTGCTCAGGCTAGGTGGCCTTCATCTTGCTAAGGAGATTTATATCACGGTGAATTTGATTGAAAAGGAGCAACAATATGGTCAAAATGTTTGCCTGAATAAAATGATGACAATTACACAGTTGGTTAAATAACCTAGCATTTCAACTGAGCACAAGCTTAAGTTAGCATCAAGTGAAATGGGATGCTACTAAAATTAACCAAGAATAACTTCTACTTGAGCAAATAATTTACTACTTCATTTCATAATCATAGTTTCGGCTTAAGAAAATAAAGGCTCTTTGAAACTGGAAGGTGGCAGATGGGTTGGGTTAATGAAGCACAAGCTGGATTAACATCTTTTGCTTCCTTAACCAGAGCTGTGAAGAATGAAGACTTCCCTTCTACGGGAAACCTGGTTTTCCCCCTGAAATTTGGTTTCATTCTGTATCAGTGTTTGTTGGGGTTCCACTGAGAAACAGTGTTTCCGTGTGCCAAAGTGAAACGCAAGCTTCAGGGCTCACAGCTGCTCAGGCAATTTTTTCATATATACTTGACACTGACCACCACCGCCCCTGAGAGATCCAGCGTTTCGTGCTGGGTTAAGCAAGGGATGCTGCAACTGCACATTTGGTACAAGCGCAAAATTTCTTGAATCAGAAGATGAGTCCTGAACTGAGACTGGCTAGGATCTAGTTTTCTGACTTGGTTCAGAAGCGTGGCTGCAGCAAGTGTTTGTGCTCAGAGGAGCAGGAGTGAGGGACGGATGGGACAAAGTCGTTGTTGGACTCAAAGGATAGTTTCTTTTGACTGTAGTTCTGGCTTCTGCCAGCTTCAGCTGTCCATAAGACAGTGGCCTTACTGAAAACTGCTTGGCGTATGATGTCAGCAGATACACAAATTATCTGGGATGAAACGGAATGAATATATGTCCCTTTCTCAGGGATCTCAGGGCCTCCCAGCTGTTGTCTGCCAGTGATACACACCATGCTTAGTAATGCAGAGGCACAACCCTGAGCTGTGATGCAGGGAAGGGAAATCCTCCAAAGGCTCTGGCCCCAAGTATCATTCGTGGCAATTTCAGTCTCCCCGCCATAAGAGAGAAAAAGAGCAATCTCTGGCTTTCCTACCTGCCCCAGAGCTGCAGGCCCTGTGTTCCTGCGAGTGTTTGCCAAGGCTGGGTATTTTTCCAATTATCCCAAGACTGAGAGCAAACTCGCCAGATGGACACCCTGGCTGGTGAATGGTTGTCTCCAAGGTCTGGAGATCAAAGCCTTTCAGAGTTTATGGTTTTCTGTCATATCCATGGGAAAGATTGTGCTGCACCCCATACAGCTAGATCCTTTGGTTTAGGGCAGATCTCTCAAGCAGATTGTTCCACTGCTGAGACCAACTAGCTTCCTTGTCCATCTGATGCATCTGCCCCAGTCCAGTGGACTCCATAAAGGGCTGTCACCATGTTACCTAGGGTTCAGTGAAACTCAAAGCCAAAATACCTGTATAGAACAGCTCAGGTGAAGAAAAAAAAGTATTTTCTACTAACAAAACAGTGTCATTGAAAAAGAAGCTTCCTCAGGTCTGAAAAATCAGGTTGGCTAAGAAAGCAGAATGCTTTCCATTACATGCTGGCTTAAACACAAAGAAAATAGGTAGAAACACAGTTTAGATAAGCCTTAGCTCAATGAACTAATGTTTGCAAGAAGCTGGTGGCAACTGTGCAAAGCATATCAACACAGAGATAAAATAAATTAGTGAGGGAGCACAGAAAGATAAAGCAAAGAATAATGGCATGAAATTCAGCATAGTAAAAAGTAGCCTGTATTGGTGCTTTGCCTGGATAGATTAATTCATCCTTATTCAACAGATGAACTGGCAGGACTATGCATCAAGATTATACTAGCTGTTCTTCATCTGAAGTAACGCTATCAAAGATTTTTACATCTAGCAGGACAAAAATTCCTCTGAACACCAAAATACGAGTATGACCTAGTTTACTTTATCCAGGTATTGCCAAACAGAAAGCCTCTTTCAGCTGCTGACAGTACCAGAGAGCTGAGGCAAAGACCCAATCCTGAATAAGCTAAATCCATTCATCACAGGAAGAAAATCCGCTGGGATCAAATGTGATTAGATGATTTCGGTATGCCTGTCCTATCAGCTCTATTACTTACTTGCACATGTGCCATCTGGCATAAGCATGTACCCGTTGAGACAATAGCACTTGTAGCTGCCATGTGTATTCATACATCTGTGTTCACAGGGACGTGGTTTCAGTCCACATTCATTCAGATCTGCAGAAGTCATTGGAATGAAGTGAGTGCTGGGTTTGTATATATATATTCAAACATATAGCTGGATAACATTGTCTAATGCCTTGAATTCCCCACAGTAAAATTGCCTGGATTGAAAATGAGCCAGCCCCTTGCAAGATGAGAGTTTAGCAGACCATCTGGCTGAAAGACTGCTAGCAAAACTAATAAATACAGACTTCTACACCTGAAAAACTAATGCAAACTCTGGCAATAACTGTCAGCTTGTTAGGAAGAGGTGGAGGGGTGGGGAGAGAATTGCAGTTAATCTCTTTTCTGGGAGTTATTCTTCTGGATTTCTCTGATTCTAGGTGGAGATTTTAGCTCTCCAGTTGACCTCTCTACTAGAAAGGCAAAAACATGAGATAGAACAGTAAATCAGCTTGAGATAAAGTGAAACAAAGATTATTTTTTTTTTAACTACACATTGGCACCAAGGTTATCAGTAGCAGAAATGAAATACAATATATGATAAGAATTATGTGACTTTAAGAATAAAAGGACAAATCTCAAAATACTGAGAATAAAAGCATCCTAAATCCTTCTCAAAATCCAGGATTTAAAAGGCTTTGCAGAAACTAAATTTATTTCAAATTCCCAAATGCCATTCACAGGAAGAAAACTACAATCCTGAAAAGTTTGTGTAGTATAGGCAGAGCAGTGCTGACAATGCTATTGGTCCTATGACAAGGGGACAACATCTGTGCTTGTGACTTCTGGGAACTGACACCTCTACCTCTTGTATTTTGAAACCTGATTAGTAAACAAACAGAACTCATTAATGAATGCATCAGTGTACGCAGCCTGTTCAACATGTGTTTAATGGCACATATGACCAATAATATAATTACAATAAAGATGCAACTCTCCAAGCAAGCACTGCGCTTGTGCAGCTCAACTTCTAATGGGAGAAGCATCTGTTCTCATGTCTACGCACCCTGCAGACCACAGAAGAAACTCCAGACCGCTCACAGCACAAACTTTGTGGGGGTTATACATGTGCAGAAGTGTTTGTTACAGCTCAGTCCAGGGAGAAAAAAAAAAGAGGGTTGCATTCTATTATTTAAATGTAAGCTCCGATTGAAAAAGGACAACCTATAAGCTTGCAAATCACATTTTTGTGCTACTGTGGCTCCACTAAATAACCAAGACTCTCTTAACAAAGAAACTAGAGAGCAAACTAGGGAGCAAAAGTTATTCCACTTAGACCATACATTTTCAAAAGTGCTTAGCTGCCCCTATCTTGCACAATGCACAGTAATGCACAGATAGCATACACAGCTCTAAAAGAGAACCTACGGAGATAAGGCTAATTTAGCTCAGACTTGGTGGCAGACTAATACAGTCCCCTTATCTCTGTTATTTTAGTTAGCTCATGTTGAGTTTGCTCAGCAGGGCATTCTGCTGTAAAGACAAACTAAGGCTATATCTGCCAGTACATTAAAAGTGGCTCTGAGCATGCCTGGCTGCTGGAACATGACCACCTATATGGCTATACTATTGAAATAGCTCTGGGACATTTCTGGCCTGTGCCAGCCACCACTTTACTAAAAAATTCCTGGCCGTGCTTCAGAAGGTAGAACAGCCCAGGGGGTTAACAGGCAATTTGCACATGTAGGTCTGTGTGGTGCTTCCACCAAGCCCCAGACCCTGAATCTACTGCAAGGGCACAGAGCTGACCTGCTTGCCTTCGGAGGGCATATCAAATGCAGCTGGAGTTACTGCACAGAACACCTAAAAGCTGGGGATTTCTCGGTTACCTTTTGGTAACATTTAAACTGCCAAATCATTTTTGAGGTTAAACTTCTGGGTTTAAAGGCTGAAGTTGTAAGTGATACCTACATATCTATTACATGCAACCATGGCTGCTGTTTCACTTTCCTCTCTAGTGGTGCTGAGGAATTGACTTCTTTCCCTGTGAGCAACATCAAGAGCGCAAAAGATGGAGTTTTCCAAAATAACAGTATAGCTTTATAGTATATTGTTTGAAAGATATTGTGTAATAAATGGGTTGTTTTGACTCTGAAAAATGTCAATGTGTTCAGTATGTCAATGCAACATTTTCAAGCAAAGGCTGCAGGTGCTTAGGAACGCAGCAATGATAGACCCATCCATTCGTGTAGCCTTTATGTCATGCTTCCCTCACAGCACCTGCAGTTCACTCATCTACACTGCAGTACGATGGGCTCTCTCCATGCACAGTGACCTGCTCCTTTCATCTCATCAAACTTCTCTGTGCTGAAGGAGGCTTAGAGCTTGCAAGCACCTTAAGCTCTAAACTCTTCTATGTAAACAAGAAAATATCTTGGTTTACTGTTTTGGAAGATGACATAATCCATAGTGCAAGATAAGGAGACAGAACATCAACAGTCTGCTTTCTGGAGTAATATCCCCATGTGCACAAACCTTGATTACAGCTTTTCCCTGTAAATCCAGGGAAACATTTGCATTTGTTTGGTCCCATGCACTCGCCATACTTGCAGCCATGTCCACAGATAGCTGGCGGAGTCAGGCAGAGAAAGGAGAGAGAAAAAGAAAAAGTTAGAAATACTCTATTTGAGAACTTTTGCCCTGCTTAGTTGCCTAAAAACTTGTTGCACAAGTTCAACATCATACCTCTCCTTCTAGTTTGGGCATGGTAGTTACTGATCAGCACTTTATTCTGCTTAAGTGACAGTAGCACAGATTACAGGAATGTGTGCTTCTCCAGGTTTGTAAAGACCTGGAAAAGAAGGGACTCCTTTTAGCTCTCTCCCTCGTGCTTTTTCTGCCATCCTTACTATTCACATTCAGTTTTGTACTCTTGCCTTTTTCCTATTTTTAAGGAGCCTATGCGAGAAGCAGCTAGCCAGCAGCTTGACTTGCTACGCTTGGCATCTGGAGTAGCAAAGAGGCAACAGCACTCTCCTACAGTCAAAGAAGACACGTTACCCTACAGCAGTTTTCCAGTCTTAGATCTCCTCAATTACAGCTGAGGAACGTGTCCATCCCATGGTGGGATATCCAGAGCGCACCTGTCAAACGATCAGGCAACTGTCCTTACCACACATCCCAATAAGTATAATTGCATCAGGTTTACAATGATTTGAGAAGACTATGCTTAGCCTGGATGCATTAAAAAGTAAACATTTTCTAACTCTCAGCCCTCTGGATCATTAGTTAGAAATTAAATGCTGACTTTTATAAGGTTTAAGGCTCCTGAAGTCAATGTGATTGTCAGCATGAGGGTTATTCAGGAAAAGCAAACCAAAAATGCATTTAAATCAGGACTAGCTCTGGAAAAAGAGCAGATTAAGGCATTTTTGAACACTATCTCCATCCCTGAATGCAATGTGGCATACTGCAAGACCAAGTGAGTATTAGCACTGAAGCAGAGAACGCCACTGTATCTGGAGTTACAATGCAGAATTACATTATAGTTGGTTTAAAGTAATCTACCAAAGAAGAATCTTAAAAATTTATGAAAACTGTATTTTAGTACCAAAACAACCTACTGCTATAAAACAAGACAAGCTACTCCACCAGCTGATCAAAGTTACATTTGCCAGTTGTCCCTTCAGGTATTCATTTGCATCAAAACTAAGGTGCTATTAAGCAATGCAGAAATATTAATAAAGGTATTAATCACTTTTTCCTTTTTAAAACTGACATGCTATATATGGAGAGCAGTGACATTTTGGCACCTTTCCCTTTTAGATACCAGTAAGCTGATTTTCAGCAATGAATAACCCTAAGCCTCTTTTCAAATTCACCAGATATAGAATGCCAAATTCTCTGGGACAACAGATGCAACATCTGAAAAAGATTCCTAAGGCATGTATTTTATGATTTTACTATGTTTTGCCCAAGTACAGATAGAAAGAGATTCCACATCACCTTCTCCTTGGGATCTGTAGACCTTTTACAAATTAGAAATGTCTTAAGAGTCACTGACAACTCATTAAACCAACAATCCACAGACCAGAATACTGGCCACCTACCCAAGCTCAAGTCAAGTGCACTTACTGCTTGGGCTTTATTTATATTTTTAGAAAGTTAAAACTTCCAGGTTCTCAGAGGCTGCGTACTCTGAAGATAAAGGATATCAACTGCTAGAAAACCATTTTAGGGGTCCATATGTAGCATTAGAAAACACTGCATTTTTGGCACTTACTTGACAGCTGTAACAGTATAGGCACTGACCAGGGCTGTGCAGGAGGTTACAACAGATGGTCCCTTCTGGACCTAGGAATTTTTTAATACGTATTTTATGGTTTGGTGTTATTTACCCAAAGCTCTGCTTTTTTGAGGAGACGGTCTCTCAAACATGTTTTATTCACTCTCTCACAGAGTTAAGAGATTTCAATCCTCAGAAGGTTTCTTTCTGTAACTTCTGGCTGACATATATGAAATCCCTATATTAGTACCAAGTACACAGCCGTGGAGAGGAAACAAAAATAAAGTGTTGTTACCTTCACAGTGGCCCTTGTTCTTTTTCCAGCCATAACAGCAATCCAACCTAGAGCCGTAACGACACACCCCAGGCTGGCTCACAGCCACCAGCTGCCCACGAGCTCTCGAGCTGCATAAGGAAGGATAAACACTAGCTCCAGCAGGAAAACACACTTTAATCCATTACTCCATATACTCCTTTGTACATTTCCCTTATGTTTTATCCACCATCAGGCACTTTAATTTCACCAAACCTAAGGGAGTGTTTCTAGACAGGAATGCAAAGTTGCATTTGGTTGGAGAAACAGGGGAGATGGGAACGTTTCACCTGCAATAAATTAACTGTGTGACATAAATCCCTTCTAATGAGAAACAAGGCAAAGGCAAAAAAATACAGCCAGGTCCCCTGCTAGAATGAGTCGTTTTTAATATCAGTCAAGACAATGGGGCTGCTCCAACTTGCATCACATGAAGAATCTGGATCAAATATATGATGTCATACCTGACAGCACTATTGCTTTGGATGATGAAATACTGATTCTAAAGAAAATCGGCTTTCTGAACATCAGTCAGCCCCAGAAAAGCTGGTTGCATGGGACTCCCTGACCATACAAATTAATGTTAGTTTAATTTGCCAATAAGCCCAGGGGGTTCAAAGTCACAGTGCAGATCAACAGCTGCAAGAGTTGGAAAACCTTCCACGTTAGTTGCCAAAATTATAAATCTGATGGAAATCCATAACTGTGTAAGTCTTCTAGATCTACTCTATTTTGCTGTGACTTGGGTTCTCTTCTCCCTGTTTGTTGTTAGTTAAGTTCTCCATTACCACATGCCTGTCCCCTTTATGAAATTCTCTTCTTTATCCAAAATCTTCTGTCTCCACTGCTTTTTCCAGGCCATAATTTAAAATACACTTTCCTCAAGAGTCCAAGGTGGTGTTTCTGACACAGAAAGCATTGAGAGGGGCAATACACAGCAACAAACATCCCCATGGAAAAAAAGCAGGCCAGGAACTTCTGCATTTTTTGCGTGTGATGCAGAGTAAAGGCTTTGCTTTATCACCTTACAGCAGCGCTTTGCGCCTATCTTCCTGTGCTTATCTGGAAGGGTTGCACTCGTATTGGAATAGTTACTGCAAACATCACTAAGGCAAACTAGTAAAATAAATATATACATATCCTCCAAAGACAGAAGACATTACTTCAGAGTTTTCTTTAGTAGCAGAACCATTGGAAAGAGAAGGGAGTTCAGATGAAATGCATAAGCTTATGTATCTGAGATACCCTGAATGAGGAGACGGTCCTCATGTCACCTGGCAATTAAAAAGACTGCAGTGTTGGAATAAGTTGCTCTGATGTCACCCAGCCTTTGCCATCAACCCAGTGATGCAGTTTACAGGAGTACATATACCCCATCTTCAGACAGGAGAAAAAGTGTATTGAATAGCTGTGACTCCTGTATGTGTGTCTATTAGAAATCAGCACCCTGCCTCTGCATTTATAGACAATAAAATAAGCTTTTTCCATTTTGTTCATCCAAATGCTGCTGGCTTACATCACTTGCAAGTATACAAATTGAAGAACATATATTCTCCTTGCACATTAGAAAGTGCCCCTGAATTCACCTGGATAGTAAATGTATATTCTGCTTACATCCCAGAAAATCCCCTTGAATGCAGCTGGAATGTGCTAAGACTCCCCTGGAAGGTCAAAAAGCTTGGAGGAAGCAGGATCTCATTACTTTCCAAAAGGTGCTCATTTTCACAGGAAGACAAACTCATTCAGTAACATTTTATTTAATATTTCACTTCAAAATCAAATAATGACAGCATCTTTACAAAGTATACAATATCTCAGAAGATTTCAGTACAGACTTGTCTTAAAACTGGGAAATGTTCCATAAAACTGCAAATAAAATGAACAAAGCTAAACTTTATACATACTGCCCTCGACAAGGTGTTTCACTTGTTCTTACTTCCACAACAAGCACCAAGTTAAAGTCTACCTTTGGCAGTAGGAAAGGTCAATTAGATTGTCAAGAGCCCATCCTGATCCCAAAATCTGGGAGGAAATTCAGTTTTGCCAGGTTAGTCCCTCTGACTCATGAAGAACCACCAGACATCAGCTCAGCTATTACTGTCAGGAGTTCAGTATTTTGTGCAAAAGAAAGAAATTTAGAAAGAGGAGATCCTTTCAGGCAGGCAGATCCCTTCCTGGAGAATGTCACGTGGACCCTCTTGGACGTTGGGGAAGAAATAATGCAGACTGGAGGCACGGCATGCTTCTGATCCCTCCCTATATGATATTCTCATAGGATTTCACAGGGAGTACCAAGGGGCCTGAGTGAGATTGCTGTACCTTGTGCTAAAGGTAACAAACGGCAGACTGAGCCATCTGGGGTGCCCAGGCAGCAGAGAAGTAACTGATTTTATGTGGCTATGATATTGCTGACACCAGTAGGATGGCATTTAGCAAGCAACATTGAAGATGAAGAACAAGAACTTCTACAATAAGCCAGAGCCTCCTTAGTTGAAGTGACAGAAAGAAAGAGCTGGCCATATTTGCTATCACAAGATCACTGTGAGCCACTAGCACCATCATAAAATAGGTGGGACCCTCAGGTGTTTCAGTCAAAATTCCAGGAAAGCTTTACTGCTGCCATATCAGGTTGTATTATGTACAGTTCTTAACATCCATGTTAAAAAAAATGCAGTATGTATGGTATATATGATGATAAAAGCCATGAAGAATGAGAAACCCATTTTAGAGAGGATGAGAAGAACTTGGCTTCAGCTGAACAAACCAAAAGCTGAGAGGGGATCTGATTGCTTCCTACCACATGTCAGGCAGCTCCAAACGAGAGAGACAGAAGAGTTTAAGAGAAAGGCCAATTTATATCCATTTGCTCTTGAGCTACTGTCCATTAATACTGAGGGGGATACAAGAGTACGAACACAGCCAGGAGAAGGGTGAGACTCCTGAAGAGCACTGAAGAGCCAGAACAACTCCTACCTAATTTTAAGATACACAGTCTCTTCCACAAACTAAAAAATACCTGATGTTGCCCATAATGATACTAACATAGGCATGAATGAAGTGACATCCCATTTACTCAGCTGCTGCTGAAAAAATTGTTCCTCTCTGTAGTAATATGAATATTATGAATACTGTCCCAAAAGAAGTTGGATCAATTCAGAGAAAAGCATTCAGATACTGGCAAAGACCAGGTAAGTATGTAACTCTGTACCTACAGTGGCGTGAGCAGTGGACAAAATAAATTGGATGTGTGATGTGAGGACAGACCTTAAACTAATACACAGTACCTTTTACTTCTTGCAGTGATTTACTTAATTTGAAATAAAAAAAGAAAACTTATGTATTTACTATAAAACACATTCAAAAAGTTCATCTCTTCCACTGATGAAGTGGCTAGGTAGGTCTTCCAGCACAGCCAGGTTGATTGATAGGGTAGGACTCATATCCCAAATAGCTTAAATACACAAACTGCAAAGGAAAATATTACAATAACTGGTGAAAGAGGGGGAATAAAGCATGCCTGAATGTTGGCACTTGCTTATCCAACAGACTCCCTTTATCATCCCCTACCCTTTTTTGTTGCTTCATCCTATAAAATAAGAAAACAGTTTTACATAGCATCCATTTCTCAAAATTAGTTATGACCTAGGCCAACTTCAAACTACTAAAAATGTCTGCATACCAACGGGCAGTCAAAAATTTCAGATATAATAACTGGGCTGATAGCTGTGGTGGACTGTAATCCTCATTAGCAGCCCTTTTACCAGTAATGGCTAAAGTAAACACAAGTAAAAATCCCAACAGGTAAAAAAATTACTTGGTGGGTTCTCCTGACCAGTGATCATGAGTGGTGTAAGCCCAGCCTGAATTGAGTTATGTGTCAGTAATAGCTGCAGGGGAGTCTTCAAAAGCCGGATTTAACCAGGTAGGTAGATAACAAAGTCAGGTATGGTTTGAGTTAATACAGTTGTTTGTTTTCAGGTCCTATTAATATTCTGTCTTTTACTAAAGTTTTCTCTGGAAAGGAACAGTTATGAGCTTTTACTTTTTTTTTTCTTCAAGACACAGCTGCTGAATAGATTTAGTGCACTGTTTCCATAAGAACTCTACAGGATGCTTTTGTTCAGCTCTTGCCCGTACAATAGCTGCCTGCTGCTGGGGGGTGGGCAGGGGGAAGGCCTCAATTATATTATTAGCAACTTCCAGTTAACTTCAAAGACAGGATATTACCCCTTTCTTTAATTTTCCTCTAAAAAAAAAAAATTCTGGACATTGTTGCTAGCAAAACCCAACTAGCACCAAACTTAAAAATTTGATCAACTGGTATATTGAGAAGGACAAAAAGATGGTATCTCACAACTACAGCAATTTGAACAATATTCCTAAAAAGTCTATCATGAGCATATGTCATGTAGAGATAAATCTGAAGTTTGCCAAATGAAGGCATAAGGTTTTTTTGTCATGGTAGTTGGCTGTTTTTTTGGTTTTGTTTGTTTTTACACAAGTTTATTTGGAATGGTGACTTCCTTTTAGGAGAAAAGTTCAGCTATAGTCATATTAAATAAAGCCAAAAAAGTGTCAGCTATTATCTTCTACTAACTGTGTCTTAGATATCCCTTCATCCGTTTTCAGGCACTCAGCACAACAACAGTCCTGCTTCACTGCAAGTCCCTCCCAAAACACCAAATCAAGTTTACATTGGGCTTGCAGAAGTTCCTTTAAAGCTTCGTGTGCCCACCAAACTCCTTAAAGGAAGTACTCAGAGCAGAAAAGTCCAGACAGAAAAGCCACACTTCTCAAGACAAAAGCATCATAATTAATTAATTTTTTCACCATTTCCTGTTTCTTCTTCCTAGCTATTCAGAGCCAATAGAATTTCTTTGTCCTCTTAAACTAGAATCCCTTGTCATCCAAGACTTCCATCAAGATGTTTGAAAATCTCTTCTCTCCCCTTCCTCCCAATGGAAGAGGCAAAACGACAATCTTGGTAGAAGAGAGAGGTGCCACCACCATCATCCAACATCAGCTTGGACAACACAGGCTGCAGAGCAATCAGTCTTAGGTAGGTTGTAGGTTTCCCATAGGATTCCTGACTTACTGTCAAATAACAATTTTTACCAAACATGTCCCTCTGCTTCAGCTAACTCCAGGCCATAATTCCTTCTGGAAGGAGATAACGCTCTTATTTTGCAGTTTTACACCTTTCAAAGTGTTTGAAATGTAAATACACAACATCAAGAAATAACTAACACGAGCATTTAAATGGAGCTCCGCTTTGAGAGCAAATGTGTTTTCTGCAAGAGCTGGTCTGGAGTTCATAAACTTCCCAGTTCCGGAGGAGCTGACCACTTCATAGCCCTGCATGTGCTGGAGCAGCACACTGCCACTTGATCATAAACATTCCTGCTCACAAATCCAATACTAAACAAATAAACCACACAACATATTGAAGGCTTCACCTTCAGTTGCTGTGAATTCTCTGTTTAGTAGCTACTCCCTTGCTGCAGCACCTGTGGTTTTTTATTTGCCTCTGGAGAACTGAGGGAGGGAACACCGGAATGGCTTAATCCAGATTAAACAGTTTTATTCATCCTCTCTCAAAATCTCACTGTGTTTCTGGAACGTACCCGTCTCTGTAGGCCAGAACAACTGTCCGGGTAGGCTGATTTTAAAGCGTCTGTTTATACAGGCAAACCGAAGACTAGAGCAGCTCACCCCTTTCCATACTTGGTGTAGCTGTTCTCACCGGCTGTACCTCCAACACTGCGCTGAAGCTACCGTCTTACCCAGAGCAGAGAAGCCCCGCAGCTTTGCTGCGGTTACTCCAAGGGAAGCAGCACACACGCCAGCCAGAAAGCCGTAACCACTTCACCAGCGGCGTTCGGCTCAGCATCGCTCTTACACGGCCCTGCAGGGAGCGGCCCGGGCTGTGCGGCGCCCCCCCACAGGGACCTGCCGCCACCGGGGCAAGCCCCACGGACACGGGTGGAAGAGGGACTCGCTTACACCCGCGCCACGGGCAAACACAGCAGCCCCCGGCACGGCAGGGAGCGCATGCCGCCGCCCGGCTCGGCCACCCCCGGAGCCGCCTGCCGAGGACCCGGACCCAGCCCCAGCCCGCCCGGACCCCACGGGGCGCTCCCACGCAGTAGCGGGGCATTGCGCTCCGAGCCGCCTCTTGACCACCGCCACCTCCCCGCCCCGCCGTCCCCGCTCACCTGCCCGCGGCGGCCAGCCCGGCGGCGAGGAGGGCGGCGAGCAGGGCTCCCCCGGGCGCCGGCACCATCGCCCGGCGGCGGGGAGGCGGCCCCGGCCCCGCGGCGGTGAGGCGGCGGCTGGCTAGCCCTCGGCGGCGGGGCGGGAGGATCGGAGAACAGTCGGGCGGCGGGACGGGGCTGTTTAACCTGGCGGGGCGGGGCGGGCCCGCCTCCGGCCGCGCTCGCCTCACGCGTCCCACACGCCCCGGGACGGGGCGGGCCGCCACCACCAGCGGGGCAAAGCGGCTCCGTCGGGCGAACGGGACGGGCTGGCGGGCGGGAAGGGGGGCCCCGTGCCGCCGGGTCGCCTCAGCGGGAGGAGAGCAGGCTGCGACTCGGGAGAGGCTGCCCCACGGGTGCGGGCATGGAGCCACGGCGGTGTCCCCCCCGCCATGCCAGCCCGGCGGGCGGTACGGTCCCGCCAGCCCCGCAGGCTTATTCCGTGCAATAACCGGCGCTGTCCCGCGGGGTCTGCCTCCACGGGCACACACCGTCCGCCGTGGCACCTCTGCGATGGTTTTCCATCACAGGGAAGCAACATTTGCACTGAAAGATTTGCAGGTTTTGCCTTTCAGTTGCAGGATTTTCCGTGGCCAAACTTTGTTTAAACCGCTAAGGCAACTGTCCCTGGGCTAAGTTTTCATTTAAACTGCTAATGCTAATTGGTTACGTTATTTCTTGCTAGGTAGTCCTTCGGCTTTGGTGCTGCTGATACGGTATGTGAACTGCCTCACCCCCTTGTATATCCTCCTAGGACAGTGCTTGCATTTCGGGTTTGGTATTAGGGGTTTGGGTTTTTTCAAGATTAATTAAGAACTCTATCTTTTTGCAGTGATGGAGAAACTTGGTTTAGACCTATGTTTGCCAGCAAATTAAACATTTTTCAGTGCAATCCTGGTAAGCCACGTTCTGCCTGTGTTGTATCTCTTGATGCCTTCCTCATACTCTGAAAGCATCCAGCAGGAGTAGGAGATGTCTTTTTTTTTTTTTTTTTTTTTTTTTTTTTAATGCCGATGCTCGCACTAGCCTACTTTAGCTAAACACTTTTTGGCAATAAAGGGTATTGTGTCAAAAAGCATTGGCTCTGTTCCCAATTTCCAGATCCTACTATGAACAACTTTCCCAGTCCCAAGCTCTGGACAGTTGATTCTGTTGAAAGCGACTCTGCTGTATCGAGCATACGGAGAGGGCAGCCAGAATCGGCAGAAGTGGCGTAACACCTCTACAAAGCAGGGGCTTTTCAGTCAGATTTAGTGTTCTTATCAAAAGTATCTGGATACTGGATTCTGAGCCCATTTGTAGTTGGACACATCCAGATTTAGACTTAAAAATCACAAGTGCTGACAATACATATGCAGTGTAATATTCACAATCAATGAGTTGATTCAGAAAGCAGAAATATTTATAAAAGTAGTTGAAGCAAATTTGAATGTTTAAGTTGAGAGAATTCTGACCTACAATGATAATTCTGGAGTAAAAGCACACACCACTACCACCAACCATCATTGTTTGCAGGGTAAATTTCTTATAAAATGCCTACAATAGCTGTGATTGCAGTGATAAGGTATCTAACACAAAATGAAATAGGGAAAGCTTTTATTGCTCTTGACTGCATTTGAATCACACTACCCACTCTGTCATCTCATAGACCTTTGTGAGCTTTTGTGGTCAGTCCTGGAACATCGCTGGCAGTTTAAAGGAACTAGGTTTTTTTTTGACAGAAGGGAAAGCTGAGGAATAAGTGACTTATCTAGGATCGCCCAGGAAGTCTCTGGTAAAAGCAGGAAAAGAAAACAGATCTTCTCGCAAGGTCACTTGCCGTGGGTCACCCCACTCAGTTCAGCAGGTGTCAACAAATCCCCAGGGATTGCCAGGAATGCTGTGGGAGAGTGTTTGTCTAAAATCTCTGCAAGAAAGTTTTCAAGGAGTTTCCACAATGCTTGTTTCAAAACATTTTGAGTAAAATAACTTTTCCAATGGTCCTAAAACAATCAGATGTTTTCCTCTGTTGCCCATATACTCTTGGTTTTGAGCCTGTGCCAGGCTGTCATCCGCTGCTGCTTTCTTCACTCCTGAAACTACAGATATCCTGCCAAAATAGGTTTAAGTCACCTTGCAGAGTGCAGCAGTACAAAGTTAGAGCTACCAAAAGATGGGAAATTTAGTCCCAGGATTCAAATGACATCTAATTTAAAACAAACAAACAAACAAACATGTGCAATGCTGATTATGTGCTATACATGATGGTAAAGACACTTTTTTTTCCTATTTTTCCCTGGCTGCTGGACACAAAAGCCATTGCTGGCTTGCAGCTGTTCTGCTGTCTTTCTGAAATGCAGTAGTACCTTGAGACTCTCCAGCTCTCTTCATTAGCCTTGTCTTCCTGTATGGAAGGAGTACTCTTTCGATTTTAGTTAAAGCAGAGCTGTGCAGAAAGCATTCCAATTACTTAAGTCTGTATTCAAATACGCACGGTTTTCAGTTATTCCAACAAATAAATACAAATGTATCATTTGATGCTGGGCTTGCCATTAAAATATTGATTGGTATTTGAGACAAATTTTATTGGTTAGTTCAATTCTGAATTGTAGTGCATGTAGTCTGTTTTGAGCTATAGAATCATAGAATCATAGAATGGTTTGGGTTGGAAGGGACCTCAAAGACCACCTAGTTCCAACCCCCCTGCCATGGGCAGGGACACCCTCCACTAGACCACGTTGCCCAAAGCCCCATCCAGCCTGGCCTTGAACACTTCCAGGGATGGGACCTCCACAGCTTCTCTGGGCAACCTGTTCCAGTGGCTCACCACCCTCACAGTAAAGAATTTCTTTCTAATATCTAATCCGAATCGACCCTCCCTCAGCTTAAACCCCTTGTCCTGTCACTACACTCCCTGATAAACAGTCCCTCCCCAGCTTTCCTGTAGGCCCCTTCAGGTACTGGCAGGCCGCAATTAGATCTCCCCGGAGCCTTCTCTTCTCCAGGCTGAACAACCCCAACTCTCTCAGCCTGTCCTCACAGGAGAGGTGCTCCAGCCCTCTGACCAGCTTCATGGCCCTCCTCTGGACTCTCTCCAACAGCTCCATGTCTCTACTGTACTGGGGCCCCCAGAGCTGGACGCAGTACTCCAGGTGGGGTCTCACAAGAGCGGAGTAGAGGGGCAGGATCACCTCCCTCGGCCTGCTGGTCACACCTCTTTTGATGCAGCCCAGGACACGGTTGGCTTTCTGGGATAAAAATATTTCTTTTTTTATAAAGAGTGACTTGTGGATGGGTAATAAAAGGATTACCTGAAATTCTGTCCTTGATTTAGAACAAGAATTAGAGAAGCAAGAATATTGGATTTCACTGAGCACATTTATATTTGGTAGGATATTAATATCTGCATTCTTTAGCCTTTCTAGCCTGCAAAATACTGAGCTTTCTCAAGATCCTCTGTCACACAGTGTTTTGCTGTAGGATTCCCAAGGTGAGAAATTCTCAAGTCTCAGGTCATGTTCCATCCCTGAAAAGACAGGACAGAGTGGAACAGGACACAGATATTCGCACTTAGCATTTTAATTTGATTTTGCTTTAACAATGCAAAAAGTTACATGCCACAGAAGAGGTCAAGGCTCCAACTATAACCTCACCTGGTTATAATAGGAATGAAAACTGTGGGAAAACAGCCTGAGCCACAGTGTGGAAACCATGATCGCCATTAGAGTTTAAGCATGCTGATTTGCCAGTAGGAGATGCAGATTTGTTGGGGCACTAGAGGAATTTCAGTCTCACATCTGATGCCCTCTCCCCTTCATTCACATTCCTCGGCCATCTGTAGAATATGTTTTTATTTTTGTCAATACTACAGTTTTCTACCAGTCATTCTGCATTGATTTTATAGTAGCAAATTCCAGTGGAATAACCCCTCATTCACACCTGTAAAAATGAGAGACAAAATCCTGTGGCTGGGCTCAGGGGAATACACTGCTTTTTTGGGCTGGTCCCAGAGGTCAGCATGATCTTCTCCATTGTCTGTCAGCCCCGGTGGTTCCTGCTAAATAGTTTTTCACAGCAGTGCCCGCTGGAGTGGGACTCGCCCTGGGTCTCCCCCAGTCCATGTGGTTTATGAGGGAGCTATTTATTGAGCCTGTAGTCATGGCTGTCTCCTTAGTGAAAGCTAATGGGCAGTTTTTGGACCATCCTCCTAATCTTGCCCTGAGCTCTCACAGGGTCTGTGTCATACCAGGCTGATTTAACAGTGGCCCACGGCTTCTGGAGTCATATATAACATGTCTTATCTCCCTCAGCTTTTAGGAAAACCCTTTTTTAGTCCATATAATCCTGATCCCAAAGCAGAGCTCATGGCTCCTGTTGTGAACATATTTTCTTGAGATCTAGAATGCAAAATGGGAAATTAATGGGATGGCAATTATTAATCCTGTTGCTAGACTGAACACAGTTCTTGTTATTGTTTCATGAAACACTGCCCCTAGTCTGAATTTGTGTACGGGGGTTCTGCTTATCCCCCTCATTTCCTCCTTTGCCCAGCTCTCAGCCACACACTGACATCAGTGGCCCCACTGCTGTGTGTCGGACTGCTAAAGTGATGCTGGAACTCACTAAAATGTATCTAAGGAAAAAAAAAACCCCCAGACAAAAACAATGGTGATCTTCTGCAGTTTTAGTCAGTTAAATTGGTTTAGTAAGAGCTCCAGTGAGCACCAGGGCCAGCAGCCATGCTGGAGGTGGGAGGGAGCAGCAGGGGAACAAGGTCTCTTTCTCCTGGCAGGGGAGAACTTGGTGCCTGAGCTCGCACAGCAAACTAAATCCTGTGCCCCTTCCTGCGGTCTTTATGCTGAACTGTGCATGTGTAAGCAAACTACTGGCGCGGAGCTGTTGGCGTTTCAAATTAAATTCTCTGATCAGGTTTGTGACTGCTTGACTTAAGTATTGTATCTCTACAGCTGTCCGATCGTGTCCTCCATTGGGATATATGTGAAAATGAGTTTATGCTGAGGAAGTGAAAAGCCTGAAAATGTGACACATTCTGCAAGCCCATTTTTGCTCTCGTTATGACATTGCAGCACTTTGTGGTTGATTTCATTAAATGCTTTGGCTTTGCAAGAAGAGGTAAGAAAACACAAAACTTAAATTGCATCTCCTGCAACTCAGTGACCTCTACCCTGATAAAATGAAATCATGTTTTCATCACAGATATAAAATTGATTTTGTGTTTAAAGCAAGTATTGCATGTATAAAATAATAATAAAAAAATACTGCAAGACGGATTTGACCCGTAAGGAGACAGGGCTTTGAGATTAACTAGGTTTCTTACTGATACAAAATAATCTCCCCATATTTCCCTTGTCAGTCACATGAAATGATTACCATCACTATGTTTAATAGGCATCTTTCAGTCATGCACAAAATACTGCCGCTAAAATTGCCTGGTCAGTAAGAACATAATGGAAAAACTTACTTTAATTTGGTTTATAGGTCATAAAGATTGCAATTATTTACAACAAAAATGGTAAACTAAATTATATATATTTTGCCTTCCAAATTAAAAGAAATGTTTTAAGGTAATTTTAGTATACATTTAGTATACATATGCCACTTTATTTTAATTAGAAATAGCCTTCCAGTAAAATTGTCACAACCTTTATGGTTATGAATTTAAGAATCAGATGTTGCTTTTAGTAATCACACGAGAGCTTCCATTTTAGGTCATTCACACAGTTCCTACAAGTAAGGTTAAGTGTGTTTGAGCCCTGATGTATAGATCAGATTAGCTACTAAAGAAAGTCACTGTTCTTTTATAGCTTATCATCATCATTAGCTGTCATCATCATCACCATTGTCAGTGACAACCCCTACTAAACTGGGACTGAGCTGGTATAGAGAAGTATTTTCGGAATCTCTACAGAAAGATATCTCCGGCCTTCAAGAACCTGAGATTTCCTAGCATTCAAATTTCAACCATATTTTTTGAAAATGCCTATGAAGTGATTTTTAAGGGCACAAGTGAAACACACGTGCTTTCCTCTTATTAAAAGCTGGTGGGAAGTTCGTATCTGTTTCCTACTTAGAGTGGCAACTCAATTGCTTTGGCAGAGGTTTGCAAAGGCCCTTGCTGATGACTCTTGCCAGAAACTGCTCAGGTTCCTGGTGGACAAAGAACCAAATTTTTTGCAGATGTTGCCCTTTTTGCTTTCATGCTAAATGTGTTTCATGGCTCCAGGTGAATGATAGTAACAGCAAACAGAAAGAAAACACAAAAAGGGAAAACAAAATGAAAACCAAAGCTGATCATTTTTAACAAGCAAAATTATTTTTGAGGGCCTTTTATGACTGTCAGTATTTCTGATATCTTTTCAGCAGGATTTAAAAGTTAGCTATATTGTAAGGTAGTTATGGTAATTATGGGAATGCTCGTGTCTCTCACGTGACTGCTTCCTTCTCTATAATCTCTGAATCCAGATTCTGGGTGGAAAAGTTATTTCTTCAGCTTGATACATCCAGACACTTAAGACCTTGAGTCTCCTCATGCATTTTCTTCTCCTCATGGCGTATTTTGCAAAGTGCTGGGAAATCCACCAAATTTGTGTTTGCTTAGATTTTTCCCACTTTTCCTACTTGCTACTTCCCCTCTGAAAGTTACTAAGGCACTGCTCTTTAGACTCATGCACCCTGGAGTTCCCATGCAGGGGAAGAGATTAAGTCTCCACAGCGTGCTGAGGGACAGGAAGTACAGGCACCCACAAGGCTCTGGCTGAACCCAGCTTTACTGTGCTTTTTCCTCTGAGGCAGTAGCGCTTGTACTCAACAGGACGGAAGGGTGGTATGGAAGGTGGCTTACTGAGGCTATGGAAGAACTGAGCTAGGTTTGCTCCTTTCTTTCCCACCCTTCAAGTATCCCTTCAGAAAAAAAGGAAGAGGTTATATTTTCAAATTAAGCCTTGAACTCAGAAAAGTGCTGCAAGTCCCATGTGAAGAACCCAACACCAAGTATCTAATATACCATGCCCCTCACGTGACCCCTTGTTTCCTACCTGGCCTATTTTAATTGATACCTATGCAATCAATGTATGTATCAGGGATTGCCATTTCCAACAGCTTTATGAATGAATGTAATAAGAGATCACTGCGTGGTTTTTACTGAGAAACTTTATAACCATAAATTCCTGGCTTTTGACATGATTTTCTTTAGTTTCAGGTCTCCTGCCAAAAAGATTTAGACTTTTTTTTCTCATATTATTTCCTTATATACTAAAGCACAAGTCTTTCACTGCTTGACTACATTAGCCTGTAACAAAAATAATTAAATCACTGTTGATCCTTTTCCATATAACGCTTGCCATATGGTAGCCCAGTAACATGGTACCTCTCTCTTACCAGTTTATTTTTTTTTGTGACAGAAAAATCAGTGATTTTAAAGTTAGTTCAGTAATACTATATTTAAAGAAATGAAAAGCTCATGTAATGTATACCTTTCTTTTGTCATATTAATAAGTCTTAAATGGTAATTGACTGCCCTGTAATTCACTGATTTGGAGTTTTAAAATTTAACAGTTTGTCCTTTTTATTTGAATCATCAAAATGTAACAGTTCAGCATGTGGCAAAAGAATGAGAAAAAGTACAGATTAAACCAGATAGGGCCAGACTGAACTTATCATGGGTCCATAGCTGCTGCTTTTCAGCTTTTGCTAATTTGCTGCTGCCTGTTGAGATTACTGTATGGAGAATGGCAGTGGATTTCTGTTGACTTGGATCCTCAGGATGTATCCTCATTTGTTCCCCTTAAGCATCTCAGTACTGGCATGCTCAGTAACAATGCAAAAATCTTAGCCTTGTGGGGAAGCTCCATGTAACAGTTGTGACTTTATAGAACTGATAGAGGAAGGAGACTGTAGCAATCTGAAATTCATAGGTCTGACATTTTATCTAATTTTTAAAAACTCCAAACATTTTAATTAAATTAAACAATTCTAGGAATTTTCTTGGAAATCTGTAGTGATATAACCCTGTTAGGATTGTTCTTACTTTTACTGTAACAGTTGTTACCATTTAACATTTCAGTTTCAGTACTGCTTAAAAACCACAGCCATCTGTAAGGTGTTTTACAGATTCTGTCACAGGAAGTACTCTTTACCCTAATCATACCGATTAAAAAATTTAAATTACAAGACAGACTTAAAATCAGTAATGAATTTTTTTTTCTTCTCTTAGGGCTTTTAGAATGAAACCTTCTCTTCAGATAAGAGGTATGGAAAATTAATTTAAAAGTTACAGCTACATCTCTTCATAGTCACCTGACATTTTCGGGAAACTATCAGTGGTCATGAGGCACCCAGGATGACAGGAGTGAGAAGAATGCAGCAGTTGGGCTCTGCATTTACAGGAGGAAGCCAATGGTCTAAAGACTCCTCTCTGCCTGTATTTTTCTAAATCACTGTATCTAGCTTGAGAGCAGTTATATTTTTGGGACCCAAGATGTAGAGCTGCTTTGCAGAATTCATCAAGCCCCCTCTGCCTGTTAAAGTACTCAGTTCCTAGAGCAGGTATTTTCTCATGTTGCAGCTGAAGTTACTTGTAGACTGAATGAAGGTTTACATCTGTCAAAACAGTGAAATCTCTTTAGTCCATTGAGATAATTAAGTTATGTATAAAGACCATCTGCTATGTGTATGGCCATCGAAATAGCTCTGGAGAGAAATCTCTCTCTATAGCAGGGTAAGTCCAGTTTGAAGTGGCCAGAGACTGATTTCCACATACAAAGGTGTATTGTTGTTTTTGAGGATGTTCATGGTTTCACATCACAAGGGCATTTGGTCCTGTACCCTCAGCTGACAGGTTGTTATAGTTACAATGCTTACTGCAAAGACTACACTTCTGTTGTCATGTGAGTTGCAGGTTCTCTCTGTGTCTTATTATTGGGAGTAGGTGTTGGATTAAGTATCTAATTTTTCTTATGCTGGAAATATCAATTATCTAATCTCTAATTAGAAGTCACGAAGGACTGATGAAGTTGAAATAGAAATACTTTAGCTAAGACATTTACATTAAGCTTTGGACAGAGTGAAAAATAGCTCAGAGCATTGAGGGCTGAAATATTGCTATAATAGCAATCCTGACCATGTCCCTTTTTAACTGAAGTTTCCATTTGTATTGCCAAGTAGTTTCAGATCAGGTCATTTTATAGAGTTTTTGTGCAGCAGAACAAACAGAGGAATAAAAGCAAACCATTCATTTCTTGTTCCCATGAATCATTCTATCAGCTTTGACAGACCATTTCGAAACACTAAAAAGTCATGAGTGGAACTTCTGAATTGGGTTAGGATCATGATTATAAAATGAATTGTGCTTTTTTTTTTTTTTGGCTGGTTGAGTCTCAGAACTCATTCATTTAGTATTTCTTCAGGCTATCTTGAGAAACAAAATTAAGTTGAAAGTTGAAATTCTTGCAGTTATTTAACTATGATCTGAGGCTTTAGGAAAACTACCAAATATCCAGAGATTTATAAGGCCTGGCAATACTGCTTCACCGAGACTATGTGCATGAGGAAAAGTTGGCAGACTAGACTGCTAAAGGTAGAGCATCAGTATTAACAAATCTCTGCCACTAGGAAAATTTAGTTGGAATCTCAACCTTCTTTTCGAGCTGAAATTATAAAATACCCCACCAGGTGGGCTGTTTGCATCCCTTTGATATTTGATAACATTTTTCAGATTGCTGCCATGGTTAAACTCAACCCTGTAGTTCATGGGGCAACGCTTGCTGTCTTCTGTGCAGCAGAGGGTATAATCCATTGACACAATCACTGTGGGTCCCAGAGACCCCTAAGAAGAGGTCAGTACGTCTAACCAAATTCTGGTGTCTATGAGAGAATCCTTATTTCTGGCCAAAATAATGGCAAGCACAAAAGCCTAGTGTTTAGGAAATGCTTTGTATTTTATTATATTTAAATAATTAAAAATCATGTGTTGAAGATGGCGGGTGGCCTAACACAACATTAACAAGAGCCTGTTAAAATTATACCATCAGGTAGTAGTTCATTTTTCTAAACATGTAAGTAAGAGGTTTCACATGTTAGATTTCTGTTCCACAGTCTGGATTTCCAAATGAGGTTATAAAGTTATTTGGCAGTAGTGACTGAACTGCAGGATATATATACATATTTGATAACTTGTTCAGGAGAACGTGAAGAAGAACTCATTGAAAGCTGACAAAGTTTATTTCGTCATCTAAGACAAAGGTTGTTAAATGAAAGGAAGACAATACGGCACTCATGAAAAATCTGAGGGGATCACGGATAAAAATATGCATGGAAATGTCTTGTCAAGGTTTTCTTTGCTGTAGTCTAGTTTTCTGTCATGGATGTTCATTACTGGTTCAGCTGCATCAGGTATGCTTGTGGAGTGCATCTTAAGGTTTCAGCTAAAATCCATGAAGTCCATTTCATGAGGTCTGTGTGAACCTAAGCATGCTAAACAGAGTCAATTACAAGATTTACTTAAAAAGTGCAATTCCAATTGGAACTAAAATGCAGATGTAGACACACCATCTGTGCTGCATTATAATTATATTATAATAAATTATAATAAATTATAAGTATTATAATAAATAAATACTTGCTTTTTGGAAAAAATTTTTTCCTAAGGGACTCCTTCAAACCCTCGGGTTTTTTATCTGGCCGTCTACCCTTGTCTTTATGTGACTTCTTTCATAAGCACTTTGCTCTTCCCTAGACCTTAATTTTCAATGCTTAAAAATGCACTATATCATTTTTCTGAAATCAGTCCCCTTCCTGATCTCTGCTCCTATAAGAACCGTCTTGTCACATACATGTATAGAAAGTGTTTTTCACTTCCAGATATCCTCTAGGTGAACATTTTGGTCTGTTTTCACTCTTTGCGACAAAACAGAGAGTACACAGTGCCTTCCTCTGGGTGACAAATGACTGTGTGCTTTGGTTGCTTCTCCTGTCAGCTGACATAATCTCAATGGCTTTTATTGTTAGTGATCAATCTGTTCTTCAGTGGAAACTGGCATTTCCAGTAGTGTATCCTACTTGGAATGAAACTGTGTCTCTTTTATGTTTCTGATCATTTTATATGTCTTTAATGTCCTCTAGAACGGGACGTTTCATTCTTTCTATTTTTTTTTTTCCTGGGATACCCAGTTTCTAGCCCTTTGCTTCGAAGTCACCCACTGACACCACTGTTTCAGCCAATGACCCTTTGTTCTTCAAACCCACTGATACACCTCTAGAAACTACACTTGTGATATTAATCTTTCACGTCTGCAGTCAGATTCTTGTAATTTGTTGCTGGTTCTTTGCTGATATTACTGGTCTCATCCCAAACATCAGGCCAGAACAAGAAATGTCTGTTTGTGAGATGATTTTAATGCATTGCTCTGATGGGTGCTCAAATCATATTTATTGTGGGAAGAACAGAAACCAATGATTAATATTTGGCATGTTTTCTCCTTCTGATTTGGCTAAGAAATATTAAAAAAAAAAAAAAGGAGAGGGGGAAAGTGAGGCAAAATAAATGATATCTCCTAGGTTTCTGGGCTCCTGGGAACTCCTGCAAAAATGTCTCTCAGCCCCTGAATATGCAGTGACTTTCTAGTACAACATACTTTGTAATCCTCCTCATGGCATCTTCTGATGCTTATAAAACTGGCTATAAACTAACCAAATATTCATGCACCATCTATAAATTATGAGATAGAAAAAGGCAAAAAGCATGCAAACATTTTCTGATTAAAATCGTTCTTGGAAAGGAACAGCCTCACAGAGATTTTATTGCTTTAATGCTCTAGCCACTGTCTAGCATCCATGCAGGAATCATTCAGGAGTCTGGAGTCCAGTCAAGTAAGATACTGAAATGTCACATGAGAGTTTTGGAGGATATGTTCCACCTCTGTTTGGTTTTTGAGGTTTTTCTGTGGAGTTTTTTTAGGTGAACTTTCTGGATTTCCTCAACATTTTATCAGTGTCCTTTACCTCCTTTTCTCATAAATGTTATGCGAAAAACTGCTCCTGTCCTCGTACAAATCTTAATAGAATCCAAAGAAATCCAACAAAAATAGAAGCAATGCAGAATTAAGTCAAATAAAAAAATGTCTAAATATGCAGTATTTTATAACACTTTGTTTTTCAGTAATGATTGTTCACATAAACAGTTGATATAGTTTCATATTTACAAGTGCACACATTTCATTCTTTGTTGTGTCAGTGCTTTTGAAACTGTTAACATTGGCTTTGGTCTCAGGCTGAGGTCTACATATAAGATCTCTGAGTTGTGTTTCATGTAGAATCAGTATTGTCCTCTTGAAGTTGATCTGCTCCCTTGCTCCTAGGGATAGAAGTCTTTGCAGGCTTTTGGAGTTCAAAACTAGCAATTTCCTTAGGTAATATAGACATCTTTCACCACTGTGGTGGGTTGACCCTGGCTGGGGGCCAGGTGCCCACCAGAGCCGCTCTATCACTCCCCTCATTCCCTAGACAGGGGAGAAAAAGTACAACAAAAAGCTTGTGGGTCGAGATAAGGACAGGGAGAGATCACTCACTAATTATCGTCACGAGCAAAATAGACTGAACTGAGAGAGGGAATTCATCTAATTTATTACTAAGCAAAACAGAGTAGAGCAATGAGAAATAAAATCAACTCTTAAAACACTTCCCCCCCACCCCTCCCATCTTCCTGGGCTCAACTTCACTCCAGGCTTCAACCTCCGCCCCCCTCAGGAGCACAGGGGGACGAGGAATGGGGGTTACGGTCAGTTCATTGCATGTTGTTTCTGCCGCTTCTTCATCCTCAGGGGGAGGACTCCTCTCATCGTTCCCCTGCTCCAGCGTGGAGTCCCTCTCATGGAAGACAGTCCTTCACGAACTTCTCCAACGTGAGTCTCTCCCACGGGCTACAGTCCTTCGCGAACTGCTCCAGCGTGGGTCTCTCCCACGGGGTGCAGACCTTCAGGAGCAAACTGCTCCAGCATGGGTCCCCCACGGGGTCACAAGTCCTGCCAGCAAACCTGCTCTGGCGTGGGCTCCTTCCTCCACAGGGCCACAGGTCCTGCCAGGAGCTTGCTCCAGCGTGGGCTTCCCACAGGTCACAGCCTCACACCACTCCTTCAGGTGCCTCCACCTGCTCCGGCATGGGGTCCTCCACGGGCTGCAGGTGGAATCTCTACACCCCCTCATCCTTCCTCCATGGGCTGCAGGGGGACAGCCTGCCTCACCATGGTCTTCACCACGGGCTGCAGGGGGATCTCTGCTCTGGCGCCTGGAGCACCTCCTCCCCCTCCTTCTGCACTGACCTTGGTGTCTGCAGAGTTTCTTACATCTTCTCACTCCTCTCTCCAGCTGCAAAAGCTCTCTCTAACTGTTTGGTTTTTTTTTCTCTTTCTTAAATATGTTATCCCAGAGGCGCTGATTGGCTTGGCCTTGGCCAGCAGCAGGTCCGTCTTAGAGCCGGCTGGCATTGGCTCTATCAGACACAGGGGGAGCTTCTAGCAGCTTCTCACAGAAGCCACCCCTGTAGCCCCCCCCCGCTACCAAAACCTTGCCACACAAACCCAACACAACCACTCAGCACTTTTGTACAATGTCACTTTGTCTTCCAGAGTGGCACTTAATGTTATTGCTGCATTTGCATTGCCGAGTAGACATCCATCTCTTTGGCCTTAACCACTCTCTCTTGAAACTTTTTCCTCTGATATGTATTCCTCTCCTTTAAATTTTGCATGTGAGCCACTTATTTCTTAAGCCTATATGTGGACATGTATTATTATGGATATTTTTACAACAAACATCTGTTTAACATCTATCTGTTGCTAATATGCACAACGTAAAGCTAAGTGCACGCCTTAGGTCCCTCTTGGAAAATGTTTTTGCTGCCCTTTTTTTTTTTTTTTTGGCTTCTCAGCTGTGTATATACTGTAAATCAATTTGTACTCTGAAACCATAGTGTTTATGTCCAACTGCCTTTCTCCCTCATCCATCCCTGCTCTCCTTTCCTTAAAGGTGGCTATTCAGAAACATCTGCTTTCTATTACTCTGTCAAACCGAAAACAATCACAGTGCTCATTAAGAACTTTCCATATTTAACCTTTGCATGGCAACTTTCAGAGAAAGAGGACCTCCCAGCTTTTTTGTTGAAGAGCTTTGTTATTTTCTCACCATAAACTCTCAAGAAGGCTTTCAGCAGGTCTTCCATGATGCTTGGTTGCTTGCCTGGAAGCTCAACCTCCTGAAATATCCCATGCTTACACTTCAGTCACATTGGGTGATGTGCTTACCACAGTAACTGGAAAATGATTGCTGTTAAAATAACAACTGTTCTTTTAAAACTTATGCAATATTTCAGAACCTCCTTGTTCACACCACTAACAAGCAGTTTGTTCCCACGAATGCATAGCATGGTTCTAAATTAACCCAGCCAGTCGATCAAAGCTTGAAAGCAATCAGTGTTTCAGCCTGCTTGGTAGGTGTTCTTTCATTTCATCTACAGTTACTTGTGGGCTGGGTTCAGGAAGATGGAAAAACTCTGCTCTTTCCCATTGTCCAACAAGTGTTGAGGAGTGTGTGTTATAGGAAAAAGTCCTTAATGGAAAAGGAAGTTAATAACATTATATTGATGAATATTAATTTCTAGATGACTTTATTATCTGGTATAAAGGCTTTTGAACCCTTTTAAATCCTTATAGGACAGGTCACCTTTGTGGCCTGGCTGTACAGTGTTAGCGTAGATGCTTATACAGCGAAACTGGTAAGTGATGCAGCAAAACAGATCAGATCAAAGGAAGAAGAAAGTGAAAGTTATTTGCAAAAGCTCTGAGTAAATTGATTTTACTCACGCTCACTCTCTTACTGATTGTCTTCATTTACACTCTTACTTCCACTAACTCACAAGCACCAGTTGGCACTGTGGTCTGGCACTGTGTGTGACACAAAGGACCAGGGACACTGGCTGCTAAGTCCTTGTCACAGCTCTGGCATTCTTCATGATTGACAGTGATGAACTAGTTTTTGGACAAATCTTTCGTGTCCATTTAGGACTAATGTTTTGCCATTATCCTCCTGTTGTGATAACAGAAGAGAATGGCGTATATGATGTTCTGCAGCCTTGTTGCCGTCCATTCTCCTGTTCTCAGAGTCATTTCTGCCGTGGTCTTATCACACTGCACGTTGTCTGGGTTTGACACATTCTTCAGTGTGATTGACTGGGAACTGCTTTCTTCATTAGGTTATTTTTTTAACCCTTGTTCTGCTGTTTCTTCTGGTGCTCTCTCACACACACACTTCCATTCATATTTAATTCTTATCAGCCTCAATACTTCTGTTACAAGTCTCTATATTCTGGTTACAGTTCTAGGAAAAACTTGGAATTACAGCTGTGCAGGACCTAGGCATTGTGAATAACTGGTGCTCTCCCCATAACACAAAAAAACAAGAGCTGTATGTGGTTCATTATGAGAACATATTATGGCAAACACCACAACTCAGAAAGCTGCATAACTTTAAAGCTTGTAGGAAAGCAGAACACAACGAAAACCCACACCTGCTCCTACTTATGGCCACATATTAAAAAAAAATGTACCAATGTGAATGCAATATTTGACAAGGAGAGGTCATCTCTCTGTCCCATTCAAATACTACCAGGTCATGTGTGATAATGCTAACACTGAGAAAGCCTTTAGCCTCCAGCTTGAGGACTATCTTTCTTTTGAGGAGAAAAAGAATTATATCATTATCCCTTGAGTATAATGAATCATGACCTGGCAATGTGCGCTTGCAGCCCAGAAAGCCAACCGTGTCCTGGGCTGCATCAAAAGAGGTGTGACCAGCAGGTCGAGGGAGGTGATCCTGCCCCTCTACTCCGCTCTTGTGAGACCCCACCTGGAGTACTGCGTCCAGCTCTGGGGGCCCCAGTACAGGAGAGACATGGAGCTGTTGGAGAGAGTCCAGAGGAGGGCCATGAAGCTGATCAGAGGGCTGGAGCACCTCTCCTGTGAGGACAGGCTGAGAGAGTTGGGGTTGTTCAGCCTGGAGAAGAGAAGGCTCCGGGGAGATCTAATTGCGGCCTGCCAGTACCTGAAGGGGCCTACAGGAAAGCTGGAGAGGGACTGTTTATCAGGGAGTGTAGTGACAGGACAAGGGGTAATGGGTTTAAGCTGAGGGAGGGTCGATTCGGATTAGATGTTAGAAAGAAATTCTTTACTGTGAGGGTGGTGAGGCACTGGAACAGGTTGCCCAGAGAGGTTGTGGAGGTCCCATCCCTGGAAGTGTTCAAGGCCAGGCTGGATGGGGCTTTGGGCAACGTGGTCTAGTGGAGGGTGTCCCTGCCCATGGCAAGGGGGTTGGAACTAGATGGTCTTTGAGGTCCCTTCCAACCCAAACCATTCTGTGATTCTATGATTCTATAGCTCAAAGACTACATGATCTTTAATGTTCCTTCCAAGCCAAATTTTTCTATGATTCCATGATTTTTTTTTTTTTTTACATTTCCAGCACTATCCTGTTTTAGAATTCTTATTCTGCGAAAAAAAATTATTTATGCAACTGAGTAGATGCTTCCTCTGTGGCCTCATTTATATCCCCTTGAAATAAACTGTGGGATTTTGATGCCATTGTGTTTGAGGAAACAAGGACTCATAACAAAGACTTGAAGAAAATAGACATTGTAGACTAACAGCGGGAGGCAATACTGACTGATGGTAGGATTGAGTAGACAGCTGTAAACTTGCTGGTTTTGTTTTGTAATGTTGTATCCCACTGGTATCTGCTGTGCTTAAACATGTAAGAGCGTTCATTTTTTCTGTTCCTACCGTGGACTGGATTCTCTACTTCTCTAGATGGGAGTTGTTCCAATTTGAATTCTAAAGCACTTCTCCATTGCCCAGCAATTAATATTAACTCTTCTGTAATTCAGTGCAGATGGATTTACATGCTGTCTGATTTTTGGTTTTTTTTTTTTGTTCCATTGCTGATTTGTCTGAGCAGACAGGTGGAGGTGGATAAGTATACATGCAGCCTGAATGGATGCCAGATATAGAAACAATCTGTATGATATAATCCACAGAGCTCAGCAGTGCTAGTAACAAAACCAGACTCATAGCCCTCATATCAGCAGTTACAACAATAGTCCCTGTGTGATGCTACTGGGCACCATGTGGTTTTTTGTATCATCATTCTTGACCATGCGTAGTAACTTCAGATGGTTTACAAGAATGAGTGACAGTTAATCCTGCCCTGCAAAAGAAAAATCCAATTTTGGTTGGAGGGAATTTACAGACTCTTTGTCACTGCTCTGTAATTGCATTTGGCTGTCATATTGCCCTGTACTGTGTAATCACAGTTCTCCTGGAAGTGGCTGCTATGTGGGATTGGACACTGGGATGTTCCTTAGCGAACAGATGCATGCAAACATCTTAGATCCATGTGGGTAAAATAGTAGTGTAGGATCTGTCTCATTGTAATAAGTGTTTTCTAATGCCACCTCCTGCATGCCGATAATGCAAAGTTTCTAAGCAGATGAAGTGCACAGATTTCAGAAGATTTCAAGATGAAACTGAGGACTGGAAATGTTTATTGACTTCAGCTTTCTCTGTGCTTCTTACAGTATCAATTCTCCTTTCCCACTAAAGGTCTGTGAGTACGTGAAGGGGAAATTTATATGACATTTCTAGGTAATTCAGTCCTTTATGACAGTGGTTCCCAACTTTTCTGCACCTTAACCTCACCTGAAAGGAGTGAGTGTTGTGGACCTGGTGGTGCACTAAGGAACCTACACAGGAGAGCAAATCTGTTAGTTTGGCCGTCTTGTCATGTGCCATCTATAGTGTGCTTCATTAGCACCTCACCAGTGCGACCCCAGTCTCCAGCTGGGAACTGCTGCATGAAGGCCTGATCCCGATTTCACAGATTATACCTTCAATCCCATTAGTGTCTTGTTCAGTGGTTCCCCTAATTCTCTCCCTTCTGTTAGCAGCTTAGTAGTGTACATTAATTGCCAAAACTGGATCACTATGGGAGAAGTACTTTAGTCTTCTTTATAAACAGCATATTTACTTTTCCGAAGCAGAACTGCAAGAGATCTTGTCAAAGGCTTCATTCATTTTAAGGTCTTTAGAGCTAGCTTTTGATGCTTTTGTAATGATGCTTGGTCATCTACAGTAAGAAGCTGTGCTATAGGAAAGCACAGATGGAGAATTGGTTATTGTCCCAGGCCTATCCTTTTGAAAGATACTTGTCTTTTTCAAGGCCAATTCTGTCTACCTTTTCTTGCTGCATTTTACTTTTTAAGTCATATAATCACCATTTTTCTGGAAAAAGTCCCCAAAGTAGGAGTTGATTGTTTGTCCATTGATTGTATGTTGCGTTCTGATAGGAGATGGAAAAGGAAAACTGCTTGTTTCCAGAAAGCTGTATCAAACATCTTTTATGAGAGGCACAGCAATAAAACTAATCTGCCCTCCAATAACACCCTACTAATGACTTGTGTAAATCGTAAATGATTCCTTTAAATTACAGTACATTTTTTGAGGGAAAGAAGGAAAAGGCAAATTAAAATGGGAACAACTAAATATCACTTTTGCATATCTTCAGAGATAACTGTTATTACTAGTACTAATAATAATCCCAGTTTGCATTCTGGAAGAAACCTCTTCTCATTCCATCCATCCTGAGACTTTGGATATAAGGGGTGTTTGTGTGTGTGTTAATAGTTAGTTAGTTAGATCAATCAATCTATTGAGCCATAAAATAAGTTAGGTTGGAAAGGACCTCTGGAGGTCATCTGTTCCACTCCCCTGCTCAAAGCACCTCTAATTAGATCAGATTACTGAGGGCTGTACCCTGTCAAGTCTTGAACACCTCCAAGGATGGATAGCCCACAGCCTCTCTGGACACCTGTTCCAATATTTGACCACCTTCACTGAAAAGAAAAAAAAATTATTCCTTATATCTAATTGGAATTTCCCATGTTCTGAGTTGTGTTCATTGCCTCTTATTGCAGTGTACCTCTGAGAAGAAGCCTGGCTCCATCTTCTCTCTATCCTCCAGTCAGGTAGTTGTAAGTGATGAATAAGGTCTGCCTTTAACCTTCTCCTGTTAAGGCTGAATAAACTCAGTTCTCTCAGCCTTTTCACATACGTCATGTACTCCAGCCCCCTGACCAGCTTGGTGGCCCTCCACTGAATTTGTTCCAGTATGTCAGTGTCTTTTTTGTACTGGGAAATGTAGAAGTGGACACACCACTCCAGATGTGGTCTCACAAGTGCTGAATAGATAGAAATGATCACCTCCTTTGTCCTACTGGCCACACTCTTGGCTAATGCAGTCAAGGTTGCAGGTGGCCAGGGCACACTACTGGCTCTTGCCAGCTTGTTGCCCATTAGGCACCCAGATCCTCCTGCAAAGCTGCTTCCGAGTTTTCTCCTACCTGTATTGCTGTATGGTGGTATTCATTCCCATATGCAAGAACTTCCATTTGCTTTTACTGAACTTCATGAGGTCCTTCTCAACCCATTTCTCCAGCCTGTTCAGGACCCTTTGAATACCAACCCTGCCCTCTAGCATATTGACCGCTCATCACAGGTTAAGAATCATCTGTAAGCTTGCTGAGAATGCACTCTGTCCTGCCATTGATGTTAAGCAGTATGGACCCCAGTATGGAGGGGATGCCACTGGTTACTGGCTACCAGATGGACTTTGCACTACTCATCACAACTCCTTGAGATACCAATCCATCTAATTTTCTACCCAGCACTAGGGTATCACTACTTTCATGATAAGGAGAATGTAGCAAAGGCTGTGCTTTGATAGCCGTCAAGATTTGCCACTGGTTACTGGCTACCAGATGGACTTTGCACTACTCATCACAACTCCTTGAGATACCAATCCATCCAATTTTCTACCCAGCACTAGGGTATCACTACTTTCATGATAAGGAGAATGTAGCAAAGGCTGTGCTTTGATAGCCGTCAAGATTAGTCACATTTTCACAGAAAACAATCAGGTTGGTTCAGTGTGATTTCTCTCTGCTCTTTTGTCACCTGTCCCAAGACAAACCTGCATGCACATGAGCCACTCCTTTACATATATTTATATATGGATATAAATAGATTGATAGATATACATAAGCACAGACATGCTTGTATTTGATATGCTATATCAGTAGTCTTTAGAGAAAGAGGGCACCTAGGCACAGTTCATTCATAGAACATAAGGAAATCTAGGGTATTCAAACCTGGCAAAACTTCTTCCTCTACAAATTCTGTCAGTCAAGTGCTTTTCTTAAATGATGGAGAAAGCTAAGGCTTTCCAAAAGGGAGCAGAATTTTGAAATTAGACTTTAGTTCACTAAATCAGGGAAACACTGGAGGCAAGTCATTTTTTCTTTCCAATTTGCTTGCATTCATGCTGTAGGACTTCAGAACAGCCCAAACCGTGGCCATAACCACTTTGGGCTTATAGGAGGCTTCTAACTTTTGGAGCACTTTCGGAGAGTAATTTCATATGCATTTTTCTGTCAGTGGTTTTGGGCTGAACATTTTCCATCTCCTTCTGCTCCTTCTTGTCCTCAGGGCCACCCTATTGTGCTGTGATAGTTGTTTTGCAAATATCTGACTGTTTTTTTCCCATAAGATATTGATATGAAGAGAGAGTCAGGTCTCAGTTACAGAGAGATTAACGAGTTGTTTGCTCAAAGATATTTATATGCAAGGTTTTGCTTTGTTTATTTTGAAGAGAGACTCCCTCTGCTTCATTACCAAATGATGTAAGGAAAACTGCTGGAACTGTAAGGAAAACTATGCACTTTTACATTTGCATTGCTTCCATAGTATCAACGTGGGAGAAAAAAAATCTCATGGTATAGAAAAATATAAAGCCTTCATTAATTATCACTACTGCTTCCTTTTTTTTTTTTTTTTTTTCCCTGTGGCCTGCTTAGTTAGCAAAATGCAGACCTATTTTTGTAAATACACTAGCTTCACTTTTGTGGTTTTGATAGACTTTTTAAATAGATACATCTTTCTCATTAACTTTACTTTGGAGAGACATGGGGAGTAGCTAAGGTGTAACAGAGACTGAGAAGAGCTGGAAAACTACTTGCCCTTTGTTGCTAAAGGGGGAATTATTATTATTATCTAATTTCTTCCACATCAATCTCAAAAATGCATTTTTAGGGTTTTCTTAAAGATGCCAGCTGTAACAAAATACACTTGAAATTTGAGAGATACTAAGCTAAACACATACCTTTCTTCTTTTTTAATCCTCTGTTTAAATTAATGGTAAAAGAAATAAACAGTGTTGTTTCCTCAGCTTTGAAAATTACCATTAAATCTGTCAAGAGGATTATTACAACTACAAAGCAATCACTTGCAAAATGAGTTTGTATAGCAAATGTTGCCTTTGTAGAATTGGAGGCATTTCATTACATCAAAGTTATAACATTAAAATTGTCAAATTGTCTATTAAATCAGGCCATTACATATAGAATATATGCTCCACATTTTGACAGTATCTGTGTAAACCTGCTCCTACATTATTGCTTACCTCTGTGTGGATTATTTCTAGAAAGAGCTACAGGGCTGGAAGAAGGAAACAAAGGGTAGAAACAAATTTTATAGCTCAGCAGGCTACCTCCCAGGCTTGTGGGGAGACCTAAAAAATAGCCTTTTCTTCATATTAGAATTGCCTGCCACAGCAGAGCTAAGCCTATGCTATCATGTTACAAAGAGAAATAAAATTCCAAAATTCTGACTAGGCAGCTTATAAAAATGGACCTTGAATCTGGTCTGAATTCAGAGTGAAGGGATGTTCAGGCCCATATCTAGTTTAGTAAAAAGAGGTATTTTCCTAAAGCTCTTGGACTGAAAATTGGAAATTTTGTTGGTTTAGAACCTGACTCTACCATTTGTTTTTGGTATGATGCTGGGTAAACCACATGAGAAAATTATGTGGTCACAAAAGCTCATTCTCTGATTGTTAATGGCATGGTTGCATAAATGCTATTTCATTATGTCTAAACTCTGCATAGACTGATGTTTACATTGTTTTATTCCTTTCACAGTGCTAAAATAATGTCATCTCTGCCTTTTTTGAATTCAAACCAACTTGTCTCTTCTAATATCTGCTCTTATAGTGTCTCCAGAAAAGCCTTCAGAGGATGGCTTCCAACAAAAAACAAGCTTAGGGACCCTAGTTATAATTAAAAAAAAAAAAAAAAAATTCCATTACTAGAATCATTATCATTCTTAGCATCCAAAGTATTTTATAGTAAGAATATACTAAAGTTAGTAAATGGTGAATCATGCCTGAAAATTTCAAAAACTGAGATTATAACAGTGCTTTAGATTCCTTTTCCTGTCTGAACACAGAAAGTAGATCTAGATTTTTTAAAAATATTTGTCAATAAAATTATGTGTTTGTTTGTTCTAAAGTCTACAAAAGCTGTTAGTCTTCTTCATCCCCAGCAGAAACCCCTGCTACCTTTCCTTCAGGATACATGGTGGCAGTGTGTCTGCAGCAAGTAGAAATGTACTGCAGATGATGAGCTATAGGAGGACGCTGTATCCTGCTCTCTGCTTGGCTGGCCGGTGGATATTTGGCCACAGCGCTTGTGTGTTATCACAGTTATCACTGTTGAGTGACACGTTTCAGGCTGAATTTGACCCAAGTCCCGACAGTTGTTAGCTATAGACAGAATTGCTTTACGCACGCTGAGCTTTCTGAGGAGAATGCTACTGTGAAAATGTGTGCGGTGGTATACATTAAAGTGGATATATGGCTGTGTTAATTCTTGCTTCTCCCTGCTCTGTTGGACCACACTGTCACAGTCAGGATTTGCCAGAGCTCTTAATGGGCCTCATGAATGTAGTCTTTAAACAGAGGGGGATGCTGCTTTCCTCAGCTACAGGAAAACCATGTTTCATAGTAATTATGAACACATGAGCACATGTTTAATATTGCAAATGTCTATGTTTCTGTGTCTCTGTAGTAAAATACAGGTCTCAAGGTACCATTTACTCTCTCTTAAGCACCAGAACAGGAAGGAGTGTGTTCATACTATTGTCGACTTGGGGATATAGAAACTAATGGAGATTAGTTCAAATACATTCACGCTTTTGCACAATGCCCATTTCTTATGATATTATATTATTATGCTGGTTAAGGGTGTCTGTGCATTTGTATTTTTGGGCACTTGCTTCACCAAATTAGGGGTTAATTTGTACCAAAATTTTAAAGAGAAATGAAACATTATCATTGAAATGTATTAATTCCACACAAGTCTGGCATGTAAGTAGGAAACTTTAACAACTAGTAAAGGGTGTTCTGGTTCTAATCCACCCATTAATAGCTACCAGGAGACCAGAGAACAGAAAAGGATCAGATCCTAGTCTGGGATGTATTATGGTTTGTCTTCTCAATGGGAACTAACTATGTGTGTCTAAGGGAGGAACTTGGCCTTGCAGCAAGGTTTTTCAGACCTGGCTGTATGACCAGCCTCCTGAGACAAAAACATAAACTATATTGTGCCTGTTGTGGAACTACACTCCTTGGAAAAAAACCAAACTAAAACATGTTTCTTACCACTATTCTCATCTGTGCAATCATCTGTTCTCCAACTTAGTAAAAAGGGGTTTGAGACACTTCTTTGTCTATTGTTTTTTTATCTCCTTAGTGGTTAGATTTCTTCTGTAATGTTCTGAAACATAATATTTCTTCAGAGTTCCTGAATATTTGCCTTCTATGTGTTGCCAGGCCTTGTTTTGGTATCCCAGAAATGTTAATGGGACTTGCATACTCAAAAGGCTGTTAAAAGGAACCTAACAGACTATTCTTTCTTCCTTAAAAGTATTGGCTTTAGATATATCATGCACACCAGTTACACCGATTGAAAGAACTTGTAGAGAGGTAATCCATTACTATTGCAAAGCCCTTGTACGAGGAGAACATTCTTTAATGTTTAGAAATTTTTCCTGAGAGGTCTGACTGAGAGTTGCTACTTGATGCTTGGTTTTATCTGGTGGTGGCTCCACATGCTGTGGGATGTGGGTTTGACTCTGTCAGATTTGTGTTAACTTAGAGCATTTAGCTGCGGCTTAGTACCTAGAAAAGAAGTTGGAGTAAATCAATCACAGTCAATGCGATGCTACCGGATGCCCTCTGCTGAAATGATAGCTCTCAGTTAATTAAGCATTTTCTTGAAAATAATTGGAAATTAATATTTGCAGCATTGAGTAGTTTCTCTGCCTCAATCCTGCAATATTTTCTCAGAATCTGTCTTGAATCTTAGTACTTTGGACAAAGAGAAAAGGTAACGTCACAAGCATAATACAGCTGTGAGGTACTGTACAAAATCTACTGCCAAAGAAAGGGAGCCGAAGCTTGTTATTCACCATGAGTGGCGTAGGTCTTACCCTTGGTTTTGGTGATAAACATTTGCCTATTGAATTTCTGTTGTTGAAAAAGTCCACTTATGTAAAATGGGGGAGCAATATAGGAATTGCTCTCTTCTGTTGGAATGTAAAGTAAGGAATAAATAATGAGCTTTCATTCATGTTGCTTTGGTGTTGAGCTCAAATTGCTAATAGCTTATGCATAGTCATGCATTTAACAGACTTAAAGACCAGAATATTAAGTAAGCAATGGGATAGCTAAAGAAAATCACTGCATAGGTCCACTGTACAATACAGGTTGTAAGTGAAGATGCACAGTCTGGAGATCTTTGAATTTGCTTGTGCTGCAACAAGAAGGAGCCTATCAGAAAGAGACCTCCTGAGCACCTATTACCCAAGTAGAGAGAAGCTTTCTGACTGAGGTAACTGCTGAATAATCAGATAATCACTTAGGTAATCATCTGGCATTAGTTGAGCTCCCACACATGTTCTGTTAAATAACCCCTGAGTGATGGGTGGTGGTTTGATTCTGATGAAGTTGTACGGAAGCATATAATGGGGGTTAAAAAGTGGGATTCACCTTACCTAATTCTATCTGACCAATCTTAGGTTGGGACGTGCAGCTCTCTGAAGGTGACTATATCCTTGCTATATCCTACAGTGAACCAAGGATGACTAGCTTGCGCATAGGTTTTTAGACACCCCAACTAGGGCAGATGACTCTCAGCTACCAGTCTCCTCCACTGTACTCCAGAATCTGGTTCAAATCACTTCCTTACACATACCAGTTACCTCTAACTTTCTGATAGACCCAAATCATCATAACCTCAATAACCAGATCATGCACATTATTAAATGGAATAGACAGTCTCATCTGGCCCTTTGGGCAATATCTGTCCAAAGTCTACAGAAGAGACATTTCTAACGTATTTCCAGATATACCTTCTCCAGTAAAATCCAACAGACTTAAACTGATGAAGAACTGCTGTCTCCCTGTACTGTACTGTAGGTGTACTCTGTGTGTTTTCATTAGATTGTAGTAAAAGACTCACAAATTCTAAATGTGTCATGCATCTGGCATTTCATTTAGTCTTCATGCCACCCAAGTAAACTGCTGTGGAGGCATTTTTTTGTTCGCTTTAGAGGATCTACAAGGGGTACCTTAGGAAATAGTTTGGGGGATATGTATGAGATAAATCTGACTGAAGTTGGATTGGGGAACCTCTGCAGTGGAAGGAGATGGTGAAACACTGAGAAGGTACTTCTGGATTTAAGCTGTGCTGTGAAAGAGTAAAAACAGTTCTTTAAGTTGTAGTGTTATATGGTCTCACAACTAGAGAAATGCAGGTCTTGTCAATGCAATGCATTTTGGTGGCTGCAAGAACAAGTTCTAGTTTTAACATTTCCTCACTTCTCACTGATTAGCTAAGGAACGTTAATATTTCTACTGAAGCTTTCACATGTAATTCATATGCTGCTGAGAAGAACGTTGACACCGTAACATTATGAGCAAAAATAGTTTAAAAGAAGACTTCAGACCATTTTTCAATGTGATATCTGAGGATATTTGTGAGGTGTTTTCTGGATAAGAAACTTTTCTGTCTGTACAGAGTGAATTATTCTCTACAGAGAAGTGCTAAGTGTCATGAAATTGTAACAATAAACAAATTTTTTTAGGAAGCAAAAAGGATATTTGTGAGGTGTTTTCTGGATAAGAAACTTTTCTGTCTGTACAGAGTGAATTATTCTCTACAGAGAAGTGCTAAGTGTCAGGAAATTGTAACAATAAACAAATTTTTTTAGGAAGCAAAAAGTACCAAGAGCCTCAGAATGACCTGCAGTTGTAAGCCTTCAGCTTATTACTTCTGCAGTAATATTATATTGTTAAAGATTGTATGTGACCATAACCTTTCTTTCAATGTAAGTCCAGGAAAATTTAAGCTCATTTATAAGATACCTGAAATAACATTATTCTCAAGAACAAACACAGACATGAATTTACAGCCCACTAAAGGACAGTGAGGAAGCCCAGGTTAGCTTGTAAGTAAAAGCCTGTGAAAGGGGAGAAGAAAAATCAAAAGTGTAAAAGAAGGAGAAAAAAAACCCCCAAAACAATCTGAAAAAGCATTTTGTTTAGGACCATGATAAAGGATAGAAAGAACATTTGAGCTGAGTACCGTCAGGGAAAGGTGCTCAGAACCATTAACAAAGCTTGATTTTTGCTGAGTTTAGGAAAATGGAACTTTTGAAATAGTTTGTAAATACTTTTACAGCATTGCATAGGAGCAACATCTGCCTCTTGGCAGTCTCAGTTTCTACCTACAAGCCCCTGATGGGGTTTTTTTTGCTAGCTGTTCTTGCCTAAAAGATGTTCCAACTTGTGGGAAATTGTCAGCTGAACTTACCAGCAGCAAATAATTCCAACTACAACATTTAAGATATACATTTTTACTGAGTGTGCAAAACTATATCCAAAAACTATGTTATCACATTTGAAATTAAATGCTTTGAGTAGATGTCAGTAGTGTTGAACATTTTTAACAAATAAAACATGACGTTTTGTATTTGTAGAAAAAAATAGAGTCTGGCTATCATCATAAAAACTACCTGTAAAGCACAGAGAATATATTTGCAGTACTGTACTTGGCAGCGTGCCTTTGCTGTGAAACACATCAAGCTGTGAAATATGTCTTTGATCCAGCTTAGCATTTTTAGCAAAGAAAATCTTGACAAAAAACTTTTGCCCAGTTTATAAAACAGCTGGCAATATTTTTGAATTACTGATCTGAAGAATAAGTCTCAGCTTTGAGGCTCCCTCACTAGTGTGAAATATTTGTTAACATCCATACATCCTTTCTGAACTGAAATACTTCCATCCTTCCCCTTCCATTTGCCTTTCCCAGTAGCTTTCTGAGTTAGGACAGGCATGAGTATTCTCGAGCAGAATGCCTTTTTGGGCCTGTTTCCAGCCTAAGTGCAGCAGTCTGATTTCAGGTAGGACACTCAAGACATCTGATAAGACTGAATAATTTTTCTGTTTTACAGCTAGAGGTACCTGACCAACTGTTAGAGAGAACTACACTTTACAATACGTACCCTCTTACTGTGAAACTATAAGGAAACATAAATATTGCAAAGTAATTAGGATGACTGAGATTTTATTATTAATCTTTCTTATTATGGTGGTGCCTGCAGACCCATCAAGACTGGGACTCAGTTCTGTGCAAACACACAAACCCGAATGTTTTGTATTTCTTGTCTCTTGGACCTGCTGATTGCCATCAGACCTGGAGCCCTGAATTAAATATTTCTTACAGGATTGTTCCTAACCCAAAGCTTGCTACAGTCAGCAGAATGACTCCTATGTAAATTTAGTTGATTTAAGTTTATGACGAAACTGTACGTTCACTATTCATGCTCTGAGTTGAAAGCTACACGCATCTTTGTTGTAGAAAATATCTTCTCCTAGCCTCCTCCGCGCTGCTCTTCCTTGGCTTTCGGCATTATAGAAGGCGGCTCACAGGTTCATGGGACCTGAAGACACAGAAGCGGTGATTTGGGAACTACCAAATACTGACCTCTGTGACACACAAGTCACCTGCTGCTTAGTTATTTTTGTAAGCTACCTTGGCGGTCTATCTGTTCAGAGTCATGCTCAGAGGTACCAATATGAATAACCCCGTGAGATGCTAGTGACACTATCGTTAACATCCACAGAAGAATTGCTGGCATAAAGTGAGAAGCCAAATCTAAAAACAGACCTGACAATTTTGCATGTAACTAGAAAGATCATTGCTAGTTTAACTAGAAAATTGTCATGTAATTCAATTTTCCCACAGCAATCTGTGAATGTCCCCCTCTTTCCTTTACACTCTTGCCTAACCATGGCTGGATTCCTGAGAGGGGCGAGAATGGACTGTTAAATTGTCCACATGTGGGAATATGTGGCATAGGTTTCAACTCTGTACCCATATATGTATGCACATCTCTTGCAGACGTTAGTAGTTGTCAGTTACTCACAGACACATTCATATCTTTGATCGCTGTTCACATCATCTTGAAATTTAAAGCCTGGAAAGAATGTATTTTGTAACAGCAAACATCCTTCCAGCTCCAGGTGCAGAGGAGTGTGTCCAGGAATGCTCAAGGCTAAGTGGTTTTGAAACTGTAGTTTTGTTGCCTTGGGAAAAAAAAAATAAAAAATAAAGAACTGACCATCATTTAAGGGAGTTGGCTAGAAGTTGTCTTTGGTTCCTACCCTGCCAAAAAGACGTGGTGTAACTCTGGGCAAGTCACCGGGAACCCGTCTCCAGTGTAGAATATGAGAAGGGGGGAAGTCATATAATCATTTGTACAACTTCACTTAGTACTACACCTGGGTGATATTTTAAATTTTTCACAATTTAAAAAATGTTATGATCAGTACTGCTCAAGGCTGTTTCCTCAGCTGGTATGTGGTTCCAGAGTTAGCCAAAAGTGCTGTAGATGTGTCAAAGAAGCAGCCTGGGAGAAATTACAGATTCACAACACTCAGCTGATGTCAGAGGAGCTACACTGATTTACTCTTGCTGAGTAGCCAGCCAGTTTCTTTGCAAGTAACTTGCACATTGTCTTATCCCAGAAGTAGTGCTGTGGAATAAGTGAAGTATGAATCTGTTGGGTTTTCCTCCTTATATTTGTTTCCCCCCACCTTTTAAAGAGGCCAGTAGTGATACTTATTTTTATCATCTACCTTGTTTTCCTGAAATAGAAACTAAATTAATAGTGATTTTATCTGAAAGTATTTTTTTCTGTTCTTCTTCTCTTAAAGTCATTACAATGCCATATAGAGATAGCAGTTTACTGAAATGTTCTGTTATTTACTATAGCAATTTATTTTAAGTTCTGTCCTTGAGTGTCATTCTGACTTTTGCTTTGTAGTCGTTGTGACTTTGTAGGTCTCAAGAGATTTTCTTTTACATAATTTCTGTATTCTGTTGCTCTAAGGGCTGAAAATTTTAAACAGCATAAGAATTTAATTACAAGTAGAAAGAGAGAGAGCTGGGATTCTAGCAGCTATGGTATAGATAACAGGGCTATTTGGAAATTATGTGTTAAAACTGGAGTTAGAGCTAATGCAACCAGTAATATTTGTTGGTTCTTGTATTGCCTGTCATTTATTTGGAAAAAAAAAAAAAAGCTTGGGTAGGATTAATTCTTGTTATTACTATTGTGTCCTTGCCAGAGGTTTTTACCACCTCAGTTATAGTATGGCTATAGAAACAGCAGCATTGGGATTTGGCACTTTTGAGGGTGTGAAGACATTTGCGCAGGAAAGAGAAAAAGCAGGTGAGACTCAAGGAAGCAGGCAATTACCTGAAGTGGATCTCAGACTAATAGATGAAATCTGAATTCTTTGAGAAAATTATTTGCTCTAGGAGTTTTCCGTTTCTACAGTTGTCCCATGCGTTCAATCCAGTGTGTTCCCTGAGGGAGCAGAAACATCCAGTAAGGGGGAAACAGGTAGTATGGGAATGGCTGAAAATGATCACCTAAAGGCAAACTGGTGTCCACTCATGACAATTATAATTAGGAGAACAGTTTCTTGCTTACAGCTCTAATTGAAATGATGTTTTATAACAGAAAAATTAGTTTCCCTGCATTTATTATAGATATATATTTATATTATAGATATGTTTGGAAGGGGGCTGTACTTGACCAGATCTAAAAGGTATAGTATAGTAGATTGTATTTATAAATATCATCCTTTTAGAAAGCTTATTGTCTGAGGAGAAATGCATACAGTACCATTAACAACCTTCTCCCTTTCTGATTTTTTTTAGGAAAAAAAAATATTTGATGATAGTTTAAATTTTTAACTTACCTATGGTAAATTTCTTAAGATGATGGACCTTTTTTGCTTGTAGGAGGTGGCACTGACAACACTGCTCAGAAAAAGTAGAATATCATAGAAAGTACCACTGACCTAAATTCAACTTTGAAAAGAGCTTCAGTCAGTAAGCAATATCAAATAAATGAAGGCTCACATGCGGCCTGCTATTAGTTGTAACATCATCTGGAATACTGCATCCTTGTCAGAAATTCTTTCACGACCTTGACCAAAAAAATAGTAAATGGAAATGATGAGGTAGCATGCCTATATGCCATTAAGGATTTCATGTACTTACATGCAATGCTGATGGCCTGAATCCTACAGCAGCCACAGCAGGTCAGAGCAAACCCTGTAACCTATTTTCTGAGGTTTATTGCTCATTTTTCAGACTGGTAGTAGCTCTTACTACACGGAAAGGAAATTGCTGTTTTGATGATAATCTATTTTTGGTACAATTCATCTTTGGTACTTACTTCAGATTCTCTTTTCCAGTCCATCATTTGTCTGCTCTCAGTATGTCCTCAGGAATTCTTAAATTAAGAAGCTCACAGTTTACATGAGCCTGTCTGCTTCATCGTCAGAGGTTACCTTTTTCCCCATTAATGTCTTTTGAAGCTCTTGATTTCTAGCCAAATATCTGACAGTAAAATCAGTATGATGCTTCTATTCCATTTCTAGAAATCAGTTAATTAGAGTCCCTTAGGGCCCCAAGGAAAAGCCTCTTATCTTTTGTCAGTTTAATTTCTTGTGTTAGTGCTTTGTGAAAGAATACTCCTATTCTATTGCTTGCTTAGTTTACTTCTTTCTTCATTTTTGGTTGCTCTTCAGAGTCTTCAGAATTTATCTTAAGAATCCATCTCAGATCAGTAGTCTGAGAGGAATTAGGAAACAAGATTTAAAAATCTTATTTCTCTTCATATTTCCCTCTTTCTCAAATTCATGACACTTGCTATGTAGGGGGCATAGTTGGGGCAACTATGACCTATTACAGTGTTAATAATATGAAATTGAAATTAATATGAAACAGAGAGCATAAAGCCTCCTCCCGCTTATTTCTTCGACCTCCTTTCAATCTGTTTTATCAGGAGAACATGTTGCAAAGAAAACCTGGAAGACAAAAGGGAAATATATGAAAGGACTGGATTGTGAAGAAAGGGAAAATTAAAGTACGCGCATAGGACAGTAAATAGCTTGTTTATAAATACCTCTTTTGTGCATACATGCTGTTATTACGTTACCTCTAAAACACTGAAATGCTAACATGATGACAAATATCCATATGTTCAAAATCATACGTAAAAATTTAATTTTGAACTCCAGTATTCAAATGTAAATTGTGGGGTTTTTCCCATTGATATTAGTGACAGATTCGTTAATTAATAGAATGTAGTTAGGGATCCCAGTTAGGCAGTCTGACAGAGTAACATGTAAGATTCTCTGGGCTTCAGTTGGCCATAACATCCTGGGATATTCTTGTTATTAATATGAACCTCTAACATTCACGGACACATTGTGAATGAGGAGGAATGTTATGGAACTGGTGAGAAGAAAAAGAAGGATTAAGCTTGACGTGAAGAAAGGTTCAAGGCTTGTTTCTTTTTTGTCGCTCTTTAGTCACTGTTCACACAGAGTCCCTAGGTGCTGCCATTCTGTAGCTCCGTACAGCGTCTTGACGACGGATAAACCATAACGACTGTTACACTGAGTTAAGCTTATTTCAGAGCCAATTGTGAGAGGAAAATTGTGCAAGAATCAAAAAGAATGGGAAGCAGGAGAGAAGGAAGCTCATGAGCGTTAGCACATGCTGTCATCTACAAGGATGTACAATTCAGCTTTCAGAAAGGTTGTTTTTCGTTCTTGTATTTATACAGCTGCTTCCAGTTTAAATGAAATGGTCATTTGCTGCAAACTAATACTGATAAATTGAGTATAATAATGGTTTAAAAAATTTATGAAAGGCAAGTTAATGAAGTTGAGCTGTTCAGTCTCTCCATTCTTGGTCACTCTGTACTTAACAGAAAAATGCTTCTCTCTAGCTCTGCCTGATCTAGGAAACGTGTGCATCATTGCATTGAAAGATATGGTGACTTTACAAACAGACATACATCTCGTGATATTTGCTGTTATTTATCAAGCATATTATGATTATGAATAAAGGAATATATAGCTTAACTCCAGTATTACCAGTGACTCCTGTAACTTCCTCTTTAAACAAAAAAAGCTATAATAGACAGATATGCCTAATGTACCCTTTCGGTATGCTAGTGGGTGCATTTCCCATGTCAGAAGTAGTAACAGGACACACATATGTGTGAAAGTGAAAGAAATGGCACAAGTGGAAACAGGTTTGGAGGATTCATCCTAGTGGTAGGGGTTCATTCATCAGTCTTTAAATGGGTTCATACACAGTAATGCAAAGATCAGGAGTCCTCAAAAATGATGTTGAAAAATACCACGTGTCTAAATGTCAAGGGAAGGACAAGATGTGAAAAAATTTCAGCCAAAAGGAGAATAAACTAATGGACCTTGAAGTGCCCCAAAATATATAGACTATAGAAGAAAAGGAGTAAGGACTCCTCTACTTCACTTTCCCTCTCTCAGTATAGAATAAACTTGCTATGATTTCACTGTAACAAAAATTGCAGTGCTCACAGCTGCAGTGGGCTAAAGCAATTCTCAGCCTTCATTCTGCTTTGATTTTAAGAGAGTTTCTTTATATCTCAACTCTCTGTGGCCCCATTAAAGGTGATGGAACAAAGTCATTAACACCTCATATCTCTGTCAAAATGTGACTTTCATCCAGTGAAGAGCTCTGTATGTGGCTTTACAAAAGTGAGAGCTCTCAGGAGTTCTCAAGGTTCATTCAACTCAATTGCCCACAATTGCTTTGAATGGGTATAGTAAGTGGATAAATAAATTCCAAGATGGCAGCTAAAACAATGTGATCAGAAAGCACAAGTTCTCCCACACCAAACTGTAGAAAACAGGGCTGGGAAGGACCCCAGCAGATCCTTATTGAGTTCTGGATATTCCTGAAATACAACGCTAACAGCTGTGCTGCTGTATAAGTACAGCGGAGCTGCATTCTGTTGACCAACACCTTGTAGTAAAGAGTCACCAATCTCATGTAGGAGGGGTCCTTTGCTCTGTTTTTTCCTGTGCTTCCATGGCAACGTAACTTCAGCTACAGCTTTCCTCTGTCTCTGACATAAAGCAAAATGTATTCATGCTTCTTGGCTCGCTAAGAGCCCGTACTGTGCGTACCTTCAACATCCCACTGCGTGAGCTACCCCCGGCAGCAACATCCCATTTCTGCCTGTGTAAAGGATGGTGCTCAATGTGTGAGACACTGTGTATATCCAGTGTCCCTGATCTTCCTCACTGCCCGCTTCTTCCTATTCTCTCTTTGCTAACAGCAGACGGTCATGTCAGAGGCTCTGTTTTCTTCCTTCACTCCCAAATTCACCATACTCCCTCTGCCAGGGGTCCTGTGCTCAGTCTCTGCCCCCCCCATGTTTGCTGCTCAGAGGCAGGAGTAGCATACACTATTTACCCTTTGCCTCTGCCCTAAGTATGTGTCTGCAGGCTGTTCTACTGAGGGGCTGAGCAGGGGTCTTGTGTTGTGACAGGCTGTTAGCGGAAGCAGCCATTTGCTTTGTAGGTACCTGTAGCAAGTGGAAAACACCTTTCATTTTTCTCCCGGTAACTACAATCCTGGCTAGGAGACTACTGTTACCTGAGATTCTGGAATTCATCAATGCCTCATGGAAAAGTTATCCCAAGAATCACAGGTGGAGAGAAAAAAACCACCAAAATCCTGCTGAGTTCAGCCTAAATTGTTACAAGTCAAGCCTGGTGCTGCACTCCTCCCAGAACCGTGGGAAGAGAGGGATTCAGCTTTAGTGCAGATTTTGAGGGGTATCATGCGGGTGCGCGATGACCTCGCATGTGACTTGGCAGGTGCCCTCAGCCTCATCTTCTGAGGTGGCTGAAGGACGGAGTCCCTGATTAGTGGGCAGGACACTTGAGGCTTTCGTGTTCTTTCTGTGGCCTTTCCTAAAGAAGTAAATTTCACTCAAATAAAAAAAAAAAAAAGACCAAAATGCAGGAAAATGAGGAATTTTGCAGGAGTGATTGGGTGTGCTCTGTTGCTCTGTTTATTGATTGCTCTTGATTTCACCAAAAGCTGCATGAGTCGGCTCAAGGACCCATGCGACATTTTTAACTCACTTGTGTAGCTAAATCCTTTCCCCTGACTTCATGCGCTTTCATGCTACTGACTACCTGAGTATGTTTTGGAATATGATTATAGATCATATTCTTAAGGAGGATTTCCTTAACTCAAAATCTCTCCCATAAAATAATATTCTAAAATATATTTTTAGATCCATTGCATAACATACATTTATACACTTAAGTCTCCTCTTTACTTAACCTTTTTTACAAAGCTTTCTAATGAAGATAACGTGTGAAAAACCAAAAAGCATTTCTCCTGGTATATCACTATCCTACTTCATACATCTGTCTTTTTCTCATTTATTTAAGAAGCTGCCTTTTGGGATGCCAGTAGCATTTTTGAGTGTCAAGAGGGATCTGGTACTCTTCCGGTTGAATCCCTTGCTTGAGGAGGAACATCAGCATTGCTTGTGTTTCCCTGTAACAGTCCAGCATTGCAAATTCTGAAGGTGCTGGTGAGGATTTGTTGTTGTAAATACTGCAAAATAAGAGTGTGGCAATACAGTAGGAGTGGGATCTGGAGTACCAGTACGATCTGTCTGTTTTAAAGCAGGCTGTTACAGATTTTCTACAAATCACAACTGGTTCCCGATTGGAAAGTGTTCAAATATTGCTATACATAGCTTGTTCTACTCTGGTTTTGATGGTGTCTGCTATGGCCATCTGATAAAGTTTTAACATTTTAAATGTGCTAGTGTTCATATCATGCTCCATGAATTCTTAAACAGTTTTGTGGCCTCAGGAATGGCATTTTGGGGGTAGACTAGGTCTTTTAATGTAAGGATTAAGCTTTCAGGACTCTAAACCATGGAAAGTGTAAAAGAGCAATTCATACTTAGAGTGATGTTTTTTCTAGTCTCCAGAGGCAACATGATTTAAGCACATTAAAGCAGAGTTTTTAATAATTAGAATCACCAGATTAAAGCAGAGATTTTTTTTATAGCGAGCAAAAACATTCATCATAGATTGATGGAATATGGAGTCAGGTTTTTAATAGAATGACTGGAAATGGCAGTTTTCACTTTCTTACACTGAAACCTTTTTTCTATGGTATGAGCATGACATTAGCTTAGCAGAAATGTATCTTCGTTGTGTGGATTGAACTCATGGAAGAAAAGGAATTATCATATTTGTATTTGCTTTTATTATCTTGTGCTCAAATAGACACAATTTTTCCTTACATACTCAATGTTAGTTCACTTCATATACCACATCATTGTTTCTGAAGATAATATTCATATTTTTTCCCAGCTTGTTAGGGCTCTCTTTCAGGCACTTTACAAAAGTCAAAGATATGATCTTTGCACTGAAGAGTGTGAGGGAATGTGCAGGTTTGTGTTAACAGATAGGCTGCACAACTTTAATTTAAATCTTCCTTGACAACATCAAACATCCAGGTGCAACATAATCTGATATGGCAAATTGAAATTGATGTATGAATAGGGTTATCATATATTCAGTTTTTCTTAGTTTGCTTTTTTTTTTCCTTACTGGGAAACTTTCTGAAGCTGTATTTCAAGCCTGCATGTGTATTGTGAGTCCATTTGTCCATTAACACGGGGCAGCCTGCTCAGAGGGGTCTTGCATAGATTGCCAAGTCAGTAGTTGTAAAATTACTCCCTTTTTGTTGTAGTGGTATGACTATATAGGTAGATGGAGCTATAGGGAGCAGAGGTAAGCACAGAACACGTTAGGGTATGAATGGGTAAGAGACCAGTTCTTTATAAAACACAGGCTTCTGTCTATGTTCTTGATCCCACACAGCAAATACAGAGTTGCTTGTCTTTGTAAGGATTGCCATATTTATGGTCTGCATTAATAGTGTTCAATACCCTGATTTATATTTCTGCCACCTAAATTCAAGGAATTTTTTCAGTAGTATCAGTTGCAAACTGATCCTTTGTGATCAGACACAGGAGATGTTGCGTTCTGCCTCTTTGCAGTCATGAAACATGCTCCCATGTACTTTTTCCATCAGTTCTCATCTGTTTAGACTGCAGTATGTCAGCAAAATATCTTCTCCTCTTGCTTGATTGTGGACTAAATCCCAGTTGAAGAATCTGCAATATCTTCATATTGTATATTATGACATATTTTAGTAACAATAGGCTGTGATGACATAAATTCAGAATAGTAATATACCTCCAGTTATCGGAACAGTCTTATTCAGATAGTGTATCTTCTACAACAAAACCTGGGGAAAATAAAGAAGCACCATTAACTGGTGGATCATGAGAAATGATGTAGAGAGGCAGTATAGTGATGAGGGCTGAGCAATAATAGATCTGAATCGTTGCATTCACTGATTTGCTTACTAATACTCCTTCTACAAGGCTTCTAAACACAAGAAAAACTTAAATGTTGAGTCCCATAATTGATATTCACAAATATTAGCTTTGGTCCAGGCAGGATAGTCTCCTTGGGTTATGTCTACAGTCAAGGATGACAGTCAGGTTACTCATAAGCAGTTGCCAGTGCCCTGTAAAAGACTCTCCTGCTTTGCAGTCTTTCACCAGCTTGAAGAGACTGTTCATTTCCCTAGAAGAAGTTTGGACTGAGCATAAGCTGTAGGCTCCTAACATCACGTTTACTCTTCCTAGATATGTTTGCAGACCCGCTTGAAGCATTTCACAGAGCATCAGTGCTCTGCAGACCATACATTGAAAATCTCTGCCATAACTGGAAAGAAGGGAAACTAACCTGCCTAAGCTGCACTGAGCCTTCCTGAATATTTCCAGAGCTATTTCCCCCGCCCCATGCACACAAGAGGGGTCACGGAACGCAACAGTGTGTGCATTTCTGCATCTGGCACCAAGGCTCCTTAGTGCTGAGCATCAGACAACTTTCTCTGTCTCACATTAGTTGTAACTTTCTCTTTTGCTCCTTTCCCTTTTCCAGTTCCTTGAGAAGGAAGGAGCCTTTGATTTGCTCGTAAGGGATCATTTGCATTTTAGAGAGCTTCAAGGAATCGGATCAGGGAACCTTCCTGCATTTGTTTATGGCATTGAACTCTGAAAGTCTGGGCAGCAGCCAGCCAGTTGTCACATGAAAAATAAACATTAAAAAGGCAATAGGATGCACTCTATTCCCTTCCAACTGGGGAAAAGCTATGGGGCAGAGTGGTGATTTAGCACGTGTGCAGAGTACTGCCATAGTAGCAGCCCGTGATGCCAGTTTTTGTTTCTGCATAAGAAGGTACTGCCAAGGTTGATCTCTTCAGCTGACATAAGCCTGAATTGCTTAACAATAATTTTGTAGCTGTTTGATTATAATCATTGACAAATATCAAATGAAATATGTAGTGGTGGTATTTTACTGTAGCATGGTGTTTTGAGGAAGTATGTAGGATAACATTTGGAGGTAGAGATAATATCTTCTTTTAGGCTACTTGGTATAATCGGAAAAGTTAGAGGAGCTTTTGGGCACAAGATCCCTCATAAAAATCTCAGTGTAATAGGTAACTCTTGTTCAGGGAGTAGCTCTTTGCTGAGCTATAGGAAAAGGAATTTATGGCCACAGTCTGTCTTTCAACTTAAAATTTTCCAGAGGGCTGGTGAATCCAACAAATACCTTGTCATCTACTCATTTGCTGATTTAAAAAAAAAAAAAAAATTCTTAAGCATTAGCAATGGAATAACAGGAACTGCTCGTACAGAACAGACTCTTTTGCTGCCTAAGAACATGAGAAAATGAGATCTATACAATAATGACTGAGTGATGTAGTTTGACTCTCTATCCTGCCTAGGATGCAGAGGTAGGTGCTTATCATCAAGAAGCACCTAATAAATGCATGCCCAAATGAATATCTCCTCTGGTTCAATCTCCCTACTATTTGATAAAGTGCTAATGAAAAAGCAAAAAATAAGTGGAACTGGAAAAAAAATCATATTTCACAGCTCCTAATTTTTCACCTTGCTTGTTTTGTGACTTATAATAATAACACCTGAGTTGAGCTATAGATGATTGCCTTAAATGGCAAAGATGATTTCAGAAGGTTATCATTTTGCTCAGAATTGCAATGGAGTATTTTTCATGTGTTAGTATAAATTTTGGAAAGAGCTGTATTTTTCAAAACCAGCATTTTTCCAAGTTTCTACTTAATGATTTTGAAATGTCAAAGCATTTCACCTGTATTGATTAAGCAAAGAGATATGGTGATGGATATTGGTCTGCACTACTGTTTGCTTGAGTAAGTATACCGAAGCAGAATGTGTATTGCCTTTGATTATAGCAACACTAACAGGATGTACAAGTTAACAGTAAGGATTTTCAGATGCGAAGTAAGGACAACTCCGCGGGTGAAAGAGAAGCAAGGAAATACATTCTGTGAGCAGCCAAGCAACTTAAAAAGCACAACAGAACACATACCATCCTCTGTTCCTGATTCAGCATCGTAAAACCAAGGAAGGGAAAAATATTGCTGTTGTTATACTAGGTCTAATAGACCTATATATTTTCTATAGTTCTAAGAACTTGGAATGCAGGCAAGAGATGTGTATTTATTGGGATGCACATATTCTCCATAATTAGTCTACTGCATGATTGTCTGGAGAACCAACCGTTCAACCTTTGATGTGAGCCTCTGAATAGAATGTAGCTATATACAAGAAACGTTAAGCTATAAAATGTTTAACTATGCACACAATGGTGGCTGAAGTTGTGTTGTACATGGCTTCTCCTCTGATTTGCCTTTACATAAATGTTTAAATAAATCTTCAAGTTTTGGGGCATGTGCTTTCCTCAGGTGAAAAGGTAACATCTACCTGATGATTCAAATGAAAATTTGATGTAACTAAAAACCATTTCATTATATGCACAGTGATGGAGTACCAAGTGGTACATAAAAACTCTCTCCATGTCAAAAAGTTGGAGAATAAATGTTGCTCAGATTTACACTTCACATCTTCAATACAAGACAGCTACTGAAAAGCAAGAAAATTTTTCTTAAGCAGATACAACATGAATATGATTACAAAAATGCTAGTCAGCTATCAACTTAAATGTACAAAACTTTTTCCAAACAAATGTTTTGCTATTTGCTAAGAGCAGAGAAATGGTAGCAAATGCTTGTGGTATCTTATTTGGGCTTGTCATGCTTTTAACCTTTCTGAATGTCACTAGTCTGAGGGATAGCTACACCACTCATTTTCATTTGCTTTTGTATTTTGAGACCCATCAGGTGAAATAATTTGGACTATGGGTTCAGTTTGATGCAGGCAGGCATTTTGGGTGACATTACAATACAGAAAGCCCCACCTGCCTCATGATATGGACTTCTCTGTTTACAAGCAATGAGACCAGGGTTTTAGTAACATGCATTTGTGAATATTGCATTTTTGTATAAACAGGGTACGCACAGTATGTGGCAAGCAAGCTGCACAAGAAATCAGCTTTCATTTCAATGCAGCCAGGTACTCACACAGCACATTGGAACACAGGGATGGTATCTGCGACGGGATCAATGCCAGTTTGTTAGTACAACTCCCAGCACAGCTGAAGCCTTAGTACAGATGAGGGTCCAGAGGTCTATTCAGTTCTATGGCACCACCGCCAAATACACTTATGAGTTCATTCATTTTAAAAATTAGGCCATTGGAGTGAGTTTTCCCACAAGGGCTCAGCCATTCACCCTTAATTGCTGCTGTTTTAAAAGGAAATATATTTTGTCTATTAGCTTCAGGTTCCTGGAGTAAGACCTTCAGAGAAAAGCTCACTTGTCAATTAGATACACTCTTCTCTTGATCTTGCTCAAGCTATAGGGCTTGTTCACACAGAGAAGTCAGTGTGCAGTAAATTAAGCCGTGAAATTAATAACTGTCCAGAGATTTTACACTATTTCTCTCTTTGAACACCTACAAAGCACCATGTCAGGCAACTTACCTTAGAAAATACAAAGAGCTAGCTACTCCTAGTGTACAGTGGATAACAGTCTGTAAATCCACACACGTCTTTACTTGTATTTTAATTTGCTGTGTGGATAAGGCGAAAAATAAATGCTTATTAGAGAGCTTGTGAACTTAACAAAAATTAAACATCCAGGACATGACTGGGAAATTCAGCCTTTCTGCTGTTTTCAGCATAATCTCTAACAGTAGGAAGCTACAGGTAAAACCAGTTCACTGACAGGATTAGCTGCATCCACACTGTAGGAACATTTCTTGATGGTGCAGACCGTCTGAAACTCTGAATGCAGCACCAGCAGCCTGCAGCATCTAACAGCTCTCAGAGAAACACCTTCGGCTACTCTCTGGGCTTTTATGCTTGAGCTATCGGTTGGAAGTCCCCTTTGAGGAAGTTTAGAGGCTGTATATAGTCTCAGAATTTAATAAAAGTTGTTTTAACTTGCTTTAATCTTCAGAGAAGGCTGAGGGAAATTCCAAGTAACTGAAAAGACACAGAATAACTGAAGTCTTTGGACTTTAAATCTGTTAGAGCTTTAGCTAACTTTATGTGCCTCACTGGGCACAGTTTCATTTCCCCTAGCAGATAGGGACTGGTAAGCAATCAAGCAAGTCTGAAATATGTTTCTGCAAGTCAATGAGTTCAAAGCATATCATGAAACATTTTTCACTGTTTGTATAATCTACTGTAGTGTTATGTTAATGAGTAATGGCCTGTCCCCACACAAATATAGGTTGTAATTTCTTGTTCTGGTATCTGCTGTTCTTTCACAAAGTGAATTTTAATTAAATAGGTCTAAAGATGGAAAGCACTTGGGAAACTTAGTATGGTTTCAGAATGTAGAGCTGAAACTTGGAATATTTTTAAGGTGCTTTGTTAGTTTGTTATTTGTGGTTTTGCTGATGTGATCTTTGCCTGACCTCCTGCTTTTGCATAGACACCTCAGGTTGTCTGTGACACACCTGAAGACAATTCAGTTCCTGCTTTATTAAACTCATCAGAATTGGATTTGTGGCCTGGGAACTAGAAGGCTATCGCCACGGTTGTGTGACAAGATTTTGAATTAAAAAAAATAAATTCTCTTCCTTTATTCTACTGCCATCTCTAATACTGCAGCTCAGTTTCTCTACCTGATTAAATACTTATGATTGTACCTGTTCTACAGTAGCTACTCTGAAGTTCAATCTATCTGATGCTTGAGAAAAAAAAACCTTAATGAATTGAAATAGAAAATAATATACAAATAAGAATTTAAAGAGTATAGAAAAATCCAAATATAAAATTGATGACTTTTTAAAAATTACCGTTATTGTTTATGCCACTGGGTATACCTTATACCATTTCAGTTTATTAAATTCTCTTTGAATGCTTGTGTCTTTAGCATGCATTTGAAATCTTTAATAAGATTTTCTTTAAAAGGCCTCCCTATTTGCACGATGGATAAACATTCTCAGCCGGCAGGTCATGGTAGCATTACTAACACCAAGCCTAGCTGAGAGAAAATGAATTGATTAACTTGCTACGGATTGGGATGAAGAGCAGCTGGCTGGATGTGCTCATTTTGCGCCTATGATTTTCTGCAGTTTGGTGTTTAAGCTGTACTTGTGTGAATCAAGATCGCCATCCCATGGTTGCTCACAGATTAGTTTTCATGGCGATTCCAGCAAACAATTGCTGTCCTCTCACCATCCCTTTGCAGGGTGGTTGTACTTAAAATATAACACTTTTATTTATTGTGTTTTGCCATGCTGTGCATTGTGTTAAACTCCTTCCCAGCTGCTAAAAATCTGCAACTTTAGTTGCCTATGGCACGTAACTTTCATAGCTCTGAAAAGTTATGAAGGGAAGGAGAGCACGGGAAACAAATTAAAACAGAAGTATGGCATAGGCAGTTTAAAATGAACCTGTAGTATAGTCCCCCAGGCTAAAAAACAATAGTTATTTTGGCATCATAAACGAATTGTTTTGGATGCTGCTGCATCTTTGCTTGCCAAGTTAAATCTATAGCAGAGGTATGGCCAAGTTCATTCCTGAACCTTAACTTTACTTGGTAAAGACACAAACTGAGATGCTACAGTAATTACATATTACCATAGTACTTCAGTATGCTGTAGCTCCTCACAGGAGATTGTCTTATACCTAATATTGTTTAGGGACCCATGATAGCTTATCCTTCATAGACATTTTTATAGATGCTTTCTAAAATAAGCTAACATCAACGCTTGTTCCCCAAGCATTGTCTGCAGAATGGCTTCAGAGCTCTCTTAATGTAAGACCACAACTTCTGTTTTCAATAGAAATCCCCAAAGTAAATCCCAGCAATTGTAGGAAAGGACTGAGCAGTTTTCTGTGCATAAAAGAAGTCAAGTAGCTCTTTGTTTGAGACTGCTTGTTGGTATGTGTCCCACTTGAAATGTTGACTGCTGCTGCCAATATTTGCAGAGCACTTATATAATTATCTAATATGGATTTCTGCTGAATGCGTCATTTTCCTTGACTGCATTGTGCTTGACACTAATGAAATCTGAAGACGTATCCATACATGAAACTTAAGAGGGCTGGTCTGCACAGGAACAATCTATAAATATAAGGAAATCAGCTGAACATATAAAGTCAATACACCTAAATTACTATATCTTAAACTCCTCTGTGGATAATTTAATTCTCAAGTAGAGTAATTTCAGCGTACTGCAGACTAAGCCAAATGGTAAAATTACTTCACAACTGAATGAGAACATCCACACTATGTAACAGGCTCTAATTTAGGATGCATCAAAACATCCTCTTGTGAGTCTGGTTAGACTGAAGTAAGAAACTACTTTCCCCAACTGCTCATCACCATTCAGCAGTCACTGCTTGCTGCCTTTATCCGTACAGTTGGTGCAGGTTGGATGGGCACTCTCTGACCTGTTTCAGTACAAATTTAGGCAAAACCATATTTATACCTTTTTTTTTTTAAACTAAAAGTCATGTAATTTGCATTGAAGCTTTGAAAAGCGCTTTACAGATGGAATTGGTAGAATAATGTTTGTTAGATTATACAGCAACAATCACCTGGAGAAAGGCAGGAGATAAAATTTTGAGCCGCTGTGAATGAAGGTGAATTTTTTCATCCTGCATAGTTCTGTGGTTTTCACTGGCAAAGCTGAGGCTGGACCAGAATTAACATCAGCTTTTCTTTCTCATTTACTAAAATTCCTTGAAATGCATCTTGTTCTACCTGCTTTGGATTATCTTGGGAAAATAATGCAGATATGATTAACTGTGCTTATATCATAGATTTTTTTCTTCATAACATGGTGCCAGTTGTCTTTAATGCTGTGTAGATGTAGGAGAATTAGAAATGCTTTGATTGCAGTTTAATTCATTGATTGCTAACAGCAGAAATGATGCAATATATTTATTGATGCTTGCCCATTCTTTACGTAGACCATGACCACAGCTTTGCTTAAATATGGTGATATATTTCTAGCACCTGCACACAGCCAGCGATTGGTATCTATCTAGCCTGCTTTAGGCAAACAGACCAAAAATATGTCCTCCTGCCTCAGACTTCTTGTGCGTCTAAGAAAAGAGGCAGGTACAGGCAGACCAGGACACTAATTACATCTATTAATTGTCATATTATACCCTCTAGCATAGCCAAATATGGCCAAATGATGGAACCTCTAAATGTACAAAACTGCATTATCGGTATACCTCATAAAAAGAGAAAACACTGTTAAGTATAATTTCCTCACTGAAAAAGATAGAAACTATTTATTATTCTATTATTAGTGCATATATTTTTCATATGGAGAAAACACAGGTGGTTGATTTTGTACGCTTGAAATCACCGATTTGTTAAATTAATATTGCAATATAGCCAGTAGGTGGCAATAGCTATTTAATTTCGTATATTAAGCCAGCTATCTGGCTCATGCTCTGGTGTTCATGTTAGCTCTGAGCCTTACAAAGTAACTCAGTCCCCAAGAGTCTCACCCAGTGTGTTCTCAGCTTTACAGGCTGGCAGGCATTTGTCAAAGCAGTGCCAGAGCTGGGACTAAATTTAAGTTCTAGTCTCCTACTCTTCCATGTATTCTATGTATTATCTTATTAGGAACTTCTGAACATTTTTTCCTTATGTTACATACAAATTTACAACGTGTTCTAAAGCAGCTGTGAACAAATACTTTCCCAAGGCCTCTCTTTCCACATCATGTATGTATGCCTTTGTATTGTATGGAGAGATACAGAAAGCTGCAGGTATGCATGTGTATGCATACTGGGAGTATAGATGCAATATCATACAAGATATAAATTTTCCTTTATTTTCTGTGGATGACGAAGAATGTTATTAGCTATAGGATATGAAGAAGGAAGGGTTTGTATACAATCCTTAAAACTGATTAGAGTATAACAGCTGTAATGCTCAAGGGTTTGCTTGGGACAAAGTCATGAGGTGTTTTCTCAGGTTAGTGAGACATTACTCTCATAAAGCATTACGTCTGGAGCTTTTGGCAACACTGCTGTCAATAACCGCTCAAAAGTGCATGTAAAAAACAAAAGGTCTGGTCCTTGACTTGTCAATAGATGCGTTTTGTTTTCTGCAAATAGACATCAGGTGGCTCTGCTCTTTGGACCAACTGTTCAGCATCTCTTCAGCCAGAAATTTAATATGAGGTGAGAATGAAAGAGAATGTCCATGAGAGAAGAGGATAAACAAGAGGCAGATGGTCCATGTGTGAAACTTGCAATGCCAAACAGGGATTAAGATGGTGTTTTAAAATGCTACTTCACAACCTTAAAGCAACTGAGAAAAGTTACATTTCCACTTGCTAGAGAATGAGAAAATTTATTCTGGTCTTCATCAGAACATCTCAATTTGCTGAACTACTGCAGGAACTGGTTGTCTAAAAAGTGACCTACCTAACAGCAGTTGATTACTGCTCTGTAAGTAGAGGGAAGCATAAAAGTGCCATCTCCCTGCATGGTTTTATCAGACTAGTTACCAGACTGATCAGCTCTGAGTCATAGCCAGGAAGCAGGTGAGACCCATAAGAAAACCATTTGGGCAGTCAAATCATTTGCCAGGTCACAACAATGCATCAAAGCTGCTTCTTCAAGCAGTGCTTCTGTCACGATATTGTAGGATAGCCCCCCTGACTAAAGCACTGTGATGGGTTGTGCTCTACACAAAAAAGCAGCTCGGATGCATGGAGCTTTGCTATGGAAAGGACAGTAAGTCTGTCAACAGTACAGAACTGGTACAGAACGGGAAGGCAGTCTTAGCTGCAGTGACCATAAAAAGATCGTGATGGGCTTAAGGAAGTGGAATAGCAGTCTAAAGACTCTGGACTTCAGGGGCTTGTTCAGGGAACTAGAAGAACCTATCTCATGAGAGGCTGAAGGGCAAATGAATCTAGGAGAACTGGCTGACCATCAAGAAAATTCTCCTTAAATCAGAAGAAAAGAAAACAAATTAAAGAAAATGAACAGATGTAGCAAGAAGTCATCTAGGCTGAACAGGGAACTCTGGACTGAGCCTAAACACAAAAATGGAATGTACAGAAGATGGAAGCAGGGTCAAGCTACCCATAAGGAATATGGAAACATCACCTGGGAGTGGAATGTGGGCCTGCTACTGAACAAGGTGGACAATCTTGTGCCAAAGGACACAAAAATGTTCAATGTCTTCTTTGCTTTGGCTTTTATTAGCAAGATCTCCTCTCAAGCTTATCTGATTCCTTTGTTTCACAGCAAAACGAGAGAGAGATATTACCCATGGCAGAGGATGGTCAAGTTAGAAACTACTTAAGCCAATTGGATGCACAAAAGTTCATGGACCTGGGTTGGATGGATCTGAAGGTGCTGAGGAAGTTGGTACATGTCACTGCAAGACTCCTCTCTCATCTTTAAAAGTTCATGTTGAAAGCAGGTTTTTGATAACTTGAAAAAGAAAAATGTCATGCCCAGCTTCAAAAATGGTAAGAAAGGGGATCTGGTAAACTGCAAACTGGCAAGCCTTACCTCAGCGCATTAGAAAATTAGGGAGAAAACCCTGGAAGCCACTTCCAGTCATGTGAAGGAAAGGAAGGTGTGTGGGAAGAGCCAATGTGGATTTACTAAGGGCAAAGTGTGCCTGACCAGCCTATAGTGATGTGGTGAGTTGACCCTGGCTGGAGGCCAGGTGCCCACCAGAGCTGCCCTATCACTCCCCCTCCTTCACTAGACAGGGGAGAAAAAGTATAACAAAAAGCTTGTGGGTCGAGATAAGGACAGGGAGAGATCACTCACCAATTATCATCACGGGCAAAACAGACTGAACTTAGAGAGAAAATTCATCTAATTTATTACCAAGCAAAACAGAGTAGAGGAATGAGAAATAAAATCAAATCTTAAAACATCTCCCCCCACCCCTCCCATCTTCCCGGGCTCAACTTCACTCTCGGTTTCAACCTACTCCCTCCCCAGCGGCACAGGGGGACGGGGAACAGGGGTTACGGTCAGTTCATCACATGTTGTTTCTGCTGCTCCTTCCTCCTCAGGGGGAGGACTCCTCTCATCATTCCCCCGGTCCAGCATGGGGTCCCTCTCACGGGAGGCAGTCCTTCACAAACTTCTCCAACGTGAGTCCTTCCCACGGGCTACAGTCCTTCATGAACTTCTCCAATGCGAGTCTCTCCCACGGGGTGCAGACTTTCAGGAGCAAACTGCTCCAGCATGGGGTCCCCCACGGGGTCACAAGTCCTGCCAGCAAACCTGCCCTGGCGTGGGCTCCTCCCTCCACAGGGCCACAGGTCCTGCCAGGAGCTTGCTCCAGAGCGGGCTTCCCACGGGGCCACAGCCTCCTTCAGGTGCCTCCACCTGCTCTGGCGTGGGGTCCTCCACGGGCTGCAGGTGGAATCTCTACACCCCCTCATCCTTCCTCCATGGGCTGCAGGGGGACAGCCTGCCTCACCATGGTCTTCACCACGGGCTGCAGGGGGATCTCTGCTCTGGCGCCTGGAGCACCTCCTCCCCCTCCTTCTGCACTGACCTTGGTGTCTGCAGAGTTTCTTACATCTTCTCACTCCTCTCTCCAGCTGCAAAAGCTCTCTCTCTCTAAGTGTTTTTCTTCTTCTTAAATATGTTACCACAGAGGCGCTGATTGGCTTGGCCTTGGCCAGTGGTGGGTCCATCTTGGAGCTTGCTGGCATTGGCTCTATCAGACACAGGGGAAGCTTCTAGTGGCTTCTCACAGAAGCCACCCCTGTAGCCCCCCCCCGCTACCAAAGCCTTGCCATGCAAACCCAGTACAAGTGAGATGATTGGTTCTGTAGATGAGACCAGTGGCTGTAGATCATCTTGATTCTAGCTTGGTTCTTGATATAGTTTGTTAGAAAACCTTATAGCCACATGGAAGAGATATGAACTGGATGACTGGACTATGAGGTGGTTGAATTTTTTGTCTCAAAGTGTGGAGGTCAATATTTAGAAGCTTAATTGGCAGCCTGTTACAAGAAGCATTCTTCAAGGGTTGATGCTAGGGATTATATTGCTTTTTAACATCTTCTGTGACAAACTAGTTGATGGGATGGGATGCACACTCATCGCATTCATGGATGACTCCAAACTGGAGTGAGCAGTTAATACACTGTAGGGCTGGGCTGCCATTCAGAGGGACCTTGACAGCAAAAGAAATGCACTGGCAGAAACATCATGAAGGTAAACAAAGTCCTGTACCTGTGACGGATTGTAGGGATAACTACCACAGAAAAGGACACTGCAGACAAGTTGAACATGAGGCAGCATTGCACCCTTACAGCAAACTATATTGGGCTACAGTAGCAAAAGTGTAGCCAGCAAGCTGAAGGAAGTGAATTCTCCTCTCTCACTTGTAAGATCGCATTTGAAATACCTTTCCTAGCTTCAGGTTCCTCAGTACCAGTAAGATATTGACAAAGTGGGAGCATATGATATACAAGGAGAAGCAGAGAATTGTAATTGCTTTGCCTGGACAAGGGTAAGGGTCAGTGAGTCTAATTGCTGTCTTCAGCTACCTAATGGAGAGTTACAGAAAAGAAGGAGCTAGACTCTTCTTGGAGGTGCACAGTAGCAGGACAAGTGATGATGGACACAAGCTGCAGCAAAAATATTCTGACTGGATGTAGGGAGGAATTTGTCACCATGGGAGGGGTTAAGCCCAAGAACAGATGCCCAAAGAGGCTTATGAAACTCCATGCTTGAAGATTTTTGAAACTTATCCAATCTGAAGTTGGCCCTGCTTTGAGTTGATTGCACTAGGTGACCTCCAGAGGTCCCTTTCAATATAGTTTTTTTCTGTGAGTGTATGGTTATCTTAATATAAGTCCTTAATGCAATTCCTGGCAAGCTGGATATGTTTTATAAAAATGATTAAAATTTTAAAAAAACATAATTCTCTACGAAAGTCTCCAGGTAATGAAGGCAATGAGAGGTGTGCATTCATTAATCATGCTTGCCTATGCCCAAAACAGAAAAGAGGATTTCAAATACGTATCAGTACCCTGGCACTACTGGCCCTGCCTGTCCCTGCCTAGCCCCTCAGGGCTCCCCCCACCCTGCCCAGGGCCCAGGACTCCATGTCAGCCCCAGGGCCATCAGCCCCTGCCCCAGCGACACGGCAGCAGGGCCGGTCTCCAGCTCCCCACAGCCCTGCCCTGCCTGGCCATGGGCCCTGCTGAGCCGGGCCCACCCGTGGGCACATGTCCTGGCCCAGCCTCGGCCTGTCCCCATCCCCAGGGAGGTGCCTGATACCCAGGGCTGGGGCTGCCCTGGTGCCCCCCGGCTGCCCTGTGCCTGGCTGGGGCTGGGACGGGCCCTGGCTGCCAGCCCTGCTGTCACCCACCATGGGACCACCATGGTGCTGGCCTGGGGGAGTCTCTGTCCTTCCGCAGGGTCCTGACAACTTCCTACAGGGTTCTGCAGACAGTATGGAGAACTTTTACTTAACAACAAAATTATTTTTATTTAAATGTTACATAGGACACCATAGAGTCTGCTGTGAATTTTAGACAAACTCAGTCTCTCCAAAATTGCATTTTCCAAAACAGAGGATGACCTTTAACTTTTGCAGTCGTACTGATGACTGCATTGTGGCTGCTGCTGTACACCTGCAGGGACAGGAGTGAAAAGCTGAAGGGTTTTGATTTCCCAGGAGCTAAGGTCTTCTCATGGATGGTGGTAGAATGGAGAAGCTGGCCCCATCTGGGATAAGGGGAAAATCTATGTGGGAACAAAAAAATTAGAGACCAACAGAATTCTTGACAAATCTGGTTTCCCTTAGCTGTGCTATGTGTAACAGCAAGTGTGCAAAGAGGTGATGGTAGAGCTGATCCACGTCTTTTCTTCTGAAAACAGCTCATACCTCAAAAGAAGTGTTTCATGGGAACAGGCCATATTTTTTCCAGTTTAGTCAGGAGGCGTTTCTTCACTTCACGCTGGAATACCCAGGTGGGAGCAACTGTCTCTCACCACACTTCAGAAAAGTCACTGACATGGTGAATACGATGTTTCCTTGGTCTATGCAAAGGGCATTGAAAGTTACATTGACCCCAAAGACTACTATTTTTTTTTTTTAGTGAGATTTCTTTTACTGCTCTTGTTGGAGCTCTTTAAGTTTAAATAATTTCAATACACTTTGGAGCAAAGAGTTGAACATGACTCTCCTGTATCATATGTGAAGGATCTAAACGCGGGGCTGTAGAGACATTTGATGGGGAGGAGGAAAGACAGTCTCTTTTTCAGCACTAAACACTTATTCTTTATACCCCTGCTGTATACCATAAACACAAAGCTTGTGTCTATTCCACGATTGTACTACAAATCTATCATTGATTGTCTTAATTTTTTTCATTGAAAACTTTGAGAATTTCCTGGAGAGAAAAAAAATTCAAATATATCCACAAAATGGAGATTTTCTTCCCCAGGCAGTTTGTCTTGCAGAAAAGATGATCTCCCTTGCTGAGCCATGCTGCCAGAACTCTTCCTTTTCATGAAAGGAAATTACAGTTCCTATGAAAGTGCTACAAATTGCATGGACGGTTGGCAGCGCAGAATCATTATTGCTTGTTGAGTAAACATGTTCAAGCAGAGAATAAATAAACCCTCATCATAAATGAGGATTTGGAGAGGGGTAATAGAGAACTGTGTTAGGGTATTGTTACCATGCTAAATGTGTCTGTTACCAAGCTATAGCAAAATTAACTGGTGTGACTACTTTTCTCCATACAAAGCGTGGGTAAGAGCGGGCAGATGTGGGGTGTCCTTGGCTAGGGAGGAAGAAAATGCAGTTATACGTCAGGATGGCACAGGAGGTAAGGGCTTCTCTTCTGCTTTCTGCTACAGACTTCACTGTGAGCTGTCAACTTCAGCATAAATTCAGCTGGTGGAGAAAAGACCCCTACATATCTCATTTCCAAAGGCTTTCATTGTGTTTCAATACTTGACGGTACTGGAATATATGTAAATACTGTGAAAGAGTCACATGGTATCTCCTGTCACTAAAATGAGTTATCTTTTATTTTACACCCAAATGAACACATTATTTGGGAGTTTGCTGATGACCGGGATCCATGACAGTGTGACAGTGAACTCCTAGCCTGACCTTAAAGGTGCAGCTGGGTTGTGTTGGTACAAGTTCCTGCTGTACAGTTAGGAGTTTGCATGCTTGAATTCACACTTTGCAAAGCTCTGGAGAAGTGACAGTTTACACAAGATTGCAGGGGATGAAAGATGACTTTTAAGAAACTGCACAGCATACTGTCTAACTAGGATGAATGTCCATATAGGCTGATGACTGAGAGGTAACAGCCTAGATTGTGTCTTGGGCACCTGATAGCAGAATGCTCTCAATGTATAATCCTTTTATTTGAAAATTCACTTTTCTAGGGGTCCTTAGGAATGTAAACTCCCTTGCTTTAAGGTATGACTGAGACTGCAATTGTTCATTCAGGCTTCTGCCTCTGCAAGTGCAAGGTGTTTGCTTTCTAGATAAACCTCTTTGTAGGTTTTCTATGAATAGCAGTTGACTGATGGTGCATTTTCACTCCCATGTCACACTACTGCTCAGAGACTTTCATTCTGAGCTAGTTTATATGACAAGGAAAATAAAAAATAGACTACTCAAGGCAGTGTCTATTTGCTAAATAAAATTGGACCAGCTTTCTGAACCTCAGCTCTGTGACCAAGAGTATGGATGGGCTCACGTCCAAATTGCTTACAGCCAACACCCTCCAGAACATATGTCTTGGTTTCAGGTAGTTGGGGAGGTGCAAACCAGCGCAGAGGAGGAGTCTGCCAGTTAAGAAGTGTAAAGTCCAGTGCTTCAGCCTGCTCAGCCTGTTTTTTTCTTTTATTTAGAAGTGTTACCACACCTTAAAAGAGCAGACAATATCTGTGTGACGGGCTGCAGATGCATACAAAATGCCACTTCTGAATGGATTTCTCCTCCTTTCAAGGAAGTATACATAGAAAGTATGGGTCAGTAGAAGCTCAGTCGGACTATCCCTAACCAATGACTGTTGTATGACTGTAGCATCTTATGCTTAAGGGCCATCATGATGACCACATTTATTTTTTTGATACAAGAAAACCTTTTGTATTAAATGAGATAGTTAATTCACTGGGGCATGTTTAATGTGGTGGAATTTGCACCCAGTTGCAACAGCTGGAAGTTAACATTACAGAATGAACAAGTTATATTATGAGCAGAGACCCACAGAGACATGTAGGTGCCCAAGTGTCTTCCCTCCAAGTGAGTGAACTGTGGTTGGTTTGACTGACGGTGGCTGGTACTCAGCATATGCAGCTCAGAACTAAGTCTCCAGGCATCCATTAAGATGCTTGACAGTAAACAACGTATTCTATTTGCTCCTCTTAATGATGAATGATTTATTCACCATTCTTCTAGAATAAGATGTTTATTGAGTAACCTGATCTAGTTGAAGTTGTGCCTGCTCGTTGCAGGGGGGGTTGGATTAAATGACTTAAAGGTCCCTTCCAACTCAAACTATTCTATGATTCTATGATTTATAGTCTTGCACTGCTTCCAGATTTGGGGGCTTTGTAAAAATCTGTATTAGAACTGCTGAAATTTGCAATACATCAGTAGTGTGCAACTCAGTTTCTTCTGTTTACAATAGAGTGTGGACTGAAAGGCAAACAGATAGTAAAAGTACATTTCAAAGCAAAGAAATCCATATATGTAAGTCAAGCCAATTAATGCTAAGGCATAATCAATCCTATTTGACCAGTGAATCAACTCACTAAGCAGCTAACAGCAAAGAATATGGAGTTCTATGCATGCAAGAAGAAATCTATTGCATAGAGATTATGGAGCTTTTCTCCCTGTGGGTTTGTGGGGGAAAAAGCCTTACACTAGCTTCACATACACTACTAAAGATCAAAATTTTGCATTTCCTTTACACATTTATTTTCTGTTCTTATAAGAGGCAGGTACCTTAGGAAAATAACCCATGTGGTAGATCTGGGCAGAGAAATTTACCTACACCTTGACTGTCTTCCACAGGAATCCTAGTGATTATTGCTTTGCTAATGCAGGAGCTGAGCTGGAAAAGCAGCTTTGAGCACATGTATGAGATGATAGACACTATTCGCCCTTGCTTGGACCAGTCCACTCTTATCTCTTTATTTTAATAACTAGGTTCTCAGCGGGGCAGGATCCTTGCCAAGCCTTATAGAAGGTGCCTTTGTACCGATACTTTTGCTTTCCACATAGACATTTTTTTGCTCGGGTATTTGTTTTTAACACTGCTTCAGATTCCCACCTCTACAATATTTGAGTGTCTCAGTTTTAGATGATTTTTTTTTCTGTCAGATTCCAAATGAAATGGGGAAGGCTTTGTGGTTTTTTTTTTTTTTGTTTTCAAATCCTAGTTGCATAGGGAGAGGCCAGAAGCACAGAGATTCTATGGCTCAGATTCTCAAGCCCAGTGAGGTGCCTGACTCCTACGTGGCAGAAATTCCTCTGTGTGTTGGAGGTTCTGAGCGTGGCTTGGTTGGAATCACACAGAAAGCACGTGGCCAACCGGGGAATGTGGACAATGAATCGGCCTCCTGTGTCTCTAGTGAAAATGGGCTTGGTGGGCATACACTGAACCGCTGTTTGGCAGAAAGAAGCGAAGCTAGCGAGCAGAAGAGTCTGGAGAGAGTGCTACATCTCAGCCTAGGGTCTTTAACGGGTCTAACCTGATCCTCTCTTGCAGCATGGCAGTACCTTAGAGCGTGAATTATTATATTGCACTCAGAGGAGGCAGTTCACTAGGAGATATTAAAAAATTAAAAATACAGTTGCATTTTCAGGAACTGTGGGCCAAAGGGAAAGGAAAGAGTGTTCATACCAAACATTTTTAAGCTGTATATATTGGTGTCATTAATCCCAGTTTCTGAGTCAGTGACAACAGCATATGTGTATGAAGTGGTGAATTTTTCCTGAAGTACATTGTTCTGACTGCAGCACTTGCTGAAGGAATTTTGTTAATCTTCACTTTAAGCATAAGAGCACATCTGCTACAGTCCTAACACATCCTGTGTTTCCTTTTGACCCACAAAATATTCCCTTTATTATACCCCATTTAGTTGGGCTGTTTTAATTCTGAAGACTACAATATAAAAAAAAAAAAAAAAAACAAACCAAAACCCAAACCAAAACCCCAAAGATTGGGACATACCAAGCTTTTAAAAGAAGTTTCTAGAGGCTTGAACATGGCAATAAAGCCTTAGGGACAATCTGACATTTTGCTGGAACAAAAAGTTCACTAAAAATGTATTGTGAAAAGCAAAACCAATATAGACAGATTCCAAATATCTCTGTTGTACTTCATTGCTTTTGTTTCAGTTTAAACCAACCTTTTGGAAAGAAAATTAACCTTCAGAACAGTGGCTCAGGGTAATAATCTTCATGTATTATAGACTAACAATATTAGACAAACCCTATGCAAATTAACAGAAGTTTCACTGAACAACAGTGTCTGGCTTATCATATATTTTAGTTGCTTCTACCTCTCAGCCAGAAAACATGAATGTGTATCTATCTGGTGAAAACGTGTTGGTGCTCAATGAACTTTTTAGTTCAAGAAAATCCATCTGTCGTTCCTTTTACTTCATGCGTCTTTACCATGGAAAGAGAGTTCAAGGAAAATGAAGTTTCAGTTTTCAAAAAACTAATGCCTAAGAATGATTATGTGGCTTGTGTTGCGAAAATGGCAAAAAAGCAGCTGAATATTTTGTGGCTTAATTTCAAGATTCCCATCAGTGTTATAAAGAACACAGTTGGGTTTTAATTACTGCCTTAGTACTACCAAGATGATCTAATAAAGCTTATTATTTTGGTGTTTGTTATTACTTGTTCCTTTAAAATAAAGGAAAAAGTATCTTCCAAAATTATATTAATATATTCTTTTAATTACATACTTCAATGAATTTATAAGATCTACTATAGTTTCAATTAATTCCTAATTACTGCCCATAACGTCTGGATATTGCAGTAGTGCACATGCTCTATAAAAACATACGTTTAGATCAATCACATCCTGAAGCTTCACATGGATAAAACCAATATTCCACTAAAAAAGAGAAGAAAGTGGATGTCCATGCTGATTCCACCCTAGCCAAATCATGCACTAGGTGTGATGTTAGGTGCTTAACAAAAGAGAAAAAAGAACACTGCCACACTGGGAATCCATCCCACAGTTTTGATCCTTGAAATATATGTTAAAAAAATTCCATATGCAATAAAAGGTGAGTAGTGATATTGTTCTGCAGATGGGGAAAACTGAAGCACAGGCTGAAATGTGTCAGAGTAATACAGTGGCAGAACCAGTAATGAAACACAAATATCTCGCTCTGTCAATTCACCGTGTAAGTTATTCAAAGGTTTTTGGGCAGGTCCTGCTGCAGAATTTCAGGCTGATAAAGGTGATGTCAAGATTAAGTCCACACTTGCACCCCTGTACAAACCCCAAAGGCCCATGGCAGCCCCTGTCCTTGCTTTAGGAGCCCTCACAGAGCCCCTGGAGCTCAGAGGGGAGGAAGCTACCTGCCTGTGGGCCGAATGGCAAATGACAGCTGAGAAGGGGTTTAAGAAACAGGTTCTAGCTGCCTCTCCTCTGCTCGCTTCCCGGCTGAGACTGGAGCCCATCTGTGCAAGCGTCCTCCTTCATTTCGGTGCTGGCAGCTCTGCTTAGGAGCGGTGCCCACTAGCTGTGCCTTCCGGGAACAGAGGAGGATGGATGCAATGGGTCCCTGTGGGGGTGCGAGTCACCCTTTGGGCCCCAGCCACAGAGACTAGAGTAGCACAAAAAGGGAAGTCGGAAAATGGAGTATCCACAGTGAATGCCTGGTTTAACAGCCATGAGCTGTTCATATTTCAAATACCAGTGTCTGCATTCATAATGCAACATGTGTTTTCTCTTTAACATCATTCTCTTCAAAGATGTTACTTTTAAGACTTTTTTTTTTCCCCTTCTGGGTTCAAAACTTACAGTTGGCTTAAAATAAGCATGAATTCTTCTGCTTTTTTGCCAGGATGTGAAACCAGTGACATGAACTCTTTTGTGACAGGCTCCTCATACGACCTTTCCAATGAGGAAGCCCATAAACTTTTCAACTTTGGTCAAGCCTGTCATTGTGTGTATATTGTTCATGTCAACTTTCTTCCCACCCATCTTAGCTTCTCATTGACCCCATAAGTCAACACTTGGTTGAAAATGTCACCCTTGGAGAACAGTCTGATACCAAATGACCGCTGTTTCTTTTCATTGTCTCCTTAGATCTTAACATGCTTTTCTTCTGAGAACCACCAGCAATAATAAGCACCCCCTCTCCAAGAACATGTGAGTAAATAGCTCTAGGGTGTTGCTGTTCTTTATGTCAGTGAGAGTTGGGACTGGGGAAAAAGAGAGGAGGATACCACTTAAAACAGACTGCTAGATTGTTCTGGTGAACCCACAGCACTGTGTAGCTGAGTGATATTGTCCGTGTAATTTAAGGGATGGTTTCACTTGTGTCCTTGTCATACGTGGCTGCACAGAAAATTGCTTCCCTGCTCCTGATGATAGCTGCAGATACACGTGGAACTTGTCTTCATCACCGGGGAGGGAGGGGCATGGGAAAGGCTGTCCTTCTGATTTTCCCATTTTCCTTTAGCAAGAGGAGGCTCCTGCGTTTGCTCAGCTGGGGAGAGTTGCCCCAGGCCTTCCTGGGTCTGTCTCCTGATGAAGTGGCACCGGGACGTAGTGGTCAGCCCCGGGGCTCCTCCCAGCAGGAAGGTGGTGGTAGCTCCTGCTTTCTGAGCGTGAGAGGGATGTTGCAAAGCAAAAAGTCAGTGTGTGGAGCCGAGATTCTGAGCTGAAGCTCAGACTCTGAGATGTTTTTATTTGGGAAGAACAGGAGTGTTTCATGGCATCTTGGTGCTCTTTGTTCAGGGTGTCTCAGTCACTCCAAAGGAAATGTCTGGAAAGGAAAACCAGCTTTTGCCGACAGCTTGGGATGTGAAGCGCAGACCGGGCCCCCTGTCATTTCAACGTCCTCCTGGAAGGGGCAGCTTGTCTCTATCTAAAGTTACGCAAATCTTCTGGATAAAATTCAGCATAGCAGATTCCAGTGAGTGTGTATGGGTGAGGAACGCAGCCTGTTGTCCTTACCTGATGCCCTCCTTCTCCAGTGAGGGGAACAGCGGTACGGCTGGCGCGTTACACAAAAAAAGGGGGGAAACAAATTGTCTTCCTTTTAGAAAAAATTCCAGTTGGAGTTTCCATTCCTCCAACAGCTTGTGGTACAGAAACCGGGGATCACCTACACTTGTGACAGGAGCCAGACACGCCGCCGCGTCCCACCCGCGCTCCCTCCATGCTCCCCTGGGCCGGGAGTCGCCACCCCCGCGGTGTGTGCAGGCCGCGGTTGCAAAGCCCTGCTGAGATAACAGGAAACGAGGGGGGGGGGAAATCCCAAACCAGAGCTCGGAAATGCCTCGGGAAGCGACTTTTCCTCGACAGAGAGAGGGCTGGGGGCTGGGGCCGGAGAGGCCGGGACCCCCCCGCCCTGCTCCGGCCCCGCCCTGCTCCGGCCCCGCCCTGCTCGGGACCAGCGGTGCGGCGCCGCCGCCGCCCAGCAGGTGGCGCCCAAGGTCGTGGCGCCGCCGGGGGCTGCCGCCCCGCCCAACCCCGCCCGGCGCAGGGGGCGGTGGCGCCGCGGGGCCGCCCCGGGGGCCGAGCCCGGGCTGGGGCGGGGCCCGGTGGCACGATTGACACCCCTGGTGTGTCGCGTACCTCCCGAGCCGGGCATGGAGGCGGGTCGAGGAAGGGTGGGCAGGGCGCCCCGGGAGCCTTTGACAAAGGGAACCCGCCCTTGCGCCCGGGGTGGGAGGTGAAAGCCCGGGGAAGGGAGGAGCGCGGGGTGTTTCAGACGGGAGGGATGCTCGCTTGCGGGCTTGCGCCGTCGGTAGGAGCAGGGATGCTCGCTGCTCCGTAGCTGTGTCATTCCGGCGTCGGGGACTTGGAGGGAGAGAAGGGAGACGGTGCCTGCGGGGTGCAGGGGAAGGGGAACCGGCCGCCTCCTCCCCCAGCAGCAGCTCTACCACGTCCGGGGGCATTTTGGAAGGAGTGCTACCCAGCTAAATTAGCATGCGTAAACACCCTGCGGAGAACCACATAAATGGCTGTATGTGCCCACGCATGTGCAGACGTACGTGTCCGTGTAGGGTGGTAAGCGGAGCTTGCCACTGAAGGAAAATCACATCCATGCAATAAAAAGAACATTAAGCCATTCTTCTGCAGTGAATGGCCTCCCTGTTATTTATCGGTAATACGCAGAACGGAGCAGGCACCCCCCAGAGCTCTGGCTGTTGTCCCCGAGGAGGGGTACGCCCACTCGGAATACCCCCGAAGGTTTCTCTTCGCTCCATCAATCGACAGCGTCCAGCGGTTCACTCTGTCCTGGAAGCGGCACCTCAGCAGCCGCCACTGCGAGGAGCGCTCGACAGCCATCGCTGCCTGCCGCCGTACGCCCTCTCAGCGTGGTCATTGCCAGTGAGCCAAAAAACAGCCACGAGCCTTGTAAGCCGCCTTCTTTCCCCGAGTATGAGAATTTCAGCGTGTCTCAGTACTAAGCGTGCCAAGAAAAGGCACAATTTTTAACGCGAATTCCTTCAGGCTATTGTTTATGTCTTTGGCCAAAGCCCCTGAAAGCAAATAGTTCACATGTTTTGTGAGGTGGCAGATTTATTTTTTTTTAACTGCTGACTCTTTTATCAATGTATTTACGCTCTGCCCTTGAATAGCATTTGATAAGATTAGCACACACAGTAATACTTTTCCCATTACCTAAGCTCAACAGCCTCATTAATAGCTGGGCTAATCCCCCAAACCTCTAAATATTTGAAACGGAGAAATTCTAGAGCTAGAACTGTGTAAATTGCTCTTACTTCCTCTTCATTTGCCTAATGCAGCAGAGAAAATCAGAGAGCTGCTTGCAGTGCTTGGGAGCAACTGAAGAAAGCATTGCCCTTCTTTACTAAGACTCACTGCATATAGCTTTTTGATCTTGTATGATACAGATGAAAAAACCACTCAGCTACTGCAGAGGTCTACAATTATTACTTAGTCCATGAGGTATAACCCAAAAATAGGGAGAAAATGTCTAAGAGCTTTTTCAACAATTCTATGTACATAAAATGCATAACCTGCTCTCTGATCCATGTTTCTTGTGAGTCTGGCAAGATGGTACTTACTGAAAGATATAAACTGACTGCAGCAGGCCAGCAAACATTTTTTTCCTGCAGTCTGCTGAAGGAGCCCTGTGTGCTTTGTCTTTCTTTGCCTCCTTTTTCTTGGTGTTTAGGATGCTCCTATTTCAATGGCATCTCACTAAGCGTCTGATGAAGATTATCCTATTATTTGTCTTTAAAGTGTACAGCTGTAAGGAACTAAGGGCTTGGATCCCCTACCAGGCTGAAGGATGGTGATCCTCTTAGGCCCCTGTTTTAGGCCCTGGGATTTATCAATACGAATTAGGCACCTAAATTGCACATACAGGTAACAGGGGAGGTGCTTGGAGATGGCAGTCAGAACTGTGCATTAAATGGGAAGGTACCTGAAAGTTAGCTGATAGACGCTTTGAAGTGTAGGCACCTATCACCAGCTCACATACCCTGCAGGACGCTCAGACCAAACCAGGACTCAGCAGGGGCTTAGTTATCCCACTGGATGCAGGTGATAAAATCATGCATTTCTTTTCAAAGTAACCAGAGGTAATGGTGGGTGTTTATACAGCATCTCCCTATTTGCCTGGGAGAACTAGCCAGGAAAATGGGATAGCTGGGGCCTGAGGGGGAATGCCCAGGCTGCTGCTGGGAGACTGGGGACACCGCTGAGGCTGTCCCACTGTGGAAAAAGCAGTTGAAGGTTCAGAGGGGAAGAATGCGTGGGAACAGGCTTTGTAGTTCAGGCAATCCATTGGTGAAAACACTTAGCAAGGGATGGGGATGGGCAGCGCAGTTTCAGTCCCAAGTGTCTACGTGTGTGTCATTTGATGCCTTATTCAATGCACAGTGGTTACTAAATCTGCGACCAGAATTAAAATCTCCTGCTCCAGCTTGTCCTTAATTTTCCCAGTATTTTGTATTATTATTATTTTGAATGAAACAGAATTGTGACTATGGTGCTTTGTGCTTAACAAAATGCTGTCGGTGTGTGCTGGTGTTCACTGAGCACGCCTGTCAGCTTGGGTTCTCCTGGGGAACGTAAACAGCAGGAGCCATTTGTAAATCTCCAAAGGGTGGTAGGTGCTGAGAAGCACAGCTTAGCCAAGACGGCTGCTTATCTGGGCATGCACAGTGCTAGAATATTAGGCTGGAAAGTATAAAAATAAAATGGCTTCTACAGTGGTTGTGATTTTTTGGGTGTTGGTATACAAATTCCATCTAAATTTTACAGTAGTCTGTTCAGTTCACAAAGCTTTGGGAGTGTTCAGAGTCAGTTTTCATACAAGACAGTCCTTGCACTTATATTTTCTTACCAGCATTTGTATTTCCTTTTCTTTGTTCCCTTATGCAGTTTCTCATGTGGGTGTGAGAACTATGTGATACGCTCCACCTGCCGTATGGAGCAAAAGTCTTGAATTTATCTGTCTTCTGTGTTAAATCTCAGCTGAAAAAACCCCATTTGCTGCCTTGTCTGACTTCCTCTGAGACAGTGCTGCTTCTCTAATCAGTTTTCTTACAACATCACTTTCGTAATGGCGGGATACAATCTGCCTTAGAGATAACAGGCAAAAAAAGTCTGTAGGAATCTCATTCATGTGCCTGTTTGCTGTGATCGCATCTGGATGGGATGAGAAGGGTGCTCAGTCACGCTGGTGTGGGAGCTGCACCCTGTTCCTCAACCAGCCCTGAAGGGAGCATCGCACCCAGAAAAGCAGCAGGACGCTCAGCTTTGACACCATGTGAGTGCTGAGTCCAGAGCAGACAATGATGCGAAGAAGCGGTGACCTTGTGGCTGCCTCATTCGGGATCCAGTTCCAAGACATCTGTTAATTTAACATTGGCTGTGAGAACTGTCAGAGCAAATGGCTTGGAAACGAGGTGCCATAGTGGGAAAAAACCTGATGCTCTGTAACACTGCTGGTTCAAAAAAGTCTTCTTATAAACCCCACCCCCCCACCCCCCCGCGCTTTGCAGCTACATGCTCTGTCATTGTCAGTGTCTTCCATGCACAGGGTGATGAATCGCCATTTTAGGCAGGCGGTTTATGGCTCATAAATACTTGGGTGTGTCAGACTGTAATGGATCCCTTAGGAATGACAATACTGTTTGGACAGTGGCTGAACACATCCCTCTGAATTCCCATCTCTTCAGCATAGAAAATGCATTTTAATGGTCACAAACAGATGGTGTTCATGAAAGGGAGAAAAAAAATCAGATTATAGCTCATGTCAGACAGGGTGGAGAAAATAATCTGCTATATTTAAAGCTTTATTTTATTAGGAACAGGAATATAGCTTCAAGCAGTTCTGGTACAATAAAAACTAACCATTATTACGAGCAAGAAGTGGGTCTCAAAAAACAAAGCAGTTCAGGTCAAACTAGGTCAGAAGAATCTAAACTCCAAGAGTGGGGTTATATTTTAGTTTGCTTTTGTTTGTTTGTTTTGTTCAAATCAGTGGGGTTTGATTGCCCCAATTCAACTGTCAGGCAGCAGAAAGAGTTAAACCAAAGTGTCCTGCATCCTGGGAGAATGTCATTAACAGCACCTCAACTTACCGAGCATCTAAGTCGCTTAGAAATCTAGTTCTTTGTGTTTATTAGAAAGGCCAGGGAAAAAAGAGATTCAGTCTTGGATCACCCTGAAATAATTATTTTAAACAGGATACTGCACTAAAAAATCACTGATCCTAGCAACTTTGGCTCAGATGCTTGTTCGATCCTCTAGAGAGCACATAAACACCCATTAATGCATGCTTCATGTGTAATATAGTGATAAATACAAGGCCTATTATTGACTGAGGCTCAGACACATGAGACTTAAATTTCACTGTAGACACTTAACTCGGTGAGTGTGATCTATAAAAAAATCCATATAATGCTTTAGATGTTTGTTTCCACTATTATCTCCAATCACTATCAGCAAATGTACCCAGGGTCCTGGGAGCTGGGACTGGAGCCCGTAACACTCAGTTCTTCACAGGTTACAGTGGGAGGTTTGCTGATGATATATGCTCTTTCTGATCCTTTGAATCTTACATTCCTGCCTTCATGCCTGCCCAGTTTCAAAAGGGTTAAATACTGTCCTTGTTCTTTCACTTTACCCAACAGATGCACAAGGTGATGGCTAAAGTAATGCCTGCTGAAGCACCACGTGATTTTCTGAACGCCATTTGCCTTGATGGCACACAGGGAGCCTGAACATGAATGGCAGCATCTCCTCCTTGAGCCATGTTTTAAAAAGTAAAGATATGCAAATATAAAGCAATAGCAGGGATCCAAACACACTTGTAGACTTTGTGTGCAGAATCTTTTTTCTGCACTGGCATCGCTCACTGGGCAGCAGAAAAAATTCAAATCCTTCTTTTCACTCTTTGCTTTTTGCTGCTGAGTGTTGCGTATTATAAAACTAAATTTGTAAGTGCTTAACACTGCATAGGGATTTTAGACTATGACAGCCATTGCTGGGATCCAGTGCCTAAAGCCTTTTGTAGTTGCAGTCTAGTGTATGTCTCTGGAGTCAAAAGGAAGGTAAAATAATTCTGCCTACTCTGACGTCAGACGGAGCTTCCGGTGAACAGCTTGCAGGGCTTGAAGTCATAGGAGAGCTGAAATGGGGCTTTGGATTACCAGATAAGCAGGAGTGGGTTTGCTACCCTCGTGTGTTGCTGCAGTGCCCTGCGATGCCTGGCTGCTGCGTGGAAAGGTCCAGCACTGTCCTGTTACGGCTTGACTGAGCAGCGATTAGGTTTTCATTCCTGAATGTGTTGTCTATGAGAATTGCAGGCCATTTCCTTGATAGAAGGGGGGAAACCAGAGGAAGGGTGTGATTAAACTGCTGAAGTGATTGATTTAGCCAGTTGCTGTGGTCCTGGCTGGTGGCCAGCACCACTGGGAAGCTGCAGTGGGCAGCCGGGAAGTACAGGAAGCACAAGGACATGGAGGAAGCAGATAATGGGCAAATAAATGGAATGGCATATGTGAAAATGCAAGAAGAAATTCATGTTCTGAACCCACAGTGTTCTTTGCCGTAATCTTTTCTATGAATCCTCTTGTAGGGTGGATAATGGCACAAACGGGAAAATTAACTTTCAGAGTCAAAACAAAAAGTGCGAAATATTTTTTGTGAAATGGTCAAGGGATCTTTATGCTCTCTGAGAGAACACAAAGATTTAGCCTCAGCTGCCTCTGTGGGGAGGCGTAAGAAGCAACTGGGACTGCAGCTCTGTCGAGTTTGTACCAGAGAGTCTTAATTTCTTTATAGGGCTTTTTGTGAGACTTGCAATAGACAAAGACCCAATATTCGTCTCTCTGGCTCTGAACCAAGCGTGTTATAGTTGATTCTCCATCATACTAACCTCCTCTGAGCTCCACTGGGAGGCAGTTACTGACATTTGCACTGTGCATGGAATGCGAGTATCAGCGTGTTAAATCAGCACTAGCATACAGTGTTGCCAGCTCCTATTTTTCGTGAAGAAATAATCACAATGTCTGAAATACTCCTTGAAGTCTGTGCTTCCAGATCTGTGCGAGTGAGTATCTCAAAATTTCTTAAAGAAGGAAAAAAAAAAAGAAAGAAAAAGAAGTTGGAAATATGAACCAAATGCAAAAATCAAAAGAGAACTGAACAATATAAAATAGAATATGCTTTTTAACGCTCATGATTTTTGTGGCATGGCCAATCACTTTTCAATGCTTGGGCTTGGCAAAAGTGGAAAAATTACAGAAAAGCATGGGCAACATTTCTTGCAGATCTTTCTAAGGGAAGAAAGAACTGGGGAACAAAGGGGACATGAGAAGGTCTTTGTCTCTTTCTCAGTGGGTGAACATGCCTGTCCTTGTGTGAAACAGAAGGCAGTAGTGTATGCCTGGTGGCCCTCAGAGCTTCAGGCCATTCGGATGATTGTTGAGTGGCCATGGCTGGAGCCGGAGAGAACAGTACGTCTTGGGTAACAACTGCGGGGCTGGTCTGTGTGATCTGGGCAGCTGTTCCTTCCAGGCTGCGCGGAGACAACCGGCTCGTTTCACTGAACGCCCCTCTGCTGGTAATAACTTCTAGTGCCAGCTAGCTGAAATGGATGGAAACTGGTGACCCGGAGGTGAAAGGTGCCATATCCCATTCCAGTGCCCTGAGTCACTCGCGCTTTCCTTACAATGAGCTTTCTGTGCCGCATTGAGGGATGCTTGTGCTTTGCTGCTTTCCAGCACTGCTTCAGAGCTGTGGTCAAAACAAATGAACTGCTTTCCACAAACTCTTCCCCTATGGCCCCTTGTTTATTTTAAAGGGCATAGTAGCACATAATGTGTAGCCTAGGACTGTATTGCTGATTACAAATATCACCTTGCTTTGGCTTCTCTCACCTTGAAAAGTCAGATTGTTGCTGAAGCCTGGAGGCTGTACAACTCATACCATAGTGTGTGTTGTGGGCTACCGGACGTGAGTGAACATAGGCTGCAAGTTCTATGCAAATTATTTCCATTTCACATTTTGTCCCATTTTTACAGAAACGTGGGTCTGTAATTCCTGGAAACTGATAGTATTTCAGCCAAGGAAGTTACTTGTATACACATAAAAGAGCTACCATTGGTAATATGTTGGTTCTAGTCTGTAAGGTGTTGCATGTTTATAATGTCCCAGAGACTACCCAGTTTAATACTGCCTGCATATAAAAAGGAGCGGGAGAAGCTTCTCTATTTAACTGACACTGGTCTAGCGAAGTCAATGGCAATAGTGTATTGAAGACTGAGGTGTTTACAATGCATATGGAAATGTAGCTCATTAGTTCTGCAAGTACCATTCAGTGCCACCATTGTGCAGCTCCCCACCTTATCCAGGGTACCAGACATTAGACAGACATCGCTTGCTATATGCCAGCGTAGGATAGACTTACTGTGAGAAATCTGCAGTACACCCCCCTGCATTAAGAAAACAGTATTAAGTAAAACTCTTTCCTTCCACACTCCTAAAACATGGAAAACCTGTTAATTAAAGCGAGAAAAGGCAGGAAGGACTGAATGAAACTCCCTCTTCCTATCTCCCCTCCATCGTGCTTCACTTTTTTCTGTTCTGAGACATCGGCGCTGTGTTTGCCTGAAGTACAACACTGAAGCACTAATCCTCACATCTATGTTTGCTCTGACTGGTTAAAACAATGCCTTGATACTATTTATTTTTGTGAAATGAATGTAGACCTCTGTAGGGCACTTGTGCCTCGGTGTTTTGCAGCAAACGTCAGGAGTCTATTCCTAAGACTTCCAAAATGTTATTGTTAAAACATCTCTTTGCTATGTCACTGTTTTCCCTTTCCTCTCCTCATTCAAAATAATACATTGTCATTAGTGACTTATAATGCTCTCCTAAGCGCAGCATATCCAGCTTTCCTTGATTTTTTCCCAAGCTTCCTTCCTATTTAAACAAAGAATTGTTTTAGTCAGTTGGGACCCAAATACTCCCGGCCTTGCTTTCATAAAAAAAAAAAAAAAAAAAAAAATCACTCTGTTTTATGCAGTGATTTATAAGCACTGCAGTTTTATTGCTGTTGTGAGCTGCAGCATCATGATTTGTTACAACAGAAACATTATGTTCTAATATGGGCATTCTTGCAATGTTCACTCTGACCTTTGTGAGAGTCTTTCCATGGCTAATGTGGCCAAAACTTTAGGCTTTTAATACATTAGTCAGTTTATGAATCCCTGTAAATGGCACTTCAGCAAGAAGGGAGAAGGGGAGGAAGATGTGCTATTAGAATTCAGTAACAGTGTGTACCGCTAGCCCTTGTACTCATAACTGAAGGTTGTCACTTACATCATAAATCTTGATTTCAGACATCTTTAACTTGACATTTAATTTTTTACTCAATGACTTTTAAAGTCCAAAAGATCCATAAGATTATCTAAAATGACATTTTCAGTGATTTGGACTCTCAGTTATTACTTAGCCAGTCTTTACACTGAGCCCAGCACGCTGTCTCTGACCAAATCGTGTCCTATGGTAAAGTCGCCAGCCCCTCATCTGAGCACACTGAGGGATGCTGAACCCAAAACTTGCCCACTGCATGCCAGCAATTAATTGTCTTCATTGTTAACGTACGTTCTTCAGATTTATCTAGCTTTACACCTTGAAACTATTGGTTCTTGTTACAGTTTATCTTACTGCATTAAAACATCTTTATTTTGCTCTTGTGAGAGCATTTATTCACTGTAACCATGTTACCTCTAAGTCTCCAATTTGACTAATTGAGCAGAGCAAGCTCTGTAGGTGTCTTGGTAAGGCAAAATCTACAGTCAAGGAATGTTTTTTGTGCCTCTTTTTGCACTCCCTTGAAACTACTGGCATGGTTTCTGAAGGAAATGTGACTTATATGATTGCAGTGTATGTCTGTCCAACTCCTTCCCATTCTTTTCCTCATATCGTACTAAATCTTTGGCCACATTAACTCCAAAGTATCAGAGGGGTAACAGTCCCAGACTCATTTACAGTCTGGGTATTTCAAATTTTATGAAAATTGTTGTGCTGGCAGGAGGTGAGACACATCTGTGCCCCTGGGCTGCCCAGCCAGCAACAGCAACAAGCACATTAGGGGCAGAACTGGGCTATTGCATAAGTGGCGGAGGGATAAAGAAGTTAAGGATGCAATTTCATTGGAAATCAACTTGCCTAAGTTGTTTCACAAGCTGCAGAAATAATCATAAACTGCGGGCATCTATACTGGATGGAGTGCTCCCACTCAAAAGAGACTTTCCTGTAAATCAGATGTAGGTGTTACAAAATTAAAGATGCCAGCTACATCAATTACTTTTGCATGCTGGGAAGATGTTTGCTATTTTTTGATTTTTATATCTCTATGTCTGTGAGCTTTGTTGATACTAGTGAACACTTTGTGATTATTTGGCGAGAAGTGTGGTCTGCATTATACGACACTGCGTGGTGCTATGAATAGACGTCGTGCAGGCTGAGGCATTCAAGACATTTCTCTGTCATGATATGTGTCATCTGCCGTAACACAAATGGAATAAAATACTCCATCCAGCTCTGACAGTCAGCCATCTCTGGTAACTAATATATTTTGTGATGACTTTTACTCTCCCTACCATGTTATGAATTATTATCCTGCCTGTTGCCTTAAACAATTAGTAACACAAATTCCAATATCCTGCCCCATCACACTGACAACCCACCAATTATATATCTAAGTGTGTAGACTCACAAGATAGGCTATCATCTCTTGGAGGAAGCAATTACAGGACAATGTGTGTCAGCCAGAAGATTAAGGGCCCCGTGCTAGTTCAAAGAGTTGAGTTTCGATTCTCACAATCTGTCATGTCAGTGACTTTGGGATTAATGGCCACCTGAGATCAAGCTGATTTGCGTAGAAACGTTAATGATGGTACAGTACAGTGCGTAGGGGTCTGGCGTTTATGACTAGTGATCAGTATTCATGGAGCTCATGGGAAGACCATCAGGCATCTGGGAATGGGATAAAAAGAAAGCATGTAAACAATGTTTCCTTGTAGTTTTAGACAATTTACAGGCCTCTAAATGTATTTCCTTTATGCTTGCATTTTTCAAAGAAAAATTCTTTTAAGAAGCCTTGTGATGATATGAAATTACATTTTTACTTGCATAGGCTCTGGGTGGTTCAAAGATCATTAATAACTTTTTTAGTCATTAAAGGAAATGCACGCTTGATATCATGCGAAAACAAGATGAGCCATGCTTCCTGCTGCAGAGAAGGGGTTCCTGGCAGGTTTTATCTAACACGTTATATTACACATGTGTGTGTATATATATAAAACATCATATAAATACAAATATAAATGTATAATATACATATAAAATATAGTGTATAATATATAATACTAAGATAATATATATTATTATACATTTTATATAGTCATTCAATATCTTTTCTAGTATCTGATTCCTTGCTGCAGAGGCATTTTTATTTAGCATTTGAAATTGTCCTGAATTTGTTGTGTCTGAATGGTTAACAGAACAGTTGCAAGGAGGTAGCCAGAGTTGGCATATTATGTGCAGTAAGCTAAAACTGTGAACGGTGCAGTAGTATAAAATCATGGGGAAAGAGTTACTATGAGGGTAGGTAAGGGAAACTAGGTTGAAACTGATGGATTTATTTGTTCTATGTAATAGTTCCTCAGCTGAGGTAAATGTGCGTCATCCCATCACCATTATAGAAACCATACCAATTTCTCTACGGAGGATATTGCAGAAGGCAGGAGTGCGTGTGTCTCTGTGGCTGTGAACTGGCCACAATGAGCACGTAGTGTTTCAGGGAGAGCTACCTGGAGTGGTCCAAAGCACATTTCTGGGTTCATTCACCTTTATTTCAGCAATGCCATGCCCCATAGGTGGCTAAGCCAGGGAAACTGGTTCCCATGTTCACTTTTATACTCAAAACTTTAAGTGATGGAAAATCTGTTACACATCTAAAAAATAGTGGGTTTTTTATCTTCACTGAACTTTATAGTTCAAGGCTGAATTTGTTGAATTTCATCTTCCAATTACTGTGTCTCATTAGGCATTATTTTTGTTAAATCTCTGCCTTGCCGTAAATGTATGTAGGCTGTAATCAAGTAATTTCTTAACCTCTTGAATGAACTTAAATAGATTAAGTTTCTTCAGTCTCCACGTAACAGCTGTATTTTCCTGCTTTAGCCATTGTCCCCTAAGCCCTTTGCAGACTTTCAACCTCCTTTTTTAAAGCGTGGATTCCCCCAAAGGACACAGTGTTCTAGCAATGAGCTCACTGATGACATATGCCGAGAAAGTACCATCTCTTTGCCACTCGGTATTATTTCCCTGTTTCTTCATCCAAAAATCTTTTATGCTTTTAAATATGAGCTGTTCTGCTCAATTAGCTGTCTTGTAGAGCCCCGAGGCAGTTCCCCATTGCGGAGGGCTGATCTCCATTCTTTCTTCCCAGCTGTCTGAGCTTTTGTTTTGAAAACACATTTTGCTTGACTGGGCACGGCGCACAGGGCAGACAAATTGCTCTGACTGCTCTTCTAACCTTCGTCATACCTGCATATTTTATCAGCAATTTTGAACTTATTTTCAGATGACTAATGAAAATTATGATCCTGCACTTGCAGCTTGCTCACTATGTTTTAAAGATCTGTGCATCAACTAGTCCTTAACCAACTTAACATGTGCTCCGGCAATGGCTTATTGGAGTGCGTTTTTCTTATAGTTAGTATAGAATGGTACAAGTGTAATATGAAATCACATGCTGGGCAGTTACCTAAGAGTATGAAATCTTCCTACTTGCTTTTTGAATGAAACTTGCAGTCTCAGAGAACAAAACTGGATTTGTTTGACAGGGCAAATTTCTTTTAAATCACAGTAGCTGCTCCTGGTCAGTAACCATTGCACAGCACAGCTGGACTTTCCATTGGCTACAAGACAGTTTAGTTTAACCCACCTTTTCCTGTGGCTCATGAATTTACTCTGAGAGTGCACAAAAAAAGATCTGTAATGAGTCATTGATCAATAAAGACTATTCTTTTTTCTTTACTTTTTCTTTTGCTGTCTGAATTAGAGTGGAAAAGGAAAAACTTGGATTTCATTTGTTCTGGTGCAAATGCAAATTCCCTCTGGTGAATGAAGAAAAAGGTGGAGGGTGTGAATAAAACGAATGGATATTTCTAGACTTGATAGATGCATGGAGAACACTGATAAAATCAGGAACTTTGGAGACAAAAGTGTGGTTTTGGCAAAACATAATCTTCACTTCAAACAGATATTATGAAAAAAAAATGAGGGGGAGATGGCTTAGTCGCCCATAAGTTATTGTTTTCTTTAAAAATGCAGATGCCTTTAAAAGTAGTTCATTAGCATTATTCCCTAGTCTTTTACTTCCTCTCTGGCTCAGCAGAATTGGTGCTGTTCATTTGGAGTCAACGGCTCCCAATGAGACTCCAAGTGGGAAGTGCGTCATACGCCATGGTATTGAATCACACTCATTTTTCTAATTAAGGATCTACCAAGGGTTTTATAAGCATGAGGCATTTTTGCTTACTGTCATGGCTTTCCCTTCTGTCTCCAAGAGGGAGCAAGACAGATAAGGTAAACATTTGCCCCCTAATTTTTGTTCAACTTAATATACCTTCTATTACAGTAGCGAAGCAGGAGGACAGCATACTGTACAAGAGTAATCTGCTTGACAGAGATGGCACACACGCAACTCCCAGGGTTTCTCTGCTAGTGTAATGACTGATTGACATGATCAGAACAGAATTCACATGGCAGGCTCCTCTTAACTCTATCTTTAAATAATAACACTGCTCCCAGTGCTCTAGAGTAATTGTGTCTCTGTCTGTCTTTGATAGCATCAGCTGAGAAGCATGTATTGTCTCCTAGGTTGTTAAGTGCCTAACAAGTCTGGGATTCAGAATTAAGTCAAAGGAAAAAGAAAGATAAAAAAAAGATACCTTTGAAACCACTTTGCATTGTGAGTTACCTGCCTGCAACCTGAAATGCGTTGGCTCAGCCTAGAGGCATAGAGACACTAAAAAGAGAGGCTCACTAAGCTCCTTCCTGCTGTAAAAACCTGTAAAGGCTTCAGAAAAACAATTGCAGTGTGGAGAAGGGCACCCACCACAAAAAGACTTCCCTAACGCATATGTGCGGAGGGGAACTGGAAGGGCTTTGTCACGAACTGCTTATTCCGAGTGTCCCAGTGGCCTGCCTGGGAGTGCACAGCGATGCTCTCTCAGAAGTGTGTTGACTGACATCTGCAGGGCTCAGATCTGGAGTTCAGGATACCAAAGGCATCCTTGTGGTTGTGCGCCAAGTAGTTACGGGGAGATGATGTATGCTATATGTATAAACAGCTATTCTCTCACAGGTTTGTGGGGTGACATATCTGTCTGCTGGCTGGCTGGTAGGAAAAGCATTTGTGGCTGTTTAAATGTGGGGTGAAGCCATGGCCAGAACTGACTTTGTTCTTTTTGGCTGATGAAGACAGATAAAGGGTGTCATTGGTAATTTGTCTATAAAAAGGGCTGTTATAGCAATTAGCTCCTAACTTCAACTTCACAGTTTCTACTTATTATCTGTTATAAATGAAGGGTGTGTAGGATCAGGAATGCGTCCTGAAATGGAAGGGCTTAACCATGACACCTGTGCATGCAAATACAAGTTGAAATCACTGGTACAATGTTTGCTTCCTATCACCACAGTTCTATCACCTGTGAAATTGCTTCACCTCGGTGCTGTGCTAGGTCACATTCCAGTGAGCATGACATGCATAACCTACCTGTGGGCTTAGGCAAGTGGAGTAAATTCACTCTCCCCCTTCACCACCTCACTTGCCTTCCCTCTGGTGCTTTGCATGACAAGGTGAAATGTGTGCCACTGGACTGGAATAAAACAGAAAGCCACTTGCAACTTCCTTAATATGATGAGGACGATGTGGTGAAGGGGAACAAGCTTCTGAGTTGATCAGACATCTAGGAGTCTTAAAGAACATTGCTCAGCTTGTGCTGAAAAGATCTGCAAAACTGAATAATAGTAATAACCCCCAAACACATCCATCACCACTCCAAATCTTCCTCTGATTAAACTGCTTGGAATTGAACTTGGCAATGATAAAGAATGGCATTTGAGAAAGGTCACAAGAAACATTTTCAAGTTCAGTTGACTGGAACAGATACATATTTAGATTGCTCAGTTGTATTGATCACCACTGATTTCAGAGCTCTGCATTTCTGCTAAGGAGGATGATTGTAGGTAGTAGACTCAAACCTGTCTGCCCCTTGCCGTGCACTTATGTCAGGGTCATGGAGGGACATTCCCTCATGGTAAGGTAGATGCATCATGTGGGCTAATCCAGCAGTCATCCCCTGTGAGGGAACTCAATGAAGCTGATCCTTCCATGCAAATGGGGCAGCTTCTTGCCATTAACCATGGAATAAGAGTGTGCACATTGCCTCCGAAGAGCCGATGCATTGGATCACCGTCCCAGCTTGCCTCGTGCTAGCTGTTCTTGCCTGCGTTGTATGTTGTGACCCTGCAATAAGCAACTGTTTTAGACTGAGGCAGCTGATCTTCCCGAGCTCACAAGCCACATACCAAAATGTTCAGCTGGCAAACAGCTACAAGGCACATGCTCCATGGTCCAGGACGCCAAGAGGAGGGAGAGGTCCAGGAGCAATTCGCAGGCAGGGCGAGCCGATGGCTCCCCCAGGGTCCCATGGCTACATGAGGCATGGGATTGTGCTGAGGTGACAGCTGAATGCAGAGCTACTTAATGATATTAGCAATGACTGACCCTACTCGCTCCATTGGGACTGAGTTAACCGGCAGCCCCCATGCCAGTAGAGCGGCTGTGGTTGTGCAGTGGCACACTGGCCGGAAAGCTCCTCCTTTGAATATATGCCTACAGCTGAAGAACCTCTGCTTGGCAACACCTGTAGACTAAAGGGTGCTCCTCCTGCTTTTTAAAGCACAATCAAAATGAATGAACAAGCTCAATCTATTTGCTCCCTACCCACCAGAAACTCCTTTGAACAGTCCAGTTCTATCCAGCTTGTTGATACTCCACCTTTGATGTACAAAGAATAAGTCCCAGCTTCCTGGTAGAGGCCTGGGCACTAAGGCTTCTGTATGTGAGAAGCTGTTCTGCAGAAACAGTGATGCACTTGAACCACTGAAGTTATTACTTGGTTATCAGACTAACTGGTTGCAGACAAATCTGTGGAAAATTCTATGTTTTGTATTTTCTCTCTTAAGTGTTAATGCTGCAGCTCTGGAGCTTGAGAATGGAGAATGGAGCAGCTGAGCTGCAGGACTACAACCCGAGATAATTCACACAGTGTTTTAAGTCTCCTTACTCAGCACTAATAGAATTCCTGCCAAACCCAATTACTCCCACCCAAAGCTGAATTAACTTGCCTCTGTAGCAGTAACTTTTTTGCTCTATCTCAATACAAACTGAGGGAAAATGATTTTACCAAGTAAAATACTTATCTGCTTCAAGAGTTTCACTATCAGCCATCTATAGCTAGGTACTTGAGTACAGATTTCAAACCATTAGCCCAACATTTTCAAATGCAAATACTTCTGGTTTTGAAATAGGTATCTGTTGTCATTGGCCATGTAGGTATTAAATGCCATAGAATGTATCCACCCTTTTTAAAAGTTTAAACACCTCTAGGAGAGAAGAGAACAAAGACTGTCCCATGCTGTGGGTGCATTTTGGGTCTCAGCCTCCTGATCCTCCTCCAAGTAGAAAACTGCCTCATTGAGGTGGGTGGATTTATATGAAGAAATTGGTGTCCAATTTAAAACACTGTCTTTAATCAGTCTAGCAGAGATAGTGGGCAGCACAGAAGTAGGAACTTGTTAGATAAGTCTCCATGTTTGAACTGTAGGACAGGGCTAAAATTGCCAAAAATTGTGCCACATTGTACACATGCCTGCTTTGCACATGCAGCTCAGTTTGCCCACAGGAGCTGTTCTGACGGCAAATTCCCAGTTTTACGCTTGTTGGCAGGCAAGCTCAGTGTATGCAGGGGAACAGCATGGAGAAACAATGTTATTCCTTGCGTCATACTTGACCTGACAAGTCCTGATGCACATAATTCCCCCCACCTGCACAGACCAAAGAGTAAATGTAAATTATGTCTTACTGGATCAAATGTTATCTTCTTAGTCCTTTACATCATTTTTATTGGTAATAAACAAAAGGAACTTGTCCTTTAAAATGACAAACTTTCTTTTACTTTACCCATATTGTCAGAAGTCATTGTTTAGGCCTCGTTTACTGTTTGCTACAAGCTATAGATGACTTTGTGGGACATTTCTGAGAGCAAGAAGAGAGGCTGTCTTGTGTTAATAATCATTGAGGTGTGGCTAGCATGGAGCATACAAGGAAACGTAAACTAACAGTGCATGAAAATCTGGTAGCTCTATTTTTTCACTTTATCATGTAAATCCTTCAACATGAGAGGAAAGATGAAAAGTGGGTCTCTTTGTAACATCTGTCTCAATATGGCATCTTCTGCTGTTCAGTGCAGGTAGGGTTTAACCTGGAGATATTTTCTCTTCTGTAGGAAGAGACATGGGAGTCTTGGACTGGAGAATTGGCAATTTTGCTGTAAGGCAACAGGGATGTGTAATAATCCTTAAACCTTCCTGAAGTTCATATCCTAATTTTACTATTCCAGATAATTTTTGTGGAGAGCTTTATAGCTTGGGAGACCAGAAGAGATCACTAGCTTTCTCATCTCAGGCCTTACCTAGCACACAGTGTTAGAAAAGTTTTATTGCCCCAGCACTAAGCACATGGTTATGGCTGAACCAGAAAATTGTGTTTCTGAGTTCAGAGCAGAGCCTGGTGAAGCTGTGATATTCTGGCACAAATCACACTCCTTCTTTAGGCTTCTTCTGGAACAAGACTCTTGGTTAGCCTCTTCTCTGAAAATGTTTGTACATCAAGGCTTAAAGTGCTTAATGGTGTTATTTGAAAATCTTTCAAATCCACTCATATGGATGGGAAATGGAATAATTACATAATGTCAGCAATAGCAGTAGAATAAGGCAAGCTAGGACATTCAGGCTTGTACACTCTAAGGTTAAATATATGATATTAGAAAATTAATTTTACATATGTTTGTTGCTGCACAATCCAGGGAATGGTGACAAATGGAATATAGTCAGTCCAGCAAGAAATACCAAGAGAAATACCAAGGGGAGCCAGGAAAGTGTTGTCAGGCGGCAATGACATCAGCCTGCAACCCTTGCCAGCCTCCCTCCACCACGTCCACAGTTCCAGATCAGCGCTCCACAAAGGGCCACTCCCTTCCCGTTAAATCACTGCGTGCAGGACCAACTCTGAAAGTCTTATTTCTTTTCCAGTTTACAAGAATGTATCCTGACTACCTGACATCTAATGTTGGATATTAAATTAATTTGTTTATATGAACAAAATATTCAGCATTTCGGATGGATTCCCTTCTTGCCTTGCTGTGGTACCCCCTTCAATTTTGCTTGTTTTCTCCAGAGCTTGTTAAAAAGATGAAGGCTCCCATTTTGTTGACTCGATCGTCCCCACCACAGTGTGGTTTGTTACCTCATGCTTTTGGGCTGCAGCCACTCCCACAACTGTTTCTCCAGGCTGCTTTTGAGAGTGTATATAATATCTGAATTCCTTAGTAAAGAATCTGTCATCGCGGGGATGAGGAAACAGTTTGCTAACTAATGGTTTTTGCTTGCTTGGCTTGTTCATTTCATAAATGATAGAAAATGTTCTTCAATCAATGACTGATTTATTTTCAAAGCTTAAAAATGTTAGAAAATACTGTGTGGGAAGTGGAATTTAATCTTCCCAAAGGAGACACTGGCCTTCAGTTTTCAGATTTTACTTTAAATACGTCTAAAAATCATCAATGGTTAAACAGAGCTGCTTCCAAGAATGTTTTGATGGCTTACAAAGGTCAAACTAAAGGTTAGTTTAACTATTTTATGTTGCATAACATTCAAAAGACAGTGACAGCTGAAATAACTCTGTAATTTTATGTACAATCAATATAATGGCTGGAAAAGCATGAGAAGGGATATATAATTTTCAGAACTCACCATAAAAAACAGAAGTAATGTTTTTATTGAGAGAGATGTATTTTTACTTCAGGATAGATAATGTGCTTTTCTATAGCATTGGAAAAAACTCAGTGAAGACAAAGTACTTCAATTTTACCATGAGACAAACTCAGCAAAATCAATTCTGTTGTTCTCATTGACAGTTATTGAATTATCTTGGAGTACAGCTAGAGCTTCCTTCTGTTTTTACATTGGAATAGCTCACACAAATTAGTATTACCACTTGTTAGCATTATTCTAGGTAAGCAATGTGAAGAGTAAATTATTTCACTTATTCTTATATTCGGTTTCAGTGGGAGTTAAAATCACAGATGCTCTATTAGAAGTTATTTTTTCATTCTTCATATCTACCAAGCAGCATCTTGTCACATAAGCATTGTCATAATTTTGAGGTGAACATGTTCAAGCCTGAGTCTTGACAAAGGTAGGAATTTCAAGTCTGTGTTTAAAAAAAAAAAAAAGGAAAAGAAAAGCAGAGTCAAATATATTGTTGACTGAAAGATGATCTTGTAACCGCAGCTGTGTTTTTGGATTTGGAGACTTTGTGGTCCCTCCTATTTCTTCTGTAGTTGTTCTGAGAGATCTTTCACCAGTTTGATTCTGCCCTCCCTTAACCCTTACTATTGTCTTAGTCTGCAGGTAGCTCCATTCCGATCTTAGTCTTTTTCTCAGATCTCTACCACTTAAAGTCTCTGCCTTTTAACAATGAGAATATCGTATTTATTGTGTCTGACATTACAATAACAGATGCCATAAAAATAGACCAAATTTTCTGCAGGAATTGCATGTGAGCATTTGCATGTACAACTTGTCTCCTTCGCAGTTTTGATCAACACTCTAAAAAAAAATACCGGAAAAACATTAAGAATAGAACATGGAAAAAATACAGAAAAGAATTAATTAATAAAAATAAGAGCTAGTGCAAATATAAACTTCTGAGTACATTGAAATGGAATTTAACATGGCCCATGTCTTAGTCTTGTCATGTCTTCCAAAAATAGTTTTGAACACATATACCAAAAATCACATTAAACTGTATTAGCATATTTGAAAGAAAGATGTGCAGTAGTCTGGATTTTTGGGGTTTTTTTGTTTGTTTTGTTTTGGGGTTTGGGGTTTTTTTTATTTGGACAATCCTAGGGTTTGTTTGTTTATCTTTTAATGCCAAAATTAAAACTTGAATAAATTTAATTAATTAACTAATAAGCTGATACACAAAACTTAGTTTACTTTCTGGAGGTATTGGGCAGCTTTGCCTTTTATTTTAAACCACTGAGATTATTTGTAACAAAAACATATTTTCCACTTTTTAATCATATTCAATATTTGCTGAATCAGCATTAATTTTGTACTAACTTCAGTTGATTTGAATCAGTATTTGGGGCAATTATTTTTTAATTATTTTTCAAATTTTATTCAGCTCTAGTTTGGAAATACTAGCCTTTGTTATCTTATATATCAGCCTAACCAGTTAATTATTCCTGGAAGTTTGCCATTGTTAAAAAATAATTTAGTATTGATTCATCCATATTTTTTTCAAATGTGTATTTAAATTATGTACTACTTTCTTTAGTCGTTGAGTGGAGCAATTAATGGCTTGCATGAGGTTTGTCCTTTGTAAATATAATTACAAATTCCTCTCTTCAAATGGAAATCGAGCTTCACAGAGCTTGTTCTGTCGTGACACAATTACGGCTGTTTTCCTGTTCCCGCTCGGGGTGGAATATATATCCATTAAAGAGTCATTAGATATAAACACACAGTCAACTGCTCAGTGGGAGCAAGAACCCACTCACCAAACCATGGGAGCACTCTTGGCGACAGGCTAAATGCAGGTACGTTTTTACTTACTCTCTTTCCCTGACTTTATTGATCTATCACTCCTTCCTGCATGCTGATGCGGCTTCAGTGCACTGACATCAGTACCGCTGAGTGGTAGGTAAACCCAATGATATACTGGATTGCACTGCCTTCAGCTAGATCTGTATGCATATATTAAATGGATCAAAGATCTTCCTGGGCACTGAAGTCAAATGACCCACAGAAAAGCCCACATCTATGGTAGCAACTTTTTTTTCACATAGCAGTTGGATGACAGCATGCGCACTACCTGTTGGGAAAGGTCCCTTGGACCCTCCAACTCCCAAACTATGCTCAGGGATTTCTTGGGAGAAAGCTGGTTGATGTGTGCATATCTCATGCCATGGGCCCTCCTCAGAGTTTATTAGTGTAGACAAACCTATCCCACTGACCAGAAATGTTCCCATGCACCATTTCATGTACTAATGAAAACCTTGGAAGCTTCACCATACTTGGAGTGAGAGTGACAGCTTGCAAGTCCCAAGGTGCTGAGGTGCCCTGCAGAGTCAAGCTGGCTTTTGAGTAAGCATGGTTGCAAAAATGCCTGTCATTATGGACTTCCAATTAAAGATGGGCTTTGGGAGATTTATTTTTGGTACAAATTTCTTTCTTGGATGCAAGTATCTAAATGCTACCCTGGGAGTCCTTGGCTTCACTGCTCTTCCAAGAAAGTTTCACAGTGATAGTAGTGCAAAGCACTTCAGAGGACCTGAAGAGGAACAGCTAAGCTTAAAGACAGGGCCATGGCTTGTTCCTTACACTGCTTTATCCACTGCTGTGGGATTTATGTGAGTGGGAGCACTTGGCCAAACATAGTATAGATGGTGTCACAGAGGAGAACACCCTGTATGAACACTATTAAATGGCTACTAAGCTACCTAATTTTTTTTTTCCATTTTGCAGATCCCTTCTTTCTCTTCTGAGAGGCAGGCGCATCCCCTAAATATGGGGCTGGTGCTGGTCTAAGAGCCTCCCATGATGTAGCAAGTCACTCTAATAGGGGAAGTTTGCTGTTCAGTTGGTGAGATAAGCCTTTATAACATCAGATGAATCCAGCTGGAGAGATTCTGAATCATGGAGCTGCTGTTAGTAAAACTGTTTACTTACATTTTTCTAATATTCGGCTGGAGATGGTGGTGCAGTCTTCAGAAACCTGACTTTTTCAGTGAACTGGTGTAGTTCAGAAATTAATCTTGGAAAGTGCAACTCATAAAAACCCAACACAACTTCTACTACAGCTGTTCCCTCTTGACTGAGAGTCTGTTTAGTTGACTGACATGCAGGTAGACTTAAGGTAAGTCTTTAGGTTACCATCTTCAGCTTTCTTTTTGTTTCCACATTTCCTCTAGTTTCTGTGTAAGTAGCTCAAGCTACTCACACAATCTTAGGCTGATAATCTAGAAGTGTGCAAGAGCTAGATCTGTATTTCTAATTAGATGATTTGTATTTCTCTGCAGAGAGAGCTGAACTCTTCAACACAGAGAGCTATCCGTTAGTGTTTATTACTGTTGGATCTCCTTTGCAGTTTTCTGTTGTCTAAGCTGAAATTTCAAGATAGTGAAATGCCATATTTTATTTTCAGATAAGATCAGAAACAGAAAGAAGGAAATGGTTAAAAACTTTCACTGATCTTGAAGTTAAATGGAGTTACATATACTGGGTTTATTTATATAAAGAACAATGAGAAGGAAAAAAGGAAAGAAAACAATTTCTGCAAGAAATCTCTTTGCTTAATCTCTCTATATGTTTCTAAATATTTGTTCCCACATCTCACTCACATTGCCTTCCCAAAATGGAAAACTTTTGAAAGCAAAACAGCAAACGGTGAAGCCTTTTAACCTTGATTCTGCATCATTTTACAATGCAAGGAATCTAGCCATGGTTGTTCTCTGGGTTCTTATAGTAGATGGCACAAAAATGTCAACAGAAATTGGTACTGCTACTGCGCTTTAGCTTTACATATCATCTTTCTGTATCCCAGGATGTTCCTATAGGCTGAAGTATTGTGGGTTCTCTCAACAGGGGTAGTTTTGCCCACTGATTTTATGGGAATTTACAACCAAGCAGTGAGTATAGGTGATTTCCAATGTTTGTGAGAGTTCATAACGTAGGAGTCCCAGCTGCAACACAGTTCTGGATGCTATCTGTAGTTTTAAGAAAATCTGAGACCCTAGAAATGAACAAGACTGACTTTTGTCCTATTAAAAATCCAAAGCATTTCTGCCCTCACAACATAGTCTTCAAAGTAAACTTGACCCTGGCTGTGAAATTCTCTCACGCATTGAGATACCAGCTTTTTGTATCCCATGGACATGGCAGGTTTCTGACTGATGTTTGGTTTAGACATATACACAAAGTGCCTGAGGCACCCGCTGAGCCTAAACAAAGAAGCCTGGGGAAGGTCTCACCATATCTATTGTCTTACACTGACATCGGCCTTTCCATTACAAAGCCCTTCAAGACCAAAAGTAATCAATAATGATGAATGTGGTTTCTTCCCTGTGTGCATCTGAGACAGATGGAGAGTCACTGTGGACAACAATAGCCTGCAGGCAAGGACCCTGACATGGTTGTTTAAAAAAACACCCTTGAAAACCTTGCATATAAAAATGGTACAAAGTTTTGTAGGTCCATATTTGCCTGCTTGATGACAGATTCTTTCAGTGAGCAGTAACTGCATTGCCTGCTTGCATGAAGATCAGTGCTGCCGCTGAGCAGCATCCATCTCTTAGAGAAATGGCCAGCAGTTTTTCCACACGATTCCCTCTCTCTGCATCTCCCTTCCTTTCCAAACTCCCATTTCCCAAGCTCTCTTTACCCCTTCCTCCATCTCTCTTCTCTCTTGCTAATGCTGCCTGCTTCCCAGCATGATCATTTACAGAGGCATCATGTAGCTGAAAATAAATGCCTCAGTTAGTTGATCTTGGAAAGAAACTGGTTATGGACTATGCTGCATTTTAAACCTCCTTACATATAGCTGTGTTCGGTTAGGGTCAGATGGAGGAAGCGGTCCCACAGTGGCGCATTCTCAAAGAGACTTCAGGTTTCGCTGTGATGACCATGGATGTAAGGAAGCAGTCTTGCCCAGGGGCCGGGAGGTTGGCTTCATGTTGTGAACAGATGCTGCATATAGCTTATCTTATCCCTGCCTGCTCACATTTGTTCCACCCACAGGATGTCTCCCCTCCAGCAGAGGTATATACCAGTCCTCTGATAAATGCAAAAAGAGGGGAAATCAAAGCAGACTGGAAATGGTCAGAACTTGATTATTTTTCCAGTATTGGTTTTGTTTCTCAGTCACCTTAGAGTTCTCTTGTAATGCCAGTAGAGGTACAGCTGGGGAGTTGAGAGGGATAATGATGAGTCATTAGCAGTACCCATAAAAGCATTTACAGTAGCGCTGACCTAAGAAAATGGTTTCATGGGATCGAGTGCACGCTCAGCAAGCTTGCCAACGACACCAAGCTGTGTGGTGTGGTCGACACGCTGGAGAGAAGGGATGCCATCCAGAGGGACCTTGACAGGCTGGAGAGGTGGGCCGGTGTGAACCACATGAAATTCAACAAGGCCAAGTGCAAGGTCCTGCACATGGGTTGGGGCAACCCCCAGTATCAGTACAGACTGGGGGGTGAAGGGATTGAGAGCAGCCCTGAGGAGAAGGACTTGGGGGTATTGATTGATGAGAAGCTCAACATGAGCCAGCAGTGTGTGCTTGCAGCCCAGAAAGCAAACCATGTCCTGGGCTGCATCAAAAGAGGTGTGACCAGCAGGTCGAGGGAGGTGATCCTGCCCCTCTACTCTGCTCTTGTGAGACCCCACCTGGAGTACTGCGTCCAGCTCTGGGGGCCCCAGTACAAGACAGACATGGAGCTGTTGGAGCGAGTCCAGAGGAGGGCCACGAAGCTGACCAGAGGGCTGGAGCACCTCTCCTGTGAGGACAGGCTGAGAGAGTTGGGGTTGTTCAGCCTGGAGAAGAGAAGGCTCCGGGGAGATCTAATTGCGGCCTGCCAGTACCTGAAGGGGCCTACAGGAAAGATGGTGAGGGACTGTTTATCAGGGAGTGTAGTGACAGGACAAGGGGTAATGGGTTTAAGCTGAGGGAGGGTCGATTTAGATGAGATGTTAGAAAGAAATTCTTTACTGTGAGGGTGGTGAGGCCCTGGAACAGGTTGCCCAGAGAAGTTGTGAAGGTCCCATCCCTGGAAGTGTTCAAGGCCAGGCTGGATGGGGCTTTGGGCAACGTGGTCTAGTGGAGGGTGTCCCTGCCCATGGCAGGGGGGTTGGAACTAGATGATCTTTGAGGTCCCTTCCAACCCAAACCATTCTATGATTCTATGATTCTATGATTTTAGTAAAGCTAGGAGCAATGGGAGAACAAAACAGGAACACAAACAGGAACAAGTTGGGTTTGGCCCTCAGTTCCAATGGGATGAGAGAGAAGCTTTCCTGTTTAATTGTTAATAACAGCCCAATGTAAGCATATTAAGAGGTTTTTATTACAACATATTAGTAATTAAACAGAAACTGTCCTAATAATATTTTACATAGAGTTCAACAGATTGTGCAATAGTGGATAAAATAGGGAAATATTACATTAAGGTCACAAGATATTTTAGTGTTTTAATTAGTATATAATGGGAGTACTTGATCTTAAGGTGTGGCTAACCTTGTTTCTAAACATATGATCCCCTCCTCATCAATAGGCAATCCTAGCTGTGTGAACTGCTCCACTGATCACCTAAAATGATATGTAGTAGTGCTGGCACGGTTTGCTTTTCTGGACAAAGGCACATGCTGTCAGTCATCTGCAACACCATGGCTAAATTATTGACCAATGTTACTGTCTTTGTGCATTGGGGGGAAGAAAACCCGTTGGAGTCAAAGCTTGTGACATCCAGTGAATGCTTCTTAATTCCCAGATTCTAATTTATATGGACCCCAGCCACAAGTGCGTTTCCAACCTTTCCCTTCTGTTCTTTTCTCATTCTCACAGCTCCAGAAGAGCAGGCGTGCTCTGTCCAGTTCAAGCCCCATTTCTCCCACACCAGTGGAAAGGAAAGAGGGGGGCTGGCATTTTGAATAATTTATTCCAGGCTTCCTGCATGGGGGAGGTGGGGAAATCAAAGGCTTCCAGAGTCAGTGGGGTTATACTGTTGCAAATGGGGGCACCGTTTAGCTCTGGATCAAGCTAATTCCTCCCTGTGGACAGCCTTTGGAAGAAAACAAAAAAGCACACCCAAAGACAGATTGTTTCCTTTACGTTGCTAACAAAAGTGTTTATTCTAGTAATAAGCTGGAGAGGACCAATTAGAGACTTCAGGGAATAGCTAAGTGAAAATGTGTTTTTGGTTATCCTGGAATACAGATAATTTACTAAATTGCCGTATTTTACTTCTTGTGGTCACCAGTGACACAGTGACCTCGTTGTGGTAATGCTCTTCTGCCATGCTCTGAAAAATCCAATAACCCTTGCAGCCACCCTGGGACACTGCTCGTTGCTGCCCACCCGAGCCCCAGAAATGTGTTGTGTGCCTTGTGGAGCGGATGTCCATGGAAGGTCCCCTGCTGTTTGCTGCCGCTGGGCTGTATATACCACCCTGGCTACAAGATCAGCAGACATGTCATGTCTTGCTATGTGAAAGGGAAGAGATGGCAAGAGGAAAGTGACCCTAAAGGTCCTTCCTGTGGTTTATTTGCAGCAATTCTATATTTACAATGTGCCTAAAAAAGCCTTCATTCAAATCTGTTTGGCAAGCTAGTTATCAGTTCCAGCCCAAAAACTTTATTTACATATCTAATCTCTACTGATTGGAAAAGATGAAGTAAGTAGAAAAGAACAGGATGGACAGATGAAAATGAGTCAATGCAAGCTTTACTTTTAAAATAGCTCTTTCTTCATTATCTTATGTTTTATCCCAAAGCCATGCCTAATCCTTGAGCACAGCTGTAAGTGTTTGAATCCTTTCCCTTCACTCTTAGTACACCAAGTTAACTATTTGCCCTGGGCCCTTGCATCTGGAAGGGATGCCCAGGCACTGGGGTGGGCGTCAAATGATTCCAACAGCTTTCAGGAACCTTGCTGCATGCTTGGTTGTTATCCTTTCTTGTTTGAGGGTTGGCTTACTGAACTATGAGACATTGTGAGTGTACTGTAGCTTTGCCATTTGTGTGTGTGTGTGTGTGTGTGTGAGAGAGAGAGAGAGAGAGAGAGCGCGCACACGTGTGCACTACAACATGAGGCTGGGGAATGTTACTGTACTGTTGCAGCCAGCAGTCAGCCTCTCCTTGACACATCCCTGCTGCATCTTCCATCTAGCTCAAACCATCTGCTGCTCTGAGACCTCTCATGTCTTTCCTTCAAGGGCATTCAACAGTGTTTCTTAACAGAAATGAAGGAAACCTTGAAAAACTCCTACCCTTCCCCTAGTTCAGTCTGGTATGTCCTCTAGTGTGGCCCCAGCTGTTTTCATTGTCGTCCACTGGATTTAAACAGAATTAAAAAAAAAAAATCTGTACCTCTCCTAATGTTTACTATCATTTAAAGTTTCCTCTCATTCCTTAAAGACTTGTACACAGTTCTAAACCAGAAGATAACAGCTTACAAAGATGAACCCTAAAAAAACCCTAGTGATAATCAGGTAAGGATACCCCATTCTTCCTTAGATCCTTCCCCATTCTATTTTTTTTTTTCCTGGCCTCTATCCGAATCTCAGAAATTGTATGTTTTGAAGGTCAGCAGACTTGTATATACTGAACTAGTCAATTTTGGATAAAGCAGCAGGCTGAATTCCAGCATCGTAGCCTGCTGCTGGGTCTCCCTTCCTGCCTGTAGTCTGAAATCTAGAGCTCAGCCTTCTGCAGCATGAATGGAGAGAAAGGCAACAATTTATATAGAAAGGTAATTGATCCCTCTTGCAGATCACTGGTTTCGTGCTTCTGATAAGACATCCATCACCAACCAGTTGTCAGTTTCCATCTGCAGATAGCTTTAATGCAATGTGTATCTTCTACCTCTGCCAGAAATATTGCAGTGACCTTCTCTTGAGATAGCTACAGCCTGGGTATCATTAGCAATTTCCATACCTGAAAGGAAAGTCTGTAAGTTTTTGACCAAGCAGAGGTAGAAAACACTGGTGTGGCTAAAGCTGCCACTAAAACATCTGTTGCTATAAAAAGCAATAAAAAGCTGTAAACCATGAACAGAGAGCAGATGGACAGTCTCGGTTGGCTGGTCAGTGCAAACCCTGCCAGCTTCAAGCTCTTTTCCAAGCCTGTCGTCAGTGACTCTGTCTTGTGTGGGCTGAGCTTTGGATTTCTCATGCTCTGTCAAACTACTCCTGCTGCGTCACGTGAACCAGAACATATAAAGGGGTGCCATGTGTCGACTCTATGAGATGCACTGAACTCAGGGACTGGCCATACCGAGTCTTGGTCCCCACTATACAAAAAGATGTGGGCAGGCTGGTGAGGGTCCAGAGGAGAGCCACCAGGATGATCAGACATATGAGCCATATGAGGAAAGGCTGAGAGAATTGGGTTTGTTCAGCCTTGAGAAAAGAACGCTTATGTGTGACCTCATCACCATATTCCAGTACTTAAAGGGTGGCTACAAAGAAGGTGGAGACTCCCTTTTTACAGGGAGTCACATGGAAAAGATGAGGGGTAATGGGTGCAAGTTACTCCTGGGGAGATTCCAACTGGACTCTAGAGGAAAATTTTTCACAATGAGAACCATCAGCCATAGGAATAATCTCCGCAGGGCAGTGGTGGATTCCCCAACATTGGACACTTTTAGCATTTGGCTGGACGGGGTGCTGGGCCATCTTGTCTAGACAGTGCTTTTGTCTAGATGGAACTTTTGCCAAGAAAGACTGGACCAGATGATCCTTGAGGTCCCTTCCAACCTGCTATTTTCTGATTCTATAATTCTTACCCTACAGAAGACTGTTATGTTAATGAACAATTTCGTGATGGACTTCTCTCAGCAATTGTGTGACTGTAATATATTTTGTCCTGTATTACGTGCTAGAGACCAGGCAGATCTAGGCTGGATGCAAAAAAAAAAAAATGGAAAAAGGTGTGGCCATACCATCTTCTGTGTACTTTCCCTGTGCCTGACTAACAGACATTAAGTTGAAACTGTTCCTGCGGCATCATTCAGTTGAACATCTTTACTTAATTAAACCACAAATGGTCAATGCATTGACTTCCAGGGGTAGATGCAGCAGTCCAAACTGAAGAGGTGGAACCTATTCTTCCTTAGAGATTTGGCTCCCTGAAAAAAATCAGTGGTGGCAAGAAGAAAATCTGAAACTTCTTGATCTGTCCCCACTTCTTCACTCCCAGCTGGCTCACTGTTCTCAGGATGCAAATGCTACACCTGTACTGTTGGACTAAACACTCCCAGGACTGTTTGTAGCATCTGGCAGGGGATAAGCCACCTCCACAACATTACCTTCTCTCTCTCCAGCGCAGAGTGGCTACAGGCAAACAGACAGCTGGGAATGGTCTCTGGGCTGTGCTAACTCCCAAACCACACCTGTGGACTGTGATATTAGGGTGTGCTGAAGGCTTGCCAGAAACTATTCTAATAAATTAAAAGTACAAATGATCAAGTTTCAGGGACTAGGAACATTCCTTGGCACTGTAATAGATATACCACAGTAGATTTAGCCAAGCAGCCCACGTTCTGGACAAAAACCTCTGTATTTTCAGCTGACAGCAACTGTTTTCTGGTGTCTCAGACACCCTTGCTTTGGATTTCTAAGGCATGCTAGAAGCTGCCACATCAAGACACCACAAAACTAGTTAGATATCTTGTCCGTGTTGGACATTCCTAGTTGGTAACTTAACCTCCATTTAATTTTTTTCCATTTCATCTCCTAGTTCTAACCATAGCCAGAAACAATGCTTGCAGTCCACAAGGAGTTTAAATTATACTGCTGATACTGAAATTACAGTGTTCATGCTTTAAATTATTCTTCCAACTTGGACGTTACATTTTCTTACTACATCAGGATCAAACCCCTGGGGCTTTTCCTTCCTACATGCGGTCATCGAGTGAAAATGCTTTCCTTCTGCCTGATCCATGAGTTCTGCTGCGATGGGCAGGACAGTGTGATCCTGTGTGAAAGTGCAAAGCCCAGGTGCTGCCTTCTTGAGTTGTTCTAACCGTACTGAAACTGCCACCGCTCCTGTGCTCTCAGCACCACATGACAGGAATTATGTTGTGTTTGACAAATTCTGCCTGTTGTAAGTTACCTTGTATACCTAAATGATACATAAGTAAGGCCTAATAATAGCAAGAGCAAAAGCTGCTCCAAAACACTTCTATGCATCATTCATAAGAGTAACAGAGCTCACTGTTCAGTACTGTTCTTGATCTTGAAGATACTTCTTACCGGGTGTTTTTTACTAGTCTGACTAACAGTACACACAGAGATGTACATGCTCATTAGGAACTCGTGCTTGGTGTACGCTCAATCTCATGTTCGTTAATGAACTCCACTAGTGCCCCTTGTCTCTTGCTCTCCATCACTCACCCTGCTAATGGTTACTCACAGGACAATCCCACCAGAAGTCGTGGGCCATGGTGCAAACTGAGAGCTGCCAACCCAACTGCATTTATGGATTTTAAGGGGGGGAGAAATCCCTGCAAATCTCATTTTAGTTTCCGTTACATCAGTAGATTAGTTTTCTAATGCGTCTCTAAATGGATATATGATTTACTAGTCATTTATTACCCACAACTGTCTAGCATGTTTATATGAAGGCCACAAATATACTTTAATGCGGTTACAAAATGCTTAAATGTAGCATTATCTATATCAGCATCATTACCAAATGATAGGGTTTTTTAAAAGTTTATTTATTTATTTATTATTTATTTATACCTTTTATATGATTTAATTTTCTTTTGCATTCATTTAAAAATAAAACCTTCAGTTTAGTCATTTAATTTGGTAGGGTTGCAGCAGGACTGCCCCATCGCTCTGTAAAGGAAGACCAGTATCTATTTTCTACCATGGTAGCTGGAAAGGAATTAGTTGACCTCATGCGACTTTCCTTTCCATCACCCAATTTCCAGATTACTTTCTGGTGTAATCTGGAAATCAAAGATAACTGTTTATGGGTCTTGACTTGTGCAGCCTAGGAACCATTTTAAACTTCTGGGTATTTTGTTATGAATGTCACTGGTAGAACTGGTCTTCAGCGCTGCGGAACGGCTTGATAGTCACTTGGCAGCCAGCAGTTGTGGGGTGCTTTCTGCATCTGTTTCTCACCTGCCAACATCTACTTGATAAATCTCAGGAGCAAAAATAGTCTTTCAGACTAGCTGTGCATTGTGCACCATTGAGCTAGCCATGCTACCACGTCATTATGATGGAAAATGACTGCGCAAGATAGTGGAGCTGGTGCATCTTTTTCTGCTCTTGCGTTGCAATTCTGAGGGTGCAAAACCCTCATGAGCTGCACCCACCTCACCTCTTCCTGCCAGAAAAGCCATTCATTGTGTTTCCTTTAGCAAGCACTGTGTTGGTGAGGAGGTAAGTGATGTCCCTCAGCTGTCCTGCCATGGGACAGAGCTGATTTTCTTAGGTAGATTCACCAAGCAGGTGCTTGAACACCGAAGTACTATCAAAATTAGTGCAACCGTCACCTCTGTTGATGGTTTTCGCACAGAGGCTAAGGACTGAAAAGGTCTGGAAGACGAAGTTCCTGAGAAAAGATGAGCATGAAGGGCTAATTGCATACAAAGGGCATGTGTCCAGATTGGAGGTAAGGGGTACATTTTTTGCTTGGCACTTTTGTGTCAGTTGCTGTTTTCACTCATTTTTCTAGTTGTTCTGGGGAAGTCACTCTTTTGTTGTACACTGTACTAAAAGTCAGGCAAGGACCAACCTGGTTCAGTAGAGCCTTACCTCTCTTCTCCATCCCAACTGGTGTGTTGTCCCTTCTTGTGGCATATGAGACAATTGTTGTGCTAAGCTCCAGGGTCCCTCTCCATTTGCAGCAGGGTTGCATTCATCCCACGTGCTTCCAGTTTGGCAGAGCAGATTCAATTCTTTCCTCACCACAGCAGAACATACTGCTTGTGACGCTTAGGTTTTTTTGCAGATCACCTGTGGTGAAAAAGCAAGGCTGTCCGTTTCCAAGAAAGTGAAGCTGACAAACAAAAATAGATAATCTGTCCTTCAGGTAAGCTTTCTTTGCAGTCCAGTGTGCTAGCTATTGGAGCCTTCTGGAGAACAGTATGAATTGTACGGTCAGGGACTTAATAATTCTTAGAAATGAATCATTGCTGTCAGAGTTTCTATGGAAATGGAGAAATAAATGAATAGTTAGGCTATTTTCAAATTAATTCTATCAGAAGATCCAAAGGTTGCGCAATGGCTAGAAGTATGCAAAGAAATAAATCATTTTATTATTTAGATTTCGCTAGTTACTGTTACTGTTGTGGGTTTTTTTTAAAGTATGTTTTATAGAACTTAGTCACAAAACATTTAAACTCAATAGAAGACAAACAGGACATTTGGCTGTAAGTTCAGAACAATGAACTCATGAGGTTTATTTTTATATGCAAGTTCAACTTGGACACGTGCCATGTAACACAAAAAAACAGTTACCACTTAATGCCTTTTTTTTTTCTCTCTTGAAATGATGAGGGCATCTGGATCCCATTTTAAATTGCAAACTAGGCTTTTTAGCTTTTTAAAACAATTTGCATAGCTTGAACTAATTAATGCTTTGGTTGATGTGTAGGCAGTAAAAGACAACATGACCCCAAGCATGAGAGAGGTGAAGGAGAATTGCATGAATTTGGGCATTTCCTAACTTTTGAGAGCTTGAATTGGCTACCCGAACATTTCAATGTAAGTAGGGCATACGCTCAGTGGATGTCACAAAGTGATACCAGAAGGAGACCCCTAGGATAAGCTATGTGTGTTTCCCAGCATCACAAATAAACACTCACAGAGCCTAAATGTGCAGCTTCATATTCTGTTAAGCCAACAGCCTCGGCCAGATGCGTCTGTCCCTCGTGAGTTAAGAGCCGTTCGCTGCAGTCCCTGAACCACGTGTGAGCTCCTGACACCAGAGGCCTAATTTCTGTGATCTGCACTATTTCTGCTGATATTGGGCTGATGTCCCTCAGTTCTAGCTGGCTGGACCAGCATCGACCAATGCCCAGCCAATTTCCTCTCAAGTTTTGGTGTGATGGTTTCTTCCACCCAGTGAAACTCAAGTCTGCAAGCAACCCCATGGTTATGTTTAAGAATGGCACTTCTCCATCCCAAATAAAATGTGGCATCTTATGGCTGGACTACCATCGAAGTGTGTGCTGTAGGGAATCAGGACCCCTCAGTTGTACAAAATAGTGGAAACCAGGAGTAACAGAGAATTTCTACTCAGGACAAATCCAGTTTGCATGGAAATGAGAAAACTTGAACTATACCCTTCCAAACCTCAGTGTCAGATGCATAGTCTTAAAAGACATGGCTTGGATTAGGTTTTTCCCAGGCTACAGCACTTTGCAGCACCGAGGTGAGGATGGTTGGAGGAGGGATTGCCTAGCTAGGGCACAGTGCTACAGACTAGGGAGGCATTTCTGCAGAGCTCTGCAGGAACTCAACTCTCAATGAAGCATTTTGGTTTCATGATACAGCTTGTTCTGCCAAAAGCATTCCAGCATTTTGATTGTGCTACCCTTCAACCTTCTGCAGCCTGCAATTCTTCACAGACAGCTTGGCTACAATTAGGGCTTTTTTTCAGAAGATGGTAAAATGTATACCATGAATCCCAAGAACTGGGGAATGTTGCTTGAAAAAAAATTTTGCTGGATTTTTTTTTTTAACTTTGACAAAACCATCTTTATTCCTTGTTCACAGAAATAGTTAGATTTACCTGAAATTTTCCAAAGCAGTTTTCTTTGAGGCAGATACTTGCCTGGCACCTAGGAAGGCTGAGTCCCTGCAATGACACTGTCAGGGAACAGAGGGCCTGGGGAGCAGCTCTGCAGGAAAGCCCTGAGGTGGTGGTGGGCATCTAGCTGAACGTGAGCCTGCAGTGTGCCTTGGCAGCAAAGGCAGCCAGCAGCTCCTGAGCTGTGTGATCAGGGGTATGGCCTGAAGATCAAGGGAAGTGATTGTCCCCCTCTGTGTGGCAACCAGTCAGACCACATCTAGATACTGAGTTCAGTTTTGGGACCTGACACAGGAAAGATGTGTTTAAACTGGAGGGACCTCAGGGGAGGGCCCCCAGGGTGGTGGGGCTGGAGCACTTGCCCCATGAAGAGAGGCTGGGGGAGTTGGGCTGGGTCAGCCTGGAGAGGGGACAGTTTTGGGGCACCTAACAGCCCCCAGCATAGATGAAGTGTCATGGAGGAGTGCAGGGTGGAAGAGTGAGCAGTAATAGGCACAAGTTGAAATGAGAGAGGTTCAGGCTGAGTATAGGGAGAAACTTTCCCCACGAGACAGCAAAGCAGGTTGCCCCGAGCAGCATCTCCATCCTTGGAGGGTTTCAAGCCCCAAGTGGTCCAAGCCCTGAGCAGCCTGGTCTGCCCCAGCGCTGGCCATGCTTTGGGCAGGAGGATAGGCCGGGCCACTCCCAGCCTGATTTAGCCGATCATCCTCTAATCTTAATCAACTGGACATGGGGTCCTGCTCGAAACACACTTAACAAAGGGTAGTGCTGCCAACGCTGCCTACAGCAGCTGTGCTGAGCTGGAGATCCAGACCTCTCTCATTGCAGACATGATGGGTGGCATCCAACCAGCAAATGGTGGGGCACCTTGTTCTTCCTTTCTTGCTTTTGAAAGGTATTTGAGAAGCTCGTGAGGTCTGGGTAGGTCTTCCAAATAGCAACCTAACCACACAGATTCATCTGTGTAAAAACCATATACGGTCTTAAACAATTGTGCTCAGGTCAACAAAATGTTACATTTTACTATATGCTATTTGATACAGATTAGATTTGTAAATTGAGAAATACTGTAGTGGTCCTTGCCAGGGCTGAGCAATCCAAGAAATATTAAGTTTAAACTTGATTCAGATCTGAACACTCGAGTTGTATCCGCAGTCTTGCACGCCATCCAGCTTAGTATCTATCACTGTTACTGTTTGTTATGACAGCTACATTATTTGTGAGGTAATGGAACATTATAAAACAAAGCAGAGCTGTTAAAAGTATCAAAATTCCCTTATTGTGAGTACTTTCATCTTAGGTTTCATTATTTTTTGGGTTATCCAGAATGTACATTTGTATACTATAGACATGATAAATCTTTATATTAATCTTTGTGACCTGCATTTGCCCTGGCTCATGCAATCTCAGTATTTCCACAGTAAAAAATAACAGAAGACTTGATGTAGAAAATTTAAGGCATTTACTGTGTTTATAAAACTCACTACGGGCCTGATCTTGTAATTCCTTTACTTGGTTAAATTTTCATTATTCATCTAAGCACTGTCGCCAAAGCGTAATGTTACGTGCAAAGGGAGGTTTGTAACATCAGGCCCTGGTGAGATGTTAACATTAGCAGTGATCATCCCTGTCTTCCATCACGTGGAGGATGTAATGGAAATGAAAGAAGTTCTTGTGGAAATGATTACATCAGCCACATCTGCTGGGGAAAGCTGGAGCATCATGCAGGCAAGCTGCAGGTGTGCTGGGGCAGAAGGGGGCTGAGGATAGCCCCATGCCCAAACAAGAGGCAAAGGGCCAGGTGAGGGGAGCCCCGCTGAAATGAAACCAGGTGCCACAAAGCCACATAGGGCACCGTCCAGGTTTCAGCAGGGATGGAGTTAAAATTTCATGCTAGCAGCTGGTATAGTGCTGTGGTTTGGATTTAGGATGAGAATAATGTTGATAACACACTGATGGCTTTTATTTGTTGACTTTTCAGCTTGTCATACTGGTCTGCCAATGAGAAGGCGAGGGGGGCCCAAGAAGTTGTGAGGGGACACAGCCAAGACAGCTGACCCAGACTGGCCAAAGCAATATTCCATACCATATGACGTCATGCTCCCTATATAACTGGGGGAGTTGGCTGGGAGGTGCGTGACTCAGGAACTAGCTGAGCATCGGCTCTGTCTGGTGAGCAATTGTGCTGTGCATCGCTTGTTTTGTATATGATCTTCTTCTTCTTCTTCTTCTTCTTCCTTTTCTGTCCTATTAAACTGTCTTTGTCTCAACCCATGAATTCTATCTTTTTTTTTTTCAATTCTCTCCCCCATCCCTCTGCAGGGGGTATGAGCGAACGGCTGTGTGGTTGTTTTAGCTGCTTGCCAGGTTAAACCACAGCAGGTGCCCAGGAAAGAGACAGCTATGGGGATCCATGTGAAAGCAGCAGCATTTTTAAGAACTGTTCTTCACATTAGCCCATGATGTCATCTGCTGGTTTATTATTCTTATTCTTATTCCGTTCTTATTCCATCATCATCATCATCATCATTATTGTTGTTGTTGTTATTATTATTACTGCTTTTATTGTTCCATTTAGATTGATACTAAATAAAGACAAGCAGTAACCAGAAAGGACACCTTCGAGGCCTGCCAGGGTACACCCTTAACCTCCCTCCTCTTACCATCAGCACCATCCAGCAGTTCCCAGTGAAGGCTTTCATTGTCTCCCCATTAGGGCATAATGGCTAATTAGGAACAGCCTGTGTGTGTGAACAATGTGCAGCCCCTGCCTGGACATCCCGCCAGGGCTGCAGGAGGGCAGCGGGCACTGGCAAGAGGGGGTAGTGCTGAGGGGGGGTGTGTGCAGAGGGGACCTGGCACTGACTGGAAATCTCAGCGTAGCCATTCCCACAAAACCTGAGGAAGACTCCTCATTCTTACTTGCTCTCACAGGAAATAAAACAAGTCTCAAGTCTGACCAATTTTCCTAGCCAAAACCATAAGAAACAAAACAATCCATTTCCTAGCCAAAACCGTAAGAACAACTATCTGCACCTTAGTTGTTGCTTATCTGTCAGAGGATGCAGTATAGTATATCAGATTAATCTGAGGAAAGGGGAGGAGAGATTGTGCTCTCTGCTGTTGTTTCTTTAGCTTAGATGAGTACTAGATATTGCTAGATGCCTTCAAGTTTCATTTTTTAAATCTCTTGCCAAAGGGGTGGGAATATGTATATGAGAGCTGGCATGACTTCCTATTTCATTTCACTTGTCCATCTTTTCCCCACTTCTGAGGTCGTCTTATCTCTAATAGAAGCATTTGTATATACTGCCAGTGGTTCTATATTTGTGAAAAAAAATTACGTTTGGCACATGAGAATGGTTATGTGAAGTCAAAGAAGGCACAGAACTCTCCTGATTAATGTATTTGTATAATTAATAATTTTATGAACTGCCTCTGGATATTAACATTTAATAAGGCAGGTGTCTTTTCTCTTTTAACCTCCTGTGCTGTAAGGACAAATTCTCATGAATTTTCTTGACTCTCCTGAACTGACTCTCCTGAATGAAATTAATTACCTTTTAAAAACTGCTCTCTGGGAGATCTAATTCTCTTTTTTCTCTGCTGCTGACATACTCCTAACCTGCTGTTGATCCAAATTATTTCAGAATCCTTATTTCTTTTTCCTCAAAAACCCGCTGCCTCTCTAAGAGAGATTTGTAAGAAGCAATGGCTCAGAAGCCCTTATTTCTAACTTTCTGCCCTCAAATTTAAGAGCAGACTGCTGGCAAGGAACAGCAATGTCTGCGCTAGCAAGGGATGTGGTGCCATAGGAGTGAGTCAGGGTATAGGATGCATGCGTCTATATGCCAAAACTAGGAATGGAAGTGGTCCACCACACTGCCTGTTGTGGTGGGTAGGGGAGAGGTGGTGTAACAGAAGTTTAGCAGCACTGCTTCATCACCTAATTTATTGTGGCATTAATTGCCAATCCTTGTGCAGCCCACAGAGAGCTTAACAGCCTTCTGGGTCTGGCATGGGCTTGTGCAGCTGCCCAAGAAACTTTTAGTGCACTTACAGTGCAGATTTACAGTGGAGCTTGGGCTTAGGCTGTGCTTGGATTTTTGGGACCGCTGAAACTTGCCATTGTCATTAATGTAGAAGAAAGCAATAGAAAGGGGAGGGGGATAATTACAAGGACATTAGGAGAAACAAAGGGGTTCAGCAAAGAGGGGACAGAGCAACAGAAGATACATTAGGTAAAAACAGCCACGTTAATTCTTGGTGCGAGAAGGAGCATCAACGATGACTTGAGGACTGCCAATCATCAGCAAATAGGAAGCACGTGCAGCACTTAGTCCTTTATGCAGTGTGGGAGCCATTGCAGGAGAGTCGTGATGGTTTGAGACCTTTCTTAGGCCTGTGCATGTTTGGTAAGTGCTACAAGACCTAGTGGTGATGTAGCTTACTCCTTGGTTCAGACCTCAGTGTCTCCATCAGGGGTTGCAGTAACTTACATATGCGTACGTATCTGGAGTGGAGGTTCTGGTTTGGTTTCCTCTGAAAGGAATCTGGAGAATGTTCCTGGTACATGTAAAACAGACTGGACCAATGCATGGTAAATTGGTCCAGGTAGAGGATTTACTTCAAATTGCCTTACTGCTCTGGGCTGCAGCAGCCTCCAGGCACAGCGCTTCGGCAGTGGAGTAACTGGCCCATCTCAGTTAGGAGGTCAGAATATGAAGCAGTGAATTAAGCTGTTGCTTAAAATGGAGTTCATTACCATCTGTTTGCAAATACATTTTTTTCTCTCAAAGAAACTTAAACTCAATTAAAAAATTACTTCCTGATAATAGTATTTATTTAAGTAGCCCTTAATTCAAAACTATTCAGCATGCTTCAGACTTAGAGATGACTTATACCTCTTTCACAGCTTCGTGAACTGTATGATCCTCAAATCTCCACAATGATCTCTGACCTCCATTAATATCTACTCTCTCATTTTATCCTGTGGTGGAGAGTCTGTGCCAGCCACCTCATTCTGCCCAGCAATAAGGAGCCCTGTGAGGCTTTATTCATAGAAACATAGAATCATAGAATGGTTTGGGTTGGAAGGGACCTTAAAGATCCTCTAGTTCTATGGGCAGGGACACCCTCCACTAGACCAGGTTGCCCAAACTCCCATCCAACGTGGCCTTGAACACTTCCAGGGAGGGGGCAGTTCACTGGCTTTCAGGTGTTAGTTACTGGCTTCTAGCTCTGACAGTAAGTGGCCACAAGCACAGCAATGGCTGACACCAAGTAGGAGGGGTGCGTGGTGCTAGCAGGCACGTCATGAGTGACCTGGGTGTGCAAGCTCCTCTTCTAGCCCCGCAATTGAGTGGGCCACACCAGGGAAGAAGAACAAGACTGATGCTATAATCTTGTGCTGAGGGCTTCCCTTTTTATTAGTATAAAAACATAGCTCACTTGTGATGTTCAGAAATACAGAATTTCCTGCTTTTCCAGGAGAGATATGCTTTCACTCTGCTAGAAAAAAAGACAGCTTTACCTTTTCCTTGCACCAGCATGCAAAGAAGTTGTTTTGAAAAAGAAAATCTAATTAAAAACTGTTAACACAGTCTTCACAGCTGAGTCACGTTCCCAGGTACCTCATGTTCCTCATGTTGTGTCCAACAATAAACATCTGACTCAAGACAGAGGCTGCTGCTCCTGGGGCCAGGCACCCGAGTGCTGGGTGTTGAGATATTCATTATCACAATGCTGGAGACCCTTTTCACATCTAGCCCTGAGCCTTGCTTTCTCTGCAGATCATTGTGCTTTTCTTCTCCAGTTTCTTAAAATATTTCCTCTGTCTTCTTGCTGATGAGATTCCTGGAACTGTGAGGATCCTCGCAAATTCGTAGGTGCAGTTTGTTATAGGTTGAATTGCAGATGTTCAGAAGCAAACCTGGAGAGGGGGCAGAGTTTGCCCAGCAGTGCTCTTCAGAGCAGAGGAAGCCCATGTTCCAGAATCTTGTCTGCAGAATGAAAGTGGAAGTAAAAATAAAAGAATTTCATTTGGAAGAATAGCAGAATGAGCAGAACTCAGTACTCAACACTAGTGCTACTACAAAGGCTACATAAAGCACTGTGATCAGATGCGTACCTGCATTTGTATTATAACGGATAAACAAGTTACCATCCTCTCAGATGAAGTTGTTTTAAACTCACCTGGTTACACTGGAGCTGATTTGTTTTGACAGCATGGGATTAACACACTGTATTAACTGCTGGTTATTTTGGCATGAGGTTTTTTTTGCAATATCAATATAACATAGTACAGTCACCAAAAATAACAGTGTAGTTATTTGATTGCTAGTCAGCTGGGTTGAAGTCCAACCTAAGAGCCAATAAATCATAGGGTGTCATTCCACTTACCCAGATAGATGCTGGGTTATGAACTATAGCTTATATTGTTGGTATTAAAATATCTTCCTAATGTGTCACACAAGCCGTCACAATTTTTATGTGGGGACATATCACATTTTCACAATGTTTCTGTGCAAGTCTCTGTAGTTCAGTACCTAGCAAAATATTAATTGCTGTTTTTTATAAATTTGACATGAGAAAACATAAATTTATAGATGAATATTTCACCATAAACCCCCTAATAGAATATAATCTATGTCTTTGTTTCTGTGGCTTTCTCTTTTTCTAAGGAATAAAGATCAGAATTACTGAATTCCTTTACAAAAGGTGTTTTCCTACTAATCCAGTTTCCATGGGAGTATCATATTTAGGTGTGAAACAAAAGAGAGGCAATCCAGAATGGATTAGCAAACATAAGTACTCCCAGGGACTGTGAGATTCCAGTTTGTCAGGGAGGGTGGGGATAGGCGCGTGGTAATGCAGAAATACGCATCTCCTGCACTAGAGACCTGATCTGCGGGAAAGCTAACGGGATTGGCGCAAAAGGGCAATGCCGAAGGAACTGGCCTAGTTCCTGCAACCATAGTATGTGTTTGATGTGCAGTGACATTATGCTGGTGGAAATAAATTATTTAGGCTGGTCTGAGGGGGTCAGCAGAGAAGTTCCTGTGGCTAGATATGAATTGTCTTCTGACACTTCAAGTACCTTTTCTGTTTGTTTGTTTGGGTTTTTTTTCCAATTCCTGTTCTGTTTTATCTGTGAAAGTGGTACTAGACCAGAGTACTCAGTGTTCAGTTGCTCCTGGAGCCGGCTGATAGATGACAATTTTGCACAGCTTATGCTGCATCTACAGAGTTTTTTTCATGTTTGATGGCAGGAAAGGGCCGTCTGTTTTCTGTGAATAACAGCATGGTTATGATTAGATTGTTCTTTAGGTGCTGTCACAGTGTGAGCTGATCCTTTAAAAGATTTAGGTTAACCTTTCCTTATGTATTAATGTAGTCTCTTTAACCTCAACCGAGTCTGGTCTAGGGAATGACAGTTTAGGAATCAGTATCCATGTCTATGTAGTAACTGGTATAAATGGGTTTGGATTTGAAGTCATGGTACGTCTGAAAAAATGTTGGTTTATTTCCCAAATTATATGCGTTATTTTTTCAATATGTGGTTAGCATTTTTCTAAACCAGAAATGAGAGGTCAGTGTCCATAATGACTGTCAGAAAGACCCAGACATTTCCTAACACTTATAGAGGACGTGTTACACACAAGTGCTAACATCAAAATCTAGCTCTTTGCAAGAACCGACCAAAAATATGTCTCTTTTAGCAGGCAGGAGCCCAGCCCAGAATATTTTGTTCTCTTATTTGTGTCTCTAAAGAGCTAAATCTGTGGTTACTAGGAGTGCTTTCTGCACAGCTCCTTCCCCACTACTTGTTTATTCCTCAAGTGTCCTTGAGTCTCCACAGGAGCCTTTCTCAAATGATGTTAGTCCATGTCAAGAGCAGACCAACCTGCAACTACATAGATTGCGTATTGGATTTTCATTAGTTCAGTTTCAATATTTGTCATTCACTCTGCTTCAGATAATTTTTTCCTATTTCTTTTTATGTACAAAAGAGTTTTAGATTGTTGGATAGCATTTGGTTTAGAGCAGGACATGAGAGTAAGACAGCAAAACAGCTGTAAGCTTCTGTGAGACTTCCTCCAGACAGGACTCTGGTGGATAATAGAGATAAGATTTCTGGGATTTTCAGCCTGCTGTGATGTGCACAAAATTAATCAATTTTTTATATTTCTGTCTTTGAAAGGTTGGTTTAATATGGGCCTGATGAAATTAGGCTATGGGCTCCACTAATTCTAGTTACCTTGCAGTCAGAGATAGAATAAATTTACAAGATTGATAAAGTTGAGCTTTTTGTTTAAGCCAATTGCTCTAGGGAAGTGAATGTTCTCTCCTCTTGAAGGAAATTGCTCCAGTTTAAAGGCATTAAATGCTTAATTTCTCACTTGTCTCACTTGCAAATACTGCTGATGGTTATGTTGTTTATCTAGACTGTCTCTTTCAGAAATGAGAAGTGGTAAAAATTTTTCTTAAAGTTTTTCTGAAGTCAAAGAAGAACTTGTGTATTGTCTTGTAAGATTTTTTTCCACCTGAGCTGAACTGCTAAACCTGATGTTTGACAGATAAATTAGTAAAAGAGGGAGGCTAGTTTCTGTCTGTTGGTAATTTGAATTTCTGTACAGAGGATGAAATTTTTCTCTTCTTTATGAAAACATACATTTGGAAAGTATAAGTGAAGTCATCTGAGTGTCTGCTATAAAACTGGTGTGGGAGCAGATTGGATGATTTTCAAAGGATTATTTGGCCTGTGATAGACAGGATAAAAGTGGAAACAACAATAACTTTGGATAGCTTTATCTCATCTAAGAGCATTGGAAAGAAGGGAAGCCAGGAACTGCTGACCCTATGAACAAGCAGCAGTCCTGACCCCTTCATACCGAGTCCTGCCAGTTGTGCTGAAAATCAATACCTAATAGAGATTACATAATAATAATAATACAAATCACTGTAGCATTATGTATTGAGGGGCTTCTCTTTTGATTTAACATGTATGCCAGCTATAGCAGTTGGCCAGATTTCTTTTACTCCTTTTTGTTTGCTCATGTTAGGGATGAATGTTGTAAGGTAGCCATCCCACTTTAATTATTGATCTGTCCCTCTTGATTTTCAAATTCCTTCTTAAAAATCAGTTTTGAAAAACCAGCACTATTCCATGGGTGAGGCTCGTTTTTAGCCAGAGCAGTCAGTAGTTGTCTCACTGCTGAGAATCAGTGGATAGACTCTGAATATTAAGGACCAGAGAAAAACATCTTTTCTACGGAAAAGTCTGTCCTAAAGACTGTTGATATTAAAGGTCCCATTAATTTTCCACCTGTTCAGATGAGGTTCTGATGATGTGAGCACTGGTCTCCAGGGACAGCACATGAGCTCTGGCTTTGACTAAGGATGAAACCAAGCTATCTCAGTCTGGTCACTATGCTCATGGCCCAGGTGAAAGCCTTCTCCTTGAAGGCAGAGCTTCCCTCACTCTCCTGCTGGAGCTACACTTGTGCACCAGGCATCGCTACCAACTTGCTACCAGCTGCATCTGGACCTTGGCACATAAATGCGTGCAGTTGTGTGGGTTTTCCATCTCTGCTCTAAAGCAGCTACACCTGTGGGCATTAAGACTGCACAGACTGTTCCTGCCCTGCACCCTGCTGCTTTGGAGCACAGGTGGAGCAGACACTGAGCTGCTTGTACCCATCCTTGTAGACAGCATCTTCAATTTCTTCAAGCTTGATGACCTCTGGAAAAAAAAAAAGGATTTAGTAATTTCTCCTCTACTTCTCCCTCTGTCCCCCCTTCCCACCTTTCCTCCCTCTCTCTCTAAATAAGTTCTTAGGATAGATTAGGATAGATTGGGAGCCCTAGAATTGCTTATACAAGTCTAAGTGAGTGGCTTCACTCCTCCACTTTCCCAAGGGAATAAACTGATAAAGGAATATGTTTCAGTGTTTTATTGCATTGGTCATTCACATTAACAATGTGTTTTTCCTCTGTGTAAACCTAATGGTTCCCATGGTACTTTTTCCTGGTGTTCTTGGCAAAAATTTCCTCCCTCTGCTGCTGCCCATGTTGTGGTCATACTGACCTGTTGCGTTCTTCTGTAGGAAATAGCTATATCTGCATTGTATATGTGTAGCCTGCTAATATATAATGGAAACTTACAGGAAGAAAGAGACAACTTAAATGTAACACTTACTACCTCCTCCTTTTACAATGAACATTTCCAAGCTGTAATGCAATGGTACACAAGCATGTTGAAGGAGGACTAATTTTGTGACTGGATTAGAGTAAAAAGAAAACATGCAATGTGTATATTGTTCTGGTCCCAGCAGATAGTTCACAGACATTAATGCTGGGACCAAAAATAGTCAAGTCAAGCTCAGTGTTACTTTATATAACCACTTAATATGCTACCTTTTCTTACCATACCCTCAAATGGAAAAGCCGCAATGTTGCTTCCAGCCATGCTGTATTTTGTTATGTGTTCCGAGTTTCCTGGGTTATAACCATCACTTTTCATTTGTGAGCTGCTTGCTGTAGTTATGGCTTCTGCAGCTCCTGCCGCATGGTTTTGTTCGTGCAGATGCCAGCTATTTGTTCAAATGCAGATAGTGTACTTTTTGCCTGTCTGCCTTTGGCCACTAAACCCATATGCATATAGCAATCGGTTTGCTGAGGCTCTGTTCTAGCCTTACTACATTCCTCCTGAAAATATGCTGTGTAACAGAATTAAAAAAAAAAAAAAAGCACAAAGTTATTTCTAGCAGGGAACAAGGAATGTTATTAAAGGAAAAAAATTATCATACCCCTGGAGAGTCAGTTATTCTGAGAATCATGCTTACCTTTGCCTTCTAGATATGGATTTAGAAAATAATTATAGTTATCCTCATAAAGCACGTTTTTACAACATGCTTTCACCCAGTGATAGGAGTTAGCATTGAACAACGTTTAGTCACACACATAGCCAAAGAGGGTACAGACAATTATTTCTGTCTTAAAAAAATACATGCTGTGAATTGTTTAAGTGGTTGGGAAAAATTTTCACTTCTGTCCAGGTTTACAAAATCTAGTTCATTGTGTTTAATCACACTGTTTTTCATTTTAAGGAATACAACTTTAAAAGCTGAGGCAATAATCACTGAGAAAGCAATTTTAAAGAAAGTTTCTAGCCTTGGAATACTTTCTTAATGGTTGGTGTTTGCTGTATAATGAAGCATTTGGAACTACCAGGTTTCATTTACAAAGCACCATCTTTGTATCTTCTCTAATGGTATTAAGAAGGGAACTTGCAGTTTTCAGCTACTTCCTGCTCTATCAAGCAAGATAAAGCCAAAGCTATGCCCTTGTCTGTTTTCTGGTTTCTACATTTGAAGTGGTCTTTTTTTAGCCATTTTGAATACAAATGCATGTTGAATAGGCTGAGAAATGGGAAATCCATGCGAGTCTTCAGCAACCCTGTAAGTGCTGACAGAGTGTCTGTTCCCACGTCTGGAAGACAAAGGGAGAGAAAGATCATTTTATTGCTCAAGTATTTTCCTTTTTCTGACTTCTATTTTCCTGACTGAAATCAATATTTCAGGGCTAATGGATGAGGACGTCTGCTGTTGCTGCCTAAAATGCTGACCTTGGCAATCAATATATTTGGCTTGGAGCATTTGTGATGTCAATTACTATGATAATACTTCAGCGTTTACTGCCTGCAAAATGTTTGGGTTATTGGGTTAGAGTTCCCCTGCAACCTTATCTTTCCCACTTTCTCTCTTTTTATATGCTGTAACTGCTGGGGACTCCAAACCCTGGAGCACAACTGTGTTAAGCAATTATTTTATTAGGACTGGATGAACGATGGTTTGTCTTTTGTTTTCTAATTGTGGATCATTTTGAAAATGCAGAGGGACAAGCAAGCTGTTCTGAATAATATGTTTCACTTCAACAGAAAGTGCTTTGTTCTGATGTTTTAAAATCTTTCCAAGCAGATTTTGAAAATTTCTAATAACAATGAAGTAAAGTTTACCACAAAGATATTACATACTGAAGAAACAGGACACCTTTTTGTGGAAAACACTGAAACATTTGACTTAATTTTTTCATTGTGGTCTGTACCTTAAGTGAATAATTTGATTGTATCTAAATGAGTTTAATGTCACCAATTGTAATTTTTTTTTTATCCAAAAATGATTTCACGTAAGAAATATCACATAGCCCAGGATTTTAATGCCAGTCATTTCCAAGTGCTTTCAAAATGGCACCTTTCTCCCTTCTCCTCTGTTTTATTCAACATGAACTGCCTAGTCTGTGGGTTTTTCCTGCTCTTGCCTGAACAGAGTAAGGCTAAACATCATCATCCCTGCCAACACTGGTGCTTACCGTCTGTTGCATGTCGGTTCGTTTCTGAGCTTCTGTACCAAATGACCTGGATGCAGTAAAGACCTTGACCTTGACATCACATTGATCCTTTTGACTGTAAAGGCTCTCCACAGACCTGAAAGATTACTGACCTCAGTCCAGAGCTTCAGTAAAGTTTGTCAGTCCCTGTAGAGCATAACAGTAGATAGACCATATAAATGATGGCTTTCTATTCGTAGGGCAGTTTGGAGAGCAACTGTTCACAAGGACATGTACTGACATGACAAGGGGTAATGGCCTTAAGCTAAAAGAGGGTTGATTTAGATTAGATATTAGGAAAAAATTCTTCACTGTGAGGGTGGTGAGGCACTGGAACAGGTTGCCCAGAGAGGCTGTGGCTGCCCCCTCCCTGGAAGTGTTCAAGGCCAGGTTGGATGGGGCTTTGGGCAACGTGGTCTAGTGGAGGGTGTCCCTGCCTGCGGCAGGGGGGCTGGAACTAGATGGTCTTTGAGGTCCCTTCCAACCCAAACCATTCTATGATGATTCTATGATCTAATCATATTAGAGAAAATTAAGGCTGTCTTGGAGCTTTAAAACCTGCTTGTGGGATTCTGGCCCACAAGTTGTCAATCAACTGAAACCTGACACAAAGGTTTACAAAGACTGACCATAAACTGGTAAAGAGTGACAGCTATTGTCCAGATCTGCATTTTTTGCAAATTAAAAGGAGTCTGTGGTTAACAGAATAAATGCTTTGTCTGATAGAGTATTGAAGACAATTGTTAGTATTGACATTATTTGTATTATATGGTGGGTTTTTTTCAGAAGGAGCAAAGAAAACTAAAAATGAGACTGTGAAAAGGTATTATTCATGCATACTTGTATCAGTTGAAAAGTTTGTTCCTCAGTCCTGTAATAACCAATACCTTTGCTCACATATGGCACTATTTAAAGGGTTTTCAAATGCTTCTTATAATGCTGAATAAGCAAGGTCTGGCCTGAAGCCCTTCAAGGTAATTGAGAGCTTTTCCATTGAATTCAATGGGCTTTGGCTTAGAGTATTAGTGAAAAAAAACACTTGGACTATTGTTATTCTCATATACTAGTAGAGAACTGAGACAAAAAAGTGAAATGACATGCTGTCAGTCACACAAGTTGGCAAAGACAGTATAAGAACTCAGTGGTTTTGCTACCATTCCAGTTATAGTTATTCAATCACCTCTGCTTTCAAAAAAAAAAAAAAAAAAAGAAGAAAAATGGAGATTTTTTATGCTGGTTAAATAGCCCTATGAATGGCTTGAGATCTAAAGAGACAAGCTTTCATTACATATAGGCTATCCTAGCTAATGATATCTCGGGTATGCCCTGAGCTCCCTGGGGTTTATGGCCTTGCTGGAGATATCGATCGCTCACACAGGATGCAGTGATGTGATCCTCCCTCCCTCGGCCTGCGCTGCAGTTTCCTGCTGCTGACGGGGATCACGTCGGCAGGCGTGAGTCACGCTCAGCACCTGCACTTGTGTGCTCTGGGGGTGTCCAGACAAAACTCAGCAACAGCCGGACTCCAGGAAAATATTTATTAGATGATGCATTCAGGGAAAACAAATATTGACACAACAACAGCCTGCGTGCCTGCTTCTTTCCACTATGGCTTACCTTTGCCTGGGAGTGGTGAAGACGCTCCCACTTTGCATACTCCTGTAATGTCCCCTTTTTGGCTTCACAGCCTGTTCTAACCAGAAGAAATTTTGTAGTGTAAAGGAAAGCCAGGATGCGGGCAGCCTCTAGGGCAGGCGACTTTTTGGGAGCTAGCAGCCTCCCATGCAGTGGTGCTGCCTTCCCCTTGCACCCCTCCTGCGGCAGTGGGACAGAGGACAGACCCTTCTCAGAGCTCCCCTCAACCAGGTGACCCCTTCAGAGCTCCACATGGTTTCTTGTGCTGTACTCGTGATAACCCTAGCAGCCTTTGTTATAATTTGTCTCATAAGTCATAATCTTTACTTCTTAATTTTTCTATTTTTTTTTCCCCTATGGATTATTTTTTAGTTTCTGCCTTTTAGCTTGGGGGAGGGAGTCTGTTGCTCACTAGTGGCATGCCCTGGAAGATCTGCTAGCTTTGAGTCCCCTGCAACACATGGGGATGCTATTCCCATCTGAGATCGATGTGCTTATTACCTTTTTTTTTTTTTTTTGTATGACTTAAGAGCACAATGTGTCCAACTCCACGTTTTTTTAGGTTGTCAGCCCTAGGCTGAGCAAATAGCACAAGGAGAAACTTTTCTTCTTGTTGTATCCCCTCCAAGACCAAGTGATCAGACACACAATGAATCCTTTGCTATCTGGAAAGAAGAAGGTCATTTCTGATAATGCTACTTCTGCAGGCTGTTCCAGGGGTCATTCTTAGGTGTTCTCTGAGGTGAGGAGAGATTCATGCTATTTGCATGCTGGCTGTATGAAATAGTCAGGTATGTCGAAGGAAAAGAAAAAGCACATACAACCAAAGGTGGCAAAACCCTGGAGCTTATTCACCTTCCTTCCTTGACCTCCATACTGATTTGATTTGAGGCTACCTCATCACTATATTGAACATGATTTACATGGTTCATTAATTAATAAGTCAAAATGATATTAAGAAGCCATGAGTGCCCTGTTAACTAATGGGTCTGTCAAGTTCTCACTGAAGTCTTCAGGGATAATGCCCAAGGGACAGAACTTAGATTAATTCCATTCATATCAACTGCCACTACCTAAAAGGTATGACTTAGCTGATGAGTGGTAATTGGTTATACGTCATTGTGACCAGATCCTAAATTTGGCAAAGAAAAAGAAGCTCTGAATTCTGCTGACCTGGAAGGCCTTGATAAAAACTGTCAAAGACTTAAGTGCACAATCTTCGGCTTTGTCTGGTATTTTGTATGTATCTGAGCTGCAATGTTGAGAAAGCTCTGGAAGGCAAGAGTCTTTACTTAAATATTCTAGGAGGAAGAGTTTAATATGTGCTTGTGCTGGGACATAACAGATGCTGAGATCTGAACAAAAAAAGCCTGGATAACAACAGCCGGATACAAAACTAACACAGGGTCTGCAGGGCAACTGGCTAGCCCAGGATATCAGTGTTTTCCCTAGAAGTCTTTTATTTCCTGGTCACTGGTGGAGTTTCAATCAAAATCACAGGCAACCACTGAATGACAGTCCCATTTCTGCAAATAGAGAATAGTAATTGGAAACTGTTCTCCTGGAAAACCATTTAAAACCTAGTGAATCAAATAAATATTTTTACCTTTTCCTTTTAGAAGTGCTTTGCCTGGTCTAGGGAAAGAATAAAGAAGAAATAAAGCAAGATCCTGCATTTGCCTTCTCTCTGTGAATGTCTGTCATTTAAAAGGGTGATGACTACAGACCATACTTTTAGGGTAGGTTTTTATAGATCACTGCAGAACAAGATTTAGAGCAGGTTTAGTGGACAGTCACTTTATTCTATTGAATGTATGTGCTAAGGATATCACTTAAAGAAAATATCATTAGATAAATCCTTTTCACTGCCTCCACATTTATGTATTTTGGAATAGTCATAGCAAAATAGAGAAGTTTGTTCATCAATCTCTTTTATTCTCTTTAGATATTTGTAGCCATTGTCATAAATGGATCCAGTCACTGTGTTCTCTCATGTGATGTTTTAGATCTAGTTGCCTGAAGTATCACACAATATGGGTGTCAAACCTGTGTTTGAATCTAAAGACAGTCTCTTGTCACAGCTGTCTTCACAGATGTGAAGTTAAGCCCCACAAATTGGCCCAGCCTGTGAATTTTCCCAGTTTACATTGTCCCGAAGGCAACTTTTTCCTGATAGTATCAAATTGAAAAAATAAATAAAAAAATCCCAATTCTTTTATTATTATCTAGGACAAGAGCATTGCATTTCCCAATGATTTGAAAGATCTCAGTGATTTTAAGATTTAAAATGGCTTACCCACTGCTTCCTTAAATATTAGAGCTGAGTTCCAGATCTAGGTCAGATCTTTAAAGCACTTCTTATACATAAAGAATTGCTGTTATTAAGGTTAATCAGGTTATATGTTTTAATCCCCAAGCAGAGTCTCCATGTCAGTAGAGTGCAACTGAGCCTTCATTGTTCCAGGCTGCACTGGGATCAGTGGTATTTCAGTAGTAAAAGAAACCCAGAGAAGAGGTAGAAAGCAACATGAACAATATCCAGCAACTGTACTGAAAGCTGAGCAGACTTAAGTTTTTTTGAGTCACTAAGACTAGTCAAGTTGAAACATTCATCTCCTCTTACTTTGATTTACCGCCACTCACGTTACAGAGTGAATTGCATTTGCTCTGTAAGCATAATTTTGTTCAATGGGGCAAAAATGTATTAACATTGCCACAGTAATTGCTCAAAAGGCATTATATTACTTGCTTGTTTTTTGAAAGTGCTTACAGATGCCATTTAACACCACACAGTATTAGATGTTATAAATACAAAATAAATATCAATCCTTCTCTCAATGACCTAGTGATTTCAACACGTAGTGAGAGATGAAAGGCAGTGAGAGGAATAAAAAAGGAGAAGAGACGGATGTAACAGCGTGTTAAGTAAATAGGTAGCTCTTACAATTGCATTGGTTCAGGCTTATCAGAAGTGGAAAAAGCTGGAGGGCTGGAGCCATCCCTGCGTTAGCTCTGCCTAGTGTTACTTGTACTCGGTCTCATGAGACGGGAGAGACTGCAGTATAGTTTATCTGCCCATCAGCAGCCCCACCATGCCTGACCCTGAACTGATGTTTCATATACTTTTGCAATAAGAAAGGTTGCATCCATTGTCTCTGACCAAAATCTAGATGTAGTATGGGCATGAGTGAGACTATATAAAACAAGAAAGGTTTTTTTCCATAGCTAATGCTGCTTTTCCATTAGCAGAAGTGAAGTAGAACTTTGACTGAGATCAAGTCCACCTGGATTTTTGATGTCTCATGAAGAAGTCCTCCTGAACAAAGTGCCCGACTTCCATACTGAGTTGATGAAGGCATACGGGTTCCTCTTTGGAGGAAAACCCTACCTGCCCTAGGTTGTGAGTTCTCTGATACCAAAGGTATGAAGAAATCCCATGGCTTTGCCACCCTTCTCTAGCTTTCGGTTGGAAGAAGTCATATTGTTATATCTAACTTCTGAGGTGGAAAGGAAGCGAAACGAAGGCACACTTGGCATGTTCAGGGCTGTCTGAATTAGTTCCAAATATGTTGGTTCCTGAGCAAGGACTTCTGGAGCTCTGGAGCCCTCTGCCTTACCCATGTCTTATCCATGAAAGAATGAGTCTTTAACAGTGGCCATATTTTCCAGCTGAATAACTAGAGAACAGAAAGGTTTAGTGTCTTGGCTTTGTGGGCTCTGCAGTTTACTGGACAAGGCTCTGTTAGCTCAAAAGAGCTCTGTGGCTGACAACCAAAATTTGACACCTAAGGCTTGAAAATACATTTTAAAATGACTCATATCTATCTTTCCGAGTGAAGGTAGGCTATTCCATAAATATGTGAATGGTTTATTTCACTGTGTGGTGAATATATCTATCTTTCTAAATTGCTTAATACATCTATATTTTCTAAATTCTTAATTACCAAAGCAAAGATAGTGGAACGATGTATTTCTAGGACATAGTTAGGTCTGATTCATCTTGGTGCTCCTGGATGAATAAGATCCAGTGTTCCTGTTAATGGATGCTTTCTATGACCCAGCCATCATAAAAAAGTGATGCATTACTGAGGATTTTCACTAGTAGATGATACTATCAGTCGTAACTGCACAGCTACCAACAGAGATAATTGTTGGTTTCCAGATGTTACCACTGTGGTCAGGGCCACTTGCTCCCACTCTGTTTAAATTTAATTCTCCTCTGAACCTTCCTTTTCATTAATTTAAAATTATGAAATTAGTTTCTACGTTTAACTACATGAAACAAAGACAAACAAAAGCTTTTTTAAAAGCCTGATTGATTCTGAGCGTTAGGAAAGTGTAGTGAGGGTAGCTACCTGACAAAGCATGCTTACTTAACACTTAGAAAACTGACATACTAGAAGAGAAAGCAGAACTGAGATTACTGTGCTTTTTACATGATTCACAAAAAACAAGCATAGGGAGCAAACAAAAGCACACTTCATCGTTCCAGCAGCATTAACTCTGACCAGAACAGACAGATTTTCAGCCTCTATCTCCATGGTGTGTCTCTGGCAAAAGAAAACCGAGAGGCATTCTGCAAAGTCATGCAGAGGAAGTGCTACCAGTTCATTGTGCTTCCTTGCACGCCTGAAGGCGCTCTGTGTGTGAGCATTTGCAAGAATAGACCATATGTTAATGACTTACTAACCTCAAAGCCAAGTCCGCATGTTATAAACCACCAGTATTACCTTTCTTTTGTGCACTGTGTTACAGCCTGAACAAAACCCGTCATTTCGGAAAATGTCAGGTACAAGTGTTGCATCAAGATGCAAACTGTGGAAAGTCAGCTCATACATTTACCAGAAAGCCATTAAGAGAAAACACATATGTACTGAAATCAAGATAAAAATAATATATAAATGTATCCACAAGCCAAAAAATATGATGTTCTATTATGATGAAAAATGCTTGAAAAACATTAAGAATAACAGAGCAGATTCTTTCCTACCATAGAAAGCTTTGCTCAACACAGGAGGGCTTCATGACTGCTGGAAAATATGAGAAAGGTAAACAAAGTACAATGATATCACCCAGACATTTTGAAAGGAGGTTTTTTGTTTTCAGACTGTAATTGGGTTGCATATTGATTTGCGTGAGTACTGTAAAGCTAACATATCTGTACGGTAGGTGAATAAGCTGATACTTTGCATCGTTCAGTGATTTTCTTGTGGTTTTAAATTTTCTTTAGTCATTTCCTCATCCCTTTTTTGTTGCAATAGCTTTGATAGTTCCCCATATATACTGCTTCTTTACCCTGCTGTTAGCCCTGAAAGGAATTGACAGGCCCCCTATCTGGCTTGTTAAGCTCTTGAAGCTTGCTGCATCCTGCATGTAGCATGTTTCTGATTATGCCGGCAGCACAGACATTTGAGCTCACAGCTGCTGTAGTGCTGCCAGATCAATACACCCACAAAGCACAGCGAGCCTTTTGTGTAGGTTCAGAAATCAGATTTCTCTTGTCTAGAGGGCAATCTGTAAAATAAAATCTCCTAACATGAAGTAATCCTCCTGGAGATTCACTGAGATATGCATTTATCAGTGTATTTAACAAGGCACTAAGAAGCTCTTGAGGCTGAGTGACAAGAAGGGGCTTCCATGCTTCGAATCAATGCCACCTCCCCCTCCGCATCTCCCCTGCACCACCCTAGACTCTGCACGCGATAAGGCACAGCATATGTTTCTCCTTAGACTTGTCTGCAAAAATATCAAACCCTTAAAAGATGCATTGGTTGTGGACGTAAACCTGTCAGAAAGCAATTATCAGCTGTATCTCTTTGTGATCTTATTAAGTCACTTGGGTCTCGATCACCTTGCAGATACCCTCCGTAGTGGAAATAATCAAGGCAGAGATAATGCAATTTATTGATAAAGCAAGGAATCTGACTGGGTCAGTCAGCTTGAAGCCCCCTCAGCTGTTACTTTGCGGGGGGACTGTTGTTAATTTCTGTTGGGGTTTTTTTTTGTCCAGCTGATAGGACTCAATTTATATTCTTTCCTTCCCTCTGATACAGACAAGCTCATTTTATTCCCCTCCAACTACACTGAATATTTAGCTTTAGAGCTAGTATGCAGGAATTGTCAGCTCAGCAGCCAAAAGAAAGAAGAGGGAGTGGGGTACAGGGAAGGATCAGCCATAGCATGTCGTGGAGAGCAGACTAAGACCATCCTCTCTCAGACATTTGTTCTACCATTTCCTTGAGAATGCCTGTGGTAGCGGTGAGCTAATGAGTTGCATTGGCAGCAGGACTTTGACTCCACAAGGGCACGAGAGTATAAATCCATACAAACTGAGATACAAAGGAAAGGGGATTGCATGTATGGGATGAAGTGACTTCTTTAGCAATTTGGGCTCATCTCTATCTGTGCTTTTTCACTCACTTGTAAATTATTTCCTTAGGGATTGGATTTGGAGAATCAAATTTGACCAAATTTCACCTGATGGTGAAATTCAGCCTAATGATGGATTTTTCCACAGGGGAAACTGTTGCCCCAGAGGAAGGAGGGTTGAAGCTTGATGAAATTGTAGGACTCCACTTCTGAGGAAATGGCTGGTCTCTGCAAAAATGTGGAAATATGGCTTACATTAACTTTTAAGCAGTCCTTTCCACTTTGTTTTTGTTTTGAAAAGCAGCTTTAAAAAAAAATTTTGCAGAGTGGTTTCAAAAAGCCCCTAAAGGAAAACACGTTAGGTTGAGTGGCAGGACCTAGCACTGGCTTGGAAGTGCCTATGGAGAGAAGATGCAGGTTTCTTACTGAGCCTACATGAAGGCTGTAAGGGTTTTGCTTTGCGCACTCACCATTGACCCGGCTGAAGCAAGTGAGTTGGATTATGGATGAAGAAGTGGTTCCTCACAGAAGAAGAAAACTTAAAAGCTTTTAAAATTAGACTGTACAAATGTCTTTAGTAAGGCTTCAACAAGGGTAGAGGCATGAGAAAAAACATCCATTAAAAGAAAAGCATTGGAAACACTTGGAAATACATATTCAGTAAGGTGAATCCATTTTTGTCAGGGCTACAATTATGCAAATAGTTTTATATAGTTGAAGATGTCCCATGGTTCTGCTTCCTTATGTTATCGTAAGGTGTCTTGATTAAGATCAGTTGCCTGGATTTTACTTGAAAAAGAGACAATACTGAGTAATATCTTTGGCTAGCTTAATGCTAGGAATTGTGGGAGGAATCTGTTCCTAACTGAAGGTCTCGGGCTGAGGATGCTTTGGATGCTTCTTTTTCCCCAGTCTGTGGGTTAAACTGGGAGCTAACAACAGACTGATGAAGATCTCTGGAATGAAATATTTTCTTTTCTCTAGCACAGCAGAGTCAGCAGGGTGTAGGTCAACAGAAAGGAGCCCACCCTGTGCCTGTTTCACTGATAGCTCCCGCTCTGCCTCCGTCTGTCTTTGCAGCCTTCAGCCCTACGGCCTTGAACCCCGGTGCTGACCATAGCTTGCTTTGCTACACCCTGGTTTCCAGTTCCCTCTAGTTGCCTTCTACACAATTGCTCTCCTACATCGCTACCAGTCAAAGAGCTTAGTCTTCTGTCATGGCGAAGGATCAAACTTCTAATAGGAACTAGTCCTTAACAAACATCAGAGGGTTTTTTATTGTCTTACTGCCTCTGATGGACACCTAACCTAGGGGACAGTGAACATCTTTTAGAAGTGCCTATCTCCCTCCACTGACCAGGCCAGGTACTTGCCTTTTTATAGATAGACGTATTTAGTTGCAGAAATGCTGCCAAAAGCCAATCAACTGGTGATATTTTATGTCTTACTTCTATAACACATTTATACTAACAGATCTTAGCAAAACCAAGCTCTTTGTTATAGTACAATCCTGGTTTTCTTAGTCTTGCTTTTACTTGGACTGATTTATCTTGAAGCTATAGACTGCAGATATATTTGCCTACCCATACTTTGTCATGATATTATCATTAAGAATATAACTATACCCTTGGTCTCAGAGCAACCCAAATCTTATCTGAAAAAAAGAAAGAGACGATAAGATTTTTTTAAAACTTAATTTGCCTATCTCATTACCTTTCTCTATCAGTTGAGTATGTTTTTCATTTTCCTTTCCAAGTGCACTTTTGTTTCCAATATCGAAGATTATATTTATAAAGGGGATCCATTTCAGTGATGGATGAAATCCATCACTATCCCTCTACATTTACAATTTTAAGGATGAAACTTTCTACCAAGCAAAAGCATAGGCAGGCACTTTGTCAGTACAAATCTGAGTACACGTGACTTCTTTTCCAACAGGATAAAAATAAGAGCAAGATACTGAGTGCAATCAGATAGGTGTGTACTAAGATGGGGGCAAGGCCACAGGGTGTCACAAGCTTGGAAACTGATCCAACTAAGAAACATTGTGATATGGTTAGAAAAAAAAGCTGAAGACACTTGGAAAAATGACCAATTACAGCCCTTTAGGTTCGTAATGCCAAATCATTTGTGCAGGCTGAGTCACGTACTCTCTCCAGAGTCATATGTCCTGTCCCCATCCTGTTATCATATGTATATCTCTCATATGCAGGCATCTTTCAAAATACAGCTGGACATAGAGCAGGTATGACACCAAAAGAGAGGAAATGCGGAAGATGAGAACTCTCCATCCCAGCTGTTTTGTGAATAACTGGTGCCTCGCCCAGTATCACAGAAAACAGGTCCTTAGACTAGCTGGATTAGTTTGGCCACTTGACCTTACATGACAGAGAAATGATTGCATGCTAACAATTTACTGGGTAAATCATTATACATATACTGCATATGCAGGACCCCAGGTATTCTGGAGTGCTCTCACTACAGTCCATCTGATGATTTTATTCTAAAATGTGATTCAAAACAGGTAATAGTTGGAGATACTTTCAGAGATGCTTTCTAGAATGTAGCCAAATGATCACTTCCTCAGAAATCACTGCACTTCCTTTGAGTAATCATTAGTAATTTATTCAAATGGCAACAATATCACCTTCCAGCTGGTTTCTACTCTATAATGAAGACTTATAGGTACAGACATTTATGCATAATAACACATCCTTTCTCATCACCCGTGTAAATTTAGAGCTGACCTGTGGGAATCAAGCAGAAATAACTTTTTGATCCCCATAAAGAGAATGACTTTATATGGAAAAAGATGGCTCTATCCCAAATTCAAGAATTACTTCCAAATGCAAAGAGCGAGGATCTCAATTCCCAAAGCAAATACTCTCAGATGAATCAAACTGTGCAGGAGCTAGAACTGTTCAGCTGGCCAGCATTTTCTAGCATTCAGAGTGGAAGAGAATAGCCCTGTTCATCTTGAGCATAATGTAAACAAGAGTATGGTAGAAAACTTTTTTTCACTGGTGACCAGATGACACTGCTGAAAAATATCTGGAACTGATCTGCAGTACAGCTTCTGCTGTTGTTGTGTACTGAAGTCGTGACTGAAAGGAGATGCTCTTCTAAGTGGATGGATGGAACAGTCACAGGTGTAAGAAGAAAATGAATGGGTTTGTTATTTATACCTGGTTAGTTTTCCTATATACACATGACATAACAGATTAATTAGATTCACCCACACACCTCGACTTCACCTGTGCTAGTCATAGAGGGCACATTGCAGATAACTTCCCTTCTCAGTGCTGATGGACAATCTACACACCCTGCTTGAAGAGTTTTATTCTTTAAAAAATATAGAAATTAGTTGCAAAATCACCTGTGGTATTTCATACTTAGCCTTTGCAAGACTTCCTTTGCTTTGAAGGGTTTTCCGACTAAGTTACTAATCCTATGACTGGCTGTGTGTCTAGGCCTCTCCTTACTCATATGGTCTGGTTTGAAACAGGAGCCAAATGAAGCTCATAGGGTCATAGGCAGTTTGTGTTAGTCATGTAGCAGAAGGGTATTTCTGTCTTAAAGAGTTTACAGTCCACCTGCATTTTAATGTCTGATGTTGCACAGAATAGAAGCCAGCAGAAGCCATTGGAAATCCTTCCATCATCTTAAAAAAACCTACATCTGGGTCTGTACATTTCACTGTGTGTTGATTTCATTAATCCATTGAGGACTGGTTTATTTTTATACGGTTAATCTGAACAACAAAGCTAAACGCAATGTGGCAGTTCAGAGAAAATGGAGTAAAAGCATTGAATTATTTATGGCAAAAAAATTAAGATCATTCTCCCTTCTTCTCCCATAGAGATTGGCTCTGATGCAGAAAATTTCTTAAACTCCGGCATGACAACTAATATCGTTTCTATCGAAGTTTGAATAAGTCTTGCAAAATCCTGTTTGTTGCTGATAAAGAGTATTAGGAGATACGGCCATGAGAGGGTAACATCTTTATGAAGGCAGAGAACGAGCCTGGGTCAACAACAGGAGAGAAAAAAATGGGGAGCAGAAGAGGCAGTATGTTACTATAAAGCAAAGAGAAGAACAGCAGGCAATGATGTGCTTTGTTTCCCCAAGAAATTCTGGAGGATTTGACCCTTTGCAAATCTGTCAGTGCTGGATGGGGATTGCAGTCCATTCTGCACAGTGATGCCTTGGGGTAAATAAAATTGCAAGAGGAGCAAAATGTTTACTTTACTCATGCATAAGCAGTAAAGAGATAATAATAAGGCTAGAACCTTGGGTAGCGTAATGTCTGCAGACATGAGCCATTGGTGAAAGGAATGCGTATTCTGCAGTCTGGATGATTTTGATATGGCTACATAGTTGTGGACTGCCTGACCTCTTACTCTTTCTACAGTAAAGATATAACTGTCTTTTTTTTTTCTCTTTTATATTTCAACATCTGATGGTTTTGCAAGAAAGCAGAGCCATGGTTGCTGGTCAGATCCTGCATATTTTCTCCCCCTTTTCCAAGGCCCTTTGTTTGCTTTTTGCTGTGCACTTACGGTGACGCGTCCCATCTGGTTCTGCTGTATTGCATGATCCAAGAAATACATAGTGCCGTTAGCAGTCAAGATGGGGCACATAGCTTGTTCCCAGTGTGCGTTGTCAAGGGCCTTAATCTTCCGCTTCAGAGTTCCAAATAATTTTTAATTTCTTTTTAAGTTCTAGAGTGGTAAACATCCCAAGGAACTCTACATTTCCACATTACGGCTGATTTTGCACCCAAGCAAGCTTGTTTAAAGCTAGCTCAGGGATCTTTGCACCAGATATACCCTGACTGGGCTGAAGGTCAGGTCCTGAACCACCCAGTCTCATCACAGCCACCTTGATTATGTTTCAGCCCTGTCCCCTGTCCTGCCTTGTACCCTCCTCTTGTCAGGGAGGGGCATTCTCAGGCTCCGTTTAGGGCAGGCTTGTATTGCTGAGCCGTGGAAAAACCAGGCAGTGCAGAGGCAAAGGACAGAGCCTGTGATAAGAAAGCATTCTTTCCACGCCCTCTGGTTTTTGTGACCCACATTTGAGTTTGAAATCATGGTCTTTTGAACTGTGACTCACCAATTTTGCTTTATTGCTGATAGTGTGTGGTTGGTAAATTTTATGAGTTTAATCAGTCAAGCAGCTGTATGCAAAGTAAAGCTGAGCAGATAGCTATTAATTTCTGCACAGTATAGGAATAGATAATGTAATGAGACTCTGTCAGGTCCAAAAGCAAGTAAATTAATCTGGCATTACAGGCATAGCCATTGCGCGCACACACACCCCCGCACCCAAAAAGCAGGACTTCCTGCTTTTGTTTATATTGTTTCCCATGTAGTTTGTTTATTGCTGTGATTTGTTTATTAGTCAGGTGGACGCACCGTGTTGGGGCATTGCCACAGAAATCAGCCCCGTCTGATGGGACCTACGGAAATGCCTGAGCTCAGTCGGGGGGAGAGAGCCCAAAGGGATTCAGTGTGGTCACACAGAGCGGCGAGAGAGGAATCTCCCCTGCGGGGTTCTGCTGAGGATTATACCCTCCCGTGGATGCCCTGATAATCTCATAATCCCTAACCTATGACTCGCCTCTGATCTCCTCTCATTCCAAATTATTTAGACTTCAAGTAAGAGGAAGTTTAGGGAAGAACAATTACGAAAAGCCATTTCCATTAAGCTCCTAAAACATTTTTAGCCAGTTTAACAGAGCAGTTAATGAGAGCGGTAGAATAGACCTTGGGAGGGTAGCGTAGATGTCTCTAATCTTTCTGCTCTGTTTTTCTTATCTCCACCACATCTGCTGAAGCAAACAAGCAAACAAGATGCGTTTCCAGTATGCACTTAACATTTCACATGCTATAGCTGAAACAGTGGGTAAATGCTTTATTTTTTCATTGATTTACCAGTTTTAATTAATGTGATATATATGACATGAAAGATTCCCTCCACATACACTCAGACAGACTTGTAAATGATAGGTTTGCTTACTGCTCAAAAGTAGATCCACTTTATCACTATTTTTTTTTCCCCAACAAAAAATGGATTATTCTGTTACAGCCCCACAGGAAGCCTGTTTTACTACAGCGAGGAGATGGTAGTATATTCTTTCTGATTCTGCCTTTTTTATGAATTTCAAAGATAATTTCCAATTAAAATAACTTAAAGCATAAAAGAGACTGGTACCAGTTTTTTATTCTTTACAAATATATGTAATAGTTGGGATTTTTTTTTATTTTGTTATTGACAAAGCTCTAAAATATTAATAATTCTGCTTTATGTATCTATTTTTCTACAGCTCCTGGGTAAAAGTGAACTTTTACATAGCTTTTTTCCTTGTTGTTTTTAAAATGTAATATTTAAAATATTTTCCATTTGCCAAACAGTCCCCTTCTTCATTTCTCCCACAAAGTATTGCACTTTCTTTTGTGCTATTGAGGTTTCTTTATAGTATGAAAAGGAGAAGAAAAATATGCACGTTCCAGAAATAACAAAAACAACAATAATAACAACTTATTTTTCATTAGCAGTGAAAAGCTGCAATTTAGCAAGACATGTAAAAATAAAACTTGTAAGAGTATTTGAAAGAAGAAACATCATAAACCAGGGTTTTTTCAGTTTAGCAGAAATGAGGGAATGTAGCTTGTCAGAGGAGAAGTACAGTTGGAATTCATTACCATACAGCACTGAGTGACTCCCTTTCTCCTTCCAGGCTATTTTCTGTTTGAACTGCATGTTTTTGGGGTGATAGTTGTTTTTTACTGTCATTTCAGCTCAGTGCTGTGATCTCAACTGGGGTCTCAAGGTGTTTCAGTAAGATAATTTGCAACAGGTAAAATGAAAAACATCCATCATTATCTCCAGCAATTTTTTTACAAGGCTATCAACAGAAACTGTCCCAACTGTTTGACTTTTGAAGGCAGAGTTATCCCTTTTGGACTGAGGTTTTTGCAATATTTCATATGATTATTTGTGCACAAAACTGTACTGTTGTATTAATAATTGGAGTAACTTTTGTTCCTTTACAAATCCAAAGTAATAAATGTCATCACCACTAAAATTGTCATTCACTTAATGATGTCAAATCCTTCTGAAGTCTCTAGTAGTCTGGATTATGCCCCTTCCTTGCAGTTATATTAGAATCATGATATAAAAATGCTCTATGGACTTTGCAGGAAAATATCATTAAAAGAGAGTGCTTTATCTCTTTTACCCTTTTGACCTCTCCCTCCCAAACATAACTAGTTTACTGTCCCTTTATTCTTCCTCTCCTAAAGCAAAAGTAATTAATCTACTTTCCAGATTTGCAGAACCTCATATTTCAAAAAGTGCCTGGTTTCGCTTAGAATGGCCTCGTTGTCATTGCGTGATTGAAAAATGATCCAAAACACTTTATCAAAGATCAAACAAACACAAACTGCATTTACCATTAGCTAAGTATTTGGCCTGGGCTGAGTCATCCCACCATGTTCTGGGCTCCTGAGCTCAGTATCATCCCTGATCAGCGCTGGAGCGTGGTACCCACAGGTTTAATTAGACCGCAACATGTCTGTGTAACTGAGTTAGAGTTTAGCAATAGATAGGTATGGCGATGGCCTTACTGCTTTGTTGCTGTGCTAAAGATAGGGCTTTTAAAAAAGTACAAGATAAATTAAGACTAATTATCACAAACTAGAGGAGACGGACAATGCGGGGCTTCTGAATTCTAACTTAAATTAGGAGCTTCTATGTGAAATTTCAAACTCCAATGTGAACGTAGCACTGCATACCTTCACTACTGTCTTTCTACTGCCATATTTGGCTGAAATTCAATGGGATGATGACACAGGTCTAATAATGGAAAGTCATTAACCTGAGGAAATCTCATTCAAATGAAACTAAATGGGGCAATGCAATAGCTAAAGCTTGCCAGGGTAAGTTTTCTCTGACTTCTTTTCAGGGAGCTGGAGCTCAGAGCAGTGGAATTTCTCCCTGAGGCAGAACAAAGGAATTAGATGTCATTTTGCAACCTTTAACTAAAAGTGATTTCAAACCTGAGGACTTTTTGCAGAAGAGAAGGTAATGCTTATCTCAAAGTAGGATTAGCCAAGGAAGAAGAAAAATGGCTATGTAAAGAGGAGAGAAAGAGAGAGAGAGAGATATTCATGAATATTCAAAAAAGGATCCAAAGAACAACTACCACCCCAAATCACGCACAGTTCAGATAGAAAAGACAAAAGGGTTCTGACATCACAAAAAAAATCGGGGAAGGAAACGGAGGCATGTGTGTTTATTATTTTGTCTAGCTCTATATCCTTCCTGTGCAAACTGAAGTAGTGGATAATTGTATTTAGAAACCCATATACATCTTGGGCATCTGTTAACTTTCATCTGTCCTGTATCACTGAAGAGTAACATGTAAAACCAGCATGCTGCAGGCTAGATTTAAGAAATTCAGTGTTTAAATCACTGTGGTGTCTGGAAGCTTAGGACAGCCTAGGGGCCATTTAGCCCCATTTCTGTGAAGAGATAACAGACCTCCATATTTTATCTAAGAAATGTGTCAGAGGTGCCAAGGATGGGACAAAGACCAGTAGACCAAGAGAAGATGAAACTCACATGTCTATCCTTGAGGTCCCAATACAGCAACCTGTCTAGTGTTCAGCTAGGGTTAGCCCTATCATCAGAGCTGAAATAATAAGCAAGAATAATGGCATAAATATATATTCATAGTAGTATGTGAGCTTGCAAATTGCATTCTTCTTAAGCTCTTGGCCTCAGACCAGAACTTTTTCATTTAAATGATGTATTAAAATACCACTGCGTTTGGTTGGGTTTTGGTGGTGTTTTGTTTTGTTTTGTTTTTAACCCACTGGTTAATTAACAAAAGCCTCTTACTAGAATGCAAAGAGCGCACAGTTGAAAAAGTAGACACATTTTGAGCTATTTTCTAAGCTAGTTCCTTCAGGGATAAGAGTTCCACTCAGCCAGAATTAGCTGTGAGTTTGGGAAATTTTTTTTGCAAAAACCCCATTGAGTTTGCTTGTTTCCATCTCCAGCAAAGATTTTGCCTACTTGTCCATGACCCCACTTCCCTATCAATTACTCCCTCTTGGCGATCTGAGCTGGTTTGAAATCTTGTATATCAACATCAAAGAGGACTCATCCATAGAGGAAGGGAATGTGGAGCTAGTCTTCAAAAAGCAAATGTCAGTGCTTCTCAGTCACATTAGTAATTTTTTTCTGAACTACAAGCTTCTAATGTTTGTCTTAGCCTCTGGGCATTAAATGGATCGAAGAGGATTGGAGGGGACAATGCTTATCTGAGGCACTCGAGCACTGGAGCACACGATCATCAGTTGATCAGTTGGTCACCATATTGCCACTCATATTAAGGAGCTAAATATAGGTGGCAGCGTTCACATCAGCCTAGTATTACCTGACCATCTCTACTATTATAGAGTTGTGAAACCAGAAGTTGAAGTATTTCAAGAAGGAGGCACTTCTTACACATGCACAACTTTTTACTTTGTCCTTCCCTCTTGTTTTTGCATTGTCTACATGGAGATGTCTCTTCCCCTATGGTTATGCTCTCATGTGTAGTGTGTAAATACCAAGGGGTTCCACTGAGGCTGATAGGGCTGGTTCCTTCCATAGCTGGAGCTAGCTTACATATCTCTACATGGCATAGCAGTCTACCAGATAGGCAGGTTTCTGGGCAGTGCTCAGACACCGATTTCATCTGCAAGTGTAATACTGGGCATAAGATGTGACATGAAGGGCTCAGAATCCCCTTCCTGGGACACAGATGTCCTCTCCCATCACGACACACCCACCCACCCACATGGTCCACCCCCAGTTTTCTTCAGAAGTTTTCAATGCTTGTGTAAAGGTAGGTGCTACAGCATGGCCTTGCAAATCTTTTCAATGGAGTCATGAATGCAGTTAAATTTTAGATTATTCTAAAGAACATCTCTGCCTTAGTGACCTGCATATTTGTTAGCGTCATTTTTTGCTCTATCCTCTAAACCATTTTAAGTGGTAATTCACTCTCATATAATTAGCTCAGTGCAAAAGAGAAGAGGCTTCCTCTTCCCTGTCCTTTGACCTACCTTTGATTTCTACTTCCAATTGTATCTCATGCTTTGTAGTGGGTTTTGATTTATTTATGACATTTATTCTGTGATCTTTTCGTCTTTCTAACATTTAATGTCAGGGTGAAGTCTTTCATGGTGTTGGGAACCTGCAGCCTCAGTCCCAATGTGAATTGAAGGGAGGGGAGTGTGTGGTGGGGGCAGTGGGAAACATCCTTCTTGTGCTTATGCCGGTGGTGAGCTCAGGATGTGGTCCTGCACTGCATATTGCGGGAAACAGGGAAAGCCAATGCCGTAAGTCCCTGCTTAAGCCACAGTTCCTGTGCTGCTGCTGCTAGTGCAGTGTTAGCATCATTACCTTTCTGTTGTAGTGACACAGCTTCTTTTCAGCTCCCAAAATGTGTTGCATGGTGCCAAAGAGGAGAAGAGGACCTTCAGCACTGCAAAGGGGCGAAGCTCGAGAATGTAAAAAAGAAAATAGAACCAGTGCAGGAGAGATCCCCCCAGGGTGGTGGGGGCTGGAGCACTTGCCCTGTGAGGAGAGGCTGGGGAAGCTGGGCTGGGTCAGCCTGGAGAAGGGACAGCTTTGGGGCTGTGTCTCCAGCTCAGTGCTTGCAGGGTGAAACTCAAACAGAAGTCACACTTGCTTTCTGCACAGTCCCATTCAGGTGTTAAACACGAATCACCACACTCTTTGGGGCACTCCCGTGTGCTGGTGCCCCAGCTGCTGATGCCACACTCTACCAAGGAGGTGGAGGCCAAGACCATTGCCTCTTCAGGGGGGCTGGCAGGAGGTGAAGGTGCCCTTTTCTGCTCTACAGGATTTCTCCTCTGTGTAAAGTCACTGCATTATTGTCTCCAGGCCACTTTGTATCCCCTTGCTGAAGGGGGTTGTGCTTGGCCAACAAACTGTAAGTCCCATGCGTTAATTCCTTTTCAGGATGTTTTGTTTTGGATCCATGAAGACCCGTTGGGCTCAAGAGAGGGCTTTATTTTAATAAAATCAGAGCTGTACTCCCCAAAGTTGAGGAGACGCTGATCTTCATGAACCCAATGGTTAGGGCATCCACCTTAGAGTGTGAACAGAGGAAACAAGAGCCAACAGACCAGCTGGGTTGTGATCTCTGCTTCAATGAAGAAGTAAGGACTACTAGAAAGGCCCACAAGAGATATTCCTTAGTGTGTCCTACAGCCCATTGTTTAGGCCCAGCTGTTTGCAGAGTGGTTATAGTAATCTCCACTGTCTGATTAAAACATAAGCTCCTACAAACAAGGTGATGCTTCTAAGCATGAGGATATATTTGGATGAGACCTCCACTCTCCTGTTCTCTTTTGCCCATTTCTCTTTGGAAATATAACCAAACAATATATTTTGTTTTGGAACTGATAATCTTCCATTTCTTTGGGCTACAATGAATTGAAATGGGTTCAACTTCCAGGTAGTGATGTCATAGGCACTCTAAGAAACAAGTGAAAACAGCTTGTTTTATCACTCATTGTTTTTACAATCTGAAGAACCTCGCTAAAGACCTAAGCGTGGTGATGCCAGGGCCCCACAGGGGCTGGGGACTCCCTGGGGTCTGGGAGGGTCGAGGGCTCCCCATGGTGGGTGATGGCAGCCAGGGCCCATCCAGGCGCAGGGCAGCTGGGGGGACACCGGAACAGCCCCAGCCCTGTGCATCAGGCACCTCCCTGGGGATGGGCCAAGGCTTGGACGGTCCATGGGTGAGGGTCAGGATCAGTCCTGCTGAGGAAGACTAGGATGGGACATGGCCCTGGGATGGCCACAAGGGTGCCCTCAAGACGGTGACCAGCAATGTGGTCAGGGTGTGCAGGGCTGTCAATAAGCGACTGATAACAAACTGTAGGTGGAGAAGTAGCGGGGTTTCCCCATTTCAGGTTAAAACCAGATATGGATCAGAGCCTTGCACGTCCCGGATTGCATTATCTCCTGAGCAAACTTAGTGCTGGCTGTGGGCCAGGAAGTAATTTTCCAGCCATTTTTCCAGCTGCAGACTGGAGTGCCTTGAATGTAGCCTTTATACTCCTCAAACATCAGGCCCTGGAACAAAGACTATGTGTGCTCTACAAAGACGTTTTGTTATAGCTAGGTGGATTGTATTTACAATTGGGATTACAGTACATGGGAATCAAGATACAGAAATATAAATGAGAAAAACCTCTTTCTGATGATACTGAATAAAATAACTCCCGCAGGAATTACCATATACTGACATAGTCATCATATGTCTTACCGGGAAAGTTGAATTTATCAGTCTCGTAAGGGTCCCAGCACATCTGCAGTTATGCTCATGAGTCTGTTTCAATATAGTACAGAAAAATGCTATGCTTGTTTAGAACCACCTTAATTTTAGAGGTGCCATAGAAATTGCTGACACCTCAATACTTAGTTTCTTTTCGCAACAGAACAAAATCCAGAGATTTCAAAACCTTCCTTAGAATGGAAATTATATAATTCTTAGGAAAAAGTATTATTAAAAAATAAATAAATCTGGAGTTCATTGAAATGTTTTCTTTTGCTTATTCAAAGCACCACAATGGTTTGTGTTGATTCATTTCAACACTGAACTGCAGATCACGACTGTGCATTGTCTTGAGGGAGCTGTAGTACCAAATCTCATTCATTCCCACACTGTGAGCAGGGTCCCTGGCTTGACTCCATCTTCTGTAATGCACTCAGAATCACAGGGCTTCCAAGATAAATCCTACAGTTTTGTTCAGAAAGGCGTTATGTGCATTACAGGAAATGGATAATTTCAGCAAAAGCACAAGAGAAAGGAAGTCCGCAGCTATAGACCACAGAAGGCATAAAACATTAGGAAATGGTCACTACATGTTTGCTTATTCATACCAACTGAAAAAACCAAAAACCAAACAAACCTTCGGAGTCATTCAGACCACAAACACCTACTGATTTGTATCCAACCATCCAAAAAATGAAGTATTTCATTTTGATTTTTATGAATTTAAAAAAAAAAAAATCTGCAACATAAAGCTCTTTAAAAAGCATCCAATACAAAAATTCAGGTGACAGAGGAGACTTACAACCATTTCTTCTGTCCAGGACTTCCATCAAGAAAATGCCTGAAATACTTTTGAACCCAGGAGTGGGAACTTTAGCTCTGGGCAAGCATCCACCTCTGCTCCTGCCTCTCCCTGGACTGCCTTTGGCACTCCTTTTTTGCTTCTCCTCAGCTGGAGGCTGCTGCCTTCCATGGTGGGAGGGGTGCCCTGGCCCACGTCAGTCCAAATGCATCAGACAAGTCCTATTATTTAAGGTATTTAAATAACTTGAGTAATTTTGAGTGAGGCAGGTGAGAGAGCCTTTGATGGCAGAGGAGCTGGCAGATGGGATGGCTGGTGGGTTGCATGGGGAGGCAATGGTAAGCAGCTGGGAGCAGGGTTTGAAACCTTCCACTGGCCCAGCTGCAGCTGGAAGAAAACCATTTGTAGCCATATTTCACTGAAGTGCAAGGTGTGTTTCTGATGATTTCATCCACAGTTTTAAAAGTTCTGTTTTTCTAGCTTACTTTATCACCAGGTACTCCAAAATAAATAGCATTGTTTGAACAAAAGATGTACTTGCGTTGAAAAAAAGACCCAGTGGGTTAATGTTAACACATAGTGTCCTTCTGTGGGTATGTTGTAGGTTTTTTATAATTTCGATATAAATCCACTGTGTATGCCAATGTGATTGTCTTCACTAGAGACAAAGTATCATTTTATATTTAAAAGTTGCTAAGCATACTTAGTGCACTGGGCTTTGATGAGTTTCCAGAGCCGCTGCAAAGGGGGCTGTTCCTTCTGGTGGACAAATACAGAGTTAGGAGAGCAACTTCAGGAATCTTAGGCTACATCAACTGAATGGGGAGCTCACATACAAAGATGAAAAACTCCACTTCTCAGACCAGAAGAGGTTTCCCATTTTGAATCCACAGCAGTCTGTAGATGCTGACTCCATTTTCTGAATATTTTTTTTTTAAAAAGAAAATCTTTTAAAATAACATTTTGTAAAGCATGAATATCAGCTACTTTTGCAGAATCAGGCTCTTGCATAATGAAGAAGCATTATTATATTAATAAATGTGGTTGTTATTTTCTTTCTGAGAGTAAGGTTCTGGTAAGCATAGCTTTTCAGGTGATCTTCTGCAATTTGGAGGACTGCATAATCCCAATATTTAGTAGTGTGCCACTGTCAGATAAAAATATTCCTTATATGGATAAGACATCTACAAGGAATGTATACTCTTAATAACTACAGTACTCACTTTGACAAATGCCAGTTGTGTTTGAATATGAGTTTGCAGAGCCACCGGGCTGTCCAGAGCCTTACAAGGTATTCACTGTAGTTGGTAGTTGGTGGGGGTGAAGAAGCAGAAGAATTCTTTCATGTCTCAGTTTGACTTAAAAAAAAATGTAATTCAACATTAGATGATTTAGGCTCGCTTTTGTGTGTTATCAGCTGATGATAAGGTACACCATGCAATCTGTTTCTGTGGGCATTTTAGTATCCTGTATGAGCCAGAAACATTGGATGCCCATTGGAACGTATCATATAATACTCGGTGCTCTGAGGTAATAGAAATGAAAAAAGAGGGAAAGTACTATAATTTAAAAGAGTTTCAGAAGAGTGTATGCTCCTAAGCAGGTCTCTGTTTTGTCACTGGATTTCTTCAAAGTAGCCTGCCTTGTTATGCGAAGGTATTTCCTCTGCTTCCCCATGTGACCCTACAAATACATTGCATCTTGTGAAATAGTTTGCCTTATTCTGATGCCACATTACACTCGTGACAAAAAACTACCAGTAAGACCGGGACAGCTCCCGGCCCTCAGGACCAATGACTCCAGAAATCCATTGATTACTATTTTTGCAGAGGCATCTTTTCCTTTGTCCACAATGATTTGGGTTGCCATTTCATTCCAGCCCTATGAAAGACAGCATATTCTTTTGTGTGTGTCATGTAGCAATTGACCATATTTTTCATCTGTGGTATTTCCTTTTCTTATTTTTTTTTTTCTTTTTTTCTTCAAACCTAAACTATCACTGTGTGCAGAAAACCGTATAGCTGGAAATGTTGTTAGCCTTGTAGGCAGCTGGATGTTTCTGTCATTAGAGCGATGACTTGGGATTGAGGCAGTGCTACGGACTTCGTGCTTACTGGGGGACATCTGTTGCCTGGCCCCTCCCTGCCCAGCACGCTGTAGCCCCCTCTACTCCTTCTCTTGTCTATGTTGGGTATAAGTTCTTCGAGGTATGGGCTGCCTTTGACTAAATATTTGGACAAGATATAGCATGATGCAATCTAGATATTTTTTGGAACCTCTGGGAACACAATCATGTGAACAAGACTGTTTTCTATGAATCAGGATTTTATCATTTAGCAATTTACTGGCACGCCCCAGTGGGGGGCTGAAATGCAATTTTCCTTATGCCATATGCATGCTGCAGAGTCACCGTGACAAATTGTTCAGGAGCTGGAGCTTTTCCCCTCCACAGAAGAAATATTGAGCTAAAATGAAGGCCAGTAAATGCTTAATTACTGATACTAAACCATCTTTCATATATATACTGTGAACATGAAACATATTGGATGGAGCTGCTGTCTGGCTCATTTTCATAATATGTGAAACTGGTAAATCAGAAACAGATGGAAGTATTGAAGTGGGAGAATTGCCCTATTCCCTAATTAACTTGATAACAATGCAGAAGAATAGCAATATTTGGGGTTTGCGGAAGACCGTTGGGTCGATATTCTCCCAGATAGAAGATGGATAGCTAGGACATGAAAATTATTAGCCAGGATATATATATACATTATTATATTACCCATTTATATTTATCAAGGAGAAGCTTATAAACCAGCTGTTGTTATGGTTCTCTTCTCCATCATTATATTCTGCTCTAATGCATTGTATAATGGGATTTTGCATATCAGCATAATACCAGACATAGAGCTGGAGGAAATTACTCTATTTTCAATGATTTACTGAAAAAGATGGTTTTCTGAAAAAAGTTATGAATTGAAGGTGAATCGTATCAGTACTTTTGGTTATTAAAAATGGGTCTAAACCAACAAAATGGTTGAATGTCCCTTTGGAGCAACTCATTCTTCATCTGGGAGACCTGGGCTCAAATCCTTTTTGTGCCTTTAACACCACACCTCTGGACTATTCAGCTGTGTAAACATGTGTGTACAAGCTTTTGCTCCCCTGTGTTTACAGTTCTGCTTTATGTACGTGGTGAGAGGTGCAGCTGACCAGGAACTAGAAGTCAGGTGTCTCGCACCTTGAACAGTCCTTCAGCTAGAACAGAACTGGGGACCCGTGCAGCCTCGGGGCCGGAGTTGCCTCATACCACCTGTGGCCACATCACCTTAAGACTCCTGCCAGTAGCCTAAGGTGTTGTTCGCACACGCTTTTGGCTGAAAAGACTAAGCATGACCAACCCTGAAAAGATTAAGCATGACCGAATCTAAAAAGACTGCCAGTAGAAAGGAAGCAATCCAGCATATATCTTATGGCTTGGTGGTTAAAATCCTTTTCTGGGAGGTAAGAGATGTGAATTCGAACTGCCACAGGCAGGGAATAAAATGGACCTGGATCTCTTAAGCCCTGGGCAAAGAGTCTAAAAACCTCTGAGTTACTGAGCAAGATTACCGCTACTGTTCAACAGCTTTCTAAACTTAAACTTTCTGCTCTGTTGCCTTTCTTACAAATGCCTTTCAAAAACAATAAGGTTCTTTTTTAGATTGCATGGAAGACCTTCAAGTGTTCCACCCACCTTCTGGCTTTTGCTTTATTTGGCAATAAAAAGGAAGCTTTTAATTAATTTTGATCCAAACAAAATGCTTTATTTGCATGTTGTCTTCTGGCTTTAGAATTAAATATCCAAGTATTCTAACAGTCCCAGTCTTAGCAAATACGAGAGCATGGGTTTAGTACCGTTCCTCTTTCTGAGGGTTTTCCTCTGGGCAAGCTGCTGTATAAGCACACACCAAAGGAAGAGTCTGCTCTTAGTGTGATGTATAAGGAGATTCTGCAATGCATAAATCAAGCTTTATGAAAATGGGGAGAGCAGCATGGTGAGCCCAGGCACTCCATATCAGTCCTACGAAGTCAAAAGCAGCGGGCATTGTTCAGCAACCGCTAGAAACCTGATATCCCCTGCTAGCTGCAGGAAATGGGGCGTAATGCACTTACGGAGTCCAGGCATATTTTTCCTGAGTCATGATTATATTAAATGCATTTACTAGGTAAAAATGAAAAAACAAGGGGAAAAAAGGAAGAAGATTCCATGCAATTACTGTTCTTCTGTACTTCATTTTAGAAAAAAAAAAAAAAGCTTATGCTCTGAACAGGGGAGGAGGGTGTTTGCTTTCTACACTTCTCTCTCTCTGTTCCTCATCCCCCAGAATAGCTTACAAAATCACTTTCACGTGAAGCCTGACCCTTCTTTTTGGAATCGGCTTCATGGCACTAGAGTAATTATGATATTTCAAATATTTGCTAGCTGTAGGCTATGGCGCAACTGCTGATAATCTCTGATGGGCTCTTTGGCATCATATGCTTGGGACTGATGGACAAACCCCTACAATGGAAGAAGGCTCAGGGGGCAGGCGATGTGCTCATGAAGCTCAGGGAAGAATGTAAGGAGTGACCACAGATATTGCACACACAGATGAACTCATCTGAACACAAAGGGGACTGGAGAGTGGCCTTTGGTTTTGATAATCGGCTGTGTCAGTTGAGTGGATCAGCTGACACAATGCGTTTTCCCTGAGTTAATCAAAAGAATGTGAACGTCTTCTTGAGCTAGCGAGACCAGTGTGGGGAAAGTGTATACGTGGCTCAGCATAGAGTATTTATTATGAACAATTAATAAAATGAACTTCGAAGAGAGCAATGTGCTTGAACTGGCTGCAACCTGTGTTTTCCTTCCCAGTGACTGGGGATGCCCAACGTTGTGAAAGTGAGCATAGAGACTGGAAATGGCAATTGCATGTGTAGTGGGATCCAATTGTATGTTGCAATTACTATATTGTGCTAGTATTCTGATTTCAGCACATTGCTGTATCACTCTGCTAAATCAAAATCCTGTCTAACATCAAATATCTTCAAATATGTAAATGTGGTATTAAACGTAAACCCTTCTTTGTGCAGAGTATAAAAAAGAGCCTGATCAGAGAGTATTGCACTCTGACGCTGCTTCTGGGTTCTCCACCTTATTTTTTGCTGCTAAGTCAAGCTTGCAAAAACTGAAAAGCCCGTTTTCTGTTTTCCCAATATTACTTTCTCAAGAAAGCTATTGAGGTAGTCAGAAAAATGTTTGCAATGAGAAAGGGAAGCGTGCACCATACCAACTCTGCATGAAGATGTGATCCACTCTGAGAAAAATCCTAAAATTACGATTATTTCAGCTACTCTGTTACCCTGCCTGAAACTGCACCACTGTTGCATCTTTGAGAGGCGGCAGAATCTTCCTCGATGATCACCCAGCTTCGTCCCAGAGCAATAGCTATCCTACTGGAGGAAGAATGGGCTGGAGGGGCAGCAGAGGGATAGGAACTCTTCTTCACCTCGTTGCTGTTGACATGTCCATCTACATGAGGACTGATGTAATTTGTGTTCGCCTGTGAAATTTTCATGGCTATCCTAATGAACATGAACAACTGCATACTTTGAAAATCTTGACATTTCCTTTACGTCAGTAACTTCCTGAATCAATTGCTTCTCCTTCTTTCCTCACGTTATATGATAAGCTTCTGGAGTAAGAATATTAAAAGCTCAGGAGTCAAACATTGAAAAGTAAGAAAAAGTCATATTTAAAGCTCTTTGCATTGTTAGCTACATGATAATATACTGATTTTTGTGAATTCTTATGATGTAGTGTTGGGAAAGTAAATGATATGCCTCACTCTAATCATTAATTATTAAATATTATCTGTTGACATGCTTTAGTTGTAATTGCTTTCTTAGTCACCGTATATCTCTTGTTGAATGTATTTGAAATATATTTTCAGATATATTTTTCAGATCTTTTTTTCTCCTGTCCTTTTGGACAGAAGACATTTGCCAAGTTCTGAGCTTAGAATTTCTGAGTTCTTGTCACAGCTTAGTTATTGATTTACTGGAAGATATGCCTGTTTCTCACTCTGTCTGCAGACAAGGACAACAGTTTTCCCAAAATCTCCTTCACTGTTTAAAAGGATCAATTAATATTTGAAGATATAAACTGTGTAGGAGAGAAAAGTAGTACTATTTGGAAGTCTTTTAAATATTATTTCTTACCAGAGGTAATTCGAAAATTATACATCCAGACCTGTACTGAACTGTTTCTGAACACATCTCTAAAAGAAATAGAGTTCTGATTGTCTTCCAACATTTTATGACTTACAGAAAGTTTTCTATAATGCAGGAATATTATTTTAAAGTTAGAACAACATAATGTCTTTTTAAACACTGTACTTTAACACGTTCCAGTCAAATGGTTTCAAATAGGACTTTTTCCTAAAGAATTAAGTGAAATTAAGCTGAAGCTGGAAATGGTGCTAGAATTCCTACCAGAAAACAGTGATTGTGTTTCAACTACTATTTCCTGCAGGGCCATATTTTAAATCACTGAAAATCTTACTAGTATGTACTTTGGTGTATTTGGGAGTGAAATATCCATGTGTAAAAAGTGATTAAAACACCCTACCTTCTGATTTCTCAATTACCGCTTCTTTCTGACAACTCCAGACCATTTTTAGTGTACTACAAGCTTAGTTACACTGTATTGCCACATTATTCTCTGCAGATTTATATTCCTTTAATGGTCTTCCAAAGGCCAAGAGGCAACATTTGGCAACATTTACATTATGTGGTGGTCACATCTATTCAAGGAAGCATTTCAGCTACCACAGTTACTCTGTGGCAAGAATAAGAATGACACTCAAATCGTTGTGCAAAAAGCAGATATAGTATAAAATAAATGTATTCAATAAGCAAATGAAATAAACGGAGTTATATATGCAGGGATTTGACATGCTAGGATCCCTCACCTCCATTTTTTTTTCTGAAGCTGTTGAGCCAGACAAAGTTTAAAATAAAGTTAAGTAGGTCTTTAAGACTTTGGAGGCTTGGCAATGCTAAGTCCTGAAAATTTAGTCTAATGTTAAGCCAGCTGTGGTCAGCCCTCACCAAAATTGCTTTTCCCTGAACTACTCATTTAAAATGCCAGCTGGCCAGCAACCAGCATATACGTAATGCATTGTGTATTGACATCGTGTAGCTGATATGGAGCTCAACATGATTTTCAAGGCAAACTTGGGAAACTTTCCAAATTATGTCCTAACACCACTGAAAAGACCAGACTACTGAAATGGAAATAGCTCCACAGCATAACATAACTTTTACTCGATTATGTAAATATTAAGAGAACTTTAAAATTATGCCCAGAGACAAGGTCATTTCATTTAAGACCCACGTTAGCTCTCTGAGGAAAAAAGGTCACAGCTTATTTGCTTTACACCTGGCCTGAAAAGGAAATACTTGTACAGAAACATTTGTTTGAGTGTCTGTCAGGGAAATCTACCTCTTCATGATAAAAGATGCTGGGAGTTCCCAGGCAGCAGTATGGTAACCCTCAGCCCTAGCTCCACAGCTCGTATCTCTTCACAAGCACTGCACGACACAGAGTGGATGTACCTACTACGGCATTCTCTTGGGCCATCCAGAAGTGACGGAAATGAAGACATGAGAAGCACCTAGATTTGAATTGCTAGCTCTAAGTGCGTGCAAGGCTACACTTATTTCCTTGGAAAGGCCCACAGCCTGGATGAGACCTTCCATCTGCTTTGACCAGTCAAATGTTCTGAGTCAAGAGATGGAGTTGTACTGTAGTACACAACTACTGCGCAGGGTAGATGCCACCCCACTTTGCCTCCAGGAACTACAGTGCAAGATAAACATGGCCACCATGCTTCAGCATCTGATTCTTCTCTCTCACTTGTGTATGTGACACACTACAATGGAAATAGTGTGTCATCTCTGGGGAAGATATACCATATTGAGAACAAATAATCTGAAGAGAAATTAGGTCCAACAAGCTGCATTAGACACATGGTTCTTCTAAGTGTATGTTTTTATGCAATTAGATTACAAAGGGCAATCTTTCACACCAATCCTGTCTTCATGTGATGGAGCATTAAAGATTTTCTCCAGGGTCTGTATTATTTGTATTCCTTAAAGATTTAACAAGGAACCAAGATTTACATGAATCTCTCTTTGCCTGGAATCATAGTTGTTTTTTCCCCAGAATAATGAAGCTGTTTCACAATCACTGGCAGACATGAGGCCAATAACATAACATTTCCCACATACTTCACATTCCAGTGTCTTGGAAGGGAGCTTTTAGATATGGCTTCTTAAAAGCAGTTGGAAGTTTGAATTAAAATGTCTCTGAATGTGGCTCCAAGTCTCAGTCCATTTCTTGAAACACTGAGTAATACTGATGTGTTGACAGAGGATGGCTATACAAGTCCATTAGCAAAAGTCAACCCCTGTTCAATAGGAAGCAACAAACTCTTGTACGCAGCTGCAGCAGTAAAAAAAAAAAACCCTGGAAAACCTAAAAGGTAGAAACTTTATTTTCCAATAACAAATTAAAGTGGGCATTTCTTTCTTTCTTGCTCTTGCCCAATCTAACACAAAGCTTCCCAAGGAGTAGGAGTTCATATGCAAATTCCTTGTGCTGTCCTTCACCATTAATATGGCAATTAATTTTTTTTTCAAACAAAAAATACTTCTCCGTTTTCAAAGAAGAAATTGCCTCATCATCCATGAACAAAGGAGACTAGTGGTGGGTTTTTTTGGTGTAGTAAGGTAGAACTTGATGAAGCATAATTTTTTTCCTATTAGGCATAAGATTCTGCATCTTGAAGAGCCTATATGCTGGCAATACTGGCAATCCAGAGAAAGAGTTTATATTTCCGCAAGAGTGCAGTAGAGAAAAATAGCGGTCATTCCATTTGTGCACAGACAGTGACCATTTCAAAGCACCACTTTTCAAGGCAAAGCATTATTAGAATGGCTCATGAACTTTCTGCGTGCTCTGTGACTTCATTTTCTTAAAACTCCTGGATTCTTACAGTGTGTGAGAATCTCACATATATGCAGATCTGCACCCCTTCAAATCTGATACTGCAGGTATATTGCAATCCAGAGGTACTGCACAAAGCTTTACCATGCTTCTCCTTCATCTGTCAAAGTACTTACACTTGTGCCTTTGGTGCGGCTGAAATCTGTCATGTGGGGCCCATTCTTCTTCAGGGGAGGTGTTATGTTTCAGTATGGTGATTTGGCTTAGTAAGGTAGTTAGGCTGTTACTGTGGTTTTTCTTTTCCTGTTTTTTAATGGTGATATGTGTTTACTTTAGAGAGAGCAAAGTCGAAAAAAAGCGTTCTTTGCTGTGGTCAGTTGTTAAGTTCCTGAGGAAGTTCATTCCATGGTCTGTGCGCTATCCCCAGGAGAGCTCTCCCCTGCAGAGAGGGAGGCATTACCCTCTGCTACAAAATTCCTTTCTGCTTAAGCTATGATGTTAGCTGCAATTCTCACTCCAGAGTTTTAGCTGAGCTTTTGGATTTGCTCAACTTGAACCACTAAGTGCTTGAAGGTTTTGCCATTGCATAGATATTTTGTGGGAAGTTGATGTCAAAAGCTGATGCAAGCTTGGTGCAGCCCATCTAGCCTGTGCTGCTGAGGAGAAAGCTCTCCATTAACAGCACTCCTCTGCAATTTATCATTGGTGAATGTCTTTTCAACAAGTAGAGGAATTCCAGAAAATCACAATGAAACAGTTTTACCAAACTGCTAAAAAGTACGCTCATTAATTTTTTCTCAAGGCTCAAGCCCTCATGAATTCTGTAATGCTTTTGAGTAATAAAACAGGGCAGGGATCTTGCATAGCACTTCTGTGCAGAAACATTAAAGCTAGGATCTGATGGAATGAGTCAATGCAGTGCCAGCTTGGGCTACAGCCGACCATAGGGCCTTGAATGGATGGCTGCCTCCAAGCTGCAGACCGGGTAACTCAAGACAGTCAAGATTTTTCTGGGGGTAGTATGGGGAAGAGAAAGACTCCTTTTGCAACAATGACACTTCCATGGGAATTAAGAGACCTTAAGTTCTAGGTCATCATCTTCCACTAGAAGGCAATTGACCTCAGGTTTCCAGGCGAGACTTAGCCACCTAGGCAAAGGGAAGACTATTTGCCACTGTGCAACCAAGAATAAAAGAATGCATAAGAATCAAAGAGTGCACAAGAAAATGTAAGCCTGCTTGTGCAACCTTATGAGGAGGCCACTTCCTGCTGAAAGTTGGTCCTGCAGTTGGGTTAATCCCTGCTTAGCTTCAGAGTTGAATGCTTCTGAGCAGCGGTAAAAGCCCAGGGTAAGTCAGCTCCTCAGCTCAAAGTGGAGGCAGTGGCTGAATTTTAGATACTTCCAGGAGTTAAGTGTTACTTTACATAGGCTATCTGAGATTTTCAGGAGAGGCAGTGAACTGAACTTGAGCTCCCACCGTCAAAACTGGCAAGTTCTGCTCTCATTTTAAGGATCCTGCCACTTCCCCTGCCTTGAATCTGGCCAGATCACCTGTGAGTGGAGACAGCTCATCAGCTCCCTCTTCCCACTCACCATAATCCACCTGGCAAGTTTGTGCTGAGCTAATGAACTGGACTGGTTTATGGAAGATCCAGGGAGCCCCAAAGCTGGTACAAGGACTAAGGTGGGACCACGTAGCTGAGAGCATGGGAGAGGAAGAGAAAAAAGAGGGACGATTTGGCGGGAGGGTACATTTACCTGTTTCAGGGCCACTAGATATGCTTGCACAGCTAAGGAAACCACAACCTAAGGCACAGGCCGTTACCTGACGAATATTTTAAGCAGGCCTGAAACAGTACTGCAGTCAAAAGAAGCAGCCACGGTCTTTCCCCTGCCTTCCAGACTGGCCCCTCCAATGCCCTTCCCTTGTGCTAGCAGCGTACGTGTACTCGCAAAACAAACTGGAGGGAGCTGACCACAGAGCAAAAGGTTATTTTTTATCTGGTTACCATAGATAGATAGTAACTAAGGAACAGTAATCATACACACAGAAGAAATACTCCCACTAGGGAGAGTAAGCCCCAGACATGGTGCCCCAGCACAGCGCCTCAGAAGTGAATGGTGAACACCGTATATTCAGCAGCAAACAAGCTCTCACCAGTGTGAAGCCAATTCATCCTGATGCAGCTTTGTCTGTCCACTGAATACCAGACCAGGGATGGATTAAGGATGCTCTGTGCATACCAGGTCACTGTGGTTTTTCCTCCGAGTGGAAAACAAGGGGGGAGAACTGTTGCTTGCTTGAATATACTTGCTGCATTTATTTCTTTTGGGCTACTTCCAAATGGGGAGCAATATGGCTACTGTTTTTTGACTTTTCCCACATCCCCTTTTCAGGAGGTTGTGCGTAATGCTTTTCTCCTAGAGTCCATGAGTACTTATGTCTCTTATAAGGTCTCTGTCCTCCATTCGATACTGCTTATGAGGGCACACACAGCACATTTCAGCTCTTTCCCACTTCTTTTGGTTTTTACATAATTTGCTTTGTCTTCCATTCACTCACGGTAAATGAGTGGGCTCTGGGGCCTCTGGGAACGGAGACTTGCTGTACTGGTACAACAGGTGTAGCCCAGCAGGCTCCCCCTGACACAGGCACATTTTCTGTAAGGTTGCTGGCACCAGGGGTGGCTCTGGCAGCCGTTCCTGTTAGATGTTCCAGCTCTGGCTGCCAATGTACGGCTGTCCTGTGTGCAGGCTCACCATTGCTCCTAGTTGTTGGGCACAAGGGTGGATGCAATGTAGCCTGGGGCTTGTTTTGGACTTGGGAATTCCTTGGCTACTGTCGTCTTGGCTATTTTCTGTCTGCTAGACACTGTGTGAGGGCAACTGGTATTTAAAATGTGGAAACACCCTGGAGTCTTGAATCTAAACCCCTACAGGTCTCAAGAACTGAGGTTTATTGGGACAGTTCAGGTTTTTTTCTGGGGTTTTATCACTCAGGTTGAAAGGGTCGGTAAAACAGAGCATTTCCATTTCAGTTCTCATGTCAATGCTAATGTATTTTCATTAAAGTGCTCACGAGATAGCCACAGCTGCTGATCTTCATAGACTCAGGCTGTCAGGGCCCAGAATCACACTGAAAATGCTTGGAAGCTTTCAGCACTTCTAAATCTGAGCTGAGCCTCTTGCTCTTGAAGCATCTTGTAACCCAAACACTGAGCCTTTGCCAAAAGATATATTCATTATTTTAGTCTAAATCTGAACACTTTCTACATTGTCTTCCTGTAAGTTATATTAAAGCAGTGTCTTTCATTTCTGGCTGGTATTAAACCATAACTAATTACAACATGAAGAAGAACATTTAGAATTTTCTTATGTTATGTACTCAGCTGCTCTTAAAAGTTCACATCACCAAATGAATCCTCACTTGCATTATATCTCTTTATTTCTCTTTGCAACTTTTGCCTGCAATTTTGTCATTTGTTGTCCAAAAATTATATATCAGTTCCACAAAAAAAAAAAAAAAATCCATGTTTGCAAGTACTCAGTTGCAACCACTCAACCCAGTTCAGAGCTGATTTGACTGGATATGGAGGTCATGTTACATATCTCTTCCTCTCAGGGCATAGGCATAACATCTGGAATCAGGTTTCTTGTGTACATACTATCAATTCCAAATGTAAAATTTGCCTTCTGTGAATATTAAGCAGCATTTGTTTGCAGTTTGGTATTCTGACAAGCATTTCTGTCAGTGACCTCATTTGCTAGATTTCTGGGGAAAGGTAATACATATGGGATGCTGAACATACTGCTGCAGAACTAGCCATCGGCGCTCGTGGGAGCTTTTATTTTGAGTTATTTATCCAAATGCAATTCTCAGGGATCAGAAAATCACTACCTGGAAAGTTGCACCATTACCTCATTTAGAAGAGCTGAGAATTCACTGAAGCTTGACTTCTGTATAATTGAAATTGTCTTACCACAAAGGAACCTGCACAGTTCATTAAAAGGAGACTGACACAGATTCCTTTCAAATATTTTAGCCTTTTTGTCTTCAGGTAGTCTTTAATGAAAGAGAGAGAGAAATGGGAAAGAAGGAATCCTTTCCTCAAAGGTACATGCTGTAAATAAAAATTACTGTTGCTTGCAAGGGGAAGGATCTTTATGTGCAGTTACTGTCACAAAACTGGAGCTTCTGGATCATTCAAAGTAGCCTTTTTCATTTAAATATAATTAACTTCTGCAATGTAGCTTCTGGTTTTACTATAGTTATTTTTTTATGATGTCAAATGATGATAACCAGTTGAGTAAAATGTGACCAGCAAGGTAGCAATGCCACATTTGTTGCTTTGCAATGCAACAAAGAAGAGAGAGGCAGAAAATAATCCAATATATCCTCACACTCATACTGATATGAGGAGCATCTTGAGAAGGCCAATATGCCAGAGTTCCTCTACCTTTTGCTCTTCCAAATATGATAACAAAGTCTTGTTCTTTGCAGCTTGTTATCAGAAGGAACACTATTTGCAGTTCAGCTAGGGGTTCAGGTAGCGTAGGAAAACAGCCCACCGTTCTGTTTGCTTGCCGAGGGATGCCAAAACCATGAAGTAGCTGTTTTCAATTCTCTAGTTGCTGGTTTGCACCAAACCTCAGTGAAAAATGCAAGCAGAAAGGTGCAGCCCTTATCCTTTAAGATGGTATAAAGGAACAGCTTACAAAATCATCGTGGGATATGGCAGCAGAAACCTCTGTGCTCTCCGCCCCAACACAGGAACACACAGTCCAAAGCAATGACGTCTCTACAGCATATGGTGTTTTGGTGGCTGTTGTTTAATGATGATTCATGAGTAAATGAAAAGGAAGGAAAGAAAGTGAAGGAGCAGACATGTTAGAGAGGGAAGGCAGCAACACCGCACACAGAAAACATGGCCTGGGAATATCACCTAGAGGAAGATGCAGAGAGCTTTTGGACAAAGCGCTGCGAAAGGGCCTTGGCACAGCAAGGAAAGAGAAGGTCTCTTGCTCTTTGACTCCTGATGTCTTCAAGGAAATGGAGTGTTGTGCGTTTCTTGTAAATAAGTAAATTTTTATCACAGGTATGGGATTCTTAAATTCTCCTAATCCAGTCAAACCTGCAGGGCTCATATTTTTTACTAACCTTGAAGCTCTAGGGGTTAGCAACATTATTACTGCCTGGGTTAACAAACGTGCAGCCAGGAGGCAACTATTCTTTCCCACATTTGAAGACAATTCAAACAACAAAAATGCAGGTTCATTTCTGAGTAGTGTTAGAAAACAGTATTTGGCTTCTGCCTATGAGCAGTCACCATTGACAGTACACTGTAACAGCAAACAGTGCTGGGCCTCGTCATGTTCGTGTCTGCTCCCTCTCCCATACATGTATTCCCCTTCAGCTCTGCCACGCGTGCAAACACTCTCTGCATTCTGCTGACCCTCTCCAAGACCCAGGCCTGGGGTATAAAATGTCCCTTTTAGCATGAGTGAGAATCAAGCCCAAGATCATAGCAAAACCTCTCTCCTCACCTCATGGGGCCCCTGTCCCCATCAGCTTCCCCAATCCATCACCCTGTCTATTTGGTGTCTCTTCCCGGGAAGCAGCTACGGGAGCAGCTGTAGGGGCTCTGCTGTATGTATGCTCAGCTGGCTTCTCCCTCAGACATGTAGGGAGGAGGAGGAGAGGTGCCTTCACACGCGCAGCCTTTCCACACCTCTGGCCTTTCCACACCTCTGTTCAAACCTTTGTACGTTGACGTTTCCTTCTCTAGGGGCTCGCTTCAATTTATCACCATTAATGCAGTGGCGTGTTAAAAAGCTAGACCTTTAAAGCTGTATAAATTCAATACAGCTACTCGGGAAACTGAAATCCTGATGGGACAATGTGGTGGGGCCTTTAGAGATAGCAGTGGCTACAGCTGTGACACCATGCTCAGTCCTGGGGCAGAAAGGACCGTGCAGAAGAGGAAAAGGAGGACAAGCGCAGAGGCAGAACGCAAGAATGTTTACTATCCCCATGAAGAGACACTAGAAAGGCTGAGGTGGTTTTCTCACAGAGAAAAAGTCAGCAGGAGTAACTTAATGAAAGTATAGAAAGCAATGAATGAGTTAGATATGTTATCCCTATTTTCATGGATGGGATGGTAAGATCTGAATGAATTTGGTACTTGTGGCTTATTGTCATCAGTTCCAGGATCCTTTGTAGCAGTTTTTATATCAGTGGGTCTCAAAATGCTTAATAAAGAATGTATTTTTTTCAGGTTAATAAACACTAAATATATGTTAGGCATATCATGAACCATGTAGTAAAAACAATTGCCTCCAAAATGCCTGGAGAAAGTAATAATTTTGTGTTCCTACTAGGAACAGCCCCATTAGAGAAGGAAGAAGTAATTTTTGTAAAGCACTTTTAATAATATTCAGATTTCCCACTTGAGACACAATCAGTTGCTGAAGCTTTAGAATGTGCTAAGCCCTTACTTTCTGAAAACAACGTACCTTCAATTTGACATGTGAAAACAGTGGTCACATTACAAAAATTTAGAACAGAGCATTTTATTAAAGGAAATTTATATAGCTTACAGAAAGTCTCTATTGTTAAGAGCGGGCAAACATATGGATAACATAAGAACCAGTTTGAACTTGAAACCTGAAACCAAACTTCGAATGGGTTGAAAATGTTTATTTAATGCAGAAAAAAATCTCTGCCTGCATCTGCAATTTCTAGTCCCTATAGGCAACAGAAATATTCAAAATAACACAGGAAAGAAATTACATCATTGATATCCTGATACAAACAGAACCATGGACACATCTCAAAAAATATGTACTCTTCTGAAATATAATGTGATTCATCACTCTGTATGCTAATCTAAAGTGTACCTCTGCATGCTACAGATGTAAAACAGTAAAAGTAAAAAAACCCCAACTGTCCGGTGGCCAGCACGGTTTGCAACAACACTGACAGATTTATTTTGTGAACTTTTTTGATGAATGTATGAGCTTTAGCTTTTAAAGTCTTGCTATTGGAACCTTTTTTAGAGCATGTTTTCCATTTTGCTTGGATTATTTTACATGCAACAAAGGAAAGGAATCAAAAGAACGGTTCACAACTTTACTGTCAAAGAGAAACTGAAATGCTGAACTACTTTATTACTTCTCACGATCTGAATTTTCAATTTTTCTAACCCCTTGCTCACCAAAGCTCCTTGCCTTTGCATCAGGAGGCTTTGGCAAACATGCAGTTTTTTTTATAGGACCCCCTGTGCATTAGGAAGTGGGCCACTTGGACTACCAGGACAGCAAGAGCTCTAGCAGCGCAGTTGGAGTGTAGCGCTACTTTATACGGCACATTTTACCCGGCACTGAAAATGAGTAAGGAGTGCTCGCGTGGTCTGTGACCACACCTCCAAAGTGAACGTGCCATTGTTTCTGTCGTCATTAGCGTCCCGGTCTGAAACAAAAGAGCATCACACATGTTGAGCTTGTATTAATGTTTACTGGGTTTCAGGTGTGTATTGATAATAATCCATTTTACCTGTTTGGTAATTGGCATTTACGTAAGCCAACCTTTTTGACTACTTAGAATAAAAAGATTTCTAATTCTGTTATTGAACGGAAGATTTTAGTTGGCTATCTTCAACTGCATTGTATGTCTTCTCATAGAACAACGTGGCCTACAGTCTGATTTGATCTTATTTACAGCGGCATTAATCAGGGCTATGTCTATTGAAGCCAATGGCATTATAAGAGGATTAGGCTGGGGAAGGTGAGATAAGGAGCAGGCAATGGCAGCCCTGTATTATTCAGAGCTGTTTTTCTGCCACAAACGAGTATTTAAAGAGCTACAGGAGCAGGAGCAATCCCAGGCTTTTAGAAATGCCTGTGAATGGAGTGCAATAAATACACAGAAAATGTGTCTGTAGAAGTACAGAGACAAAAGGGTTATATTCCCTTTTTGTAGTCATTACTAGGATACCAAGTGGTATAAAAATTACTGTCTTGGGCCTGATTCTGATCTCCCTGGTTATCAACTGGGAGAGCTGCCTGGCTGTGAACCTGCTGGGAGATTAGAGTGAGGCTGTTTGTGCACTGATTTCCTAAAATACGTGATTAGTCATAATCATGCTTCAAAACACTACACCCATTCTTCTAAGCATTTTTTTATAACTTAAACAAGGTTATCTGCCCACCTGAAAGTTAGGGAGTTTTCAGTATTTCATTCTATAGATAACGGTTTGTAGGTCATGGGGAGAATAATATCCTCCTACATTTTATTACCATGTACAGAAAGAGGAACAAGAGGAGGTGACTCTAACATCTTAATACCTAGCCTGTGAGCACTTGTGCTTAATGAAGGCCGACAAAATATTTTTTTTTCTGGATTATATATACTGTGAGCATGAAATAACCTGTACCATTCACTCCTGCGCCCCTCTCGGCACCTTCTGACACTTCACAAGATTGTTTCACAATCAGCAAGAAGCCCTGTGCAGGATGATGGAGAACTTGCCCAGTTCTGCCCAAATGCTGGGGCCCCTCTGCCCTGCGTCCAAGGAAGAGCAGGGGACAGGCCATGTCACGATCCGCACGCAGTGCTGGGCAGACACAGATGGACCAACGCAGCATTCGCCAAAGATCCTCTTTGACGCCACGTGATTTAGCCCAAGACCCCAGCATTTTTAGATTCTAAACCGAATGATGCTATGCAGCCTCATGTTGATGTTAGATGGCAAATCCTTATGTAGGCAAGGCAAAAAGCATTGTCCAGTTAAGTACAGTAACTCGTAGCTATGTATAGCGTTCATTCCGTTGTACAAGCCTCATTTGTTAAAGAGTGTCTGGACTGTGCTTTTGGCAACATTGCGCAGCACGCTATGCCCTCGGTGTGTTGCATATTACAGCACTGGCAGAAAGGAAAGGGTGGACGAAAAGGACTACAAAGGAAAAACACCTTCTGGGGCCTGAGTGACTGTGGGGAAGCCCAGGCATCAACCCCCCGTTTACAACTGCTAACCACAGCTCTGAGTACACTGTTCTGCGAACATCAACAGTGGTTTTCGGTTGGGCAGAAATATCTCTGTTTCAGCAGTTATGGTGAGGACTGCACGGAGAGAAGCTTTTCCTATAGACTGATCTGACGGTCTCCTCCGGCCCTGCCATGAAAGGACGGCTGTTTCTGAGGCAGGTCTGGGCTGTTCCCTTCCTGTACCTATGCGGGTTGAGCCTCTCCCACGTCAGCACCTTTTTATTCCAGGCTGTGCGACAGGGCTGTCGTCCCTCTCATGTGAATGTCCATTGCCTGGAAATTCAGGCTACCTCGGGAGGCAGCACAAAAGGGAAAGGGTGTTTGTGTGTGTCTGAGTTTCATGCTTTACATCTGGCCAGCTGAATGCATCACTGTTCCCAAAACCACTCAGGAGTGAAAGGGATGCTTCAGCAGCCTTCCACTACCAGAAATGTGGATGTCATTTTCTCAGTGCCATGAAATATTCTTATTTCCCGCAGGCTGCGGGGGGGAACCAGATTGCCCCTGGATTTAATTGACACACATTGTATTTGCTGTTGATTATTTTTCTGCTAATATTCTTTAGCTTTCATCAATTTCTAATTGATTTTTGGCATGGAAAGCCATGTGTGTGCAGCTGTGAATTTAAAGAAACTGAAATCCAAGTGCTATTAATTGACAGGCGCAATCACGGAAAAATAATATATGCAGAGTTAGTATGGCTTTTTCCAAACAACTTCCTTCCTCATTAGCGTTCCCGGGAAGGAGAAGTGGTGTACAGTTTTAAAGCATGAGGAAGCACCAGGCAGTTGGAGGGAAGGCATGTTGATCAGGCTGCAGTCCTGTGACATGGTTCCTAATGAGCAGGAATCAACATCCATTACTTCAGCTTGCCAGGTCAGTCCCCGCTCTCCCGCTTGCTCTCTAACCACTCCTTCAAAAGCATTTTTTAAACTTGAGGCTGCTGGAGACTCACAGGCTTCACATGACCACAAAAGCATATACGCAAGCACATATGCATAAAGAGCAATGAAATGATAACTGTTCCACTCTGTCATTTAATGCTTGTAATTTAGAAGAGATTATTCATCTTGGTTTTGCTTTGACAGAAGAGCAGCGGATTTTTTTTTTTTTAAATGTATTTTCCCAGTTCAGAAGGTTAAGAACAATTCTGTGCCTGCAGAGGGCAAAAAAAGAAAAGAACAAGAAAGAAAAAAAGAAAAAGTCCATCCATGTCTGGATTTCAGAGGGATGGCTCCAGCAGCCTCATTCTTCCCTCCTTCCCTTCCTCCCTTCCCTGCTCCCCCACCCCTTTGTGTGCTAAAGTTACAACCCAAGGACTTGGAGACATTTCAAAGGAGCGTCACTAATGAAGACCACATGTGCACTGTTCCTCTTGTTTGGTCCAGAACAAAGCTGAACTGTAAGAGCCTTCTCTCTACGGGGGGAGAAACAGGTCTCCCCCACTCCCCGATCACCCACCCACAGTTTATGAATGAGGCTTTCTCAGGTGACCACCACTTGGTGTCAGAACAGCTTCAGGAGGAAATCAATCATCTTTGCAACAGAGAGACGTAAGGCAGAGAGCATGCATTTCCCTCACCAAAATGTCAGTGGCAACACCGAAACACCCACGCGTATGACAATGCTGCAGCTTTGGCCTTTGCGCTTGCACAGCAGCAGCACATTTGCTGTAGCGTTTTTTTTCATTTGCTTTTGGGACGCCTCCTCTGCGTTGTCTCCGGAGCTGCATGAAGGCAGGTTTGTACAAGGAGGTGGGCCACAGCAGGGACGGCTTTTGGAGCAGCATCAACCAAGGAAGATGCTGAAATCCAAGACCAAAGCATGTCATTGTCCATCTCTGTTCACAATTAATTGCATTTCAGGAAGGACTTTCACCAAATAATGGGCAGTCGATCCTCACAGTGGTAGTTTTATTGGAGAAAAAAAAATGAAACTGCCACCTGAACTTGTGATTTCATGTCCACTTGGTGCTCGCTCCTCAACAGTGTTTTGCAGTTTAATGCTGGTGGCTGTACAGCCCCAGCGGTGGCCATCTAGGAGTGAGGCAAGTGGTTGAGGGCTCCCTCTGAGAGAACATTTGGGTCCTTGCTGGGCTTATGAGGGGCCAGCTCCTGCTCTCAGCTGAGCTCCCATTGCCCTCATGCCTTGACAGTGGTTAACAACAGCACTGTGGTGCAATGGCAGATGGGGAGGGTGGGCTAGCCTCACCTCTCCTCAGATCCCCCTTCTGAAAGGAGGACATCAGTGGGAGGTAGTATTGGTCTCCTTAGACAAGCCAGTCGGCAGCCCTTGCATTGCCGTGATATCAGAGCACAGGCTGTGTCACTGGGCCGCTGCAGTGTCTTCCTTCCCACATGGCACCTCTGCAGGAGGACAAGCCCCAGCAGATAATCTTCAGGCTTTCATTCCATGGACACTCAAAAAGGGCTGGGGAGTCCGCTGAGGAGAGGGGCAGGGCTGACTCTGTGAAAGGACCAACCGATTGAAGGGCTTGGGAACGTGGTATGTATCTTCACTATGGTTTCCTAGCAAGAATCAGCCTGATGCACATGTGCTTCGTATGCACAGGTATGCTTCATGCTTAGATCCATTGGCCAATTTTAGCTGGCAGAAAGATCTCACGGATATTAATTTTCTAATGTTTTCATTAACATACATGATGAGGGAGCCAAATCTCCTAATTCTGTTGCTCACAAAACTTTCTGTCATTAAGAGAAGCCAGCAGCAGTGGACAAGGATATGTTAGGACACAAAGAAGTTGCCCAGAAGATACCTACCTACTTACAAGCTGACAAACTCATGGATGATTGACCTTAGAGCAAGATAAAAGCACCCATAGGCCCAGCCACGGTGGCAGCCCTCATGGACATAACCCTGCTGCTCTCTCAGACAGCTGAGCACTATGATGGAATAAATACATATGAAGAAAAAATAAAATAAGCAAACAAATCTGAACATCAAAGCCAGTGTGCAATTGTGGTTCCTGCTAAAGCTGTACCTATTTTCTGACAGGAAGCTCTTCCGGCACAACTGCCTTTCAGAGCCATTTCTGGTTTCCAGCAGTATAGGAGTTTGTTTCTATAACAGATATATCTCCGTGGATGAAACTGCTACTATTAAAAATAAATGGGAAAAGGGAAGTGGATTCTATGGAAAAGTTAGTGCAGAGGAAGAGAAGTGACCTCTGTGTGTTGGTTAGTGAGAGAAAAATTAGTGGAAGCATTTGAAGGATCATAGGACTTTTTATAAAATCACTTTTAAGCATGGGATTAAACCATAGTATATATATGGAAGAAGACATAGTCCGATGATGATTGTTTGTTCATAAGTGATCTAGGGTTAACAAAGCATTCCAGGGTTTTATGAAAGCACTTTTAAACAAATAAACATTACCCTGCAGTATTTACAAGCTAAGCACTTCAACATAATCTCCATGCATGAGAACCTGAGAGGAAAATTGATTGAAACCCCATGATAAACTGTTTCGTTTAATTGCCTAACCTCATGGCACCAGAGAAAAGCAGATATAATAAATAATGAAAAAATGTCAAATTATAAATTTCCAGTGCATTTTCATCACCCAAAGTGCAGTTTGGTAATCAATGTGGTGTGCTTTAAATATTTCCATGCTAGAAGTTTCTCTTTAAAGTGGTATCTGGACCTATTTTTGAATTATATCAAAATGGGTGAGGTTTCTTTTTCCAGCATAAGGTGACATTATCTATGTAGAATGAGGGATTGCCATAGCCCTCGGGCAGTTCTTTGAAGCCTCCCCGGCTTGCAGCCTTTTGGCCAAATAAGGCATCCTAAACATTTCTGCTGCTTCTGGATTCCTCTTCTCCCCACCACTTTTTTTTTTTTTTTTTTGCTGAGTATCTTGTCTGCCTTCCAAACACATCGTGAGGTCCTTAGATCTAAACCAGCTGCGATTTCATTCAGCACTAATAAAATTAGATAGAGTGGAGCAGGGCCATGCTCCTGGGGAAAGGAGAAGACAGCTTGGGGGTATGGTCATGAAGAGGAAAGCAATGGGGAGCTCCTCTGGAGTCCTTCCCACCTGGCTGAAAAAGGATCGTCCGACCTTCCCAGCCACTTCGGTCTGGGGTACAGGGGTGCTACCCACAGCCCCCCGCTCTGGGCAGAGGACTCAGCCTCCTCGCTGGTTTTCCTTTCTTGCTCTTTGAGTTCAGCTGGGGTGTTTCGGGTGGGTTTATGGTCTTTCTCCGGTCCGCTCAGTGAGCAGAGCAAGGTGCAAGGAGTCAATGTCCAGGTAATCGCAGCTGGCTTGCCAGCCCCAAGGTTACTCAGCGCAGAGTTTATTGCCTTGATTTCTTCTGACCCCGAAAGGACCTGAGCTCTCACACTGGTCCATGATTTAATTTTTTTAGCGGTGACTGGCTTTCCAGAGCAGTTTGTCTTTATAGATGGCAGGGAGTAAATAAAAGAGGAGATGTAAAGTGTGGAAAAATAAACGTTTTACCCCAAATTCCAAACTGCTTCTTCGATTTTTTTTATTGTGTAAGAGATGTTGCCTTCACTGCTAAATTCCCCTTCATTTTTAAGGTTGATCTAACTGGCCTGTTTTCCAAAGCCAGCTGAGGCAGTGGAAATGTCACCTCTGCGAGGCCAACCCCCGGCGCGGCCGTGCTGGCTGCCGAGCGATCCAGACACCAGTCCCATGAGCACCGTCCCAGCACGGGTTGCCGCCTCTGCCACCCCTCCTCTGGGCCATTTTATTTAGTGGAACAAACAAGACACTGACTGACTCCACAATCTGTTGGATCAGTGTCAAAATTAACCTTCTCTCTGAAGAGCGATGTAGACAAATTAGCAGCGGTGCTTTGGGTGTTGGCAATCTCTCTCCATTACAGATGTCATGAGCAGTGCTCTGCACAGACGCAGATGCCACGTAACGCAATGTCCGTAAATGCATTTCCCATATCCACGGTAGATTCAAACATAGATACACATGTGGCAGTAGGCTGGTTTGTTTGAAAGCATCTATCTTTTTATGAAGGGGGAGAGCTAATAGTACAAAACACCGAGGCAGAACAGTATCCTTTCATTTTGCTCCTGCAATCACGGTGTGCAAGAGCTGTGAAGTGAGAAAGCATTTTACATCTTTAAAGGCAAACATTCTCACAGCAGTATCGGCTGCGGAAGCAGCCCAGTTGATTCATACAGCGGTAACATTTTCTTTAAGTGGAGATTAGCACCGAAGCTCCAGTATCTGTTTTATCGCATCGCAACCCATTTTTCAGGAAATCCTCCCTATCTCTTGCCTCATAACTGCCAATAGCATTCCCCTATCTCTTTAAGATCATGGTACTGACTCAGTCTGTTTGGACACAGAAAGCTATTTTGACTTACAGGTTCAATTCCTGTTGACTCAAAAGGGAGGAAGAAAATGCAGAGACTGAGAATGAAAACATTTCTTATTCCAGAAGTTACTAACAGGCAAATGCCATTAAGGAACGGATGGCATTTGTTCACAAACTTTTAAAAATATTTTTTCCCAGCTGAGGTTTAGCTCTGCATGTATTTTCTAGCAGATGCTGCCATGAAGACAAGTGAATCTGGATGTGCTCTTTGCTTCAGCTTTCTTCTTGGCTGGGATCTCAGAAAGGAGCCCGAGCAGGGCTTGTGTGTCCTCCCATCCTCACCGAGGCACTTGCAGGATCTCTGCCATCAAAACGAGAGCAGCTCTCACTTCTTCATCCATTTGGCCAAAAGGGGAATAATACAGTTATGCTGGCAGGGATTTCTTTTTCCAGCAGACTGTGGTTTTCACAGTTCAGCTTTATGGACTTCAAAATCTCCTGTGTCACAGGTCTGCGTAAATATGATGGAAAACGGGAAGGGAAAACTGCTGCTCAAGCACAATAAGAAAGCCATTACTGGTCATTGTTGTGGTCCGGACCAGGGCTGATATCTGTGAAGCAGGAACCTCTTAAAGAAAAGCTGACGAGTGGATTTGAGGCAAAGCAAGACCTCTCTCCTCCCATCACCACACTGTTTTGGCAGCTCAATTCTGGAGACCGTTCTGCTGAAAGTGGTAGGAGCATGGGGCTGAGCAGAGCTGTCTGGGTTTCTCCTCTTCAGTCATCACATCTTTCTTTTGTCTGTGGTCTGTCATGGAGTACAGCAGGAAGAAAACAGAAAATAGACAGTCCTCCATTGTCCCATCTAAGAGGAGGCTTTCTTACCGAGGGCCTGACCACCCAAGCCTGCCTGTGCCTGGTGCCCTGCAGTGGAAATCACTCATCCCTCCGCTGCAGGAGTCCCCCCTGTGCAGATTTCAGTCTCATCCATGTAGGTACCAGAAATGCTTCAAAGTGTGACTGCTCCTTCCTACCTCCTCAGCAGAAAAAATCATCTCCAGGGAGACGGGAATTTCATGTGTGAAAATTTAGCTGTCTTCCACCAGCCTTTGGGCATTGATTATTGAGTATAGCCAGTGCTCTCTCCCATGCTCGTGTGCTCATTGCCTTTCCGCCCTCCAGCACTGAGTTTGTTAAGGGATTTCAGCTCCCCAGGCTGCATCTCCATGAACAAGGAAAATGAAGGGGTTTGATCAAGCAAGTGTTTTTAAGCCACAGATCACATCCTGTGCTAAAAATAGGCTGTTGTGCCTGAAAGATGCATAGTGAAGTGGTCAGCTTAAAAAAAACAGCACTGTACATTTTTCATCCTGGTTGCCGCTGATTGTACTTGAAATGCTAAATTATACAGGCGCGAGGCGGATGATGATGGACAGACAGACTGTCAAGCCAGCTCCCCGACAAAATCGAGCAGTTGCTGGAGGATTTGCCCAATGAAGATCGGTCCTATGAAAAGTGCCAGAGAGAGACCCTCCCCAGGCCCTTCCCCACAAGCAGGAGACTGCGTAATGCCAGGGGAGGGGAGGGAGAGACCGCAGGAGGGCAGGTCTGGGTATGCACGGAGCAGCAGTGGAGGAGCCTTGCATGATTGAGGTGAGCCCTGGAAAAGCAGCCACATTTTAAATTATCTTCCAAGGCTCCCTCTTAGCAAGTATTAAAAGATTTCCTACAAACACAAGGACTGATCTAGGGATTTCTTTAGCAGCCACTTATTTAAAAAATCAGCCATTGTCCGTCTTTAATCTGAATTCAGATCTAGCCAGCTATTACTATTTCTGTTACCCTTGTTAAAATGTCTTATTTTTAATTCTTTTGCAGCGAGGTGAAGTATACAATGAAGATAGGGTCATAACACAACCTTGATGCTGAAATGTGACGAGCAGAGCATTCCTTTATTGCACATATCAAGCAAAGGATTCTTGCACTGCATTGTAAAAGGAAGGTCCATTAATTTCAACAATTGCAAGATCTTTTTAAAAGAAGGCTTTCTTGACTGTCTTTTTGTCCAGATTTTCATAGTTGTTTACAGCTATTTTCAGAAAAAACAAGTAGATGCTGCAGTGTCTAAGTCTGTATAGGGCAGTCCGGTTTGCTTGAAGGTAAATTTGGCTTATTAATGTGAACAGAAGGCAGCTGTAAATCTCTAGCTAAACTTATATTTAGGTGTCAGACCAATATCATTGCTAATTTGAATTGTATGATATCACTTTTAAATTAATGATTATTAAAGGTTACTTGTTCTATTTTTTTAAGCCTGTTTTCATTACTCTTATGAGTGCAATAACTTAAGATCAGATCAATAAACCATGTAAGTACAAATATTCCCATCCCAACACAGAACATAACCTAGACTGAACTCTAAAGTTATGAGTTTAAATGGAAAACATGAGTGTTCTCTTCAAATACCCCTACTGGGATGTCAATGGGGAAGGGGATTGTGTTTACTCTTTATAATGGACTCCATCACAGCTGAAAAGAAGTTTTCATTTAGATTCAGTGACTATTGAATATCAGGTTAGCTTTCAAGCTTCTCACTCCTTACTGAGCCTTCCTATCTCTCTGGGGTTCGAGGCAGGCTGCTCTTTCCTTCCCAACCCTTTCCTCCCACAGCCAAAATTCTGCAAGGCCAAATTTGGACCCCTGTAACTGCTATGAAGCCTCTTGTAATGGGTGACTATGGCTGAGAATCTAATAAACCTGGTGTTGTAGGGCAGAGCAAGACATATTTTCGCTATTTATATGAGATAAGGAGTTGTAAGTCTGATCCAGCCCAGGGCTTGGATCAGCTGAGAAGGGGACCTTTCGACTGCAAAGCCTGTATCCTTGCATAGAATAATTTCCATGTAGTAATGCCTCCATAAGGAAATGTTTGCATTACAGGTCCATAGTAAAAAGTGCAAGAACTATGCATAAAGCAGAATAAACTTCTCTCAGGACTCTGTGCATTTGGAGCAAACAGAAGCTCATTTCAAAGCCGTGATTGTAGGTGTGTGTATAAAGAGATACTGTGCATGTCAGATCTATGCTCCATGATGAATGGCAGCTGTGGTTGTGTCTTTCCTTTGGGACAAGGCAGAAGAATGATGACTCTTCATATCTACTGCACTTTGGTTAGGCTAATTACTAGGAACTACATGAATTTGCAATGATTTTGCAATAAATAATTTATCCAAAGTATTGAAATCTAGTTTTATATTCACTTAGTGCATTATATCTGTAAACAAACAAAGGACTTAACAACCATGCACAAATCTTTGAAGCTAAACATGGGTTCGGACCCCAACCCTGAATCTCAAGACCCTCCCAAGGGGCCAGCACCTGCTGAGCTAGGAGCTGAACTGTGTGCGGACAGGCCTGGTTCCCCCTGCCATGGATGTATGGGGCCGTTGAAGCCTTCTCGCCTCCAAAGTGGCTCAGCCTGGCCTGAAGCATGAGTTAGCAGAGCTTTAGCTCTCTGTTGTCGCTTTGTCCAGGCTGGGTGAGTCAACTGACTTGGAAATACAGAATGGTGTAAAGGCCCTGTCTGCAAGCCGAGGTTTTCTCCACTCCTAAGGAAACATGGCCAGCAGGAGTGAGACCGCATCCCCCCCGCATCAGCCAGGCTGAGGACAGGGCCCTTGATCGCATAAGAAGCCCAACCTGACAATGTTAAACTCTAAATCCAAGCTCAGCTGTTGACTTCAAATGCTGACTTGACTTTCTCTGCTCCAGTCTGCATCTAGACAGCGTTCAGTAGGCTCATTGCCCTCATAAGCATTTTCTAAACAGATGCATTAGGTACAGGCTTCATGACAGCCTTTTAAAGCAGAAACAAAACCTTATGAAATCATGATTTGTCACTGGAAATAGCCAAAAGCTGGGTGAAAGCCCAGCTTGTGGGAAGTCTGTTTGATGAATGAGAGCAGAAGGGTGATGACTGCACGGGAAATAGCTCCGTGTCAGTAGTATACACTGCTTGGTCGCCCTTTGCCGTTGACACCGGCATCTGCACTGCAGTCTCCCCTGCTGGGGACCGTTTGGACACCGTGCGTGATTTGGAGCCAGGCAGGGCTCGGCCTTACCTCTGACCAGCTGGGCTTGACTCTGCAATGCTACTGAGCGTTCACAGAGATTTCCTAGGCAGTATTCATGACTGAGCATGCTGTCCTCGCGCGTTGCCCCAGTGCTGCTACACAAGCGAGGGCTATTGCATAGAGAAAAGTTTGCAGAATAACAACCATGGAGGTGGGCTGCCTTTCTTTGTACAGGAAAGTGATAGATGAGATATTCAGAGCCACTAAGCTTCATGTCAGAAAAAATAATATCGTTTGGCTCTAGGGAAAGTCTAACATGCACTGAACTGGGAGTTGCTCTGTCTTTAGGGATCGATCTGTGATTTGAGTGGCAAATGGAAATGATGCAGAGTTGTCCTTTGAGCATGCTGGCTGACTTTAATGCTGCACCAAGAAATATTTTGCCTCCTCAGATCCTGCCTCCCCCTTGTCCCAGCAGCCAGGTCAGGAGGAAGCAGCACCATTGCCGCTCTGATGGCTGCTGCCAGGATGAGGGAAAGGGAGCAGACCCGAAAGCGGCCGGGCACGTTTACAGACTCCAGCTTGACAGAGCTCAGGAATATCTCCCTCTAGGATTTCTATGGTGTGTGGGAGTGGGAACTCTCTGTGCAGCCTGTGGGGCCCCCAAACCTTTCTTTCTGGCAAGGGAAGGAAGGCTGTCTGAGTCAGGTTGGCCTCTTCCCATAGATTTTCCATGGGGCAAAGGTGATCTAGGGTGCAGCGCTTAGCTGATGTACATGGCCTGCCCTTCAGAATCAGAATTAAAACCTTATTTGAGATCCGATTTAGAGTGTGACGAAAAAAAGAAAAAAACAAGTCAGAGGTAATCTCTCTCACCCTCTCCATTTTCTCTGCCCGGGCTATACCTGTTTGTATGCAAATGCTGGCCCTGACACTCCGGAGAGCGGGCAGAAAGCCGCCCGCCTGAATGGGGCAGCCGGCAGCATTCCTCCGGACCCGGGGACGAGGGTGGGGTTTGATCAGCCAAGGGAGAAAAATGTCAACATCTGTCTGTCACTGCACGGCAAATGGCCAATTATCTTTTTTTTTTTTTTTCTGCCTCCCTAAGCTGCAGTCAGACAAAGCCGCCGAGCTCACGGCTTTGTTGCCTGCGCCATTTCCCACCACCGCTCCACCTCTGATATGCTAATGGCAAAACTGGACGGTTTTGTGCGGCTGAAAAGGATCTTTGGGCACATTCACTAGGTCAACAATCCCAACTGCTGCGCTGGGGCTCAGCCTGCTGTGCCAGAACCTGGTGCCAAGGGACTTCCCTCCCCCGCGCTCCTCCTTTTTTTTTAAAAAAAAAAAAAAACCCAAACAGTGGAATTAACCATCTGGCTGTCTTGGTGCCCAGAAACTTCATTGAACAAATTATGACACGATATACTCCCCTTGAATACTTTCTGGACTGACAGTGACAAGTTGGGCTGGGCTCTCCAGCACGAATCGCTGCCTCACTGGATGCAATTTGGGAGGCGAGAGAGGACCATCTCCTCTCCGCTTCAGAACACCACAGAGCAGCTAGGTGGTACAGAAATTCTTCTGTGTTTATACAGTTGGCTTTGCATGCATTAGAGCAAAAGTAACACTGACAAACAGTCTTTTGTTTAGAAAATAAACCCTGTCATACATGCAATGCTGGGCACAGAAAGCAAACTTGATGACCTAATCCTATCCTTTGTGTGGTAATAGTAATGCACTTAAGTAGTAATTCTAGATCTGGTTGAAGAATAATTGCAGAGTTTATTGGGTGACAAGTTTCCCATTCACTGATATTGTGGAAGTGCCAGGGGAAATGGGCTATAGCGCCTGAGACAAGGTGCTCGTAAGTGTGTGACAAACTACTTTTGAAATATAATTATAATTAGTCACCTGAACTAAGTGTGAACATTATGAATGATACACCCCTCCTTTTGCTGATGCTGTACTAGTACCACCATTGCTTTATAAAAACCCCAGCGAGTTGGCAGGTTCTTTGACGATAAAATCTGAAGCAGTTTGGCAAGCAAGCTACTGTTTATAAGTAGTATGCCACCAGGACTCAAACCAACTATGACACATACAAGTGCGTCAACTGCAAGCACCCTGTAAAAACTGCTGGACATAAGGCCCAATGACATGAGATAAAAGATGAAGAAATTTAAAAGCTGGATAAACAAAGCAGCCAGTAGTTCAATGGCTTCCAGTTGACCCCGAGCAGAGATCTGGGTAAAGCTGGGTGAATACTCCAGCCAAGAAAAAGGAGATAGTTGTGTGTGTTGTTTATGAGACTACAATTTTAATATAGCCTGCACGGTAAACAGTGCTGTAATAAAACCCGACCTTTGCCTCAACTTGCTTTACTCTCCTCTTCTTAAAACCTGCTCTTGAGCAGTGAGAAGAAGGTGGATTGTCCGGATCCAGAACCAACTCACCATGAAGTCTCATACTTATTTATTCCCACACAGGATAATTAGCAAGCTGAACATTTTCTTTCTCCTCATTTTTGAAGAATATGTTCAGTTTTGTCAACTTTGCCTGTTCCAGCTGTTTTGGGAGCCACTGATGTATCACCTGTGCCATGGTCTTGCAGCTCTTTCTTCTCGTGCGTTTGCCTTGACTCTCACCACTGGGCCTGGGAAGTGTTATCGGCGGTGCCTTCTGCCGCTTTCCAGGGAAGGACTTTTATAAAAAGCATGCACAGCATGAAGGAGGAAGCAGATGCAGGCTCGCTCTGCACACTCTTCTCCAGTTCCCGGCATATGGTGGATGGTTAAAAAAAATGGAGCTGAATGGTGTGAAAATCTATTCATCCCCTATCACAGAGAATAAATTATTTCTTTTTGGTCATATGCTGCGTGTTGTCCTGGCTGCACCCGCCTGTGCTGTTATGAAGGAATGCTTTAGACTCACAGGCTGTACAGATCAGAACAACCCTCTGTGCTGGCTTTCTGCATGACAGAGGCCAAAGATTTTAATTCAATCACTTTTGTGCCGGAACCATAATTTCTGATTGTGCTTGTACCTTTAATGAAAGACCTTCAAGCCTGATTTATGGTAATAAAAGGACAGAAAATCCAAGGCAATTGTAAGTAAGTACGCTGCCCCAGTGGCTTGTTGCTGCTTGTGTTGGAAAACCTGCTTTATCCGTGGTCTGACATCTTCTGGCTTCAGACTCTACCTGTTGGCTTTTTCTGCGTTAGTGCCCGCTGAGCAGAGAGGTCAGAAATCTCTGCAGGTAGGTGCCCATCCTTGTCCCGAGGCCAGTGTGGGGTGTGGAGCTGTGAGTGTTGTCCCATGGAGGAGTGCGTCCCGCCGTACCTCAGAGGGCAACGCGTCCTGTCTGAGAGGGCAGGAGATTCAGGTTCATCCTCCTCACTGCTTGTCTCCTGGTCCACAAGGCCAGGAAGCAGCTGCCCATGGCCAGGGGCATGTGGGATGGCCCAGCACCCTTCTGGGCATGCGTGAGCTCCCGTGGGGCAGGCAGGGCTCGGGAAAGTGGGCTCCATCCTCCTTAGTCCTCTCCTGTTCCCTGGAAGTCTGCACCTGCTCAAATCAACTGCAAAGATTTTCTTTGATGAACTAAATAGACTGAGTTTAATTTAATCTCTCTGGCATGCTTCCAGGAATTACTTTTGTAGCTCTTCCCTGACACTTCTTTAATTTGCCAGCAGCCTTTTTAAAGCCCAGGCACTGGACTGGGACAGACACTGTATGTTTGTGGTAAAGAAAGGTGGAAAACCATGTTCAAATTAAGGTAAAATTTCATATTTAGTTTTCATGAGTTTTGTTGGCTTGTTTTACCACTCTTACTACCTAAAACCGAGGGTTTTTTTCAAGTGTTGCCAAGTCTTTAGTCTTTGCTGATCTCCCAAGGATTCAGGCATATTGCCTCACACATCATATACTACCTCAAAGCACATAACCAAGATAAGCAGTTAATGACATATAATGAACTTTCCCTCCAATACAATAACAGCTATCCCTTTTAAATATTATAAACATTTATCTTTACTGAATATTAGCAGTGGATAAAGAGATTTGGAGGAAATCAACGCTCAAATGGCTTATCTCTATTCATATATTCTTATCATAATACTTTCAAACCTATAATATTTCTTATAGGAAGCCTTTACTTCCCTGAAAGAAATTGGAGTGGGGGATTGCGTGTGTGTGTGTGCGTGCGCGCATGCGTGGGTACATGTGTGCAGAACTGAGCACCTGCATGATGCTGTGACGGCCGTGGGTCTGGCTTCCCCAGTCTGAGCACAGCCCCTTAGTTTTGTTGGACCTTGTACTTCTCCAGAGAGTCACCCCCATCTCTCTTTCGCAGGCAGGGTCTCTCAGCCACATCACCCTGCGCGTCCACTCTGTTTATCCCCTAGGTCTGAGTAGACTCTGCGTGAGAAGATGTCTCCTCTGGGAACTGGTAGCTGCCAAAAAACAGAGTCCCCAGACTGCTTCCTGCAATAGATGTGGATTTGCTTGTGGCACGAAGGGGCAGCCCTGGGGAAAGGGACAGACTAGTGACCCAGCCTGCTCCAGAAGAACCACCCGACAGGGAGGTCCTTCTACTGGTTTACATCCCACACTAGCAGTACCTGGCTGCCTTTTTCCCCTCCCCATCATTCACGCTGCCCTTAGAGCTACCTCCCAGCCAAAACAGGGTTTGTACTTTAAAAGAAGTGAAACCAGAAGTTCATCTATGTCATACAATACCAGTGCTGGGCTTTCAGAAAAAAACCCAAACCACCTCACACAAATCAGCCTCTGGGAGAATTACACCCCTGGGGCAGGTGTAGCCCTGCACGTTGTATTTTATATGCATGGTACCTCATCGAAGACACCGAGAAAGCGATGCATCTGGTGGTCACCTCTGTGCTGCTCATACATCCGTGCTGCATGCATGGCGATGAGAGCAGGTGCAAAGTCTTTCCTCCCAGGCGTATTTCACATTGCTTTGTACACATCTGCCTGCTTCACAGTGGGGAATTAGATCTACCTGAGCGAGTCTGGTACTGGACTTCTTATCAGTCAGACACTGGTGAGTGGCAAGCCTGTCTCCCTTAGCTTCCTTTTGTTCTTCTTCTGCCAAGGTGGGGTGGGACTGCAGGGACCCGCCGGCAGCTCTGGTCTGTCAGCGGGGATCTGTCAGCAGCGGTTGCTGTGAGGAGACCTGGGCAGGCATTGGCGTGGGGCTTCCCCACCCTTACAAACCCACTTGTGCTCACAGCTCCCACAGGCTCACACCCCCAGGTAGGTTTTTACGAACCTGCTTCTAAAAAGAGGTGCAATCCTGCCCCCTTGCATTTGCACCCCAAGGAACAACTGTGATGATAGCAGTGTGTTTTGTTGGACCAAAATGTGTAGCAGATCCGTTATATCTTGTGAATCGGCCTTTTTTTTATTAATTGCCCCTTGGGGTGTGGGGCACAATCTTGGGCTGACCAGGGTCTGTTCAGGCTGGCACTAGGGAAGGTGTAGAAGTGAGCAGTAGAGAGGGCTGAGCCACTGCCCAGCTGCCCCTCTCCTCCCATCCTTGAATAATATCCCTAACGGTGCAGGGACCCTGTGCTCATCAACAACATTAGTTACTAGGAAAAATCCTGAAGGTGCAAATCAGGATACTAGACAAAGTCCAAACCTGTGGGAAGCAGAAGCTGTTTGTTGCCTGTTGTGCAGAGAACACTGAGCACTGGCCCGACACAAAATAGTCTTGTACATAGCTGAGAAACCCATTGTTTTTCAGAGGCTGCTATTTTTGTGCTCATACCACAGCCACAGAGATGTGTCTGACCCGTGAAAGGTCTGCATGCTCTATTTTGTTTGTAATTGCAATAGCTCTAATTATTGCAGCCTCACAAAAAAAAAAACCCCAAACAATTTTTCTTCCTCTCCATAGGTTTAGAAGACTCATAGGTGGGGAAAAGGATGCATGCAAACATGTATGTAAGCATACATGTACATACATATCTTTTTCCATCAAATACATCACAAATATAGCCCAAATATGGAGAACAGCTAAAATAAAATAACAGACCTATTGGCACAAAGTCACATGTTAGATGCTGAAGTCGGTCACACTGCACTAGCAATAAGCTGAAAGCAAAATAAATAAATAAATATACAATCTTCTCTTTTTTCCCTCCTACTTAATACAGATTGCAAGTGTATTTAAATTGTTCAACCTGGTCTTGAAATTTGAAGCAGCAGCATACATTTGATTGTGGTGTGAAACAAGGCATAACACTTCAAAATAAGGATGTGCAATAACTTCAGAAACCTGCTTTTCCTTTTGTAGATTATACATAATACCAGGCTTCAGTCCAATTTCCATTTTAGTGGATATTGGGGAGGTGAGAGGAAATGTTTATTTTAGCAACCAGGCAAATCAAAATCATTTTTGCTCAAAACACAGAGGGTCTGAGAAGGCTCCGCAGCCACCAACTCGGTGTTGGCTGAACACCCAACCGAGCTGGGGATTTGTGTGGGTCACGTGCGGGCTCCGGCAGGGTTTGTCTGTGGGCATGGGACAGTCAGAGTTGTGTGGAGAAAGCCTTTTGCCTCACATCTTTTGCAAGCTGTTTGATCCGAACTAGTTGAAAAGGTCCAAAAAATCAGGTGACAAGGATGAAACTGTCCTTGCAGGGCAGTTATCCTTCCTTTTTCAACAGCTCGATCCCACATATAACAACATGTAATTCATTCTAGACCCAGGGAAAGCCTGAAAGACTCTCTTTGTTATAGTTATTATTATTGCACAGGCTTTGAACTACACCTGATATTTTTGAGACCACCAGCTCAACATTACAGAATTGCAGTACGGCTTTTCAGGATACATTTTTAGTGGAACAACAAATATTCTGTGTTTATTCAGGAACGGCCCATGGGCTCGCTGTGGGCTTCAGACACTGCGGGTAAGAAGCCCTTCCCTTCAAACAGGGGCTGGTAGACCGGGGTCTGAGCTGGGGGTGTTGGCCCGTCATCTGTGGGAAATCTTGCAGTGGCTGTTTAAGAGACAGTCCCTGCCTGCTGCCCACTCTGCCCCTCCGCCAGAGATGATCACTGTCCTGGAGTCAGTGCGAGGAAGTCTGCTTCCACGGGATCCAGTGCCTGAGCTCAAACCACTGATCAAGCTGCTTTACTCTAAGACACTGGATTTTGCCTGCAGAGACCAGTGTGTGAGGACCTCTGCCAGCCCTGCCACAGGAGGAGCAGATGGGTGGAGGGTTTTGAGTCACCAGAAGGCTGAGGACCAAGATTATCTTCAACCACTACCTCAAGTTTCACCTCCATGTGTTTGGAGAGATGCTGTCCACCCCAGTCACGGTGCCTGTGAAGATGCTACCTTGTGCACAGTAACTCCAGTTTCCCATGGTATCTGCTCGGATTTCTCATTGTCATTGCAAAGCAACAGGGAATCAACTTTTCTCACTTCTACTCTGCCTTCTCTCTCCTTTTTGTGCTTGTGGCTTTTCTAGCAGTAGCTGCCTATATGCAGTTTCCAGCATTTAAAGAAGAAATTGCACACCTGGGCATGATGTAAAATCTCTCTCTCAAACACCTTTTTGCTGTGTTTATCTCTACAAATATCAATTGCTAAAAGAGCAGATGGCCTGGATATATAAACTTTATTATATGTAATAGAAGAGGGGCTGTAGCAGATGAGAACATGCAGTGCTCATGTTTTCGTAAATGCCCAGTGGTATCTTTAAAATAGGAAGAGGAAAGGTCTGGCTTGTACTGGGAAAGCTGAGACAGCCCAGAGGTTTAGGTGTAATTCGCACCATCAGGCACAGCATATCGTAATCTTACTTGATGTTTTATGCCTGCTCTGATTCTTGTCTGTGAATAATGGAAGACGGCACTGCCAGAGGAGAAAGGACAACTTGTGCTGTTAACTCTGCTCTATTGGCAATTTCTTCCTATATTACTCTGCTTTCTTTTCTCTCATCAAACCCTTTTCTTTTTCTTTTGTTAGAGTGGTTTGTGAAATATAAAGAAAGAATATTTATATATTCTCCTCTCCATTACGAGCACTCCAATTGCCGGCTCTGTGTGTGCATGCACCAATGTGTGTGTTGTGTTGTGTTCAAGGACTGTTAAATGTCACGTAACCAAACCAGAGCACTTCAATCACGTGGTGCTGACAAGCTCCACTCATGCATAGCACATGCCTTTCCTTAGCTCAAAACAGATGTTGTTTCCCTTGACAGATCCCCCTCTGGATTCCTCAAAATAAAGTTGGGTAAAATTTTGTGGGTTTGTTTTGGTTTGTATTTTTGTTTAAATAGCTTCAAGTTAATAAGTACATTCCCAATATAAATGGGAAACATGAAAGAACGCAAATAGATGTTTCTGAGTTATTGATCTCTCTGTTCTCTGTTGTGGTTTAACCCGGCAGGCAGCTCATACAACCACACAGCCATGCGCTCGCTTCCCACCCCCAGTAGGATGGGAGAGAATCGAAAAGAAAAAGGTAAAGACTTGTGGGTTGAGACGAAGGCAGTTTAATAGGACAGAAAAAGATAATAATAACAATAACAATAATAATAACAATAATAACAACAACAACAACAACAATAGTAATAGAATACACAAACCAAGTGATGCACAGCACAATTGCTCACCACCCGAAGCTGAGGCTCAGCTAGTTCCTAAGCCCGGCCAATCCCCCAGTTATATACAGAGCATGACATCATATGGTATGGAATATCCCTTTGGCCAGTTTGGGTCAGCTGTCCTGGCCATGTCCCCTCCCAGCTTCTTGTGTACCCCCAGCCTTCTTGTTGGCAGGCCAGTATGAGAAGCTGAAAAGTCCTTGTGTGCCTACCGACAACCAAAACATCAGTGTGTTACCAACACGATTCTCATCCTGAATCCAAACCACAGCACTATACCAGCTACTAGTAAGAAAATTAACTCTGTCCCAGTCAAAACCAGGACACTCTCCAAAATAAATTATGTTAAATACCTGTTCTCAGGGTCATGGCTTTAATGAGAAACACTGCTGTGGCTACATTTCCCTTTTCTATAATGCAGAAGCCCTGCAGCTGAATCCCACTTAGGACCGGGGATGTCATCCTTTCTCATGACTGCAATGCTCCTGATACTCAGCATCTTTCTTGCAATGTTATTCAGACAGACATAATTATATATAAAAAAAAATCATATGTGTCTTAGCTTATCTGGCTGCATGTCAGACTTGGTTTGAGCACTCTCACACAGACAGAAATGACTCTCAGGAAATGACTACCTAGCACTGTTCTGGTGAACCATGCAGCTGGGTGACCAAGATGGTCATTAAAGGAAACTGTGTTTTCAAATGGTTGACAGGAAAACTAGTTGAGACACAAAATTGTCATCCGTTTGCATTGTGTATAATGCTTTTTACACAAAGAAGGAAGGTTAGACTTGAGCAAGCATGCCATAGTGAAGCAGAAGAAAAAAAAAATAAAATTATCAACTAAAATGCTTGCATGCCTGGGGAAAAGGATGTTTTCCAACAGATGAAATTAGTCCTGCATCTTTAGCACATATTTCACTTTGCCTTAAAAGGAAACAGATACTGTTTTGAATTAAATGAGATGTTTGCAGGATTATGTACATGTGTTTCATTTGTATGGGATTAATAACAGAAAGAGTTGGGGAAGAACGTAAAAGGGTTAAATATATTTCTGGCTGCCAATACTTATGCTTCTAGGTAATTTAGAAAAATTGGCTTTATAGTTGCAGTGTGTCTATAAAATTCCTTCTTCTCCTGTTTAGAGTTTCCTTTTGAAATATGGGACCATGAAGGACTATTGCATCTCTCTCCTTTAAGTCAGTAGAATTACCATCTACAATAAAGGCCAGTCTCTTTTCTTTGAGACTCATTGCTGTGATGATTCGTATGGATTCGCTCACAGGACAGAACCAATGTATATGGCTGAGCATACTTAAAGCAGGAAATACAGAAACCTGTGCGGTGGTGAGCTTCACCATGTGCCGCTGCCTGGCCTTGGACTGCAACGGGCTGGTTTCCATGCTCAGCATCCTCAGGAGGCAGAGACGAAACCTACACCTTGATCAAATGTCCTCTGTTGTTTTCCTCAAACATGAATCTCAAAACCATCAAACAATGTTGCAAAATCGTCTCTCTTGTTCTTCTGCAGCAGTGGTTTTCATTTGGCTAAGGCCTTAGAAAATGCCACAAAGTAAATGAGCCGATATCCTAAATTGTGAATCATCATGCAAATACTGCTTTATCATAACTACACTTACATTTATTGATTTATTGTACAGAGTTACCACAAGTACCAGAGTTACTTGAAGACCAGGATGAGAAGTCCAGCTGCATTCCTGGGTAAAGACAGGCATAATATACAGAGCAGGATGCTGAAGATGTTACCCAAGTTTAAAATAACCTTAATAAATTCAGTACACAAACACTCCTGGAAGGATCATATTCGCAGCTAATAACTGCTGTTGCCAAGTTTTTAAAAGTATTCCTCCTCCACATAAGACATCTTCAAAGGTGATGACCATGTTAGTTACTTGGATTGATTTTGTAAGAGGCAGTGCAGGTGAGTCAGACTGTTCCCATTATGGCTCAAACTTAAAATAGCTTGCTGTAAATAATTTTTTATGCTTAACAAAAGCTCGTACAATTCCTGATCATTAATTCATCACCCACACTGACATTCAAAGGGCTGAGATTGTTTCTGGTGTTGTCTGGTTCACTGTGAGGACATGTCCAGAGAAATTACTGAAGGCTGACATTTTTGAGATAACTGTTTATATTCTTGGGGCCAAATTCATAACTTGTGTAAACTGGCCTATTTCTTTCGAAGTCAGCTGAGAATTTCTGAGTAGAAAAAGTTAATTAAAAGTGTTACAGCAGGCCTGTGGGTTCTCTTTTGAAGAGGGGAAATCAGCTGGTCCATAAAGGTCATATTCCACGTTCCAGCCCCGCGGGTGCAGTGTGGGACGGCTCCCTCCCTCTCAGACCAGGGTGCAGCTGATGAACCAGACTGCAAAGTGTTTGGATGAACCCAACAGCAGCCCCCAGTGTAGCCAGGGAAAGCAACCCTACTGTCCCTCTCTTTCCTGTTTTAAGTGCAATTGCCTGTCATTACAAGTTAAGTCCCATCAGCCATGGCGTCTCAGAGAGGAGCAGAGGACATGATCTTTCAGCATCTCTGTGCCCCCAAATGCCCTTGCAGGAATTTTCACCTCCTTTGCATTTTACAGGTGTCTGGGACACCAGCAAAGACATGGTAATCCCTGGAGATTTCTTGCTTCTGCAACTATTTAGAATCATAGAATCATAGAATCATAGAATCATAAAATGGTTTGGGCTGCAAGGGACCTCAAAGACCATCTAGTTCCAACCCCCCTGCCATGGGCAGGGACACCCTCCACTAGACCACGTTGCCCAAAGCCCCATCCAACCTGGCCTTGAACACTTCCAGGGAGGGGGCCTCCACAGCTTCTCTAGGCAACCTGTGCCAGTGCCTCACCACCCTCACAGAGAAGAATTTTTTCCTAATATCTAATCTAAATCGACCCTCCTTCAGCTTAAACCCATTACCCCTTGTCCTGTCACTACACTCCCTGATAAACAGTCCCTCCCCAGCTTTCCTGTAGGCCCCTTCAGGTACTGGCAGGCCGCAATTAGATCTCCCCGGAGCCTTCTCTTCTCCAGGCTGAACAACCCCAACTCCCTCAGCCTGTCCTCACAGGAGAGGTGCTCCAGCCCTCTGATCAGCTTCGTGGCCCTCCTCTGGACTCGCTCCAACAGCTCCATGTCTCTCCTGTACTGGGGCCCCCAGAGCTGGATGCAGCACTCCAGGTGGGGTCTCACGAGAGCGGAGCTAGAGGGGCAGGATCACCTCCCTCGACCTGCTGGTCACACCTCTGTTGATGCAGCCCAGGACACGGTTGGCTTTCTGGGCTGCAAGCACACACTGCCAGCTCATGTCGAGCTTCTCATTAATCAACACCCCCAAGTACTTCTCCTTGGGGCTGCTCTCAATCCATTCCTTGCCCAGCCTTTAGTTGTGCTTGGGATTGTGCCGACCCACGTGCAGGACCTTTCACCACAGTGGTGACACAAGCTGTAGCACAGCTCTTCTCTGCCAAGCTTGCACACCAAACAGACAAGACAGGCGTGAGGAAAGAGGATGAACATAACTGAGGTTATTTGGCAGGACTGAAAAAAAGGTGAGACCAGAGCGCGACTTTGTTGTTTACCTTAAGGTTTCCCTAGGGAAGCCTTAACAACCAACCTACCCTGTTGTATGCCTGCATTTCCGCTTGCAAGGGCAGGTGCACTTGGGGAGAAGGCAGCTGTAGCTCCTTCTGCAGCCTCCACTCTGCTCAGCCCCCGCTTGCACTTACACACCAGGAGTGCAGTGGTGATGCCACGTGCTGCCCTCTCCGTTGCTGTGACTGCCCCAACCTGTCACCAAAAGCAGGTAACCAGGCACGAATAAAGAGACTAAAAAAAAAACCAGCCTCAAACCATGAACACTTCCTCTTCTTTCTGCAGATTATTTTTTGTTGTTGTTGTTTTGGTAACCTCATTGAGAAAAATCTGTCCAATTAGAAATGGAGCTGCAGGTAAGCCATGAGCTGTAGCCAGCCAGCATGGCAGCTTCAGCCACTTTGTAGTTGTTTTCTCACGGGGGGGGAAACCAGAAGTGAGTACTTATAGTATCTGACTGCCAAATCTAAGCAAAAGGAACTTGTTTCTTCACAGCTATTGTGCCCTTCTGGGGGAGTGTGAAGCTTACTTACTTGTGGGGAGAGTAAAAGCTGGGGAGGTGGCAGACACAAGAAAGTTATCTTCCCGAACGTGTCAGGAAGACACTTTTTTCTTTGTAGAAAAAAGTAAGAAATGTTATAGTGGGAAGAGCAGATACTAGGGCTCTGATAGAAGAGGATCAGTCACACAGATGGATCATAACTGGGACATGTGGACGTGGAGGAAGAAGGATGACATTTGCCCCTGTAGTGGCAATGAATTAATGGGTAAAGTAAATTTATGTCTTGCGGTCACCTTTGGGGGAGGAATTGAATTGTCAAGAGCAACAGCAACAACAAAGAGTCGTGACAAACCCTTCTGGAGGAGCACAGCAGTGGCAGCCATACCTGTGATTTAGCTGCAGCTGCGTTTTCAAGTGGCGGAGGGTGTTGGTGAAGCGAGGCAGCAGTGCTGTCACAGGACCTACACCCAGCAGGTCTTACAAGGATTTGAGATTGAGTTAATACACATGTTGTTGCTGTTCAGTGAGATGCCATCCCTTGGCTGCCTATGGGGATGTAGAAAATGCCCTTGTGAGGGCTCAGAGCCAAGAAACCTGGCTGTGGCAAAAAATCCTCCAGCTTCAGAAAATGGCTAGACAGGCTTTTCCTAGAACCTCAACCCATTGTGGGCAGCTAAAAGGCCCTGCCCCTCAGGAAGCCCTCTCTATGCCCCAATGTGATGCTGTGTGCATCTATGCCTGCTGCAGCTGAAGGGCAGGTTTTACACATGAGGGTGGAGAATGACCCCGGGGCCTCTGCGGGTCAAGGGCAGGTATGGTGTGGTACTTGTGACAGCCAGGAGAGACAATGGGAGACATCTATTAAGTTCTTGTTTCACATGGAGGAGCTTCTGGTGACTCTCCCCTTGCCATGGAACTGTGCTCCAACTCCCTCCTTGTGGATTACGTGGGAATCAAACAAAACCAATATAGTAATGTCTTACCAAATGTGCAGGAGGAATGAAGCTGCAGCTTTGGGAAGTGAACAATCTCATGCATCTCAACGGGATTATTACCTCTTGAGTTTAGAGCTAGTAATTTCAGTAGAACCATGATGAGCTATTTTACTTTTGATCGCTTAGAAGATGCATCCATCTTATTCCATGGTATCGAACTGCCTCTTGTGTCTGCACGTGCTCTCAAGCCCAGCTGCACAAACTCACATCTTTCCACCAGACAATTTAGATGTAATTGTATCTCATCAAGGAGAAAATCAGTGGCACTCTGCAAACTTAGAATGTGGGCACTATTAAAGACATTGCAGTTAATATCGGGATAAACAACATACAGGCTGCTGAAAAACTTTGATTTTCCCCAGGGGATTCTCTCTCACTCCTCTGTTTTTTTTCTTTAATCAGCATTTTCAGTGAATACAGCACAGAAATTCTGTGTCGTCTTTGCTAAATCTAGGCTTTTGCTGCAGAAGACATGCAAGATCCTGTCAGATAAATTTGTCACAAACTCATTATTCCTTCTAAAAGAGAGGTGAAGTTTCATGACAATAAGGAAGGGCCTAATGTAGGCATCTAGTGCTATTTTAGGTGCTATAATATATCTGCTCTGGCTCCAAAATGGACCAGATCTTCTGTAGATTCCTTATTGTATCTGTCATTTGAATGTCTCAGACCAAAAATAGCATCTACAGTGTCACTGGCTGCTAATGTTTAAGTGTCTGAATTGCTTCCTAACTAGGAGGTGACTAGGAAGAGTTGGGCATGGTTGGGTGGCATGTGCTGTGGTCACAGGTGGCCCTTGATGCCTGGGGGCCAGCCCTTTCCTCATCTAGCAATGCTAGGAGCTGCTGTTTGGTCTCACAGCTGACATCATCTAAGGGGAAAATAGTACTGGGGAAACAGGGAACAGTTTCTTACCCCTGTTTGTGTGAGGGCAGAACAAGCTGCTGCTGGCCCAGATGCCTGGTAGGGCAGGTGAGGGTATGTCACCATGCAGTCATCAGCGGCTTCAGGGGTGACTCCCAAGTATGGATCTGTGAGATGAAAACATCTGGCGTCATAGAAAAGTGAACGTGCAAGTAAACAAATGTAGATTTGGTGGTAAATTTGACAAGTACTCTAGTCAAATTAGTCAAATGTGTCATTTTCTTTGAAGAACATGGAAAACATCAAATACAAAAGTGGTGACTGATTTCAGAAACCTGAGTCTCTCCTGGATATTCTGTTTCTTCACATCCTTCTCTTTTGCTCACTACCATTGTCTCCAACTACTATTAAGGCACCTCTGGGGCTGTCCTTTGATTTTTTTTTCTTTTCGCATCTCACAGTACCAGCTCTTCCCTTTCGTCTGGGGTGGCCTCTAGCTTCTTCCTCTGGAGTGGCCTTTCTGCCACATTGTGTAGCGATTCTTCATCAGCTGGGGGTCATGCACAATTCCAGAATGCAATCACATGTGCTGACCACTGCAATCCACTTGCCTGGCTCTGCTCTCTGTCGTACTCTAAGGCTCCTAAAATGATTTCTGAACACTTCCCACTTGGCTGTACACAAATCAGACCTCTGTGTTTTTCTGAATATGTTTTCCAACAGGTGACTCAGAAAGGAAATAGGCAGTCTTCTCACTTAAGGTGCCTTATCGCAGCACCTCTTTCCACAAGTGAAGGTCATGATGTCCCAGTGCACACGTAGCAAGCATGTGCATGAGAATGCATTGCACTGGTGGACTGTGCCCCAGGACGATGTCTCAGGTGAGTGTACAGATTGAGATGGACCAGGAACTCCAGCCAGACTTGTTTTCCAAGCCTGTAGTTGAGAATACTGTAAGATGAAAAAGAAGATTGGAATGTTATTTAACTATGTGTCTTAAATGGGGATGTAGGGATGAGTATTATTTCAATAGGCCTATTATTTTGCTACAGTTAATTACTGGTTGCAGATAGACTAGTGAAACTAGCTAGCAGCTCTTTGGGGTTGGGATGCTACGCTTCTCCTCCACCACCTAGAAGACCAGCTCTGAACTCCACTCAGTCAACAGCGATGGAGAGCCTTTATTGGAGAGGATATACTAAGAGTCTCAAACAAATGCTTTTTCAGTGGCTTCACAAGCTCTTGCACAGGATTTCCAAGGGACAGCAAAAAGCCTGTCTTGCCCACGATTCCCAGAAAAGTCTTTAACCCAGAGCCTGTCCCAGGGAATCACCACCGCACAGCTGCGGTACATGCGCAGTGTCTCAAGCTGGGCAAAGACGTATTCGGCAGTGCTGCCTGAGCAGCACTGGCTGTGACTCTTCTCCAGGACATCCTTTCTGGGCCTGTTCCCCAAAATCCTGTGGTTTTCATAAGGGTGCACAGTTCACTGAGATCACTGACAGCAACATATTTTAGTGCATGCTAAAAATTCAGGCTATTTTCAAGGGGTTTTCTGAATTAGGATTTAGAAACTCAGCCTCTGCCATGTTCCTCATTAGAGATGCTGTGATTTTACCTCCAGCTGCAGACATATCGATTTACACTTGGAAGAGAAAAGGAAAATCAATGAGGAGTGGAACGACTGCAGGGTGAGCTGCACGCGGATGAGGTCTGCTGGAGAGAGGCTGGAGGAAAGCTGCAGCCATTTTGAGATGCTCAGTCTCTTTTCCCCTGAACTCAGTCTTGAGAAAAAAAAAAAAAATCTTATTTTAATCAAGAGGTTTAGTGATCCTCCGTTATAAGCTGCACAGCCTACATCACATCTCTGAGAGCAGGATGGCAAAGATCAATGACTAACCACCTCTGCAAAAGCAGCCTCTGCTGAGATGCACTGTGTTTTCATATTCCACTGGTGAGACACCTGTCATGTTGTGTATTGATTTTTCTTTTGTTTGTCAAAGGCACAGTTTATGTATGGGAACTAATCCTTGGATCCCTACAGGAAAAAGAACAAAGATCATTTGTTCCCAATGAGCTTTAAATGAAAATCCAGAGTGCTTAATTAGGTAACTTCTTAGCTCCCTGACCACTGCAGCCGGTGCAGCATTGTTTCTTGCCTTGCCAGACTGCTGGACACTGTCTGTCTGTCTCTCTGTCTGTCTGCCTGCCTGTGACCCCTTCACAGAAATAGGACATTAGGGTTCATCTGCCTCCTGCCTGCTAACATCCCGGTTTCTCTGCAAAAGCTGGTGATTTCTGGAGTGCTGGTGTACAAGCCATCCCTCTCGGACAGTGTGCTATCCAAAGCAGACAGACACACCAACTCTGAAAAGTTGCCAAGGCCCTGATCACTCATTATGTAGTTAACACAAGAGATGTGTTTATCTTCACAAAACCAACACAGATTTCCCTGTTTCAGTTTCCTCAGTGGGCCAGGTCTTTTCTCACATTGAGAACAAAGTCCTATGCAATGCCTTATTTCTCTTTTTACTGCTGACTTCTCCTTTGTGTCTTGCTGACTTCTGCAAGAGAGGTCTTTGCTGCTGGCTTTTTTTTTTTTTTTTTTTACTCTCTCTCATTCCAAAACACTTAATTTCCCTTCTAATCTCTTGCCAGGTGAATTCCTAATCAGCTTCATCGAGCGATTCTTCTGCTCAACAGAGCGTTGCCTGGCTACAATCTGCCTGGCGTTCGGAGCTAAAATACTACCTTCCCCTAAGACCGAAAGCCTAGCTTTGTCCAAAGGTGTGCCACATAAATGGATGGTCATCAAAGTTTCATGACCTCATTAGTACTGGTTTGCAGAGTGCAAAAGCAAGCGCTTTCACTTTCTGTGAGATATAGATCAGTACAAAAGGGAAAGAAAAAGGCAAAGACGACTCATTTTCAAGACAACTTGCAGCCTAATCTGATCACAGGTGAACTGCCCTTAGCGGACAGCAGCAGATACTGCTCATCATAGGTAGCTTTCTGCATCGCCATACCATTAGTCCTGTGAATGTGTACATACATCCCTGTATATAGGGGAGGTCAGTGGGAATACACAACCCAATTAAGAATATATATTTCTCCAGTTTCAGACAACAGCAAAATGACCACAGGTCTACTGTAAGAATGACTCCCACACTGAGAAAACTGTCCTTAGGCTGGACCATGAAACATAAACATCAAACCCATTGCTATCGTTATTAATACTGTCTATTTTTATGCTACTGTAACAGCTGTTCCACTGGTGTGGAACAGAGTGGACTAAATCTTTGATTGTGTCTGTTATCTGAATTATTCAAGTGCAACAGGGAAATGCTGCTAAAGGCCCTGGGGTTCACTGGTGAGGTTCATCTCACCTAACTTGAGTGACCTGAAAGGCGGCTGCCCCTTACGCCTCAGTCACTAAGGTCTCCTCTCTAGTTAGAGAAGAGAAACAGGCAAAGGGTGAAAGGGTGCATCATCCATGTTCATCTAGTACCCCATTTCACTTTGATGACTTAGCTACCTAAATTAGATAAAATTAAGTGGGGTGAATCCTACCCTGAAAGATTAGTAATTTGCTTATAAAATGAACCCTTCTCATAATGTTTCCACAAGGTTGTAGCCATGCTGCAAAAGTCATAACCAGCAAAAAGACTGGTTAGAGTACAAGAAATGTGCTAGTTCAGGCAGAGCATAGCAGTGTAAATGCAGAGAAAGTCCTAGGGGAGAGGAAAATATGCCATGTTTTGCTTTCATCACTAGTATTTCAGAAATGAGTCTCCGAGAAAATGGGCGGAGACAACTGAGAGTAACCACAGCTGTATTTAGTATAAGGAGCTGTATTTCTGTTACAGGAAAGCCATAAGAGAGTTTTGAGAGGGGGCTGTGGGAAGCTCAAAATGCTACACAGATGGAGGAGAAGGGTAGCTGGCCCATTTGCCAGGTCAGCTGAGACCCTGAGCACTTAAGAGAAACCTACTATAATGTTTAAGTGTAATCAATAACTCTATTTTACTGGTATGTATTTTTCCTGCTTTGTAGCTTTTGCCTCTCATTTTTCACATGACCATTGCTTTATTAGAGTAAACTTCTTTTCTTATGTTTCGTTGATGTTAGAAATGAACTCTTAATAGGCATAATGTGTTTTACTACTCCAGGATTGACTAATCCAAAAATGAAATGGTGTCTGCCAGTGACATGGGTGCAAATCTCTGAGCCTTAAAGAACAGAGCATGTGGGTCAGTGTGGGGGCCGGTACTGTCAAGACTCAGCATGCAAACCAAGCAAAATGAGGTGAAACAGCATCCTTGTGGCATAGCACAGGCCACAGAAAGGCATCTGCTCCTCTGAGCATTTTTGAGACTTCAGAAGTTTTCCCATCCCATACAAAGACAACACAAGACTTTCAAAGTCTGTCATGACACATGGGAGAGACTCTTTAGTTGGTATCATTGTACTGAGAGCACTGAGAGAGGATATTGAGTGGAGAAGTTCAAGGCACTGAGCTTGCTGAGGATGAACAGGACTCACCGTCGTCCACTAGTCAGTGCACTAAGCTCCAGGTGTTGTCTCTCCTCAGGTAGGGTCTGTCTCTCACCCAGCAGAGCCTGCGAAGTCTTGCTAGGGAAAAATGATCCAAGACTCAAGTTCCTGTGAAGACATTTGTGGTGGTTGTTGTTGTTGTCATATCTGTACCTCTTGAAGGAAAAGTGCTGTACCAAAAAGTTAGTGACCTGACCTAGTCACACTTTTGTTGTGATGGCTGTGGACTGCTCCTCTGTGTGACCTTGGGACGTAACTCAGGAAAGCAAATTGGTTTGCTGTCACTCTGCACAGAACCACAGCTCCACAGGAAAATCCTTAAGGATCCACACCATGAACGAAGGTTGACATTATTAGGTTATCTGTTATCCTAAAGGGAGAAAGGATGGTTCATGTTCCACAGAGTTTTCTCCGATTGTCTCTGAATTAAGTATTCTGAGGAAAGGATTAACTGGTCTGTCTTTCTGCAAGGCAGGCCTTATGGTCTCCACAATCTGTCAGACTAAGTTATGCTCTTTAGTGTACAAAGGAAGAATATTGCCTTCTGCAGAAAAGAAAAAAAAAAGGCGACCTAAAACCAAACAACCCAACAAAACCCAAACCAAAACAAATAGAATGGGTTGTACTGGAACTCAGCCTAAATGATCACAGCGGTTTCTTGTAGTCTGCCTCGGTTATGGATCAGTGAACCTGGCAGTGATTTCTGCATGTGGCACTGGAGGGAGAAACCAGGATGGTCTCTTAGAAAGGACATTGCAATGTTTGAAGAAATCCAGCCTGCCAGCTGCACCACTAAATCCTTTGAGGTTCATGCTTCAGCTGTTGCAATATCAGTTACTAAGCATGTACACACATGCCAAATGAACGGCAAGGTACACATGGGCACTTACTTCCCTTCCTCCCTATAACAAAGGAGGCTCCCTAAATCAGCCCACATGCCATTTCTTTTCTAAATATAAAATTTTTGCCAGCAATAAGAAAGAAGCTAGACAACTGCTTCCCTTGTAAGAAACCTTAAACAGCTAAGCAGCTTGATTAATTACTTAGGGATTTCCCTTGGGCTGTTACTAAGGTAACAGGAGTAGAAGTGTTTAAAGATGGCTGAATATGCTATATACACTGGAGGTTATGTGGTGGCTTTTCAGCAGCACCCTGCATTGTGAGTTTTATACAGTGTTAATGTAAAAAAATGAAAGGTGTGTGTATATGTGCATGTACCCATGAAAGTGCAGAGCCCACACAACCCTATGAATCCTCAGCTGCATCTGCTGAACACAGGAAAAAAAAAAATCTGCTTTGGCTTTCAGGAGGATGTAACACGAAAGAAATATCAGTACCCATTTAAAGGGTCCAGGGCACACATCTCTTTCAAGCTCTACAATGCCTTCAATTTGCTGGCTGATTTAAAACATTTTTTCCCTCTCTCTCACCATGTTTGGAGAGACAGCATTGGCCCCAGGCTAGCCTCCCGCTCTCCTGGGCTCCTCTCTCAGGTCAGCTGCCCATGCTGCTGCCCACCCCCGCTGCGGTACCCACCACAGCTTGCTTTGACCTGTGGCATGGTACAGTGCAACGTCCCTGTGCTGAGCGATGGTGCTGCATAAATTCTGGTAGTTTCATGCTCAATAGAAGTAATGCCTTTTCTAGTCAAAACTGGTGAGAGACAAAGCAAGAGGTGATTATGGTAAAGAATATGCCCCTTTCTAAGACACCATTGCTCTCTGGGTAATTTGGGAGCATTTGACTGCATGGGAGAACAATCGTCTTAAGTGATGTTCATGCCAGAATTTTATCAGTGTTAATGCCCAAGTTAGTTAACACAGGAGATGGAGATAATTAGAATTTTTGGTCTCTTATCAGGCAGAGAAACTGCTTCCTCACTAACTGATCAACTTGCATCCTCAGGAGAGGAGAAGGAGAGTGCAAGACAAAACTAAAGAAACCCATAGCTCACAAAACTGATTTGGAATAAAAGCTTGTTCTGAGTTTAATGACCAACCTGTAGTGGTCTGAGTTCCTCCACCACCCAGAGAGGTTATTTTTTCTCTTATCTGGCATCCGTTTTCTCCCCAGAGCTTTTGAATGTACATCACGACCTCCTCCCTGTCTCTCACTTCTTACAAATGGCCCTGCCCAGCTCCAATTCTACTCAAGTCTACAGCTAAGGCCAACCCAAAGCCATGAAAAAACTCATGCTGACTTGGTAATTTTTTATTTGTAGACATTCATTTGCCTGTTATCATGTTCCCAGCAGTGACCACAAGGAGAAACTCTCAATTTTCCAAAAGAAATCACTCAAAAAATGTGACACTCGCAGTGCTTTGTGCTATGAGATGCCAAATACCCATCGCTCTCGCTTAGCACTTCACAAGATGTTTATGGCTCAAACTGTGCAAGAGGTGAATTCTAGTTTATTGACAGTGCCTAAAAATAAATAAGAAACATTCTGGAGGAACTGAAATAACTTTTGAGAACATCTTTTGGACAAATTGGAAAAAAACTCAGGCTGAGCAAAACAATGTCTGAAACGAAAGGCTTCAGTGTGATTTTGAAGGAGTTTGATATTTTTCAATATTCTTTGAAAATGTAGTCACAACACTGCTTTGTGTTACTGCACCTGTGTTCCCCTCCCCCCCGCCCCTCCCTGCCTCCCCCCCTTGTTTCATTTAAATTGTTGTTGAGTTAGAATCACAGAATCATAGAATGGTTTGGGTTGGAAGGGACCTCAAAGACCATCTAGTTCCAACCCCCCTGCCATGGGCAGGGACACCCTCCACTAGACCACGTTGCCCAAAGCCCCATCCAACCTGGCCTTGAACACTTCCAGGGAGGGGGCATCCACAACCTCTCTGGGCAACCTGTTCCAGTGCCTCACCACCCTCACAGAGAAGAATTTCTTTCTAACATCTAATCTAAATCTTTCCTCTTTTAGTTTAAACCCATTACCCCTTGTCCTGTCACTACACTCCCTGATAAACAGTCCCTCCCCAGCTTTCCTGTAGGCCCCTTCAGGTACTGGCAGGCCGCAATTAGATCTCCCCGGAGCCTTCTCTTCTCCAGGCTGAACAACCCCAACTCTCTCAGCCTGTCCTCACAGGAGAGGTGCTCCAGCCCTCTGATCAGCTTCGTGGCCCTCCTCTGGACTCGCTCCAACAGCTCCATGTCTCTCCTGTACTGGGGCCCCCAGAGCTGGATGCAGTACTCCAGGTGGGGTCTCACAAGAGCGGAGTAGAGGGGCAGGATCACCTCCCTCGACCTGCTGGTCACACCTCTTTTGATGCAGCCCAGGACACAGTTGGTTTTCTGGGCTGCAAACGCACACTGCCGGCTCATGTTGTGTTCTGCGTATAATCTGGCAACCTATGGCTACTGTTGCTCATCTAAACCATTGAATACCTTTAAACTGTCTTTTGGATAGTGCTGCTATCATATAGCTAATCACATAGCCCAGGTGGCTCATTATAGTACAGAAAATAAAAAGTTCTTTGGCTCCCTGTTTCTAAACTTTAATAAATTACCCACTTCGGGGGTATTTAGGAGATACGAGCCTTATCAACAAGATGTTATCATCATTGTTTTGAAGTATCTGTCCACCCATGTGTGGCAGGTGGTCAAGATGGAGAAGTGTAACTGTCTTACATCCCTTTTCCCACAGCAGGCATTTCTCTTTTATACTCTTTAAAATGTGACAGGACAAACCTCTGCAGGAAGGATAGAGCCGTGACAGGGTTTCATCCCCTCTTCCAGCTCCACTTCCCCTGGGTGCAATTTTTTTCCCATTGAGCAATCCTTGCTCTAGTGATCTCGTTTCTCTCTCCTGGGAATCAACAAAGGCGTTTCAACAAGTGAATCACAGGCAACAGGCATCAGATGATTTTTTAATCTCTCGGGAAAAGGAGGAAAGCGGGGTGTTGTCTGCAGCAGTCTCCTGTACTGCAGCAGCAAATTTCAGCCTCTACTCCAGCAGCACCACCTCAGAGGCTGGTGCTAGTCCTGCCACCCGCTCCATCTCGGTTTGGGTGTGCAACTCCTGCCAGGGGCAGCAGCATTCTGGAGGGTGCTGCCCTGCACGAAAGGGTGAACTGGTCCCCTGCGCCGTGACTGCTGTCCCCACTGGGGCTTTCCACGCACAGAGGCAAGACAGCCCTGCCCACTCATCTCACAGCCTGCAGCTTGGCGAGAGGCCACATGGACATCTCTGGCCAGCTGAATTCCCACATGGGGATTGCCGTGAGAACATGTTAAAAAACAAACCACAGTTTCTAGGACCTTCCTGTATTCACTTTCTTGGAAGGCAACTACACTGAGGTTTTTCCCTAAATTAACCAAGTCCATGGCAAGAGGAGGCTGTAAAATACCTACAGGCAGGGAGGCAGTTATATCAGTGTAAGACCATGATGTGGGGTGGCCAGGTTGGGACATGCTATGGGGCAAGGTGAAACAGTCCCAACCTTCTGCTCTGCATCTTCCAGCTCTGTTACCAACATGAAGGATGATTTCTAGCAACTTTTTCCCGGGTGTTTTCCAGTGTTAGAGTTCCCAGTTTCCCAATGCATATCTGCAGATCCAGTGGAGACCACCCGGCAGGCACAGCAATTCACATTCAGGTGGATTAGTTTAAACTGCTGATGAAAGCAGACCAGACCATGAAATGGAGAATCTGAGCTGCACTTGCAGCGAGAGTATGTGTCCAGTACTGTTGACTCTTTTGTGGAGATGTTGCCTCGACTCAATAGGCACTAAGAAGAAGTGTGAAGTGTCAGACTTTTTAAGTGCCTCAACTGTTTGCTTCATGAACTTGAGTTAGAACCTTAAGACAGAGAGAAACACCCCCTTGATGAACCCAAAATAGTCCTCAAAGGAGCTTTGATTAAAAAATCCATGAGAAACTCCCTGCTCCAGCATTGTAATGAAACTGTGAGTGCAATTTTAAATGATAAAAACCAAGGGAACACCAAGTTCATGTGGAACTGCAGTAACACTAGGATGAAAATCAGTGATGATTTCCAACTGTTTAAGAAGTAGTTGTGGGAGCTGTTAGACTCTATGTTTACAGCTCAGATTTGAGGTTTTTTAGAGCAACCTGTAGAGTCCTGGGTTCGTATGGGACAGAGGACGAAAACTGATGATGTTTTTTGCGTTGGTGTAGCAGAAATAGAAAATAAAAGCAAAATGACATTCCCCTTGGCATTTCTTACTTTGTTTACTTTCATTTACTTAAGGCTTATTTTTGTATTCTGTGAGCTAATTTCCTTGGGAATTGATAAATAACAATTTCCTGGAATATTTTCACCCCTGTAAAATCTTGGCATGCCGTAACAATCTCTCAGCGAACATAAGGCATTCAGAGAGACTTTCCCACCCTCCCCACCCCCACAGAAAACTGTTTGGAGAAGAATCATGACAAAAGAAAATCTAAGATGTGCTATGAAGATAGAAGAAGGGGAATAGCTTTTCCTTGGACAGATATCTTTTTGTGAATCATGAATTCAGAGTTGCCAAACACCATAGGTCACTCAGAAACATAGAAGAAAATTAACTGTTTTACTGCTACTGGACTGCTGGGTTAGATCTAGGCACATGCAGCTCCCTAGATACACTGTGATAGCCCATGGATGGAAAATAAATTAACAGAGGCAAAGAGCAGTGGAAAACCACGAGCAAGTTAAGTGAGAATCCATTTGTGATGCTGCTCCTTAGGGCTCCTCTGCTATAAATGATTCTTTCATTCTTTCTTTACCCCTCTGCCCCACTTTGAATTTTTTTTTTTTTTTAGTCAATATGATAACTGACATGTGTTAACTACCATGGTATGAAAGCACATTGAAGATACTTACACAATAAGATCAGCTCTATGCTCCTGCCTGAGGCCTACCTCGGAAAGTTTGCCTCATGCTAAAACTAAAATTGCGCTGACTTCACCGCATTTCTCTCTCAGGATAGCTGTGTTAGTTACCTTTTTAATAGTGAAGATAAACTTCTACACTGTGGTTTTCAGCAATCTTTAAAGTGAAAAATCAGATTTATAGCTTTGGAACTGAAGCTGGAAGATCAGTTTTGCAAAATGAGTAATAAATACTGATTAGTTGCGAATGGTCAGTGCAGAATTGATCCATTACCAGTCAATTCTTTCTTAACTTATCCCATCTTGCGCTCTATGTCCACCTCTTATATCATTATTTTGGCTATTCTCAGCTGAATCAAAGTGGAAAAGAATGATAATTAACTCAGTAGAAGACATTTTCCATAGTCTTTCATCTCTGGAAATGCTTTTAATTACTAGAATAATTTACTGTTAATGTAGTGGATTTATTGAGCTCTAGACAATCTTTCAACATTTCATCTGAGGCAGCACACTCACTTTAAAGTGCTGGTGATAGATGTTTGTTGCTGCTGTTGTGAGCAGCCTAGACCCAGATGTAAGCACTGCTTTATGAAAACAGTTTTCCTTGCATCTGTCTCTCTAAAATCAGAAAGGATGCAGGTGCAGATCCCAGCCAAGATGATCAACATGCTGAAGTAGCATCACTGGGACACCAGAAAGCCACAAGAGAGGTGGATTTTGACAAAATATACAACAGCAGAACACAGGACAAGGGAAGAGATGAAAGCATCCATCTTTAAGCAACAAGGATACCACCTTCAGTGACAGGATGTGGCCTTGATGATTAGTTTAATTGAAGATAGATGGCATTCTTCTGAAAACTTGTAGAATAATATTACCTGTGGAATGAGAGGGGAGGAGAGGAGAGGAAAATTAAACATTTTTTCCATGCAGATGATGGTGAGAACTGAATAAGAGTCTAAGACAGGGCTTAAAGGCACAAAAAGACAGTTCTGGGCATGTGAGCATGGGTGATGAGGATTATTCTTTTAATGGTGCCATAAGACAGTTGGCCGAGGCTAATGGGGAAAAAAATGAGATCTGTGTAGATGTTGGATAACAAAAGCTGCAAAAATGGTGATCATGAACGCTGATGTGAATTTCTGAAGGCTGATTGTGTGAAAAATGAAGATTCCCCTTTGACTCCAATGGGCAGTTAGGGTATAGCTTACCCAGTCGTGACAGATAACAGTTTCAGTGCTGTGTTATCTTGTTTGAGAATTTGGAAAAGTCAGGTGCCATTGCAGGTGTGCTTGGGTATTTAGGGCTTCTTCAAGAAGACCTGGTGGATGTCACCTCCGTCTATATGCGGGAAGCAGGGGACCGGATCTATAGAGCTACATATCCACACGTGCATCACCTGATGTGGAAGCATAGCCCATGCTGTAGGTGTTAGTGGCCTCCTATCCTGAGTGAGATGGCCGCTGAGACCTTAGATTTTTAATCTGTGCCCCTTTGTCTTGATCAGTTAATAAACAATAATTATGCCTTACAAGCCTTACAGTTAAATATCAGAGGTATGTTTGGGCTAGAGAGGGATACAGCAGCTGGCAGCAAGCAAAATATAGCTGCTGTACCAGAAAAGCTAACTAATGAAAGTCTGCATTAATACGATTCTTTTAGATTATTCAACTCCGCCATCACATCCTGTTTATGATTTAATCACTTTCTCTAGGCATATACTGACACTCCCTCATGCTGGCTTACCACCAGATGGACTTTAATAAACTATTGTTATATCTGGAAGCACTTTCCTAGCTCTTCATAATTGCTTCTTGTAGTACTTACATGTGTGATACAGAGATGTCAGCCTCTACAGCCATACTTATTGCTATAATTGAGCAGTATCTTGTTGCCTTTTTTTTTTTTTTTAGTTTTTTTAAAGGAATCTGAATTATCTGAGAAATTCCTTTGTTTCTTTCCAACTCACTCTTATCTCTGTTCACCCTACAATATGTAACAAGTCCTTACCATGGGTGTGTAACAAAGGGTAGGTATGATGTAACTGTTAATCTGCATTCTCTGAGTTGGCAGATTGGTGGCATGAAATCAACTTCTGCCTCCTCTCTCCTCTCCTCTCCTCTCCTCTCCTCTCCTCTCCTCTCCTCTCCTCTCCTCTCCTCTCCTCTCCTCTCCTCTCCTCTCCTCTCCTCTCCTCTCCTCTCCTCTCCTCTCCTCTCCTCTCCTCTCCTCTCCTCTCCTCTCCTCCAGTATAGGATGGATGGGATCATGGTTGAAGTGTTAAGTAAGTTAATGCCTCATCTACAGGAGTGATGCTCGACTCTTGTCAAGCAGTGTGACTGTGCAAGCATATTGTGTGTAACCCAGTGGTTGTGACTGAGCAAAGTTCCCTTTGCACACATTTTTGGTGTGATATTTCTGTTTCCATCTCTAGCATTTGGAGTAGTACAAAAAAGGTATTTGGCAACTCCTTGGACGCACAAAACTATTCTCTTTGCATGCATAAAGCAGTACATTTCCATGTCACTAGAAAATGGTTGAATTTCCTATTATATCCTATAAATTATTATAAGGAAAGTGATGCATGTTTTTGTATAGAAAGAAAGTGTATCCACATCCAGCTTAATCTTAATTTATCTTCACTGGTCTCTGATTCTGATCTTTCCATTACTTGAGAGTCCTTTCATTGCCACATTTTAACATTGTAACAGGTCTCTCTTAGAACAAACTTTAGACACCGGCTGTGAATAAATCCTTCTGGCCACAAATAATGTGCTTATGACAGAGGAACAAGTGTTGAGGACTCTTAATTTCTCAAATGAACAATGTCTCCCCTAACTCCCTTTATCCTTAAGAAAGGTCATAATTATTTCACTAACACACATTAATGAAAGTTACATTTTGATGAAAAATCTGTATAGAATTAAAAGAAAAGATATGGACACGAGAGTGTCCCCGAGTCATCTGAAAGAGCCAGTCAGGTAGACAACCTTTGCTTCTTAAAACTTCAACCCCAAGAGGCCTTCAGCTGAAAATGTTGTAGGGATATAGGGGAACAGATTGCTTGAGAAAAGAGTGTAATATTATCTCTCTGTCTTAGACTTTTCTCCAGAAAGCATAGCCACAGTATATGATCATTCCTCCTGGGTCCAATTTGGTCCAATGGGATGGAAAGTGATTTGTGGCTCAGAATAATTTTATGAGCTCTAGGTATAAATCTTAGCTGGCAGAGATGATTTAGCAGTTTCAAGAAATGGAAAGAGGCACTTCAGGGAAAGGAAATGCTCCAACATTCCTCGAACACCAGCGACAGTCTCCAAAAAGGCCTGCTGGGCCCCTTTGGCACATAGCTGCCGTCAGGAACTGAAAGGTCATTTCTGAAGAGTAGAAATGAACCTCAGTTGCTGGTTCCTGAGAAAACAGCTCCTGTCCCTCCTGAGAGCCATGGCACCCTTACTATTGAAACTACACAAATGTTCCCTCAGAGAGAGTTGAACAAATACAAGTGTTGGGATGATGTCATGGGTTTTTTGTGCATTCACCAGCTTCACTATTCAATGTCCTGTTCAGGAGCTTGAATAACATTTGGTTTGGGGAGCTTTCTGTGAAAATTAGCTCAAACTTGGAGGGCTTTCCAGTGCTTGTATTTCATTCTGACCTGAATGCTACTGGAGGGATGCAACAGGGAGCAGAATAATTCAGGACAGAGTTTCGTATTTACAGTTAATGTTGCGAGGTGAGATTTGAAAAACAGTCCTGGGAGCTGAAAATCACCTTATAGACACTGTGTTTGTCTGGTTTTGTTTCAGGTAAGCCAGGATTAAGGCTAGCATGTTGCATTCAATGCTGTGTTTTTCTCTTGTGGAATGCCAGTTTCAGACATGTCCACCTTTCTGTCCCACCTTCACTCCAGGTCCCATCTCCACACTACCATTACTGCCCTCTCAGCTGGTCCCACCAAGAGCAGCAGTAGCACAGCCAAGGGGGCAGCAAGTCGTTGTAATGAAGTTAAGAGGCAGTAGGAAAGGAAGCAAGAATGTCTTAAATTGGCTTTACTTCTGGCAAAAATGTATCAGCGAGCTACATCCATGAGCATTCAGCAAAGAAATGTTGGTGAAGGGTCACTGCTGCTGAAGGAAGTTAAGTTACTGTTCAGTCCCCAACATCACAGCTGTGTTTTTTATGGGTTGTCACTAGTAGTAAAAAAGCAGTGGCAAACCTTAAATTTTGTTATTCAAAGCTGCAGTGGTGGTCCTGAATTCACAGAGGGAGGTGGTTTGTTGAAGAGAACAGTAATTATAACAGCAGTTATTGAGCAGACTACTAGGTGTTTGAAAAACTGGCTGCATGGTTGGGCCAGGGGATGGTGTTTAATGGTTCACGCTCTACCTGGAGGCTGGTTATAAGTAGAGGTCCTCAGGGGTCTGTCTTGGCACCGGTTCATGACGTTTAATACATTTATCAATGCCTGGAGGATGTGATGGAGTGCACCCTCAGTGAATCTGGTGATGAAGCCAGGCTAGTGGAACAGTCAATATGCTTGAGGACAGGGTGGCCGTCCAGAGGGACCCAGACCAGCACTAAGAATGGGCCAACAGGAGCCTTATGATGCTCAGCCAGGACGAATGCAGAGCCCTGCACTTGGCATGGACTAACCAGGAAGCAACTCGAGGATTGGACCTGGGGATTCTGGTGGCTTTTAGAATCATAGAATCATAGAATCATAGAATGGTTTGGGCTGGAAGGGACCTCAAAGATCGTCTAGTTCCAACCCCCTGCCATGGGCAGGGACACCCTCCACTAGACCAGGTTGCCCAAAGCCCCATCCAACCTGGCCTTGAACACTTCCAGGGATGGGGCATCCACAACCTCTCTGGGCAACCTGTGCCAGTGCCTCACCACCCTCACAGTGAGGAATTTCTTTCTAACATCTAATCTAAATCTGCTGTCTTTTAGCTTAAACCCATTACCTCTTGTCCTATCACGACACTCCATAGAATCATAGAAGGCCAAACATGATCCAGCCTGGAGCCCTGGCAGCAATGAAGGGTAACAGCATCCCTGGCCCTAACAACAGAAATATATTCAATAGATCAAGGAAGCAATTTATTTCCTCTGTGCAACACTTGTCAGACCACCCCTAGAGTATTGCATTCAGTTTTGGGCCCTCAATGCAGGACAGACATGGATAAACTGGAGGGAGCTCAGGGGAGGGTCCCCAAGGTGGTGGGGGCTGGAGCACTTGCCCCAAGAGGAGAGACTGGGGGAGCTGGGGCTCAGTCAGCCTGGAAAAGGGACAGCTTTGAGGGCAGCTGATGGCCACATTATACACAGTTGTTTTATTACCAAATGTGTTCTTTAATAAGCACGTTGCTAATTTTATTTTTATCTTCTCCTTGGTTTTTAATTATCTCTAATTTGGCCTTTCAATTCAGTAGCCATTCCATTATGCCAGAACAATTTGATTTGCTTTGTAATTCCATTATCTATATTATTTTGCAGGGACAATGTTAATTACAGATATTCTTCCCTCAGGTATCTATGAGGTACTTATTTATCATTAAAAAGTATTACTCTACCTCTTCAAACATAGTTTTATAATGGTAACATAGCATAATTTTTTTATAATGGTTACTTACCACACATCTATAGTGAGAATATATATAGTGGCCTGCTCCAAGAGCATGAAGCAACCGTGAAAAGAAGTTTGTAACTGTGTCAAATAACAGGCAAAAATGGATATCTGAACATATTACTTTGACTGTGTAATACTACTTGCTTCTTCCTTCTGCATGCAAACTTAAAGTATGTCTCTCCAATGCAATGTTTGAGTGCCAAAATATGGTTTTATTTTCCCTTATGCTTTTTTTTGCTTTTCTTTTTAGATGGTTCCAGGCTGCCAGCTGCATGTGATTTCTTGCATTCTGTTATGCTTGTTCCAGTCATGTTTCTTATAATCACATAAATGGTCATTTCTGGTAATCTATACTCTGGTTCCTCTTTTTCAATGTCCCGTGTACATTGTGAGATACCTACTCTGAATCCTTGCAAAGGGATTATGGGAGTCATCTAGAATAATTCAATATTATTTATTTTCAGTGATAGCACAGTGTATCAAGTTCAGGGAACTCACCACACATTTGTGATATGTAAGAGCATTTATTTATTGTGAATGAGAGTTGAAGATTTCTGGCAGGTAATTCACACTTGCAGTACTGTACCTGACTATATCTCCTTCTCCTTGGTTCTCCAGAGGTTACAAGCCCATGCTTAGCTGTATCCACACATTCCCTTCCTTTATATTTACTCATTTTTGCACAAGAAATTCTGAGTATGGTTGAAGTTATAAAAAAGAACTCATGGACCATAAAAACAGGGGGGTGGGATTCCTTTCAATGTGTAAAGACTTTCCTAATTCACCCTAGCTGACAAATTGGACTTTATAGGGAAATTAATTTGTTTTGAATCACCAGCAGAGGGATTCTTGTGAGAGCTCAAGAAAGAGCTGGAGTCTCAAAGCTGTTAATGGGAGAGTATAATAGCCTGGCTTAGGATTCATCTGACACAATGCGACTGTCTTGCAGTCTAGGTGTCTACAGAGGTGCCTCTACTCTCTTCGCAGATCAATGGAAAGAAACAGATACTTTCATAGTGATATTAAACGTACCCTATAGTACTTGCTCAAGAGAGGTTAGATGAAGAGCTCATTTTTTGCCTCTGACTACAGACAGAGTCTAGGGTGACTAATTCATGTATCCACATGGCAGATGTCTAATATGAGATAAGAGGAGTCCCTCCCCAGATATCTGAAACTTCCTCTGAGTTTCAAACTGAAACAAACAAGATCAGGAACATCTCATTTCATCTGCTTTTGCAACAGTTTAAGAAAGAAAATGCACGAAGAGATTAGTTGCTCTTAAAAGATTTGTGCACTCTAGAAAATTGGTCACTGAAGCTGCTCTGAGCACGGTCTTTGTAATTAGACCAAGCGAGGTGCAAGTTTCATGGAATTTGGAGAGTTTAATACAAACATATCACTTCCATTTAATTTTAAATTACTTTATTATTGGACGGAACATTCTGCTTTGTTCCAGGTCTGCTTATGACATATGACTCTTCAACAGCCTTCTGAACTATTTGTTTCTAATAATGTCTGCTCCAAAGTTCTAGCATACCATGAGGAAAAAAAAATATCATTCAGACAGTATTCTGGTCTGCCATTTTCAGCCAAAAATCTGTAAATGGATAGTCCCCGTGGGAGCATGAATAGGCAATGCAATATTTAAGATAGGAACATAATTTAACCTTTGCAAAGGGCAAATGCTAATGCTGTTTTGTAATCTGCTGCCTGCCTAATCCAGCATCCAGATCCTTTTATCTGATTCTAGTTATACTCTAAATTCTTCAAAGCCTTAGGAACATGAAAAACTTCCACTGGTTTCTGTAGGCTTCATTAAGGCTTAAATCTGCATATTTAGCTGCAAGGAGTCAGTATAAAAAAATTCTAACATCTGTAGTGCTGGACTATATCTCATCAAATTCTGGACTTCTAGCTTTTAACTGTAGAATCAGATCCATTTTCATATACCTGTCTCCAAACCAGCTCAAACTATCTTTTGAGTTATTCTGGACTGACAAAAATTTCTCTAATTTGGAAAAGTGTATGACATTTATAAAGGAACTAAAATGAGTAGTCTGCTACTAGGCTGTACTGTGTTATTTTTAGTATACTACTTTTAAAAATAACATTTACAAAAATGCTAACACTGTCTCGTAGAGAAAGCGTTGTTTTCATAGGTCTGAAACACTGAGAAGTCTTTGGGTGAGCTGTAAATTTTCCCTGCTCTTGACTGCACCTACTCAGAGGACACTGAAAAACATTGGGTGCAAGCCAAGGAGTTCATAAGTGTCCTTAATCCAATTCCTTGGCACAAGTGATTGATACTGCGCTTATAGTAAGAGGCTAATGGGTCTTTGCTTAATAATGAAAACTATCTAGATGAGATGAAGGACTAATGCAATTCATTCTGCTAACTGTCCTTATTTGGAAGAGTACTTCATTTTTTGTGAAGTGCCTGAGTGGAAGAGCAGATGCCTCACTTTGATTGTGAATGATGTCTTTAAGCTGCTGTGGTCTTTGCAAAATTTTCTTGCCTTATCTAATAGGAGCAACTTCTGAAGGCTGTGAAGTGGGATGTCTATAAAAGGCTTGAAGGTGGTTTAGTGAGTGAAGTCATGCGGTGGAAAGAACACCTGTGTCCCTGTGCTCAGAAAGTTCAAGTCTACAAGAGTTCATCTTCATTTGGTTCTCTGTATAAAAATGCAGTTTCCCCAGCTCAACAGATTTATATTTCAAAATTCCTTTTTCTCCTCTCTCCCTAGCCCTTACGTCCGCACACTAAGACACAGACAGCCTGTACATCACTACCTCCCCAAATTAGAGCTGTTCCCCATTTACTGGAAACTATCTCATTGCAGCTTCCTATTTTGTCTCACAGTGTAATGGTAGCTCACTTTCTCAGGGGAAGATAGTGTTCCCTGACACTGGAGTTTCTAATGTTTTGACGAAAATGGCAGGTTAGATTCAGAGACCCAGTTAACTGGTGCATACTTTTCTTAGATGAGCTTGAACCCAATGAATCTTGCTGTGAGATTCACAGTGAGATTAAAATATGGGGAGTCTCTTCAGTCATGAATCTGTACAGTCCAGGCCTGAAGCAAAACAGTCAACAACCAGTTTCAATCTGATGCTGATGAGTTCACACAGATCAACTTTTCCTTGATTGCCAGTTTCTAGTTCACTTGAATGCCGGTTGCTTTTCTTCACTGAATGCATGGATACAACTTCATTTTCATGTTCACACCATCTCTATCAATTCCATCCTTAGCAGTAAGATATTATATTTTCTTTCCCTCCACACATGTTGCTTAGGTAATAAAATAATATATAATAAGAAATGCTTTAAAGTACAACCAACCTAACTCCTGAGAGAGAAAATTCTTTAGATATCTAGATATTTTTGTATAAATTAACTGAGGTTAAGAGATATTAATAAATCTATTTAAACCACTGTCTCTAGGGGACTGACCAAATGTCATGGGCATGTTAAATGAAAAATCACTTTCAAGGAAAATAATTGTTAGCATATTCTAATATGTGATTCTGTTTTGTTCAAAATACATGTGTAGATAAATTATATATCTGAAGAACTTTGTTAACAGATGCACCAAGTGAAAGAGCCATCCAGTTTGAACTGCTAACAGATTAATTCTAGGCATCATGTGAAATATGACTAAGAGTCACTGTTTCCCCAGCAACACTCTTGCAAAGGACAGCACTAAATCTTCATGGAGAGAAACAGACATTATTCTTATAGAAATTTCCATGCATGCAAACAGTTTTGCCAAAGGCCCGGGGTGTGCTTTGGAAAGTCTAAGGTCATTATAAACAATAACAAGTTAAAGCAAAGTTGTGTGCTAAAAATAGCGTGTGTCACTGAAAGCATCTTTTAAAGTCATTGGGGTGTTTTATTGGAACAAGATACTTAGGTCCTCAAAATATTTAAAAACAAGAATGGACTGATTAGAGCAGACACTTTAAATATCCCTTCCAGGGAATGGCATTCCCTGAGGTGCTCTGTAAGGGCTCCTAATTCTCTGGTTTGCTTCCATTTTTTAACCAGTGGTTGCCTAACGTAAGCGCAAAGTGCACCAGGCGCAGATACCTCAGCCCTGTCTTGCCTCCCAGGAGGACTGCCTAGCCCAACTCCCCGGCCAGACAGCCTGATTTACTTTCACGGAGGTGCCTAAAACCACTTTGAATACTGTTTAGTCACAGAGTCCTTGATCATTTTCCAACTGAATAAAAACATTATCTGAGGGAAATCCTCCCCTTCCATTCAGAAACCGTTTCTCTTCCAGTTGGCAATTACATCTCCTGTCCTCCCGCCCATTCGAAACCCTGCAGAACATCATCAAGTCCTGGGATAACGGCAGCAAGTCCATTTACATGGGAAAGCTATACCAGGAAAGCAAGATGTGTATTTTTAGCTATTACAAATGAGATTTAGCAGTAGGAGACAGAGGGAAGCGTTAAAACTATGTGACCTGTCAAGTCTCTCTGGACCAACTGTTTGGGAACCTTTGAGACGGCAAGATACGCCATACTGTGAGCACATGTAACCCTATTTTTGTTTCCCTTTAAACCCCTAGACTATTAACTAATTTAAAAAAAAACTAATTAAAAAAAGGAGAAAACCCCAACCCTTTCCAGCAATAGTTACAATTTTTTTTTTTTTTTGGCAGAGGGGTATTTTTACCACTAATTTTTAAACAGTTTTTGTTGTTTTTTCAAGGTGCCCTTGAGATTACTCTGTGGTTGGCAGGAATACTAAAATGTGCTAGCATCAGAAAGAAGGGAGCAGTCTAGCAGCTGTTTCATGACAGCAGATATCAGGCAAGTGTTTTCCCCATTTCCAGTTTTGGTGAAAATTTTGCCGGTGGGTGATTTCACTTATCTTCTAGTTTGCGTTTGGCTTTAGCATGGATCATGCTGGCTGAATTTTGGAAACAACAAATATTTTGAGAACCTTAGCTGAAAAGAAAGGATTTTCTTTTTCACCACTGAGTTGAAAATACAAACTTGGCAGCAAGTAAACTGTCATGATTGGCCATATCACTCGGTCGCTATTGAAACAGAAATGCCCTTTTGCAAAGAGTTCATCCAACAGTGTCAGTGAGAAGGAGGGATCATCCTAGTGCAGTCAACAACACAGAAAAGACAGGATGAAAATAACATTTCCTAGCCCTTCTAACATTTTGCTCATGTCTTTTTTTTGTGCATTCCAATGAGTGACTTGTTTCCTTCAAATATATAGTAGCAATGTTTGGAATGAGATACCATATTTGGTAAGAATAACATTGATTCAAAACCGAAGTAAGCCTAGTAAAAGTAGTGGACTGTCCAGCTTCCATTATCTTAATTGCCCTTGAGTAACATAAATATCTTATGCAGACATGAAATTATATTTCATTAAATTTAAATTTCAGACATTTTATGAATGTCTATTTAATTCATCAGGCATCTTAAGAATATGCAAAAGATTCAACTTAGTGTCTGAATCTCAGGCTGAAGAGGACTGATGATATCCAAAATACAAAGCCAATCTCCAGTCCTACAGTTGGTTCCTCACAAGAAAAAACAGATAATTTTTCAGAGTCTCACTGAAGGGTACTCTCCCCAAATACAAGGATCCATTTATATAAATTTTAACTCAAGACCAGGGCCATGAGGAAAATTAGTTACCTTATTTACATTATTAATAAAAGCAATTGCAATTGAATTTGTAGGATTATAACGGAGAGGAGAATGAACTCTACTGCTACTGCTGGAAATAAATCAAGCAAGTAAAATGTGAAACACTCTTCCCAGAACCTTTTGGAGTCTGCTGCTAGTATCCCTTGTTCCTACAAAGGCACAAGTCTGATGGAGAAATTACATGTTTGCGGTGGGAGTTACCACAACGTCAGCACTGAAAGAAAACATTTGGTATGAAGGCAGATGAGAAATCTATACAGAAAGCAAAGAGGTCTGCAGAATTTGACGGGAGCTTTCTCCAGTTGTGCAACTTCAATTCAAGCACTGGCACCACATTCGCTTTGGCTTGCAAACAAATAATTGGTCTCCTCACTGTTCCTGCCAGTCCCTGTCCAGTCTAGACGACACAAAGGGTTTATTGTTGTGATTGCCTCCCTTATCCGACACGCTAGCAAAATGATACGCAACATAGTTCACAAGAAACTCCTGTGTGACCCTTTTTTTTGCCTAGTGTAGTAGAACAAGGCAAAGCCACGTTTTTTCTCTTCAATTTCTGCTTATTCTTCCCTACTCTCCCACTCCTTGTTCTCTTCTTTTGAAAAAATATGTTCAAAATAACTGGAATATAATTTACGGCGAAGTGTGTTTTGTTGAGTAAAAGGAATAGAAAAACTAGTCCCTTTGATTTAAAACTTTCAATATTTCAACTTTAATCAGTAAAAAGGTTATTTCCTGCAAATGACCCCATTGGAAGCAACCTTATTTGGTGTCCCTTAACTACCACTGGCTTCTGAAGGAGGTCTGCATATTAAGTTTTTCAGGACTGATTGTTTTACTTGTGTAGGTGGAGTCACCCTGCAATTATTGGATTTGAGTTAATCCTCAGGGTCTGCCTGCAGACCTGAGTGACCCACTTCAGTAGGGTTTACTAACCACGAACAAGCTAGGGTGCTGTAAAATATGGGATCATACAATGACATCAGTGTATCCGAGCTCAGATCATAGTACTGTATACCTACCACTATATTCAAGCATATATGTAATGTTGGATGATATTTCAAAAGACATGAAAGCATACATGCATTTTGCACAAACTTCCCTATTTTGCTGGACCAGTCCTCCCTAGAGCAATCCACACAGCAAGGATGGGTGAGAAGCTGAATGAACTCAGACAGCCTGGTCCTCCAGCCTGGTCCTGGTCCAGCCCACGGCCTGCTCCCTAGCTGACCCACGGCCTGGGCTCTGGGGTGCACGGGCGAGAGGGTGGATGGGGCCAGGAGACTGAAGATGGAGCACTTCTGCAAGATGGAGCACTTCTGCTTCAGGTTCCTCACTTTGGGATCTCAGCTTTGAAAATATTGAGCTATGTCCTTAGAATGTATCAGTATGATTTTTTATGATAATTTTTAATAACATAGCTGAACCTTTCCTGAAGAGGAACTGATGGGATAGCATGCTTCATATGAGTAGTTTTGTACTTTCATCTGTTTTGAAGGGCTCTGTTCCTGATGAAGTCACTAATATGCTGCTTTATTACCAATGCCAGAATGTTCATATATGTAATCAAAACTAAGACTTGTGCCCCATCTCTTACTGTTTACATTTTACTTTTAACCTCTTAATAGTTCTACCACATTTCTCAATTTGATTTGTATCCTTGATGGTTTTCTACATACGAATTGTTTTTACCATGTGGCATTGAGGGAACTTTGCTTCCATAAAGGCTGTGCAATTCATCCAAATGAAGCAAAGGGGAGGCTATCTTTTCTTGACAGATTGTGCTCTATATAAAATGCAATTGTTTTGGCAGCACAAAAAACACAACTACACAAAACGTTGTAACATATTTTGCAGGTAAGTTACTGGTATATACTTTCAATGGCTGTGACTCAGCACATGATGTCAGCAGAAATGGGGGGGATGAAAACAACCCAGACATACCTGTAGTGCCTTTGAGAAGGTTGAGGGGACACTGACCGTGGTGAAAAATGGCATGGGAGATCATAGAATCACAGAATGGTTTGGGTTGGAAGGGACCTCAAAGATCATCCAGTTCCAACCCCCTTGCCGTGGGCGGAGACACCCTCCGCTAGACCAGGTTGCCCAGGATGCTCCTCTGCAAAGCACAGAGGCTGTTCTAATTTGGGGGCCCAGCCTACAGGTGGAAGAACAGCTGCTGTACATGGAAACATGCCCTGAAACATGGCGTGGAACTAGTGGGTTTGAGAATGGTGAGGTCTGAGCATGCACAGACATCAGTGAGGACAACCTGCACAGGTACCCATGCCCCAGTGTAGTCTGTGCTGACAACTGTACCTCTACCACAGGACCGCATGTAGTACCCTATCCAGTTAAACTCAGCCTAAATCAGAGATTGTGTGCTTCCCAGCTGCTCCCTTGAATCCTAGAACTCACTGGGAAACAAGAATTATTTTAGGGTGACTCAAACAGAATTTAACCCACCCTTTCAAACACGCATGGGGCAGAAGCAGTTTTAGATTCAGCTTCTCCATCATGTAAATTATTAGGGTTGGGTTTTTTTGGGTTTTTTTTCCACTAGTAATTGCCAGTTCAGATCTTTACCTGTTATAAATGACTTAATTTCCTTGTGGTTATGTTAGTTTACACTACTGCAAATCCAATCTGATGACATAATTGGAAATCTGGGATAAAATGCTAATCTCCAAGAGCATCATAGTCTCTTCACACAGATGTTTCCATAGCAACATAACCCTCATGATATAACCATGGTGAATGGGAGGTTTATGTGATTTATTTCCTTTTATATGATTTTTTTAACGGAAATAGTATGGATGGGGACAGTATAGAAATAATACTAATTGATCCACAAGTACAGGGAAGGATTTGGCAGGGAAAACGTGGTTATGTGTCTAAGGGGGATATATAGACATGTTATTGTGAATGAGAAGTGGGATTATGGTCTCCCTCTGATATACACGTATTTTAGATTAAAAAGCTTTGGCAGTATTTATGTAGATGTGTAAAAGTCTCCACCAAAACCATGACATTCTTTACAAGTATTAATTTTTTCACTACTCAGAATATTATATTAAAGTGCTAAATCAACTGCTTCTGCCTCAACTGTCACAAGCAGAGCCAGTTTCCTGACATAATCAACCCAAGTCAGCGAAAACCCCTGTGTAAGCCTGTTCCCCGGTGTACCTTTCCCAAACGCCCAAGTCCTTCAGCAGCAGGACTGATGATGCCTGGTTTCCTAAGGCGTTGTGTCTCAGGTATCTCATGCAGTGCAATTTCTAACTGAAGCATTTTTTGGCATTTATAGCAGTCACGATAGCTTTCCTGTATGAATTCTTTGCCATTTAATGCAAGTTGGGCTCGTGCATGTCAGTACAGGAACTAACAGGGTCCATCTTCCATGCCTTTTTTTTTTGAAACTTTTAGAAAATTAACTGATTTAAGATCATTATCCTACCAAACTCCATCTCATCAAACATGGCTGAAATTGATGGTCTATAAAGTTATGAAGTGCGAAAGGGCAGGCACGTACATTTGCTGTGAAGACATATCCTTCCTCCCTATGAAAAAAGATTAATGAACTCGACAATATATCTGAAAAAATAACAGTCTGAAACTTCTGTAGATTAATTGTCTCATCTATAAGGTCCTTCACCAGTCTTGTGCAGGGGTAGTGGGACAATGGCCAGTGGCTTGGAAACCACTGAGTGCTGGAGGTGCTGTGCAGGTGAGGAGAAAACACCTCTGAAGAGGAGAACTGATCGCCAGGGGCAGGACCCACCTAACCAGCTATTCAGGTTTGTCAGAAGAAATTATTTCTGTACCTGCAGGAAAAAATGCATACCTTGTTTGGATCTTTTCCAGGGTAGAAGTGATTTTAGGGACTTTCCCCAACCACAAGTTATTTATGAGGCACTTACTGGAACAGCTATGCGTATAAAAAATAATGTGAGTAAATCAGGCATTATCAACAGCAACGTGGTGCTACAGATAAGACTGGGATATGTTAAGTTTTCTAGACTTGAATGTATTTCATGCAGACCTGTGTAGTCTTTCCAATTTTACTTACTACTGGAACTTCAGCTGGATGTTTGCTAAAGCCTTGACTGCACCTTTCAAATTAGCTGTCCATGCTTCCCCAGAAGGAAACCCAGGAGAAACTGCTACTCTCAGAAGCCCTCAGCTGCTCTTCCCCTGACACAAGGCTCTGCTTTGCTGAGCAGAGGAGCCATGCCCTGCCCGAAGGTCCCAGGTTGGCCCTTGGGGTGCTGCGGGGCACCTGGGGGGCTCATGCACCCTGATCCGCGCCCAGCAGCGGACAACTGGGCACAAACCAAACCTGCCAGTGCAGGGGTCATCATGCTCCTGCAGTGTTTCCCCTGAGGTCCTCCCAGCTACCAGGGCAAGTAGGGAAGCTGTAAAGGCTAGGCACAGGGGAGGTGAAGCCTTCCCACAGTTCAGGCTTTCAGGCTTGCAAAAATGACCCAGTTCCCAAATTTGGTGCAAGTAAACATCCTCTCTGCTAGTCCATAGTCACTGGGATGGTTTGATTATTTTTTTCTGGACGTCATGGTTTGTTTTTTAACTCTAAGAGCACCAGAAGCAGGGGAGTGAGCGTGGTGCCCACCAGCGGATGGTGCCCTGACTCCTGCTTGGATGTGTACTCTTAGCATCCCAGCTGGATCCAGCATTAGGAGATGGCTTAGCACGCCCTTCGCATCTCTGTGAAGCTGAAATCTTACACAGACTTACTGCCAAAAACTGAATTCTACTCGGTTTTATGATGACTTTACATTTAGCCCACATTTGCAAAAAACTCAGTTTTGGGACCAAATTGAAAATTGGATATGCAGGTTACAACACCCCATTAATGTGCAGGGACACTGGCTTTGAACAGAGAGACACCTGCCCTCCCACGGGTGACCCTGCAGGGACAGCAGCAGCCCTCTGATAGGCAATGTCCCCTCCAACAGCAAAATCTGCCCACATGGAGAGATTGGGGGTGTCTTTCAGACCTGTTCTGGAGCAATCCAAAATTGGGTGGGTGGTAGCATCACAAGCTAGCCTCAAAATCAGGGCACTCTATAAATCCGATATCTCTTCCCTGTGGCAGAGATTAAGTGCCAGGCGCAGAATCTGAAGCCCTGCTAAAACTTTCCTGTTTAGTCTAACTATCCCACATTACAGTTTTGGTTGAACCCTTCAAAGTAACCTGAGCCAAAGAAGTGCTTTCCTCAAAAGTGTAAAACAAAAATAATTTGAAATTGTATTGCAAGTACAAAATGAAAACAAGCTTAATATTTAAGGGTGTCTGCATGACTGAAGAACTGTTTTGTTTTTAAAACTGAAATTTAAGAAACCATAAATCCAATAATATGATGTACTGTGTTTAGGCATTTTTGGAGAAAAATCACAATATTTATTTAGAAATGCCATTCATTGACCATGTTAATTGTTTTGGGTTTTCTTCTGAGTATAACCTCACAACAAATTTTAGCATGTGTATTTTTAGTGTTTATGGCTGTCAGCTGGATGACAGAATAGACAAAATTATTATGGATTATAGGATCAATAATCCATGTGCTAAGAAGGATTTATGTAAGAGACCGTAACAGCCTAAGCTTCAATAAATAACATGTAACAGGACAGAAATAACAGACATTCTCTAAACAAAACCAACATTTTTCTATACCAGAAAGAAAATAATACATGTAATATTAAAATCAAACCGCATTTTTTTAAAAAGGTAAATAGAATGTATACCGTTAGTTTGTAAGAGGTTTAAGTACCTATTGGAATGAATTGAAATATGTTTTGAGGCCTGAAAGATCAGAACAAAAGGAGCTTTTCTTGTCTCTGCCCATTTTATCAGCTTCCATGATAAAAAAGATTTTTTTCTTTTTTCCTGTTTGAAGCTCAAATCACAATCCCTGAGGGAATTCATGAGGCAGCGGAGGAGGTGCAAATAACCTCTACATTTGAATACTATGAAAGCCAAGACATCACAAAGGTATATTGAAGCTGATATTTCGTTCAGGGTTTTTTTCCCCCATATTCCTTTTTATGTGCAGTAGTGTGTTTCCTCTTTTGCAGAGGGAGCATCAGTCTAAACACTGAACATCCTGGCTTTCATGGTTTATAAAAAGAAGAAAATGTGATCAAAACATTATTTTTTTTTTTTTCCCTCGGAGATATAGCAGTAGCTTTGATTTCCTTAATTACACCCATCACTCTGGAAAGGTCATAGTCTAATTTTGGTTACTATTCTGGGAGCAGAAGGAATAATTCTGAGTTTTTTTCACCTGCTTTCACAATCCGGTGAGGCTTCCTTCTTTCTTTTACAGGAACAGCTACATCCTCCAGAGATTTGACTGGCATGTGACTAGTCAGTCAATAGGAAATTATTTACAGTTTGATTTTTAATTACTTGTGATAACAGAAATGCCTGAAAAATTATAATCTAAGGACAAACCTCCCCCTCACTGAGAAAATTCGGATCATTTAACTCTGTGTTGCCACATGCTTCTTATTCACAAACCAACCAACCAAACCAGGTTAAACTTCTCTGCTTTTCTTTTGTTTGCTTTCCCATTATGTGTGTACAGGAAACCCTAAGCATGGCTCAAAACAAAACCGCAGCAGATGACATTTTGCAGATGACCTCCCCGTATCTCAGGGACCACCAGTGACCCCACGGTCTGAGAAACTGCCGTCCACACGGTATATGGCAATACTGTCCTTGAGATCCAAGGAGCTGCAGGCTGCAAGGTGCTAACCCTTTTGGCCTTAATCCAGCAACACATTTGCGGGTGTGTTTACCATTAAACACCTGAGCTGCCCTGTGGGCTTCGGCTGGATTACCCGTGTCAGAGCGCTCTGCTGGATGACAGCCAGAGCACTCAGCACTGTGCTCTGGTTTCGAGGGGGAAGAGCACAGAGAAAGTTCATCTGCTTGGTGGTGACTAACAAATGCTGAAGATGCTACAGCTCTTTTTCTTAATTGCTGGCCTGATTTATTGCCTCCTGCAGTCAATGGAAGGACCCCTTTGGCCTTAATGTGATTAAACAAGGCTCCACATGATGAGCTAGCCAAACCTGTGATTTTTTTTTTTTTCCAGTGAAATGACATTGCTAGCTGATCTAAATCTGGATTGTTCCACCATTGCAGTAGTTTTTCCCATCCCCTACTTTCCAATGGATAATGGATGGTACCAACGGATGCCCTCTTTATAGGCTTAACAAAGGCATCATTATATTAAAACCCACTTGTCAATTTATTTTCTTGTTTTGGTTTCCTCAGTTCCTCTGAAACAATACGTCCAGCTTTGAACAGCAGTGTGTTTGTAAATACTCTTTCAGAGTGCTGTTATGAGTAGTTTATAGTTCAGTAGGATACTTCTTGCATCCAGTTCTTCTTCTCAGGATATGACCACTAATGTGATTCACCCCCCATTGATTATGTCATTGTTTTAGCCAGCTGGTAATTAGGGTTGGAAACCCTGGTGATTCTTCCTGCTTGGACAGCTCTGAGTTGGCTGATAATTTTGGTGATGGAAATGTCTTCAGGAGTTCTTCTGGTGTGGATGCATGTTGCCTTCTACTCATCTTTTGCCTGGAGGATTGAGTTATCACCTTTCTTGTTTCACACCAGAGTGTAAGGGGTCAGTTGCCTCTCTGGTTTCAGAGCAAAGGTGAGGGTTTCTCCCCAGATGCTCGTATCTGCAGTGTATGCCTGCAGGCCCCCAGAAGACACTTGCTGGCCCCCAGCTGCTGCTGCTGGCTCCCAGGCAGGTTGGCAGCCCATCTGGCAGCCTTCATCACTCCATAAAAATAAATTTTTTTCCCTTGGCCTCTCCCCTGTGAAACACGTACGCCTGGTGTTTCCTATGGGTAGCAGCGCAGGTGTTGCGAAGAGCAACGTTCTCATCAAAGGTCTTGCTGGCTGAGTGGAGGAAGCCCCTCTGCTTGTGAAATCCTGTACCAAGGGAGGGAGCTTCATGGCCCTGCTCAGCCTCCCCTGCAGGGGTCTTCAGCCCTGGAGGGAGGAGGCTGGCGAGGAGGCTGCAGCCTCACCTCGCTCAGGAAACCCCTGCAATCCCCTGTTTCTGGGAGTGAAGCTGGTTCTACTTCAGCATGCACCAGGCTGCTGGGTTTCTTGTTGCCCCAGCCAGCCCTGCTCCTGCCTGCTGGTGCCCAGAGATGTGCACCTCGACTAGCCCAGCTTCCTCCTGCCCTGTGTCCCTGTGCCCGTGGCCATGCCTGGGGAAGGGTCCACCGATGGAGCACCCATAGAAGCTCCTCCTTGTTGTGCTGGGAAGGTGTCCCAGCAGCACTTCTGGTGTTGGGCATCATTGTCATAAATTTCATTTCATCCCAGAAACATAAGGCAAGATTAGACACTTAAGCACAAGATTGTAATTCCCAGCACAAAAAGGGAGCTCACAAATACAAAGGAGCTGTGCAAATACTCTTTTTCTCCAGTCACTGGGCTTCACACTCGTTTGAGCTCTTACTAGAGTTTCTCTCTTTCCTTTTAGCAACTCACAAAGAAAGATTTCAAGCCTGTCCCCCGAACTGTGTTCAACCTAACGGAATGCTTGTTTTGTTACAACTAATTTTAAGAAGGTCAGGATTTTAGCTCATGCTGATGTTCCTGGAAGAAAATTAATTTCATTCAAGAAAGTTGACACGACTGGTTCTGGTACTTCACTGTTCTTCTCCTCATGTATTTTCTTTGGTAACAACACTATTTTCTGAATTCAGGCTAAATCACTCACAGCAATTTTAGTCCCCTGAAAGGTATTTTTGGCAAGCGTAATGGTTTCTCAAACATCTTTACCTGCCTGTGTTCACTTCAGAAGACAATGCCCCTAATTTGTTATATGAATGCAAAAGAACAGCCAGACCAGGTCAGAACAATAGCGTGGGTGACCCCGTGCTCCGTCTCCAGTACAGTGAAGCTTGTACCTTGTCCCAGTACGAGGAGTTCCCTAACGTTCCCTGAAATGCTTAGGAAAGGGAGTAGGAAATGCAGGTCACTCTCGGGTGATCCTTCCCCTCTCCCGGTGCAGCCTCTGTCTGCCAGTGCCTTGGGGACTCGCTGAGCTGGAGCAGGCTGCGAGGTTTAATAGCCATCCCTGGCGTAGCCCTCGTATAACCCTTCTCAGACACAGTTGGGCTTTGGCCTTGGCAGCATCCTGTAACAATAAGTTCCACAGTTTAATTTCCACTGTGTGAAAGAGAACTTCCTCTATTTGTTTGAAGCTTGCTGCCTGCTAATTTCAAAGGGTCCCCTTAGTTCTGTGCTGAGGTGGAAGGGAATGGCTATTCCCTACCCACCTTCTTCAGATCATTTAGGATTAATGCATCTCAGTCATCCCCCCTTGACTCTTCCAGCCTCAGCAATCCCAGCCTGCTTTGTCTTCTCTAGTAGTTGCCTTCTCCTATGCATAATTGCATAACTTGTGCTCTGCATCTTTTATAGTTCTCCTGCTGTGAGAGAAGGAAAAATCCAGTTTGCTTTTTGCAATATCCTTCCACCCTGTCCCCATCCGGCAGGCAGTAATTCACGGGACATGCACCTAGGAGGTTTCCCAGGGACAGTGCAGGGCTGTCGGATGGACCGACGGGTCTCCCAGGGGAACTGAGCCCTTCTCCTTAAATAGCACAGTCTGCAAGCAAAGGCCTCTGCAAGGGCCTCTGCAAGCAAAACCTGTGGGAGGTTTTATCCCTTGCTATCCCAACAGCTTCTCAGTGGGAGACTTGTGGTCCCCAAAGCTTCCTCCCACCAGAAAAAACATCCCGGCCAAGGAGGATATGTGAGGGGTGCTGGGAGCTGCTCAGTGTCCATGGCAGATCCCTGGTGCCCCAGCTTCAGCCCAGCACCTGGGCTGGGAACTGTTTTTATTAAAAGCAAAGAATCGGTGTGTGATCTCAAGCAATTTCCCTCACGAGTTGGGTCTTGCCAGGCAGACTATTGCCCAAAAAATCCTCTCTGTTGGCAATGGGGGTACACAGCCTTCTCAGATGTGTGGAGGAATTTGAAGCTGAGGCACCAAATGCCGCAGCCCCAAATGCCAGGCCTAGAGTTGTTTTAACTCATTTGATAATACCAGGACTCCTTCCCCTCTCACTTGCACTGGGTTTGCTCCACAGATTTCAGTTGAGCCAAACCTTCCTGGGGCTGGCAGAGCAGGCGAAGGACGGAGTGGGGCTTTGTGCACGGTGGGCCAGCAGCCAGCTATTGAGGGGAGCTGAGGACCTGGTCAAAGAACTGCAGTGACATTTACCACAGCGGAAAAAGTGGCTCCTGGCAGTCCTGTTTCCTTCGCTGAAGGGACAGGATGGCTGGCCAGGCAGCTTTTGCGGGGGAGACATGGCAAGAGGAGAACAAATCACTTGTTTCTCCTCAACTTTCCATTTTCCTCATCTGAATAACGATCTTCTGCATTTTCCCAGAAAGGGTACTGCTTTCTTCGAGATGTTATTGCCAAGTATCTATCTTAAATGTCACACACACACACACACATAGAATAAAATGTGTATAAACAGAGCACTAGATGTGAAGGGGTGCTGAGGACCAGAAGCTGATAGCGAAATGACCCTCCTGGGCTGTCATGCAAGCACTGGTGTTGAGCGGAGCCCTCTTCTTCTGAGATATCTGAATAAGCATCTGTTGTTGCTGACTAAATAACAGTATAGATTGAATTAATCCTTGTGACAGGCGAGCTTTCTGCCAGAAACAATAGCATCGGCTGGGAGAGTTAATGCCTAGGTTTGTGTTATTCATCACCCCAGCCAACGCACATTCAAGGCAAGCAGCGCGACAGGACGCTGTGCGGTATCTAATTCCTCCACCACTCCATTCTTCTTGCTGTCCCCTGCTTTAATTAGGTGCCATGAATCAGTCACTGGTTAATGAGGAAGCCATATCAAAATGTTCGGCAGTGTAAGGCAGCCAGAGTAAGATCCATTCTTGCCACTTGAGCCTTGCAAGCCAGCCCATACGGAGCTACATTGCAATTGCAGCTGTTGATTAGGCAGCTGCGAGACCATCCAAGCCCCATTCCCTTAAATAAGTGGCATTTTTTGCTCCCTCTTCTGCTTCCACCACCACCACAATGAATCATAGAATCATAGAATCTTAAGGTTGGAAAAGACCTCTAAGATCATCAAGTTCAGCTGTCGACCCAACACCACCATGTCGACTAAACCATGTCCCAAAGTGCCATGTCTACACATTTTTTGAACACCTCTAGGGATGGTGACTCCACCACCTCTCTGGGCAGCCTGTTCTAATGCCTGACCTCTCTTTCAGTGAAGACATTTTTCCTAATATCTAATATAAACCTCCCCTGACGCAACTTGAGACCATTTCCTCTTGTCCTTTCAATAGTTACTTGGGAGAAGAGACCAACACCCACCTGGCTACAACCTCCTTTCGGGGAGTTGTAGAGAGCAATAAGGTCTCCCCTCAGCCTCCTTTTCTCCAGGTTAAACAACCCCAGTTCCCTCAGCCGCTCCTCATAAGACTTCTGCTCTAGACCCTTCACCAGCTTCATTGCCCTTCTTTGGACATGTTCCAGCACCTCAATGTCTTTCTTGTACTGAGAGGCCCAGATGACTATGAGCAGAGTACTGAGGTCTCATTCTGCTATTTGCTGTGCAAAGGGGAATAGGCATGGCTGAAACTTTCAGAGATATTTTTAAGACCAAAGTCAAGATAGAATCCAAATGGGATTTTCTAACACTTTTGGATACCAAATTCCCTGGAAGTTGGAGTGTGTAGAAGAGGGAAGATAGAGAGTCGCTAAGATATTTCCACAGGTTATTTCCATGGAAGTTAGGAAGCTAAACTGCTTTACACATTGGATTCAGTTGTGGGGTTTTTTAAACATCAGTGGATATCTATTTTTAAAATTTAAAATTTTCTCCATGTTTCTTACCTGAAAGTAAGGTTACTTTTCCAATTTTGCTCTGAGACGTACTTGGGCAGATCATTCATTGTGCTTGGTTTTTTAAGTCAGAAATATTTTAATGAGAGTATATTAATCACTGGGTGTTCAGGAAGGCACAAAGATCTCCATGCATAGAGCTCAGTGAAGGACCCGAGCCTCAGCAGTAAGCAAGAGACAACCACTGGGAGAGAGAATATGTAAATAAGGAAAGTTAATTATTGTAAAATTGTATTTATTTAAAATAGGACACAGAGTATGATAAATTATCCACTTGTTCCAACTATTCTTTAGTCTACTTTTCCAAGTGCATCTTTCTTATCCACAAAATATTGTCTGATTCAAAAAATGCATTGTCAATGAAAGATCGTTAAATGGGATGCTCTACCATGTGATCAGGTTATTCCTGGCTGCTGTTTACTCAATGTTTGCAGCAATCACTATGGCACAAGGACTTCAGAGACAGAGAGAGTATCTTTTTTATTCCAGTTATCTACTTTCAGTTGCGTGTGTTTGCTGTACAGTATCAATCCTAACTTAGGATATAGCCTTTTGTCACTTGGAATTATTCCACAGCCTTTTAAAAAACAAACTGAAAAACTGACAGAAATTCTCAGAATATCATAAAAAAATTTGTACTTGATTGCCTCAATTCTGGTTTCCTCCATCTCCTCATCCATATGCAATTGATAGCAACTGCATTATGGAACAAGATATGAGGATTGGCTTTGAAAATAAACCAGAGTTTTCTATTACAATCACTTATTATAGTTATTGTTCTTTGTTTTCTGCAAATTGCTGTAATGAAAACAGTCTTTGACTTGCAATCATTTTCCAGGCTTTCTAGCTACCCTGCACACTCCCCAGGAGACAAAGTGGCAATGGTCCTGAGGAGGGGAAAATGAAAATTTCATTGAGTAACTGTGGAGTCTTCTGTAGTATTTTTCATTTTTGAACTCTCTTTAGTTAGTATTTCTGCAACATTTTCCTGCCAACCAACTCTGACACTCCAGATATTGCTTTGAATAGTAACCCACCATATTTTTGGATGCCTCGCATCCCTGACATCCCACATCTCATGCACAATGAGACCAATTTATCCCAGGCATATGGGACTCACTGTGTAAGAAACATTGAGCCTGTCTGTGTTCACCATGCCCAGTGTATCTGGAACATGTTGCAATTGTTGCACATACCTGAGCGGGCACATTGAGCCCATTGCACCTGGGTGGCATCAGAGTGACCACTGATGTGACGCAGAACTCATCTGCAAACAAACAGAAAACCTGGGGTAGCTAGACCTAGTGTACCTGGGCTGACCTGCTCACATGGGCAGTAGGACTCTCAGATTTCTTGGACTTCTATCACCTGCTAAACACATTTTGACAAATATTCATTTTCATCTCCTTTCCCTCCTGTCTCATATGGTCCACTTCTTGAGACAATTCCCTTAATCTGATAATCCTGCCCTTCAAGTCATTTCACCAGTAGACTCCCAGGATACCATAGAGCATGATCTCTGTTCACTGGAAAGTAAAATATTTTGGAATTTCCCAATTCCAAACCAGGTGTCAAAGAAAGATAGGGAAGTTTTTCCCTAGAGAAGATCACTTTTCAATAGAATGTGTGTCTGATTATCTTTTTGGTAAAAAGCTGTTCTCCTCTAAGCAGGGTAACAGCCTTACTAGACTGACATTGAAATGTTCTTTAAGCCAGCCATGATGGTAGCATAAGTAGTTTGATTCTTTACTGTAATGGATCACTTTTAGACTGGAACCCAATTACAAATTGTCCAGCCAGAGGGCTCAAGGTCACAGACTGACTGCAGTTTGGAGAAGATCTCAGAGCTGGCGCATGTAATGGCATCTGCCTAATGATCCAGTTTTGCTCCAACTACAGCCAAAGAAAGAAAAAAATCTTTCAAATATTTGAATTTGTAAAGGTATTTTTGACAGCTAGGCTTGCACATTTTACAGGCAGAGTAAATATGGTAACATTCAAATTTGCCTTCATAAATATTCACATATGCTGGATTCAAAGTTTACCCATGTGGATATTTGCTCTGTAAGAGTTAGTACTTTCATCCAGTCAGCGCAGACAAATTGTATTACTAGACTTCTGTGACCAATTACAAGTAAATAGTTACATAGACATTAACCAAACACATCTGAAAAAACAATTTTTTGAGGATGCAAGATTTCTGTAAACACTGTGTTGAAAGCAAACAAGTTAAATGTTCTTTAAAATATTCATTCTTAATTATTCCCAAAGCGCTAATCAGCAATATTTTAAATGTCCTTAAAGAGGGATCTTTAATATGACTGCTTGTTCTATGCTGACTTTCTGAACCTTAGAGGCTAAAGTATATGCAGAAGTGGAGATAAAGGATAACCTCATTAACTGATTACATTTATCACTTTAAGTATTTGTAAAACTATTTAAAAAGCATTTCCTTATATATACTAGCTAGACTGTACTAGCTATGCTCCATACTAGGTAGACTTCGATGTGAAACAATAATGAGCATTGCAGTAAACAAGCATTTCCTTATATGAATAATTTGGTCTCTGAATACGCTTGAGCAATGACTACTGAAATGTATCTGAATGCTTTGACAGTCATGGCTTATCTGATGCTCAAAACCTATTTATGACATTCATTTCTATAAGTAGCACAGAGCTTCTAGGATGCCAGTGAAATGCATTTTTATGTGACATGGGTAATCTTTCATCTCTCTGTGGACTATAGAATTCCCACATAATGCTGTAGTAAAAACATCTGCATCTTGGTGCAAAGAAAATGATCACAGTTTTTAGAACCTATGCATTTAGAGTCACTGCCTCTTTCTTTTTAAGATTAAATTCCTTCACATGCCCACAAATAAAAAGTAATGCATATTTGGTTCAAAGTTATGTATTCCTGAATGCAGCTTTGTGTTAATTTCTCTCTTTTTCTGTTTCTGAAAAGAGAAAATAAGGACCAGAAAATCCACCAGGGTTTCAGGCTGCTGTGGTTCTGGTGGTTTAGATCTGCCTTCACTAATGAAAAAAAAAAATAATCCCCTTCTACATGCCCCACTTTTAAAACCATCCTTTATTTTAAGCTTTTCAAGATGCTCACGTTCCTGTCAGTATCAGATTAAATTCCTACAACTGTAAGTAAAATTTTATGGAATTAATTTGAAGCAGAACAAAGAAAGCACATCTTTCTGTAGAACACCACCTTTATTTTCATGTCTCTCAAAAAAAAGACAATACTTCCATAGCAATGACCCTAGTGGAGGTGGTTTATTATTTTTCATAACACTCAGAATTGAGTTATCACTGGATCCTGCATTGTAGAGACAGTTAGACAGCCTCTGAATACTGCAAACACACTTGTGCTAAAAATTACATGTACAGTATTCCTTACTGATGCTTATGGTCAGTGTTGACATGAACTCCATGGTGAGCTACTTCAGGGCACGCACATGATACTTCTTTCAGTCTGAGTATCCACCATCTCCAGTCATTGCAGCGTCTGATCTCTCTGTTAGACTTTTCTTCTAAGAATATTTAACTACTAGAGCTAATGTTTGGGGGAATGTGGGGGGAAGTCCTTTCTGACAAATCTTGGGCCTTTGATTCACCTGAACGGATCACCTACCTGCACGCATTTTAGATTTATCTCACAGATGGGTGCTGGGTTTGTAGTAAAATAAATAGTCTCAGATTCGCCAGTGTGAATGGTTTCTCTTAGTCTGCTGTTCACATCTCTGGCTGCCATCATTATAAAATCATATCCAGGCAGGTCAGCCCTGGAAGATAAATCATGTCAGCAGAAAGCTGGTTTGTGAGCTCTGATTTATTGGCTTTGTTAGGCCTGCAGGGCTTGTGAATCTCCACACATTGTAGTCTGCACTTTGAGACCAGCCTGCTCTGAAGGCTTGGATTTTTTTCCCTAATTAGAGCACAAGTAAGCTGTTACAAAAACATTTGTGACAACATGAGATGAGTAATAAAAGACAAGAGGTCTGTCTCCCAGGAACAGTGCTACAATGAAGCTGCATTGTCATTATACAAGTCGATTAGAGCTCAGGTAACGAAAGTTTCTGTTGGGGTCAGATGGGATGCACCTCTTCGGTTGCTGGGGTACTTTTGCTGCTGGGGTACTTCTGCTGCCGGGGTTTTGTAAATTTATTGCACTTCTGGATTCAGAGCCCTGGACATTCACTTTAGTGAATTCACACAGAATTCTTCCCTTTTACAGTGATTTTGCAGTTTCTCCAGGTGCCAATATCACAGCCTGTTTTATTGATGAAGCAAAGACAATGTAAAGAAGCATTATCTTTTTGCATGTATTAGGGCGTTTGTATTAGTTTTTTCACCTCAGGTACTATGAGAAGATATAATCCAAAAACTGTGTCTGTGTATGGAGATAGAACCTACTCCTCAAGTTCTACTAAAAGTCCCCCATAACAGTGTAGAGGCGACCTTTCAAGATCCCAATAAACATTCTCGAAAACTTGTTATGCCTTCCTTTCAAAACCAAAGACCTTCCCCAACTGTCACTCCAACTCTTTGTGCTAACTCCACCCTTCTCTCACCCCCCCCCCCCGCCATCGCTGCTGCTCCGCAAGACCAACTCCATCTCACCTGCCAAACCAACCTCACCCTCTGCCTCACAAACCTGCCCTGTCCTACCTCCCCGCAGGCACGTTGCATGCACCCACCTCCAGGCAGCCCGCACCGTACAGGTGCCTGACTGCCGGTGCTGGGGCTCCTTGCGCTGCGCATCTACACTGTGAAAATGCAAAAAAAAATGAGGGACAGACCCTGCCGAGGCTCTGCTCAAGACTTACCATTTCTCAGGTATTTGCAGCGCTGCTGCCTCTTTCTTGGTTGACGGTCCTGTGCAGCTGACGCAGCTGACCAACTGTTCCCCGGTGGTTCCAGTCTGGTGAGACCTGAGGTGGCAAAGGAGTGAAGTGCTACAACCAGGAGCAAGGCACCGCTTAGCTACCTGCAGGTGCCAGCACATCAAAAGGCCTATTGGAAGATGCAAATGTGGATACCAAAGTCCTTCACCCACCATGCAGAACATACTTCTTCCCTGCCAGGTGACCTGATTTAATCCCTCTCCCAGAGGTCTGTCAGATAAAGAAGTTGGGAGACGTGTCAGTGAGCTGCACTCCGTGTGTTTAGGAGCAGCAGCTTGGAGACACCTTGCTGCAGACAGTAACTCACTTTGACCAGAGGGACTTACAAGGGTCTCTGCTTTCACGATGGCCTTTCATTGTGGCAGGGAACTGGCAGCTCACTCTCCCAGAGGAGCCCCAGATGTAAGCCTGCACCCCCAAAGTCAAAGGGAGGTATGCCACTGGCTCTCCTGGCTGCAGGAGTCTCCTTTTGGCTCTGGGCTCACATATACACCATTTGCCAGGTATTCTTCTCTGTACGCTGTGTGATGGCGTCCAAATCTTATTGCAGTTGATTGAACTCTCTCCATTGCTCAGAGGGATGATTGAAGCCAGGCCATAGCGGACACTGAATGTGTTTTGAGAGCAGGAGTAACAAAAGGTCATACAAGCGAGGAAAAAATTAGTTCACTAGATTCCAATAGATACAACAAACATCGATGCGAATACAAAAGCACACTGGGTATAATAATACAGCGCTGTGAATTGTGAAGCTGTGTTTATTCCTTTGAATTCAAGCAGGAAGGAAAGGATTTTTGCAACTCTGGCGCTGGGCCAGCCGGTTTGCCTTTCCCTAGCTCCCAGCTTTTGGAAACGGGAACTGCCTTCTGCCAGCTGTGCTCCCCACCTCTGCCCCTGCCTGCCCGCAGGCTGGCTGGAGCTGCCCTGTTCCCAGCTCCTGCCGCTCCGCTCCCTGCCTCAGCAACGCTCTCTTCACTCATCCTTCCTTGTCACGCAGGGCGATTTTCAGATACACATCTCTGCGGCTGCTTGCGCTATAATGTACGCCTGCACGGAGAGCATTTTGAATTATCTGTGGAGTACAGCATGCATTTTTCCAAAGAAATACTTAAAAAACTTTGGACCCCTCATAGGCGATCATCCAAGGTGATTTATTGGGCTTCAAAATCTCTTCTATTTTTAACTTCTCATTAGAAACTGAGAGTTTATTCTTGCATTTTTAAAAATGTCTAGGCCTTGTGGTAGCCCTTTGCAGAAGGGTACATTTTGATTTCTGATAATTGCTGGAAAGTGACATTCTCACTAATCCTCACTGTTACCAATCAAGGATTTAGAAACTGCGTTTAGATACAAGCACAGCTCTGCAAATCCCCTAAGACGGAGCCAGGGGTAATGGGAATATAGAGGTCACTTGAGTCATGAATTGTGAACTCTGCATCCTGTCAGATGGTATTACGGAGGGAGGAGAAAGGAAAAAAATGTTTTTTTCATTCCCTTGAACACACACTGTGAGAGTGGGGAGACTATACTGTTCCCTGCAAGAAGTAAGAGTTTTCCCAGTTTGGCCAGATGACCACGTTAAACTGGCAACTGTGTCATGACAGGACATGCTAAGAAATCCAAGCCTGTATCATTTGGGACTAAACTGAGTTAATTCCTGAATGCAAAAAAATCTATCACTTTACAAGAAAAAAATGGTAAAACAGTGTTGTGAGAGCTGTGAGCAGGCTGTGCCTGACTTCTAGTTGCTCTGTTGCTCACACAAGGGTTTTGAGTCCTTGGAGCAGATTCTCTGGCAGCAAAAATGTTGGCACCCTCTCTGTGTAGCACTCCTCGTTACACTAATGGCTCTACTTAAGGTGGGCACAACCCTACAAGTTGTCCTGAAAACGCCTGATACAGACAAAGATGCCATCAGGTCGCTGAAGCCAAATGATACTGCTTTGAGGGAGAGAAGAGGAAGGCCAATTTTTTGTCTGACAGGGTTTATTGCTTCCTGATGAGATCAGGTGAGTAATGTCGTTGTGCAGCATTGCCAAACAGGGTACAACTTCTGCGTGATGACATCTTAGGTGGTGGCAGTGGGGCTCTGCTGGGACAAGGGGGTTGAAGGCGGCCGTGAGAAGGGAGAGGGCGACCACCGGGAAGGGCAGGCAATTGCATACAGTGCCGTCTCAGGCAGGCCAGCAGAACAAGGGAAAGCAAAGCAAGAGCAACAGTCCAAGCGCGATACAACTAGACACACTTCTGCCTCAGAAGTACGGCTGGCCCAGCTCGTAACAGCAAGGGCACGTGACCAAGGAACCAGCACGTGAGTGGGTTCTGTTTGCTTGCTTTTCCCTGTGGGAATGCCTCCGCTACTGCTACCCGCTCCCAGCTGGAGCAGCTTGAAGCCTGCCACGGGGGAAGCCACGAGGGGCGGCCACAAAGGAGGAGTGGATACTCTGCACATGGAAACCTCTCGAAGAACAAGTGCCACTGAAATACTGGGGTCCTCTGCTA